>NC_064616.1:140264412-141514412 GCF_023898315.1 Schistocerca nitens | reverse complement strand
CAGCAGACGATGTTGCTTCTCGTTCAAAGGAGAGCACAGGATGACCAACTTAGGTTTCCAATACCTGAACAGAGAGGTTTACCCATCTGTCAGAGGCTGTGTCGAAGGCTGTTTTTGTGTGTGAGGTAGGTGACGGAGGGATACCCCTCTGGTAGCTTCCGCTGCACCGGGAGCTAGGTAATCTCTAAGGAGAAAGGGGCACTATTCGGTGAACGCTTGGTGAGTACGGATCGTAGCTCTTAAGGGTGGTTTCAGGTGATAGGAATCAGGTTGAGTTAGGACTTCGTTATGTTTAATTGGTGAAATACCTAAGAACTTCAGCTTAACTGAAGCGTGTGGAGCGAGTTATTTTTTTTATGATTTTTAATCTTATATTTTGTGGAAATTGCTGTTGTCTTTGTGTGTCGATTTTGTGCCACGTATTTGGTAATCAATGACCCTTCTGGTCCACCACGGCACCGCAATAGGCTTTATTTTAACAGTTTGCTTGTTTAATGAGCTACAATTTCTGCAAGAATATCTGTTCTTTCGTGCGCTTTCTACAAAGCAGAACACCAGTTTGAGTCAGAATGGACCACGTGCTATAGTTCGGCCGTTTGCAAGCAGCAGACGGAGTTAGTATGTTAAATAATTATCGCACAGCCTTGTGTATTGGTTAAACCTATGACCAGAATAGTGCATGCGTAGAATCGTAATGCAAATCTCACTTAGATATTTTTATGGTATTAATGCAAAGGAGATGATGGTATAATTGCCTCCCACCCCCGTCTTCTGTATTTCTTCTTGCTGTAGTTAAATTGTGCTCTGTTTCATTCTCTCGTAATTCTTACTTAAATATTTCGAGTCCGGCACCAGTTATGTGTAGTTAGGATGTGCAACCAAATATTTAATTACAATAAATAATTTACGTGAAAGACAAATTCTTTGGTGTCGATCTTACCCCCTTACTCTGATTTCCAGTCCTGAATTAATCAAGTTGCTTCATGCACGACATGGAGTGCTATTTATCTGGCTGCTTAAAGAAATTTGCGCACTTGTAATTAAGTTATTAAAGTAATTAAACTAATAATTTTCCAGCTCCGTTTTTTTCTAAAGGGTTAGGAAGGGCTTGAGCTGATGGCGACCCTGAATTTCTGAATTTTTATCATTATTTGTGTGAGAGAAGCAGCTAGAAATGCGAGATAACGTATATGGCTCGATGAGAAACGTCGTTAACATAGTAATACGTTACATGGTGTTCGAAAAATAAGTTATACTTGCGAATATTAAAATTTTGGAACCTCAGAACAAAGATGTGTGAGTGCGGTACCATAAACAGAATGCACAGAAAGTGAAAGAAATGATTAATTTGATTCAGTAATCGTTTGATTGTGGGTAAATGAAAATAACGAAGTCTGCGAAAATCGGCGCTGTCTACAGCTACGAAGTTCATACTATAGTTTGCCTTTGCGATCAAAGAGATCTACAAGTTCTCAAGTTCATCGGAGATGTGCCTAGTTTATTGCACTACGGTAATTAATGATGGAAAAATTAGACATTGGTGTCAAGAACGAAAAAGTAGCCATTCAAAAATGTGGAAGCCTCCGACCAGCCAACCTACTGTGCCGACGTCGTACCCTGAGTTACTTCTTGCACTCGAAAGAAACGCTTGATGGCTAACGGTCTGATAGTGACGAGAAGGTAAAGAAAGTTGTTGTCAACTGGTCCAGTTCCCGGGTGGAGAACATCTAGGCGTAAGAGGGCGAAAAAGGCTAGTACAACGTTATGTGAAGTACTTTGAAGCCAACGGCGATTACGCAGAAAAGTGAAGTAGCTATACAGCAAACTAGACCCGGTAATATACAAGGGAATCATCTAAAACTTGCACTGCAAATATGGAAAGCGTATTGAAGTGCGTTTTCCATAGAATGGATTGGTACTCAGCAACTCGTATTGTTAGCCAATAAACAGATTGTAATAACACTTAGAAAGCGTAGTTCTTGTGCGAGCATACATTTTTTAAAATGGAACATTAACAAAATAAAAGTAGGGTAAATTAGAATGTCAGGATTCTAGTGCAAGTCGTCTACGAGGTATCGTATTTTGATAAGTTTCCATTCTGACACATTTTTATGCCATTCAACCTCCGTAGTCGCTAGGTACGTTATGTTATGTTTGCTTACAGCGCGCTTGTGCGTTCCTTGAGTGCACTGTGACTAGCTACTCAGTTAGTGTGTGAGTCCAAGCAGTAGATCGTGAATGGACGATGTAGCTTACCAATGCAGAAAAAGACGACATGCTAATGGTGTATGAAGAGTCTAAGAAGAATGCAGATCGTCCTCGTGCAGCGTATGTGGCAAGATATTCCAACAGACGTCAACCATCTCGGCAGTTATTCATCAACCTCTTCAACCAGTTACGTGAAAATGGTAGTGTAACACCCAGACAACGTAAAAGAAGAAAACAAGTGACAACAGAAAGGAGAAAATTGATGTTCTGGCTGCCGTTGCAGTTGATCCGCACTTAATTTCCCGCGCACTCGCACGAGTAAGTGGCATGAATCAGGCAACTGTCCTATGTATTCTCTATTGTCATAGGTTCCATCCCTATCATATCTCTCTTCATCAAGAGCCGATTGGAAACGATTATGAGAATCGTATTAACTTCTGTACATGGGCATTAAGACAGGATACTCTATATGTACCACGTATTTTGATTAGTGATGAAGCCACATTAACCAATCATGGCCAGCTAAAACGGCCGAAACGTGCACTATTGATACCATAACAATTCCCGTTGGGTTCTTCAGGTGGAACGTCAGCATCCATGGAGTGTAAATGTGTGACGTGGGATAGTCAACCATCTGCTCATAGGCCCGTTTTTCATAGACGGAACACTGAACGCGTACAAGTATCGCAGCCTCCTAATAGACTATCTTCCACGGATGCTAGAAGACGTTGCTCTGGAGACTAATAGGAACCTGTGCTACAAACAAGATGGCTTTCCAGCCCATAGTAAGTGACGTATTACGGCATGTCTTCACGAATTGTTTCCATATAGTTGGATTGGACGCACAGGATTAGTACCTTGGCCGGCCCGTTCCCCGTATTTGTCGACTGTAGACTTTTTAGTGTGGGGAAAGATGATACACGCTGTCGAAAAGTACATACCAACCACACGCGATGATATGCAACGAAGTATTACTGCAGCCTGCTCTGACATCTCCGCTGAAATGCTAGCACGTGTGCGACAGTCGTTCCATTCCATATTAGGATCGCGTATTGCCGCTGTTGGTGATCATTTGGAAAACAACCTGTGATGGTCAATTGTCTTGTTACTTCTAGAATTCACATAACTAGTGTATGCGCTTGTGTTGCTTTAGTGTGTGCTATCATAGGTATTGTACAGGTGTTAGTGTGGTAACATTTCAAAACACGATATCTCGTAAATGACTCGCATTAGAATCCTGCAACCAACGTCACAGACATACTAATTTACACGACTTTTAGTTTGTTAGTGTTAATAGGCGTTGTTTCATTTAAAAAGGATTCCTGTCCAAAAATACACTTTTTAAGTGTCGTTACAATCCGTTGATTGGCTAACAGTATGGGCCCCTGGCTACCAATCCATTCTGTGAAAACCGCACGTCAGTAGTATTTTCCATTTCGGCAATATTTTCGGTGCAAGTTCTGGTTCTCCTAAGGCTCGCCAGGCTCATTTTCTCTGGCGTTTGGGCAGATATTTTCAATTTTGTTTTTGCAATCTGTAGCTGGAGCGAGCTCAAAGAATACTGTTCATCACGTCTTTCATTCGACACCAAGTGTCTAGTTCTTTCATCAGTCGGCCACCGCACTCGGTATCGAAAAATAACGAACAAGAAAAATTCGTAAAAGGTGTCGACGTCTTCAGTGACGGCGTTACACAAACGTTAGGAAAACCAATTGACTTTCAGAATGTTTCGTCTTCGTCTTCGGCCTTACAGAACCAAATATTCTGAGGAAGAATATACACTCCTGGAAATGGAAAAAAGAACACATTGACACCGGTGTGTCAGACCCACCATACTTGCTCCGGACACTGCGAGAGGGCTGTACAAGCAATGATCACACGCATGGCACAGCGGACACACCAGGAACCGCGGTGTTGGCCGTCGAATGGCGCTAGCTGCGCAGCATTTGTGCACCGCCGCCGTCAGTGTCAGCCAGTTTGCCGTGGCATACGGAGCTCCATCGCAGTCTTTAACACTGGTAGCATGCCGCGACAGCGTGGACGTGAACCGTATGTGCAGTTGACGGACTTTGAGCGAGGGCGTATAGTGGGCATGCGGGAGGCCGGGTGGACGTACCGCCGAATTGCTCAACACGTTAGGCGTGAGGTCTCCACAGTACATCGATGTTGTCGCCAGTGGTCGGCGGAAGGTGCACGTGCCCGTCGACCTGGGACCCGAACGCAGCGACGCACGGATGCACGCCAAGACCGTAGGATCCTACGCAGTGCCGTAGGGGACCGCACCGCCACTTCCCAGCAAATTAGGGACACTGTTGCTCCTGGGGTATCGGCGAGGACCATTCGCAACCGTCTCCATGAAGCTGGGCTACGGTCCCGCACACCGTTAGGCCGTCTTCCGCTCACGCCCCAACATCGTGCAGCCCGCCTCCAGTGGTGTCGCGACAGGCGTGAATGGAGGGACGAATGGAGACGTGTCGTCTTCAGCGATGAGAGTCGCTTCTGCCTTGGTGCCAATGATGGTCGTATGCGTGTTTGGCGCCGTGCAGGTGAGCGCCACAATCAGGACTGCATACGACCGAGGCACACAGGGCCAACACCCGGCATCATGGTGTGGGGAGCGATCTCCTACACTGGCCGTACACCACTGGTGATCGTCGAGGGGACACTGAATAGTGCACGGTACATCCAAACCGTCATCGAACCCATCGTTCTACCATTCCTAGACCGGCAAGGGAACTTGCTGTTCCAACAGGACAATGCACGTCCGCATGTGTCCCGTGCCACCCAACGTGCTCTAGAAGGTGTAAGTCAACTACCCTGGCCAGCAAGATCTCCGGATCTGTCCCACATTGAGCATGTTTGGGACTGGATGAAGCGTCGTCTCACGCGGTCTGCACGTCCGGCACGAATGCTGGTCCAACTGAGGCGCCAGGTGGAAATGGCATGGCAAGCCGTTCCACAGGACTACATCCAGCATCTCTACGATCGTCTCCATGGGAGAATAGCAGCCTGCATTGCTGCGAAAGGTGGATATACACTGTACTAGTGTCGACATTGTGCATGCTCTGTTGCCTGTGTCTATGTGCCTGTGGTTCTGTCAGTGTGATCATGTGATGTATCTGACCCCAGGAATGTGTCAATAAAGTTTCCCCTTCCTGGGACAATGAATTCACGGTGTTCTTATTTCAATTTCCAGGAGTGTATTAGATTGTAACAGTATGTTATGTGAGTTATCTGAAAGAACTGAGTTCTTTTGTATAGAAATTTTGGACGAACTCTGGTGTAATTCTATATTATGTAGTCGCACTTTATGGTCGAGAAAGTACGTATTTCAATCATTTAAAACGTTAAATATAATAAGCGTTAAAGCAACTTAATGTGCCGCGCGTTCTGGGGCGCCTTGCCACGGTTCACGCGGCTAACTCCGTCGGAGGTTCCTGTCTCCCTCGGGCGTGGATGCGTGTGTTATCCTTAGCGTAAGTTAGTTTAAGTTTGATTAAGTAGTGCGTATGCCTAGGGACCGATGACATCAGCAGTTTGGTTCCACAGGAACTTACCACCACCACCAGCTTAAAGCCGTGGCACACTGATGGTTAAGATATAAGCAGTACTATAAAAAATTATTTTACTGGCCTTTCATTCATCGTTCCACAAGCATCATATAGGCTGAATGTGAACCTGTGCCCCTCTTTCAGGAAACACAGAAAGGTAAGTAAAATGTTTTGTTTTGTTCGAAACTTATTGGTCGTTCATTTAGATTAATGTAAGAGGGGGATTTATACTTCAACTAACATTTCAAAAACTAGTTCTTCAGACATTCTTGACATAGGTAATATCTTTTTTTCTATTGACAACAGTAGTTGTACGGTTAGTCCTCCTTTTGTTCAAAGGCTCTACTGAGACATACATCAATTTCTGTATCAGAATGGAGAGTTTGTTGAATAGAACAGACGCTGTTAAAGGAGAAGTAGCATAGGTAGGCTTATCTGTGAACGACGGTATCAGAAATAAAGATGAAGTAATGTCCACAATAAATTACAGTTCCTTTCTTAATTAAAAATACATGTGACTTTGTATCGACACAAAGAGTATGATTTCAGATAGCTTAGAATTTTTATGCATATATCTACTTTCAGATCCACTAATAAAGTGGTGAGAGTTTCAGTATGATCACGTCTGACATTACGTGACACTCTTGGAACAGGGCCGAGGAAATTTAAAAGCTGAAGCTAGTGGTTGGACGGTTGATTCGGGAGAGGGGAACAAACGGTGAGTTCATCGGTCTCATAGGATTAGGGAGGAATGTAGAACGGAGTCGGCCGTGCCCTTTCAAAGGACCCATCCCGGCACTTGTTTCAAGCAATTTAGGGAAATCATGGAAAACCTAAATCAGGATAGAGAGACGCAGGCTTGAATCATCGTCCTCCCGAATGCGACTCCAGTGTGCTAACGACTGCAGTACCTCGCTCGGTGAAGCCAATGTATCTACGATCTGCCTCCTCGTATTACAGTTTGTGACACAGCCTCTGTAGCACCTGTGTCTCTAGTAAAGCTCATAAAAGCACTCGAGCCTGTCAACAAAGGTAGCTTCGTTGTTGTTGGCAGTAAAGAAATAGATCGTAGAAGTCTCGTATGAAGTAGATAAATATGGTCCCCCTACTAGTGAGAAGATACATGACACTCCCTCTTACACAGAAAATGTCTGTTTAGGGTTTCGTAAATCAGTCGGTAAAAACGAAACCGTTACGGTACCACTTTGCTGCCAGTGTCTGTTTGTCTATCCTCTGTTTAAGCCCCCCTTTTTCTCATGAACGGGTAGAGGGATCTAAATTTATATCAAGTACTGAGGTCTACGGTCGCTTGGCGGTGTAAGAAATATAGGCTTCTAAGTCAATGCAGTCATAAGACACGGACATTTATAAAAAATAGTTTGATGCTCTCAAACCGACTCATCAAAACCTGTACATGAAGTATCTATAAAGGGTGGTCCATTGATCGTGACCGGGCCAAATATCTCACGAAATAAGCGTCAAACGAAAAAACTACAAAAAACGAAACTTGTCTAGCTTGAAGGGGGAAACCAGATGGCGGGCGCTATGGTTGGCCCGCTAGATGGCGCTGCCATAGATCAAACGGATATCATCTGCATTTTTTAAAAATATGAACCCCCATTTTTTATTACAGATTCATGTAGTACGTAAGGGAATATGAATGTTTTAGTTGGACCACTTTTTTCGCTTTGTGATAGATGGCGCTGTAATAGTCACAAATATAGGGCTCACAATTGTAGACGAACATTGGTGACAGGTAGGTTTTTTGAATTAAAATACAGAACGTAGGTACGTTTGAACATTTTATTTCGGTTGTTCCAATGTGATACATGTACCTTTCTGAGAACGCATGCTGTTACAGCGTGATTACCTGTAAATACCACATTAATGCAATAAATACTCAAAATGATGTCCGTCAACCTCAATGCATTTGGCAATACATGTAACAACATTCCTCTCAACAGCAAGTAGTTCGCCTTCCGTAATGTTCGCACATGCATTGACAATGCGCTGACGCATGGTGTCAGGCATTGTCGGTGGATCACGATAGCAAATATGCTTCAACTTTCCCCACAGAAAGAAATCCGGGGACGTCAGATCCGGTGAACGTGCGGGCTATGGTATGGTGCTTCGACGACCAATCCACCTGTCATTAAATATGATATTCAATACCGCTTCAACAGCACGCGAGGTATGTGCCGGGCAGCCATCATGTTGGAAGTACATCGCCATTCTGTCATGCAGCGAAACATCTTGTAGTAACATCGGTAGAACATTACGTAGGAAATCAGCATACATTCAGATTGTCATCGATAAAATGGGGGCCAATTATCCTTCCTCCAATAATACCGCACCATACATTAACCCGCCAAAGTCGCTGATGTTCCACTTGTCGCAGCAATCGTGGATTTTCCGTTGCCCAATAGTGCATATTATGCCGGTTTACGTTACCGCTGTTGGTGAATGACGCTTCGTCGCTAAATAGAATGCGCGCAAAAAATCTGTCATCGTCCCGTAATTTTTCTTGTGCCCAGTGGCAGAACTGTACACGACGTTCAAAGTCGTCGCCATGCAATTCCTGGTGCATAGAAATGTGGTACGGGTGCAATCGATGTTGATGTAGCAGTCTCAACACCGAAGTTTTTGAGATTCCCCATTCTCGCGCTCTCGCGCAATTTGTCTGCTACTGATGTGTGGATTAGCCGCGACAGCAGCTAAGACACCTACTTGGGCATCACCCTTTGTTGCAGGTCGTGGTTGACGTTTCACACGTGGCTGAACACTTCATGTTTCTTTAAATAACGTAACTATCCGGCGAACGTTCCGGGCACTTGGATGATGTCGTCCAGGATACCGAGCAGCATACATAGCACACGCCCGCTGGGCAGTTTGATCACAATAGCCATACATCAACACAATATCGACCTTTTCCGCAATTGGTAAACGGTCCATTTTAACACGGGTAATGTATCACGAGGCAGATACCGTCCCCACTGACGAAATGTTACGTGATACCACGTACTTATACGTTTGTGACTATTACAGCACCATCTGTCACAAAGCAAAGTAAGTGGTCCAACTAAAAGATTCATATTTCTTTACGTACTACACGAATATCTAATAAAAATGGGGGTTCCTATTTAAAAAAAAACGCAGTTGATATCCGTTTAACCTATGGCAGCACCATCTAGCGGGCCAACCATAGCGCCATCTGGTTTCCCCCTTCAAGCTAGACGAGTTTCGTTCTTTGTAGTTTTTTCGTTTGATGCTTATTTCGTGAGATATTTGGCCTGGTCACTACCAATGGACCACCCTGTATACATAATTAAATTCATACGGAACCCTCAGAGTGCGAATACAACTAGCACATGTCCCATTTTTTTTTATTCAGATACTGTTGATATAGGTGTCAATGGTGGGTCGACTGGGTGTGGGTAAACGGTTGCCTTGTGGAGGTTGAGAGTAGGTGCAGAAGATGAAGGCAGCCAGTGTTGACAAATAATTAAATGCCTTCTGCGTTCGACATGTGAACCCAGGTTGGAAATCCGGGCTATGATACGCCGGTGTCACCACTTTCGTCATTCTGGCTCTGTGGCGGCCTTGCTACTTGCGCATCGTTCGGCCCCCGTGCTGCGCCAGAGAAGGTGCGAACCCGGATGTGGCGACATCCCCGGACTGGACAGGTGGACAGCTTTTACACAAGACAAGATGGGTCTTCTTACAACTGAGGTCACGTACGTGGCCAGCCAAGGGCTGCTAAACAGTCTCGAGACGCGGGTTATTGCCCCAGCGCTCGGATCGTAGTTGGAGAGCCGCTGGCATGGCGTATGTGCTGAGCTAGCGAGCGTTAGTAAGCGCCCAGATTTCGGTATCGGGTCCTGGCTTGGGCCTGTGCAACTTCGTAGGTATAAAATTTTATAATAGAACATTGGTTTTGGAAGTATGTACAAACAGATACCTAATACAAAACGTAGCTTTGAAATTCCTACATCAAAAACTTACAGCCGAAGAATGCAAATGCAGATACAAGAGGCGATCAAAAAGTTTCCGTTTGAGGGCGTTGCTGCACCGTATATGCCAAGTTGCGCGAAAGCGATGAGGGTATATGAGTTCCGAATTGTAGGGAAGGGATTATTGGGACATTCATGTCTTTCCGACGGGCGTCGTGTAACTGCGGAAAAGTGAATTATGGTGACGTTATTACAAAACGTTTTTAAACAGGACCAACGTGCCGTTGTTCTTTTCTTAGCTACTGTAGGACAAACACCGGTAGACATCCATCGGAGAAAGAAGAATACGTATAGGCGAGCACGTCTGTCCAAAACCACAGTTGTCGAATGGTACGACAAGAGATGCCACTGCTTCATGATATCACAAATGTCGTAACGAAGATGATACGCCAACTGAAGTGGGAGATACTCTAGCTTCCTCCCTACAATTCTGGTCTCTCCCTATGCGATTATCACGTTTTCGGTTCCTTAAAAACGCCTTGCATTGTCGACAATTCGTGTCGGACGAGGATGAGCAGCAGGCAGTTGCAGACTTCCGCACACAGCAGGACATAGCGTTTTACCAAACGGGTATCTTTAACCCCATACCTCGGTGAGATGATTGCCTGTATGGTATACCAGTGCTGGACAGTATGGCCTTCAAACAGAAACTTCTTGATCGCCCATTATATTTTCTGGATCATCTTCATTGGCTTACTTTCGGTTGAAAGGAATAGTTAAAAGAACTAGTGCACATGAAACCACAATTTTTCTCTACGTTTCAAGAACTTTTTATTTTACACAAGTTCAAAGCCAGTTTTCTGCAGTTATGGTTTTAGAGATGTTACTCATGACTTACGGTGTATTTTGAAAGAAAGAATCCAGACACGCCAACGACAATGGCTGATAATCCGAAATATTAAGTTTTTGAAAACGGCCACAAGTCGGACTTTGTATTTTTTACTGTCCAGTTCCACTCTTCAAATGAACGAGAGCGTCATCAGAATATACAGATTACAGTTGGCAGATAGCGTTAAAGATTGCGTTTAAAGTTGGCTGACAGCTCTAAAGGTTAAACTGGCTCTACTATACAAGTTAAGTTTACGAAACTTCCTGGCCGATTAAAACTGTGTGCCGGAACTAGACTCGAACTCGGGACCTTTGCCTTTCGTGGGTAAGTTCTCTACCATCTGAGCTACCCAAGCACGACTCACGACCCGTCCTCACAGCTCTACTTCTACCAGAACCTCGTCTCCTACCTTCCAAACTTAACAGAAGTTCTCCTGCCAACCTTGCAGAACTAACACTCCTGAAAGAAAGGATATTGCGGAGACATGGTTTAGCCACAGCCTAGTGGATGTTTCCAGAATGCGATTTCCACTCTGCAGCGGTATGTGCGCTGATATGAAACTTCCTGACAGATTAAAACGCGAAAGGCAAAGGTCCCGAGTTCGAGTCTCGGTCCGGCACACAGTTTCGAATGTATGGTTACGAGCCGCCACTGACTTCAATACGAAAAACGAAGGTCACTCGAAAACAAATGCACACAATTTTTTTTTAAATCCATCTTTTAATCTACATGTTTGAAAGTTTTACAGTGTGTAGATACATCCTTTAGGAACAATATTTTCATTCCTCCACATAATTTCCATCCCTCTCAACTGCCTTACGCCATTTTGGAACCAGCGTCTGTATACCCGCACGGTAAAATTCTGGACCAACCTGTTGGAGCCACTGTTTGGCAGCGCGCACAAGGGAGTCATCATCTTCAAACCTTGTTCCGCGAAGAGATTCTTTCAGTTTCCCAAAGAGATGATAGTCACATGGAGCCAGGTCAGGACAGTAAGGCGGGTGTTTCAGTGTTGTCCATCCGATTTTTGTGATCGCTTCCATAGTTTTTTGACTGGCCGTGCATTGCCGTTTTCTGCAAACACTTCCTTCCCCTATCCCAACGTAGCGTGACAATTAGTTCACTGTGACGCGTCTGTCAGCAGTCACCAATTCGTTAACTCTCTGCACATTGTCCGGAGTGCGTGCAGTACGAGGCCTGCCACTGCGAGGATAATCCTCAATACTGCCGTGCCCGCTTTCATCACTTAACCTGCTTTCCCACCGACTAACTGTATTGCGATCGACAGCAGCATCTCCAAACACCATTTTCAACCTCTTGTGGATGTTTCCCACTGTCTCGTTTCCACAGCACAGGAATTCTATTACAACACGTTGCTTGTGACGAACGTCAAGTATAGCAGCCATCTTGAAGACATGCTGTGACGGCGCCACTCACGGGAACAGGTTGAACTAAGTTTGAAAACAAGCGGGAAGGATGTATCTACATACTGTAAAACTTTCACACATGTAGAATGAAAACCGTATTTTTACAAAAATAGTGTGCATTTCTTTTGGAGTGACCCTCGTACATTCCTCGTTAGTACAGATTTATTTGAAATATAGACTTGCTGATTAGTTCTCCATCTAACTGGGATAACATTTCATCCAGTACCCATAATTGAGGAATGTGGTACATACATGATAGGGCGTGGACACATTTTGCTACTGATTTATAACAATGTGTAACGTGCCAATATGATTAAATGAAGATAGTTCGAGCACCGTCCATGCCTTGGTCTTGAATATCATCAGACCTCAATCCTTTGGATCTTTCTGTCTGGGGTATTACCACTCCACTTGATACGGCTGAAGACCGGGAGCAGTGAACTCTCACTCAAAAATTTACGAAAGAGTTTGAAAGTATTTGTAACTCACTGCAGACACGAATTCAGTATTGCATCCAAATGCGAAGACACCACGAGGAAGGTATTTTTATTTCTGTAAAGCATTCGATTATATCTACTGAAGCTGTTACGGATAACGAATATGAAATAATTTGGGTGAAATTAAGCATCAAAGATGAGTCAAACATGGTAATCGGGTGTTCTTTATATGGACAACCTGCGTCAGGGTCTATGATGGAAGAATGCTTTGGAAAGTAATTAAAGGATTTCGTGAATAACTTTCGTGATCACGCCATTGTAATAGGGGGAGACCAGTTTTCCAGCTACTGAATAGGAGAGTCATGAGGTCAAAACTGGTGCCAAAGAGGTCCGCTTCTACCAGTTTTTCCATTCGTCTGTAAAGAATTCGCGTTAGTATTTTGCAGCTGTGACGTATTAAACTGATAGTTCGGTAATTTTCACATCTGTCAACACCTGCTTTCTTTGGTATTGGAATTATTATATTCTTCTTGAAGTCTGTGGGTATTTCGCCTGTCTCATACATCTTGCTCACCAGATGGTAGAGTTTTGTCATGACTGGCTCTCCCTAGGCCACCAGTAGTTCTAATGGAATGTTGTCTACTCCCGGAGCCTTGCTTCGACTCAGGTCTTTAGTGCACTGTCAAACTCTTCACGCAGTATCTTATCTCCCATTTCGTCTTCATCTACATCCTCTTCCATTTCCATAATATTGTCCTCAAGTACATCGCCCTTGTATAAACCCTCTATATACTCCTTCCACCTTTCTGCCTTCCCTTCTTTGCTTAGAACTGGTTTGCCATCTGAGCTCTTAATATTCATGCAAGTGGTTCTCTTTTCTCCAAAGGTCTCTTTAATTTTCCTGTAGGCAGTATCTATCTTACCCCTAGTGAGACAAGCCTCTACATCCTTACATTTGTCCTCTAGCCATCCCTGCTTAGCCATTTTGCACTTCCTGTCGATCTCATTTTTCAGACGTTTGTATTCCTTTTTGCCTGCTTCATTCACTGCATTTTTATCGTTAACATAAAACATGTTCCATAATTCTACAACAGAATGACGTCAGCGATATAGACCTATAATTTTGTGCATGCCCTACGACCCTTCTTCAGAACGGGAATGACCTGCGCTATTTTCTAATCGGTGGGTACCATTCGTTGCTCCAGCAACATACGATAAACTGCTGCTAGAAGAGGTGCAAGTGCTTTCGCATAATCTCTGTAGAATCTTACATGTGTTTCATCCTGTCCAGATGCCTTTCCATAACTAAGCGAGTGTAATTGCCTTTCTCTTCCGTGATCATTCATATCAATATTTGTCATTTCGGCATTCTTGTGGTGATGGGAAGATAAAACAGTGCTACTGTCTTCTGCGGTGAAACTGCTTGTTCTCAAGTCTGTGACATTGTTCTGCATGTCTTGATCGAAAATAACCCCAAACAGATAGGAAGGAAACCAACTCGTGAGGACAGGATCCCAGACCTTATAGCAACAGACGAACTTGAACGTTTCCTATCAGTTAATGTAGAGGGGAGCATTAGTGATCAAAAGGCTGTGACAGCATCACAGACTACGGCTTAAGAAAGGTAGGAAAACATTTTTATTTAGCAATAGTGACAGAACGCAAATTTCACAGCATCTGAGCAGTCTTCAACGAATAATCAGTGCTGAAGACACAGATGTGAAGCACAAACGGATAAAATTCAAAATCATCTTCTTCATGCGTTACACAAGTAAGGTGTTTTAATGACCGTGTTATAAAGTTACTATGTAAGTAAAGAGAGTTCGTCACAAATTCAAGAGAAGCCAAAACCTAGTTGACAAACAAAAGATGAAAGAAGCAAAACTGAGAGAGGCACTCTGGGAATATGAAAGTAACATTTTGCTGACTAGACTAAGAACTCTGAGAAATTTTGGTCGTACGTAAAATCAGTAAGCCGATCGAAATCATCTGTTCAGTTATACAGCGACCATACTGCCACCGAAATGGAAAACGACACAGAGAATGCCGAAATACTGAATTAGGTCATCTGAACCTGTTTCACCGCAGAAGACAGTAGCACTGTTTTATCTTCCCATCACCACAAGAATGCCGAAAAGACAAATATTGATATGAATGATCACGGAAGAGAAAGGCAATTACACTCGCTTAGTTATGGAAAGGCATCTGGACAGGATGAAACACATGTAAGATTCTACAGAGATTATGCGAAAGCACTTGCACCTCTTCTAGCAGCAGTTTATCGTATGTTGCTGGAGCAACGAATGGTACCCACCGATTAGAAAATAGCGCAGGTCATTCCCGTTCTGAAGAAGGGTCGTAGGGCATGCACAAAATTATAGGTCTATATCGCTGACGTCATTCTGTTGTAGAATTATGGAACATGTTTTATGTTAACGATAAAAATGCAGTGAATGAAGCAGGCAAAAAGGAATACAAACGTCTGAAAAATGAGATCGACAGGAAGTGCAAAATGGCTAAGCAGGGATGGCTAGAGGACAAATGTAAGGATGTAGAGGCTTGTCTCACTAGGGGTAAGATAGATACTGCCTACAGGAAAATTAAAGAGACCTTTGGAGAAAAGAGAACCACTTGCATGAATATTAAGAGCTCAGATGGCAAACCAGTTCTAAGCAAAGAAGGGAAGGCAGAAAGGTGGAAGGAATATATAGAGGGTTTATACAAGGGCGATGTACTTGAGGACAATATTATGGAAATGGAAGAGGATGTAGATGAAGACGAAATGGGAGATAAGATACTGCGTGAAGAGTTTGACAGTGCACTGAAAGACCTGAGTCGAAACAAGGCCCCGGGAGTAGACAACATTCCATTAGAACTACTGGTGGCCTAGGGAGAGCCAGTCATGACAAAACTCTACCATCTGGTGAGCAAGATGTATGAGACAGGCGAAATACCCACAGACTTCAAGAAGAATATAATAATTCCAATACCAAAGAAAGCAGGTGTTGACGGATGTGAAAATTACCGAACTATCAGTTTAATACGTCACAGCTGCAAAATACTAACGCGAATTCTTTACAGACGAATGGAAAAACTGGTAGAAGCGTACCTCGGGGAAGATCAGTTTGGATTCCGCAGAAATGTTGGAACACGTGAGGCAATACTAACCTTACGACTTATCTTAGAAGAAAGATTAAGAAAAGGCAAACCTACGTTTCTAGCATTTGTAGACTTAGAGAAAGTTTCTGACAATGTTAACTGGAATACTCTCTTTCAAATTCTGAAGGTGGCAGGGGTAAAATACAGGGACCGACCGGCTATTTACAATTTGTACAGAAACTAGATGGCAGTTATAAGAGTCGAGGGGCATGAAAGGGAAGCAGTGGTTGGGAAAGGAGTGAGACAGGGTTGTAGCTTCTCCCCGATGTTATTCAAAAATGGTTCAAATGGCTCTGAGCACTATGGGACTCAACTGCTGAGGTCATTAGTCCCCTAGAACTTAGAACTAGTTAAACCTAACTAACCTAAGGACATCACAAACATCCATGCCCGAGGCAGGATTCGAACCTGCGACCATAGCGGTCTTGCGGCTCCAGACTGCAGCGCCTTTAACCGCACGGCCACTTCGGCCGGCGATGTTATTCAATCTGTATATTGAGCAAGCAGTAAAGGAAACAAAAGAAAAATTCGGAGTAGGTATTAAAATTCATGGAGAAGAAGTAAAAACTTTGAGGTTCGCGATGACATTGTAATTCTGTCAGAGACAGCAAAGGACTTGGAAGAGCAGTTGAACGGAGTGGACAGTGTCTTGAAAGGAGGATATAAGATGAACATCAACAAAAGCAAAACGAGGATAATGGAATGTAGTCAAATTAAATCGGGTGATGGTGAGGGAATTGGATTAGGAAATGAGACACTTAAAGTGGTAAAGGAGTTTTGCTATTTGGGGAGTAAAATAACTGATGATGGTCGAAGTAGAGAGGATATGAAATGTAGACTGGCAATGGCAAGGAAATCGTTTCTGAAGAAGAGAAATTTGTTAACATCGAGTATAGATTTAAGCGTCAGGAAGTCGTTTCTGAAAGTATTTGTACGGAGTGTAGCCATGTATGGAAGTGAAACATGGACGATAACTAGTTTGGACAAGAAGAGAGTAGAAGCTTTCGAAATGTGGTGCTACAGAAGAATGCTGAAGATAAGGTGGGTAGATCACGTAACTAATGAGGAGGTATTGAATAGGATTGGGGAGAAGTTTGTGGCGCATCTTGACTAGAAGAAGGGATCGGTTGGTAGGACATGTTTTGAGGCATCAAGGGATCACAAATTTAGCATTGGAGGGCAGCGCGGAGGGTAAAAATCGTAGAGGGAGACCAAGAGATGAATACACTAAGCAGATTCAGAAGGATGTAGGTTGCAGTAGGTACTGGGAGATGAAGAAGCTAGCACAGGATAGAGTAGCATGGAGAGCTGCATCAAACCAGTCTCAGGACTGAAGACCACAACAACAACAACATTATAACGTTACTGGAGAACGAAAACCTCCTCTTTAAAAATCAACATGGATTCAGCAAACAGAGCTCTTGTGAAACACACACACTCACTTCATCCATTAGATCCATAGCGCTGTAGGCAACGGCGGTCAAGTTGGTGCTGCGTCCTTGTCTTCAGGAACGCATTTGATACACTTCCATACTGTCGTTCTACAAAGAAACACGAGTTACCGAATAACGAATCAGATCTGTGACTGGGTTCAAGACTTCCTTGCAGACAGAACTCAACTCGTCGCTCTCAATAGAACAGAATTTACGGATGTAAAGTTAATTTCAGGAGGAGTGTTACAGGACTGTTACCGTTTACAATACATGTAAATGGCCTAGAGGATAACGTTGGAAGCTCCATGAGGCTGTTTCCAGCTGGTAACGCTGTCTGGAAGACGGCAGCAATGTCACAACGCTGTAGTGATTTGCTGAAAGACCTGCAGAGGGTTGAGAGTTGGTTAATGGTGCGGAGACTGGCATTTAACGTGACTAAATACAACACGGTAAATACACAGAAGAAGAAATCCTCTACTATACAATTACACTATTGGTAACAAATTGCTGGAAACAGTGATTACTATGTAATACCTATAGCACCCACCTGTAACGACCTTAAGTGGAATATAGCCGGCCGAAGTGGCCGTGCGGTTAAAGGCGCTGCAGTCTGGAACCGCAAGACCGCTACGGTTGCAGGTTCGAATCCTGCCTCGGGCATGGATGTTTGTGATGTCCTTAGGTTAGTTAGGTTTAACTAGTTCTAAGTTCTAGGGGACTAATGACCTCAGCAGTTGAGTCCCATAGTGCTCAGAGCCATTTGAACCATTTGGAATATAAAAGCTAATGCAACACTGGGACTCATTGGAAGAATCTTAAGGAAAAGTAACTGATCCACGAAAGAAGTGGCTCACAAAACACTTGTTCGATAGATTATTGAGCATTGCTCATCAACCTGGGATCTTCCTTAGCCGGCAGGATTAAGGGGAGGTACCGGTGGAATTTCAACCCAGTCGTAAAAAATTCAGTACTACTGAATTCAGTAGGTAAACGCAGATTACTAAACTAAATTTTTAATCTCTTTTGAATTTTTGAGTTTTGAAAAAATCGTATTTTTTTCATACCCATACGTAAGTTGTTGGTTTACACGGAATGTATCCACAAAAAAAGTTGGAAACAAATATGTTTAAAACTGACGGAGAGTAGCATTTTTTATTGTTGCGATTTCGATTTTTTTCAAAAAAGTTGGAGTGTAGTTAGTTTTGCATCGCCAGATAAATATGTACAGTACAGAAATTTAATTGAAACATTAATATGTCTGTATATCTGCATATGTAAACGTGTATGTATGTGTGTCTAATCTATTTGCACACCCGAAATGCAAATAAATAAATGTAGCTATAATTTACATTATTTCTACAATTTCCAGACACGCGGATTTACATTCGCGGTGGACTCAATTGTGAACTGGAAAGTAAGTATTTATAAAGGTTTCCCTTATAGAATGGGTGGTGGTTGGGCGTGAGGTTCCTAGGGCGCGTAAGTGATCAACATTCGAACACAGTTTAGTTACTTAACATAACTTTATTCATATCAAGACACGTACATACACGTACACTCTGGCGGTATCGCCCCTGTAGTCTATCAACTCTAACGCGATGCGGAAGCCTGGCGATTGATGACAGCATGACTCCCGACGGCCAGAGAAGACCCACTTTTATTCCGCGTGGCCAGCTTTAACTGTGGCCGATGACCTGACGCAGCGGAGAACGAAATACGTGATGTAATGTGAACTGAAAATAAAGAAAAATAATTTCAAACTTGTCAAGTAATCTTTTATTTACTTTTCTTTCATACTGGACAACACGTTGTACAATGTCCCAGTAATTCCATTTTACGATTAAGTCTTGTCACATATTAAAAAACAAAATTTTTATAATTAATTTACACACTTAGTATGTATATAGTCTTAAATAGGTCACTATACTTAAATTTTTTTGAAAAATCGAAAACACCGAAGCGAAAAAGTGCTACTCTTCTGTCAATTTTAAATATTTTTGGCTCAAAATATTTTTGAGAATATATACCGTGATAAGCAACAACTTCACGTGTGGTTTTAAAAAATATGTTTTTTTCCAACGATCTAAAACTGAAAAGTGATGAAAAAAATTTTGTTCAGCAGATTGTGTTTACCAACTGAATTTAGCAGGCCAAAATAACGAAACAAATTTTCAGTCCTCTGCGACTTTTTTTGCGACAGCGTTGAAATTTCACAGGTACGTCTTGTTAACAGAAGAGATAGACAAGCTCCAACGAAGAACTGTATGTTTCGTCACGGGATAGTTCAGCTGGCGTGAAAGCGTAACGGAGATGCTTAACAGATTCCACTGGTGGACCCTTCAAGAGAGACATTGTGCATCAAGTAGAGTTTTACTATTGAAATTCCAAGAGTGTACGTTCCGGAAAGAGCTGAACAACCTATTACTTCGTTCCAAGTACATCCCGTGTAATGACCACAACGGGAAAATTCCAGAAATTTGAGCAAATTTGGAGATTTACCGACGGTTACTGCCCCACGCACCATTCGCGAATGGAACAGTAAAGGCGGGATCAGATGTGGTACCAGAATTACCCTCCGCAACACGCCGCAAGGTGGATTGCGGAATATAGTTGTGTACGTAGATGGGAGAAATTTAAGATCAACTAGACGGAGAAGTTTACATTTGAAATACGTTTCTGCTAACTGGGACAATATTTCAAACTGTAGTGAGTAGCGGCTCGTAAGCACTAATTGGCAATTATCTCACAAACGGCTCATTTGTGGCCCAATTTTTATCAGAAATATTTTGCTTCTCTCATCGTATATTTTCACCAGTGTCAGATTTCGCTTTTAATTATGATATATCCAGTAGAATTAATTGTGTGATTCTCACACAGCAATTCTTTCTCTTGCCTTGACTGTGATCAGATATGATCTGTCAGCAGGTAATCTGCTTCGTGGGAATCTGATAGGAGCTATCGTTAGTGAATATAGAAAAAGAACATCGTTAGGTCCTCCTTTAATTGCAGAAATTAAAAACGCTTGCACATCCTCTCCTAGTCGCCTTCTGTATCGCCCAGTGGAGCGTCAGGTTAAATTACACGTCGCCACAAACGCGAGTGAGTCACTAACATAAAAGAAAAGTAAACAGGAGTGATCGCTAATTTTTGGTCCATATTCATGGGAGGGCGCCCGGAGCGTTGACGGAGGCGATGGGCGTGCAACAGCTGGTGGCGATCTCGCGTCGCCGGCAGCCGCCGCCGCAGCCGCCCGCGGGCAAACCCTGTCTGCGCCGTGTACGTCATTAGCGGGCAGCTCTCGCCCGCGGTCAGCCACGTCCAATACAAGTAACAGTCGAGTACCCATTCCTCCTGTATGTCAACATCGAAGGGACTAACCGTGAAAGCAACGATGTTTTACAGGGTGTTAATAAAATAAAGCTGAATACTTGCCTTACATCTACATCTACATCCATAATCCACAAGCCACCTGACGGTGTGTGGCGGAGGGTACCTTGAGTACCTCTATCGGTTCTCCCTTCTATTCCAGTCTCGTATTGTTCGTGGAAAGAAGGATTGTCGCTATGCCTCTGTGTGGGCTCTAATCTCTCTGATTTTATCCTCATGAGCAATATACTGCTTGGCTCCTCGGTGAACGGATCCCACACTGCTGAGCAGTATTCAAGCAGTGGGCGAACAAGCGTACTGTAACCTACTTCCTTTGTTTTCGGGTTGCATTTCCTTAGGATTCTTCCAATGAATCTCAGTCTGGCATCTGCTTTACCGACGATCAACTTTATATGATCATTCCATTTTAAATCACTCCTAATGCGTACTCCCAGATAATTTATGGAATTAACTGCTTCCAGTTGCTGACCTGCTATATTGTAGCTAAAAGATAAGGGATCTTTCTTTCTATGTATTCGCAGCACATTACATTTGTCTACATTGAGATTCAATTGCCATTCCCTGCACCATGCGTCAATTCGCTGCAGATCCTCCTGCATTTCAGTACAATTTTCCGTTGTTACAACCTCTCGATATACCACAGCATCATCCGGAAAAAGCCTCAGTGAACTTCCGATGTCATCCACAAGGTCATTTATGTATATTGTGAATAGCAACGGTCCTACGACACTCCCCTGCGGCACACCCGAAATCACTCTTACTTCGGAAGACTTCTCTCCATTGAGAATGACATGCTGCATTCTGTTATCTAGGAACTCTTCAATCCAATCACACAATTGGTCTGATAGTCCATATGCTCTTACTTTGTTCATTAAACGAGGGGAACTGTGTCGAACGCCTTGCGGAAGTCAAGAAACACGGCATATACCTGGGAACCCATGTCTATGGCCCTCTGAGTCTCGTGGACGAATAGCGCTAGCTGGGTTTCACACGCTCGCCTTTTTTGAAACCCATGCTGAGTCCTACAGAGTACATTTCTAGTCTCCAGAAAAGTCTTTATACTCGAACATAATACGTGTTCCAAAATTCTACAAATGATCGACGTTAGAGATATAGGTCTACAGTTCTGCACATCTGTTCCTTCTTGAAAACGGGGATGACCTGTGCCCTTTTCCAATCCTTTCGAACGCTACGCTCTTCTAGAGACCTACGGTACACCGCTGCCAGAAGGGGGGCAAGTTCCTTCGCGTACTCTGTGTAAAATCGAACTGGTATCCCATCAGGTCCAGCGGCCTTTCCTCTTTTGAGCGATTTTAATTGTTTCTCTATCCCTCTGTCGTCTGTTTCGATGTCTACCATTTTGTCATCTGTGCGACAATCTAGAGAAGGAACTACAGTGCAGTCTTCCTCTGTGAAACAGCTTTGGATAAATAGCTAGCACCTAGTAAAGTGCTGCACTTATCTAATAAGCTTCTCGTCTCTCTAAGTCAGCAATCAGTTGCTCGAATTTACTCATTTCCTATAGCCGTCTGTTTGTGTGGGGCAGAATTGTCGACACGATGAACCCTTCCACCTACCATCCCGGCCACATATCTTCTGGTCACTGATACACGGTCCAGTCACATTGATGTGACTACCGTCAGTGTCCGACGTCAACATGCAACAACCACTCATAGACGATAGATGGCAGCAATAACAGTGGAGGGAACGTAAAGCGTGTCGGGAGTACCCGAAAAACAGTGCAGTCGTGTTGTAATGCGGAGATGGAACGACTTATCTGGCGTTGAAACGGTCATGATCATTGCCATTAGGGCCAGGGGTGGAAGCATTTCCGAAATGGCTAAGTTTGTAAACGGTCTGCATACCGTCGTGGTTAAAGTGCAAGGCAAAATGGCGTCATCCAAACGCAGAGGTGACTAGTGCACCACGGGCCATAGATGATACGCATGGACGACGGCTGCGGCAATGTGCACGGGCAAATGGACATGCAACTAACTGTCGAGCAACTGACCACCCAGATCTACATCTGCATCTACATACATACTCCGCAAAGCCACCACACGGTGCGTTCCACTCGAAAATAGACCGAGGGAAAACGACTGTCTATATGCCTCTGTACCAGCCCCTAATGTCACCTTCGTGATCCTTACGCGAAATGTACATTCGCGGCAATAGAATCGTTCTGCAGTCAGCCCCAAATGGCAGTTCCCTAAATTTTTTCAACAGTGCTCCTCGAAATGAACGTCGCCTCCCCTCCAAGGATTCCCGTTTGAGTTTTCGATGCATTTCTGTAATATTTCCGTGTTGTTCGAACCTACCAGCAACAAATCTAGCAGCTCGTCTCCGAATTTCTTCGATTCCTTCCTGTAATCCGGACTGGTGTGCATCCCAGATACTCGAACTGTACTCAATAGTGGGCCGCACTAGTGTCGTCTACGCGTTCTCCTTCACGCACGAATGACACATTTCTAAAATCCTCCCAATAAACCCTAGTCGACCTTTTGCCTTCCTTACTACGTTTCTTACATAGAGCACTCCGTCTTCAGGCCACGAGTGGCCTACCGGGACCATCCGCCCGCCGTGTCATCCTTCGTGGAGGATGCGGATAGGAGGGGCGTGGGGTCAGCACACCGCTCTCGCGGTCGTAAGATGGTATTCTTGACCGAAGCCGCTACAATTCAGTCGAGTAGCTCCTCAATTGGCATCACGAGGCTGAGTGCACCCCGAGAAACGACAACAGCGCATGGCGGCCTGGATGGTCACCCATCCAAGTGCCGGCCACGCCCGACAGCGCTTAACTTCGGTGATCTCACGGGAACCGGTGTAACCACTACGCAAGGCCGATGCCTACGTTTCTTATATGGTCTTCCATTTAGTATCGTTTCGCAGGGTTACGCCCAGATATTTAATCGACATGACTGTGTCAAGCAGCACGCTGATAATGCTGCACTCAAGCATTATGGGTTCGTTTTACCTTCTGTCTGCATTAAATTACATTATCTTCATTTAAAGCCAGCTGCCACTCCTCACACCAACTAAAAATTTTCTCTAAGTCATCGTGTATCCTCCTACAGTCACTCAACGCCGACACCTACCCGTACACCATAGCATCATCAGCAAACAACCGCAGATTGTTGTTCACCCCCACCTGCGCTTTTTTCCAGTCGTTTGGGACTTTGCGCTTGGCGAGAGATTTGAGATAAAAGCAACATAAGTAAGATGCGAAGCTGTACAGCTCTCTATAAAATCGAATTAAGATCTCATCACGACCTGGCGACATACTCGCTTTCAGTTCTTTCAGTTGATTCTCTGCGCCAGTGACAATTATTACCATGTCCTCCATACGGGAGTCTGTTCGATGGTCAAAAGATGTTTGTACTGTTTCACTGCGTGAACGATTTCCCAAACGCGAAATTTAGTACTTCGGCTTTCGTTTTGCTATCTTCTCTACTAAACCAGACTTGTCAACCAGCGACTGGACAGAACACTTAGACCCACTTAGTGATTTTACATAGGACCAGAATTCTTTGGGGTTCTCGGCAAGATCTTTCGTTGAGGTATGACGGTGGTCGTAATTGTGAGCTTCGCTCATCGGTCTTTCCACAGACGCACGAATTTTTATTAAATTTGTCCGTCGCCATTTGCGCATTCTCTCTTGAATCGAGAGTGTAACAACCTTTGCTTCCTCAGCATTTCTCGAATTTGATTGTTATACGACGGAGTGTTTTTCCGCCATTAATCCACTCGTCATATATTTCTTCAGAGTATGATTTACAATCCGTTTAAACTTTGCCCGTAATTTCTCTACGTCCATCTTATGGGAACTAAATGATGTCAGTTCATTGTCTAAGTGGGATGCTAAAAACTGTCTGTTCGACTGATTTATTAACTTCAGTAGCCAAAGTCGCCATGATGACATAATGGTCACCTATTCCTGTCTCTATAGTGATGCCGGCGATTAGGTGAGGCCTGTATGTAGCTACAAGATCTAAAATATTTGCGTGTGGGCTGTCGAACTAGCTGCTCAAGACAGTTTTCGGGAAACCTATTCAAAAGAATTCCCCAAGACTGTCTGTCTGTACCCTCTGCAAAGAAACCATGGGCGTTCCAGTCTATATTCGGTGGGTTAAAGTCATCTCCAACTAATATTACAAGATCTGAGTATAGCCGCGTTACTGACCATAGACTTCCTTTGAATGACTCTAAAATTGTGACAGCGGAGGCGGGTGGACAATAAAAACATTCAAGAATTAATTTGGTTCCACCTCGACATGTTACACGCGTCCAGATAACTTCACTGTCACACTCAAATTCGACCTCAGTAGGGAAAATATTTTGTTAATTGCAGTGAACACACTCCCTCCTATGGCGTCCAATCTGTCTTTTTCATATACATTCCATGAATTGCTAAATATCTCGGAACTTCCCACTCCGGGTTTCAGCCGGCTCTAGGTCCCGAAAGTAGTCGGAGCGTGAGAAGCTTTCTGGAGGGCAGCAAATTGGGGAACTTTGTTACGAACACTTCTACAATAAAAATTTTGATATTCTAAGTGCCTTTACTCTGACCGCAGTCTGATTTTTCTATCTGTGAGTCATCTGGCGAGTGTTCATCTGAGAACCTCAACCTACCTCTTAGCCAAGGGGTTACCAACAGTGTCTCCTCAACGAAAGTTCAGCGAACGTTGCTGCGTATGGCCATCATCAGCAGGCACCTGGTTCATGCACTCATGCTGAATGCTGTTCATAAGTGACGAAGGCTGGAATTTGCACTCCAATACCGAATTTGATCGTCCACTGAAGGACGACAGGTAGCCTTTCAGATGAATGACGTTTTATGCCCGATTGGTCAGATGGCCGTTGGCGTGGACGGTGTGTAATATCTGAAATAAACACCCTACAACGAACATCGGAAGGTTCCAGGCCGGAGGGCATTCCCCAGGAAAACTCGTCATTCTGGGAGGCACAGTGTGTCAATACCAACACGAGTACGCACCTATCCACCACCCACTAGATGCAGTTTGTTTTTCCACAGTACGATGGCATCTACCAGCAGGACAACGCAACGTGTCACACAGCTCGCACTGTATGTGAGTGGGCTGAAGGGCTCCATGATCAGTTTACCTCACTCCGTTGGCCTTCAAATTCTTTAAATTTAAACCCAAACGAGAATTTGTATGACCACCTTGATCGGGCTGTTCGCGTCATGGATCCTCAACCGAGAAGCCTAGCACATCCGGCCATGGTACTAGAAAATGTTTCAAGTGGCTCTGAGCACTATGGGACTTAACATCTGAGACCATCAGTCCTCTAGACTTAGAACTACTTAAACCTAACTAACCTAAGGACATCAGACACAACCATGTCCGAGGCAGGATTCGAACCTGAGACCGTAGCAGCAGCGCCGTTCCGGACTGAAGCGCCTAGAACCGCTCGGCCACAGCGGCCGGCCATGGTACTAGAGTCGGCATGGCTGCACATCTCTGTCGGTACTTTCCATGGAATACTTCTACATAAGCTCAAGTACTATGTTACGAATGGGATAGCGCTCAAATGGTTTAAATCTACCTAACTGGAAGAGTGCAGAAAGTTGAAATAAACAGTTCACATAATATGCAAAAAACTGGTGATTTCTCAAACTGGGGAACAATCAAGAATGGGGTGCCGCAAGGTTCGGTCTTAGGTCGTCTGCTGTTCTTAATATATATTAATGACTTTCCATTCTATATTCACGAAGATGCAAAGCTGGTACTTTTTGCCGATGATACAAGTATAGCTATCACACCCAACAGACAAGAATTAACTGGTGAAATTGTAAACGATGTTTTTCAGAAAATCATTAAGTGGTTCTCTGCAAATGGGCTCTCATTAAACTTTGACAAAACACAGTATATACAGTTCCACACAGTAAATGGAATGACACCATTAATAAATATAGATCAAAAGTCGGTAGCTAAGGTAGAATATTCAAAATTTCTAGGTGTATGTATTGATGAGGGGTTGAACTGGAAAAAACACACTGAGGATCTGCTGAAACGTTTGAGTTCAGCTACTTACGCTATCAGGGTCATTGAAAATTTTGGAGATATACATCTGAGTAAATTAGCTTACCACGCCCATTTTCATTCTCTGCTTTCGTATGGCATCATATGCTGTGGTAACTCATCATTGAGTAAAAGAGTATTCATTGCACAAAAGCGTGTAATCAGATTAATTGCTAGAGCTCATCCAAGATCATCCTGCAGACACTTATTTATAGAGCTAGAGATCTTCACTGTAGCCTCACAATATATATATTCACTTATGGAATTTGTTATTAACAATCCGAACGAATTCAAAAGTAATAGCAGTGTACATGGCTACAACACTAGGAGAAAGGATGATCTTCACTACTCAAGGTTAAATCTAACTTTGGCTCAGAAGGGGGTAAATTATGCTGCCACAAAAGTCTTTGGTCACTTACCTAATAGGATCAAAAGTCTGACAGATAGCCACATAGCATTTAAAAGGAAATTAAAAGAATTTCTTAATGGCAACTCCTTCTACTCATTAGATGAATTTTTGGATATAGTAAGTGAGTAATTTCCGCAACCCCTACAAAAAAAAATTAAAAATATTGAGTGTCATGTAATATTTTGTGTAATGTAATATCTTGTATAGTCACCTTTTATTAACCTGACACGTTCCACATCATTACGAAGTGTCGTATTCATGATCTATGGAACAAGTACTAATCTAATCTAATCCAGAACTTCAGTGACTCTCTCCCTGCACATCTCGCAGCAGTCCACGTAGCCTAAGGTGATTATTCGGGTTTCTGGCAGATGGTCACATTAATGTGACTGGACAGTGAATTTTATTTCACAGTCTGTTGTTTCAGAAGTTCATTTATAGATGCTTGTTAATTTAGAACACATGCTGAATAAAGATGCAAACTATTACAGAATACGGAGCAAAATTGCGACAAGTAAAAAATTCACTGAGCTTCACAGCAGTTACAGTCATTGATTTGTGATGGGAGAGGGAGTTAACAGTCATTTCCCACCTATATTTGTACTTCACAAGCCGCCGCATGGTGTGTGATGGAGAATACGAATACCATTTGCCCCTGTACAATATTATTCGCGGATGGTAGGGGGAAGAAATACCGTCGGTATCTCTCTACATGGACCATAATTTTTCTTGTCTTACGGTCTTGGTCACTAAGTGGAAGGTACGTAGAAGGAATTAGTACGTTACTTAATGTGGTTTGAAGCGTGGACACTCTAAGTTTACTAGTGAGGCTCTCCACCATTTACTTCCATGTAGTGTTCTTCCACTGCAGTTTCTCGTGTACCCTGTAGGGACTCTCATGTTAACTAAACCTGTGATAAATCGTGTAGCTTTTTTTGAGCCTTTTTCTCTCTCCTCCGTTAATCCACCTTGATAAATGTCCAAGACCAACGAAGAATACTCAAGATTTTGGCGAACGAATATTTTGACAGTGACCTATTTCATGTGTGTGATTCACACTTCTTTAAGCTTTTACAAATAAATGTTTCTAGCATCTGCCTTCCTCACAGACTCATGTGCGTGTTAGCTCTGCTTTCACTCCGGTCAGATACTCCTAGGTACTTGAAGATTGTGAATGACTGATCCCTATTCTCGTTGTCAAACGATATCGGATCTTTTCGTATACTTACGAACACTGCAGGCGTTTGTTTAGAACCAATTGCCAAACATATACAAGACCCTTTACATTTCGTACCGAGCCTCTGACGATGTTATCTCCTTGTACGTAATTGCGTTTTCTGTGAACAGCGTCTTAAGGTTACAGACGTTATCCGCCAGGTGATTTGTCTGCACTGTGAACATCAACGGCTCTATCACACCTGGCGCTACCTT
Source organism: Schistocerca nitens (assembly GCF_023898315.1). Classification (NCBI taxonomy): domain Eukaryota; kingdom Metazoa; phylum Arthropoda; class Insecta; order Orthoptera; family Acrididae; genus Schistocerca; species Schistocerca nitens. The sequence continues at coordinate 141,486,090 of NC_064616.1, read as the reverse complement.
CGCTTCTCATGATTTCACCCGTTTACGAACGACATACCGTATGCACGTATTTTGGTTACTAGTTGTGAGTTTACGTAGGAAAGTAAACATTTATTAGCCGGAATCAGTATACAGCACGGCGTGCAGATGTGCATGGCAATAGTTTAGGTGACTCCGATGGTTCAGTACCAGCGTAGCGTTAGCACCTAAGCCTCTATTTAAAAGCCTTAAGAGCTCCTCAGAGGACCTCAAACGCTCAACACAATGACGTCGCCTTCGACGTTATAGATCACATGCTACCCATGCGCTCACCCAGAGGCACTTGCTGGCCACATCTGGAGCAAAAAATTTAAGTTCCTGAAATTGTTTCACATGAAATAACTGCATTAATTTTATTAGCTATTTTTAAAGATGGGGCTAGTAAATGCAGAAGATTTCGAACCCGTCAGTAGGTTGTTAGAGCTCTCTCTCTTCTTCTTCCTCTTCTTCTTTCTCTTTTGGCTTTATCCTGTACCTAGACGAGGTCGGCATTTTAATTATCAGATGTGGTATTGTTAATGTTAGAGGGAGGACGGCTGCTCTTCCTGTCGCAATCCCTTTACCCTCCGGGTGGAATTGGTGTACCCCAACTGTCTTTGTGTAGTGTTCAAATGGTTCAAATGGCTCTGAGCACTATGGGACTGAACATCTGAGGTCATCAGTCCCCTAGAACTTAGAACTACTTAAACCTAACTAACCTAAGGAGATCACACACATCCATGCCCGAGGCAGGATTCGAACCTGCTACCTTAGCGGTCGCGCTGTTCCAGACTGTAGCGCCTAGAACCGCTCGGCCACCCTGGCCGGCCTTTGTGTAGTGTTTTCAATGTGACAGTGTGCGAACGTTTTCTAAATGTTTCCGAATTGTATCGCTGAGGCGGGACGTTGGTAGAAGTCCAGAATTCACCTCGGTGTGTTTTAGAAACATCCTGAAAACTACATACAGGATGGCGGCACACCAGCCCTCGTCGTTAATCCTCTGGGCAGATTCGATCCGCGTCAGGCGCGCTCCCCGAATTCCGGATAGTGTGTGTTATCACTAGTGGCTGTTCGGGTTGGTGGTTGTTGGATCGTTCATGCGTTAAAACAACTTATCTCCATGGGAAAATTTTTATACTACATCAACATCATCACCATCATTCAGTAGCAGCATTGAGTACATTTCCATTCTACGAATACACAAACTGTTAAATCCATCGAAAATGTCGTCCTCTTAAATCTATCTTTCCTACAGTTTGAAACTTGGTTACATTTCTACATCTACAGCTACATCCATATTCTGCAAACCACTGTGAAGTTGGATGCAGAACGTACTTCCTATTGTCTCATTTATAAGGGCTTATTCCGTTCCATGTGTAAAGTGCTCGGAGGATGATTCCTTAAACTCCTCCGCGCACACTGTAACCAGTCTGAACTTGCCTTTGTGATCCCCACTGGAGTGATATTAATGAGGTTGTAGCACATTTCTAGGTTCATCACATAAAGCTGGTTCTTGCAACATTGTAAGTAGGCTTTTACGAGAGAGTTTGCGTTTGTCTTGAAGCGCCGAAAGTTCCGTTATTTCAGCATCTCCGTGACAGTCTCCCATACGTTAAAACACTGTGACTATTTGTGCGGCCTTTCTTTTTGTACCTTCAGTATCGTTGTTAATCGTGTTTACTTTGGGTCCCACACACATGAGAAACATTATAGGACGGTTCGCACGAGGGTTTTGTAAGCAATATCTTTTGAACATAGATTGCATTTGCCAAGCATTTCATACATGAACTCAATGCTGCCACTTGCTTCGTCTACGACTGAGCCTATGGGATCGTCCCATTTCATATCCTTCCAAATTGTTGCTACCACATATTTTTATCAGTTAGCCGATTCCAGTTGTGATTCATTGATACTGTAGTCACATGATATTACGTTTTCTTTCTTTCTTTTTATCAGTTAGCCGATTCCAGTTGTGATTCATTGATACTGTAGTCACATGATATTACGTTTTCTTTCTTTATTTTTATCAGTTAGCCGATTCCAGTTGTAATTCATTGATACTGTAGTCACATGATATTACGTTTTCTTTCCTTTTTTGTCGTTTTATGAAGTACACAAATTTACTATTCTGAACATTTGAAGCAAAATGCCAATCTTTGCACCACTTTGAAATCTATGAAGGCCAGCTGAATATTTGTGAAGTCTTTTCAGACAGTATTTCATTTAGATAACTGCAGCATTGGCGAAAAGTCTGAGGTTACGATAAATAATCTCTGCAAAGTCAAACATACAACATAACTATCGAGGATCCCAACACATAACCCTGGGGTCCATCTGCAGCTACTTCTACATCTGCCGACGACTTTCCATCCCAGTTAACAACAGACTGCGTCCTCCCTACCACGAAATCCTCAATCGAATTACAAATTTTACCTGATAACCCATACGATCGCAGTTTCAGTAATAAGTATAGCATAGTACTGGGTCACATGCTTTTAGGAATTCAGTAAACACAAATTGCATATAACTGATCACCTCGATTCATGACTTTCAGGGTGCCATGTGAGAAAAGCATGAGCTGGGTTTCATAGGATCGATGTTTTCGGTATCTATGCTGGTTGTCATTGTGGAGGTCATTCTGTCAGAGATACCTCATTACATTTTAGCTTAGAGTGTGTTATATTCTTCTACAAGAAGTGGATGGCATGGGTACTGGATGACAGTTTGGTGCATCACGGCTGATATTCTCTTGTAGACGAATGTGATCTGTGCTTTCATCCATTCACTGGGCACGTTTTTTGTTAGAGGGTTAGTCTATTCTCTGGCATCGTAGGAATGTCTACTGCCATTTATACTGGTACATATGTTGGAGGGTTGCCCAGAAGGCAATGCACCGAATTTTTTTCTTTAACAATTCTTTATTGAACGTAATGAGAATTACACACACGACAGCATGGTGTTTTATTTAGACACCCAATTTTTCCACGTAATCTGCATCCCGTTCTACGGCCTTTCTCCAGTGCAAAACAAGTATCCGGCGACTAACAGTACTTCTGTCGACAGTAGATGCTCCATAGGCTTTTCAGAAGCGTTTGTGAACATTCCCCACAGTTTATTTCTCTGCAGCGAGAAATTCTATGACGGCACGTTGCTAGTATCGTACAACACCTACATACGCCATTTATGAAATTGCCTTGCAGCTACGCTATCAATCGGAAGTGACGGAAACTTGGCGCGCTCACTCAGCAGACTTCCGATAATATATATGTAACGTTTCGCATTCGTAGCATTGTGTTCGTCTGAGAAAAGAAATGCAGTGCATTGCTTTCTGGACAACCATCGTTTTCTTGTATATACGAGGTGTGGCTAGAAAAAAACCGGACTAGTACTGGTGAAACAATAAAACGAATGCAATAAGGCTGAAAGTCGCGTGGCCTGTCACGTGACTCTCGCTCCACCTACTGCTCGAGTTTCATCTGCCTCCTGCACGCAGTCTGCCCGTGGCGTCTGTTTTAAGTAGTTGACGTTTTGTCTGTGCGTCGGAAAATGTTGAGTGTACAGAAAGAACAGCGTGTTAACATCAAATCTTGTTTCAAACTAGGAAAATCTGCAAGTGAAACGTTTGTAATGTTACAACAAGTGTACGGCGATGATTGTTTATCGCGAACACAAGTGTTTGAGTGGTTTAAACGATTTAAAGATGGCCGCGAAGACACCAGTGATGACACTCGCACTGGCAGACCATTGTCAGCAAAAACTGATGCAAACATTGAAAAAATCGGTAAACTTGTTCGACAAGATCGCCGGGGTGGGATCACTTTCAATGTTTTCCAGGATGTCAGAACAAATCATTCTTCGGCGTTCCTTCTGTTCAATTGTGAGACACTTTGGAACCATTTTTGAACACACTTTGTTCATGTTGAAACTTTCATGAAGAATCTGCCTAACACTTTCCTTGTCAACTCCTGTTAACTCAGACACTGCTCTGATTGTTAAACGGCGATCTTGTCGAACAAGTTTACCGATTTTTTCAATGCTTGCATCAGTTTTTGCTGACAATGGTCTGCCAGTGCGAGTGTCATCACTGGTGTCTTCGCGGCCATCTTTAAATCGTTTAAACCACTCAAACACTTGTGTTCGCGATAAACAATCATCGCCGTACACTTGTTGTAACATTACAAACGTTTCACTTGCAGATTTTCCTAGTTTGAAACAAAATTTGATGTTAACACGCTGTTCTTTCTGTACACTCAACATTTTCCGACGCACACACAAAACGTCAACTACTTAAAACAGACACCACGGGCAGACTGAGTGCAGGAGGCAGATGAAACTCGAGCAGTAGGCGGAGCGAGAGTCACGTGACAGGCCACGCGACTTTCAACCTTATTGCATTCGTTTTATTGTTTCACCAGTACTAGTCCGGTTTTTTTCTAGCCACCCCTCGTACACTTCGTATTCCGTCTCCCAAAGCTACGCCGTTAGAAACAGTAAAAATCTAACATGCGCGCTATTTATTCTGACTTCATTTTGTTTTGGCGACGAGTCGAGCACTTACTTCCATGTTGAACAGTCGGTTTTGATACGGAATTCTAATACCTGGTTATTTACAATAGTCATTTTTAATAATCAGTTTAGTGTACTGTGTAAAATATTTCTCTACGTCTGTGTGGTTTGCTAACTATGAAATATGACTATAGCCAAATACAAGAGTCTGTTGCATGGTCCATTATACAATAAAGGAAAAGATAAATTAGTACACTGTTTTAAAGGTTTCCCGCTGCTGTCATGGACCGTGCGGCTGGTCCCAGCGGAGGTTCGAGTCCTCCCTCGGGCATGGGTGTGTGTGTGTTTGTCCTTCGGATAATTTAGGTTAAGTAGTGTGTAAGCTTAAGGACTGATGACCTTAACAGTTAATTCCCATAAGATTTCACACAAATTTTAACATTTTTTTAGAGGTTTCCAGTTCACTTGAGATTTATTATTGTAGCAGTGCATATGGGGTATATGAAATGATTACATTTGCAGATCAACCGCACAAGCGATTCTGAAATACCAGGTATTGACCCATGCTGAAACATCCATTATTGTATCCCCAACGGGCCTCCACTCAATCGTACGGATGGCGAATACTGTCATGAGATACGTTATGCCACGCCTCTTCACCTATTCACGTAGTTGTTGGTTGACGAGACGCACGAGTCACTTCTCGTTCCAACATATCCATGACGTGCTTCGTTGGGGACAAGTTCAGAGATCGTGCTAGTCAGGGAAGTTGCTGCAAGTCCTGCAGAGCATGTTGATTTCACGGGCAGTGTGTAGGCTAGCATTATTCTGTTCGAACAACACATTACCTTCCTGTTGCAATATCTGTAAAAGAACAGGTTTAACGACGGTCTGCACATACCTAGCGCTGGTTAGCGCCCCCTCGAGAAGCAGCAAAGGTGAACGACAGTTGCAACTTCTCGCACCCCAGACCATAAGGGTAGCATTCATCTCACGCTGCAGCCCGGAGTGGCTGTGCGGTTCTAGGCGCTACAGTCTGGAACCGCGAGACCGCTACGGTCGCAGGTTCGAATCCTGCCACGGGCATGGATGTGTGTGATGTCCTTAGGTTAGTTAGGTTTAAGTAGTTCTAAGTTCTAGGGTACTGATGACCTCAGAAGTTGAGTCCCTTAGTGCTCAAAGCCATTTTTTTCATCTCACGCTAGGTGAGGAGAACCCTACGTCATAATGACGTAAATAACCTATATCGACTAAATGAGTACGTATATCGATCTTTGCAGTTGTACCGATAACGTCAAAGCTAAATGTAAATACATGTGTACAAACGAAGTGACAGTAGTTGTGTGATATGCTCATCCCAGCTGAATGAGTTGTTAAATTTAATCCCAACAATTTGCGATGTTACTGTGTATTTTTGAACATAATTAATGTCTGAGCGAAGGAGCCATAACGAAATAAAAAAAAGCTTGTCATTCTTTTTAAATCCGATGAATCGTGCATAAATCGCGTGGACAGAAAAGTGAATTAATTAATTATTAAGCTGCAATCCAAAGAATGTGGGATGTTATTATGTGTTTCATGAACGTAACGAATATCTGAATGAAGGAATCATAACCATAGCGAAAGTTAAAAAAGTGTCTAGTCATGTTTTCAATCCGATTAATATTGAATAAATCATGTGGATAAAAACGTGAAATAGGAAGAAATTAAAGTGTTTCGTATTTTTATAAAATCCAATGAACTGTACATAATTCATGTGGGCAGAAACGTTAAACTGATAAATTAAAGTGCTTCTGAAGATAATTCCGAATGTTGCTAGAAACATTAAACCATCTAGTTCCATTTAATTTTGCCTTCGTGTTGTAAATCAGCTAAGAAAGATAGTGAAAACTTTCAGACTATCTTCATGGATCTGCTCGAAAGTTCTCTCATCTCCGTTAGAGCCCATGTTCAGAACGACGTACACGTTAGCAACACCGGGCAATAGGACAATGAAAGCACATAAACAAATAACATTGCAGATTCAAGACGCACATAACAGTCGATATATTCAGAATGAACACAACAGTCGATAGGACAACTCGTGAAACTCATGATGACGCGTGCCTACGTCACTATGACGTAGGGCTCTCCTCACCTAGAGTGAGATGAATGCTACCCAGACCATAAGACCAGGGTTGGGGCCAGTGTGTCTTGAATGAATGCACTCTATGCCATAACGCTCACCAGGTCTACGTCCTACGCGCAAACGACCATCACTTGAGTGTAGGCTGAATCTGCTTTCATCGCTAAAAGTTCACGCCGCATCATTCCATCTTCAAATCTTCCAAGTGATCCTCTGGCGACACCAGTCGAGCCGTGTCCGTCGGTACTGTGGCGTGATTGGAAGACAGCTAGGGGTATGCTTGTCCGTAGTCCCAGTGCTAATAACCCTTTTGGCAACAGATCGTATTAACAAATCTGGCCTCACAACCCCTATTATCTGTGCTATGGCAGGTTTACGATATGCCATAGCTGCCCTTACAATACGACGATCCAGGCGGGCATCTGCGTTGCGTGGACGTCCAGAACCGTTCCTCACAAGCGGCTATTAATCAAATTGCGTGCATATGGAGTATCGTCTCAGTTGTTTGACTAGATTCGTGATTTCCTCTCAGAGAGGTCACAGTTCGTAGTGATAGACGGTAAATCATCGAGTAGAACAGAAGTGATATCTGGCGTTCCGCAAGGTAGTGTCATAGGCCATCTGCTGTTCCTGATTTACATAAATGATCTAGGTGATAATCTGAGCAGCCCCCTTGGATTGTTTGCATATGACGCTGTAATCTACCGTCTAGTAAAATCATCAGAAGATTAATTCCAATTAAAAATGATCTAGAGAGAATTTCTGTATGGTGCGAAAAGTGGCAATTGGCGCTAAACAGTGAAAAGTGCGAGGTCATCCACATGGGTACTAAAAGAAATCCGATAAATTTTGGGTATACGATAAATCGCACAAATCTAAGGGCTGTAAAGTCGACTATATACCTAGGAATTACAATTACGAGCAAATTAAATTGGAAGGACCACATAGATAATATTGTGGGGAAGGCGAAACAAACACTGCGCTTTGTTGGCAGAACACTTAGAAGAAGCGACAAACCCACTAAAGAGACAGCCTACATTACACTTGTCCGTCCTTTGCTGGAATATTGCTGCGCGGTATGGGATCCTTACCAGGTAGGATTGACGGAGGACATCCAAAACGTGCAAAGAAGGGCAGCTCTTTTCGTGTTATCGCGCAGTAGGGGTGAAAGTATCAGTGATATGATACGCGAGTTGGGGTGGCAGTCACTGAAACAAAGGCGGTTTTCTCTGCGGCGAGATTTATTTACGAAATTTCAATCAACAACTTTCTCTTCCGAATGCGAAAATATTTTGTTGACACCTACCTATGTAGGGAGAAATGATCATCGCAATAAAATAAGAGAACTCAGAGCTGGAACGGAAAGATATAGATGTTCCTTTTTCCCACGCACCATTCGAGACTGGAATGGTAGAGTAGTAGTATGAAAATGGTTCGATGAACCCTCTGCCAGGTACTTATGTGTGAATTGCAGAGTAACCATGTAGATGTAGATGTAGATGTAGATGTAGATGTAGATGTACGGGTGTGAGAATGTTCACGTGTCCGCAGTTACCAGCATCGTTGCACAACTGACGCAGCACTTCCAACTTGTGTGCCATTTCTCCGAAAGGACCATCCCGAAACTTGGAAGGCCACAATTTGATCCCTTTCAAACTCATTGAGTTGGTTGTAAGAAGCATGAGTGCGTCTCTGTGGCATGGTTGTCTGCTTGCTTCACATGTATGCACCACTCTGAGCCTTCTGGCTGTGAGCACGCCCTATTAGAGGGTTGGCTCTGAGCATTATGGGACTTAACATCTGTGGTCATCAGTCCCCTAGAACTTAGAACTACTTAAACCTAACTAACCTAAGGACATCACACACATCCATGCCAGAGGCAGGATTCGAAACTTCGACCGTAGCAGTCGCGCGGTTCCGGACTATTAAAGGGTAGACACAGGTGGTGCTCTGGTAGACAATGTCATTACGCTATCTGTTGATGGACGACGACGAAATCATTATCAGTACATCTGATATCTTCCAGGTGGTGTATGCCGTCGTCGAATCAAAATCGACGTCGCCTTTTCAGGTGCACTAACTTTTTTTTCGAAAATGTATTATCATTGATTCGTATTTAGGAATATTCCACCTCAACGAATTTCTAACTTTCCATGGCACAACGGTCCGTGCAAACGCACCCACATTGATTCCGCAGGACTTTTCTGGAACACACGACGGCTTATTGCAGTGGATACCTTCAGTCAAATGGTTCAAATGGCTCTGAGCACTATGGGATTTAACTTCTGAGTTCATCAGTCCCCTAGAACTTAGAACTACTTAAACCTAACTAACCTAAGGACATCACACACATCCATGCCGGAGGCAGGATTCGAACCCGCGGCCGTAGCGGTCGAGCGGTTCCAGACTGTAGCGCCTAGAACCGCTCGGCCACTCCAGTCGGCATACCTTCAGTCGTTTGCCTTTTGTGGTTCAGATGAACTGTACGACGTCGGTTACTACTATCAGTACACTTAGCTCAACTTTTCGCATCGAGGGCTTGCCGGAAGAGTTAGTGTCTGATAATGGACCACAGTCGTCTCGCAGGAATTTGAACAATTTTGGATGGTCAACGGTATTGAGCATGTGACCACAGCGCTGTTCCACCCACAATTAAATGGTGAAGCTGAACATTTTGTGCGAACATGCATGGTGTAGATGAGTAAATTCCGTGGAACTCAGTCACGGGAGCAGACCTGGCAACCCCTCCTGTCCACTTTCCATATGATGCCTCGATATGGATCTTCCCCGGCCGAACTCCTGCATGGCCACCGGCATCGTACCATGCTTCATCTGCTGCACCCATCAATGAGGATTACCGGTCAGTACGAAGACTCTCATTTTCAGATTGAAGCGTCAGTAATCTTTAAGACTTTCCAACCTGGACAGCGATAACAACAGGGAACCATTTCTCGTGTCCTTCGACACATATTCTTGGTTTCTTCACTTACAGGGTCACTGCCCAAATGACACCAGGATAAGCTTCACCCTCTGAGATTCCCTGATCCTGCCGCTGCGTTTATTTTTATAGATTCAGCACGCAGCCAGGAACCAAAAGTTTTTTTTCCCACCACGTGTTTTCTATATTCTCCCAAAGGTCGCTTGCATTTCTAGACTCCACTGGCAATTGCCTCGATACCTCCATTCACGTGCTATGAACAGGGTTGAACTACGATGACCGTGGAACGAACGCCATTAGCTTTATTCTGTCTTGGCCGTGAAGTGATTCCTGAACGGCTCTGCTTTGATGGATGGGGCTGAATATCTGTAAATAAATAGTTATCTAGTTATTTCATCCATTTATATTTGAAGAACGTATTTGTAATTAACACACTGTATTAATGTTTCTTCTATAGTGTCTAAGAATTGAGGTCCAGCCATAACTCAGATGTCTATTGTGAGTTAAACATTCCGATTACGAGTGTATTTTACCAGTTCCATTATGAGATGAGAATCGTAACATGAAAGCCAGATTGAGAGAGACTGGCTGAATCAGATCAAAAGTTGGTTAAAACCGGAAGTGAACAGTAACGAAATCCTAGACACAGAATGGAATATATACCGCAAGGATAGGATAAACGCCAATGGTGGAGGAGTATTTATAGCAGTAAAGAATTCAATAATATCCAGTGAAGTTATTAGCGAATGCGAATGTGAAATAATCTGGGTTAAGTTAAGTATCAAAGGTGGGTCAGATATGATAGTCGGATGCTTCTATAGACCACCTGCATCAGCAACCGTAGTAGTTGAGCGCCTCAGAGAGAACCTGCAGAACGTCGTGAAGAAGTTTCGTGATCATACTATTGTAATAGGGGGAGACTTCAATCTACCAGGTATAGAATGGGATAGTCACACAATCAGAACTGGAGCCAGGGACAGAGACTCATGTGACATTATCCTGACTGCCTTGTCCGAGAATTACTTCGAGCAGATAGAGAACCAACTCGTGAAGCTAACGTTTTAGACCTCATAGCAACAAATAGACCGGAACTTTTCGACTCCGTGAATGTAGAAGAGGGTATCAGTGATCATAAGTCAGTGGTTGCATCAATGACTACAAGTGTAATAAGAAATGCCAAGAAAGGAAGGAAAATATATTTGCTTAACAAGAGTGATAGGGCACAAATCGCAGAATATCTGAGTGACCACCATCAAACGTTCATTTCTGAGGAAGAGGATGTGGAACAAAAATGGAAAAAATTCAGAAACATCGTCCAGTACGCCTTAGATAAGTTCGTACCGACTAAGGTCCAAAGCGAGGGGAAAGATCCACCGTGGTATAACAATCATGTACGAAAGGTACTACGGAAACAAAGAAAGCTTCATCATAGGTTTAAGAGTAGTCGAATCATAGCTGATAAGGAAAAGCTGAACGAAGCGAAAAAGAGCGTAAAGAGAGCAATGAGAGAAGCATTCAACGAATTCGAACATAAAACATTGGCAAACAATCTAAAAAAGAACCCTAAAAAGTTTTGGTCATATGTAAAATCGGTAAGCGGATCTAAATCCCCTATTCAGTCACTCGTTGACCACGATGGCACCGAAACAGAGGACGACCGAAGAAAGGCAGAAATACTGAATTCAGTGTTCCGAAACTGTTTCACTGCGGAAAATCGTAACACGGTCCCTGACTTCAGCCGTCGCACGGACGCCAAAATGGAAAATATTGAAATAAACGATATCGGAATTGAAAAACAACTGCTATCACTTAGTAGCGGAAAAGCATCCGGACCAGACGAGATACCCGTAAGATTCTACAGTGATTATGCTAAAGAACTTGCCCCCTTTCTATCAGCAATTTATCGTAGATCTCTGGAAGAACGTAAAGTACCTAGCGACTGGAAGAAAGCGCAGGTCGTTCCCATTTTCAAGAAGGGTCATAAATCAGATGCGAATAATTATAGGCCTATTTCGCTTACGTCAATCTGTTGTAGAATAATGGAACATGTTTTATGTTCTCGTATTATGACGTTCTTAGATAATACAAATCTCCTTCATCATAACCAACATGGATTCCGCAAACAGAGATCATGTGAAACTCAGCTCGCCCTATTTGTCCAAGAAATTCACAGTGCCGTAGACACTGGCGAGCAGATTGATGCCGTATTCCTGGACTTCAGGAAGGCATTTGATACGGTTCCGCACTTACGTTTAGTGAAAAAAATACGAGCTTACGGAATATCGGACCAGGTTTGTGATTGGATTCAGGATTTCCTAGAAGAAAGAACACAACATGTCATTCTTAACGGTTCAAAATCTGCAGATGTAGAGGTAATTTCGGGAGTACCGCAAGGAAGCGTGATAGGACCTTTATTGTTTACAATATACATAAATGACTTAGTTGACAACATCGGTAGCTCCGTGAGGCTATTTGCAGATGACACGGTTGTCTACAAGAAAGTAGCAACATCAGAAGACTCGTACGTACTCCAGGAAGACCTGCAGAGGATTAATGAATGGTGCGACAGCTGGCAGCTTTCCCTAAACGTAGATAAATGTAATATAATGCGCATACATAGGGGCAGAAATCCATTCCAGTACGATTATGCCATAGGTGGTAAATCATTGGAAGCGGTAACGACCGTAAAATACTTAGGAGTTGCTATCCGGAGCGATCTGAAGTGGAATGATCACATAAAACAAATAGTGGGAAAAGCAGGCGCCAGGTTGAGATTCATAGGAAGAATTCTAAGAAAATGTGACTCATCGACGAAAGAAGTAGCTTACAAAACGCTTGTTCGTCCGATTCTTGAGTATTGCTCATCAGTATGGGACCCTTACCAGGTTGGATTAATAGAAGAGATAGACATGATCCAGCGAAAAGCAGCGCGATTCGTCATGGGGACATTTAGTCAGCGCGAGAGCGTTACGGAGATGCTGAACAAGCTCCAGTGGCGGACACTTCAAGAAAGGCGTTACGCAATACGGAGAGGTTTATTATCGAAATTACGAGAGAGCACATTCCGGGAAGAGATGGGCAACATATTACTACCGCCCACATATATCTCGCGTAATGATCACAACGAAAAGATCCGAGAAATTAGAGCAAATACGGAGACTTACAAGCAGTCGTTCTTCCCACGCACAATTCGTGAATGGAACAGGGAAGGGGGGATCAGATAGTGGTACAATAAGTACCCTCCGCCACACACCGTAAGGTGGCTCGCGGAGTATAGATGTAGATGTAGATTTGGTATCGAACTGACAAGGACACCATCGAACCTGTTAGTCGTGGATTTTGATGACTCTTAGGTAAGTTGTGGAGGAACCTGTCCTGAATACCTGTCTAGCGGCGTTTCATCCATCGGCTTCTAGTAGAAGCATTTTGCGTACCGTCTACACAAGTAACGTGATCTCTGTCTTAAGCAACTGACAGAAGCTCTGCGGCTATAGTTCGAGGTTATCATTCGGACGGTTCACGTTCAAATCCTACTCGAGTACTTTTTTCCAATTTAATCGTACAGAATATCATTAAATAGTATATTTCATGCAAAATTATTCAAAAACAGTCATTTTAGACGAAGTACTTTCATTAACACAACAATCATTGCGGCAAACTTTCTCCAAATGCGTCGTCCGTTTGTTACGGAGTGGAGTATAGAACTTCTTACTCACTATCGCCCGCTATACTAGAACAGAATTATTACTGATGTTATTTGTCGTAGAAGCAACTGAAACACAAATTCGTAGAGTACCACGCACATTTAATGAAAGCTACCGCCTTCCAGGCACGCTGATTTATTAGGAGCGATATTGGGAAACATAGTTCATTTAAATTCCAAAAATTGTTATTACTGGGCTCACCTTCGATGTGAGCCATGCTTATTTGCTCATTACTGTGACAATTTGAACTTTGTCGTTTACAACAGTGCTGCGCAAATAAATTCCATCGATCACGTGACAGGTAGCAACGGCAAAAGGAAAGTTGAGGAATATAACTAGTGCCAGCGTTTTAAAAATTGTCATACAGCATATTCAACTGATGCTAATACTAAGAGTGAACATTAAGTATTCGTTTTGGTGGTGCTAATATACACCGTACCAGATTTTAGGAAGACGTAATAACAACAACAATAATAACAATAATCATAATGCTAATAGAGGGACATAAATGTGGGTGCTGTACAAACTACAAATACACTCCTGGAAATTGAAATAAGAACACCGTGAATTCATTGTCCCAGGAAGGGGAAACTTTATTGACACATTCCTGGGGTCAGATACATCACATGATCACACTGACAGAACCACAGGCACATAGACACAGGCAACAGAGTATGCACAATGTCGGCACTAGTACAGTGTATATCCACCTTTCGCAGCAATGCAGGCTGCTATTCTCCCATGGAGACGATCGTAGAGATGCTGGATGTAGTCCTGTGGAACGGCTTGCCATGCCATTTCCACCTGGCGCCTCAGTTGGACCAGCGTTCGTGCTGGACGTGCAGACCGCGTGAGACGACGCTTCATCCAGTCCCAAACATGCTCAATGGGGGACAGATCCGGAGATCTTGCTGGCCAGGGTAGTTGACTTACACCTTCTAGAGCACGTTGGGTGGCACGGGATACATGCGGACGTGCATTGTCCTGTTGGAACAGCAAGTTCCCTTGCCGGTCTAGGAATGGTAGAACGATGGGTTCGATGACGGTTTGGATGTACCGTGCACTATTCAGTGTCCCCTCGACGATCACCAGTGGTGTACGGCCAGTGTAGGAGATCGCTCCCCACACCATGATGCCGGGTGTTGGCCCTGTGTGCCTCGGTCGTATGCAGTCCTGATTGTGGCGCTCACCTGCACGGCGCCAAACACGCATACGACCATCATTGGCACCAAGGCAGAAGCGACTCTCATCGCTGAAGACGACACGTCTCCATTCGTCCCTCCATTCACGCCTGTCGCGACACCACTGGAGGCGGGCTGCACGATGTTGGGGCGTGAGCGGAAGACGGCCTAACGGTGTGCGGGACCGTAGCCCAGCTTCATGGAGACGGTTGCGAATGGTCCTCGCCGATACCCCAGGAGCAACAGTGTCCCTAATTTACTGGGAAGTGGCGGTGCGGTCCCCTACGGCACTGCGTAGGATCTTAGGGTCTTGGCGTGCATCCGTGCGTCGCTGCGGTCCGGTCCCAGGTCGACGGGCACGTGCACCTTCCGCCGACCACTGGCGACAACATCGATGTACTGTGGAGACCTCACGCCCCACGTGTTGAGCAATTCGGTGGTACGTCCACCCGGCCTCCCGCATGCCCACTATACGCCCTCGCTCAAAGTCCGTCAATTGCACATACGGTTCACGTCCACGCTGTCGCGGCATGCTACCAGTGTTAAAGACTGCGATGGAGCTCCGTATGCCACGGCAAACTGGCTGACACTGACGGCGGCGGTGCACAAATGCTGCGCAGCTAGCGCCATTCGACGGCCAACACCGCGGTTCCTGGTGTGTCCGTTGTGCCGTGCGTGTGATCATTGCTTGTACAGCCCTCTCGCAGTGTCCGGAGCAAGTATGGTGGGTCACACACACCGGTGTCAATGTGTTCTTTTTTCCATTTCCAGGAGTGTAGTTGGAAAATGAGCAGTAATGAAGAGATCTACAAAATTATAAAAAAATGTCAGACCTAATGGATTAGCAAGGATTAACCTTGGTTGGACACATCTATCGAATGAATGCGAACAGATTAAAGAAACAAATATTGATTTACTTCTGGTTCAAATGGTTCAAATGGCTCTAAGGACTATGGGACTTAACATCTGAGGTCATCAGTCCCCTAGACTTAGAACTACTTAAACCTAACTAACCTAAGGACATCACACACATCCATGCCCAAGGCAGGATTCGAACCTGCGACCGTAGCAACAACGCGGTTCAGGACTGAAGCGCCTAGAACCGCTCGGCCACAGCGGCCTGCATTTACTTCTGGAAGAAGAAATCAACAACAGCACGGGTTAAGAAGTAACCATAGAACAAGGAAGAAACATCAGAGAATCAGAACTAACGGAAACAAACATTTTTAAGAATAAAAAATTTAGTTTAGAAGGCTTTAAAAGCAGGAGAAATAAACAACGTGGTCAGAAGAAGAAAAAAGACAACATGAGAGAAAATGACGGAATACTCGAGAAAACGGGAAACAACAACAAAGAAAGAAGAGAAACTGACATTTTTACATGATCCTAGCTGGTAAATAGTAATAATAATAATAAATAAACAAATTTTTGAGAACAACGAAAACACAATTACATCACTTGCTGTACGTACTTGCAGGAAATAGACGTCGCCTTGAGAATACGGCATCTCAACGCTCAACATTATATTCTCCAGAATATTAACGCGGGCCTTTGCGTTGAGAATGCCCTCAATCTGCCACAATGACCCTGCCCCTAACGGCAACGAAATAGAGACCATTTCTTTCTCTTTACGAGATAACTCCGACTGAACCGCTCTCCTCGCGGACGGAACACCCACAAATATTAAAACAGTTTGATGTTAACAGAACCGCTCATAAATTCAACGACAACGTTTACTGAACAAATGCAGCATCATAAAAGAGCGACTATAAAAAAAGGAAAACCGATTTACCGATTTTATAAAGGGTGTTCTGCATTGCAATAAAGTAAAGCCAGTTTCACATAAAACGCGTGCATATATGATACTATACATAATCAATTGATTGATATCTCACATGAACTGGGGCATTACTTACTGAAGATTTCTCGTCAGAAAATATTACTCTGCTCCAATCAAAGGCAATGTATTCTCCCGCAAAAGCCATGCGGTCAACCTTCTGATAGTCAAGCGTTAGCAGCTCTTCGGTACAAAAGTTCGTTATCTTTCAGCCACCTCCTCACAGTTATTGCACTGCCAGCAAACTCAGAAATCTGTCCTAGGTGCCGGCAACTGAAGAACGGATTGGAGCGTGTATTGTTGAGCAAACGTCGGTCGTCTCTCTCACTGGAGCACGTGGTCGTCCACTCCCACTTTTACACCCGGTACGGACAGTGGCGACATATTTTCTCTACCAACGCGTCGCCGTCATTTTTTGGACGTCGTATCTCTCACCTGCCTCAGACGCGTAGTAACTCTCTCGACCAGTGCGACGACTCGAACTCTGGCCTTGTGATTCCAAAGAGATGGTCTGATGACTGAAATCTATATTTGATGTTATGCCTACCGGTGTGTTGTCCTGTGTATATTTCCCTGCAGTCGTCGTTTTATGTTATCACTACAGCCGGAAAACCGGACAGTAAAAATATTGAAATGTAAAGATCCTTCATGATAAGCAGATAGAGAATAGAATAACTATTACGAAACGTTCCAATCTTATATAATAATATTGTAAATTTTCACACACCTACCTCATACTTGACAATTATAGCCATGGAGTGGAAAATAGAAGAAAGGAAGATTAGAATTTAACGTCCTCTTGACATCGAGGTCATTAGAGGCGGAACACAGGCTCGAACTGTGTCAAGGAAGGGAAGGAAAACGGCCGTACCCTATCAAAGAAACCATACCGGGATTTCCTTGAAGCGATTTTGGGAAATCACGGAAAACCTAAAGCCAGATGGCCAGACTCGGACCTGAGCCGTCGTCCTTCCGAATGAGAGTCCAGTGAGCTCAGCACTGCGCCTCATTCACTCGATCTCGAGTGGGAAAGGGAAAAAGTTATAAAATAAAATGTAAACCATAATTTTTATTTAAAATAGCCTGTGTGTTACTCACAGCAGCTATACACTGAAGAGCCAAACATTATGACCACTGCCCACAGCGACACTGGATGCCGCCTGGTGGCGTTGAGACCACGTGAGGCGCTAGCAAAGGTATGTAAGCGGAGCAAACACGGACAGGGATCAGCATAGCTAAGATATGGGCTGCAAATGGAGAAATCCATTGAGATAAGCGATTTTCACAAAGAGCAGATTTTTATCACCCAGACCCTGTGAACGATTATCTCGGAAATGGCGAAGTTGGTCGAATGATCACGTGCTACTGTCGTGAGCATCTACGGAACGGGGTAGGAGGACAGTGAAATTAGCCCTAGGCCCTAAATGGTTGGATGTCCACGACTCTTTACAGACGTGGTGTTCAGAGGCTTATCGGCTCTGTAAGGAAGGATAAATGGTGATCTGGGGCACAATGCTGGTGCACGTGCAAGTGTTTCGGAGCACACCGTCATCGTGCCTTGTTGAACGAGGAGCTCTGCAGCAGACCACCTCCGCGTGCTTTCATTTTGAGCCAACGACATCGTCTGTTATGATCGTAGTGGGCATCGGACCATCGGGATTCCACCGTCGATCAATGGAAACGTGTCGGCTCTTCGGACGAATCACATTTTTGCTACATTAGATCAATGGTCATCTCCAAAAACGCCATCATCGAGATAAGCGGAGGCTCTAAACGTGCAGCGCACCAGGGTCGAAGGCTGATGGAAGCAGTGTTATGCTATGAGAAACATACTGCTGCGTTTACATGGGACCTGTGGAAGTAATCGAAGATACTGTGACGGATGCGAGCCACCTGCATCTCTTCGTGCTTCATGTCATCCCCGACAGCGATTCCATCTTTCAGCAACACGACTGTCCATTCCAGGAGCAAGAGCCGTGGTAAGTGTTTCGCGGAGCATTATAGTGAACTCACATTGATGTTTCGGCGACCAAATTCCGATGGAATCCATCTGGATCGCTATCGGGCGCCATCACCACGTACACAAATCAGCGGCCCGTTACTTGCCCGAATTACATGACCTGTTCCTAGACATGCCACATGCCTCCACAAACCTACCAACAAACTACCGGATCCCTGATGCGCAGAATCAGTGATACATTTCGTTCTAAAGGCGGACAGACAAGCTATTAAACAGATGGTCATAGTGTTTTGGCTCATCAGTGTAAGTGATAATTTTATATAAATACAAAGGTAATACGCTTATATAGAACACTTTTACTGCATCTGAACTCTTTGGTACGATTATGCAATATGACGCTTTACCTTTTCTGCTATGTGATAAAAAACAAACACTGTACTGTACTGCACCAAACACTGTGAATGCTGTGTCGTTTGTGTCCTAATTTGTGCGTTAAAGAGGCATAGTACCTGTAAGTATATATACATAGAACAGTCACTTCTAAAATAAAAATATAATATTCCAAATTTTAAACCATCCGTTTTTCCGTTCGTGGTGAGGACATAAAAGGACGACTTCAGAGAACAACAGTAAGAACAACACATCTGAAAACTACACAACCAGTACCTATGTAAACTTTCACAGCACTTGAAAACGGAAAGACATTCCTGAAACGGGCAAGCTACGCAGGAAAAAATGTGAATGCTGCAGTGCTTCATTATGGAAATCGTGTCATGCTCTGTCTGATCATTGCGAATGCTGAGGTGTAGGATGTAAAGGTATTTCACATATCCGAATTTCGTCAGTATTTAATTTTAAAAAATCTATAAACCTCGAAAGATGCTACGCTTTGAAACAAACAAAACGACGAGGAGAGGCGTTCCTGGCGTTGAGGAGAATGTTCTCATATGTATAAATAGAACTACGAATCACTTAGCGCGGCGAGCCTTCGAAAATAAACAGGGCGCCCCTCGGACGCTGGCTGCGCAAATTGGCGCAAAGTGACATTGTGACACCGCTCAAAGGGATGTTAATCCCGCTCCCCAGTTAAAGCTTTCAGAGGGCTACGTGCCGCTTCGCTGCGGAGTTTCCGATCGGGCTCCGCCCGCCTCCCTCTCCTTTAAAATGCTAAATAGGAGAGGGGCTGCGCGGCTCCTTGCTGCTCCTAATTATTCCGGAAGCCGGTGTCCTCGCAGCGGGCAATGTTTTACGCGCTCGCTTCGATATCCGGCAGCACGCGCGCTTCCGACGTGTCGCTCCGCCAGCCGCGTTCTGCGTTCCCACCACTCTTCCCCTTTCAGTTTCATCTCAGCTATTCATTCGCAAATCAACAGCAGTCGCGTTTCCGGCGCCGGCGCAATATGTGCTGCTCTCCTGCTCCACTTTAGAACCCTTGTCTTTTAAAGGGAACTGCGGATGCAACGCCTTTCCGGGGTAGCGATGTGTCAAGTACCGTGGTCCTCACCAATATCTCGATTCGAGTGCGGCTGATGAAGGCCAGAAGCAGTACGGCTTCGTGGGAACGCCGGACGTAACACCAAATTTTGAACCCTTTTCTCCTATACAACGTCATATTACTCATTACAATTACTCTGCCGATACTACATAAAACGTAGCCACGAAATAAAGCGTGCCATATCTTGTGTTACTTCCTTATTCGTGACTCCTTACACTAGTTCCCAACGGGGCACTCCTTTCGCCATTTTTCTTTTTTTAAATAATGCGATAGACTTTAAAGTACAGATAGCCGAATTTAACGGTAGTTTTATATTTTAGTTTGAAGACTCCAAATTCAATGTCATTAAAATATACATAGTGGTGAGACTGATTCATCTGTCAATCGATTATTTTTAGTGAGTATTTAAGGGGACCTCACCCTTCCTATATAACCCATGTTAATTTAGGCAAGTATTTGACCCATTTCTGAAAAAATTATTTGATGCAGGACCTTAGTATTTCTACTGTATGTTACATGATGCTAATAGAGTCAACTGTAATAAAATCTACTTTATCCATTTTACAGTTTTTAAGAAATACTTTTCCAATTTATTAA
Organism: Schistocerca nitens; assembly: GCF_023898315.1. NCBI lineage: Eukaryota > Metazoa > Arthropoda > Insecta > Orthoptera > Acrididae > Schistocerca > Schistocerca nitens. The sequence continues at coordinate 141,465,750 of NC_064616.1, read as the reverse complement.
CAAAAAATAAGAAGTTTTTTCTGCAGAAAATATTTTTTGTGAAATTCCTAATGGGGAAATATTAATGAATGTAGTACCAGGGGTCACTTTTTATGTTATGCAGAGTCTCTGAAAATTTCATTCATTTATCTATGATAGTTTCTGATATAATGGGGCATATGTACTGAAAATTTTAGTTTGCGGGAAATAGACTTTAAAGAAAAAACTTTTGAAATTTGTTACTTGCAGTTAATTAAAACTGTCCTGCTGCATATGATGGTCCTTCTTTGGACTCTAGCAGGACTTCCAGCTTCTTTTTCACCTTCCTGGATGTTTGTCTTGCTTTCTTGGCCATATCAGATGCAGACCTGTCTGCATCGGCTTTCCTCATTTTATCGCAATGTTGCAGCCCTGTGATCATATTTTTACCAGGATTAATTCCCAGTTTTTTCAGTACCCAACACTTTCCAATATTACCACAATTGAATGTAATAACAGCATCATGAACTCCTAGTTTCATTGTATGCCTGCCTATAAATACAGTTTTAGGAAGGCGGTTCCAAATTATGCTGTTGAAACATTCATATGGGTTCTGTGTCTGCCCATGCAGACATTTCCTTAGAAGGTCAGGATGACCCAAGTCTCTGAAAATAGGTTTAATTGCTGTAATAACTGCAGCAGGAAGAGAATGCTGGTGAGAATAAGATTCTCCAGTTGCCTGAGCTCTGTTGCATTTGCACCACGAATTTTCTCATGGTGGACACAATCCATGACATGGCTTATCATCAGTAGAGGACTTATGGAAGAATATGGCCCAAACATCTCTCTTCATTGCCTCCAGATTTTCTTTATTTATCCTAATTGCCTGTCCGTTCTATACCTGCAAGTTTTCTATGACAGCTACTCGGAATCACACTTGAACAAAACTAACCGCGTGTTTGAAAGCGTGTTGTTTACAAACAGCAGAAGCAAAAGAATACCGACCGTTGCATTCCATGGATAGCCAACACACTCGAGAGTAAAGAAAATTCCCTAACGTGCAATGTAGTGGATATAAAGATCTGAATTATGTGTGCCGGCCGCGGTGGTCTAGCGGTTCTAGGCGCTCAGTCCGGAACCGCGCCACTGCTACGGTCGCAGGTTCGTTCAAAAAATGGCTCTGAGCACTATGGGACTCAACTGCTGAGGTCATTAGTCCCCTAGAACTTAGAACTAGTTAAACCTAACTAACCTAAGGACATCACAAACATCCATGCCCGAGGCAGGATTCGAACCTGCGACCGTAGCGGTCTTGCGGTTCCAGACTGCAGCGCCTTTAACCGCACGGCCACTTCGGCCGGCTCGCAGGTTCGAATCCTGCCTCGGGCATGGATGTGTGTGATGTCCTTAGGTTAGTTGGGTTTAAGTAGTTCTAAGTTCCAGGGGACTGATGACCACAGATGTTAAAATAGGGCGTGGCACATAATCACACGTGGTAGGAAAATGCTCTTTAAATGCTCGAAGAAAATGTTTTTCAGCAAAATCCTTTTCAGAGTACTTAAATAAAATAAACTATTGCAGGTCCATGATTTCTATGGGCATTACCGGACAGGTAAATGAAATTCCATGTAAAAGTTGAGGAGACAGCAAATTAAGTACCAAGGTGCGCTAATTCCTTGTAATTAGAAGTGTGCGCAGATACTGATAGCATGGATAGTCGCAGTACTGTTGATATTGTGGATAGAAGCATGAGCCGAATCTGATAGTGATTAATTAATTTCTGGTTAAAAGTTATAGGACAGAGGCAATGTTACATTTTTCTTCTACGAGGGCTATTCCGAAAGTAAGGTCCGATCGGTCACGAAATGGAAACGACTATGAAAATCCGATAAAGCTTTGCACAGATGTGTTGGGTAGTGTCTCTAGTATAACCCCAGTTGGCATCACGTCGCTCTTCTCATTTCTGAGCTCGCAGTGAGTGCGTAAAGATGTCTAGAAAATAGTGTCTGCCGCCAAGTACGGGGGCCTGGTGAGAAATTTCCCCTGAAGCTATGCAGCTAACATTACATAACTGTCGTGCTGTTTCGTCTTCAAGACAATTCTCAGCCGCATTCTGCAGGGGCAATGAAGATGCTCCTGCATCGTTTTCAAATGGAAATGTGAGATTACCCACAATACAGCCCGTAATTGTCTCCCTCTGAGTTTCAGCTCAGGTCACATGAACCGCTGGTTATGAAGACAACATTTCGGCACACGACAACGAGCCGTAGGCCAGCGTAGAGAATTGGCGGAGAGCACTGGCGGCTGCCTTCTATAGCGAGGGTATGGGAAAGTTGGTACAACGCTACGATACACGTCTAAGTCGGGTCGGCGACTATGGAGATAAGTAGCTGCAAGGTGTATCTAACTGTTGCAAATAAAACATTTTTGATTTTTACCGTGGTTTCCATTTCGCGACCTATCGGACCTTACTTTCGGAATAGCCCTCGTACATTTGCAATAGAAGCGATCGATAATAATTCCTGTTACTGTTTATGCCACTATTATTACCCACTCGGGACGTAGTGGCGCAGTACTGACTTGAATGCAGTGGCCTGGCAAGGGTAGACTCTTACATGGAGGAGAGATGGTGTCATGACGATCTCCCGGGTTTTCAGCACGGTTACACGTGCATCCTGCTTTGCAGCTACGTTACGACTGACACACTGCTGTTTAGTTTGTATTAATGTAGCTCACTTAAGTAATTACCCATAACTTCTGGAAAGAGATACGAATGCTATTCTAGGAAACTCCTTCCAATGGAATCTTCGCTTCATGGTCTGGTTCCTGTTTGCGTATCACTTGTGACATACATATGACCACCTACCTAATAGCCGGTATATCCACCTTTGGCAGGGATAACAGCGGTGAGGCGTCGTGGCATGGAAGACGGAAGCAATGAGGTCTTGGTACGTCGTTGCAGGGAGTTGGCACCACATCTGCACACACAAGTCACCTAATTTACGTAAATCCCGGGGAGGGGGGCGATGAGCTCTAACATCACGTTCAATCACATCCCGGAAGCGTTCGATCGTGTTCAGAACTGGCGAGTTAGAGGGGCCAGCACATCAACTGCAACTCTCCACTGTGTTCCTCGAAACACTCCATCACACTCCTGGCCTTGTGACGTGGCTCATTATCTTGATGAAAAATGCCACTGCTGTCGCGAAACATGATCGTCACGAAGCGATGTTTGTAGTCTGCAACCGGTGTACGATACTCCTTGGCCGTCATGGTGCCTTGCACGAGCTTCACTGGACCCACGGATGTCCACGAGAATGTTGCCCAGAGCATAATGGAGTCGTCGACAGTTTATCTCCATCCTGCAGTACAGGTGTCAAGGAACTATTCCCCTGGAAGACGACGAATTGGCGCCCTTGCATCGGCATCATAAAGAAGGTATAGGGATTCATCAGACTGTGCAATGCTCTGCCATTGCACCTATGTCCAGTGCCGATGGTCACGTACCCATTTCAGTCGTCGTGTTGACATTGGCACATGCATGAGTCGTCGGTCGCAGAGGCCCACGATTAGCAGTGTTCGGTGCCCTGTGTGCTCAGGCAAGCTGGTACTCTGCCCAGCATTAAGGTCTGTTGGTAGATCCGCCACAGTTCACCATCTGTCCTCTTTCAGCTTACGACGTCCGACATCTTTAATAAGTGGCCGCCCAGTCCCACTTTTTCTGGAGGTGGTTTCAACTTCGTTTCGCCACGTGTTGAACGCTCTCACCATAGCACTGCTTGGACATTCGACAAGCCATGCAGCTTCCAAAATGCTTGTGCCAGGCCTCCGGGTCGTGATAATCTGCCCTCTGTCAAACTCAGATGGATCGCCTGCCTTCCTCATTCTACACAGGGACAGCACGCTCACAGATACAACATGCACCGTGCGTGTTCCTGACTGGCAGTCATTCCTCGCCAGGTGGCGCTACTGTCGCCTGAACTGGTTTATATGGAGAGTAGGTCGGTGATTATTATATTCTGGCTGATCAGTGTAAATAATGTTTGGTATAAAATCAATAAATCTACCAACGTTTCTCTTAGGCCTACACTGTATATATTTACCAGTACACAATGCTAATCTTATTGCGTTAAGATGTGTGCAGGTTTTCCGTGACGTCCCTAAACTCACTAAGACATACACGATATTGATTCTTGGGAAAGAGGGCAGCTGGTCGTCAACCGGACGTTAAACGGTAAGTTGAGAGTCTCAAACAAGATATGCTGTACCTCTCCTATAAGTGGATTCTATCAGACTGCAAGTAAGTACGTAAGGTACAGAACGTGAAGTGGAAAATTGTATTAAATTATGGATTTGTTAAAAGTATCTCAGTTTACGCCTTTCCATTGGCATCAGGGAAGATGTGATTAGTTGTATTATGCACATCTTCTAGGTATCTCTTACATATCTGTAAATAAAGTATTGTTCTGAATGTATGTAGAAAACCTGCTACTCGTAGTGACCAACACGTGGAGAAGTTTTATATTTCTTTGCGCACCTATGGCAATCTTCGTCCCTTGAGACCTCATTTCACATCCATCCACCAAAAAACATTTACTGGACCAGGAAAGTTAGCCTTTTTGTGCGTATGTATTGCGCTCTTGCATTACAATTCAACAAATAACTTTAATGCTATATTTTCGTAAAATAACAGACGATATTTTTCTGGCTCTTAATTACTGCTAGCCGGCCACTGAGACCGAGCAGTTCTAGGCGCCTCAGCCTGGAACCGCGCTGCTGCTACGCAGGTTCGAATCCTGCCTCGGACATGGATGTGTGTGGTGTCCATAGGTTAGTTAGGTTTAAGTGGTTCTAAGTCTAGGGGACTGATGACCTAAGACGTTAAGTCCCATAGTGCTTAGAGCAAAAATGTTCAAATGTGGGTGAAATCTTATAAGATTTAGCTGCTAAGGTCATCAGTCCGTAAGCTTACACACTACTTAACCTAAATTATCCTAAGGACAAATACACACACCCATGCCCGAGGGAGGACTCGAACCTCCGCCGGGATCAGCCGCACAGTCCATGACTGCAGCGCCCCAGACCGCTCGGCTAATCCCGCGCGGCAGTGCTTAGAGCCATTTGAACCATTTGAATCGCTGCTATACAGTTTCTCCCTTTTCCAAAGGGAGAAAAGAGGGTTTTATAGTCACCCACTTCTGATGACTATGAGCATTTCGCTCGACGCTGTTAGAGCCAACAGGCAATGACGCTATCATTTAGATTCCACAACATTTAGCTCCTTGACGACAGCTAACAAGCGAAATAATGATCGAAGAGTCCACAGGTGTACAGCCAGTTCATAGGGTCCAACGGTCACAATATTTCGGCACTCAGTTATGTCGCTATCCTCAGGTGCACGTGATGACATGTCTGAGCGCCGAAATATTGTGACCCTTGGATACTATGAACTGGCAGTACACCCGTAGACTGTTCAATCAACAAACGCTCTAGGAGAAACTAAAAAACCACATCATATACCCTTACGCAGAGGAGATGTATCGAAGTATGAAGAAATTCGACAAGCTGCGACACCGAAGATGCCGTTTGCTGAATACTCTTGCATTTCTGAAGAGATGTCGTGTGCAGCATGCTGTGCCGGAGCAGAATATTATTGCTTGTTGCTGAATCCAGCTGTTTAATGTGGCACCTTGACCAGAGATAAAGTCAACATATATTCTGTTTTATTGGATTAAAAATGTCATGTTTATGTGTGTTACACAGTATAAGGAAAAATCTGCAGAGTGGAGCTGGGAAGTGCCACTCTCTCACTTTAAAAACATTGTTAGTCGGATTAACCTTCAGATGCAAACAGTGGGAAGACCATAAAACTACTTACAGTCTCATGTTACAATCTGGGACGATATGGGCAGAGCAGCTGATGTACATGTTTAGTGGAGGCAAGACTGAACCCCCCCCCCCCTATTCCCCCGCCCCACCAACTGACGCCAGGAAGTCTTCAGGTTTTTTTAGCAAGCAGCAAAAACATATATTTCAGGGGCACTGTCTGGGTAATTTAACTGCCTTCTTTCAGAAACAGGAAATGGTCGGCGCTGAAATATTACACCTCTCCATAAATGAGGGACCGTGCTCCCGTCAGGGTAGAGGTTTTGCCCAAAACATGTCACCTCCCTAGTCTAAAATATTCTTTTTTCAGATAAGAGAGATTTGGAGTCGCTGATTCGCTCCTCTCAGAATATGCAAATTGGAGGCTTGCTCCCCCATCGTGGGAACCCCGTTGTTGTGTATTGATTGGCTACCAGGCCAAAAGAACAGTCAGGAGGGGACATTCAATGAGTAGAGGACAGTTCAATTAGTTTGTGCAATGTGGGTGCGGTATCGTTTTTGCTAATTCGGTTCATGTACCGAGGGTTGGTGGAAAGTGGTTTTGATTTTTCTTCGTCTTCAGGTCCTCCCCTCTCGGAGAACTACCGGTCTTCCCCTAGTGGGTGAGACTTCTTGTCTGTATCTAGTGGTGGACTACGAGCCAATGGCAGTTTCCAACTGGACCGACAGTGGAACTCCGTATCATCTCGGATATATCGTGTGTCACGAGGGTGAACTTACTCGTGCTGTGTCAGCCGTCTGACGTTTGACAATTCCAGCACACACTATCGTGCCTGTGAGTCAAATTGGTTTGGCCACTCCATCGAACGAGAACACCTCACACCGAAATCTGTCGAAATGTCAGGGGTCTAATAGGGACGTTTCCCGTGTTCTGATAATCAGAACGCAGGACCGCGTAATTTGCAAGTTTAAGTGGAAACGTCAGAACATTACAGCTGCCGCAGCGCACCGCTCCGCGCCCAAAGCACGCCGTTTCCTGCTGTCGCCTGAATCAAGGTGAAAGGGTAAAATACTGCTGCACCAGTGTGGGGTTGTTAAATGACATTGACAGCTCCTTCTTCTCAGCTGAAACATAGTTTGTCGTATACGTGGTCGTAGTTGATTCCATTTGAATAGAGTTGGGTCTCACAGTCGATTCCTGTAAACAAAGTCAATTGCGATGTAAAATGGATTAATTCAGGTGAGAATCTGTATAGCTTCCAACCGCAATGTATGTTTTGCTAATCAAACACCATCCCTTATTTTAATATTAATGTGGAGGTACATGGGTACACCAGCAATTTAAGTTTCATTCTTATCAAATTAATTAATTTGGTTATTAATTTGAAATCTGAAAGTGACCACTTGCATACGCAACAAAAGTTCCATGTGTAAATTCACTAATTCGTACACAAAAAATTAAGGTTGTATCTCATGATTTGAAGGTTATTGAGAGGATCATACTTTTGTCTACGAAAAAATTATAGCGCTTAGCCTCACTCAGACATGTATTTGGCATTAAAGCAAGCGAAGGCTTGCAAAATTAACATACAGATTGACATTAAACATGTTATAGAGTACTTCCAGTAAAGTGATTTATTGATCCCTTTATACACTGGAGGCCACTAAAACTATGACAACAGAAAGCACAATAAACAACAGAACGCAGTTTAATAAGAATAACACATAATTTCAGTTTGTAGGGTATTTTGGAGGTATAGCGGACGCCAGCTTTAGTACAGAGAACTACCGCGTCTGGCAGAAACAACGATTCGAACCTGACTGGTCACTGATTCTAAATGAGCTTGGATGACTGCTAGAGGTATGCCATTCTATGCTGCTTCAACTATATTCCAAGTTCGTCAGTGGTAGGGGCTGGTGAGTACTGTGCCATTCTCTTGGCAACCCATGACCAGTTGTTTTCAGTGGGTGAGTGAGCCACCATCCTTTATGTTGAGGTACCTCAGAACAGCACAGGTAACATGCGGGTTTGCCTTACCTTATCGGAAGGTAACATCACGGAGACGTTGAAGACAGCGCACAGCCACCGGCCTTTATGCGTCAGAAATGTAACGGCTTAAGTCCAAATTACCGAATATTCGAGCCATATGTAACTGTGTTGTGTGTACAATGGCACCCCATATCATCACGTCAGTTGCTGGACCCTTATGATCACCACGAATGACAAATGCGGTCTGGCAACGTTAGTTCTCCTCCGGACCTCCTCGTGATGCTGTAGGCCGAAGCGGTAGTCCTCTGAAAAGACGATGTGGTACCTGTCCCGTTTCCATTATTATCGTCGGCGCACCTCTCTCAGTTGCAGCGTCAACAAAACCCCAAAAATTGCATTGTCCGAATGGACACTTATCTTTCTGTAAACAAGCCTATTTCCTCACTCAAGGTACGTGACGCTGCTTTAGCATCTGCACCAATAACCGAACAGTATTTCTGGTATATGGGGCCTGAGTAGGGCGGATCCGTTGACATCCTGTACGGTGTTGAGTATGTCTTACCAGAGCCCACAGATTCCATATTCACGTGACAGTCGTGGGATCCCGACCAATGTGACCAGCAACATCGCGGGATGATAAACCATAGTACTGATAGATCACGGTCGTGCTGCAGTCAACTTCCTACATGTGCTGGTGGACCTTCCGCCTTCTTACACGAAACGTAATGCGATCTTCTCGTAAACAAACAAATTTCTGTGCCATTTATGAGTGACTAACCTGCTGCGTAATCTTTCCTTTCTGTTCTCCCTACTTTTTAGGGTTGTGCTGAATTGCTAATCATATGTATGCCCAAAAATATAGTACACTTTGTGCCAATTTGACGTTTATTTCATACCTTAGTGATGATATTGCATCTTTAATGGTCAGTTATGTACATGTTGGCCGAGGTAATGTGTTCATTAGTATACATAAGAAGCTAGAATCAAATCCCGAAACTGACACTTTATTAATTATTGATTTTCCTTACTTTTATCAAGTCACTTGAAACTTATGCATGGCAGAGCTAGTATTAAATCCTTTCTAAGAGCGAGAGGTCGAACAACGAACCAACACGTTACGTACGAAATAGTTATTCGTAAGAGTCTCCGTAGTTTTTATTGACACCATCCTGGAGATGGTAAAGATAGAATAGACTCAATTCAACAGCTACAGTCAGTCACCGAAACTGAATTCACTAGAAATAAATGATTCCAAAACTGCAGGTTAACAAGAACTTGTAATGGCCGTAAAATTTCAAGTGGAGAGGTTGTGTGCATTTTGCACTCACTGATAGCTATGTAATAAGTTTCCTTTAATTTCCGTCTATGGTCACAATTTTGTTCTGTTTTGTTTATTACATATACGGGTCACTGTATTTCTTCGCGACGATGTCGCAGCTTGTGAAAGCTATGTTACACATACTTGTAAAGTCACCTTTGCATCAGTACATGGTGACTTGGGTGATTGAATGATTGTTTTCTTACTGATCCATTGTTCTCTCATGAGTTTCATTGAGATACAGTTGTGACTATTGCCGTTCCTGATGAGCCTTTACCATCCCTTTGAAAGGCAATGTTCTTCTTTGTTTTAAAGAGTGGAAACCACTGTTATTACACTCATACAGGATGGAGTGTCCGCACATGCCGTACATCCTGTTTAGCAACTGCCACAATCTGCATTTCGTTAAGATGATGTCCTCAATCGCTCTTCTTTGCACAAATGACTTTGAAGTGCCGGCCGGAGTGACCTAGTGGTTCTAGACGCTACAGTCTGTAACCGCGCGACCGCTACGTTCGCAGGTTCGAATCCTGCCTCGGGCATGGATGTGTGTGATGTCCTTAGATTAGTTAGGTTTAAGTAGTTCTAAGTTCTAGGGGACTGATGACCTCAGAAGTTAAGTCCCATAGTGCTCAGAGCCATTTGAACCATTTGACTTCGAAGTTCTCCAGACATTATACCTTTTGACCTCTTGGTTACGGAAATATTTAAAGTCATGTGCTCAAGTGGTGGCCTAAGATATTACTCAAGCCGTAATACTGGGTAATTGTAATTAAACTTTCAAAACGCTGTAGAAATAACACCACTGGTCAGAATGACGTCAAATAGGAAGGAATATTATCAGAGAAGGGGGAAAACGTATGGCAGAAGAAAAAAAAAGTGTGAAAACTGATCAATAGATGGCGCTGTATATGTCGGAATATGTAAATGAAAACACCTGTCATGCGCACGGCCCATTGATGTTGGTATAAACACGTCGGGTACACGGCTTGTCCCCCTTTCGTCTGTGCGACGTTCGCCATGACTGTCTCAACCCAGGATCGCGCTCTGCTTGCGAAGCTGTATTACAAGAATGATGACTGCGCACACATCGCTCTGCAGAAATTCCGGACACTGTAGGGTTTGCTAAAAGGCGTTGGTCCTATCACTGCCGTGAGTCTGGAGAAAATGATTCGGAAACTGGAAAAGACTGATTCGTTTGGTGTGCAACTTGTTAGAGGGAGGAAACGAGTTCATTCGCCGTCAGTGGAAGCAGTTGCCACAGCAATGCAGAAGGAGACGAGTGGTGGTGTGCAGACGTGTACTGCACGGAGAATTGCCCGTACATTGGACATACCCGTGAGCACGGTGCATAAAATCCTACGAAACATTCTTCTTTGCTATTATTACCATGTGCACGAGTTGCTTCCCTTTGACCTGCCAGCAAGAGACCTTTGATTTAGAATTTCTTGCTCGCATGGAGGTGGACAATGATTGGCCGTGGTAGATTTTGTGGACAGACGAAGCCCACGTCGATCCGACAGGATATACCAATACACAGAATTGTCGAATATGGGCAACGGAAAATCCACACGCAAATCGACCACTACACTTCATCCTGAAAAGGTCACTGTGTGATGCAGGTTTACGGCATCATTTAACATAGGCCATATTTTTTCAGAGACAGGTGCTTCCGGTCCTGTTACCTGTATCGTCACTGGTAAGCGCTATGAGTGTCTTTTGCGCAACTACGTCATTGCGGCTCTCCAACAGCGTGGATGTATAAATGGGATCATGCAAGATGGCGCATCTCCGCACATTGAAATCCAGTTAAGTAGTTGCTGAAGCGCCGTTTCGGAAATGCTACAATTATTAGCCGCCATTTCCCTACAGCCTGCCCGTCCCGATCACTTGATCGTAATCGGTGTGCCCTCTGGCTGTGGCGTTACCTGAAACATGTTGTGTTCAGTGTTCCGATTGCAAACTTAGCTGCATTGAAGGGACGCATTGCGCAACACATTCTGAACGTGACCTCGGAAACACTTCGGTCAGTTGTGGAACATGTTGTTTCTCGATTTTATCTTGTTGCAGGCAACGGTGGACAGCATATTGAACATGTTTTGCTCCAGCCATACGGAAATTAATAATCCGATTTGATTTTGACTGATGCTTTTTATGCGGTTTTTGGCCTTAGGACAATTAAAAATCGATGTGACTGATGCTTTTTATGCGGTTTTTGACCTCAGGACAATTAAAAACCGATTTTTTTTTGCAGTTTTTAAAAACCGATTTTTGCCCATCCGATGTGATGTGACCTTGCTGTGGTGGATGGACTTACGTAAGTAACAGTATCACACATGTGCACCCATGCGCACTGAGTAGTACAGTTTGTTGAACGTCAAACGTATAGCTTAGGCATTGTTGTATGATTCATTTGTCATTTGTAGTCGACCACTATTAAATTATTATGCTTACAGCGCCATCTATTGCTGAATTTTGTAATTATTTACTTTTCTTCTGCCATACGTTTTTCCCCTTCTCCGATAATATTCCGTTGCAATTTGACGTCATTATGAGTAGTGGTGTTATTTCTACAGCGTTTTGAAATCACTCTATACATTAACTGCCAACAAGTGTTAACAATAACGACAAATGCAGCTTCATTGCTGTGCAAAATATTGTGCCTCATCTGACGTATCTCACTATTGATGCCCACCACACAGACAGTTTTAATCATATCTGCGTTACGAACTATAGCAGTGAAATGAGAACTTCCACTGCAATGTAAACCCATATTTATAAAAAAAAGGCAATATTATTAAGAAAAGTGGTTTGGCCATGCGCGGCTTTAGATGCAAACCATACTGCTATTTCGAAATTAATTTTATAATTGTTTATTTTCATTTTTTCAAATGGTTTGGATCACTTGGTATGTTACATATAGACAAAAAAATCAAACTGGAGAAAAATCGTAATATAGCATACAAGGAGATCTATTGCAAGCGCAATATAACTGAATGGAACTTTGAGGTATCATTTTAACATCAAACTTCCTTAACGGTGAGTTCAAAAATGGTTCAAATGGCTCTGAGCACTATGGGACTCAACATCTTAGGTCCCCTAGAACTTAGAACTACTTAAACCTAACTAACCTAAGGACATCACACACATCCATTCCCGAGGCAGGATTCGAACCTGCGACCGTAGCAGTTGCGTGGTTCCTGACTGAAGCGCCTAGAACCGCTCGGCCATAGCAGCCTGCTCCTTTTCTTTACACTTGAAAATAAAGGAGCAGACATCTTATAAATCTTCACTATTTTCACCATCTTGGAAGAATCTTCATTGAGGATGAAGTGACTACGATAAGTAATTTTACGACTCCATTGTTTTACAGTTTATCCATTCCTGCTATACGCCAACATCATGACTCTTCTGAAATCAGTAAAAATAAAACTATTCCGTATATCAAGATGATATTTAACTGACGTTATTCCCCATGATACAGGCGATATGCTGTCAGATTTCAAGAAGACTGTAATAGTTCCAATTCCAAAGAAAGCAGGTGCTGACTGGTGTGAATATTACCGAACTATCAAATTAATAAGTCGTGGTTGCGAAATACTGACACGAATTATTTACAGGAGAATTGAGAAGCTAGCAGAAGCCGACCTCGGTAAAGATTAGTTAGGATTTCGGAGAAATTTAAGAACAAGCGAGACAGTGCTGACCCTACGTCTTCTCTTAGAAGATACGTTAAGGAAAGGCAAACTTACCTTTATAGAATTTGTAGATTTGGAGAAAGCTTTTGGCAACATTGACTGGAATATACTCCACAGGATAGCCTATTATTACCCTCCCTTTCCTTTTTGTCAGCGTAAACACTACGGCATTGCCGTCCTGAGTAAGTGTTCCGTTCGGTTTGTCGGGTACTAACTTCATATCGCTACCAAATAGGAAACAGGTTGCTTGTGCCCACAACGTTCGGTCCCCGCAAATGTGGGAGGGATCGAGTGTAGTAGTGGGCTACAGAAGAAAGATACAGAGAAAGCAGTGTGACAAGACGCGAAATGCTGTGCTGAAAAGCGGCGTGACAGGCCCGGCGCCGTGGATGCTGGCGCTGGCACCGAGGGGTGGGAAAACCAGCTGAATCACGCCCGGAAATATCCGTCCGCCGGAGAACGCACCGCCTGCCGCCAATGCTCACTTCTCTCACCCACTAAATTCTTCCGGAAAACAAATCTTACACAGTCACAGCCGTTGTCTCACGTACCACACGGAACTAGGCTGTTGTCCGATATACGACAGTTGCTCGAGTTTCGTGTGTGCTTATCCTAATATAAATTAATATATTTTGTGCGGGCGATTCCTCACAGCTCGTATTTGAAAAACAAGATGTTCCAAACGACGAGAGTTAGTGATAAAGGATTCCTTATTTACAATCGGTTTTCGTCTTCAGGTCAACTTTAGGTAACTGGTAGTTATTTACAATAGCGTCCATGCCGATATTACTATTGTCACGTTAAATAACATAGAATGCCTCCTATTTCAATGATGTCAATATTACGAGGTGCATTCAAGTTCTACGGCATCCGATTTTTTTTCTCCGGACTGGAAAGAGATAGAAACATGTGCATTGTTTTAAAATGAGGCCGCGTTCTTTGGCAATACGTCCCAGAGATGGCAACACCGTACGGCAGATGGAATTTTACCGCCAGTGGCAAGAATGAGAACTGTTTTAAATACTTAAAATGGCGACGTTTTCCTTACTTGAACAGCGTGCAATCATTCGTTTTCTGAATTTGCGTGGTGTGAAACCAATTGAAATTCATCGAAAGTTGAAGGAGACATGTGGTGATGGAGTTATGGATGTGTCGAAAGTGCGTTCATGGGTGCAACAGTTTAATGAAGGCAGAACATCGTGTGACAACAAACCGAAACAACCTCGGGCTCGCACAAGCCGGTCTGACGACATGATCGAGAAAGTGGAGAGAATTGTTTTGGGCGATCGCCGAATGACTGTTGAACAGATCGCCTCCAGAGTTGGCATTTCTGTGGGTTCTATGCACACAATCCTGCAGGACGACCTGAAAATGCGAAAAGTGTCATCCAGGTGGGTGCCACAAATGCTGACGAATGACCACATGGCTGCCCGTGCGGCATGTTGCCAAGCAATGTTGACGCGCAACGACAGCATGAATGGGACTTTCTTTTTGTCGGTTGTGACAATGGATGAGACGGGGATGCCATTTTTCAATCCAGAAACAAAGCGCCAGTCAGCTCAATGGAAGCACACAGATTCACTGCCACCAAAAAAATTTCGGGTAACCGGCAGTGCTGAAAAAATGATGGTGTCCATGTTCTGGGACAGCGAGGGCGTAATCCTTACCCATTGCGTTCCAAAGGGCATTACGGTAACAGGTGCATCCTACGAAAATGTTTAGTAGAACAAATTCCTACCTGCACTGCAACAAAAACGTCCGGGAAGGGCTGCACGTGTGCTGTTTCACCAAGACAACGCACCCGCACATCGAGCTAACGTTACGCAACAGTTTCTTCGTGATAACAACTTTGAAGTGATTCCTCATGCTCCCTACTCACCTGACCTGGCTCCTAGTGACTTTTGGCTTTTTCCAACAATGAAAGACACTCTCCGTGGCCGCACATTCACCAGCCGTGCTGCTATTGCCTCAGCGATTTTCCAGTGGTGAAAACAGACTCCTAAAGAAGCCTTCGCCGCTGCCATGGAATCATAGCGTCAGCGTTGTGAAAAATGTGTACGTCTGCAGGGCGATTACGTCGAGAAGTAACGCCAGTTTCATCGATTTCGGGTGAGTAGTTAATTAGAAAAAAAATCGGAGGCCTTAGAACTTGAATGCACCTCGTAAAATACATAATGCAAGATAAAAGGTAATAACACTTTTGATCTTTCCTGTACTGTTATTATCGGGTTCCACTTTTTCATGTACAGCCCGATCAAGAAAATACGCACCCGAAAGGGGGAACCCAGTTATAACACCAGACAAAACTTTTGATGGTTGTAATACGACGTTCCTGAAATGGCTCTTCAGTGTTATATTTTACGTACAGAATTCATATAGGGAAGGACTCAATCGCTTACAAAAGTATAGGCGTGTAATGAAAAATCTACTGTGCTTCCAGTAGCGCTCGGACTTGACATACAGGGTGAAGAAAAATTCCCGCATTCGGACTTGGCAGCACGATTTCTCACATACTAGCAATAGAAAAATGTCTGTCACAAAGTTTCGTCCTGCGCATATTTGCGGCAGTATATGGACGTTGAAGTTTGGCAATCTGGAAACACTAATCACATGTACGGTAAGTACCACTGTCAGCATATACCGATGGTTGTGTGCAGTCGGTGCAGTGGATAGCGTTTTGGGTTAGCATGCAAGACGTCGGTGGTTCGATTGTGGATCAAGGAGTATTTGTTTTTGTTTTGCCAGTTTCATTCTGCCATGTTGTTGTTGTGGTCTTCAGTCTTGAGACTGGTTTGATGCAGCTCTCCATGCTACTCTATCCTGTGCAAGCTTTGAAACTTCCCCTTTAAACAATTATACAGGACTGTGCTTAACCTGACGCACAATATTTTTAGCGCAACGCAATCTGACTTTCAATAATCTCTACAAGAGAATGGCCCTGACTAACATTAACCTGTACTTTTCACAAATCACTTACCTCACAAAAATCTTGGTTACTCCCACTACTGCAATATAGCGAGCGCCGCTACTGCCAGCTAAATAAAAGATTCAAACTATGGAAGGCACTAACTACTGATAGGGATAGTTAGCAAATGAAAGATATTAATAGACAACAAACAATGTATTTACCTTGATATCATCAGATATATATATATATATATATATATATATATATATATATATATATATATATATATATATATATATATAGAGCAGTTCATGACAAATTTCAAAACTCCGCCATCTGTCTCCCCACATCCACCACTGCTGGCGGCTCACCTCCAACTGCGCAACGCTACGCGCTGTTCACAGCCAGCTGCCTAACACTACAATGGCGAGTATTACAACAATGCAAAGCAGCCACAGACTGCACACAGCACAGCCAGTGATTTTCATACAGAGGTGGCGTTACCAATAAAAAACCTAAACAGCCTACTTACAGCTTCTTCATCTCCCAGTAACTACTGCAACCAACATCCTTCTGAATCTGCTTAGTGTATTCATCTCTTGGTCTCCCTCTACGATTTTGACCCTCCACGGGACCCTCCGGTACTAAATTGGTGATCCCTTGATGCCTCAGAACATGTCCTACCAACCGATCCCTTCTTCCAGTCAAGTTGAGCCACAAACTTCTCTTCTCCCCAATCCTATTCAATACCTCCTCATTAGTTATGTGATCCACCCATCTAATCTTCAGCATCCTTCTGTAGCACCACATTTCAAAAGCTTCTATTCTCTTCTTCTCCAAACCATTTGTCGTCTATGTTTCACTTCCATACATGGCTACACTCCATACAAATACTTTCAGAAACGACTTCCTGAGACTTAAATCTACACTCGATGTTAACAAATTTCTCTTCTTCAGAAACGCTTTCCTTGCCATTGCCAGTCTACACTTTATATACTCTCTACTTCGACCGTATGATACTGTAATATACACCGTTTTATAAACTACACGTATACGACATTTGCGCTATTTCCCTAATGGTGATGGGCGTGATGTTTCCTATTTACATCGATTATCATAATAATAATAGTAATATCAATAATAATGATAACAGTAACGCATGGAAATACGAAACGGCGTGCGCTGAACAGACTCAATGCTGAAAGGCATTTAGTGTTTCCATGGTGATAATACAGACAAAAGGTAACAGAGTTTGGAAACTATTAGCAAAGTTCGTTGCTATATCTGCTGGTGACGTAAGGCCCTAACGTAACTTAATGGGCCTGAACCTAGAAAGAATAATATTTGGTACTAATTGATGGGAGCATTGGGGGAGGTTACATAGAAAATAGGCTTGGAATCTAATAGATGCTGGGGTGCGAAACAATTTGCTTCCATCACGTGCAAAAAGCTTCGTTAAATGCTGACCAGTGAAAACGACTGTATTTTCCATTTCTGTGTTAGTAGTATCTAAGTGGAAATGTTTTGAGAATATTCTTTGAATCTAGTAGGTGCTGGGGTGCAAAACAATTTGCGTCCATGGGGTGCAAAAGGCTTCTTTAAAAGCTGACCAGTGAAAACGACTGTATTTCCAATTTTGTGTTCGTAGTATGTAACTGCAAATTTTTTGTAGGAGGCCCACAATAATCGCTATATGACGGTTCAGACAGCAGATACCCTACCATGCAGACTACATTTATCAAATGTTAATTCAAAACGCTATCCACTGCACCAACTGCACAAAACCAGCGGCATTTGCTAACACAAGTAGTTACCATACATGTGATTACGGTGTTGCAGATTGACAAACTTTAACGTCCGTTTACGGGCGAAAATATGGGCGGGACGAAATTCTGTGACAGACATTTTCCTGTTGCTAGTACGAGAGGAATCGTGCTGCGAAGTCCAAGAGCGTGGATTTTTCTTCACCCTGTATAGGAGAGCGTGCTGAAATGTAATGCCTCTGAATTTTTTATGTGAAAACTCTTAAAGCTATTTAAATAAAATAAAGTTCATTAACATTCTACATCTTTATTCTTCATATCTACATATTTATTTCTCAATACAGTCACCATGGCAACGAACAAATTTCTTCCAAAAAGAGACTACTTTCACTGTAGAATGTTTGTCGTTTTTGACGAAGCCACAACCTCACCTCTGCTTGCACCGCTTCATCACAGTGAAAGTAAAGTCTTCGAAGGTGTTTTTTAAGTTTTGGAATAGATGTCCATTCTCCCTTGTTTCGTGACAGAAGTGAGCACTCCAGACGACCACCGTGCGCACAGTTTTCTGTATCGCAGCTCTACAATGATGGGCCATACATGCTCTAGTGATACGCCACACTTACATAGGAGCTGCGTATGTGTTATACGATGATTTTCGCTGATGAGTTAATGAACCAGATTCCGATGAATCTCGACAGTTGCCGTACGCGTTCTTCCACATCGAGCTACGTCACACACTTTGAGGTTAGCACCTCCGCTTAAGTCATTACGAGCACGAACAATCCAACGTCGCACATTATTGATGTCGATACAGTCATAACCGTACACAGCTTTCATTCTCCTATGGATTTCAGTTTGCGGCATATTTACTGCGGTTAGAAACTAGATTACATTACGCCTTTTCTCACGCACCGACATAGCTACTTAGCTAAGTTAAGCACCGCCATGTTACATGCTACAACTCGGAGTCCTCTTGTGGCAGATGATTGGAACTTGGGTTAGCGAAGCTGGAAAGTCTGTTGAGTAATATGCGTGACATGTAATACCTCAACCGATACTGAGAACGGAATAGACAATTCCGAGCCATTGCTTTTCAGCACGCCGTCTTTTATTGTGTGTCATCCTGAGACAAAGGTCAAAATAGCATACTTTCCCGTTATCTGTTCAGCCGGCCGGGGTGGCCGAGCTGTTCTAGGCGCAACAGTCTGGAACCGCGCGACCGCTACTGTCGCAGGTTCGAATCCTGCCTCGGGCATGGATGTGTGTGATGTCCTTAGGTTAGTTAGGTTTAGTAGTTCTAGGGGACTGATGACCTTAGAAGTTAAGTACCATAGTGCTCAGAGCCATTTGAACCATCTTTGTTATCTGTTCAACTTCTTTACTTAATTAGCACTTGAGAAAAATATTATGTTTTGGTTTACTTTCTTTATTAACGTACAATTTCCGATTTAGGCGTTATTCAACTACCTAAATACATTTTTTTTATTTTTTTTTTGTTAATCTAAATCTGCAATGAGAAGTGTTGTCATGCTGGTTCCTTGCACGTGTTGTATATAAATTATGCCTGAAGCCTTGTACCTCTGTTTGGGGATAATATATGTACTGTTAGACATGTATAATTTAAACTTTTAGTATTGCAGCACGTTACAAGTTTAGAATGATATATAAAACTAAAACACATAATGAAACTCGATGTACCAGCTATAGTTCATGGCCCATAATCGACTATGATTACGAAGTTCAGTAATACTCGTAAATGTGATTTTAATCTCGTGACGTGCTGCAGTAAAATGGTGAAAGTTTTATATTTTTAATTGTGCGTATGGCATGCACAAGAACAGGGCTGTATACATAATAAATGCAGAGTGTTTGAGGGGGAATGGTCATTTTAAGCAAGAAGATTCATATGGACATAAGCCCTATTGCGAATGGTTTGCGAGATACAACACATTTAATGTAGATTTGTTTCTGGGTTAGTGGCGCGCACTTGTGTGTCTTACCCACCTGACCTTTTTGACGTTTTATTCTATCCCAAACTACCTCGTTGTTTTGGAGTTCTTTGCGCGGGATGTCTTTCTGTCTTTCAACTATTCCGTTGAACTTGCCGGTGTGAGTGAAGCAGTGCGAGAGATTGAGCGTGCATCAGAGAGAGGCATCGGTTAACTGTGTTAGTACACGCACCGGCTGAAATGGCTCATATCTACAGTAATGAAGAACATGCAGATACGTTATGTCTGCCGCTTCTGTGACGGTAGTGCTCCTGCTGCTGGTGAAAAAAACCGTCGGCGCTTTCCGACACGTCGAATTCCTGATCAGCACATTGCGTGAAACAGGTATTCTTCCAAGTTCCCATTTTTCTTCCGAACTGCAACAACGTGTGCAGAAACAGCAAATCATTGTTGAATTGTTCAGCGTAGTCCTATTACGTTTACAAGGCGGCATTCTGCAAGTATCTGAATGTGTTAAAATGCGTATTCCTCAGTCGAGCCGGTCGAGTGGCCGAGCGGTTCTAGGCGCTACAGTCTGGAACCGCGCGACCGCTACGGTCGCAGCTTCGAATCCTGCCTCGGGCATGGATGTGTGTGATGTCGTTAGGTTAGTTAGGTTCAAGTAGTTCTAAGTTCTAGGGAACTGATGACCTCAGAAGTTAAGTCCCATAGTGCTCAGAGCCATTTTCTTCAGTCGATGCTTTGTAAACCAACTGCTGTAAACGTACTCATGTTACCTCGGAAATCATTCGGGACAGGGCATAATATCGAAATGAAGTTTTTGCTTCATATAATCGTTCATGTCATATCCCTGAATATTGATCATTTCTCCTGGGACGCCCTGTATACAATACACGCAACAGACCACAAAGGGCAACATTTGCTGTAGCGGATTTTTTATGATCATACGTCAACAAACATATTTAGATATTCGAAAGTGGCCTAAAGTCGAAATTGTACCATAGTACGGGAAATAAACTATAAAGCTACAGTTTCAGGCGGTCTGGAATCATTAAAAAATACTAACAGCTGTAGGCCCAATCTCAAAAGCAATTAATGGTATTGTGCTATCGCCTGAAATAACGCCTGCATAAACTGTTGTTTATCTCAGTATACGGGTAATAGCGGTTGCTTTCATCCGCACGAATGTTGCAAATCGGTAAGAAGGAAGGGAGGAAGAATGAAGTTATTGCCTCGTCGACGAAGAGTTGATTGCAGACGGAGCACAAACTTGAATTATGAAATTATGTGGAAGTAAATCGGCCGCGCCCTCTTCATATGAACCATCAAAGCATAGTCAGTAGAAGATTATCGATGAGAAATGAGAGGCTGCGCTCGAGTCCTGGAGCACCGTGAGTTTTGATACATAGTAAAACCTCATATCTCTCTGCTAACTGCGAATTGAGAATACGAATTCACTGCAGCAACAGTTTTTCGCTCAATCAGAATATAGATAGAATGAACAAAAACCAGAATATCGGTACATGCCCTATGTTTCTTCGATGAAGTGATATGGATGTTCCAGCCATGATATTATACGAGATAAAGCCAAATTCCTCTTATCGAAGACACTTTAAGAATACTTCTTCAAAACGCCTACTGTGCAGCAGAGGAAATTTGAGAATCAGCATCCCTTCATGATAAGTCAAACTTATCAATCAACATCCTTTTTTTTTTGCAGAAAAAATTTCTGACAACGTTTTTCATCAAATAGTCACTGGTGGTATAAATCGTATAAGGGAGTTGACACATACGATGACCATACGAGGGCAATGTGAATATTTCTCTATGTTGCACAGTGTCACTAACAATACTGACATTATCCCTCTTACGTAAACACTCACTGTGCTTTTAGATAGCTGAAATGTGAGTTTGACTTCCGAAATGACTGTATTTAAGCAGCTGTTTAGATTAGTCGAGGTGGATGTACTGTTGAACTGGGTAAAGTGTATGTTCAGAAAATTGTTTGTTGTGGTCTGTTTAGTGCAATTGGAAATTCCTTGAAAGTGTTGAAATGTTACAAGAAATCCTATTCTTCACTTCCAATGGTTTTGAAATGAGTGACTGAATTCAAACATTGCAGTACGTCTCTTTCATATGTCTAGGTGAAGGACGGCCTGCAAAAACGTTGATAACGTGAACATTAAAATATTGGATACCGCCGATTTACAGGTGTATGAAGTAGCTGGTGCTACAGATACGTCAGAAGAGGAGCACGGCTTTGCATGAATAATGAAGAATAAGGAAACTGCGTACAACGTCGTTGCTGCATTTTTAAAAACTGGCCGTAATCAAGTTTGGAAAACAATCTATTAGTAAGGTTTGAATTGTTTTAAAAGGAATTAGGTGATTTTTAACACCGGCTTGTTATTGAGGATAAGACATGAGCCCAAAACCTCCACCATTTACGAAAAAATAATCAATGCAGTGGAGATAAGCCGAATGAAGAAAACGGCGAATTTGATTCCACATGTCGGAAAAGTTGTTACCAATGTTTTCTGGTTCTCAAAATGCGGTTCTTCGCATCGGTTGTTGTGCAGTGAGTAAAACAATAGCTGCCGTGTACTTCACACGTGTTCTTGACGGACTCAGTGAAAAAATTAAAAAAAAAGAAAACGTGTTGAATCGAGACTACGCAAGATTCCAGCAAAGGTGCTACGGCAGTCGGAAAACTGTGCTTTTACAAGGACGAACTGTTGGAACATCTACACCAATTCAGCAGATTTATCCCTCTTTAAGTTCCACCAGTTTCCGGAACTAGGAGCATTCATGGCTGCAGAACGAGTGTAGTTCAATGAAGAGTGTATTCCAGAAGTAGATGAGTGACTGCCAAAGCTTCCAGGGATGAAATCTGCTCACTGGACGAGAGTTTGATGAAGCGTATTCACCTTAAAGGGTACTTAGTTGACAATGAAGTTTCTTTTTTCTCTGTAAAATGTGTCACTTCGTAGCTGAGAACTAGCCACGCTACCCTCGTAGATGGGGTATCAGAGGAGAAGCGGCGAAAAGTGTTTGCAGTCCCTCGTCTCGGAGGGGAGATTAGAGCGTTTAGCGGTTGCCAACATTACCTGAGTGGGCCGCGCTAAGCTCATTACTGGACACGTTTTCAGCCTCTGGATGCTGATGCTAATGCTGACGCGGCGTGCGCGCTCGCTCCGCTTCGAACCAGCGAACCCCGGAATGGCGCTGAATTACATCAGCGCCGTGCTGCTAATGCACTTTTCCAATTAAATGACGTAGAAAATAATTAAATACTCCTCTATAGCACTCACATTTCAAGCTCGGCAGAGCTGATAATTACTCTGCAGTAAGTACGCTTGCAGAGATTCGATACCAGGCTGATGGGATTTCATTCATTTCCCCTTCCGCGTAGACTGCATCATCTGGAATAATTGCCATCCGAGCGAAGAGAATCCATTACTAAATGAGCCAGTATGTGCGATGCTATCGGAGGTTCTCTACAAACTAGATTTAAATAATTGCACCAGTTACCTAATTTTTTCTTCCGGTACTACTTCCTAACAAAGTTACTTTAGATAAACATAGTTGATAGGGAAGGCATTAAAAAAATGTTAATTCTTCTTGCGTAGATATTATTAACCGTTGCCTGACATTCCTTCTTATTTCATTATATATCACTAAATGCTAAACTTAACATGCCATATCGGCAGTAGTCCTTAAAAGGTTGTGCCTGTATCAATAAATACTTGGCTATTTGACGCATTCCTAATGTAAAAAAATAATTGATTAAAGATCCTGTTTTAAAAACTTCAGATACGTAACATGGAAGTACCATGCTTATGCCTCGCTCTACGTTTGTATTCATTTATTCATTCAGACACACTAACAAGAATTGGTTTAAACTATTAGAATGTCTCAAATATTTGACATCATTGTTGTAACATAAATACAAAACTAAGAGTGTTAATATAATCCTTTTACTTGACGAGAGTATTTCTGACGTACTGGTCCTAATAAAACGTAATCGATTGAGCCAACATTTTCGGGAAAGATTGAGGTACAGCAATTTAATTGATGCTGCCTCGGATTAGAGGTTTTCCATTAAAGTAACCATTTTGAGTTTATGCCTACCGACACTGCGTAAAACAGTAGTATAAAAAGAATGTAGTCTATTAACATTGTACGCCGCATTTAAACGTTTAATACGAAATCCTATTGTACATGTTCTCTACAGCTACTGGGATGGTGACCTTCTGCTCGAGGTTATTACAGTGATGTGGTTCACATACTGGACGCACGAGAAACATTAAATCTAAGGGAAATCATAACTGTATAAATGTAAATGTTGAAGCCGAAATATAATGTAACATTTCTCTTCTTTCCAATTGTACAAAATGATTTAATCTTCAATAATCAGATGTGTTTAACTCTGGGAGGATGGTACAATATACTTACTGATATATTACTCATAAAAGAGTTGTCTATCATTTACAGAATCGCTATGTTCTACGTATTTTACACATA
The DNA here is from genome assembly GCF_023898315.1 of Schistocerca nitens. Classification (NCBI taxonomy): domain Eukaryota; kingdom Metazoa; phylum Arthropoda; class Insecta; order Orthoptera; family Acrididae; genus Schistocerca; species Schistocerca nitens. The sequence goes on along the minus strand of NC_064616.1, from coordinate 141,441,816 downwards.
GTGACCCCGCGTTCGATCCATTGTTACAGAACTGATTTGGACCTAAGAGAACGGGATGAGTATCTTAAATGAACCATACCAAAACACCGACAATTGGGTTTTTGGAATATTCAGTAAGACACAACATAACTAGTGTTAGAATACGTACGGATGAACTGTAGCTGTCTCATGATACTGATTCCTGAGTCTGTTGGGACTCGTACGTGATTTATCGTTGGTCATTACTTGTCAGGGTCCAACCTAATTTCTCACGCGGCTACACTGCATCTGCTCTGATCTCATTATCAGGTGTTCTGTCTACACTGTATAATTTCAACCCTTGTCCAACCATGCACGGATTTCGCTTGAGCTGAGCGAGCTATAGAACATAGTTTTGTGACGATGAGGGTAGTACTGCGTCGTGTTTTAAAGGAGGACAAATTATCTCTTCGTAAACTCACAACATTTGAAAAATATGGTACAAAGTATCATTTTCAGTGTACCACACTAGTTTCTTGATTAGGAATACGGTGGAAGTAGTTAAAAAGCCGTGCATACTGCATCTCAAGTCAATAAAAAATTGTACCTTTCGTTTACAACACGTTATTTGCTTGGTCAGCCAACAGCTGGAAAATTTAGCTGCGAACAGTTGAATATACTTCAGGTACAGGTCGTACGTCTTAAGAGGACCTGGCAGTGAACAAGGAGAAATTTCATCCCATACTTTCAGAGTACTCTTTATCTGCAGTACTTAGGTCGTTGTGGCTTTATGCTGACACTAAATGACATTAGGTAAATCAGTATTAGAAACTGGATTTATTTTTCTGTGAAAGTTTAACCACTACTATAATTTTTCTATGAGACGAATTTTGAGTGCACGTTTAGTTTCCGGTATCTGGGGTATCTGATACCATTCAAACTTTGTTAGCCTTCTCTCAGTATCCCTACCATAATGTTGTCCTTTGAAACCTATAGTTTAGACAATACCATAAAAAGTTGTTGACAGTACTTCTTCAAGGTAATAATGACCAAGCGAAACATAGTTTTCTTACATCCTCATATATTCAGAGTTATAAGCTGTGAGGAATAACGTAACTCTATGGAAACCTGGCACAGTTTGAGTGCTCTAAGATGAATGATGCCCCAGATAATGGCATCGGAAACTAAATGTGCAAAAAAACATCATGTCGTAAACAAAAATTTGTAGTAATAAAACTTTCACAGATAAAAATGTGGTGTCACCGCCAGACACCACACTTGCTAGGTGGTAGCCTTTAAATCGGCCGCGGTCCGTCAGTATACGTCGGACCCGCGTGTCACCAATATCAGTGATTGCAGACCGAGCGCCGCCACACGGTAGGTCTAGAGAAACTCCCTAGCACTCGCCCCAGTTGTACAGCCGACTTTGCTAGCGATGGTTCACTGTCTACATACACTCTCATTTGCCGAGACGACAGTTTAGCATAGCCTTCAGTTACGTCATTTGCTACGACCTAGCAAGGCGCCATATTCAGTTACTAACAGATGATATTGTGAATCATGTACCGTCAAGAGCGACGTTCAGCATTAATGGATTAAAGTTAAGTATGGAACTAATTACGTCCGCTTTCTGAATTCTCATTCCTTGTCATGTTCCAGACCTCACGTCAGTATAGTTCTTCCCTCTTCACGCCAGCCTGCGTGAGCTAAAACACGTGCATTTCGGCCTCCTCTAGTAACACGGTGTTGGCTCTTCTGCCAACACAACAAAATAAATACGATTTATAATACCGCTTCACCGCGTCATTCAGAGTTCGCTGAACAGGAACGTCGTAAGAGTTACGGATGAAGAGTAATGTACTCTGGAGCATGGGTTAAAATGCTATTGTTCACGAACAAGTTCCCCTAATTCTAATTTATCTCTATAATCAAGGCAAATCTGTTATCGGTACGTAGTCACGCTGCCTGCATATTTCCTTTTAATTGTCATCTTTTCGTGTTAAATATACGATAAGTTGTAGTGGAGCTACTTTCACGTATTGCTAAAGAGTTAACCCACACAAAGAGAGGGATGAATCAGTTTCTTACTGGGGTTAGCGACACATCGTGGAGATTGACGGCGGACGTTCTTTGTGGAGGAGTTGCGCAGGCCGGCCAGTGTGAGCGCGACAAGCGGAAACACGGCGTCCACGTGCGGGGCCCGGATAATTGGCGTAGCGGTGCGTGCGGCTGCTACGCGCGGGGGGCGATGAAGTGCGACGCCCGGGGCCGGCCCGTGATGGATCTCCGGCGGATTGCACCCGCAGGCGTCGTCCAGCCAAGAATTGCCCTGTCATCAGGGGGCCACATCCAACAAAATCTGCCATTCCGTTTGCCGGTTAATGTGATGAGGCGGCCACAGTAATAGTCATATTTATATTTCACAAGCTGGCAGCTGGTATTGACACATGTCCGGCGCTGCCCTTTGTCCATCCCGGCGAGGCGCCACCCCAGAGCGCAATGTCATTTCGGGCATTAATAAAGACTGCGGCTTTATTAAGGTTGAATACACCGGTCGAAAGAGCGAGGCCGGCCGATGTGGCCGTGCGGTTCTAGGCGCTTCAGTCTGGAACCGCGTGACCGCTACGGTCGCAGGGTCGAATCCTGCCTCGGGCATGGCTGTGTGTGATGTCCTTAGGTTAGTTAGGTTTAAGTAGTTCTAAGTTCTAGGGGACTGATGACCACAGATGTTAAGTCCCATAGTGCTCAGAGCCATTTGAACCATTTTGAAACAGCGAGGAATACGTTTGAGCGGTACGTTTCAACGCACGTGTAACTTATTAATGTATACTAATATAACTCGAGAGTAACAAGGTTTCCGGTAACCGTTCTTTTCTCTCGTAAATCAAAATCAAATAAAGGAAAAGAAGCAACAGAAAACAGTTACTGTCTGCTCTAAAGAAACTACCTCCTTTCTCCTTCTCTCGTAATGTAAAGCATACAGCGTGAGTTTCTCAGACAGGAATACGACACAAACAGGGACCGGATCGGCAATCCCATTAAAGGCCTTTGCTATGGCGCACTTACCAACATGTATGTGGTTTCAGGCGTTTTCTCACGTCGATTTATACGACACAACACGAAACTATAATTGCGTAGGCTTCAGTGTCAGTTAACATAAGAGTTTTCTGAATACACTACCGCGTCATAATGTAAAAGTCTGTACATGAGAAACCAACGTTTCGGCCACTATTACAGTAGCCTTATTGTGTGTCTACTGAGTAGACCCGTGGTCGCAGTGGTCTTCTTTTTAAGTTACTGAGTACACGTGGGAGAAGGCCACTGTTACCATGGCTGAAAAGTTGGTTTCTCCAGTATTTTATATTATGACGCTGTGGCACGCTCAGAAAACTCTTACAATACAAAAATGGTTACGAAACGAGTTCGTGCGCAACAGACTTAACACGATTCACCAGCGGATGCTGTGTACAGCAATTTTCCCAGTAGGCTGACGTAATGTGGGGACGTCAAGATGGCCGACCAGCCTTAGAAACAAATGATACATCGATGATAAGCAGTGGCTGAAGTGTGGAACAGCAGGATAGCGCCATAACGAGAAAGTGAATGGCAGGAAGAGCGAGAGATGTGTAAGAAGTGTTTCACAGCAATATACACATGAACCTAAAACATGTAGCATAGCTACAGACGCTCGTTTCTCTGTTGTTTTGTGTGACCCTGTATGACGAAGAAGTGAACGATCGATTAGACCGCAGCTTGGTGACATATAATGGATCCTTCTGAAAGTCTGGTATACAGCGATTATGATGATCTGTGTGGCGCTAGAAACCCCCTACTTTATCGTACTGCGGGGTAATTAATTGCTTACCAAATAATTAGTGCAGTTCAGGCATTTACTAACCGGCTTGCTTTCTTCTTATTGTTTCGTTTTCATCCATCCTCACAAACAAAAATCTAGCTATTTAAAATCCTGCGAACTCGCCAGTGCATAGACTTGATCAGTGGGCTGATGTAACGGTTGAATGATGTGTTGCTGGATGGGAAGAATTTACAAGATCTATGTCATGGTGAGGACTCTGTTCATTCCTGCATCCAAAGGAACCTTTACCGATATTTGTCACTACTCGTCTTACAAGAAATTACCTTATGTCACTGTAAGACGCGTCTATAAGACGATAGGCTTAATAACTTGGTTTTCGACTACATTACACAGCACATTCACAGGCACGTTTTGTGGAAAATGTGTATCCACAATGATATGTGGGTTTCCGTAGCTGAACCAACATGAATTGCGAGTAGAAGTCTGCGCGGATGCCGATATTTGCGGATATATTTATACGTGCAACTGAAAGAGGGCGCGAATGATAATGCCTGTGAATTTACGTGCGGGTATCTGAATAATTATCAGTTTGAGGTAAAATTTTGAAGGATAATATCAATGTTATAATACGAGCTTAGTTTACGTTACTCGTGATCTATGTACGTCTTTTTCTTAAAGCAAAATCATGCCTCGATTATATATGTATGTAAAACTTAGAGACTGCAAGTTTTCCTAGAATGGTAACAAGGCACATGTGTGTGATAGTATGCTTCCGTTCTTTCTCTCTAGTTGCACTCGTTTCGGCTGTACATGTTGTCTTTGTGTTACAGAATCCTATGCTTCGTCCAGTCTATGAAGCATAACTGCCAGAGATACAAGAGTTGTAAAATTTCTGTTGTCCTTCATTAATGTTTCATAATGTTTGAATGAGCAGCTAAGACTTTCAAGCAGAATAATATTACTGAGAAAAAGTAACTGAAGTTAACAACATGCAAGAAATTTCGTTTGAGACAATTACACATTTACGTGAAAACCGAATTAAAATCGAAGGTTTTATGTATATTTGGTTATGTGTATGGCGACAAGGGAAAAATCCAAGGTGTAGTGATTTGTTTTATACTTGTGAAAAAGTACATTTCCTCTCCACCGACCAATCAGGACCATAAAATCAGTTGAATTGCGTAACTTTCGACAATATACCAAAACTGTTTTAGAAAATAATAGGAAAAGTGCTAAAACCAAGAGTAAGGAATTCATCACGTGACGGGTTAGTGTGGTTCAAGTAATTTTAATATCTGCGGATGCGGATCAAGGACTTGCTGACGAGGTTATCCACCCAGTTACGGGTACTGTTGATGTATTGTCATTCATGAAGACAGCTTCATAAGTGAATAGGACGAATTGAACCAATCATCGTTTAGCAGTTTTCCATTAACAAAACTCCAATAGTCTAACAGCGTTTAGCAATTACCCATCAACAAAACTCCAATAGTCTAAGTTTAAGGCAAGTCTGGCAGTATTTCTCTTCCATATAATAAATATGATACAAGCCATATTGTAGCGTCTGTTGTAGTTTTTATTGTCGAATAACAATATGACTCTGCGTTGTTTTGCGTTTCTCGTATGAACACGTTCTACATGCTGATGAATCTCTTATACTTAACATAGTTTGTAGACATATGAATTGAAAACTGATGAATGTACAGGGAACTGTATGAATTTCACGAAGTGTGTTGTCATTGAGTAAATATCTCGTATTTTACTCATGCTAATGAGTTAGGAACTTGGCTGCTGTGAAGTAAATTTTGATATTCTTCACAAGCAGCAAATGCAAGTGTGTGACTGAATCAGTAAGAAATACCGTGTCAGTATGTTCAGAAAGAGTAAAATGCGACATTATCTCAAAATATTACATTACCACACATAATCAGCTGGGAACTGCTTTTTCATTTCTTTCGGACATCAAATAGAGATTATAATCTGCTTCTGACTATGGCAAGTGTGATGGAATTATATTTATCAACATTAAGGAAATTTATCTTCGTAATCATTGACAATTAGACGTAACTAAAATTTTTAATTCTAAGGCGATCCAGTGAACAGTCTGAAAAATATGACATTCCTCGTGCGATATCTTGCGTAGAGGAAATTAGTGATTACCGAAACGAAAGTTTTAGAGACAAATTGATATTACTTCTGCTTGCCTACTCCTACTTCGTAGGCGAATTTCTGAATAGCTGTTGTATTTATATTTATTAAATGCAGTTGTATAAAACGCAATCATGTAGACATTTTTTTCACACAGAAAATGTATCTCATTTGTAAACCTAGAGACATATTTTATATCACATACAGTTATCTTAAACATGGTACAAGGGAATGTAAATAGCTAATTAACTAAACCTGTCACTATATTTTATCATAAGGGCCAGATGTGACGTTTCTCTTAGTGACTGATTTATAAACCAATATGACACACTAAGAGTTGTACATGGCTCGCTCATCCTGATCTAGGTTCCTCGAATAATACCGAAAATTCATATATAGTACATTTCCACCTCCGTTTTTTTCTGACTGGAGATCCATCTGTAATTAATTCTGTGCCATGAACCGACAAATTCTATTCTAGTTTCCTACCTTCTTTCGACGTTACTTCTTAGAACTGGGCACCAATATAAATGGCTCGAATGCCAATTGTTGACGAAAATCTCGTCTTCTATGTAGTGGACTGACAAGGCAGCCAGTCCACAGAGACGGGTAGCCGAAAGGGCACACGTACACACACGCCGACTGGCGCGAAGTCTGGAACAGGATACGTGATGAATGTGATAAAGAAAAGAACGTAGCTAATAGAACACTTAACTTTTATATCGTCCTTTGGTATACAGCATTCTTGATGATGCAAGTGAGACTATCTTGAGATACATGCAATGGTACAAATGGCGCCTTGCTAGGTCGTAGCCATTAACTTAGCTGAGGGCTATTCTAACTGTCTCTCGGCAAATGAGAGAAAGGCTTCGATCAGTGTAGTCGCTAGCAATGTCGTCGTACAACTGGGGCGAGTGCTAGTCAGCCTCTCGAGACCTGCCTTGTGGTGGCGCTCGGTCTGCGATCCTGACAGTGGCGACACGCGGGTCCGACATGTACTAATGGACCGCGGCCGATTTAAGCTACCACCTAGCAAGTGTGGTGTCTGGCGGTGGCACCACATTCTAAATTTGGCGGGCCGCTTGTAAGGAGACAGTAACATTCAGTTGTTCATAACCAAACATACTGTATTCAATTTCAGACCTTCCGGTAGTGTCTTACGAAGACAAGATAAAAACCTGTGGTAGCCAGTGGTCTCATATTTCGATTTACGTAGACATTTACTAGTACAGCTTTTCTTTCCTAGTTTCATTTTCAACCACAAAAACATTAATGGACGTAGCAATTCACAAGCTCTAATGGTTGTCGTCGCCACTAGACAGGAAAAAAGTGACGCACTATAAGAGTAGGTTGGATAAGAGTGATGGCAAACCGATTCTATCGCGTCCTCAATAAGAATTCACTGTGGAAGAGCCTATAATTTCATGGCATGCAGATAACGCATTGACAGATTCACTAAACGCAGGAACATGTGAAGAAAATGTACCTTGTAAACGCATTCATATTCATGGTAAACGTGGTAGTAAATATTAAAACTTGATTATCTTAAGTAATGTACACGAACATTATGAGCTCTAAAATCAACCCGCGTCACCCCTAATGCTCCGCAACACGTAATCAGGAAGTTGTATAAGGTAGCTACTGAGATGATAATTGCAAAATCGTACACACATCATAAAATTTTGAGTGCTATCATGTACCTTGTTTGTTTCATTCTTCTGACGTTATTGTATCTTTAAAAATGAGTCAGATTCTCTGCAACATAAAAGCTACGCAAGAACTCTGAAAGATATGACAGTGAGTAGGTCTCAAAATCTGTGTAAACTGAACTGTTGATGGTGTATAGCAGCAACCAACCACAAATTGGTTTTGGTGTACTTCTTCAAAAAAGTGCTATTACCGGTTTCGAACTTGTACAATTTATCATCAGATGCCTTGGGTCCGTTCGTCAAAACACATTTTCATCTTGGAACATTTGTTTTTACAGTTTTATTCCAACGAATTATATTCCTATTATTTTCCGTATTTTCACTCACACACGCTTGATTTTGGTGTACTTTTTCAAAAAAGTACTATTACTGGTTTCGAACTGATACAATTTATCATCAGATGTCTTGGGTCCATTCGTCAAAACACATCTTCATCTTGGAACATTTGGTTTTGCAATTTTATTCCAACGAATTATATTCCTATTATTTTCCGTATTTTCACTCACACACGCGTTGGTTTTCTTACTTTACACTTTCTATAGGTCACAAAGGAAATTAGCAATGCGCTCCATTTGTTGTCACTCGCTTGTAACGTATGCAAACAAACTCTGTATTTGTTTTCGTATGTTATGAGCCATGTCACGTGGTGTGCGTTGTTATTTGATTTATGGCCGAACGGAAGAGTATAATAATGAAAACCAACGTGTATGTGTATTGACAACAGAAAAAAACTTCGCAAGACAACATCACTAAAAAAGAAGCATTTTATTGGATGGCCGGTTTCGACAGAGCTACACTAAGGTGACATAATTCATGGGATAGCGATATGCTCATATGCAGATGGCGGTAGAATCGTATATAAAAGGTATAAAAGGGCAGTGCATTGGCAGATCTGTCATTTGTACTCATCTGATTCATGTGGAAAGGTTTCCGACGTGATTCCGACCGCAAGACGGAGATTTACAGACTTTGAACACGGAATAGTAGTTGGAGCTAACGCATGGGTTCAAAATGGTTCAAATGGCTCTGAGCACTATGGGACTTAACATATGACGTCATCAGTCCCCTATAACTTAGAACTACTTAAATCTAACCAACCTAAGGACATCACACACATCCACGCCCCAGGCAGGATTCGAACCTGCGACCGTAGCGTAACGCATGAGACATTCCATTTCGGACGTCGCTAGATAATTCAGTATTTCAAGATCTGCAGTGTCTAGAGTGTGCTGAGAAGACCCAATTTCAGACATTATCTCTCACCACGAACAACACAGTGGCCGGCGGTATTCACTTAACGACCGAGAGCGGCGGCGTTTGCGTAGTGCTGCCAGTGCTAACAGACAAACAACACTGCTTTAAACAACCACAGAAACGTATGTTGAATGTACGACGAACGTATCCGCTATGACGGTGCAGCGAAATGTGGCTGTTAATGGGCTATGGAGGTTGACGACCGACACGAGTGCTTTTGCTCACAGCACGACATCGCCTCCAGCGCCTCTCTTGGGCCTGTGACCTCATCCGTTGGACAATAGACGACTGGAAAACTGTGGCCTGGTCAGCTGAATCCCGATTTCAGTTGGTAAGAGCTGATGGTAGAGTTAGAGTGTGGTGCAAACCCCACGAAGCCATAGGCGCGAGTTGTCAACAGGCACTGTGCAAGTTGGTGATGGTTCCATTATGGCGTGGGCTGTGTTTTCATGGAATGGACTGGGTCCTCTGCTCTAACTGGACCGAACATTGACTGGAAACAGATATATCTGACTACTTGGAGACCATTTGCAGACATTCGTTCAAAAAACAGTGTAATGTCACTGGACCACAGTCGTTCGCGACTGGTTTGAGGAACATTCTGGACAGTTCGAGCAAATGATTTGGCCATCCAAATATCCGAGATAAATCTCATAGTAGGTTTTTGAGACATAATCGAGAGATCAGCTCGTGCAAAAAATTCTGCACCGGCAACACTTCCGCATTTATGGATAGCTATAGAGGCAACGTTTTGAGTCCATGCCAGATCGTGTTGCTGCATTACGCCGGGAAAATGGAGGTATCACATTACTTTCATCACCTCAGTGTATCAGCGGGTTTTATGCTTTAAAGATTTTACAACATACTGTCCATCAGTGTTGCAAATCGCTCCAGTTTTAAAGCATGATATCCCACGATGACAGCATAGCTCTGTCGAAACTGGTCATCCAATAAAATGCTTTATTAGCAATGTTTGCTTGTGAGCTGTTCTTCTGTAATTATACAGGGCTATTACAAATGATTGAAGCGATTTCATAAATTCACTGTAGCTCCATTCATTGACATATGGTCACGAAACACTACAGATACGTAGAAAAACTCATAAAGTTTTGTTCGCCTGAAGCCGCACTTCAGGTTTCTGCCGCCAGAGCGCTCGAGAGCGCAGTGAGACAAAATGGCGACAGGAACCGAGAAAGCGTATGTCGTGCTTGAAATGCACTCACATCAGTCAGTCATAACAGTGCAACGACACTTCAGGACGAAGTTCAACAAAGATCCACCAACTGCTAACTCCATTCGGCGATGGTATGCGCAGTTTAAAGCTTCTGGATGGCTCTGTAAGGGGAAAACCGATGGATCGGTCGTGGTGGAGATCATAATCAGCAATTCATGTCATGGCCTCCACGCTCTCCCGACTTAACCCCATGCGATTTCTTTCTGTGGGGTTATGTGAAAGATTCAGTGTTTAAACCTCCTCTACCAAGAAACGTGCCAGAACTGCGAGCTCGCATCAACGATGCTTTCGAATTCATTGATGGGGACATGTTGCGCCGAGTGTGGGAGGAACTTGATTATCGGCTTGATGTCTGCCGAATCACTAAAGGGGCACATATCGAACATTTGTGAATGCCTGAAAAAACTTTTTGAGTTTTTGTATGTGTGTGCAAAGCATTGTGAAAATATCTCAAATAATAAAGTTATTGTAGAGCTGTGAAATCGCTTCAATCATTTGTAATAACCCTGTACTTAGCAGATTGCCCCCAGCTTGTAATGTCAGGAATATATTGCTTGACGAAATTGAATTTGTATGATATGTTTTCTTGAGTAGCAGTGTAATTCAGGTTTTCTGGATATTACATATTTTGTAACACTATTACATCAATCTGTCAGTTATTACGGCTTCGAAAATATTTCTGGTACTTCGTAAAACACTCACAGGGAAATATAAACAAAGACTGATTTACAATTTATGTATCAATAAATCTTGTGCCATCTAAGGCAGAATGATTACAAGTAGGCCAGTAAATTCACTCACTATTTGAGTGAAATGCAAATACTGCTGGGTGCGCATTAGATGCTCGGAACAGAAGTTTGTTGCAAGGTCGTTAGTTGCGTCCTTGGCGCTCTCGTTACGGGTTTCCCTCGCAGAGAAAGTGCCGCTCGCCGAGTGCGGTGAGGCAGAAAACTGAGTATAACAAGCTGTAGCGAGGAACAATGGCGCCGGAAGTCTCGCCTCCGGGAGCAGCCAAGATGGAGACGCTTCCGGTTGTGACGGCGGAAGTGGCGCCGGCAATGCCGTCTGGCGACGACGCCGGCCATTGTTGGCGTTCGCCCTCCTGTCGCAGATACACACTTCGCCATCACGCATCACTGGCTAAGCCTCGCGCTCTTCCCCGACGCTTTTAGGTACGTGTTAGAGATGGCAGTCGTAATCAGATAATTTTGCAGAGAGAGAGTTGGCAGGAATAAGATGACATTTTTGAACACTGAAGCTTCCTCGTGGCTGTCTCGTAAATCGTGTTCTTCATACTGACAGACCGAGAAAAAATCATCAAAAGTAACCAAATGAGATTTTCTTTTCTTAACTTGTTGAAAACGAAACCGCAGCACTCATCAGTGCAACCATCTACTTCTCATTGCCATAAAGTTTTTATACAAAATACTTCGCAGTACACTATGACAGAATATTGTTGCAAGAAAACTTTACACGACATAAATTCCATTTTGATAAAATTGTAGCAAGGGCAGGAACTTGACTAACACCTGTAATGTATAAACACGTAACTTTACACTGTTGGTCATTCAAGTTGCAAAACCATGAAGACTGCAGGAAACATACGTCAAACTGGCGTAAGGTATTATTCATGCTTGGATATCCAAGCAATTAGGATTTCAGTGTAATTCCACAAAGTCGGTAAGAGTAACGCCACCTATAATCCGTATCGATGCTCGGTGTCGATGGAAAGCGTCGGTTTTTTCCCATTACATAAAAAACCTTCATGTTCATCTGTTCCTTTTAAAACATTTCGATGAAACAGCATAAACTTTCACAGCCGCAAAAATGACACAGTTCATAAAATGTTCTGGGCTACTACGCCGTGGTCGAGGTGATTTCACCTTAAAAACCAACGTTACGTCCCCATCAGTGGAGGACATTTTCAAGGGGGATCGTAGCTTTTTTGAATATCTGATTCACACCCTGGCTCGATAATGACTACAGCAAAATTCCATTTTCGCGTGCTTCCAAGCAGTCGCGTGAACTCACGTGTTTTGAATGTGCGAGTGCATTGGGTTATTGGCTAGACTGGCTGGACCAACTCTCTATTGCTAGACTAATAGGGAAAATATCCTCCTGTCCGCTGTTGCTATCGCCCCATGGTGCAAAACTAGTACACATCTTCTTCAGCACCGGAATATGTCATTCGATTTCTCGCCCTGCTCCTTCCTTCTGAAATTTCTAGGGTGTTTTACAGTCTCTAGGGCCTCTCTCTATAACCTTTCGTGGTATCCGCTTGTCGCTGCCAGTACTTGAGTCCTATCAAAATGTATGTGGTGGCCTCTTGGCTGGAAATCCCTTTCCGCAACAGTTGATCTGTCAATTTCCCTCTTCTGCAATTTTTCTTGTGCTCTTCAAGTCGTTTTTTGAGCGTTCTTTTTGTAGCACGCACGTACACTTCCCCATAACTGCACGGAATCCTATAAATTCGAGCGGCTGGCGAGCATTCTTGCCGGCCGGTGTGGCCGAGCGGTTCTAGGCGCTTCAGTCTGGAACCGCGCGACCGCTACGGTAGCAGGTTCGAATCCTTCCTCGGGCATGGATGTGTGTGATGTCCTCAGGTTAGGTAGGTTTAAGTAGTTCTCAGTTCTAGGGGACTGATAACCTCAGATGCTAAGTCCCATAGTGCTCAGAGCAATTTTTTTGAGCGAGCATTCTTGGCCGATAGTAGGTGATCTTGTGCCTTCCAGGTGGGTTTGTAGATTACCGCGATATTCCACATTTTTAAGATTTTCCTGTGCGGTCAGTAACGTCCTTAATGAAAGGCACGAAAACTTTCGATTTGACCAGCGCTTGAGCACCGCTATGATTTCTACGCGGTGATCTTAACGCTCTTTTCACCTCATCGAACGAATAACCATTCCCAAGCAATGCATTGGCGAGATGTTTTAATTCTGCGTCAAGCATCTCTGGTTCGCAGATTTTCCTTGCTCTATCCACCAACGTTTTCATGATGCCTCCGCCACACACCGTCATGTGGCTTGCGGAGTATGGATGTAGATGTAGATGTTTTGTTGTGGCTGTTGGTTTGAATCCCACCGTCGTTAACGGTTTGTGTTCATGGGTTTTTGGTAGGCAGTGTAGCCCAAGCTACCCTCTTCTTTCTAGAAAAATAGCACATCAAGAAAATTCAGTCTTCCGCCTACCTTCTCCTCCATGGTAAACTGAATCTTCAGGCTGATCCCGTTGAGATGTTTGTGAAAACGATCCATTTCCTCCCTGCCATATTGCCTCAAAACAAAGGTATTATCCACGCACCGGACCAAACGTCCGGTTTCTTGTGCGCAGTTTACAATGCCTTCTCCTGGAATTTTTCCATAAAGAATTTCGCCTTAACTGAGTTTCAGGGGCTTCCCGTAACGACACCATCAGTCTGTTCATAGAACTGATTGTTCCATTTGAAGTATGGGGTTGTGAGGCAATATTTAAACAGTTCTGCAACATCGAGAAGAAAAATCCGATTCAGCTGTTACAACTCATCATTGAGCGGAACCAGAGTGAATAGCGATGCCCCATCAAAGATAACTAATATGTCCTCCAGCAGTACCACTATACCGTTTAATTTACTGATAAAATGTGCCGAATTATTGATATACGAATCCTATCGACCCTCATATGGTCATAATAATGTTTTCAAAAACTTGGCAATCGAACGGGCGGGCGAACCAGCAGCACACACTGTAGGCCTTAGAGCAGCTTGTTCTTTGTCGCCGACCGAGGTGGCCGAGCGGTTCTAGGCGCTACAGTCTGGAACCGCACGACCGCTACGGTCGCAGGTTCGAATCCTGCCTCGGGCATGGATGTGTGTGATGTCCTTAGGTTAGTTAAGTTTAAGTAGTTCTAAGTTCTAGGGGACTCATGACCACAGCAGTTTAGTCCCCTAGTGCTCAGACCCATTTGAACCATTTTGTTCTTTGTCCGCCTACGGCAATCCATAAAGTCTTGGTGGTAGCGCAACTGAATTGAATAGACATTTCTGAACGCTTTGTTCAAAAGTGAACTTCTTTAGCAACCAGTTAACGGTTAATAACATTGTCAGTGGGGTTTTTACGCAGTTTTCTGTATGTTTGAGAATCTAATAAGCCGTTAATCTTAATACCACAGTTAGTCACATTCAGAACAACCGTTAGCGGAGAAAATAATAACACTATCTTCCTCATTCAAGCGTTTTATAGCATTCCTCTCACCTACAGTTAAATTACTTTTTTGGATGCTTTGCGCAAGATAATACTCTTACAGCCTCCATGATGATTTCTTCAGCTGTAACCATGTCCACATTACGAATGTCTACTTCTACACTGGCTAATGTTTCTTGCACGGACGCAACTCGCGGGCTAATAGGAAAATTTTCCAGCCTTGGCAAGCACAGATCTCTCATCGTCAGATAACAGACGTCCGGATAAGCGGGAAGCGTCTAAATAGTGGATCGTCTAATTAGGTTGTAAATTATCGAATTCCTTCTTCTGTCCATTAGATGCCGTCAACATACGCTTCCTAGTAGTATCGTGCAATAGTCTGTCAGTTGTGTCCCAGTTACCACTACACAATTTATCGCTGATTGTAATATGGAGCGACATTAACTTACAGTCCGTGCTTGCCAGGTCCTGGCGGGTCTGTTGAATTCACTCTCGTAGAAACGGCTCTTCCGTCCGTATGAGAATCAGCTGCGCCTTAGCCGAGCTGAAAAGTCCCTTAGTCTTAAAATCTTCGGAATAACACTGACCGCTGTGCTACGAGACAAATGTGCTTGAACACGAAAGCTCCACACTCTTCTTCTTGAGACCTTTCATGAGACACACATTTCGTGACATCTCCTCCCCGTAGAGAAGTCCAAATATAAAATGGAAACTCCCGCGGGCGCAAATGTCACAATTAATAAAATATTCTGGGCTATTATGCCGTGGTCGAATGGATCTCACGATAGAACCCAACGTTTCGTTCCCATTTGCGGAGGAAGTTTTCAAGGGGGACCATAGCTTCCCTGAATGTCGGATTCAAACCCTGGCTCGATACTGACACAGCAGAATTCCGCATCCGCGTGCTTCCGCGCAGTGGCGTGACGTCACATGTTTTGAATGCGCGAGCGCAATTAGCCGTTTTCGACTTCAGTCGTCCCCTGTTGCTTTAACTGCTACACATCTTCTTCAGCACTGCCATCCAGGTGTCATTCAAAACTTGTGCACAATAATGCATATACCACTGTGTTTAGTGGTAAATTATCTCATTAATCAAATTCAGCGTAGCTGTCTATAGGACCTGTCTTGATACTTTCATTTCGCTTTCAGCAGTCAATCACAGTAACTGGTGCTTACTCTTTAAACTTCTAGGGGCCTGAACATATATCCACATTCATGGCCTTTGTAATAAGAAGATCGAAATCTCAAATGTATAGCGTACAGTAGACTGATACTGTCATTGTTCCAGTCAAATAGTAGATTATCATATTAGTAACATGCCAAGTTCAGGAACATTTTTGCACTGGTTGGTTACAGTTGCCGAATGCACTCGAATCTTTAGTCACATTCCCTCCCATGTCCACCTCCAGCGCCAGAACATTGAGCTGGGATTTTTTAGTTGAACGGATGTCTCTATCGACATGTTCTGTCTTGAAGTCGTCGGTAGAGCTGGATGCTCTTAGTGTTTCCGTGAACAGACACTTAATGGGAGTTGAGTTCCGGAGTTCAGCACACATATAAGTTACAGGCGGGTCTCATTTGTTACAGAAATGTGCGGTACTTTCCGCGCTAATTTATCCAACCGATATTATTTTCCGCTGCTTGCGCTTCTTGAATATACGCATTATTATCTGTTACACTTTGAATGAGCATCAGATGCTGCTTAACTTCCATTGTGGCTCGCATATTGTCTTCAAAAAGCCCCATAGAAACATACTCTAATGATTACTTATCCAATCGTCAATGAACTTTCTGTATTGTGTATCCGAATTTGATGCAGATACATAAGTTTTGAGTGTTGATGTGATTCCAGTGTTTCTTGTGCAGTTGACTCCGGCTACATTAAGTTTGTATAGTATCTCTTGAAACAGAAAGGCGAACACATTACAAGTAAGTAGCTGGAGTGCCTCCATTATTCTTCACAAGATGCCTTCCAAGTATAGAACACCACCGCTCGGTATTGTTCAATGACCTTGACGCGGAATCAGCGTTCGTATACTGTTGTTATTACTCAGCTTCGTCAAAGCGTAACGTATGTGACGTATTCCTGACGAGTGATTCATTCGTTAGGATGCATTGTTGCTTCGTGCTACGTCATCGTGAGGTTTCGATCCTATCGCCTTGAGGATCTTGTAATTCTGATGTGTTATCGCCTCGTCCACCCACTGAAGAGTGGCACTCTGATTGGTGAGTGGGCTGTGTTTGCAGCAACTTCAGATGAAGAGATGCCAAGATTTCCTCTCTTCGAATATCAGCCACTTTCCCATCCTTGTCAATTATGCTCAACCTGAGATAGTCTAATGTCTGAACAGTCACTGGGGAATGCATTGGACTGCTTGGAACCACCATGAGTTTGTATCCCGGTCCAACAGTAGGAAAGAACCCGTAGATAATATGAATTAATCAGTAAATGACTTTGTTGTGCTATTAGACTCAACACTGTTTGTACTAACAGGTAGAATATCCACTGATTGATTTGACTAATAAATTTTCTTGTTATTGTTACCCAAAACATGACTCGTTAAAAAACTGAGTATTGATACTATTGAGCCTTCCTGGCTAACGTCTATCGCATATTTTATCCTTTTTATCTCTGTTTTAAACGTATTAACGTTTGTACATAAGTCAAATCCTTTTACACATCGTCTTATAATCGCATTTAGATGGTCACTGTCTTACATGTTAGGAGAAATCCCCGGAACCTTGCCACTTTCTAAGTGAAGTTTATTGTTTGTTTCGGTGATGCCCGGAAAAACGTCATAAGTTTCCAGACTGAACAATTCAATACTCCACTCACCTTTGTTCAGATTTATTGGGCTGAAGTAATTTGCCTTAATGCAGATGAGCGCTCTTTTATAGTCAGAGAGTGCTGACATGACATCTGCGGCTCAACTAATGTGGTGATGTTCATGATACTTGTTTTTATGCATTCGACAGATGAAAAATTAGACAGAAATGTCCACATAGGTGTGCATCAAAGTACTGGTAGTATTTAAGACTGTAGAACAAGCGGCTCTTGGTGAAGTAGTTGAGCAATTCTTCCAACGGTTTGTTTTTTGTAACAAACAAATTGATTTTCAAATAGGAATTTAGTTAAGTCCATTCGGTAGAGTGGTCGCATTTACTCTAGTGAGTTATCTGTCTTATCGGGCTGATTCCAGGCACACGTTGCAAAAAAGAAATTGCAAATATCTGCCGAAAAAACAGACAAAATGCGTCTGACGACTCTTAGGTGAGACACTCTTGTACATTAATTGCACCAGAGTGTGCAACATTTCAAAATATCAGATTCTAAAGGACTGGCCTCTACTGCCAGTTCAGCTTCAGGATGAGTGAGGTAATTATCGTTTGTGGAGCAACTTTAATCGACATCGACATAAATGAAGGCAGTGTGTATACAGTATACTGTGAGGTCCGCAGATATGTCGACAGTTAATTCGCTACTTAAGGTGAACAGGGACCGCGCAGCTTCAATGTGTTGAAGAAGAAGACTTAACCTAGTCTCTCTGGATACTCCTGAATGTCTTATGACGATTCAGCTGGAGGGTTGTGGCTTCCCAGGTGACTGTCATGTGCGACTTACTACTGCCTGCTCCATGTCTGAGTGGCTGAAATCATGAAATACTATGAGGTGATTTTGGCTTTGGCTTTATCTCAGACATGCCACATTCCACAAAAATTTAAGTTACTCCCTCAAGAGTTTAAAAATTAAATGCTTCTTTCCATGTATGAGCCCTGCTACAGACATTGTGATGTGACTACACGATGGCCATCCTCTCATTAAACTGCAGTGTGTTAGTTGTAAAATGGAAAATACTAACGAACGATTTTTCCCACTCATTGTATTTCTTTTAAGTATTAATATGTCCAGACATAAAAGCTTAGAAAGTATGTAAGCCATAACTCCAATTTCAAGGACACACAGCTGAGTCTCACTGAGATTGTTAATGAAATATAAGCCACCCCATAGGCGAGTGCCGGCAGTCTGTTATTGGGGTCTCTATAGGCTGCTAACCTTCAGCTCTCAATGGGCGCTCCGTATAAGACATTCATTCGATAGTGTTCGTCTTGGCAACGACGGTAGTGTCTCGATGGCAACGGCAGATGCAGCGATGGGCACTGGATGATGATGATTGGTTTGTGGGGCGCTCAACTGCTAAGTCGTCAGCACCCGTACAATGTCCCAAACTGTACACAGTCCAATCAATTTTAGACACATTCACGAAAGATGATGAAAGGATTGGGACAACAAAAACATCCAGTCCCCGGGCAGAGGAAATCCCCAACCCGGCCAGGAATCGAACCCGGGACCACGTGATCAAGAGGCAGCGATGCTAGACACTAGACCACGAACTGCGGACATAGGCACTGGATGTGATGTACGTCTACATCTACATCTATACAGATTCTCGGCAATCCACGGCACGGTGCGTGGTGGAGGGTAGCCTGTACCACTACTTCTCATATCCTTTTCTGTTCCACTCGCAAACAGAACGAGGGAAAAACGACTGTCTGTCTGCCACCGTGTGAGCCCTAATTATTCGTAACTTATCTTCATGGCGCTTACGTGCAATGTATGTTGGCGGCAGTGGAACGAAATGGCTCAGAGCACTATGCAACTTAACTTCTGAGGTCATCAGTCGCCTTGAACTTAGAACTAATTAAACCTAACTAACCTAAGGACATCACACACATCCATGCCCGAGGCAGGATTCGAACCTGCGACCGTAGCGGTCGCTCGGTTCCAGACTGTAGCGCCTAGAACCGCACGGCCACTCCGGCTAGCGCAGTGGAACCGATCGGCAGTCAGTTTCAAATATCGATTCTCAAAATTTTCTCAGTAGTGTTTCTCGAAAACAACGTCGTCTTCCCTCCAGGGATTCCACTTAAGTTGCCACTTGCCATCGGCATGTATCTATTTATATTTTTTAATAGGTTGTCGAATGGGGTATGGGTGGGGGGAGTCTGTAATTGGAAAACCTCTTTAGGAAAAACACTCTGTATGGTATTCATTTTTTGGTACAAGTTTCATTGCATAGCAGCACCACATAATTTTGAAAAAGTTGCCATCTTTAGGCCTTAAACTAGGCCTGTGTGGCGTTCAAGCCAGTAAGTAACATCACTTACATGGGAATTCCCTCTGTGAACTCACCATCTACATTATTTACAGGTTCTACAGTTGCACACTTTGGCACAGGGAGTGTACAGGAAATTATACACTACCCACTTGGTTCATTGTAACACTATTTTTCATCGAACAGTCTACAGACTCATTGTAGGCACCTCTGACATCCGGTTCCCTGTGGCACAGTCTACAATGTTTATGTAGTGACCAGTATTGCACAGTACTTATTACGTAATTTCGAGCACCAGAATGTTTTATTTGTATGCTTGTGCCACATGAAGTTAATTCTGACATGGGCTCACCATTCATATCAACTACTGAGACTTTACTGCCAAACAATCAGTGTATGGGAAGGACTACACCCGTCTGTCATCTTATTCCTTATATAACCCACCACATTAGACAAATATACCGTCTTGGATCACGAATATTGAACTCTGATACTATCAGGTTTCGCATTTTCAGCTTCAGGAACCACAGAAAAATCATAATCCGGTCAATGACCCACAATGACTCATTCAGATTCACCTGCAGTAATGTTACATGTGCTGGCAAACAGCAGTACTTTTGATGGGGGACTTTCCTGCGGTTCTGTGAGCTGTGGTAGCTCCAACAGCAGCAGTTGTTGCTGCTGTTGCCGCTGCTGCTGCGGCGGTGGTACAGTAGAAGGAAGACAGCTGCTGCGGTGTTACAGTGTCGTTGGTCGATATCAGGTCTGATAAATCAGTTGCTGCTGCTGTTGCTGCTACTGTGGCAGTATGAACAGTAGTATTTAGGGGTCCTCATACAGCAGTTCCGCTACAAGCAGTTCAGGGACACGATGCACTACTGGAACAACAACAAAACCAAACGTACATATTTAAATATATATTGTTAATAAGAATAATCACAAGCATTATAATTAAATTATTCTTGTTACATGCTTATTATCAGATCTAACTGTCTTATTCCTCTTGTGCTTGGGGTTGCTGGCAGGTCCTTGCTGCATCTACTGCTCCTGATGCTTCTTCTTCCTCTTGCTACAGAGATCAGATCTCAAATGGGGGGCAGGGAGGGGAGGGGGACTCGAGCAGCTGGATTCATAAAATAATAAAGGGAGGAGAGGGTTCGATTCTTATTGGCCTGCCTTTCATGCCTTTTTTGTGCTCCCATTGGCTCAGAGAGGTAGGGAGGGATTTTCCACCAATTTTATAACATCTGACCACTACTGAAGGCTCACACAACTGCCTAAGGCCTTTGGGGTTGGGTCAGTTGCCCTGGATGACCTTGATCAATTCCTTGTGCTTCCCCCTGGGGCACAGGGAGGAGGGAGACCAAGCAACCTGTGTAACTTGACACCAGATGTGTAACCTGATAACCCTATCACTGATATGGATGGAATGTGTCAGAAATGATACTGAATAACCACTCAGGTATACCTCCACAATATGCACCAACAAGGGAACATTCCAAGGTGTAAATAAACGATCTCAATGAAGCTTGGTATGTAGAAGACTTAAAATAATGGGATATTTATTTTTTCGTTTTTTTGGTATATTTCACATTCAAGGGGTAAAACACCTGAAAAAATAATTTGGGATATTAGGTTTAGAGGGAATGTCTCCAAAATAATGAAATATAAAAAGCATGTCTCACATAAAAGTCATAAAAGTAAAGTATAAAAGTCAACTGTGATTAACATTCTTCAAAACTGTATAATTAACTTCTTTAATAATCTGAAATTTTACAGATTATAACAATGTCATTAATTAATTTTACAAAAGGCATACTTATGTTACAGTATGAATTAGAGAAGCTTTCGGGTCACTTACATCCATGTGTAATAAAGCTGGTTTCTGAAATACAATTTTTGATAATAAGCTGTACACAACGTGCTGGCAGAGTATCAGCAACATACCTAATTAAAATACATAATGTTCAACATTCACTTGTTTGATGAACTACATAAAATATTTAAAAGTTTAATATTTATATGTTTTAAATTGTATTCTATGTTTTAAATTCATGTTTTATTTGTTTTTGTTTACTGTGTTATATATATGCATTCCGTTAGTTGAATATTTTAAGTATCTTATTATTAGAACACAAAACCATTACAGCAAAGAGAATCTGTAAAGAAATGCTTAAAACATAATTTTTTTCTACCATGTACATGCAATGAACATAACACACAATGGACAACACATTATAAAACAATTTTCCGCAGGAGCCTCAAATTGCGGCAGATGGTCTTCTAAATATCCTAATTTGTCAAGGCATATTTCAGTACAACAGAAAACCTTGGCAAACAGACTTGTTTATGGACTAGTAACTGCAACTTGATTGTATTGTTTCTCATGTGGAGGTTGCCATGATAACAATTCAGCAGAACTAGGTCTGAAAAATCTTCTCAGGAAGTTCTTCCAACACCTATAAGCCATATACGTCCAATGGCTATACCTGTCTCATGAAGCCTATTGTGATCTACATCTACATCTACATCCATACTCCGCAAGCCACCTGACGGTGTGTGGCGGATGTGGCAGATGCACAAGGTCTTTTTCCTTAGGTTTGATGCTCAGAAAGGGTTTTATCACACTGATCGCTCCCTTTATGATAGTTTTCAAAGAAATTAACAGAGAATTTGTATCGTTCATGCAAAAAATCTTTTTCAATCACCAAATGTACTTCTGACAGCCTCTAAATCTGATAAACAAACATATGACCACATCAAAACGTATTTGCAAGATTCTTGGGGCGATCAATGTGGAAGAATCATTTTGAGCATCGTACCTGACAGACCTAGTCTGTCTGGTGATCTCAAAAGGCTTGACAGGATACGTACTGCACTTGGATGTATATGGTTTAAGGTGTTAGAAGAACACTGAGAAGACTTTTAGTTCAGCTGAATAATCATGACAACCTCCACCTGAGGCAAAATGAATGAATTTTGCAAAATTTCAAATTATTACAAAAGTCGATTATAGAGTTTTCAAGGATATTCTCTCTAACCAATCAAGCTGCTGCTGCTAGTACACAAACAATTCTCATCACCAAGCTTTTCATTGTACTGTAATATACCTTGACAAGTACTGATTTTTAGAAGATTGCCCACCAAAATTTGAGAATATTCTGAATTTTGTTTTATAATGTATTGTTCATTGTGTATCGTATATATGTGGCGAAAAAGTTACGTTTTCAGCATTTCTTTACGGATTTTCACTAGTGTAATGATTTTAGACCACCTAATGACATACTTGTAATCTTCATCTAACAAAACAAACGTTTATGTAGTGCTAAACTAAAAAACAAATGAAATATGAATTTCCAACAAAATATAACAATTCCAAAAACAAAAGAAATATAAGTAAAACAAAGAATTTTAATAATAACGAACATTTGGATAGTTTATTTAGGCCTGCTGAAATTTTTCATTTATCAAAATGAATTAATGGTGGGGGAGAATTTTGCAAAATTTCAAATTATTACAAAAGCCGATTATAGAGTTTTCAAGGATATTCTCTCTAACCAAGCATTCCAAATTACCTGTAGGATGTATTTTATCACTTAATAGTGAGCTAGGCAAAAAACGAAAAAATACAGATTGCATTATTTTGACCCATCTATGCATCTATCAGATTTCATCAAAATCGTTCATTTACATATGGGAATGTTTCCTCATAAGTCACCTTTCGCTTTGATGTAGTTCAAATAAAGTTAATTTTTAAGTGAAAAGGAAGAACTAAAATACGATTTAAAACGTTCAAATTAGTCATGATTTAGGAAATACAATGCTGCTTAACTTCCATTTTGATATATTCATGAGCATAACTTAGTGTGTATGACTTCAACAGCTGTGAACAACTTATGTAGTCGATGAGAGTAATGTAAAAGATACTAAAAGTATGCAATGTTTCCTTTAACAGGCTACAACGTATTTTCTGTGAAGGTAGAGCTTCTTTTCTATTACAGAACTGTCAACCAACTGAAATCTGTATATTCCATTCAGATTATAAAGATGCACATAAGGTTTCTCTGTAGAGCTTTCTCTGTTTATGTGGCTGTATCTTTTGACAGCAAATTTGTAATATGACAGCTGGCCATGTTCCTACTTTTCAAAGAAACCATCCTGAAATTTGTTTTATGCAGTATAGATAAACCATAGAAAGTATAAATCAAGATGGCTATAGATTGTATTAATAAATGGTTAGACGATCAAGATCATTCTACTTCTCTAATGTGTAGAAATGTTATAAATAAGTTTGTATTGTGTATATCTATCTAAAAAATTAAAATATTCATGCAAACAAACAATTCTTAAAGTTTTCTCATTCTTTGTTATAAAGTTAATGAATTAAGGTTATAATTGAATCTTAATATTTCTTCACAATTGGCTGTGTATCTTCGATCCTGTGCTGTCTTTCTAATTTTTTTTATTGTGTCCAAATGACATAATAACTACTTTAAAATCTTTCATCAAATAATTTTAAAAGAACAAAATGGCTCTCAGCACTATGTGACTTAACTTCTGACGTCATCAGTCGCCTTGAACATAGAACTAATTAAACTGAACTAACCTAAGGACATCACACACATCCATGCCTGAGGCAGGATTCGAACCTGCAACCATAGTGGTCACTCAGCTCCAGACTGTAGCGCCTATAACCTCACAACCAAGAACAAAAGTTGGTCTTTCATTTGGGTCGAATGTTACAGGAACAGCATAAATTTTTTTTTACATTTTCCAAGTGAGTTATTTGATCGTGATATATCTCTTTAATTTTGTATTCACCATGTTTACAGAATCTTGAAAACCTTCTGCAAAAGGTGTTTTGGATCTCATAGAACACAGATCATGTCAATGTTTCTATCTATTTAGATAGCTTCATTATACCACTACTGAGATTTACATATCTCTTACAATACTCTTCCTTAACATGGAGTTTTACAACATGTTCTAAAAGATCAGCAACTTCATTTGCATAACACCTTGGTTTATTCTTTTCAGTCATAATAATTCGTAGTGGCGTATTGTCATACATAAGCTTGTTCTTGACAAGGTTGATGACTGGTTTCATTTAATAAAAATAATTTTTTTTAATTTTTCAGAATTCAAATAATAGATCCTGCGTTGAATGATAAACTACATATTTAGATAGCGCCATTTCAGTAGATATAAGAAATGTACTTGAGAATAAGAAAGCCTGTTTTAAAATATATCAATAAAAAATTTGTGTGTTAGATAGGAGACTACATTGGAGAAATATTATAACTAATTACAACCGATTAAAGAAAGGTGAATTAATTAATTTAACTACATCACATAATTTACCTATTCCTACAAGGACTTTCAATAATATGAGAGTAGCTGAACTCAAAACTAGAGCTAAAAATCTGGGTATTAGATGCTATAATAAGTTAATGAAATGAGAATTAGCTATTCCACTTATTTTACATCTTCCGTTTCATCAAGAATTAATCCACAACACTCCAACAGGACCACAAAGAGTACCTAATGTAAATTATTTGTACAAATTTGATGATGATATTTTCGATAAAACTCGACCGCAAATACAATAAAAAACAGTGAGACTAGATCAGACACATCCACTCTGTAGTAAACTATTTGAGTCAAAAGAGATAGCAAACAATCTAAAAACGATTTATTTGAGGTTAAAGGAATAAGATCCAAATTTAATGAAAAATTTGAAGCTTGGTCTATTGATTATAAAATTGTCTTTAATAATGCAAATATTAGTAAACTGGATACCATTATTGAAAAATACTATATAAGTGAAAAAGACTATATAACGAAAGCACTTAATTTTGTAGCAATAGTAGCTAAAAAAAGAGCTAGTTGTGGAAAAGGAGATAAACTGAATATAACAATATCAAATCCAGAAACGTTTTATGCAATTTCTACAGGATATAACGCATCAAATAATACTAAAGAACCTGTTTAAGTTTTGTGTGATAAAATGAGATACACAGGGTGGTCCACTGATCGTGACCAGGCCAAATATCTCACGAAATAAGCATCAAACGAAAAAACTACGAAGAACGGAAACTTGTCTAGCTTGAAGGGGGAAACCAGATGGCACTATGGTTGGCCCGCTAGATGGCGCTGCCATAGGTCAAATGGATATCAACTGCGTTTATTTTAAATAGAAACCCCCATTTTTTATTACATATTCGTGTAGTACATAAAGAAATATGAATGTTTTAGTTGGGCCACTTTTTTCGCTTTGTGATATATGGCGCTGTAATAGTCACAAACATATGGCTCACAATTATAGATTAACAGTTCGTGACAAGCAGGTTTTTTAAATTAAAATACAGAATGTAGGTACGTAGGAATATTTTATTTCGGTTGTTCCAATGTGATACATGTACCTTTGTGAACTTATCACTTCTGAGAACGCATGCTGTTACAGCGTGATTCCCTGTACATACCACATTAATTCAATAAATGCTCGAAATGAAGTCCGTCAGCCTCAATGCATGTGATGACAATCCTATCAACAGCGAGTAGTTCGCCTTCCGCAATGTTCGCACATGCATTGACAATGCGCTGACGCATGTTGTCAGGCGTTGTCGGTGGATCACGATAGCAAACATCCTTCAACTTCCCCCACAGAAAGAAATCCGTAGACGTCAGATCCGGTGAAAGTGCGGGTTATGGTATGGTGCTTCAACGACCAATCCACCTTTCATGAAATATGCTGTTCAATACCGCTTTAACCGCATGCGAGCTACGTGCCGGACATCCATCATGTTGGAAGTACATCGCCATTCTGTCATGCAGTGAAATAACTTGTAGTGACATCGGTAGAACATTACGTAGGAAATCAGCATATATTGCCCATTTAAATTGCCATCAATAAAATGGGGACCAATTATCCTTCCTCCCATAATGCCGCACCATACATTAACCCGTCAAGGTCGCTGATGTTCCAATTGTCGAAGCCATCGTGGATTTTCCGTTGCCCAGTAGTACATATTATGCCGGTTTACGTTACCGTTGTTGGTGAATGACGTTTCGTCGCTAAATAGAACTCGTGCAAAAAATCTGTCATCGTCCCGTAATTTCTCTTGTGCCCAGTGGCAGAACTGTACACGACGTTCATAGTCGTCGCCATGTAATTCCTGGTGCATAGAAATATGTTACAGGTGCAATCGATGTTGATGTAGCATTCTCAACACCGACGTTTTTGAGATTCCCGATTCTGGCGCAATTTGTCTGCTACTGATGTGCGGATTAGCCGCGACAGCAGCTAAAACACCTACTTGGGCATCATCATTTGTTGCAGGTCGTGGTTGACGTTTCACATTTGGCTGAACACTTCCTGTTTCCTTAATTAACGCAACTATCCGGCGAACGTTCCGGACACTTGGATGATGTCGTCCAGGATACCGAGCAGAATACAAAGCACATGCCTGTTGGGCATTATGATCACAACAGCCACACTTCAGTACGATATCGACCTTTTCCGCAATTGGTAAACGGCCCATTTTAACTCGGGTAATGTATCACGAAGCAAACACCGTCCGCACTGGTGGAATGTAACTATTACATCGCCATGTATCACAAAGCGAAAAATGTGGTCCAACTAAAACACTCATACTTCTTTACGTACTACACGAATATGTAATAAAAAATGGGGAATCCTATTTTAAAAAATACGCTGTTGATATCCGTTTGAACTATAGCAGCGCCATATAGCGGGCCAACCATGGCGCCATCTGGTTTCCCCCTTCAAGCTAGACGAGTTTCGATCTTTGTAGTTTTTTCCTTTGATGCTTATTTCGTGAGATATTTGGCCCGGTCACTATCAATGGACCACCCTGTATATTAACATCTGATGTGTATACTGATATAACACATACTACATTTTACATTCAACTGTTAGCAATTCCAACAGGTAGCAATGGTATAAAATAATAAATTTAGCTGACAGCAAAAGACTAAAAGATGTATTAACAGAATTTATAACAGTGATAGCCTGTATTGCCCTAGACCAATAATAGCTGCATTAGCATATCACATAGATTTTATCTTAGGCTGAGAACGAACTACTGGTGGAATTAAGAAAGTTAGAGAAGGAGATAAATAAAAATTACAAAAAGAGTTAAACCAGGAATATAATCGATTAGGTAAATAAAATGAAGACAAATGTACTCTACGGAATATTAAAAATGGTCAGGAACTATTTGATATTCAAGGAAGTGTTGTATGCGCTGAAAATTTTGTGAGAAAGCAGTAAAAGTATATCTGTATAGAAATCGTAACGATTTTGATGTAATGAGCAGTATGTCAGCATTCTTGGGGTCATCGTATTTCTGTGATAAATGTAGCAAAACATACAGCAAGAATGAACATGAATGCAAGATAGAAAAAATATGTATATTATGCAAGGGTACAGAACACAATACTATCAAAAGTGAGATATACCGTGGAAAGCCTAAAGCCATTGTTGTAATGAGGAATTGTTAAGCAATCAACAGGAAGTTCGTGATATAGGTTATAAGTGGAAGCAATGTAAAAGGATTTGTTTGAGATGTATAGAACATATATGTGGTTTTGAAAAATGTGGAAACTGTAATCTTGGAGTAGAAATTAAAAATCTTAAATCTTATATGCAGTAAAAATTATAAAAAAAGTGTTCTGTATGTGAAAGAAAACTTAGCGAAGAGTATCTAGTCAAAGATGTCTTAGATGTAGTAAAAATGGTTGTTATCTTCATGGAGAATTAAAAAATTATTATATTTTTGAGCATTCAAAATTCAATAATATAGTTACAGGAAAACAGTTTAATTGTTGTAGAAAAGGATCCCCAAAGAAAATGTCTTGTACCTACTCTAAAAAAAACTATGTGGTTTGACTGTGAAGTGCAAGAAGTAAAAGTAATACATATCCAGAATCTCATAACAGTTCACAATTTTACTACTGATACTGTTTATAAATTTCAAACAAATGATGGATATGATGGATTCTGTAGGTTGATGAGATTTTATATATATATATATATATATATATATATATATATATATATATATATATATATATATATATATATATATATATATAAACTAAATTAATCTTATTGGTAATGAAACAGTTGCATTTAAAATTTATAGATTATTGAAAGAGCTAAATATGGCATATTTTCTACATTTGTTCAATAAAAAGGACAATGAAAATTACATAGTACAGATTCCTGATATCAAATGTTATTGTGTTGACACTGTTACACCAAAAGAAAGAGTAATATTTCTCAAAAGGCATGGTGAAAAGGTTGAAGATCATTATATCTTCAGTATGAAGGAAGAAATTTTTGAATACTGTAATTCATGAAACTTCCTGGCATGATTAAAACTGTGTGCCTGACCGAGATTCGAACTCGAAACCTTTGCCTTTCATGGGGAAGTGCTCTACCATCTGTGCTACCCAAGCACAACTCACGGCCTGTCCTCACAGCTTCAATTCTGCCAGTACCTCGTCTCCTGTCTTCCAAACTTCACAGAAGCTTTTCTGCAAACCTTGCAGAACCAGCACTTCTGGAAGAAAGGATACTGCAGAGACATGGCTTAGCCACAGCTTGGGGGATGTTTCCAGAGACGAAGGTAGGAGACGAGGTACTGGCAGAATTGAAGCTGTGAGGATGGGTCGTGAGTCGTGCTTTGGTAGCTCAGAAGCCTGCATAAGGCAAAGGTCCCAAGCTCGAGTCTCGGTCCAGCACACAGTTTTAATCGGCCAGGAAGTTTCATTACTATAATTCATATTTAGGAAAAATTATTCAATATTGTAATTCTGATATATTTTGCGGAGGTTGATTAGAACTACGAAAACGATTCCTAGAAATAGCTAATACAAATCCATTCCGTTATTTAAGAATTACAGAAGTTTTTATAGCTGTATACAGATGTAAATATTTATCTAATAGAAAAATTGCTGAATTGGGTAAAGGACAAATCGGAAATTATAGTAAAGAATTTATAGCTTGGTAAAATAATTTAAACAATAATAATGTTCAACGTGCTCTTAATGTTGTTGAAGTAAATATAGCAAGAGCTAAAGTAGATGCCTTTGTTAAAGAAACCACTTATCAATATCATGGCTGCTTTGGCATAATTTTAAGATTTTTTTTAAAACTGAAACGATTAACAACAAAAATCGAGAATCAATGGGTGATTTATATCAAAAGCCTAAAAGAAGTACAGGAATACGAAACTCAGGATATACTTTATTAGAAATGTGGGACTGGAATATCATTTACTCAGCAGTGTGTAAAAAACTTTATAAATTAAAATCGGTACCTGAAACTGTCGAACCACCGAATCCAAGAGATGTTTTTTATGGAGGTCGCACATATGTAATAAAATTAAGAGCTTAAGCAGATCGCGTTTACACAAAAATATGATATACTGATGTGTGTAGTCTCCATCTAACTGTGCAATATTATGATTATTATCCTATAAGTCACCCAAAAAAATATAAAACCCAAGACGCTATTTTAAAAATGGTATGGGCTTATATAAAATGAAGTAGTAGCACCTACAGTATTGTATCATCCTGTTTTGTCAGTACAAATGAAGAGCAATAATAATGAAAAACTGTTGTTTCTGTTATAGTAAAAATGTGGAGGAGAAATAATAAATAAATGTAATCATAGTGATGATGAAAGAAGTTTCTGGGGTAACGTGAACAAAAGATGAGTAAATAAAGCTATAGAGAAAGGACAAAAAACTTTAGATATCTACTAAGTGTGGAATTTTACATATAAAAGTAACACGGTGTTTAAAAATGACACGAAAGATGTCATGGAACTAAAATTAGAATTTAGCCCCCTAAGTTTGAAAATGATAAGACATATTTAAAATATGTAAAAGAAAAAATAGGTACTGACTTAGATCCTGATAACATAAAAGGAAATGCAGGAAAATGAGCTGTTGCTAAAACATGTCTAAATTCATTATGGGGAAAATTTGGGCAGTGACAAAATGTGAGTATAACGAGTATGTTACAAATTTACAACTTTTTATAAGATACTATTCAGTGATCGATTAGGTAATATAGATATAAATTTTATTGAAGAAAATATGGTTCAGATGTACAGTTTCATGTTTCATAATGTGGAAAATATTACACCTACAAATATTTTTATAGTAGTATTCACTACATCAAATTAAAGACTTTGAGTTTATGATATGCTAGATAAGCTAGGGAAAGCAATCATACATTTTGATACAGATGGTGTAGTATATGTTGATAATGGTGATAATGCAGTGGGAACAAGTTCTATACTACATGAATGGAGTGATGAATCAGGAAATAACTGGATAACATATTGGGCTTCAATTGGACCGAAAAGTTATTATTTTGAGAAAAGTGTTGAAAATCCAAGGATTCACTTTAAACTATAAGAATATTCAAAATCTGTATGAGTCTGTGATAAGACTAACTGGGAATAAAGAGAAAGAAAAGATCCAATTAGAGGACAACCAAATAATACAGATGGAAGTACTAAAACTCTATTAAACAAAATAGTTAAGAAAGAATTCTCATTTTAGTATTATTAAATAATAATTCTAGAAAATCATGACACAGTACCAGAAGGATTTTAAATTTTATTGATAAATATTGTTCTGTGTAAAGGGAAGCCTTACTGAAGCATCTCAACAATGATAATGCTAATAATACTAATTTGCTTAAAAAGATTATTGAGCTGCAAGAATAGTTTTATACAACATTATTGTTTGTGAACATTTGGATACTAGCTGTGGAAATAAAATTTGCTTCGAACTGAATAATGAATTTAAAATTATTGTGCCAGACAGATATTCAAAATTAATTAGTAGCTGGGATTTTCAATTTATGAAGGAGAGAATATCAAACTAAGATATGAAGGAATGAAGAAAGTCAATTTTTGCTCTGATTTCTTCAGAGAGTAAAATATTATATTCATTCTCTTTTATAATTTCGTGGAGGATATCCATCCCCAATTAATTTGGTGTGCCAAAATGAATTTCTTAAATTAATTCTAGTGCCCTCAAAATGCCCATTATTTTCAACTACATTTTATGTCATTCTAGTGCACTCATTGCCTTGGATTTTTATATGTGGTTGTAAGTTGGTACATTGAACGCACTTGGCATGTTTTTAATGCATAACCTTTTCACAAATTAATTAAATTAACTATATCACATTTTATTATACTATATTTGTAAACCTTTTCAGTACAAAGATTTTTTATCTTATAAAGAATCTTTGTACTGGAAATCTTTGTAAATATAAGATAATACAACATAATTAATTGAATTAATTCATAAAAAGATTGTGCATAAAAAAATGCCAAGTGTGCTCCACATACCCACTTACTACTCACTAGTCTCCTCAGAGCATAGTATATAGTGTAGAACGGTTATAGGTGGTCATGTAGCCCTCCACAGCTGACGTAAGTCGCCACAATTGAGTGGCATGTATGTGCCAGTCGGTTGTATGGAATCAGTGTAGTGCGGGGGACGTAATATATGGAGACTTGCCCAAGTGGCATAAAGGAGCAATCGTGTTCGGATTTTCCCGCAAGCATATCATAAATTAAATTATCCTATTTGTTGGTTTATCAGTGCAGACTATTCAACGTATCTACAAGGATCGGTGAGTCAATCTCAGCACTGTAACACGGCTTAACAACAGTGGTCGTAAAAACATACTAACCTGCAAAGACTGTAGTCAATTGTTGCACGATGTCAATGACAGTCGGTATAATCTCGTCACGCATAACTGGTAGCAGTGAATGTAGGCCATTTTCAACCCGTTTACGAGCAAAGATTGGGAAGTGAACTGCATGCAATGGGCAATTAATAACACGTCGTGATACAACCCTCCCAAGAACACCTTGTGCTGTGACCAGTGCGTCGGTGACCGCGCAAAGCCGGAAGCAGAGTATGAGTCGTGAAGTCATTAATGAACGAGACAGGTCCGAGACCTTGAGATGGGGAAAAAACCACTGCTCTATCCATAATTTGCATATCACATTTATTTCGAACTACCTAAAGATCCAGCGGCTAATTAAAGCATCTAAATACTTACAGAAACGAAAGAAATCTTGTAACAATCAATCCCTGCATACAGAGGAACAGAAATCTGTAAACAGATTTTGGCTGATATCATTTCGAGAGAAATTAATAAATTATTCAATATGGTGCCGACCTTTAAAAATATTCAAGGTTAAATGGAGCGTCTTCTTCGTCTTGAGGAGCGCACGAAAACAGATAACCCCTGTCCCAACGGCGAAGGCTGGACTTTATTAGGAAACCTCTGCCACTTCTGTGACCCAGTAGGCGATGCCTAGCCACAAGACCATCCAGCAAGCTGACACCAGAACTATTTTCTCAGCTGTACGCACACTAGTGTGAGGTGTCGACCAGCTTACATAACCCCTGAGCATCGCCGCTCCGGCACATTCTGCCACGACTTCTTGCATGTTCCACACACCGCCGTCTCGTCATCGATCGCGTTTTGTCGATATGTTCGCTCCTCCACGTTGCGGTAAAGTTTAACGGCTCTTTACTTTTCACTCAGTCTAGTAATGATGCTCGGATTCGTCGGATTCGATCGCCATTTCGGTCCTTTGGCGATGGCTAGTATTTGGCGATAGTACGGAAGAGCAGCTATGCCAGCCATACGGTTAGGCTCACCGATGTCTGCCGAAACCCTGTGTAGTTATGGGCAATGCTCTTTCCACTTGTCCTTCTGTGAACGTGTGTGTGTCAGTGGAGGCTGCCCTAGGTTAAGAGCGTTGTGTCTAGGAATCCTGCACACTCGGTTTGCTAGACAATCAAACAACTCATATTAATGATCTTTATTACAGCAAGACAAGTGCAAACACTTAATTTTGATCTGAGGATTCTTATAGTCCTTCATACATGATTACCCCCAACTGCAATTACACAGATATGTCGCAAGCAAAGAGCGGTATACAAAATAATGTCTTCTTCAGAATAGACAAACACAAGTAACGCTTCAAGTCCTAGCCACCGCTGCTAACAAAAGATTCAGTGACTGCAGTGACTGCTGATCTCTAACTGAGCTACGTAGGGATTACTAATGAAGGGGATACGATGCGTCGGCTATTGAAGAGGCTAACGTTAAATGTGCTATCGAAGTGCGGCTGCCAACAGTCGGGTGCGGCGTTTATTTCGTCTTAACCTAAGGGCCGCTGCTGTTGCGTTGTCATCCTGGAGGGAGGTCGGTCAGAGTGCGATTGGCTGACTTCTTCTGACAGCCTTCTCTTCTCTGTGGGTCCCGACTGGCGTGCCGGCTATGACTTTACGCGGTAACAAAGAGTACGTTATTCCGCGCTTAGTTCAGAATGTATCTCTTTGTGTTCGTTTCTAAATCATTTTTTTGTGTTGCGATTTCGATCACTTTTCCCCCACTTTGCATTTAAAACAGTGGCTATCTGCAAATAAGGTCGTGATCCACGCCATCCCACAGTCTGATACTGTGTAGAGTAATAACATGACATCCCGATGGGCTATCAATATTTATCTCGCGTGCTAAATGGAGAAAGCTCCTTTCATTCATGTCGCCAAGGATACGAAAACTGTGGTAGTCATTTTGGGTGTGGTAGCCCAAGTTGGAGTCGGGTACCTCGAAAACGGATGTTGCTCTCAATGGCACATGAATCTGCACATATCCAATGGTTCAAAGAACACAGGAACTGGGCAGTAGCTGACTGGAGTCCTATGCCTCTTCTTAAATGATGCCAGGCGTTGAGTGCATCTGCACCCTAACGAGGCGTTTAACCTGCAGTGAATTGGAGGGCCTGTTTCAGGCCGGAGGTGTTTCTTTCATGACTTGGCCCACTCATCCAGGCTAGCCTGAACAATCTCCGTGACCAAGTGTTTCCCTTTATTCTGCATCTTCATGATGAGTCTGCTGCAGACACTCCCATCTTCCAAGGTGACAGCAGCTGTGTTCATAGAGCAGCTCACAAAATCTCCTGATTTGAAGATAATACAGGCATGTCTGGCACTATTTCGAAATGTAGGTGAAACCTTGTGCTCATACGGCACCTCACAGAGATCTAATAATAATCGTCAATGACTTGGTTAAGCTGTATTATGAACTCTCTTCCTCGATGAATTGGCGCCGTTATCAAAGCAAAAAGCGGAGTTACACGGTATTAGGGAGATTTCACCTGTGGGTGAATAATATTTTGTCCAGTGTGCTTATATTGTAATGTTTTAGGTAACTTTGAGTTTATGCAATTTATATGAAAGGAAAACGCTTTGGTAAGGTAGGAAAAGTTTTATCCGTGAAAACTTTTTCTAAGTAACATGTGAAAAATGAGAAAAGTAATTTGATGCTGGGACTCGATAGTGTGATGATGGACGATTGAGACATGTCGTTTAATTAGTGAAAAGAGTGATAATTTCAAGGAAAGGGAAGCATTTTCTTTGTGGTG
The DNA here is from genome assembly GCF_023898315.1 of Schistocerca nitens. Taxonomy (NCBI): domain Eukaryota; kingdom Metazoa; phylum Arthropoda; class Insecta; order Orthoptera; family Acrididae; genus Schistocerca; species Schistocerca nitens. The sequence continues at coordinate 141,406,902 of NC_064616.1, read as the reverse complement.
AAAGTGAGGAGCTTTTAGGCTGAGTACAGACTTACAATAGTGAACTGCAGGAAACAGTTCGATTATGCACAGATAAGTGGAGCGCAGAAGTTTTCAGAAAGCTATTATTGATGCATTGTTAGAGCAAACTACTAAGTTCTAAGAAAAAAACGTAAGTTTTGAGGTTATGAGGAGACACAATATGGGGGAAGACAGGAAGAAAGAAATTCGTTGGTGATTCGATAGTAAGAAAAGAAGAATCAAAACATCGAAAGTACGAGAAAGAACCAATCGCCATCACGAACTGCGAGAATACGGTGAATTCGCTGAGACAGCGTAGTGAACAGTTATGAGCTTTATTTTGATTGAGGAGAGACTATGAACTACAGCTATAATACAAGTGGTGTTACGAAAAGTGACTACTTAATAATCCTTTGTATTTAGACAATTTGGTCTATGAATGGACTGCCTGTTGTAAAATTAGCTATAGTGAGGACAAAAGCGCTTATTATCTAAAAGCGAAAGTCTAAATAACAGTGACTTCACACTAATAAAAAACACTATTACATGTGCATCCACTGCTGCGTGCTTTAAAATGCGTAGATCAAATGTCAGCCCTGTAGATCTCAGCCCCCTATACTTTTTAAATTGTTGTAAAGGCATAAGAGAGAGAGGTGTACAATGGGATAGCGCACTGGGGTGGTGGACGAATAATTCAAAATGTTCAAATGTGTGTGAAATCTTATGGTACTCAACTGCTAAGGTCATCAGTCCCTAAGCTTACACACTACTTAACCTAAATTATCCTAAGGACAAACACTCACACCCATGCCCAAGGGAGGACTCGAACCTCCGTCGGGACCAGCCGCACAATCCATGACTGCAGCGCCTTAGACCGCTAGGCTAATCCCGGACGGCTGAGGAATAATTATCTTTTTCTTAAACTATTTTTTTTTCATTTGCAAGAGAACTCGCATCCGTCGTATCATCTTCACACTTCTCTCATATCACATGACGTTCTGTGGCTTCAGCGATCAGCAGCTGGTGCAGAAGATCTCAGGTGATCAAGCAAGAGGTATATCACCGCAAATGTTTACCTCGCCACAGACATTATATACGCAAGTTAACTAAGAGTAGACAAATGTAAAATATACTGAAGATTGAATAGCTATCCACAAGCACAATGATTAGACTTAATATATTCTGCTTTCGCTCAAACACAGATTTATCTTGTAGGTAAATGTTGTTTTCACACTATTAAAGCTAACGGCAAACCAAAATTACTTGACTGTTGAAATCCTAAATAGAACGTCACATCCTTCTTTGTTAGCAGCGGATAATGTTGTAGTCTGGAAATCATTCTGTAAATACGTCCATTTAGAATAGTTCAGGTCCACACATATGTAACAAGAATAGACCCTGAGTGATACTATCCCATGCCCTACAAAAGGAATCTCATAATAGACACTTCATGTTACCGTTTCCTCCGATCATTAATTTTACAAGAAAGTGCTCAGTAGTTTCAATAATTCATAATAATTTATACATCCGAAACTTTATTCAAGAAGATTCAAGTTATTAAATGCACAACTTTTTAACCGACTGACAGGCCATGTGACAAACATCAGTCCGAGTAACATGTCCAAAACCCTCGTTAAATATCAACAGTTCACGTTAACCTATAAAGTCATAACTCTATAGGGTAAAAGACGCGCTATTGACACACAGCAGCTTGCTCGAAACCACGGAAAGAGTCTGAGTAGTTAAACAAGGGTCCTTATGATTCCATATTTGTACCCGTTTTAATGTAAGTGTGGATGTGTGCGTGTCTTACGTCAGGCTACCATAGAAAAGCCCAGGAGTGAAGCTAGCAGCGTATAGGTTCGACGAAAGTATCACCTGAGTATTGAATTATTTCGATGCAATTGCCACAACCTACGCATTTTGAGAGATTTTTATTGACTGTGGCAGTAAGACGTCCTTCAAGTGTACTTTAGTGACATTTGAGCAGACAGTAGGAGTATTGCAGGGCTATTTACGAAGGTAGTCAGGTATGATATCACTGACAGTTTTAGTAGGTTTATGGATGCAGATACAAATTCCTTAGTGCATCTGTAAGTAACAAACTGGGAAGATCTACTTGTTGATTTCTCAGATTATGTCTACCTTCATCATTTTATTTCAAAGCTTTAGATATTTCATAAATTTTAATAGTCATTTCCTAAAACCTCTGGTATCTCTTTCGTACATTTCTATCTTTTTGTTGTGTAAGTACTCAGAAAGTGAATCTTTTTCATTAGAAGTTCCAGGAATGTGTCTACGATCTCCGCTATCGAGTTCTTCGTCTGCACGGTGTTCCTCGTTAGTGCCGTAAATAATATACATTCATTCACCGTTCAGATGTCGAAAAGGAATTCAGTTATGTTTATGTGATACGATGGAATAGTTTGTGGGAATGAAATTTATATCCACAAATTAGGTTTGCTGTGATTTGGCCAGACTTCGAACATACCAAGGAAACGCAAAGGTGAATAACTGATGATGAGACGGACGCTTCCTTATCCCACACTCTCCACACAGAGTTTAGTAGTAGTTTGTGGTAAACTCGCAGACAACGACATGCTGGTGGCTGCCCATTGATGGCGTCGATCGCATACAGTATTTCTAACAAGATCTGACTTTTAAAATGTAATGTAACGGAATATTAAGATGCATGCTGTGCTAGCGTATATGTTCTACATAAATCGAAAGAGTAGTAACAAAAATCTGACCTTGAAACGTTTAATACTTCTCAAGAACGTTAGAAAGAATTGAAAAATACACAAAAATTCTGAAATCTTTTCTTCCTGAATGATCTATTTTCAATTTTGTTAAGTTTTTTTAATGTATTGTGAGTAAATAGACAAACACTGCTCGCCCGGTTAGCCGTGCCCTCTAACGAACTGCTTTCCTGGCAGGAAGGAGTGCCCGGTCCCCGGCACGAATCCGCCCGGCGGACTTGTGTCGAGGTCCGGTGAGCCGGCCAGTTTGTGAATGATTTTTAGGCGGTTTTCCATCCGCCTCGGCGAATGCGGGCTGGTTCCCCTTATTCCACCTCAGCTATACTATGTCGGCGATTGCTGCGCAAACAAGTTCTCCACGGATGCGTACACCACCATTACTCTACCACGCTAACATAGGGGTTACACTCGTCTGGTGTGACACGTTCCCCCTGGGGCGGGGGGGGGGGGGGGGGCTACCGGGGGCCGAACCGCACAATAACCCTGAAAGAGTGGTTCAGTGTGGGGCGGCGGAGGGGTGCAGTGGCCTGCGGTATTCATCGTGGGGTTGTGGACCACTGCGGCTGTGGCGGGGACGGAGCCTCTCCGTTGTTTCTAGGCCCCCGGTTAACATACAATTCAATAAAAATAGACAAACAAACATTTAATAGAAACACGATTTTAAAGTTTTCATGAATGGACACCGTTTAGACGCTGATGGAACATGGGACTTCCAGTGTATTATACTAGACCTAGCGTCGGTGCATCATTAGTCGAACATCGCGCGTTCGAGTCCCACTTAGGGCATTGACGTCTCTCTTAAATGCGTCAGTATTCCACGGTGCCACAAAACCGACACTGAATTCCTTCTGGACATCGGAATGGTGTTGTCACTGTTATGTGCGATACTAAAGGAAAAAACTATGCAAGACAGGAACTTGATGGCCAAATCACGGATCATGTACCGGGTGGCTTTAGTTAAAATTTCCCTATTTAACATGTTATTACACGGGAACTAATTACAATACGAGTACGAAACCTGGTAGCGTTAATGACCAGAGTATGGGGTGCATGATTTCCATGCGTCAAAGCGTCACCGTCCAGTTCCAACTATAGCCACCAGGTGCCGTGATCAGTCATCGTTGTTCGTAGGCTCACACACCTGACCAGTCACAGTGCACTTGTTGACATTTCAACATGAGCTTGGAGAAAAGGAGCAGGGCATTATTAGTGAAGCTGTATTATCAAAACAACAGTAATGCTGCAGCTGCACTTCGAGAATATCGCCACTTGAAAGAATTACGGAAGGGTCCTCTTTCTCCAAATGCTGTGCGGAGGATGATGAAGAAGTTCGAATAAAATGGAGAATTGGCCGTCACTCCGGGAAGAGGCTGACGACCGTTTCCACCACAGGTGATTGGAGAAATCGCTGTTGCTATGGCAGATAACGCTACGTGCAATTCCCTATCGTGAGACAGTGCGCGTTCTGTGTCACAATAGTTGAACATCCCGTGGTCCACTGTACGGAAGGTGCTTCGAACCATTCTCAAATGGTATCCATACAAGATCCATATAATACAGCAGCTCGCACCACAGGACGCACAACGACGTATTGACTTCGCTCTCCATTTTCTCGCAAGGATCGAAATTGACAAGAGCTGACCCACTTCCAATCAATGTGCATGAAGTTCTTCTGCATGGTGAACGTGTCACCATATGATGTGGCTTCACGGCTGCGTTCATCATTGGCCCATTCTTCTTTGAATAGGTTGGCTCTCAAGTACCTAAGATGTGCAGTGTCACTGGTCAGCGTTACTGCTATATGCTTCACCAGCAAGTTGTACTCGCCCTACAAAGGAGAGACGTATTGAACTCAACAGTTTTCATGCAAGGTGGAGCCCCACCGCACATGGCTCGTGAAATTCACCTGCTTCTCCGCCACACATCTGAAAACGTTCGAATTATCAGCAGATCGTTTCCAAATGCCTGGCCGGCACGATCACCTGATCTCACTTCCTGTGCTTTCTGGACGTGGGGTTACCTGAAGGGCAGGGTTTACCAGGGGAACATTCACACATGTGCTGATCTGCAGTACAACATATCAAGAGTGGTAGCCAGCACGCCCACGGACATGCTTAGTTCTGCTGTGCAGAATGCAATTCTGCGTTTTCAGGCTCTTCTCGTCACTGATGGGAGCCATATTGAGTCCATTTTGGAGCAGTAATGGTACCAGTATGTAATGGTATAATGTACCGTAGCATAACATTAAAAGTGTTTCAGTTGAATTGATTCTGCATTATTTCTCTTCCCCATGCCCTTGACATTAATGCTACGAAGTTTGGCACTCGTACAGTTGTTAGTTTCCGTGTTACAACGTGTTAAATAGGTTGGTTGGTTTTGAGAACTATGCGACTTAACTTCTGAGGTCATAAGTCGCCTAGAACTTATTAAACCTAACTCACCTAAGGACATCACACACATCCATGCCCAAAGCAGGATTCGAACCTGCGACCGTAGCGGTCGCTCGGTTCCAGACTGCAGCACCTAGAACCACACGGCCACTCCGGCCGGCGTTAAATAGGGGAAGTTTGATTATAACCTCACGGTACTTGTAACATTGAATGAAAAATAATTCTTAGAAGGAGCTAGAAACCAGCATAGGTTACCTCACTCTCATCGTCAACTGCCAGAGAATATAGAACGTCATTTCCTGACTCGTTACAAAAGTGAAAGGCAACAGAAGTAGAAAAATACGAATATTATCATAGTCTGCATTGACTTTGAATTGCACATGACACACAAAATACAAATAAGAAGTAAGGAAATTAGTGACAGTCAGGCCTTCTTGCAAAAAAACTGATAAAGATATAAATAAAAACAAATAACTGCTCAAACGGCACACAAAGACGCTGTCTTTTTCAAACAATAAAGTAATTAAATGTGGACAACAATTCAACGCTTCTCTTTGTATGAACTCTGTGGTCGTATTCCTCTGCGTGAGCTGATTTATAAAACGCTTCGCGAAACTCATAAAAATTCATGGCGGACATGTTTCATTTATAAGATCATGGAACAGTCAGCATTCATTACGCTTTATGTTCTTCTCGTGTCTCCATTCCGTACATAACTGCAGTCCAGCTGATCAAACGACACCTAAATGATACCCTTATAGCATTTAGTAATGGGATTTTGATTGCGAAACTGGAGAGCGTGCTATCTGGCGCTGCCGTTACATATATTCCGCCCACTGAGGCGTGTGGTCAACAAACAGACGCGTATAGCGTTATGCGCTGGTCGCGCCACGGGCCCTTCACGTTTTTATTTTACTGCAAGCAAAACGTCACGCCAAGATAACAAAGCAGTTTGATATTATGCACGACGTAAATTTGTATTCCACAGACAATAAAGGCCGAATAACAGCGACTTATTTATAATAACTGCGGTGTTTTCTATTTCCTACGATAATAGATTCTCCCCCAGCATTTACTTTTGTGTCACGTGAACACACATTTCAGGTTCTGTTCAGTAATCTGTTTGAGGTTTCTTTACATTCAAATATGACATACGCTCTTAAGTCATTTTTCTTCTTAATGTACTCTTCGTGGGACATCTACAACTATTCCTAAAACTTTTTGTAATGAATAAATGGGCTGCAGGTGTACTTATACAATCATTTGGTTATACGATGATCAGTTTCCGCTAACAGTCTTAATTCTTGTGGTTTCACACTTCACTTTCGTCTTAATGCGAAGGAATACATACGAGGTGTGGCTAGAAAAAAACCGGACTAGTACTGGTGAAACAATAAAACGAATGCAATAAGGCTGAAAGTCGCGTGGCCTGTCACGTGACTCTCGCTCCGCCTACTGCTCGAGTTTCATCTGCCTCCTGCACTCAGTCTGCCCGTGGCGTCTGTTTTAAGTAGTTGACGTTTTGTCTGTGCGTCGGAAAACGTTGAGTGTACAGAAAGAACAGCGTGTTAACATCAAATTTTGTTTCAAACTAGGAAAATCTGCAAGTGAAACGTTTGTAATGTTATAACAAGTGTACGGCGATGATTGTTCATCGCGAACACAAGTGTTTGAGTGGTTTAAACGATTTAAAGATGGCCGCGAAGACACCAGTGATGACACTCGCACTGGCAGACCATTGTCAGCAAAAACTGATGCAAACATTGAAAAAATCGGTAAACTTGTTCGACAAGATCGCCGTTTAACAATCAGAGCAGTGTCTGAGTTAACAGGAGTTGACAAGGAAAGTGTCGAACAAGTTTACCGATTTTTTCAATGTTCGCATCAGTTTTTGCTGACAATGGTCTGCCAGTGCGAGTGTCATCACTGGTGTCTTCGCGGCCATCTTTAAATCGTTTACACCACTCAAACACTTGTGTTCGCGATAAACAATCATCGCCGTACACTTGTTGTAATATTACAAACGTTTCACTTGCAGATTTTCCTAGTTTGAAACAAAATTTGATGTTAACACGCTGTTCTTTCTGTACACTCAACATTTTCCGACGCACAGACAAAACGTCAACTACTTAAAACAGACGCCACGGGCAGACTGAGTGCAGGAGGCAGATGAAACTCGAGCAGTAGGCGGAGCGAGAGTCACGTGACAGGCCACGCGACTTTCAGCCTTATTGCATTCGTTTTATTGTTTCACCAGTACTAGTCCGGTTTTTTTCTAGCCACACCTCGTACAATCAACGGTAAATCAACCATTAAAACATGGATTTCGACACCGACAAAACCCGTAACTCTCCTTCGTCTCAGTTCTGTCGAGACGATACATAATATTCCGCAATTTGAAATATTCATATAAAATTTTGGGAAAATGACAATCCTAGTAGGGTATATTTTATGCGCAGCTAGCATTACTGCATTATTGTACAGATTAGGCCTGTAAGGTGTGTGTATTAAACCAGGGACCTTGAAACGACAGAGAGGCTTCGTCCCGCCATAGCCCTCAGTGGTTCACAACCCCACAACAGGTCACAGCAGTCCACCCACCCCGCCGCTGCCCACACCGAACCCAGGGTTACTTTGTGGTTCGGCCCCCAGTGGACCCCCCCCCCCCCCTCGCCACACCCGCCCTATTCCTTCCAGGAACGTCTCATACCAGACGAGTGTAGCCCCAAATGCTTGTGTGGTAGAATAATAAGGTACATGACACTTGCCCAAGATTTCTTATATGCAAGTCAACTGATTATCGCAATATGCTAAATTAACGAAAAAGAAAACTGCAGAAATTTAAGATAAATCACGTACGAGTTTGATAGCCTACTGGACTACAATGAGTTCCTGCGTATTTTGAAGAGCAAAAATCACAATTAGCAGGAGCACTTCGAGATACGTTAGTAATAAGAAAAGTGAAGACCGTATTTTAAGACAAATGGCATTAGCTCACATTTGAACGCAGTAACTGACAAGACACCACTTCATTTGCGATGGTGTCTAAACTTGAACACAATATCCGTTTACGTATTAGGTTGGATATCGCAGACAGAGATGCTACGAGAGCACAGAAAATCAGTGTAAACCTAAAACGGAAAACATCTGAGCGACCTTCAACTCTGAATAACATTCATTTCTATATCTGTATTAACACATTCGCTTTAAGTGAGAGCGAATCTTGGCGTGATTCAATTGGAATTAATTAAAACACAGAGTGATTAAAAATGTTTACAAAATTTTATTAGACCATAGTTCGAACATCTTTGGAAGTAGACTTTATCACTACACGGCGGGAATTAACAGACTTTGTTGCGGAATGGTAGTTGTATCTAGACGAATGGGACATTTCATTTCGGAAATCGTTCCGAGATCCACAGTGTCAAGAGTGTGTTGAGAATACCAAAATTCAGACATTACCTCTCACCACGGACAACGCAGTGACTCACAGCGTTCACTTGACAACCAAGAACAACGGTGTTTGCATAGATTTGTCAGTGCTAACAGACAAGCAACACTGCGTGAAATCAGTGTCGAACATCAGGACAGTGCGGTGACATTCGGCGTTAATGGGCTCCGGAAAGGCTCAAAATCATGAAAAGTTCAATTTTTACTTTTTTGCGTTTTATGAATCTGCAGACTATTACCTTTTAATAGATATATAATTTATTCAATTCCGAAGACTACAACTATTTTTAATTTTTTTTTGAAATGTGTTCTACATGGTCGTGACCCACTGTGGCGCTGTTAAACTGCTGTCAAATGGTGTTATTATTAACGTCCGTGTTCATCAGGTACCTTTTAGTGATGTGAGATAAAGTATGTGTTGTGGCTAACCTGTGATGGTTCAATATATATCGCTGGTGTGATTGTCGATTGTTTCATGTTTATTTACTCTGTCGTTATCTCGAAAATATTCGTAATTAATTCTGTTTCTTGAGTCTCTGTTTTGTTGAAGTATAATAATGAGTAAAAGTAAAGTTATTAGAAATCCTCTGAAGGCTTTTAAGAAAAGGAGAAATGTTGGAAATCCAAAGGTATTTAGAAATATGGGAATGAAGATAGGTTCTAACATGGTACGAGCGATGCTTGCTTTAGACAAGGAACGCCTTCGGGCTGCAGACAGGGCTGTAAAAAGTCTAGAAATACAAGCAAGAGTAAACAGGAGGAGGAACAAGAGGAAGCTGGAGGAGGAGTTTGCAGAGGATGAAGATAATCCATCCTATGGACCTGGAATGCACTAAAAAGTTAATCCAATCTTTGTCGCTCGATTCCCAAAACTTTTATTTTCTCATACTAATTACATGTTTTCTAAGGATCTTCAAAACATATTTGTTTCAAACTTTCAGTAAATGTTACACAGTACCTTCTGCATAATTTAACACAGCCTTTTTCCAAAAAACTGTATATTTTTGAATATATAAATAAAAAATTGCAAAAAAATGTTGTGAATTTTCATTACAATTGAAAAAAAATCATCTTTAATAACTGAACTAAAATTTTGTAAAATCCCTGTGTTAAGTTGTAGCCCATATTCCAATAAATAATCTGTAAAAGGTTCACCTTCCTACCTCAAATACTTTGTGAGGGAAGATGTAATTTATAAGCGTTATTTTAACATTGCAAGTATAGGGCGTTCCGGAGCCCCTTAATGGGCAACAGCAGTAGACGACCGAAGTGAGGGCCTTTACTAAGAGGGAGACCTCGCCTTTCAGCGCCTTTCCTGGGCTCGTAACCATAATGGACGACTGGAAAACCATGGTCGGGTCCGATAAGTCCCAATTTCAGTTAGTAAGAGCTTCCGGTAGGTTTAGAATGTGGTTCAGAGCCCACGAGGTCTTAGGCGCAAGTTGTCAACAGGCACTGTGCAAGTTGGTGGTAGCTCCATACTTGTGTGGGCTGTGTGAACATGAAATGGACTGGGTCCTGTGGGCCAACTGAAGCGATCATTGACTGGAAAAGGTTATGTTCGGCTACTTGGAGATCATTTGCAGTCACTGATGAACTTCATGTTCCCCAACAACGATGGAATCTTTATGTATGGCGATGAGCCATGTAAGCGGGCCACAATTGTTTGTGATTGGTTTGAAGAATATACTGGACACTTCGAGCGAGTTATAGATCGCCCAACGTGAATCCAGTCGAACATTTATGAGGAATAATCAAGAAGTCAGGTCGTATACGAAATCCTGCACCGGAAAGACTTTCGCAATTATGGACGGAGCACCAGATGTTTTCTGCATAAGATCCCGTCAACACAATTAACCGCGTTCAGACGAGTCCGGGACCACGTGACTTTTGCACTCACTGTAGATATACTGTTGATTAATCTGCCCCTAATGGTTAGATCAATCAGCCACCTCATAGCCGATTCGAATCTTGGTCAGCAAGTGCAAGAGAACTGGCGACGTATAGTTACCCCATCACCAGACTGCGCCGGTGCAATGCTCTTCTCAGTTTACGGTGAAATGAGGGCGTGTGGCAGTTTAGGTGATGGTGGTGGTTGTTGGGATGTTTAAGGGGGACTAAACAGCGAAGGTCATCAGTCCCCCAGTTTAAATGATGTGTTCGCTCTACAGGGGTATAAAGTTGCTCCTATCTTAGTGATAAGCACCAACTCCCTTCCATTTCTTGAAACTAAACTTAGTCATACAAACAAATACATACAGACCTGACACAATACGACGAGAGGAGAAATATTATTGTATTTTGAGGCACTCAGCAGAATATAAGAGCGAGCCCACTTCAACATTTCGGTATGTCCTCACAACACCCTTCTCAGAACGTTCAGGTTTTTGCTGCTGACTAGGTAAGGCCAGAGGTGGTAAAACCATGAAGACTTGTGTGTGTGTGTGTGTGTGTGTGTTTGTGGCTTAAGGTCGCTCAACAACGAGACATTTCTGTTTTACGCTGAAATTTTTAAACTAAAATGTAATACTGATGAAATGTAACGTAAAATGGAGAACAAAATGAAGTCAGTATCGCTGTGTGGCATAGTTTTAAGGGGTGCCGACTGAAATACTTCGGGATGTTAGTTATTAACAGGTGAATGCACTACAACGAGTAGTGCGTTCGAAAAGAATAATCAGTAGATTGTGTCACTTGCCCTCTGATTGCACAAAAGTACTCACTTTGTTCCGAAAGTTCAACAGTTAGAAAGTTTGGCGAGTAATAAAGTGAAAACATATATTTTTATGTTAGTACCAACTAAACTAAAAGTTCCAGAAAATTTCTGGCTCTGAGAGCTGAATTTTCGTTTAATTGTTAGTACGAGGTACTTGTCACGAGGCGAGGAGCTTGGCTAGAAAATGTAACTGTCAGCAGTAGCCATCTTTCTCTTGCTCATTGGGATGTATACAAATAGGCAGGATTAATAACGTCGTTCATGTTTTCTCTTTGAGTTGTAGGGAAATAGTGTCAGTGTCAACTTGTGTGAGTTATGGTAAATGATTCGATTTCTCACTGCCAGTTGATATAACGAAGCTATAATTTAACGAGTATGTTGTGACATTTATGGGCCTTTAGCAAAGAATGTAGGACAGTAATGCAATTGTGTCTTGCATTTAGAGAGATACGTACGAACATGAAAACCGAGCGAGTTGGCGCAGTGATCAAGGCAATGGACCCGCACACAAGAGGAACAGAATTCGTCTTGAATGAACTGTACCAGAAGCCCAAACAACAGGGGACTGACGTATGTGGACATGTATTGAAACTATGCAACAGTGCATTAACAAAGGCTAGGCACTATCTGAAATCTAGATTTGCTTCAATAAAACCTGAAAAAATGGACGACTGATTGCAGTGCTCTATCATTTTGAAATACCCACAGTTGTTTAAAGGTCGTGTCAGAAAACTGCCACGTAAACAAAGACAACTTCGTCTCAGGTTCAAGGGAAGTCAAAACCTACCTGAAAAACAATAGTTGAACGAAGCGAAAGTGACTGTAACGAGAGCAATGAGAGATGCGTTCAGTGAGTTTGAAACTAAAATTGTCGACCGATCTGAGTAGAATCCCTAAAAGGTTTTGGTTTTACGAAAAACCAGTAAGCGGTTCGAAATCCTCTATTCATTCACTCAGTGACCACACCGGCACCGAAACGGAAGACAACAGAGTGAAGGGGAAAACACTGAATTCGTCCTTACGAAACTGTTTCACCGCCGATGACACGATCCCTCCTTTCAATCAGCGCACGAACGTCGAAATGGCAGATATTGGGATAATGGATCGCAGAAAAGAAAAGCAGCTACTGTCACTTACTAGTGAGAAGGCATCAGGATCAGATGAGATACTTATACGATTCTAAAAGACTATGCGAAAGAACTTGGTTTTTTTCTAGCAGCAGTTTATCGTAGATAGCTAGAGCAACGAAAGGCACCTACCGACTGGAAAAAAAGGGGCACTTCATTACCGTTTACAAGAAGGGTCGTAGGACAGATGTACACAATTATAGGTCTATATCGTTGACGTCAATCTGTTTCAGAATTATGGAACATGTTTTATGCTCAAAAATTACGACGTTCTTGGAGAAAGAAAATCTCCTGTGTAAAAATCAACACGGATTTTGCAGAGATTTTCCGAAACTCAAATAGCTGTGTTCCTCCATGAGATCCACAGCGCTGTAGACAACGGATCTCATGTTGATACCGTGTCCCTTGATGTGAAGAAGGCATTTGACATCTACATATATGGATATGGTGTCTGTTCTTTCGGACATGTCCGAAAGAAGTCACCATTAATGACCTACCGAGCGAGGTGGCGCAGTGGTTAGCACACTGGACTCGCATTCGGGAGGACGACGGTTCAATCCCGTCTCCGGCCATCCTGATTTAGGTTTTCCGTGATTTCCCTAAATCGTTTCAGGCAAATGCCGGGATGGTTCCTTTGAAAGGGCACGGCCGATTTCCTTCCCAATCCTTCCCTAACCCGAGCTTGCGCTCCGTCTCTAATGACCTCGTTGTCGACGGGACGTTAAACACTAACCACCACCACCACCATTAATGACCTGCAGCCAAAATGGTTCAAATGGCTCTGAGCACTATGGGACTCAACTGCTGAGGTCATTAGTCCCCTAGAACTTAGAACTAGTTAAACCTAACTAACCTAAGGACATCACAAACATCCATGCCCGAGGCAGGATTCGAACCTGCGAACGTAGCGGTCTCGCGGTTCCAGACTGCAGCGCCTTTAACCGCACGGCCACTTCGGCCGGCGACCTGCAGCCGTCTAGAACGAGATTAGAATTATACACTCCTGGAAATTGAAATAAGAACACCGTGAATTCATTGTCCCAGGAAGGGGAAACTTTATTGACACATTCCTGGGGTCAGATACATCACATGATCACACTGACAGAACACAGGCACATAGACACAGGCAACAGAGCATGCACAATGTCGGCACTAGTACAGTGTATATCCACCTTTCGCAGCAATGCAGGCTGCTATTCTCCCATGGAGACGATCGTAGAGATGCTGGATGTAGTCCTGTGGAACGGCTTGCCATGCCATTTCCACCTGGCGCCTCAGTTGGACCAGCGTTCGTGCTGGACGTGCAGACCGCGTGAGACGACGCTTCATCCAGTCCCAAACATGCTCAATGGGGGACAGATCCGGAGATCTTGCTGGCCAGGGTAGTTGACTTACACCTTCTAGAGCACGTTGGGTGGCACGGGATACATGCGGACGTGCATTGTCCTGTTGGAACAGCAAGTTCCCTTGCCGGTCTAGGAATGGTAGAACGATGGGTTCGATGACGGTTTGGATGTACCGTGCACTATTCAGTGTCCCCTCGACGATCACCAGTGGTGTACGGCCAGTGTAGGAGATCGCTCCCCACACCATGATGCCGGGTGTTGGCCCTGTGTGCCTCGGTCGTATGCAGTCCTGATTGTGGCGCTCACCTGCACGGCGCCAAACACGCATACGACCATCATTGGCACCAAGGCAGAAGCGACTCTCATCGCTGAAGACGACACGTCTCCATTCGTCCCTCCATTCACGCCTGTCGCGACACCACTGGAGGCGGGCTGCACGATGTTGGGGCGTGAGCGGAAGACGGCCTAACGGTGTGCGGGACCGTAGCCCAGCTTCATGGAGACGGTTGCGAATGGTCCTCGCCGATACCCCAGGAGCAACAGTGTCCCTAATTTGCTGGCAAGTGGCGGTGCGGTCCCCTACGGCACTGCGTAGGATCCTACGGTCTTGGCGTGCATCCGTGCGTCGCTGCGGTCCGGTCCCAGGTCGACGGGCACGTGCACCTTCCGCCGACCACTGGCGACAACATCGATGTACTGTGGAGACCTCACGCCCCACGTGTTGAGCAATTCGGCGGTACGTCCACCCGGCCTCCCGCATGCCCACTATATGCCCTCGCTCAAAGTCCGTCAACTGCACATACGGTTCACGTCCACGCTGTCGCGGCATGCTACCAGTGTTAAAGACTGCGATGGAGCTCCGTATGCCACGGCAAACTGGCTGACACTGACGGCGGCGGTGCACAAATGCTGCGCAGCTAGCGCCATTCGACGGCCAACACCGCGGTTCCTGGTGTGTCCGCTGTGCCGTGCGTGTGATCATTGCTTGTACAGCCCTCTCGCAGTGTCCGGAGCAAGTATGGTGGGTCTGACACACCGGTGTGAATGTGTTCTTTTTTTCATTTCCAGGAGTGTATATTAATACCTTCAGCTGCTGAAGGGCTGTGATATATATCAACGGGGACAGGTGAAAATGTGTGCCCCGACCGGGACTCGAACCCGGGACATGTCCGATTGAACAGACACCATATCCATATAAGCATATACACTCCTGGAAATTGAAAAAAGAACACCGTGAATTCATTGTCCCAGGAAGGGGAAACTTTATTGACACATTCCTGGGGTCAGATACATCACATGATCACACTGACAGAACCACAGGCACATAGACACAGGCAACAGAGCATGCACAATGTCGGCACTAGTACAGTGTATATCCACCTTTCGCAGCAATGCAGGCTGCTATTCTCCCATGGAGACGATCGTAGAGATGCTGGATGTAGTCCTGTGGAACGGCTTGCCATGCCATTTCCACCTGGCGCCTCAGTTGGACCAGCGTTCGTGCTGGACGTGCAGACCGCGTGAGACGACGCTTCATCCAGTCCCAAACATGCTCAATGGGGGACAGATCCGGAGATCGTGCTGGCCAGGGTAGTTGACTTACACCTTCTAGAGCACGTTGGGTGGCACGGGATACATGCGGACGTGCATTGTCCTGTTGGAACAGCAAGTTCCCTTGCCGGTCTAGGAATGGTAGAACGATGGGTTCGATGACGGTTTGGATGTACCGTGCACTATTCAGTGTCCCCTCGACGATCACCAGTGGTGTACGGCCAGTGTAGGAGATCGCTCCCCACACCATGATGCCGGGTGTTGGCCCTGTGTGCCTCGGTCGTATGCAGTCCTGATTGTGGCGCTCACCTGCACGGCGCCAAACACGCATACGACCATCATTGGCACCAATGCAGAAGCGACTCTCATCGCTGAAGACGACACGTCTCCATTCGTCCCTCCATTCACGCCTGTCGCGACACCACTGGAGGCGGGCTGCACGATGTTGGGGCGTGAGCGGAAGACGGCCTAACGGTGTGCGGGACCGTAGCCCAGCTTCATGGAGACGGTTGTGAATGGTCCTCGCCGATACCCCAGGAGCAACAATGTCCCTAATTTGCTGGGAAGTGGCGGTGCGGTCCCCTACGGCACTGCGTAGGATCCTACGGTCTTGGCGTGCATCCGTGCGTCGCTGCGGTCCGGTCCCAGGTCGACGGGCACGTGCACCTTCCGCCGACCACTGGCGACAACATCGATGTACTGTGGAGACCTCACGCCCCACGTGTTGAGCAATTCGGCGGTACGTCCACCCGGCCTCCCGCATGCCCACTACACGCCCTCGCTCAAAGTCCGTCAACTGCACATACGGTTCACGTCCACGCTGTCGCGGCATGCTACCAGTGTTAAAGACTGCGATGGAGCTCCGTATGCCACGGCAAACTGGCTGACACTGACGGCGGCGGTGCACAAATGCTGCGCAGCTAGCTCCATTCGACGGCCAACACCGCAGTTCCTGGTGTGTCCGCTGTGCCGTGCGTGTGATCATTGCTTGTACAGCCCTCTCGCAGTGTCCGGAGCAAGTATGGTGGGTCTGACAGACCGGTGTCAATGTGTTCTTTTTTCCATTTCCAGGAGTGTAGTTCTGGCAATACCGGCCATGACCTTCTTCTTCTGTGCGGATGCACACATATTACCGGAACTCTTAAGGGACTTGGTAAGAATGTCTTCCACGAGTAATGAGTGTGTTGGGTAGGGACACTACGAATTTAGTGTGTGAACGAGTTGCCTTTCGGCACGCTAGCGGCAAGGAGGTCTTGTTTAAGTCCTCGTCGCGCAGCTTGCTCGCGGTGTTGTTTACGTGATTCTGCTGCCTTAGCGCGCTGTATTTCCTTCAACAGAGAATGGTTTATGCCCACAGAAAATCGACACTGAAGATTAGCTTTGCTCCTGAAGATGCCCGACCAAAAGCACTGGAAATCGAACAGTTTATTAGAGATGAAGTCAAGATTGATTGCAACGATCTTGTTGGCATCCACCTGTCTGCATTGAGCAGTGTGGTATACGTGAAGTTGGTTAACGAAGACATATGTGACAAAATTCTAAGTGCAACTCGAATTGGTCTTAAGTTCTGTCACCGTGATGGACACATCGGTGATGTAACTGTGGAACATGCGGTACTTGGACTGCGGACGATACGTGTATTTGAACTCCCTTTCGAGGTGCCTTCAGAGGTAGTGGCATCTGCATTCCACCCATATGGAAAGGTGATTAGTCATACAGCTCAGAAGTGGGTTCAGTTCACTACATACTCGGTTCTCAATGCAGTACGACAGATCCACATAAAGCTAACCAAACATGTGCCGTCCTACTTATATATTGGTGGCTGCTGTGCAATTATTATTTATGATGGCCAGCCGCTGACATGCTCGGGATATGGCAAAGAAGGACACCTCCATCCAGCTGTCTGCAACGCAGAATCACACAGTTACCGCTTGGGGACCTGCCGGCCACCACCGCTCCGGCGACGCTACCGCTGGCGTTTGTCGAAGTTCTCCATAACGACCGCCGACCGCGATCACCACTGGTTCTTACTACTGCCACATCGTCGTCTCCGGTAATACCTGAGGCTGTTGCGGAAGGACTGGCGCCTTTGCCCCATCCTCCCGACATGTCCATTGGTGAGCAATCTCTGGGACAGGGGACGGCCCTTGCCTCCATGTTTGTGCCTACCGATGCTTTTGTGCCCGAACATCCGGATCCGCAGTCGTCTTCAGACACTGAAGATCACGTGCGCAAGCAATGATCACCCAGAACCTCTGATTCTGTGAGTCGAGATAACCACTCAGGTGAAACCAGGCTTCGTCAGACATAAAAATCAGACCAATGTCGAATCCATTCATTGCTATCTCAGTGAGCAGCCACTCAAAAAACTAGAGGCGCTGAGGAGCATCTGCTGGTTTTAATGAATGAACAACATACGCATGTGGTGGTCCAGGTGGAGTGTTCGTCCGCATGATTGATGTGATATGCCGGTCTCTTGCAACAGGCGTCGGGTTGATTTGGTAGGACTTTCTTGTGAGCTGCAGCCAAATTTTCTGCTGTGGGAGAATGTTTCTCAATGATGCGGTGCGTTTCGTTGCGGAATCGTTTAGTCGACGCGAGAGCGTTACAGGAATCCTCAACAAACTCCGGTGGCAGACGTTACAAGAGAGGCGCTGTGGATCATGGAGAGGCTTATTACTGAAGTTTGGAGAGATTACTTTCCGCGAAGAGTCGGAAAACATATTACTTCCTCGGGAAAAGACCATAACGAGAAAATTAGAGAAATTTGAGCAAATGCAGAGGCTTACCGACAATCATTCTTTCCACACGTCAGTAGAAGAGGGAAGGAGGTATCAGTTAGTAATACCAGAAATATCCTCCGCCACACAGCCTTGTTGCTGCTAAAGGTACGTCAGTCCTTGCTGCTGGTTTCCGATAGATTGAGTGGGATGACACACAGCGTTAAAAGGAGCCAATACTCGTTCTCGGGTAGCAGCAGCAGATATGAAGGAGTTATTATGTGCTTGGTGCACAATGTGACGATCCTCCCTTGTGTTGTTGGTCCACCGCAAACTTGATGGCCAGTATGTTGCCCTCATGTTCCCATGCAGTCCAACACAGGACCAGTGTCCGATCTGAATGCTCCTCAAATCTGGGTGTTGCACGATTCGAAAAGCAGACCGAATGGAGGCCCCCAGTCAAGCCCCTTTCGAACTCTGTCACACACGATTACGTGGCATCCCCGCGTAATTCACAATAAACACACCTGGTGCTGTTCACGACCCTTATATACCCTACCAGCCCTGATAAGAAAACTAAATACAAACAGCACTAACGCACTGTAGTGGTCGCTCTACTTATCACAGAGAACTGCAACTCTAACCATTCACAGAGCTGCTCTTAGTTTGTACGTGTATGAAGTTAAACTGACATTTAACCATGTTTTTCCTGGGTCCTTCACATTTTTGTCAGGCACTAAGAAATCAGAAATATTGTCCTCAAAAGTGGAAATTGCATCTACTACGCTGTAAATAAGCCGTTTTTCCGCAGTTTACATTCTTTCAAAAGCGCTGATGCATCACGGTATGCTGGAGAACTTCGGTGAAGTTTGGGAAGTAGGACAGCGATGCTAACGGAAGTGAAGTTGTGAGAGACGCTCCTGAATACTGCCTGGATACCTCAACCTGTAAGAGCTCTACTCGTTAAATGCAGTCTCCTGAGATCGAGTCCCCGTCCGGCGCACAGTGTTAACGTGAAGCCGCTTCACACATATCAGTGACGAGAGCGTACCGTGACCTGTCCGTGACTGCAGCAGCTGTGATGCCGCAGTGACGTCTGTTTACAGTCGTCAGATTTTCTTCCGGCGCCTGGCTTTGCACCTGAGCGGCTGGGATGGCGAAGTTGTCGGACGACGATATTGCGCTTATTGTTGTAATTTTAGACAAAGAAGAGGAAAAACAAGTAAAAAAAATGGAAAAATACAGCAACGGAAGGAGAATTTGCGACTCTGTACAGTGAACTGACGGACGACGGAACAACGTTTTATGAATATTTCAGAATGTCAGAAAATTCATTCAACTTACTATTGAACACGTTGGAAGTTCATCTGAAAAGAGAAACACACATTGGAGAGAAGTCAGCACACCAAGAGAACGGCTCGCCGATTCCTTGAGCATTGTTAGCATATATTATACACTGAACAGCCAAAGAAAGTGGTACACCCACCTAATATCGTGTACGGTCCCCTCGAGGACGCAGAAGTGCCGCAACACGACGTGGCATGCACTCGACAAATGTCTGAAGTAGTGCTGGAGGGAACTGACAGCATGAATCCTGCAGAGGTGTCCATAAATCCGTAAGAGTACGATCGGATGGGGATCTCTTATGAACAGCACGTTGCAAGGCATCCAAGATATGCTCAGTAAGTTCATGTCTGGGGAGTTTGGTAGCCAGAGGAAGTGTTAAAACTCATAATAGTATTACTGGAGTCACTCTGTAACAATTCTGAATGTGTGGAGTGTCGTATTGTCATGCTGGAATTGCCCAAGGCCGTCGGAATTCACAATGGACATGAATGGATGTAGGTGATGTGACAGCGTGCTTACATACGTGCCACCTACCACAGTCCTATCAGTGGTCCCATATTACTCCAGCTGCACACGCCCCACACCATCACAGAGCCTCCACCAGCTAGAACAGTCGTGCAGTATCGTGCAGTCATCAAGGGTACACGAGAGGGCCTTCAGCTCCGGAAGCCCGTATCGATGATGTTTCGTTCAATGATTCGCACGCTGACACTTGTTGATGGCCCAGCATTGAAATCTGCAGCAGTTTCCCGAAGGGTTGCATCTCTGTCACGTTGAACGATTCTCTTCAGTCGTCGTTGGGCTCGTTCTTGCAGGACCTTTTTCCGGCCGCAGCTATATCGGAGATTTGATGTTTTATCGAATTTCTGATATTCACGGCACACTCGTGAGGTGGTCATATGGCGAAATCCCCACTTCATCGCTACCGCGGAGATGCTGTGTCCCATCACTCGTGTGCCGACTACAACACCACGTTCAAACTCATTTAAATCTTGATAACCAGCTATTGCAGTAGCAGTAACCGATCTACACTGCTGGCCACCGTAAATGCAACACCAAGAAAGACAAGAGGTAGCACAACAAGATTTATTTTGTAGATAACATGTTGACCAAGTATCAAATGATTACGTGTACAGACGTCTGTGACATGTGGTTCCTACCAGAATCAGTAGCCAGAGTAGCCGCCATTGTTGGAGATCACCGCTGCCACACGTCTCGGCATTGAGTCAAAGAGACGTTGGATGTGTTCCTGGGGTGCAGCAGCCCAAGCAGCTTCCACACGTTGCCAAAGATCATCTGGTGTGGCAGCTGGGGATGTAATCTGGGTCACTCGTTGAGCAACCATGGACCACATGTTTTCTATCGGCGAAAGATCCGGAGAGCGAGCCGGCCAGGGAAGCAATTCAATCTGGTTATTGACGAATAACCTTTGGACAGTCCGTGCCACGTGTGGTCGCGCATTATCCTGTTGAAATATGGCTGTGGCCGAGCCCTGAAGGTAAGGAAGGACAACTGGCTCCAGCACCTCGGATATGTAGCGCCGGCTATTTAAAGTACCGGCAATGCGTACTAGAGGCGTGCGAGAGTAATATCCAATACCGCCCCATACCATAATACCCGGTGCAAGACCAGTGTGGCGGTGCATAATGCAGCTGTCCAGCATCCTCTCTCCACGGTGTCTCCACACTCGAATCCGACCATCGTGGTGCTGCAGACAGAAGCGTGCCTCGTCACTAAAGACAACGTCATTCCATTCTGCCGTCCACATCCGTCGGTCATCACACCATTGGCGACGGAGACGTCTGTGGTTCTGCGTCAATGGTAGACGAAGCAATGGACGTCTTGCGGACAGACCACTCTGCTGTAAACGGCGTCGAATGGTACGCGCAGACACTGGATGATGCGTTACTGACGCAATGTGCTGTGCTATGGTTCGGGATGTCACTGAGCGATCCGTCACTGCCATGCGCACAATTTGCCTATCAGCAAGTGCAGTGGTGCACCGAGGTGAATGCGATCCACCACGTCGGTCCGTCGTACCCTCCTGCATCCAACGGTCACATATCCGCATTACAGTTGTTTGGTTTCGTCCAACACGACTAGCGATTTCTCTGTATGATAATCCACAATCTCGGTAAGCCACTATCCTTCCTCTGTCGAACTCGGATACTTGATCAAAAGATGTTCGCTGTTGTCTACGAGGCATAACTGATCGTCTTGTGAAACAACCACAAGGTAAACACACGTGCCGAACGTACACTCGTCGAAATTGCCAAGCCTTAAATGGCGCTATGAGGTGGCGCCACAGGCGCGCGTGATGTGCGTCTGCGCTGAAATTCTAATCAGTTGCATATCTCATCGCTGCAAACCCATGGTGTAAATTTCACTTGATTCGGATGCTTCCTTCAGGGTGTTGCATTTACGGTGGCCAGCAGTGTAGCAACTGCGCCAGACACTTGTTGTCTTATTAGGCGTTGCCGACCACATCGCCGTATTCTGCCTGTTTACGTATGTCTGTATTTGAATAGGCATGCCTATAACAGTTTCCTTGGCACTTCAGTGCATATTTGGCTTGTTATACGCATGTTTTAATTAGCGGTGGCGGATGAATGTTGATATCAGATAATATACTACGGAACAAAATAGGAGCACAAACAAAAACAACTGATAATTAAGAACGTGCATGTTTCTGAATATATATCATTGAATAGAAGCAACATAGGCAAAAGATTACTGTTTTGGGAGAATTGACTATAGCTAAAACATTTTCTTATATCTAGGTGTTTGATAAACTGGTAAGAGACCCAGCCTCAGAACATGAGTATTCAAGCACGAAATGCGCCTGTCATTGTCTTTCCTCCTTGCAATATACATTTCGTTATGTGTCGAATATTTTGAGAGGTGGCAGTACTCATCGAAACAAGAAGAATAAGTCCCATAGACATTGGTACGGAAACACATACTTTACGAGATGTACATGTTTTTATAGGAAGGCCTGCGCTATGCTTGGTTGCGGATATTAGCACAGTCGTTGCAGTGGTGCTCCGTAAAATGCGTCGGCAGGGTATTATGATGTCGTACACGATGTACTCTACCTACCATTACGTGGTCTGCAGTCAGTTTTGTGGTACGAGTCGTGTTGTAGGCTACTTTAGTTTCCGTTGTATTTGTGTGCCTTATTGTACAGTACTGTCAACCCTCAGTACACATCATGGGGTTTTACCTTCTTCCAAACGCGGATTCACTTACGTGTTCACAGCTATTGCACTGTTTGTACGTGCAAATTGTGTAGCACATTTATATTTTCCCACTTCCGCCATTTGCTAGCAAGGGAAGCACTACTTCAGATATTAGTCGAGTCCATGCCACGTCACGATGCGGCACTTCTGCGTACTCGCGGGGCTCAACAAGATATTAGGAAGGTGTACCAGTTTCTTTGGTTCTTCCATGTATGTTGCCTAAGTAAGAGTATGCAAGAAATAAACCTCTCATCTATGTCTAAGTTTACGTTCGTGCAAAGCGTGTTGAAAACATTCATTTATACATACAAATGAATCACGACTGCGGTGCTGCTACGGTCCAGGTTCGAATCCTGCCTCGGGCATGGATGTGTGTGATGTCCTTAGGTTGGTTAGGTTTAAGTAGTTCCAAGTCTATGGGACTGATGACCTCAGATGTTAAGTCATTTAGCGCTTAGAGCTATTTGAACCATTTGAATCACGACTGTGACATAAAACTGTAGATGTAACTAAATGTGAAACTGTCGTTTAGCTTCGTTTTCATTCGGAAGGAGGATGAGGACACTGCTCCGATGAATAGGTGAGTAGGCGAAGCTGTCTGCGATTCATTGTTTGAAGTAGTCTCATGACAGATTCCTTCGAATTTTGCAATAAATCGTTGGGAGAATCTGACTGTTGGCTTTGACCAGTATATTTAGTATTGTGACATTCATTCCCTGAGGCAGAGTGATGAGAGCTTCCGCAGGGAAAAGTAGTTCAGAGTACACTGTTATAGAATAATTTGCCAAGCGAGACGACTCCGCAATTTGTTGGAAGCTCATAAGCATTTTTCACTCATATATTTGAATGGCAGCGTATACCGGGTGATCAAAAAGTCAGTATAAATTTGAAAACTTAATAAACCACGGAATAATGTACATAGAGAGGTAAAAATTGACACACATGCTTGGATAGACATGGTGTTTTATTAGAACAAAAAAAACAAAGTATTGCTACATGCGTGAAAGATCTCTTGCGCGCGTCGTTTGGTGATGATCGTGTGCTCAGCCGCCACTTTCGTCATGCTTGGCCTCCCAGGTCCCCAGACCTAAGTCCGTGCGATTATTGGCTTTGGGGTTACCTGAAGTCGCTAGTGTATCGTGATCGACCGACATCTCTAGGGATGCTGTAAGACAACATCCGACTCCAATGCCTCACCATAACTCCGGACATGCTTTACAGTGCGGTTCACGACATTATTCCTCGACTACTGCTATTGTTAAGGAATGATGGTGGACATATTGAGCGTTTCCTGTAAAGAACATCATCTTTGCTTTGTTTTACTTTGTTATGCTAATTATTGCTATTCTGATCAGATGAAGAGCCGTCTGTAGGACATTTTTTGAACTTTTGTATTTTTTTGGTTGTAATAAAACCCCATGTCATTCCAAGTATGTGTGTCAATTTGTACCTCTCTATCTACATTATTCCGTGATTTATTCAGTTTTCACATTTATACTGACTTTTTGATCACCCGGTATATCTGCTTTGCATAATGCCAGTCATATCGGGATAATTTTTTCAAAGCTGGAGCAATTCCATATAAAAAAGCGTCAACGGGGAATAGTGGTGTCATTGAAGGGTAGCTCATACTTTCATTTCTTGTAATGAGATACTTCATAAAAGTAGCGGCGATAGTTTTTGGGGGAGTAGCGCTTGATACCAGCTGATTTTTTTTTTTTTGTTTCTTTCATGGGATAGCATAATGAATAGAGCCCGTCGGTTTTGGATTTGTTTGATGGGACTTCGTGATTCTACAAAAATGGTTCAAATGGCTCTGAGCACTATGGGACTTAACATCTGAGGTCATCAGTCCCCTAGAACTTAGAACTACTTCAACCTAACTAACCTAAGGACATCACACACATCCATGCCCGAGGCAGGATTCGAACCTGCGACCGAAGCAGTCGCGCGGTTCCGGACTGAGCGCCTAGAACCGCTAGACCACCGCGGCCGGCGTGATTCTACATCTTCAGGCTTACTAGCTTCTGTTGTATATTCTTGAGTGTTTTCTTCATTTTCGCGCGATTCTGTTTAAATGCCGCTAAGACGACCTGTGACATCTTTGCTCTTCCGTCATCGGTGTTAGCCCTGATATCCCTCTCCTCGAAGCATTTCTCCAAACCCTTAACTGCTCAGAATGTTTTTAACGCATCACATTTTTGCTCCGTTGGCCACTCACAGTTTTAGTATTCTTCAAAGTCTTTCTGAAGTTATGTCCAATATTTTGCAATCTAGCTTCACACGACGGCCCTGCAACATGTAAAAAGTTATTTTAACGACTGAGCTTTCTGTATTTTCAGCTTTTCGCTAAAATAGGCCATACCCCTACTGTCCACTTTTTCAGATATTTAGCCACTGGTGATGCTCTAAACAAGAATTCATTTAGGTATCACATCAGACAGAGTTCGATTCACAAGATCGTATGAGGAACCTGCAGGATAAATTCAGGCAATGTGCTTGACGCCTACTCCGGCAGAAGAAACGTGAAACTACATTGCTAGTTTTTATGAAATGTGGCATTTTTCCCAACTTTATAGGAGTTTTAGATGGGAAACACGTTTCTATACTGTGGGGTCCTGCCCACTCCTTGCTTATAGGGTGCATAAAGGATGCTGTGTTCTCGGAATGCTATACAAAAATTCAAGCCAAATCACATTTATTGTTTTTATTAGAAATAAGAAAACTAGCAATACTTAACTTTGAATTTAGAACGCTGTCGCAAGTGATCGGGAGGTGGCGCAGTGGCTAGCACACTGCACTCGCATTCGGGAGGACGACGGTTCAATCACGCGTCCGGCCATCCTGATTTAGGTTTTCCGTGATTCCCCTAAATCGCTCCAGGCAGAGGCCGGGATGGTTCCTTTGAAAGGGCACGGCCGGCTTTCTTCCCGTTCTTCCCTAATCCGATGAGACCGGTGACCTCGCTGTCTGGCCTCCTCCCCCAAACAACCCAAGTGATCGGCGACATGCCAACAATCAAAGTCCTTCGCTGTATACAAGGTCCATGTAAGCTGTTGATATGTAAAACACGTCGCTGCTGTCGTAGTGCTCTCCTAGTACTGTGCGAATACTGTCCCGATACTGTCCGCCCAAGGCTGTTGTTTTTTTTTTTCCTTTATTGTAATTTTAATCACCTATACAGGCGGGCTGTCAGCAGCATAGTACGCTGCTCTTCAGCCTTAAGTGGAACAATAACATGACATAGAGGTGATACAGACAATACAAAAAACGGCGGGCAAAAAATGGAGATACAAAAAACAATAAACAAGAAGCCGTTCACGTTGGACGATAAAAACACTAAAACTCGTTGACACGGCGCACAAAACACGGAGAACGGCGACGGCACATGTGAACAGTTGAGTTGTAACTGCACGAAACACAAAACGAAGCACACACACTAGACACTGATGGCGATGATCTCCGGCGCGCGAATGTTCACTATGCGTGTGCGAGTCCGGGGACCTGCCAAGAGAGGTGGAGGAGGAAGGGGAGTGGGAGAGCGAGAGGGGAGAGCAGAGATGCCACGGGCAGGGGAGAAAGGGGGGAGGGAGGAAGGGGGAGGGGAAGCCCGGGGGAAGAGTGGTGGAGGGAGGGGACGCCCAAGGCTGGCAGGAGCGGCGCTTATATTCACTTCGTCTAGATGCCGCTCCTATCGTGGTGATCTCCTGGTCAGCGCGCTATTGGCTGACGTCATCTCACCGCCTTCTTTGCTGATTCGTGCCGGCGCTTGTCGATACGCCGGAACTTTTTCAGACTTCTTGACTTCTTCGAACACCGGATCTGTATTCTTCTATTACATAAAGACCTTCTCCATAGCTTTGTTACCTCTTGTAGACGCTCAACGTAAACAACACTTATAGCTACTGATGTCGGGGTATATGAGCCAATTGAATGGAGGAGGTATACTAATAAATGTAAGCTTGTCCGCATGTACTGTGATGACAGCAAAGAGGAATCGCCGTTAAGCGAGCTATAGTTGTTGTCGGTAGTCTTGCCTATCCAGTGAATACGCCTATTTAGTTTTCTAGCTTTAGAAATTTAATCAATATTTATTTAAAGTGTAGAAGGTAAGTGACTTACAACTGGACATGGCACTGTTTGTAAAACTGACATGGTATTCGCTAGGGATTTCCTGCAGTTTGTAAGAAATGAAAGCTGTGATACAAGTTGAAGCGTGATACTGGGTCCTTCCTAGGCCACGTTGGACACTGGCGCTGCCATTTGTTAGTCTACAGGAAAACTACTTCACAATAGCGTTTGAATGTACTTCGGGGCTAAATGAATAACTAAGAACGGGGTTTTAGGAAAAGGTAGTGAAAAACTGATTGAATCTTTGGTGGAGTGTATTTACGAAATATTTTCTATTTTGTAAAGCTATCGTAATTTTTCCTTCATTTTCATCAGGTGGTGAGGACCCATAAAAGGAAAGGAGGCAGGATGGAATGGGACGAGGGCTTGATGAAGGAGGCTGTTGAAGCAGCGATGAAAGGGACATCGCTATTAGAAGCCAGTAAAATTTACATAGTGCCATTTACGAGTTTGTCCCCACATTATCAGAAGGAAAAATACAACCGTGAGGATATCAGTAATCCTTTAGCACAAAAAATACGTATGTGGTAACCTTGCTGGACTTCCAGTTAATTTCTAAATATTTGGAAATCTCTCTTGCCAACAGAATAACGTATTTGGGAAAAAGAGGATTTGGACTGACAAGGAAATATGTTCGTATTGCAGCTTTCAAACTAGCTGTCAAGAATAACGTCAAATACCCCTCGAAAGACATAGCTGGAAAGGACTGGTGTGTTACGTCCTGTAAACGAAACAATGTCTCGTTGAGGAAACAAGAGGGTCTCTCGAAAGCAATATCAGCCACATTAAGCGGGCAGACTGTGAAACAGTACTTCGAACTTTTAAATGAGGTTCTTACAGATTTCTTCCTGCATGAATAACCAACTCCTTTATGTATATAACATGTATTAAACCGGGTTGCGACTCAACAATAGGCCTGTGAAGGTCATTGCAGAGGTGAGAACGTTACATTGCTTTTTGCAACGCAGCAGGTGCATATTTACCACCACTTACCTTTAAGGGCCAAAGACACAGTCAGTTAACTCGTTAATGGGTCCCTTTCATTCATGAGTGGAAGTGGATGTATCAATGAGGAAGTATTTCTGAAACGGCTCAAGCTTTTTCAGGAAAATAGAGTTCCAAGGAAAGTACTGCTAATTTTGGATGGGCATCTGTCACATTCTTCACTATCAAAACTCGAATTCTGCCGGGACAATGAGATCGAAATCTTCTGTTTATCTGGGCTTTCAAGACTCTCAAAAGGCATTACTTTGTGATGGAACAAAATGGCAGCAAAGAAATCCCAACACCAAAATGGACTAAGTTCATTTCATTGGGATATTCAGTGAAGCATTGATGTCAATTGGTCAGTTTGTTCACCTTTAAGTAGGTTTTCCTGTACGGAGCTCCACCCATTTAACCTAGATGCGATTGAGGATTGGAGGTTTGCTCCTTCTGAAGCTGCAAGAGCAAACACGGAAAAAACCACATAGAATGGTGCAACAATCGGTGATTCGTCAACGGATATCCCAGAAGACTCCACACGGGATATCCTTCCCTCTCAACAGAAAAAATCTGAAAGAAAAAGCTCCAAGGCTGTCACACAACGCTTGTCACACATCACCAGAGAACATTGCTGTAGTGAGGGAAAAGGAGTGTTGCCTACTGACGCAGAAATTAGCAAAAAAGAAACTTTCCGAACATAATGTTGACGGGAAAAGAAGTTCCGGTACCAGTAAGAGAGCTAATGTTGGCCTATTCAAGAAGACAGCTAAAAAAATTAGAAGAAAAGCTTTAGAAATCGATTCATTTAGCAGTGTCGACGACCTTGTTCCCTTAAATGATTCTGAAGATGAGGCGAAGGAATGGAAATGTGGATTCTGCCAAAATGCAGATGATTTACGAGAACAGAAAGATTTCACAAAGGCTACTTTCCGTTAATGTGAAATCAATATCTTAATTATTATTCTTCTAGAGGTAATGAGTATTAAATAGAATGGCTCTGAGCACCATGGGACTTAACAGCTGAGGTCGTCAATCCCATAGAAATTAGAACTACTTAAACCTAACTAACCTAAGGACATCACACACATCTATGCCCGAGGCAGGATTCGAACCTGCGACCGTAGCGGACGCGCGGTTCTAGACTGAAGCGTCTAGAACCGCTCGGCCACACGGCCGGCCTATTAAATAGAAATTAATGTATTTTCAGCTAACTTCCCATGTAATTTAATTGTGTATCTGCCCATAATTTACGTTATTCAAATAGTCCCGACTACTATCCAAATGGTCCCACTGACATGTACTTTTGTCCAATCGGGAGGGTAAATCGAATAACAGCGTAACATAAATGTTTGACAATCGTGTACAGCCACCTTTCATCAGGACGATGGGTATACCCACAGAAAATATACTATATGCCTAAAACGAAAATTTTGTTAGTTATTTTCCGGAAAAATTTGATGTAAGTTGAAATTATTCTTATTTGTACTCTACGTACTCACCAGTTTTTTTTTTTTTTTTTCATTTCTGCTCCTATCGTATTTCAGAGTGTGTTCTTCAGCTTTGTGTCCATGTACTTCGCATTGGGGAGATCGTAGAACACAGGATAGTTGCGCACTAATCCAATAAGTTTTTCGTTATTCAAGTTTATGATGATAAACTACTGAAGAACAGCGCAACAACCTGACCGTGCCTCGGTCGTGAAGTGAGAAAATATCGGCCATAAGAATAAGACGATCATGGTACAGCGCCGGCGAGAGCACGGTTTGCACTGTCATGGTGACGCTACGTGCGAGTGTGAACACAGCCGCTTACATTCCTAGAACAATACTTTCACACACGTCGGCGGTCTAACCGGCCAGTCATGATACTGTCGCGTAACTGACACGTGTGAAGCAAGCTTCAAAACAGCGCACACTCCGCCGTAGAGTGAAACACTCATTCTGTTTGTTACCTTTGTTACGAACTGCCAGAAATCCCGGCAGCGTAATTATATATAAATTGTTTAAATAAGCTTGTTCCGCCGGCTGGGGTGGCCGCGCGGTTCTAGGCGCTACCGTCTGAAACCGCACGACCGCTACGGTCGCAGGTTCGAATTGTGCCTCGGGCATGGATGTGTTCAAATGGCTCTGAGCACTATGGGACTCAACTACTGTGGTCATCAGTCCCCTAGAACTTAGAACTACTTAAACCTAACTAACCTACGGACATCACACACACCCAAGCCCGAGGTAGGATTCGAACCGGCGACCGTATTGGTCGCGCGATTCCATACTGAAGCGCCTAGAACCGCTCGGCCACTCTGTCCGGCCCATCAACTACATTTCTGAAGTTTTTCGGGAATATTTTGGTACAAGGGCCTGTTGCTTCCTATCGCTCGGTACAGAGTACTTGTACTTCGTTTGATTTCTTACCCTCGTTTACCTACGTGTCTGTTCTGCACTGAGAACATCTGCATGACAGCAAAAATGTCGACAGTGTGTCCTGTGCACACTGTTTGGAAACAAACTTGTTCCATTCACTCAGGGCCGGCCGGGGTGGCCGTGCGTTTCTGGGCGCTACAGTCTGGAACCACGTGACCGCTACGGTCGCAGGTTCGAATCCTGCCTCGGACATGTATGTGTGTGATGTCCTTAGGTTAGTTAGGTTTAAGTAGTTCTAAGTTCTAGGGGACTGATGACCTTAGAAGTTAAGTCCCATAGTGCTCAGAGCCATTTGTACCATTCCCTCAGGGTATTTGCTGTTGACAACAGTAATGCCCATTTTACTCTTCGCCCTGGAATCTTCATTCCGTACTGTTCGGTTCTCTCTCGGGCTTGTTTTTTCACGTCAACAGTGGTACACAGGGGAATGGATACGTTTAATGATGAAGAGTAGGCCGATGTGCACCTCGTGTCTGCATACACTAAATATAATGTAACAGCAGCACAACGGCGCAGCGCTCATCTGTTCCCGCAAAGACTATACTTAATCGCAGTATATTTGCATATGAAACTTTTGCAACCCGTCTTGGTGGAAAATGACAGGCTTTTTCAATGCTGTGAACAGGGACAAAAGTAACTGTCCTAACGAACTGAATAAATCATAATTACATCATTACACTGTGTAAAATATCACGGGTTCTTGATACCAAACTACTCAGAAAACGTCTCTGAAGAGTCTCAGGAATTTTTTCAATGTTGTTCGGGTTGATGCTGCATAGAAAAAAAAAATTGCTGAACATGTAAGCCTTTGCGTGTGAATCTCTGTCGATGTTCATCGTATTCTTTTGAAATGTTTACCTCCTTCTGAGACACGCCTATTTATCTATTATTTACGCTATGGAAAAGACAGAGTACGCGGGGAAGTTGTACAGCGGCACGTGGCTTGTGATCGCGCAAGCAGGCCTTTGTGCATGCCGAGGCCGGGGTAATGGCTAGTTCCGGCCGAAGTCAGTGGGGCTAGAGCGCCAGTTAGCTCGTCAAAGCGCCAGCAGCTATCATAAGCGCCGGCGCGCTGCCACGGCCGAGTGGCCCACTACACGCCAATTACATATATCCGCGCTGCGGCTGATAAGCGGATATCAGCCGCTGTGATCTACGGTGCGCGTGAACTGTGACGCACCTGCTCGCTAATGCGCGCATATATGCGCCTGCCCTGAGCGCTATTCAATTTCCGTCACAAATACGGCTACCTGTGACGTCCGGATACCGTGCAAATTCCTAGCGGCGACGCCGGCTTTCCCCACCTCCGTGAGATGCGAGCAACCTGTCGTACACGCCGCAAAGCTGTTTTCCGTGTTATGTTAATGTTCTGTGTGCTGTATACAGAAAGTTTTGAAACTGCCTCGGCATAAATTGTTTATCATTTTATACGTGTTAAAAAACAGCATTTTTACTTGTTTCTGTGGTAGTTGGTCCAACTTACACACAAAAACTACTGCCCGACGAGTACACCAATTTATCTTTAAATTTGTGAATTAAATTTTGCTAGGTATCCGTGATAAATTAGAACCCCCTACCGACAGATTCATGTCAGAAATCGGCTGCGGGTTACGCTTCCGTTAGTTAAATAACCAGCCCTCTTTTCTTTTCTCTTTCTATCTCTCTCTCTCTCTCTCTCTTTGTATACTGCTGCGACTGCAGCAAACTACTATGGACTCAAAACTGTCGCATGGAAATCCACACACAAGGAAATACACAACTGTCTGCATCGTACCGCACTGTACGTGTCGAAGTTCGCATACAAAGTTCTTTGGTAGCCGGACGGACAGTCGTTGGGCAATCTAGTGTGAAAACTCGAAGTTTCGGACTGGAGTGCGTATGCGTTTTCGTATTGTCAGTGAGCCGTTTGTGTCAAGTGGAGGTAGTCAGAATTTTGAGGAACAGTGTTACGTGGCACACTAATTAATATAAAATATGAGAGTGATGTAGACGGCCGGCCAATGTGACCGAGCGGTTCTAGGCGCTACAGTCTGGAACCGCGCGACCACTACGGTCGCGGGTTCGAATCCTGCCTCGGGCATGGATGTGTGTGATGTCCTTAGATTAGTTAGGTTTAAGTAGTTCTACGTTCTAGGGGACTGATGACCTCAGCAGTTGAGTCCCATAGTGCTCAGAGCCATTTTGATGTAGACGATGAGTGAAGTAGGTGAATCGTAATGAGAGGAAGAATATTAATCAGTAACACGAATGACAAGATAGTGACAACGAGTTATTAAAGTAGTACTGTCCTGACTTAAAAGAGGTTAAAGTTAACGATCATGTTTGAGTGATAAGAAACAGTAACTGTAATTTGTGACGTTTCAACCAAAATTTCAGAATCACACTGAACATAGTGGAAATGGTATTGTAGCCGTAGTGACGAGAGCGAACTGTAACTGCTATTCTTGAAAATCTTTTCAAATAAACATTGGCTATGTTGAGGTATTTTATTTGTTCTGAATTACTAAAGAAAAACAAAGAGTATACTATTGTCCATCTGAATAAAATTAATATTAAAGCTACACATAAATCAAAATATGGACATCGGGTGTTTAGTAAGCACACGTTAATACTTCGCTTGTCTATCGTTTTGGATGCTCTATCTATTCCTAAATTAATTCAGGTGCCTATATTTAAATTTGTAATTTATGAGTACAATGTCCATGAAAATGAAGTGGTCCCGGACGCTTAGGCCGCAGCTCGTGGTCGTGCGGTAGCGTTCTCGCTTCCCGCGCCCGGGTTCCCGGGTTCGATTCCCGGCGGGGTCAGGGATTTTCTCTGCCTAGTGATGACTGGGTGTTGTGTGATGTCCTTAGGTTAGTTAGGTTTAAGTAGTTCTAAGTTCTAGGGCACTGATGACCAGAGATTTTAAGTCCCATAGTGGTCAGAGCCATTTGAACCATTTGAACCGGACGCTTACAATTGCAAGTGGGTGGCCCAAACTGTTTATATTCACTCTCGTACGGCGTCTCACAGCTTCTAGCACTTTTCGACGAAAGCCGCCGCATGACAGCCTACTCACTTTGGTCGGTGGCAGCTTATCGTCACTGCATCCGGGCAACCCACGATTAGCTAAATAGTGGATTGTGGGTGGGTGGGATGGATGACCTCCTCAGCATGCATGGATCTAGACAGTTCGCGTACGACGCGAAGTTTTGATGACCTGACAACTCGTTGAGTGTGGTGGTTTGGATCTCAAGTAAGTGAGTAAAATGCTTTGAAATTACGGGAAACCTGGTAAAACTACGAAAAATTGATGGAGAAAACGTAAAATTGATGAAAATACCACAAAAATGTTCCCCTAAGTATATGAAAATCGTTCCATTCCTCTACGAACACGATTGACAACTGATGGTGCATACCATCACCGCGGTTTTAAGTTCTGCAGAATACTACCTTGTTCCACTTGTGGGTATGCACTGTAAATCATAATAATGGAAGGCACAGTGTCCAAAGATTTGATGGTCAGGATTTCTACCATGTAGGGCACTGAAGTAACGATCCTGATTGCGAAATGCACCGCGAATATGAGGAGTCAATGCTCTGGTTCTCTTCGAAAACGTAACACCAAGACAGCTGCTACCTCATTACTATAGGAGATGAAATGAAGTGTAGTGGTCCAACACCTTTCGACAGCTTTTGGAAACGCTCAACAATGTCGAAAACTCTTGCATTTTCCAATTGTTGCAATGTCTTCTCTATTTTTTCAGTAACAAGCATCACCTCCGTCTTTTATTCCAACCATCGTCTGTGTTGTCAGAGCAGCACAATTTAAACCATGTGATGTCAAGGTTCCTGAGAGAGGCAATGGATTGAAACGAGTTAATGTTGGTTTATCACCTAACACAGACCTCAAAGTCGTGGTAGAAGAACAAAATGTATGGCTGTGTACACAGCCATAGCCATACACTACTTTTATGTGTTACAGCAAAAAACAATGTGTCAAATTGTTTATAAAACAACAACACAAGAACCCTCTCCTTGTGACTGACAGTCTGTGGGCTATGGTCTGCCTCCAGCACAGGTAACAAAAATTTACATCGGTGTGTCGAAGCAACTTCGATCACTGGCCAATTGCTCCATTGGATCAATACTTGTATATTTAATGGGATCACTACATATGGTCAATTTCAACACGCAGATGGTATTTATTTCCGATGTATTGGAAGAGAAACATGCAGTACAATCTTATTGGGTATTCTATCAGGTGATGTTAGCGAAGTTTTATAGTTCATAGTTTTACTTTATTGGATGTTATACAAATAATGAGGAGAGAGAGAGGGAGAGAGACAGTGACACTGTGGTGTCTACAAGGACTGGGACACCATTACGCTGTCGCATTTCTAATGTGGTAATCATAGGAATACGATAAAGGAGATTAGGATATGAACGGGGGGATATTTATACAGTGTCATTCGGTATCGATGAATTGTAAATGTTATTCTTCTCAATTTGTTTGTGCAGTCCATGTATACTCTGCATGGTTGTGAATTACCCCATGTACGTTAGTGGGCTATTTTGCTCGTTGTGATAGTCGTCAACTTGGTCAGTGATGGACTGAGTACTAGATGGCCTTCTAACTGTGGGACAGTGCTGTCAGAACGCGACGGAATTTCGAAGGAATTAGTACGGGTCTGTGACTTGGCTTCGGCATCAGTTCTTCTTGCTTTTCAGTTGTAATTAAGCCCTTTATTCCTCTATGAATATGTGATAACGGTGATGTGGTGTGTGCCGGCCGGAGTGGCCGTGCGGTTCTAGGCGCTACAGTCTGGAACCGAGCGACCGCTACGGTCGCAGGTTCGAATCTTGCCTCGGGCTTGGATGCGTGTGATGACCTTAGGTTGTTGTTGTTGTTGTGGTCTTCTGTCCTGAGACTGGTTTGATGCAGCTCTCCATGCTACCCTATCCTGTGCAAGCTTCTTCATCTCCCAGTACTTATTGCAACCCACATCCTTCTGAATCTGCTTAATGTATTCATCTCTTGGTCTTACGTCAGTTAGGTTTAATTAGTTCTAAGTTCTAGGTGACTGATGGCCTCAGAAGTTAAGTCGCATAGTGCTCAGAGCCATTTGATGTGGTGTGTGCGTTTTACTGCTAGGAAGCTGTGGTATACCGTGTGAAAAGACATCCACTTGGTATGATTGTGGGCATACCATAACTTTTTGGAAACTATACACCTATAAATGATAATCACGCTACTTGTTGGGGATGTTATGCGGTTGGAGTGTAAAGTTACTGTGGTCAGTAAACTGACATATCACCTGACGTGTGTGAGAAGTGATCCGACTACTATTCCTGTAAAAAAAATGCGTATGTCTAACCGTAAGGGGACGTGGGGACATGTGTTTCGAACGCATTGACGAGTATATCTGACCGTTAAGGGTGACAGATTCACTTCATAAACAGCTGCACAACACACCGATGCAAGAGTTCAACTGGATCAGCTATAGCGTACAAACAGGGCGGGTAATACAACTGTAACATCATGTATATACAGAACGTTCTCTCATCAGCTCCCATAAGCAGATCATCACATGCTCTTTGTTGCACAATCGATTGTGGTTTTTATTACATTACACTAACACATATCAGTGATGTCTGTCTAACCCTTTAGTCTGCGGAAGTTTGTTTGTTTTGGTCATACGTGCCCAGGTCAGAACCGTAGAACACGAAGGCGAAAACAGGAGTTTAAAACGACTACACGTTAAGCCCTATCAACGGAAGATAGGACATGGAGAAAGGTCCACAAAATACGCCATAGAGGCAATGGAGATCCTGAGCTAAATGGTTCAAATGGCTCTGTGCACAATGGGACGCAACTTCTGAGGTCATCAGTCCCCTAGGACTTAGAACTACTTAAACCTAACTAACCTAAGGACATCACACACACCCATGCCCGAGGCAGGATTCGAACCTGCGACCGTAGCGGTCGCGCGGTTCCAGACTGTAGCGCCTAGAACCGCTCGGCCTGAACTAAAGATCAAATGTCCTTCATCATATTGTAACGGCGGATAGAAAGTAAAACGTGGTCTACAGTCCTCGAGTCGTTCGCTAAAATAGCCCGTACCTCAGATGGCAAACGTAAATGAGAATGTAAGTGGTTAAAGAAAGGGCGTTCTGTTAGGAAACAGCGAACCGTCAAAGGCTGAGGACAATGAGTACAAAGTGGTGGGGGATCACCACTTAACAAACGGTGATGGCTAAAAAGACAGTGCCGAATAGTCAACATAGCTGAAATTATCTCCTCGTGATCAGAGGGCTGAGAGGAGGCCGTCCAAGCCGCTAGGAGAATTTAGTTTCCGGACCAGTGGTGACGCTAAAGTGACACCAGCTGTTGACAGATGGTAACACAGAGATCATCGGAGGGAGTAGCAGAACTAGCAGGTCGCGGTACGAGGGCTGCAGCCTTGGCAGCAGCGTCAACGGCCTCGCTCCCCATCACACCGACGTGACCAGGGACCCATATAAACATCACAGTGGTTCCATCAAGCGTGAGTAAGTGAAATCTTTCCTGGACCCTGTGTACAGCACAGAGGCTCTGTCTGAATGGCACTGAGGGAGCTGGAGTAGGTGACCCAATTAAAAAGCCTGTGTCGCCGGATGTACTGCATGGCCTGATATAGGGTGAAGAGCTCCAGGGGCAGTGATTGTTGGTGCTAATGATGAAGCCACCCAACACTACGGTCAGTCCGAGAGCCATCAGTGTTCACAAAGGTGCTATCACGAATTTCTGTCCGAAGGTCGAGAAACTTACAGTGATAAAGCGAGGCTATATTAGTGTCCTTTGGAAGCGAATGAAGTCCAAGGTGAACATGGGCCACCACACTAAGCCAAGCTGACGGAGGTTTCACACCCACTGGGTAAGTAGAAGGTAGCGTGAAATTAAGCTGCCACAGCGACAGCCAAAGGTGAACATCAGGAGGCGACAGAGAAGATGGACGCCCCGCATAGTAGCGATCAAAGGAGTCATCGAATAAGGAGGCACAAGATGAGTGGGCAGGCATGGTACACGAACGTCATGGGT
Source organism: Schistocerca nitens (assembly GCF_023898315.1). Taxonomy (NCBI): domain Eukaryota; kingdom Metazoa; phylum Arthropoda; class Insecta; order Orthoptera; family Acrididae; genus Schistocerca; species Schistocerca nitens. Next base: position 141,369,659 of record NC_064616.1, on the reverse strand, counting down.
ATTTTCTTAGGAGAAAATCACGGTGGTATGACAGCAGTAGTTCAGCAGCTTCTGCATACAGACTCTCAACTGGGCTAGTGTAAAAGGCGTCAGTGACCAAACGGATGCCACGATGGTGGACAGTATCATGACGGCATAAGATGGAAGGATGTGTAGATACATAAACGAAACACCCGTAGTCTAGTTTCGAAAGAACAAGGAACCAGTACAAACGGAGGAGGGTGGTCTGGTCCACTTCGCAGGAAGTGCCGCTGAGGACACATAGGACACCGAGAGAACGCATACAGCGGGTGGCCAGGTAAGACACGTTGTAGGACCAAGAAATTTTCCTATCGAGCTTGAGCCCCAGGAATTTCGTAGTTTAAACGAACAGAAGAGCAACGCGCCTAAGATGTGAAGATAGTAGAAAAACGAATTGCACCGCCAGAAATTAATACAAATGGTTTTGTCGGTGGAAAACCGAAAGCCATTGTCGATGCTCTACAAGTAAAGACGATCGAAAATACGCTGAAGGCGCCGCTGAACGAGTCAAGTCCTTGGAGAACTGCAATAGATGACAAAATCGTTAACAGAAAGGGAGCCAGAGATGCCTGGTGGAGACATGCCATAATAGGGTTAATGGCGATGGCAAAGAGGACGATGCTCAGGACAGAACCCTGAGGCACATTGTTTCCCTGGATAGAGGTATTTAACAAGGCAGAACCCACATGTACCTTGAAAACTCGGTCTTTTAAAAATTCCTGTAGGAAACGAGGTATGCGGCCTCAGAAACCCCACGTGTGGGAGTACGGAGGATTTTTCCAAATCAAGAAACACGGCCACAGTCTGGCATTTCTGCAGAAAACTGTTATAGTCTGAAAAAGTGACAAGATGGTCAACTGCAGAACGGCGCAATCGAAAGCCACATTGTGCACTGGTTAGTAAATTGTGAGATTTGATCAGCCATACCAGCTGCAACTACTTCACATCTTAGGCGCGTTGCTCATCTGTTCGTTTAAACTACGAAATTCCTGGGGCTCAAGCTCGATAGGGAAATTTCTTGGTCCTCCAACGTGTCTTACCCGGCCACCTGCCAGAATGAATCATACATTCCATCACCTTGCACACACCGCTGGTGAGAGAAATGGAGTGGTAGCTAGAAGTAAGGTGTTTGTACTTACTGGGCTTAGGTATGGGTGTGAAAGTAGCTTCACGCCAGTATCTGGGAAATGTGCCCTCTGCCAGATGCGACTGTATGTATGAACGAGATAGTGCTTGCTCGCAAGAGAAAGGTTCTGCAACATCTGAATGTGAACATCGTCCATCCCCCCTCATAGTAAAGGCGGCATTGTAGCACTCACGATTCTGAGAAGAAAAGGGTATCGCCTGAGCCTCCTCCACTCGTTTCCAATGGAGGAAGACTGGTTGATAGTGGGTGGAGCTTTAAATCTCCTCAAAATAGTGGCCCAAGGTGTTGCAGATAGCAATAGAGTCCACTATGACATCCTCTGCTACGGTCAGGCCGAAATTGGGAAATAGACCTTGATCCAAGAGAGCTGTCGGAGATTAGCCCACACGACTGAAGCGAGAGTGGAACAGTTAAAAGAACTAGTAAATGAAATACAGCTGCCTTTTTCACTATCCTGAAGAACGCAACGACACTGCGCACTCACTTGTTTGTAACTGATCCTGTTTGCCATCGTGGGATGATGGTTGAAAATGTAGCGAGCACGTCTCCAAGCGTGAATTGTGCCGCGGCATGCCTCAGTCCACCAAGAGACTGGAACAAGGGGCAATAAAGATGAAGTGCAAGTAATGGAACGTTCTGCAGATGTAGGGATAACGTTGGTAAGGTATTCTAACTGATCATCGCAATTGGGGAAACGTTGTTCATCGAAGGTCTCCAGGGAGGCGTAAAGCCTCCAGTTGGCATTAGAAATCTGCCATTTCGGTGTGCAAATAGGTGGGGTAGGAGTCAGCAACCAAATAGCACACGGGAAATGGATGCTCGAGTATGCGTCAGAGAGAAGAGACCACTCAAGATGATGGGCAACCCGTGCAGTGTAGAAGGAGAGGCCCAAGTGGGAAAGGTATCCATGGAGTCTGAAAGGAACGTGGATGCTCCCGTGTTAAGACAAATAAGGTTAAGTTGATTGAGAAGATCAGCCAAGAGGGCATTACTCGGACAGGGTCTGGGAGAATCTCAAAGAGAATAGTGTTCATTAAAGTCACTGGGCAGCAGCAAGGGGTGAGGGAGTTGCCCAGTAAGATAGAGGAAGCCCTGATGACTCCAAATGATGGAGGGATGTTAACAGTAGAAAGGAAAAAGATGAAGTGAGGAATGAAAATGCCGACTGCAGCAGGTTGAAGCTGGGTAGTTAGGGAAATGGTCTGATTATAAATGTAATCCCAGATGAGAAGCATGACTCCCCCATGAGAAGGAATGCCATCCTCAGGGGGAGGTCAAAGCGGATCAGAAAGAAACGCGAGAGGTCAAAACTATTGTAAGGACCCAAATTTGTTTCCTGGAGGCAGAGAAAAAGTGAACAATGCGATTCCAACAGCAATAGTAATTCCCCTTTGTTGGGTCTAAGACATACATGTTCCATTGGAGGAGGGTCACGATGAGGAAAGGGGAGGAGGAAAAAATGAAGGGGTGGTATCTCGGTGGCTGCCGACTGCCAGCCTTTGAAGACTCACTGCTACAGCGCCCAGAGGCTAGAGGAACCTGCTCCATTAGGTCTACAGAGGCGTTGGCTATCTCCTTCTGTCGGTCTGCAAAGTGCAGGGCAGAAAAACGGTTGGTGGTGCTCACCTGTCGGCCGGATGAGGATATCACGTTGCAATACCGTTGAAGAGGATCTCCGAGTTGCTGAAGGAGAAGACCGTTTGCCTTTGTTTGATTTTTTGGTGGCTTTGCGGGTGGCAGATGAAGATTTAGATGTTTGTTGGCTGGAGGGATGTAATAACTCTTCACAGGAGTATTCCTTCTGTCCTTCCTGGCCTGCCGCCCCATTTGTTTGCACAGCTGGAGGAGGAGATGGGGATGGTGCCGTGACACTAGGTGATTTTACAGCTGTGATGCTGCATGGCCATGTCCTTCATGGAGCGAGATGTGGCAAGAACAGTACTGTAAGTGCCGGATGGTAAAACGCAGGGTTTCTTACTGGCCAGCAACTTGCAAGAAATAGGGTAAGGCACCTTTTCCTTCACCTAGATCTCCTGAATGGCCTGCTCATCGAGACACGCAGGATAATCTTGGGATGAGGTTACATTGTCGCTATTGCAATTGATGCAGCAGGGAGGAGGCAGAAAATTGCCCGTATGAGCATCTTTACCACAGGTGAAACATTTGGCCAGGTGTCGACAGGGCATGCAAGTGTGGTTGTAACGATGACACTGGTAGCAGCACATTGGGTTTGGAATATATGGTCGGACTGAGATAACTTCATTGCCTGCTTTGATCTCGGATGGAAGCTCCACTCTATCGAACGTCAGAAAAAGAGTGCGTGTGGGCACTATAGATTCTTCGACCTTTTTCTTCGCCCAGTGGACTGCAATGACGACCTGATTAGAGAGGTGCGTTTTAATTTCTCCCTCAGTCATACCATTGAGCAGCTTAGTGTAAACAACACCATGTGAAAAATACAGCACACGATGCACCTCAACACGAACAGGACAGCCATGGAGGAGTGAAGCTACACGCGATTGTTGGGCATGAGAATAAGAAGTCGTTTCCTAAAACAAAGTGCCATTGCTTGAACAAGAGCAGGGTTTCACAGGGCTGGCAATTGCATCAACACCTTTCTGAATGAGAAACTGATTTACCATTGCAAAGAACTGACTGTCTTCATTACGTGGTGCAACTGAGAGGGTCTTTCAATCGTTAGCCTCATTTAGTTTCTGTTTAGTAGACGTACACTGTGAAGAAGATGAGTGGACCTTCGGTGATTGTTCACACCTCAGGTCACACCTCCTGAGCAAACGACAGAGGAATCAATTGGCAATTTTGGAAGGTAACAGCTCAAGCAATCAGCCCACCATGGGCCTGGTCTGTCGACCCAGGGCTGGGAATTACGTGTTACCCGGTCACCTGTTACGTGTCAGACACATGGGATGGTCTTCAGAAGCACACAGGGAGGAAGAAAAAAAAAAAAGAGGAACCTCTAACACTGAAGCAGAGGAAGGAGAGGAGAAGGGAAACGAAGAAAGAAAAGAGGAACAAAAAACAGTGGTGGCACTGCTCTGATGTTAGGCTGCAGAAAATGCGGAACACATTCCCAAAAACATCCCAGACATGCTCCCCAAGGGGGGGGGGGGGAGGAGAGGGAATAGCGAGAGGATAGACATGCAGCACGGGAGGGAAAAGATGCTGCAAAGGCTGCTGGGGTCCCGTGGTAGCCGAACACGAACTCACTAAAGAGTGTTGAGCTCCCTGGGGTGAGTCTGCGGAAGTGCTGTTGATTAACACATAGTGCTGGATTCGTGTGCTTCACAATCCTTGTCTGAGACAGTCTTGGCAGGATACAACACCTTCCGGAAGTCCAGTCTGTTCTCCAATCTGATTGGCTGGAAGACTTAAATGTCACATAATTTCCTAGAGCTAAGGAGAATCGACACACTTAGCCGGTGTGAGTGCAGATGTACCACAATTTTTTCAGACGCTTTCACATATAAACGATAACTGTACTGTTTGTCTGAAATGCGTATGCCTATGAGTCTAAAGTTACTGTGGTCAATGTTACGACCAAAAAAAAAAAAAAAAGATTCAAATGGCTCTGAGCACTATGGGACTTAACTTCTGAGGTCATCAGTCCCCTAGACTTAGAACTACTTAAACCTAACTAACCTTAGGACATCACACACATCCATGCCCGAGGCAGGATTCGAACCTACGACCGTAGCGGTCGCGCGGTTCCAGACTGTAGCGCCTAGAAACGCTCGGCCATTGCGGCCGGCAATGTTACGACATGTGCAAAGAAAATGATGTGAGTGGGACTATGTACGGTCATAAGGGAGGTATAGATTTGAAATGGAAAACTGCATCGATATCCATAAGGGGTATGAAAGATTTTTCGTGGAAAATTATGTCCAGTCATAAGGAGGATATAGATTTTTGTGGGAAATTGAAATTTCCAGAGCCAAAGTCGTCAGGAGGAGTTATTTCCAGTACTTTTCTCGTGGTGGTCGCCAGATTGGAGCTACAATCGTAATGTTTAATTGTAATTACACTGATAAATATATGGCTGGTTTCCTACGGCGACTCTGCCTAGGGTCTTGGCGCTTGGCGGAGGTATCCCGTGACAGGAACGAATGGACATTTCCAGCTTAAGGCGCGAGCCGCTGCTGCGCCTCCCGAACTGGACAGGCGGGGTATGAGCATGCAGTTGATCTGTGTCGCCCTCTGGGCAGGCGAATAGCTAACTGATGTTCAGTTTGTGTTGGGCAGCCTTCACAAACGCGAGTGTTGCGAGTATTCTCCGATTTATGTGTGGAACTTTGAGAGGCGACCACGGTAACAGCCTCTCTGGCCTCTGAGCTAGAGATGTGAACACAAGTGCTGTTGTGGCCAATGCATGTGCCAGCCTCTCCCAATGCACGCCTCTGGCAGTTGGCGCACACTTTGAGATCGCAAGTGTGTGCGATAGGAGGGCTTTTTTTCGCCTGGTCTGTCTAGTTGCGACGGTGTGGTGCCGGAGGGTGCCTGTGTTCTCAAATATCGGTGCATACATGTGACAGATATATTTAGTACTACATCTTATTTGTGATGGAAATTTATTTACTTGATTCCCATAATGCTCGCGTATGATTCTCAAACGTTGAAAATATGTTTTATTACAAAGAAGGATCGTCATAAGGTGGTTGTGAGTGTTTTAAGTGATCTATTTGACACCGGTAAATTGTTAAACAATTAATTTGATATGGTAGTGCAAAAGGACTATTTCCCTCCATTTTTATACCGAAATTGCACGAGCTCCCCCTTTGCCTCCTGCATTAACCAGTAGGATCACAGTAATTGAGGAGGAATAAAAAGCTCCATCTGCATGTTTGGATACGTTGGTTCATACACAATCAGGAGGTAGTCACTTGAGGTTGAGCAGAGGTTGTTCCTGAGGCATCAATCACCAAAGGACACTGAATTCTGCTCTGTAGTCTCTGGACTTTTCTGGTGGTGGCATCTGAGTCACTCTAGTTGTGGGTGAAAACTACTGTTCACTATGCATTTGGCTGCCTTCGTGGTCACGTGGGTTACGGGGAATGTGTGGAGGAGAGTGCTTCTGTTCCCAAACATCTCTGCCTAGAAGACCCCCGATATATGGCGAGTGTTTTCCTTCGGTAATGTTGTTGGTATATTGAAAGAGACATGGTAAAATCTTAATATGTAGCAATCACTGTTCTAACACGTGCGTAGAAACTGACATGGGCGGGAGGGTGATAATGGTATCTCTGCTTGTAAAGATGGTGCAGATTCTCAGATTTTACATGGAAAGAAACGTGATTTTAATGCTTCAACTTGCATGTCCGGTTGTGAGAGTACGAAAGGTTTTACGTGGAAAATTATGTCCAGTCATAGGGATGGTGCAGATACTGAGATTGTCGTAAAAAAGGCTGAGTATCACCGTGGTGTAGTGGTTATGATCCTGAACTCTTGCATGGATGGTCGTGAGTTCAAAACTCAGCTCGACTGTAGAATTTTAATTTCTATATTCGGATCGAGTACGTTCGAGAAGTATCCACAAATGTCAAGAATCATTGTACCTGAATGTTCTGTAGCTGTATATATACCGTATGTGTTCTGGCAGGAGGCAGTTTGCTCTGTTTTCTTGTGTGTGCAAGTGCTGAATAAACCTTTGTTAAGTGAAGTTAGTGTTCGTCATTCATCTAAATTCACGGTCTTCTACGTGGCAATTTTTCACCGTGAGATCCGTTGCAGAATACCCGGTGTCACATGGAGGAAGTATTTCCGATGTTTCACTCTTCGCCGAATGTAAGCAGATTGATGTTGCAACTGTAATATTTAAGTGAATAGGAGCACAGGGCAGCTTCACCTGCTGTTGGAGGTGCAGGTGCTGTAACCTGAAGTAGCCACTTGAGGTGGGAATTCCCCAGCAAAGAATACACCCATGAACAAAGGGAACTGCAGCTGTAGGGTAATCTGGCAGCCGGACAGTCACAAAAAATGTGGCTTGCGTCTGCTGTCGTGGGCAGCAAAGCCTTCTGGGCACTCTGTATGTATAATGTAAATTCAGTATTGATCGACAGTCTCTGTATGGTCAACATGCAAATATTTGGAGATATGCACTAAATGGCAGACTCCTGGCAGTTCTTAATACTGAGGCGCAGTATTGCAAGCCAGGACGCTCCTTGGCTTCCAGCAGATGGTGGGTGCATGCGTCCAGCCAGCTTAGACCACTTTGGCAGGCAACAAATGGAGGCTAATTTGCCATGCTTCATTCCATTGCTTGGTGCTTCTAGTTATTATGTCATAGGAAATGGGGAGCAGACATGAGCTCCACCCAAGCAGGGGAGCCCTGTCTCCTGCAAACTGATAAAATGAATAATATGCATCAGTATATTAGTGACATTGATTTGAACCTCATGTCGTAAGATCCTTCCTCTTCAGCACAGACTGAGTCGTCTTCCTGCAAATTTCCGTGTGGAGGAGGGGAGGTGGGAAGTGGGGGAGGGGAGGAGAAGGTTGCAGGGTTTCCCAAGGGATGTTAATTAATTTATCGATTTAATTAATTAGTCAATTAATTTGATATCAAAAGTGCACTTGTTTTGGTAAAGGGGAGGAGGGAAGGATTGGGGGTTTCCCAGAGGTGTGGGGGAGGTGGAGGGGGAGATGAATTGGGTGATGGGATTCTCAGAAGGACGTATTAACCCCAGGGGTCATAAATCAATTTGCATAACAATCGGTTAAGGGAAGGGGGAGGGATGGCGGTTTCTCAGGACATATTATCACTGGGGGTCATAAATCAATTAGCACAATAGTTTAATGGAAGGGTAAGTGGTTACATGAAAAACCACTCAGCAGAACAATAGGTTAAGTTCATAAGTCTATCAGCTGTCGCAATTTAATTAATTTACATATCAATTTGATATCAAACGTATACCAGAACCGGATTTGCGCTGCTACTATCGAACCTGGGGAACTGTGATCGACAGCCAGCAATGCTAACAAAAAGACCATGAGTGACTGACATATAATGTGATTAGAATAGCTGTCATTTTTGTTATGGCATGTACTATACACATACTGGATTTTGATGAGTAGTTTGTATCCACTATTCTGATGAGTTCGCAGGTCAAACCAAACGTTTGGTAATGTGATGTTCACAGTTTCTGGTGGTTTCTACGCCTTATCATTTGTACCTCTATATAATGACCTCACGTGCCATTTCACATTCTTATTGCTGCCTCTGTGTCATAATGGATATGCAAAATAAACGATTTATGCTGGAGTAACACTAATACTGCAATGGAACATATTAAATCTGTCCACCGAAAACTCGAACACGAGCCTCTGCAGAAGCGACCAGTAAGATGTACTGTCAGTCTGCCAGGACCTTTGGTATAGGAAACATTCCAGATTTCAAGTGGCTCAGAGACGTTTGAAATATGTATACCATCCAAGGACAGACGTGTGGCCGGCCGGGGTGGCCGAGCGGTTCTAGACGCAACAGTCTGGAACCGCGCGTCCGCTACGGTCACAGGTTTGAATCCTGCCTCGGGCATGGATGTGTGTGATGTTCTTAGGTTAGTTAGGTTTAAGTAGTTCTAAGTTCTAGGGGACTGATGACCTCAGATGTTAAGTCCCATAGTGCTCAGAGCCATTTGAACCATTTGAACAGACGTGTGTACTGTATTGCCTCAAAACAGGCAACCAACGAATGTTTCACAAATATTTAACTGTCTATTGTTAGTGCAGTTTATAAATAAGAGTATGTAGGAGAACAGACTAAAAACGTTTTTCAGTCAGAAAAGTTTGTTGGCGTTTATAGGAATTTCAGCTAAGTGCAGTTCAGGGATCTTAAGAATTTTTGTAAAAAGAACTAGACCGAACAATAATTAATAATCAAAGTTACAGGAATAGGATCCAGGTTTTAGTTCCAACTCTGCATCACTTGTTAATAAAAGTACGTCGACATTGGTGAATAAAGTTTTCTTACAGCTGTCTGTTGTGGCAATAGGTGTGTGAAAATCTTCAAACAGTGTAGAGTAATTTCACTATGGACTAACATTGAAGTAGCCTATATTTTCGCAAAATTCAGTTACCACCATATGAATGTTTGGTGTCTGTTCTTTCGTACATGTCCGAAAGAACAGATAGCACGCATTCATACTCATATAACTGATTCACCTCGACGGACAGCGAATCCACCTTCTTCATGTGCGGAAGCACGATTACGTCAAACCTCCTTAAAGCAGCGAGCATTGAGGACATGGATAGGGACTGCGGATAGGTTGAGGCTAGGTAGAAGTTTGGGTCGGCCGATAGGCATACCGAGATAGTCCGCGGAACTGCGATGACACTGCGTCCGGGTGACGCAATGGTGAACGCAGCTACCTAGTAACCGGGAGATACCGTGTACGAATCGTGGTCCGGCACACATTTTCACTCTTCGCCGCTGATTCCGCGCAAGGTCCCGATGCAGCTGTCATCAGTAGTCCCATTCCTTTCCTTTCTCCTCCCTCCATCTTAAATTTACATATCAGTTACGACTGCTTCGTCAGACCATGGCAAAGAGTCTCGACTGAAACTAGCAAGGCGGCAGCGGTAGCCGAGCGGTTCTAGGCACTTCAGTCCGGACCGCGCGACTCCTACGGTCGCAAGTTCGAATCCTGCTTCGGGCATGGATGTGTGTGATGTTCTTAGGTTAGTTAGGTTTAAGTAGTTCTAAGTTCTAGGGGACTGATGACCTCCGATGTTAAGTCCCATAGTGCTCAGAGCCATTTGAACCAAAACTAGCAAACCTTGAAGAAGGAGATTTCACTCTGAAATACGTACAGGTAAATAAAAACAGAAAAGGAAGTACACACAGCTGATGGACCTCTATTCATTAAATACGTATCTTCCACGGTCATTTAATGCTGAGTGAAATGATTATGGATTTGTTAAAGACCTCAAGTATATCCTATCACCAACGCATATTTTCCAGTTCCAGCAGCATGTTGTACAATCCCTAATTTAGAACATGAAGCAATGTATCTCGAATGTTGGGTCTTCGTAAAGATATGTAAAGAATATGAATATAAGTGCATATCCGAGTCGACTACTTATCTTATTCATCGGCGTTCATGAACTTTTATGTCACCTGAGGCAGTAAGAACTTCTACGTCTCTCTAAAATTAATTTTTAAATGTTGCGTCTAATACAGAGATATGCTGAAATGTGTCTGTGCGTCTCTGCGTATATGCTTTTTTCTCACGTTAACGAGGGTATGAGCGATACAAATATAGAGGAGAAACATAAATTCAGCTATGTGTTCCAGCAAGTGGCTTCCTAGAATAGCGACGGCACGACCGCTCCTATGAAGAGTGATTTTTGTAACAGGAACAACATAGAAATTGCAAAGGAGTAAAGAAGAAATTTTGTTAAAGGAAGCCGTTTTGCTGCATAGTCTGTTCTTTCAGTGTGAAACGAACGCTTTATTTCATATATAATAATTACCTTATTTCTCCCCTTGGACGTTATCAAGCTTCATCACAACAAAAATTGTTATGCTTACAGCTGACACCTGTGAGTGGGAACTCAAATCAATTTTTATTTTCATTCAGCTTCATAAGCTCCAAGGGGTCGAAATTACCTAATTTATAAAGAAATTCGGAGTAGGAATTAAAATCCATGGAGAAGAAATACAAAATCTCTGAGGTTTGCCGATGACATTGTAATTCTGTCAGAGACAGCAAAGGACTTGGAAGAGCACTTGAACGGAATGGACAGTGTCTTGAAAGGAGGATATAAGATGAACATCAACAAAAGCAAAACGAGAATAATGGAATGTAGTCGAATTAAGCCGGGTGGTGCTGAGGGAATTAAATTAGGAAATGAGACACTTAAAGTAGTAAAGGAATTTTGCTATTTGAGGAGCAAAATAACTGATGATGGTCGAAGTAGAGAGAATATAAAATTTAGACTGGCAACGGCAAGGAAAACGTTTCTGAAGAAGAGAAATTTGTTAACATCGAGTATAGATTTAAATGTCAGGAAGTCGTTTCTGAAAGTATTTGTATGGAGTGTAGCCATGTATGGACGCAAAACATGGACAATAAATAGTTTAGACAAGAAGAGAATAGAAGCTTTCGAAATGTGGTGCTACAGAAGAATGCTGAAGATTAGATGGGTAGATCACATAACTAATGAGGGGGTACTGAATAGGATTGGGGAGAAGAGAAGTTTGTGGCACAAATTGACTTTAAGAAGGAATCGGTTGGTAGGACATGTTCTGAGGCATCAAGGGATTGGAGGGCAGCGTGGAGGGTAAAAATCGTAGAGGGAGATCAAGAGATGAATACACTAAGCAGATTCAGAAGGATGTAGGTTGCAGTAGGTACTGGGAGATGAAGAAGCTTGCACAGGATAGAGTAGCATGGAGACCTGCATCAAACCACTCTCAGGACTGAAGACCACAACAACATAAAGAATGAAATAAAACCCGCTTCCGATGCCAAGACTGCTAACGCACGACTGTGCGCCGGCGCTCGACACGGCGGTATGCCGGTTCTAATCGTGATGGTGGATAAAATTTCGGTGCCAGGATTTGTCCAGCAAGGGCAGGAGAGGTGGTATCGTCAATGTCCTAGATCAAATTCCGAACCTCACCGCAGTTTTTCATGAAGTGAGATCATGTGACACTGTTCACGGAGATCTGTCCGTCGGATGAAGACGTTGAGCTGGTCGGCTGCCTTCGTGCTATACGAGAGCAGTAGTCTATGTGCCGGGACCTGGTTCTCTGAACATCGTGATACAGTACAAACATTGCAGTATACACCCATCCATTACATTCACCTCTACGAAATCACATACGGCATACATGTCACATATCCACAAGGAAACGGCCAATCCGCGCAGCGGAAGCTGACCTTCTCTACTAGGCTGCTGAACCCATCCAAGCCAAGAATGCCCTACGATATAATGAAATAAAGTGTTTAATTCAATATGAAAGGACAGCACACGGAAAAAGAAGAGTACTGAGGTATCAAAGTAGTTACCATTCATAACTCTTCACTTGAAGTATGTTTCAAGCTTTTAAAGATATAATTTCAAGTTTCTTGCATTGGTATATATACTACAAGGATGTCGTTACACATGGATGCACCAGACTGCGAGGGTAACATACGCGAAAATGTTTCCAGTACTAAGAACAACAAAAAACCAGAAACAGAATAAACGAATAAGTTGACATTCACATGTGGTGGAAACGTGGCGCAGCGGATCACGGAAGCGAGGCTTGCAGCAGTGAGTAATGGTTTTGGTTTTGTGCCTTTTTACGGAGGGCCTGTCCTGCGTCGGGGCGGGTAGCGCGGAGCTGAGCGGAGCATCTATCACGGCCGGCTGACAGCCTTCAGTATGCTGTGCGGAAACAAAGACGGAGAACAGCCGCGCCTAATGAAGCATTACTGAGTTTTATCACTCAATAAACACCGGCGCTCGCATAACCAGACAGGCGAAACTCACCTAATGGGTCCTGATTTGAATTTGAAATGCGGCCCACAGATGTAAACCCCGGCAGGGATTCCGTCAGCGGTAATGACGCACCAACGTTTTATGAACCTCAAGCTTTAGCCTCGAATTATCCGATATGTCGGATCGGAAGAGCGGATTCGCTCCTAACCGCTCGAGGGGCCGTTATCAAGCTTGCGCGTCGCGCTATCAAATTCCAACGTAATCCCTTTATTTAAATTCGGCCTGTGTAAACGCACTGGATGGCAACCGTGATAAAATTCTTTACGAATTACTATTTCGCTCTCCTTTCCTCGGTCAGAGGTAAGGAAGATTGGCCGTGCAGGAATAGATTTCCTCCGGCTAAATTTATCTTGTACACTGTCATTTCCCTTCTTCCAGTGTTCACATTTCCTAGTACACACTGTTAACATCTGTGATCAGCCAATTTAAATCTGGTTCAATATCTTGTTTTTTCAGTAATTTTTGCTGGTCCGAGTCACTTAAAGAAATTTGTCGATAATTATTCACGCTACAGAGGTGAGCACCTTCAATATAAACTGGTGTACAAAACTTAAGTACGAAAGCAAGTTTCTCCTCGTGTCACTGCCAAGTAAGGTAGCTCAACTAAACTTGGTCCATACATAGAAAGAACTGCTACAGCATAATACAAAAGGTAACTAATATAAAAATGTGAAACGTCCCCTTAGAAAAATTTATGAATGACTGTGCTGATAAACCTCGTACATTATTTGATTTTCAAACAGTTGAGCAGAACTGAACGTGCTCAGGCATTTCGTTCTTTACCTATTCTGATCAACACTAAACTGACACACAATATTTTTAGCGCAACGCAATCTGACTTTCAAAAATCCCTACACAAGAATGGCCCTGACTAACAATAACCTATACCTTTCATGAATCACTTACCTCACAAAAATCTTCGTTACTCGAACTACTACAATACAGGGAGCGCCAATACTGCAAGCTAAATAAAAGATTCTAACTATTGAAGGCACTAACTACTGATAAGCATAGTTAGCAAATGAAAGTTTTTGATAGAGAACAAACACAATGTATTTACCTTAATAGAGTTAAAAAGCCATTATATATATATATATATATATATATATATATATATATATATATCAGTTCATGACATCCTGTCTTACAAATTTACTCTCTCTGATGGACACACGTCCAGATCATCCGCTCTCAAAACTCCGCCATCTCTCTCCCCACATCCACCACTGCTGGCGGCTCACCTCCAACTGCGCAACGCTACGCGCTGTTAACAGCCAACTGCCCAACACTACAATAGCAAATTCCAGCAATGCAAACCAGCCACAGACTGCGCACAGCACTGTCAGTGATTTTCGTATAGAGCGCTACATGGCGTTACCAACATAAAAACCTAAACAGCCTACTTACAAATGTAGCGACACGAAAAGAAATGACACTTTCATTCTAAGATAATAATTACACGGTAGTCACAGTGATTTATGATGGTAGCCTGGACATTGCAAAATTTGCTACAATGTTTTTAATAGGATGTGTGATCATCACGGACGGCAGCGCTTGGTCTGGAACGTCTCCCACGCCACTCGCAGGTTTGGTAAGGAGTTCTTGCGGTGGGGCTTTCCATTTCTCCATCAGGGAGGCTGATAACTGCTGGATGATCTTTGGTGCATGCGGACGTGATGCAGTATGTCTCCCCAACGTAACCCACACGTGCTAAATGGGATTTAATTTGGGCGAACGGGCAAGCCAGTCCATTTGCCGAATATCTTCTCGTTCAAAGAGACCCTCCACATCTGCTCTGTTAGATGCAGTCAACATTGTCATCCACAGAAATGAAGTCAGAGCCGCATGTGCACCCCCCCCCCCCCCCCAAAAAAAAAAAAACACACACACACACACACACATGGTGAAGGAGTACTACGAGGGGCGTTTGAAAAGTCTGTGCAAAAATAAAAACTACTTACGTGTTTGGGGTAAACCTTTTTCATTTTTCGACATAGTCTCCTTTTAGATTTATGCACTTCATCCAGCGCTGTTCTAATTTGTTGGTCCCTTACGAATAATAGGAATTGTCCCAGTCTGCAAAATAGCTATTAGTTGCTGCAATCACCTCCTGGTTTGAATAAAATCTTTGTCCCATCAGCCATTTCTTCAAATTGGGGAACAAACAGTAGTCTGAGGGAGCCAAGTCTGGAGAATAGGGTGGATGTGAAACGACTTTTAATCCTATTTCCATTAATTTTGCGACCACAACTGCTGCGGTGGGTGCTGGTGCATTGTCGTGATGAAAAAGGACTTTTTTACGGTCCAATCGCCTGCGTTTTTCTTGCAGCTCGGTTATCAAACGGTCCAATAACGATGAATTATATGCACCTGTAATAGTTTTACCCTTTTACAGATAGTCGATGAGGATTATCCCTTGCGAATCACAAAAGACAGTCGCCTTAACCTTTCCGGCCGAAGGAATGGTCTTCGCGTTTTTTGGTGCATATTCTCCCTTGGTAACCAATTGTTTAGATTGTTATTTGGTCTCAGGAGCATATTAACGTATCCATGTTTCATTAACAGTGACGAAACGACGGTTACAGTCCTGCGGATTCTTCCTGAACGGATGAAAACCATCCTTGCGACACTTCACATGATTCCATTTTTGGTCAAGCGATCTTGCGGATAGCTTTCTCATGTCCAAATGTTTATGCAAAATATTATGTACCCGTTCATTCGAGATGCCCACAGCCCTAGCAATTTCACGCACCTCTACTCTTCTGTCATCCATCACCATATCATGGATTTTATCAATGATTTCTGGAGTCGTAACCTCCACAGCGCGTCCAGAACGTTCAGCATCACTTGTGCCCATGTGGCCACTCCTAAAATTTTGAAATCACTTATAAACTGTTGTAATCGAAGGTGCAGAGTCACCGTAATGCTTATCATGTTTCTCTTTACTTTCCTAAGGCGTTTTGGCTTTCATAAAGTAGTGTTTAATCACCACACAAAATTCTTTTTCGTCAATTTTTGGACAATCACTCGACTTCCTTGATTCACACGAATGCCAAAAAGAAAGAAATAGACAAATATGGCTGAAACTTGGTGCGCATTCCTTCCAAAGGTGGTACTAACTAAACATGACCTCGATACGCGCCGGTAGTGCCATCTCTCGGACTTTGGACGGACTTTTCAAACGCCCCTCGTGTGTCACAATAACGTTGATCGGTAAGTGTATTGTGCTCAAAGATTTAGAGGTCAGTACGCCCGTGCAACGATACGCCTCTCTACACCACAGCATCTGGACCACCAAAACTATCGTATTTGACAATGGTGAGTAGTGGGAGCATATAATGCACCTAGGAACAATGTCGACCTTGATTTTTTTAGTGCTACAGGTGTTAATCCATGGGGAGGCTTAATGTTGCGTAGCTGTATGATCCCCAAATTTTTAACGCATGCAGTCACCATTCAACGTCATTGTGATACTGTACTCCTTCCCCATAAGCGTCTTTTCCAGTGGTTCATTTGGCCAAGACTTCATTATTATGGATGACAGTGTGCGACTGTATCGAACTCCGCAGGTGGAGGAGTTCCAGAAACGAGAGGACATTCGGCGAATGGAGTGGCCTGCCCGTTTACCCGGCCCAAATCTCATCGAGTATGTCTGGAATGCGTTGGGAAGACGTTCTGCAATACGTCCACAGGTACCATCGATCATACTGCAGTTGTCAACGCCGTTGGTGGAGAAATGAAAGGAACTATCACAAAAACTCCTTATCAATTTTGTGACTAGCACGGGAGCACGTTACAGAGCATGCACTGCTGTCTGTGGTTATCACACACCCTATTAAGAACCATGTCTGCGTGCACGGGAGTATCAGAAATCGCGGCGACTTCAGTGTAGTTACTGGCGGTGAATAAAAATGTCATTTCTATTCGTCTCATTCTTTCGGCTACATCCTTGCTATACACAGGGTTAACCACGTAAAACGTAACACCCCTTTTATTTTGTGAACCGTTACACATATTGAAACGCAGTTTTCAGCAAATGTTAAAATGTCGAGGGACACGTATTTTCTTTTTTTTTAATGCTTTTAGCGCTTTTATCAACGGAGATACTGAAGTAAGTACTTTTTCTAAATGGAACTGTATACCATTTATAACTGCATTCGATAGCTCTTGAGAAGACGCTTACAGTGATATAGCATTTGTTAATATTCACGTTGAAACGTGTCGTAAAAAATTCGAGAAATATCGTAGAATGTGAGAGCACGGTGGCCGGAAACGGTATTTTCGGGGAAAACACTGCCAAGTAGCCGTCTCGGATCAGGCTGCGTGGTTGTATACCGTAAGGTAGCCCTGGGCTACGAGAATAGAGCTTTATTTCCCTTTGAACCAATTTACGATCTAGATGTAGAAACACCTACGAATGTTCTATATGGAAATACAACATAGACTAGTATCTAGCGTATTACAAACGGCTTACAAAAACTACTTCACATTTGTGTACCTTCCCAGATTTACGTGAGCTGAATCTTCAAAAATATAGAGGTATAATGCGCTGCAAAAGGAAACTGAATTTTTTTTAATATCTAAATGTTCGAAGGGAAAGAAAATGAAATGTCGTGTGGTTAGGGCCTTCCGTCGGGTAGACCTGTCGCCTGGTGCAAGTGTCGATGGGGATGAGATGATGATGATACAGACAACAAAACACCCAGTCCCTGAGCGGAGAAAATTTCCGACCCAGCCGGGAATCGAACCTAGGCCCTTGGCGTGACAGTCCGTCACGCTGATCACGTTTTCTTTTCCCTTGTTGATCTCATTTTGTTCGTTATTGTTCGTTCTATTTGTTCGGGCGGACGTCCCTTACGCTTGTTCAAGTTTATTTTGGATCCATTAACTCAGTCTTTCATTACGGAGGGCAGCGAACCTTCTGAACGAACACGTTTAGCTACCGTGCCAGCTACCACTCAGCTATCGGTTCAAATGGCTTTGAGCACTATGGGACTTAACATCTGAGGTCATCGGTCCCCTAGAACTTAGAACTACTTAAACCTAACTAGCCTAAGGACAACACACACATCCATGCCCGAGGCAGGATTCGAACCTGCGACCGTAGCAGCCGCGTGGTTCCGGACTGAAGCACCTAGAACCGCTCGGCCACCTCGGCCGACACTCAGCTATCGGGGCGGAGCTGTTAGAAGGAAGATTTGACCTATCTTTTCCTGTACGCGGCTGTGTACTTCTTAGAGGTAAAATACACTCCTGGAAATGGAAAAAAGAACACATTGACACCGGTGTGTCAGACCCACCATACTTGCTCCGGACACTGCGAGAGGGCTGTACAAGCAATGATCACACGCACGGCACAGCGGACACACCAGGAACCGCGGTGTTGGCCGTCGAATGGCGCTAGCTGCGCAGCATTTGTGCACCGCCGCCGTCAGTGTCAGCCACTTTGCCGTGGCATACGGAGCTCCATCGCAGTCTTTAACACTGGTAGCATGCCGCGACAGCGTGGACGTGAACCGTATGTGCAGTTGACGGACTTTGAGCGAGGGCGTATAGTGGGCATGCGGGAGGCCGGGTGGACGTACCGCCGAATTGCTCAATACGTGGGGCGTGAGGTCTCCACAGTACATCGATGTTGTCGCCAGTGGTCGGCGGAAGGTGCACGTGCCCGTCGACCTGGGACCGGACCGCAGCGACGCACGGATGCACGCCAAGACCGTAGGATCCTACGCAGTGCCGTAGGGGACCGCACCGCCACTTCCCAGCAAATTAGGGACACTGTTGCTCCTGGGGTATCGGCGAGGACCATTCGCAACCGTCTCCATGAAGCTGGGCTACGGTCCCGCACACCGTTAGGCCGTCTTCCGCTCACGCCCCAACATCGTGCAGCCCGCCTCCAGTGGTGTCGCGACAGGCGTGAATGGAGGGACGAATGGAGACGTGTCGTCTTCAGCGATGAGAGTCGCTTCTGCCTTGGTGCCAATGATGGTCGTATGCGTGTTTGGCGCCGTGCAGGTGAGCGCCACAATCAAGACTGCATACGACCGAGGCACACAGGGCCAACACCCAGCATCATGGTGTGGGGAGCGATCTCCTACACTGGCCGTACACCACTGGTGATCGTCGAGGGGACACTGAATAGTGCACGGTACATCCAAACCGTCATCGAACCCATCGTTCTACCATTCCTAGACCGGCAAGGGAACTTGCTGTTCCAACAGGACAATGCACGTCCGCATGTATCCCGTGCCACCAAACGTGCTCTAGAAGGTGTAAGTCAACTACCCTGGCCAGCAAGATCTCCGGATCAGTCCCCCATTGAGCATGTTTGGGACTGGATGAAGCGTCGTCTCACGCGGTCTGCACGTCCAGCACGAACGCTGGTCCAACTGAGGCGCCAGGTGGAAATGGCATGGCAAGCCGTTCCACAGGACTACATCCAGCATCTCTACGATCGTGTCCATGGAAGAATAGCAGCCTGCAGTGCTGCGAAAGGTGGATATACACTGTACTAGTACCGACATTGTGCATGCTCTGTTGCCTGTGTCTATGTGCCTGTGGTTCTGTCAGTGTGATCATGTGATGTATCTGACCCCAGGAATGTGTCAATAAAGTTTTCCCTTCCTGGGACAATGACTTCACGGTGTTCTTATTTCAATTTCCAGGAGTGTACATGCTGTTGGACAACTGTATCTACCTACACTGCTCTAAATTATATCATATGGGATACGTTCATTAAACTAAACATTTTATTAAAAATATATTGGTGACCATTGGTACACTGCAAAATAAATATTCTTTTTAACGGACCATCGTTTCATAGTGAACGTAAGCGGGTAATGACAGTGTTACCAGCTACGTGCAACACAAGCTGACGACTTATCTGACATTGCAGTTTTATTTCGTACACACGTAAATGAAATAAATAATTTAAAAACAATGATTTGGTAAGCACGCAAATCATATAACATAAATTTTGCTTTCCAAAAATTAGCTTTGTCCTTTATTCTAGCATGTGATCAAACTTGACCATATACTGAAAGGTGCGTTTGCAATAGCCGTTCGAAAGAACGATGAACAGATGTAATTATAGTGGATGATATGGTAGAGCATGTACTGTCGATTCGACGACATATATCGTCTAGCGTAGTTAGGGTTAGGTCATAGACTGCATATTAGAGTGCACGCCAAAGAAAGAAATCAAGAGAAGTTAAATAGGGGGACCTCGCAGGCCATTTGATAACAGAATTTCGTCCTATCCAACGTCCACGGAAGTTCTTATTCAGTGTTTGCATTGCAAAACAGGCAAGTGAGCTGAACAACCGACGTGTTGCAGCCACATACACTGTCGAATATCCAGTGGTACCTCTTCTAGAGCAGGCGGTAGAATGTTCGACCGAAAGTGTGCGTACGAATGTCCATTTAGAAGGCCTAAGGTGAAGTAAGGTCCCACAATGTAATTTCCTATGACGCCGAACCATACGTTTACGCTCCATGGCGGTTAATGTTGCACCTGACTAAGCCAGTGTGGATTTTCGGCTGCCCAGTAGAATATGTTATGCAAATTTACATTAGGGTGGACATTGCTTCATCGATAAAGAGCGCAGGTTGGAATAACGTAGGGTCGTCTCACAGTCTCTGCAGGGCAAAGCGACTAAATTCTGTATAACGTTCGAAAACATGGGCGTCGAGTGCCTGAAGTAGTGACGGATGACAGAGATGGAAATTCTGTCGATACAGGATGCGAATGACACTGATCTGGGCGATTCCACATTCCTTGCCAATATGTCTCTTACCACTGTGCGCATTCATTAGCGTCGTAGCCAGAAGTAACCAGGCAAATGTGTTGATATTCTGACACAGCGTAGCACGAGAGCTCTGCTTGGCGGTGTTTGCACCGCTAATGACGATTCCAGCCACCGTGCTCTCAAATTCTAGGACATTTCTCGAATTTTTTTACAACTGGTTTCAACGTCAACATCAGCAAACGCTGTATCACTGTAACTGTGTTCTCAGCAACTATCAAATGAGGCTATAATAAGTACGAGAATATGGTTCCATTAAAAAAAAAAGTACCTGCTTCAATATTTCCTTGGATACCACCGCCAAAAATATTGACTAAACAAAACAATACGTGCCCTTAGATGCTCTAAAATTTGCCGAAAAC
This sequence comes from Schistocerca nitens, assembly GCF_023898315.1. NCBI lineage: Eukaryota > Metazoa > Arthropoda > Insecta > Orthoptera > Acrididae > Schistocerca > Schistocerca nitens. The sequence continues at coordinate 141,348,822 of NC_064616.1, read as the reverse complement.
CGCGTAACGATATGTGTAACCGTTCACGAAATAAAAGGGGTGTTACACCTTAAGCAACTCACCATGTATAGTCCAAGTCTCATCCAGCTATGTTGCTTGGCAGTGACACATCAGGCGAATGTTACTTTCGTCCTTAAGTTTTGCACACCGTTGTATTTGTTTGGCTTCTAAAGGAACACGAGAAGAATTAACAATCATGCAGCATGTGCATCTATATTAATCGATGATCTTAGCAATAGCCTTCTTACATATACACTGAAGCGCCATAGAAACTGGTATAGGCAGAATACGGCGCTTCGGTCGGCAACGCCTATACACGACAAGTGTCTGGCGCAGTTGTTAGATTGCTTACTACTGCTTCTATGGCAGGTTACCAACATTTAAGTGAGTTTGAACGTGGTGTTATAGTCGGAGCACGAGCGATGGGACACAGCATCTCCGAGGTAGCGATGAAGTGGGGATTTTCCCGTACTACCATGTCACGAGTGTACCATGAATATCAGGAATCCTGTAGAACATCAAATCTCTGATATCGCTGCGGCCGGAAAAAGATCCTGTAAGAACGGGACCAACGACGACTGAAGAAAATCGTTCAACGTGACGGAAGTGCAACCCATCCGCAAATTGTTGCAGATTTCAGTGTTGGCCCATCAACAAGTGTCGGCGTGAGAACCATTCAACGAGACATCATCGATATGGAGGCCCACTCGTCTACCCTTGATGACTGCACCACACAAAGCTTTACGCCTCACCTGGTCCCATCGACACCGTCATTGGACTGTTGATGACTGGAAACATATTGCTTGGTCCGACGAGTCTCGTTTCAAATTGTATCGAGAGGATGGACGTGTACGGGTATGGAGACAACCTCATGAATCCTTGGAACCTGCATTTCCGCAGGAGATTGTTCAAGCTGGTGGAGGTACTGTAATGATGTGGGGCGTGTGCAGTTGGACTGATACAGCGCCCATGACACGTCTAGATACGACTCTGACAGATGACACGTACGTATGCATCCTGTCTGATCACCTGCATCCATTTATGTCCATTGTGCATGCCGACGGACTTTGACAATTCCAGCAGGACAATGCGACTCCCCACACGTCCAGAATGGCTGCAGAGTGGCTCCAGAAACACTCTTCTGAGTTTAAACACTTCCGCTGGCCACCAGACTCCCCAGACGTGAACATTATTGAGCATATCTGGGATGGAGTGGAGATCTCTTGTGGAGACCTCTTCTGAACAACATGTTGAAAGGCTGCGAGGTGCCGGGGCTAGCAGTGTATTGATCACTAAATTCTACTAGAATCCACATATGTAAATCATGCTCTAAGCCCCCCCTATTCTAACTCCGACTTTTGCTGTTGCACAAGGATAAAAAAAATACGCGAACTGACTCTAATCAACCCTGCCAGTGGAGTAGAAGAGAGTTTGGCACCTGCAATAATTTATTTTGATAAATAAGTTAAATAAACAAAGGTTTCATTAACATAGGGAGGAATGATAGGGTTGCTCTATCGATTAACAGAATGAAAGTTCTGTCCAAAATAACAATAGGATTTATTAAGACTAACACAAAATAATAAACAAAAACACATAAACATTTACAATAAATCAAATTGGCTCAAATTGGAGACTCATACAAACACTGTAAAGGTGAAGTTGTCCCTAAACTAGATCGTGAGGTTTAAGACGAAGTGGTATGTGGAGCCAATTCCTTGCCACTCAAATCTCAAGAGAGACACACGGCTAACCCAACAGCAATTGCTGCTACTCAAGACAGAACAAAGTTAGAAATAGACGAACAGGCGCGCTCTGCTGACTTCTGATTATCACCTAGGAAAATCCCTATCTGCCGGTGCTGCGGACATACATTACCAAAACTGCCTTATTAACTGCTAGAACACGATCTGGCGTACCGCCGGCGAGGGCTGGTTGCTTCGACGTGCTCGACCGAAAGGCGACTGCCGACTACCCAGAGCACCCGCACAGGCCGAACACCGAACATTCCCGCCCCCACGACAGTGGCCGTGGTTACGTTCCAATCAGCAACTCGAAAACCGGCGGAAATTCCACTCCATTGCCGGAGCACTACCATTCCACCAATGGAGATTCTTGGCGCCAATTTCTGTGCTGATTTTGCAGAAAGTGCGGGAATTTTCCCGCCACAACTGCGTGGGTACACAAGTCATTCCCACGCCTCGCTGGTAGCCCGCCAGAAAGTGTTTTCGCAAGGTTTCTCTGAAGTAACGGAACCTCTAGCCCAGCCGCTACTTCACACCCCAGCGGGCGTGTCTCTTGACAATGTCGGCGTCTGAAAAGCATTCACTCGACTGCCTCACACACGTCGGCTTAACTCTCTCCTGTTCCACAGAGCCCGCCTGTCACCGGCCCACCCGGGTGACGAGAGACGCTGCGTGGGAAGTACGCGTGTTAAGGAAAAGCAACCCTCCACCGCATGCAACTAGAGAGGAGAATCGTAAGATAGAAATATGAGAGGGGGCTCATGCCACCTCTCATTGCCCCTACGCCATTTTAGATTGTAATTGGTGAGCGGTTGGCTCACTTAGGAGCAAGGTAGTGAGTCAATCGCCCAAGAACAATCTTACAAAGTGACTCCACATACCGCACTCTATAAAAAAGATCATTGCAACTGAAAAATGCAACTCATAGAGGGAGGATTATTTAAGATGTAGCCAACTTCACCTTCTTAATATGGAACACTAACACTCACATCACACATCCATACCCAGGGAGCCCCTTCCAAACACCGATTCACGCAGACATTCACGCTCTAAACATGGCCCGGGCATCTGAGCCAAATATGGAGCAGTTTATTCTTTACAATCAGAGTTGGAGTGCTCCGCAATTAAATGCCCAAGATGTTACAACAATTTTAATCATTAAACTAACCTGACCTCATTCACACATGATAATATTTAAGTTAACAATCTCTTTGTGAGTTTTCAGAATCTAGTTACAACCTCCGATTCATTCTGTCTCCCTGCAGCAAGAATAACCTTTACAAAATGTTCCCTGAACTGATGGTCCATTCACAATGACAGTGGTGGTATCTGCTTCAGTTTATGGGGACTTCAGGCACACTGTTAGCATACACACAACAATAAACACAAAATACAAAAAAAACATGATGTGGAGAACAATACAGTAATCTGTAATAAGAATTACAGTGTAAAACACAAACGCATACAAGGTATAACATACATTACAGAAACAACATAAGAGAAAGAAATTTAAGAAAAACAAAAAAAACAAGGTTCATGGGGCATCAAATTGTGCGTGCACATTGCACAAAGTTCACGACTGTGCTGAGAATGAGGCACTAAATCACATTGTTAGAAATATCCGTGGCACTTCACTGATTCCACTGTACTGACATCACATAAGGCTAAACGTCGGTTGTAGTTGCTACGTTGTGGCAACAGCAATAGGGAGTTCTGGAGTGTCTGCAGTACGCTGTTGAGATTGTAGTCAGACCCACGCATATGATCACGGCAGTACGGTAGGAAGACACAGTGATAGGTTCTCCTCACGTCGATTAATTGTCTCTGAGATCTCCTTGTTGGGATACATCACTAGTCTAGGTCTCTTCTCTCGCTGGACAGAACTTTACGTTTCCCAATATTGCAGTTCGACGAGGGATGATGGCACGTGGAGTGACTCCACAAGTGTGTGAGGTCATCCATACAGGATCGAACTAGGAGCGACTATTGTTAAAAACTGCTCTCTAATAGAGAGGAGAAGTAAGACATGAGACCATACATTTGTTGGTGTGGCACGATACTGCTTTGTGTATGCAGATCGGCCAATGCTAGTGAGTTGTAAAAACCCAAACAGGTGAGTATAGAGCGTCCCTTTCTGTCCTGAGGCACATGAGGCGCAGGTTCTGACACGATATGTGATCTTCTTCGTGTACTCACGACAACGTGGTCTGCCGCAGGGAATCCCTCCAAGCGGCTGCCGCGTCCGGAGAGCTAGCAGGCTGTCGCGTGTCAGGGTCAACGGCCAGCCCCACTTTCGCTTGTGGCGGGGCAAGGGTCCCGTGTAATCCCTCAGGTAGGCAGCCGGGTGACTGTCAGCGTGTAGGACGGGACGCTCGCCCTCTATCAGGTAGCCGAAGACCTCTTGTTTTTGCGCTGGCTGGCCTCTGCATTGCCACGATCCCCGTCATCTGCACAATTCTTACAAAAATCTTATGCCTAACTTTTTCCCATGACCTTCTATGTTATAATAAATTTACATAATGACACATTGATGGTCTGTTATTTCAGACACTCTTATTTTACTTTTATAGTTATTAATCTATGACAATCATTATAACCTCTAATCTACACATGGAAATAATTTATTTTGATATACGTGTAGAGACCGATCTCAGTATTGTACATGGTTGGTGATAACTGATGCTATGTAATGGATGAACAACTAAATGTGCGGGCCCGCACTAATATTACTATTAATTATATAGATCGACAGTAGACATGCTCAAGAATTAACTACCATATGCCACCGATCTACATTCTATGTCTTCTAAATAAATTATATTATTATGCAGGCTGAAGTTTTACTGAGCTATAAAGAACATGCAACTATTGTACGTTCGAACATGCAACTATTGTACGTTCGCTCGCCGGTCGTCCCTCCATCTCGGGTCTGTGGTTTCATGATCTGAAAAATAACATCCCAACAGGCGCGCGCCAAACACAACACTTGTGGTAGAAAACCCCCACAATATTAATCTAGTTATTGTAAAAATCCTAAAGTTTAATTTATCCTAGAATATGGTACTCTATTATTATTATTATTACTTTTTTTTTTTTTTTTGCAATACTCTCACATAATTCCTGTTACGTTGAGATGTCTCGCTGCTCGCCGCTATTGACGACAGTGATGTGCGCGCCGTACGACATGGCCTCCGAGTTCTCACTACGCCTCACTGAAACTCCAGAGACTGGGTTAGCCATGGCTATACACGACAATAAATTTATAGTTGCAACTTCCTTCTCTATCTGATGCGGTTTTCGGGATCAAAGCACACCTTTCCAGAAGCAATGCAATATGACCAAACCAGGACTGGTTCCTGTTGAGGATTCAGTCGCCCAACACACGCCAGCTACACAGTATGTCACGAATATCCAATTATAAGTCCCTGTTTATTCATCTGTGACAGTCACGAGCAGCACGCTAAATCCCCAACCAGCACATTGGCATGGTAGGCTTTATGCTCGCATTTCTCTCGTCTAGGGCACCATTGGAGTCAAACGCTCACAGGATCACCCCGACTTGCAAGACAACGATGCTGGCGCAGCTCTGCAAAAAACTATACTGCCCATATTCATCCTCGAAATCACGCAATATACCACAATCTTGCCGTGCACTGACGCGTGCCTGCAAGCATTGGTATGAACGTTTCACGAACTGGTTGTGGCCGCTATTGAGCGTATCACGACTTCTCAGAACGCTTCTAAGAGCACGTTCTTGTATGCGCCCGTTTGTGCGACGTCTCGTCACTCATCTTTATCCCTTAACATGGACACCAGATAGGAAAGGACAAAAACATTGCTCATGGAAAGGTAGTCCCTCTTATCGCAACGACAGAGGAGATCCCGAACATAGACAAAAAGGAGGATAGCAGCAGTAAATTCTTATGCAAGACAACGCAGCGTGTTAATACTTTAGCAATCTTAATCTATTAATGTAACGATTATTGTTCCCCGAAGAAAGGTTCATACATTTGCCTATTCTAATATGTACACCACTTAAACTACTATTATGCCACGAACTTCTTTGTGTGAGAGAAGTGGTGGAGTCCTACGGACTAGCGTCAATCCCTTCTTAGACTCCCCCTCCTCTGACGTGCATTAGGATTTGGAGGTCTAATTTCTATCTCCCGGTTCTCCTGTTGTCCTTGATTTCGCTCTCTCCAATTACGGTCGCTTTGCCGTTCGTCATTCCTCCGGTCCCAGATTGCTTGTCTAGATTGACCCTGTTCCCTGACGTTTTGGTTTCCGTGTCTCTGGTTTCCATAACCTTGAATAGCGTAACCTTGATTTCCGTAACCCTGGTTTCCGAACTGACCAGTCCGATTATGCGATCTGTTGTCGTCTTCCCTTGCTGGCCCGTGGTATTTGTTATTTTGCGCCTTCTTCCTGTCCTTTGCGTCTTGTTTATCGAAGACTACTTCGAGTTCGCGCAGTAGACTCTTGAATGCATCTATGTCAGATCCACACTTCCCGACAAGTGTCTGTTGATACCTAACTGGCAATTTGGAAAAGCAAAATTTAATGATTTCTCCGTTGCTATATGGACTATCTAAAAACTGATTCTTCTTGAGTAAATCATCAAAAAATTTGGTTGCGCTTCTATGCCCGGACACTTCCAGTTCAGGACAAAATATTATTTCCTCTTTAATCCTGTCTTGCGTTTCCTTTGACCAGTAGGTACGCAGGAATGCACCAACAAATTCCTGATAGGTCCGACACGTCGCTGCCACACCCCGCATCTTTTCCGCGGCTTGGCCTTCGATGTGTCCACACATGAATTCTAATTTTGCGTGGGTTGGCCATGATGACGGTAATGAATTAGTAAACTGCGTCACCCAGCTCTTCGGATGCATCGACCCTCCATTATCTCTGAACTTTTGGAATTTTAGTATCGACAGGAAGTGATTGTGATCAAAATCCTGTCCGATCCTCACACTGGTGTTGTCACTCGTTTCCGATACTTGCACGTCTGTTGAGTGTCCTGATCTATCTTGCTGATAACTGTGATGTGCTACCTCTGTATCACAGTGGAAGTGGCACTCCGAATTCCCTCTCCTAAGTGGACTACCATTATTTGAACTATTAGTAGGTGTTTCTGCGTGTGCATTGTTAGTTCCGCACTCTGTCACTGGGCTGGAGCACGGCGGGCTTTTCCTCGGAGACACAATTCTGTGTACTCCATCATTGGTATCCGAACGCGCAGTGCTCGTGTGTCCGTTTCGCTCTAGTTTTGCTATCCGACTCTCTACTTCTTTCATTTGTTTCGTGATGTTCGTAACCGCAATATTACCTTGGGTTTTTAAGAACGCTAGGGATTTTGAGTGGGCTTGTGTCGCACGTCGCAAGCGACCTGCGAGTTGAGAAGTTACTTTTGCAACTTTCATTGCCCCCATTGCTGCCGTTTTGGCTAGGCCTGCTACTTTTTGTGCTACCAGTGACATCTGTTTTGCTTCTCCACATTCTTTCTTTATTGTTAATAATTCCCCACGAATTTCCCTTATATGCGAAATTATTGCCTCCGTGTCCTTCTTACGCTGTTCGTCAGCTTCTTCTTTCTCCTTCTTACGCTGTTCGTCAGCTTCTTCTTTCTCCTTCTTGCGTTGTTTCTCATCTTCTTCCTTCTCCTTCTTACGTTGTTCGTCAGCTTCTTCTTTCTCCTTCTTACGTTGTTCGTCAGCTTCTTCTTTCATTGATCGTAGGAAGCTCAGTATTGGGTTAATGTCATCATCTTGATCCTCGTCACACATGGGTGATGTAACTCTGGACACCTGGGCGCTGGAGCTCTGACGTGACCGAGCTGGCCTCTGTCTGCACTCGTTCGTTTGACTATAAACTTCTGCTACCGTCTCGACCTGTGTGCCTGTCTCTGTTCCATCCTCCACTTCACTATCATAATCATGGCCGCGACGTTGCTCTAAGATCGCGTCCAAATCACCGTGCTCATCAATGACCCTGTCGTCCTGTCCTGCTAAAAATGTGCCCATCTCATCTGCGAACCTATCCCCGTCAGTAACGTGTCTCTTATCCATTATAGTATCCACTTTTGTTTTAGCTTCGCTCACTAATAGTCGTGCCTTACTTCTCGTGATCATTCATGAGAGACAAAATTTATCTAAAATACACAATAAAAATAATCTACTCCCAGTATTTTTTACACATAGACATAAAATTTCAACAACGCTGTTCCAACGCTGTAATCACAAACACAATTTGATGTGGTACAGAAACCGCACACAAATCCAACAAAGTGCGATGTGGTACGGACACCACATCAACGAAACACAAAAAACAATGAACAAAAAAAAATATATACACTGAAAACAAAAACTATAATCATGCGCCGCTACTTAAAACTAAACGCGGAACTACCAGAAAAAAACTTGGGTATTAATCAATAAAAAAAAATTAGAGAAAAAAAATTTGAATGTTCGTACTAAGAATACTGTTTGTTAATCAGTGATTCTCAGGAAAGATCCGAGGCTAAGGGTCGCCATATTATGCGAGGTGCCGGGGCTAGCAGTGTATTGATCACTAAATTCTACTAGAATCCACATATGTAAATCATGCTCTAAGCCCCCCCTATTCTAACTCCGACTTTTGCTGTTGCACAAGGATAAAAAAAATACGCGAACTGACTCTAATCAACCCTGCCAGTGGAGTAGAAGAGAGTTTGGCACCTGCAATAATTTATTTTGATAAATAAGTTAAATAAACAAAGGTTTCATTAACATAGGGAGGAATGATAGGGTTGCTCTATCGATTAACAGAATGAAAGTTCTGTCCAAAATAACAATAGGATTTATTAAGACTAACACAAAATAATAAACAAAAACACATAAACATTTACAATAAATCAAATTGGCTCAAATTGGAGACTCATACAAACACTGTAAAGGTGAAGTTGTCCCTAAACTAGATCGTGAGGTTTAAGACGAAGTGGTATGTGGAGCCAATTCCTTGCCACTCAAATCTCAAGAGAGACACACGGCTAACCCAACAGCAATTGCTGCTACTCAAGACAGAACAAAGTTAGAAATAGACGAACAGGCGCGCTCTGCTGACTTCTGATTATCACCTAGGAAAATCCCTATCTGCCGGTGCTGCGGACATACATTACCAAAACTGCCTTATTAACTGCTAGAACACGATCTGGCGTACCGCCGGCGAGGGCTGGTTGCTTCGACGTGCTCGACCGAAAGGCGACTGCCGACTACCCAGAGCACCCGCACAGGCCGAACACCGAACATTCCCGCCCCCACGACAGTGGCCGTGGTTACGTTCCAATCAGCAACTCGAAAACCGGCGGAAATTCCACTCCATTGCCGGAGCACTACCATTCCACCAATGGAGATTCTTGGCGCCAATTTCTGTGCTGATTTTGCAGAAAGTGCGGGAATTTTCCCGCCACAACTGCGTGGGTACACAAGTCATTCCCACGCCTCGCTGGTAGCCCGCCAGAAAGTGTTTTCGCAAGGTTTCTCTGAAGTAACGGAACCTCTAGCCCAGCCGCTACTTCACACCCCAGCGGGCGTGTCTCTTGACAATGTCGGCGTCTGAAAAGCATTCACTCGACTGCCTCACACACGTCGGCTTAACTCTCTCCTGTTCCACAGAGCCCGCCTGTCACCGGCCCACCCGGGTGACGAGAGACGCTGCGTGGGAAGTACGCGTGTTAAGGAAAAGCAACCCTCCACCGCATGCAACTAGAGAGGAGAATCGTAAGATAGAAATATGAGAGGGGGCTCATGCCACCTCTCAAGGCTGCAACGTGCTGTTCAGAAGAGATCTGCACCCGTCGTACTCTTACGGATTTATGGACAGCCCTGCAAGATTCACGGTGTCAATTCCCTCCAGCACTACTTCAGACATTAGTCGAGTCCATGCCACGTCGTGTTGCGGCACTTCCGCGTGCTCGCGGTGGCACTACACGTTACTAGGCAGGTGTACCAATTTCTTTGATTCTTCAGTGTATTTGGATAGTGTCCTGCTGAACTATTCTAGATTAAATTTTTCGGTAAAAAAATACGTATGTTCTGCTTGTATCGCTTAACGGGCTAGCTTGCGAGACAGGGAGGTGAGAAAACACGAATCGGATTCAGCCTGGTACACGGATAAATCTGAGTGTGGTTTTTAGGCGGTATTACACGTTAGCTTTGACTATTCTGGGGTGGTCTCCAATCAATGACCCAGAAATAACGTCACGGAAATAGTTAAAATCTGGCAACATCTATGTTTCAGGCTTCTCAGACGGATGGCGCATACGATTCCCCTCCCTTGGGCTAATGGGCGACTGTGGTGACGAGAAGGGCATCCGGCCGCAAACTTTAAATAAAATGAATTTGCCAAAGGTTGAAAACAGTGGACCCCATACGACGGAATAAACGCTAGGTAAGGTGGGGTAAAAAATTACCTACGTATAATTTAATGTAGCTTACGAAGATAAAGTAAGCGACCCAGTAATGCACAAATAATATGGTTCAAATGGCTCTGAGCACTATGGGACTTAACAGCTGTGGTCATCAGTCCCCTAGAACTTAGAACTACTTAAACCTAACTAACCTAAGGACATCACACACATCCATGCCCGAGGCAGGATTCGAACCTGCGACCGTAGCAGTCGCGCGGTTCCGGACTGCGCGCCTAGAACCGCGAGACCACCACGGCCGGCGCACAAATAATACATTTTAAAACAAGACGTAGTTTTTGCGATACGAACTTCAACGTCGCTTACGCGTTTGACGCAAGCTGCATCGTTTGTAGGACCAACTAAAAATAAATACTTGTGTTTGCAATAACAGTCTCTCGTACTGTGAGTTATACACTACTGCCCATTAAAATTGCTACACCACGAAGATGACGTGCTACATACGCGAAATTCAACCGACAGGAAGAAGATGCTGTGATATGCAAATGGTTAGCTTTTTAGAGCATTCACACAAGGTTGGCGCCGGTGGCGACAACTGCAACGTGCTGACATGAGGAAAGTTTCCAACCGATTTCTCATACACAAACAGCAGTTGACCGGCGTTGCCAGGTGAAACGTTGTTGTAATGCCTCGTGTAAGGAGGAGAAATGCGTACCATTACGTTTCCGACTTTGATAAAAGTCGGATTGTAGCCTATCGCGATTGCGGTTTATCGTATCGCGACATTTCTGCTCGCGTTGCTCGAGATCTAATGAATGTTAGCAGATTATGGAATCGGTGGGTTCAGGACGGTAATACAGAACGCCGTGCTGGATCCCAATGGCCTCGTATCACTAGCAGTCGAGGTGACAGGCATTTTATACGCATGGCTGTAACGGATTGTACAGTCACGTCTCGATCCCTCGAGAGACCATGGCTGCGGTTGCCCTTGACGCTGCATCACAGACAGGATCGCCTGCGATGGTGTACTCAACGACGAACCTGGGTGCACGAATTGCAAAACGTCATTTTTTGGTATGAATCCAGGTTCTGTTTACAGCATCATGATGGTCGCATCCGTGTTTGGCGACATCGCGGTGAACGCACATTGGAAGCGTGTATTCGTCATCGCCACACTGGCGTATCTCCCGGCGTGATGGTATGGGGTGCCATTGATTACACTTCTCGGTCACCTGTTGTTCGCATTGACGGCACTTTGAACAGTGGGCCCTACATTTCAGATGTGTTACGACCCGTGGCTCTACCCTTCATTCGATCCCTGCGAAACCCTACATTTCAGCTGGATAATTCACGACCGCATGTTGCAGGTCCTATACAGTCTTTGTGGATACAAGAAATGTTCGACTGCTGCCCTGGCCAGCATATTCTCCAGATCTCTCACCAATTGAAAACGTCTGGTCAATGGTGGCCGAGCAACTGGCTCGTCACAATACGCGAGTCACTACTCTTGATGAACTGTGGTATCGTGTTGAAGCTGCTTGGGCAGCTGTACCTGTACACGCCATCCAAGCTCTGTTTGACTCAATGCCCAGGCGTATCAAGGCCGTTACTACGGCCAGAGGTGTTTGTTCTGGGTACTGATTTCTCAGGATCTATGCACCCAAATTGCGTGAAAATGTAATCACATGACAGTTCTAGTATAATATATTTGTCCAATTAATACCCGTTTATCATCTGTATTTCTTCTTGGTGTAGCAATTTTAATGGCCAGTAGTGTCTTACTATCACATCACGCTTTCTACACTCCTGGAAATTGAAATAAGAACACCGTGAATTCATTGTCCCAGGAAGGGGAAACTTTATTGACACATTCCTGGGGTCAGATACATCACATGATCACATTGACAGAACCACAGGCACATAGACACAGGCAACAGAGCATGCACAATGTCGGCACTAGTACAGTGTATATCCACCTTTCGCAGCAATGCAGGCTGCTATTCTCCCATGGAGACGATCGTAGAGATGCTGGATGTAGTCCTGTGGAACGGCTTGCCATGCCATTTCCACCTGGCGCCTCAGTTGGACCAGCGTTCGTGCTGGACGTGCAGACCGCGTGAGACGACGCTTCATCCAGTCCCAAACATGCTCAATGGGGGACAGATCCGGAGATCTTGCTGGCCAGGGTAGTTGACTTACACCTTCTAGAGCACGTTGGGTGGCACGGGATACATGCGGACGTGCATTGTCCTGTTGGAACAGCAAGTTCCCTTGCCGGTCTAGGAATGGTAGAACGATGGGTTCGATGACGGTTTGGATGTACCGTGCACTATTCAGTGTCCCCTCGACGATCACCAGTGGTGTACGGCCAGTGTAGGAGATCGCTCCCCACACCATGATGCCGGGTGTTGGCCCTGTGTGCCTCGGTCGTATGCAGTCCTGATTGTGGCGCTCACCTGCACGGCGCCAAACACGCATACGACCATCATTGGCACCAAGGCAGAAGCGACTCTCATCGCTGAAGACGACACGTCTCCATTCGTCCCTCCATTCACGCCTGTCGCGACACCACTGGAGGCGGGCTGCACGATGTTGGGGCGTGAGCGGAAGACGGCCTAACGGTGTGCGGGACCGTAGCCCAGCTTCATGGAGACGGTTGCGAATGGTCCTCGCCGATACCCCAGGAGCAACAGTGTCCCTAATTTGCTGGGAAGTGGCGGTGCGGTCCCCTTCGGCATAGCGTAGGATCCTACGGTCTTGGCGTGCAGGCCGGCCGACGTGGCCGTGCGGTTAAAGGCGCTGCAGTCTGGAACCGCAAGACCGCTACGGTCGCAGGTATGGATGTTTGTGATGTCCTTAGGTTAGTTAGGTTTAACTAGTTCTAAGTTCTAGGGGACTAATGACCTCAGCAATTGAGTCCCATAGTGCTCAGAGCCATTTGAACCATTTCTTGGCGTGCATCCGTGCGTCGCTGCTGTCCGGTCCCAGGTCGACGGGCACGTGCACCTTCCGCCGACCACTGGCGACAACATCGAAGTACTGTGGAGACCTCACGCCCCACGTGTTGAGCAATTCGGCGGTACGTCCACCCGGCCTCCCGCATGCCCACTATACGCCCTCGCTCAAAGTCCGTCAACTGCACATACGGTTCACGTCCACGCTGTCGCGGCATGCTACCAGTGTTAAAGACTGCGATGGAGCTCCGTACGCCACGGCAAACTGGCTGACACTGACGGCGGCGGTGCACAAATGCTGCGCAGCTAGCGCCATTCGACGGGCAACACCGCGGTTCCTGGTGTGTCCGCTGTGCCGTGCGTGTGATCATTGCTTGTACAGCCCTCTCGCAGTGTCCGGAGCAAGTATGGTGGGTCTGACACACCGGTGTCAATGTGTTCTTTTTTCCATTTCCAGGAGTGTATGTAGAGGTAATTGTTTCTCTTATGGATATAAGAGAATATGCCATTAGACACCAAGCGGAAAGGATGTGTATTAATTTACTGCTGCACAACTTTCTGTTGACAAATAAATCACCAGATGCTGTTACCTGCTGCCTTCGTTTTGCGTACTAAAACGTTCTGTACCATACAGAACATCCTACACAATAAACACGGCTGCTCTTGGAAAAAATTACAACAAGATTTACCTTATTCTCGAGGAATGGTTTCTCTGTTCATGAAACAGTCTTGGTAACAGTTTCTACATTCGATTCCCATCAGGGTGTCATGGCTTTATTCATCGAGCAGTTTTTAGATAGCCTATTTTCCTGTTCTTGCTTCCGACTACGTAAAACGTCGATTATGTCGCAGGATGTAATAACCATGTGGCCCTATATTATTTAATATAGTGGTACCAGATATCCCTGTGGGACAGATACAACTGTAGTTGGATCTGTATTATTCGTCTGAAGGAATCTTCAGGTACTGATTGCTTTAAGATTCTATTATTTTTTATTACGAAGAACATAAAGCGCCGTGCCTCCTCATCAACGCTATTTAACAACTCTGGTTTTATATGAAATGATGGGCAGATTTTGATTTTTTGCACTTTAGACAGAACATCTTATCGGATTACGAGTAGCGATCTTTTTTTTTTTTGTGCTACTAGCTGCCCTTGTATTTGATACCGGTAAGTCACAGCGCATTGCACAAAAAAAAAAAAAAGCATTTTAAAACCCTTCGATATTTTGTATTTAAATTCTCTGAAAGCAGTTGACTGACCATAAGTTTTTGTAACCTTCAATTACATTCGTAGACTTAAAAAATTGCAATTTTTGGATGAATCGGTACTTTTCCTGTCTTGGGCCATGAGTACATTTATTTTATCTAAACTTATACAATGGACGTTATGCTGTTGAGTAAAAGGCGTCTAATAATCCGACTGCTTCTCTACGATATCCAAACTAAGCTTACTGATCACAAAATTGAAACAAAATCATATCTAATCGTACTTGGCACACCCAGTTTTAAACCTAAAAAAAAAAAAAAATTCCTCTTCAGGCGTTCCTATCCAACTATTATCGAAAGACCTGTCAATACGATATCATCCAGTATCCTGTCAATTATACGCAAACACCATGTGTGAGATGTGAATTAAAATACATTCCCTTTAACGTCTCCCTGTGTGGTGACATAGACATACGCATGTAATCATAACGTGTAGGCCTTCACGGCCGTCGTCTTTACTAATTAAAACTTCCGGGCTAATAGGCCGTGGTCGAAGAGTAGAAATTTTTCCTCCTGACCTTTCGTTGGCAACTGCGACAGCAGCTTCTGAAGTGAGTCAACGACTGGCTGCTGGGTCGTGGAGGTCCCGTTTATATCAGCGCATAGAGGGTGCCACCACTTGTCACGTGCTGTTGACAGTGAAACTATCTCTGACTGACGTCATTACTCTCGATAAAAGGTAATCGATTGCCAAATCGTTGGTAAAAGTCAACCGCCATATCTTAGGTAACTTTAAGCCTTTTTCTTTTCTTTTAAAATTATTGTGATGCATATAAATCCCTATGACCGCATAATAATGCGGTGTCTTAGCTAGCACACTTCTCACAAAATTTTATTTCATGATCATCGTTTTCAAAAACATGTTCCACTACGCCGATATGCGATGTGTGCCAGACGACAGTTCCTTTTTTGTTCGGTTAGGTGGGTATTAAATCTTCTTTTCTTTGTTCCAAATAGACCTTACCATAACTACACGGAATTTTATACACCCCGGGGGTTGTAAATGGGTGTAGTGCGTTTTTCGCTGATCTTGAACATTCACTGATCTTCTTGGTGGCTCTGAGGATTGTTTCAACTCGAAACCGGCCAGAACTTGCTCAATACGGTCCGTAATATTGTGGATAAATGGAAGAAAACGTTTTCCAGCCGATGGTTTTTGTTGTTGCATGTTTCCGGACACTTTTCTTCTGGGATGTAGTGCTCGATCCATCTCATTATCAGCGTATTCATTTTTCTTGAAAGCTGTTCGCAAATGATTTAGTTCCTACAGATCGTTACCTTCATAAGGATTCGAACCATCATGCCAGACAGAAGAGAGATATTACAAAAATATTGGTGGACAGGACTAATAAAATCGGTGAGCCAGTTTATTTGCAAGAGGAACTAAAAATTTCTGCTGTTCGACCACGTCCTCCTAGCCTGGAAGTTTCAATTACTGAATACACATGAAATCTTATACATCACTGAATTCCCAACTTCCAGCCTTCGCTGTTAGCGGCCGGATATTTTCTGACTAGCTGGTAAGGGCTTTGCTGTGACCCAACCTCTGTTAAGCAGTGTACGGTACAAACAACGTAATAATTAAAACGAAAATTAATACACATTATAAAATATAAATTTATCCTTTGCACATTTCTTCGTAAAAAGACTAATTAGCCTTTCAACATTTTGAATGGTGAAAATGTATAAATACAAACATCCACTGAAACCAAAAGAACCATGTGGTACCTAACATAGTGAGAGGTTGGTATCTGAAAAGAGTATTATATCTGTTGTGGCGTAACAAGCTAGCTACGCCACACTGAGAAGTAGCCGAAAGGGCACGCGTCAACTCACGCCGTCTTGCGTTAAGTCTGAAACAGGATACGTGATGAAAGCTATAAAGAAAAGAACGGAGCTTAGGTTTACTTAACTTTAATTTCCTTGTGGTACATATCTCTTGATAATACAAGTGAGACTCTCTCCAGATATGGTTAATGGCGCCTTGCTAGGTCGTAGCCATGGACTTAGCTGAAGGCTATTCTAACTGTCTCTCGGCAAATGAGAGAAAGGCTTCGTACGTGTAGTCGCTAGCAATGTCGTCCGTACAACTGGGGCGAGTGCTAGTACGTCTCTCCAGACCTGCCGTGTGGTGGCGCTCGGTCTACGATCACACAGTGGCGACACGCGGGTCCGACATGTACTAATGGACCGCGGCCGATTTAAAGCTACCACCTAGCAAGTGTGGTGTCTAGCGGTGACACCACAATATCTACATCTTATTATTGTTTATCTTGTTTGCTGTATTCACTATGATAGTTTGCTAAAATTTTGAATTTTGTATGAGCCACCAATCATTTAAATACTATCATAATATCGCCTGAAGACCACTTTCTGATGGACCGGCGTCTCAGGCAACTGGTAAACAATTTAAATCACTTTCAATAAATATGCGGCACATCCTACGAGTGAAGTCATTTAACCTTCCATAGGATGAATTTATGAGCCCGCCATATCTTACTACAGCAAAGTCACCAGTGACAGAGTATAGCGAGTCGTCAACAGAAGGTTGATTGATGGTGTAGTCTGCTGCCATTTGGTGAAAATATATTAGCTTTACCGAAATGTTGAAGTCTTGTACATCTGATCAGCGTTCCCTTGGAAAAATCATACTTATCATTTTTGTTTGACGTGAGAATAGTGTACAGGAGCAGGAAGAGGGATGCTGTTGCATCCCGCTTATGACGACAATGTACAGGACATCGAGCGGTAAGGAGTGATCAGCTGCGTGCCCACGGCTTATGTTAAATGATAAAACAGGAAATTAGATCAAATAAAGAGAAGATATTTCAGCTTACGGGACACACGGAGCGCACCTATGGTAGAAAATTACTGCCCAGAAGGTCGAACAACTAAAGAATGTGGGCAACGGAGGTGAGGTGGTTCATGTAAAGTTCTGTTGGTGGCCGGTCATGGGATGCAGAGCCAGTGGCTCTACCTCACAAGGAAGACGACTGTTCTACTCGACGTCTCGCTCACAAGAGAGAGAAGCAATTGTGTTCTGCTCTGCAGAACCCTCCGGCGTCCACACACATAACCTGCCTCTCACGTATGCCGTTGGTTAAACCGATGGTGTGTATTTGCTAGAAAACTTCATCAGAGGGCTTAGGGCGTCCCTTGTGAGTAGCTTTAACCGGAAAGTACCGTCTCGGTTCTGAAAGACAGGCAACTTGTGTCAAGTAGGCATAGCCGACGTTCCTCTGGGAGAAAAATTGTGAAGTTTTTTTGGGGGTGTTTCAATAATTTTTTAAAATCAATTCCCTGAATGTTCGTTGACGGTTTTCCGTGATTGCATGTAAGGTGGCTGCTGAAAAAGCAGCAACAGACAGCAGTCGTGCAAATCAATAAAAAAAAATTGTTCAAATGATTCTGAGCACTATGGAACTTAACATCTGAGGTCATCAGTCCCCTAGAACTTAGAACTACTTCATCCTAACTAATCTATGGACATCACACACATCCATGCCCGAGGTAGGATTCGAAGCTGCGACCGTAGTGGTCGCGCGGCTCCAGACTGAAGCACCTAGAACCGCCGGTCACACCGGCCGGCGCAAATCAATTGACATATCGTGACAAGAGATAAGGGAAGAAGCAATTACAGAAAGTATCCCAATACAAGGATCACAGTGTAAGTACTGCGACCGAAAACGATAAATCCCATTCGAAAAAATGGCTCTGAGCACTATGGGACTTAACATCTATGGTCATCAGTCCCCTAGAACTTAGAACTACTTAAACCTAACTAACCTAAGGACAGCACACAACACCCAGTCATCACGAGGCAGAGAAAATCCCTGACCCCGCCGGGAATCGAACCCGGGAACCCGTGCGTGGGAAGCGAGAACGCTACCGCACGACCACGAGCTGCGGACAAATCCCATTCGATATTCTACGCCAAATTAGCTTATGTGAGGTGTTAAATGACATGATAAATAGTCCTTAAATAAAAAGGAACACCTAAACTCACGAAATAGTCCACGTGGGGACGGTAACAGTCGAATCCCCCAGATAAACAACATTGCAGCACCGAAAGTTATAAAGAAATGTTGCACACATGAGACGCTAACTACGATAGACAGACGATGAGTTACGTCATGTAAGCCGCCAGTACCACGAGAAGAAAATACGTAGCCCAACCGATCGCATGTACACAGAACATATGGCCTAATTACCCTGAATCGCAAAGTAATAATATTTTTCTACTAGGTGTAACGTTAAAGTAAATCTAATTATTCGTCAGTAAACTGTGAACTAATACCAAAATAGTGGTCGTAATTTCAATACCAACAACAGCAATGATGGTAGAAATGTAAATAGGTCTTTAATAAAATAGCCGCTCACACGGGGATAAGCGAATGCCATTCCTACGCTATGTAACGAAAAGCGCCCTCCTTCATATACCGCTCTCCTCCCCTCCTCCATTTCTGAGCATTCTACTTGTTAAACAAATAGTTTTTAATGCAGCATTTGGACATTATTACATTACTTTGTCCCCAGTGAACGCATTTTACGAATTAGGAAGCTTAGCAATCCCCGCTGACGACGAGATCATTATAGACTGTGTACAATGATTCTGTTGGACAATGACGGGAAAGAAAATCGTCAGTGCCCTTAGCGAAGGTTTCATTTTAGCATAAATCTTCATCATTTGCAGCAAAACACGCAAAATTCAAATCAGGATAGCCAGCACTGGAGATCTATCCCTCTCGAATGCAGAGCCAGTTTTTCAAAGATTTCTGAAGTGGTGAACGCGCGATGAACAGATGTTGCCGAGTTTCTGTACGTATGTCTGACACGCAACCTACACTAAAATTAATGAAAAACGTATAAATATGAATCTGAGTGGATCTTTCATTAGTTTAGTGTATCGAATCTACATGAGTTCTTTCGAACAACGGAGCAGTGAACCTTGTTTTGTGGACAGGACTGATGCTGAAAAGGCAGATTTCAAACAGCTGCCTCTGCATGGGAAGCATTCTGCTATGTAAAAACTTTGCATGTGTAACGGAATTCATTTTTCCAAATGGTCATAACCTCAACAAGCGTCATCACACTGGTTCCATAGAATTTCCCTGTCATGCACCGTTCACTACGTGTATATCAGATCCACACAAATTCATCTGAGCGCCACAGCCTGTATACGGCTTTCCACAAAAGAAAATCGCCTTTCAGTTCCATTACTGGATGACGTCGTTGTTTACACTTCTCTAAGAGAAGATGCTAATTCCTTCTTCCGATGAATGGTGTTTGTGCAGCAGTAAGTCAATGAAAATTATGCCCTACCGTAAAGAAAGAAGAAAGATTAGGGTTCCACGTCCGGTCGAAGACGAGGTCGTTATAGACGGAGCACACGGCACACATTAGCATTTAGGAAGGCTGTGGACGGAAACTGGTCGCCCCTTCTAAGACGAACCAACCCAGTGCGCGTCTTAATCTATTTGGGGAAACCACAGGAAACTTAAATCTCTAGGACTGTACACGGAGTTGAATCCCAGTCCTTACGAATCATAGTCCAGTGTCTTAACCATGCTTCCCGGTTTAACCGACAATGGACAAATTATTTTATGATCAATCTCCGCTCTTGAATTGCTAGGGACGCCACTTCTAATAGAGTGGAAGGAAATATGACAACTGGTCAGGACAATAAGTGTTGCTCTGGGCGTCTAAACGAGTTCTATTTCACAGAGCAACTAGTCGGCCGAGTATCGAAAAACTTTGTCAAGAATCCTGTGTATACTGTCAGCTCGGCCGAATGAAACCAAAATGGTTGACTGACTGATAAATGTTATTCACGGAGGTTTCACTGAACCGAGTCGGAGCCACAGGGCGTCCGTTACTGCTTTTTTATGATGTTTCACATTTAATTACTTCCGAACGTGAGAAGTGAGTAAATCGTTTGAATGCGATCATATCACAGAAGGAAACGTAAGGAAACAGGTATCACCTGCGCAGTATATAGGGGCAACTGTGGTCGAAAGTTGCATAGGATGTGGCGTAGATTCATTGTACTCAGCGGTTACCACATACAGCGTGTCGCAGGAGGGATGGTAATATTTAGGGATATGACAGGAACGATCATTCGTACAAAAAAAATTGTAGTAGAGATGGGCTCTAAAATTGATAATTTGAGAGATAAGAGAACTTGTTCAGTAGAAGAGACGTGTTTAACAGTAGCGACGATAAACAGATGCACACAGTTTTTAAAGCTATGCAGTTTAGAGCGCGCGTATACTCGAAATTTGTGCTTCGAACTATCGTAAGTGTCATATCCATCAAAACTGACCATTCCTCCTGGGGCAGCGTATATGAACCCCACAGAATTCGGAAACTACCATTTCTCCCATATGATGTCTAGTACACAGGGTGTTTCACAATTCCTATTACCGGCTTCTACAGATTAGAGAGTGGATTTAATACATAAATTTGATGAACCCATGTTCGGAAATGAACCGCTGGAATTTAAACTTAGTTTGAGTATCGGATCATTTTCAGATCTACAGCTTCACGGTAAACACATAGCGTAATATTCAGTTCCGACCTGTGTGCTTTACAAGAGCGTATGACACGGTCATTGTTTCGAGCCTCCCCGTTGTGAACATACCAGTTTCTCGCAGCAGTTGACGTAAATGTTGTGTGTAAGTGACGCCAAAATTATAACAGGGGCTGACGACGGCCCCCTGTTCTCATTTCGTGTGCGTACAGCGAAGAGGAAGATTTGAAAGTGGGTCAAACTTATTTTATATCCAAAAGGTATATTTCCGGACATTAGTTCCATTCAAACCTGTATCTACCAAGTCCCAACTACAGCCCCTAGAAGCATGTAACAGGAATTGTAAAATGCGCTGTATAAGGGACGTCATTGTTTTGGTGTCATCCTCTGATACCAAAATACTGATGTATGTTAATGTGGTCGATGCAGCCCAGCAACCGTAACACGACACATAGCACTTGATTCGCGAGCGATGGGGCTCACCAAATGAACTCCATTGCGAAGCGAAAACCGTCTAAACAACGATAGTCGCTGAGAACCGTAAACGCACAAGTCTGTAGCCGTTTCTCACACAGATCCGTTGGCAAGCAACGTCGTTGGACTGCTACACATTCGGCGGAAGACGAATAGCTTCACGAGACAGCTGTTTCAATTGGCTCGTTGCCGCGCGGCCGCGAAATTTCTAGTGAGTATCTACTGTGGCCGCGCCGGCCAGGGTGGCCGAGCGGTTCTAGGCGCTTCAGTCCGGAACCGCGCGACCGTCGTAGGTTCGAATCCTGCCTCGGGCATGGATGTATGTGATGTCCTTAGGTTACTTACGTTTAAGTAGTTCTAAGTTGTAGGGGACTGATGACCTCAGATGTTAAGTCCCATAGTGCTCAGAGCCATTTGAACCATCTCTTCGACAGCAGGTTAATCTTCGACCCTCTCTTGGGGTCGATATGCTACGATACTAAAATTGTCTCTGCGGGAAAAAATATTGTTAACAGTAAAAATAATCCCATACTGCTTGACAAGTTTTCTTTACTATTATCCCAAGTGTTTCATTGGACTGTCTAGATGATAGTCCAGTGTTTTGAAAGCAGAACTGCTTCCCAAACAACATGCAGAGAAGAAAATCATGTGCTAGTTAAGCTGTTCACCGCTTAGCCGTGTGATATCGATAAAACTTGGCAGGTATCTTCGAGTCAAAACTCGACTGAAGAAGGCGCCATACACTAATGTAACAAAAGAGAGGGATATTTTCTTATATTGTGTCGGGCCTCCTATTGCCCGGCCTAGAGCAGCAACTCGACCTGACAAGGACTCAAGAAGTCGTTTGAAGTGCCTTGCAGAAATATTGAGCCATGCTGTCTCTGTAGCTGTTGAAAACTGCGAAAGTGTTGCAAGTGTAGGATTTCGTGCACGAAATGACCTCTCGATTATCTCCCATAAATGTTCGTTGGCATTCATGTCGGGCGGAGTAGCTCACTAAATTATTCCCTCTAACTGTCCAGCCGGCCGAAGTGGCCGAGCGGTTCTAGGCGCTACAGTCTGGAACCGCGCGACCGCTGCGGTCGCAGGTTCGAATCCTGCCTCGGGCATGGATGTGTGTGATGTCCTTAGGTTAGGGCTGATGACCTCAGCAGTTAAGTCCCACAGTGCTCAGAGCCATTTGAACCTTCTAATTGTCCAGATAGTTCTTCAAACCAATCGCGAACGACTGCTGTCCGGTGACATCTTTGGTAACATGAAGTCCACGATTGACTGCAGATGGTCTCCAGGTAGCCTGACATAACCATTTCCAGTCAATGAGCGGTTCAGTTTGAGCCAGAAGATCCAGTCCATTCCATGTAAACACAGCCGACACCACTATGGAGCCCGCACCACCTTGTAGAAGAAAACTTGCCTCCATGGCTTCAGCTCTTACCAACTGAAATCAGGATTCATCTGACCAGGCCACGGTTTTCCAGTCGTCTAGGGTCCAACCACGGGCACAGGAGAGGTACTGAGGTGATGCGCTGTTAGCAAAGTTCAAAATGGTTCAAATGGCTCTGAGCACTATGGGACTCAACATCTTAGGTCATAAGTCCCCTAGAACTTAGAACTACTTAAACCTAACTAACCTAAGGACATCACACACACCCATGCCCGAGGCAGGATTCGAACCTGTTAGCAAAGACACCCGCGTCCGTCGTCTGCTGTCATAGCCCATTAACGCCAAATTTCGCCGCCCTGTCCTAATGGATAAGTTCGAAGTACGTCCCACATTGAATTCTGCGGTTATTTCACGCATTGTTGCTTGTCTTTTAGGAGTGACAAATCTGTGCAAACGCCGCTGCTCTCGGTCGTTGAATGAAAGCCGTCGACCAGTGCGTTGTCCGTGGTGACAGGTAATGCCTGAAATTTGGTATTCTCAGCACACGTTTTACATTGTGGAAATCGGAATATTGAATTCCCTGACATTTCCGAAATGGGATGTTCTATGCGTCTAGCTCCACTACCATTCCGCGTTCAACGCCTGTTAATTCTCGTCGTGCAGGCGTAATCACGTCGGAATCCTTTTCACTGGAATAACCTGTGACAGCTCCGACAATGCGCTGGCCGTTTATACCTTGTATACGCGATACTACCGCCATCTGTATATGTGCATATCGCTATCCCATGACTTTTGTTCCTCAGTGTAGTGCTAAGTTTCTTGCGATACAGGAAACAATTTTTCTATAACAACGTTGCTGCGAAGAGAGTAAGTGGTTACTCATTCTTTTCATATCTCGTGATTTTTTTTAAAGAATGACGCCGAAAGACACCAAATTCATACGATAAAACCGCAACGCACGTTTACTTGACTTATCAAAATGAAACTTGCACTATGCAGGCTGCCACGAAGTATCTTTCGCATGTCGTTCTGTGTCTGTACAGCTACGTGATGGATGTGTATCTTTCGTCTAGCGTTTTAATTTCTAAATGACGCTTACTGTGTGCAGTCTATAACTTCATTGCTTAACTACGTTTTCGTCCTGAAGAATTAACATATCTAGCATACATACAGAAGTCAGTCAACGACACTGCTTGACACTGGCTAAAAACGGCTGAAACATCGGAAAAGAAAAGAATAATTTCCCAGACTCACTTCTGAAAGAAGCAAGAACAACAACAGCAGTTTTTCAAAGAAAATTCCGCACTGGCTGTACGAATTATTTTTATTAAATCTGCGACCGGTTTCGCACTACTTATCGGTGCATCCTCAGGCAATAAACGCTATTTATAACATAGCCTGAGTCAGGCCGTGTCCACTGCCGCGCGGCTCCTCTCAACTTGCACGGTCAATGCCGCTCGCATCCTTCAAAAATTCTTAAAAAAGGTTTTTAGATTTTAACTACCGCTTTCACCAGATGATGGAATATTGGACGTGAATGGTGGGGAGTGGCTACATGGCAATGTTCAACGCTACTATGTTATAATTAGCGTATATTGTCTGAGGATGCACCGGTAAGTGGTGCGAAACCAGTCGCAGATTTAATAAAAGTCATTCATATAGCCAGTCCGGAATTTTCTTTGAAAAAATGTCGAAGTTTGGTTATCGTTGCCCGCCCTACAAAACAACAACAGAATTATCTCTTTGATGAAATGTTTTCCTTGAATTCTGTTTCCAATAAATGTAGATACTATAACGGACGCTACATTATTATATAGTTTTCTTGAACTATTTGTATAATTTCGTTTTCAAAATTTTATTTTAAAATAGCAAAAAAAAAATCATATTCACTAAACATTTTGCACCTATCCACGAGTGCATCGTACTTCATTACTAAAGCCTGATGTTTCCCAGGTGATAATATACGTAAGAAATTTGACCGTTTTGCAATTACGTGCTGAGCAGTTGTTACAGTGCGTATTGAAATGTCTCTGATGTCATGTTGCAGAATTTGAAAAATGTTTCACAAACCCGCTTCATTTCTTCACGTAAGAGATGAAATTCTCGTAGTCTCGTTTGTTTCCTTAGTATGAGAAGAATCAAACCAATGGACAGTATTCGTACAGTTCTTCGGACTCTCAGATAATAGCCTAGAAGACGGCTAGGCTTCGAATTGACAGTCTGTGTCAGGTAATTTTATGACCCACAGCAGCGATGATCTGGTTTAGTGCTCACAGGAACATCGCTATTTCTGGACCAGGGAGCATGTACACTGTTACGGGATGATCACATACGAGGACCGACATAACAGTGCGTTAATGTAGTCTACTCAGGTTTCTCCGTTCACTCACTTTGACAAAAAACTGATCTATGAAGTAAGCGCTGTCTGCCTGCATTTATATACGCTGCGATCGAAGACCTGATGTCACATTATATCGCATGGAGGTCGGTCTCCGGAGGCTGGTCATACAGTACAGAGACCGAGCTATACACACTGGAAACGATAGCATTTAGACATCTCTGTCTTGTACGAATACTTGTTCCTCTTGCGAAAAAGGTCACTAATAAAGATATCGTGATGAAACAAATAAACTGAATTATACAAGGCCAAGCCAACGGCCTTGGCGTAGTGGTAACACCGATTCCCGTCAGATCATCGTAGTTAAGCGCTGTCGGGCTGGGCTAGTACATGGATGGGTGACCATCCGGTCTGCCGAGCTCTGTTGGCAAGCGGGGTGTACTCAGCCCTTGTGAAGCAAACTGAGGTGCTACTTGATTGAGAAGTAGCGGCTCCGGTCTCGTAAACTGACATACGGTCGGGAGAGCGGTATGCTGACCACATCCCCCTCCATATCCGCATCCAGTGACGC
This sequence comes from Schistocerca nitens, assembly GCF_023898315.1. Lineage (NCBI taxonomy): Eukaryota > Metazoa > Arthropoda > Insecta > Orthoptera > Acrididae > Schistocerca > Schistocerca nitens. Next base: position 141,323,154 of record NC_064616.1, on the reverse strand, counting down.
CTGCGGGCTGAGGTAACGTTGGGCCTTCCAAGGCCTGTTCGGACGGAGAGATACAAGGCCAAATCAGTTTCTTCTTATCTTCGCAGAATATCATCAAATGGTGCCTTTTATAGTCGTCTCACTGCTGGCGGTACCCTCAGTACTACTATTACTGCTGTAGAAAAACAGTGAATTATTGCTTTTGTAGTTAGCTCCCATGTGACGTTGTATCTCATGTGTCCGGCTGGAACGAAGAATTACAAGACTTACAAATAGCGTTTTGAAGGAAAGAGCTCTCAAAGCGATAAACTGAGTGGTCGCAACAATCACAATCAGCAACTCCTGAGGAGGCATAAAAAAAGAAGCCATGAATCGCTATCCTCTTTAAGTTGGACCAATCTCGGGAAATATCTGTAGACCTTTATGAAAACATGATATCTATTGTCTTCGGTTCTCGTACGGAAACATGACATCTCTTGTACTCCATTCCCGTCAACAAATATAAAATATTTTCTTTGTAACTTTAAAGACGACCTACAACCCCGAAAGACGATTCAGTACCGGGTTTACTTCGATCGTGGCATATCTTACATGGGGCAGGTTATTGGAATAGTCGAAGTGAGATGCAAGGATCATCAAAAATACAGCTGACTAAAAAAACAGGCAAGCAAATCAGCTGTCGCAAATCATTGCCTCGGATATAATAATGAAATGAAATAAATAGAGACCTGTATCGTGGAACAAACGCAATGTTTCTGTGATAGCGTAATTAAGTAGTTTATCGAAAACCCTAATAAGCTGGAGCAGAGGTTTCAGTTTAAACAATGCTTTGGGTCTGGAATTAATTTATTAAGATAGCGCCTGCTATTTCATGAGAGCTGGAAAACGCTAAGAAAAAGTGCATTTAACGGAATAATGGATGCAGGCACTAATTTTCAAATGAGTATCAATGGTCGTAGTGGGCGTCGGGAGTTGAAATCGGGTATTAATAACAGCACGATACTAAAAATACTTCACAGTCAGGGTGGAGTGCAGTCAGCGGAAACATTTGTAAAAACAAGGGTGGCAGCACTTGAAGCACACGTCTGGGTTGCTCGTCGATATGTTTTGCAACAAAAGCATGAGCAATTCAGCTCAACACCCGAAAGCGCGCCATTAAGTTGCGACATCCTCGGGGAAGAGACTCCCACGTCACACTGGTGCGTAATTACTGCCGCACTGTGGAATGACTTTTCTGAGAACCTTCGGAGCGTTAAAACAGGGCCTTTCAAGCGAAACCGTCCGTACGTAACATCTGCAGCTTTAACAGTACTGATCGCTCCCGGTGTGTCACGACCGCTTCTGAACGCCTGGTCATAGTTCACCGAGCAGCCGGCAATGCATCAAACATTGAAAGTAATTGCGAGATGCAAACAAATAGTCGACTGCGCCGCCGCTACCTGTCAATTGAGAATCCGGAAGTGGTCATTTCTGCGGCCGACTCCCACTCACAATCGATGTAATTACACGGATGCGACGCGGCTGCAGGGCGGCGTGCGTGCGGTTGACAAAAGTCGGGGGCGGACGCGAGGCGTAATAACCGTCATTAGGCCGACAGATGTATCCCCGCGTGACACACCGCGCGCCTAATTGAAAACCTCCTGGCCTGCGGCGCGTGCTCGCTGCGGGCACTGCTTCCTCCTTCTGCCTTTCACACCCAAGTCATCCTGCGGTTTACCATCTCCATTATCGGATTATTGTTATATTAGATTTGGCAAAATAGTAAAGGGATAAGCGTGTCTGTTAATTTCTTCGTTTCCAGAACTCGGATAGTGTGGTGTGCGTGCTGTAAGACCTTCAGTAGACACACCATCAGATTATTTGACTTGTCGCTCTAACGAAGTAGGCGAGTGTCAGCAATATGTCTCGTGGTCTTATCGTGGCGTGTTTATCTTCTGCCGTTGACGATAGAAATGTCACTTGCACGCTTAGAGTAGCAGATTGACGGTGACCAACTTTAAACAGAACTTGATCAATTTTCACACACAATTATTAAAATAATAACAAGCATAAAAGTTACTTAACTTGGTTCTGGATGCTATTTACAATTGACAATCTGAAGTTCCTTTGGTACTGGTACATTAATCTTATTGTCACATAGCTCTGTGGCACTTGACAAAAGTGTCTATACATTTATCTTCATGGCTATGTACAGGAATATGGTAATCTTACTAGGCGCAGACTGGTACTTGACTATAGACTGGTACAGACTAATGCAGACTGGTACAGACAAATGCAGACTGACTAACTGGAGGTCTATACACTCGTTATAATACCTTGCGTGTTCGTGTATCACTGCGCGAGTTTGATCCGCGAGGAGAAAAGATTCTACGTTAGCAGCAATCTCATTGGCTGCATTACATATTAATACGCGGATCGGCAGAAGCTGAATTTGGTCCATCTCTATGGCAGCGCCATCTCGTAGTGCGGAGACGGGCGAGCGCTGCGCCTGCGCTATTGTGCTTAGCGGGGCGCGCTCTAGTGGGAAAGTTGTGTACGCGCTAACTACGCGGAACTATGTACGCAACAGATAGGTTCGGCGCGACTTAGGTTAGCTACATAGTTAATTTTATTCTTTTAGTGCAGTGTATGAATGGCATCCGCAAGGGAATAACAAAAAATGGATTGACCCTTTATAAATTCAACTGAAAACCCATTTACATGAAGATTACATGAAAACGTGGTGTCCTACTACTTGTAGCAACTGAATTTCCTTCGTTGTAGTGGTTTTAATTAACATGAAGTTATCTCTTTTAATTTCGCAGTGGTCAAGACCTGGCCCAGGCAAATTGTAACCAACGACCAGAGATTAAACAAAATCTTCAGTTAAGCTTTTGGAATATACAAGGTGGTCCACCGATCGTGACCGGGCCAAATATCTCTCGAAATATGCGTCAAACGAAAAAACTACAAAGAACGATACTTGTCTAGCTTGAAGGGGGAAACCAGATGGCGCTATGGTTGGCCCGCTAGATGGCGCTGCCATAGGTCAAACGAATATCAACTCCTTTTTTTTTAAAATAGGAACCCCCATTTTTTATTACATATTCGTGTAGTACATAAAGAAATATGAATGTTTTAGTTGGACCACTTTTCCACTTTGTGACAGATGGCGATGTAATAGTCGCAAACATATGGTCCACAATTTTAGACGAACAGTTGGTAACAAGTAGGTTTTTTCAATTAAAATACAGAACGTAGGTACGTTTGAACATTTTATTTCGGTTGTTCCAATGTGATACATGTACCTTTGTGAACTTATCATTTCTGCATGCTGTTACAGCGTGATTACCTGTAAATGCCACATTAATGCAATAAATGCTCGAAATGATGACCGTCAACCTAAATGCATTTGGCAATACGTTCAAAAATGGCTCTGAACACTATGGGACACAACATCTGTGGTCATCAGTCCCCTAGAACATAGAACTACTTAAACCTAACTAACCTAAGGACATCACACACATCCATGCCCGAGGCAGGATTCGAACCTGCGACCGTAGCGGTCACGCGGTGGCAATACGTGTAACGACATTCCTCTCAACAGCGAGTAGTTCGCCTTCCGTAATGTTCGCACATACATTGACAATGCGTTGACGCATGTTGTCAGGCGTTGTCGGTGGATCACGATAGCAAATATCCTTCAACTTTCCCCACAGAAAGAAATCCGGGGACGTCAGATCCGGTGAACGTGCGTGCCATGGTATGATGCTTTAACTACCAATCCACCTGTCATGAAATATGCTATTGAATACCGCTTCAACCGCACGCGTGCTATGTGCGGGACATCCATCATGTTGGAAGTACATCGCCATTCTGTCATGCAGTGAAACATCTTGTGGTAACATCGGTAGAACATTACGTAGGAAATCAGCATACATTGCACCATTTAGATTGCCATCGATAAAATGGGGGCCAATTATCCTTCCTCCCATAATGCCGTGCCGGCCGTGTTGGCCAAGCGGTTAAAGGCGCTACAGTCTGGAACCGCGCGACCGCTACGGTCGCAGGTTCGAATCCTGCCTCGGGCATGGAAGTGTGTGATGTCCTTAGGTTAGTTAGGTTTAAGTAGTTCTAAGTTCTAGGGGACTGATGACCTTAGAAGTTAAGTCCCATAGTGCTCAGAGCCATTTGAACCATTTGAACCATAATGCCGTACCACACATTAACCCGCCAAGGTCGCTGATGTTCGACTTGTTGCAGCCATTGTGGATTTTCCGTTGCCCAATAGTGCATATTATGCCGGTTTACGTTACCGCTGTTGGTGAATGACGCATCGTCGCTAAATAGAACGCGTGCAAAAAATTCTGTCATCGTCCCATAATTCCTCTTGTGCCCAGTGGCAGAACTGTACACGACGTTCAAAGTCGTCGCCATGATATTCCTGGTGCATAGAAATATGGTACTGGTGCAATCGATATTGATGTAGCATTCTCAGCACCGACGTTTAAGAGATTCCCGATTCTCGCGCAGTTTGTCTGCTACTGACGTGCGGATTAGCCGCGACAGCAGCTAAGACACCTACTTGTGCATCATCATTTGTTGCAGGTCGTGGTAGACGTTTCACATGTGGCTGAACACTTCCTGTTTCCTTAAATGACGTAACTATTCGGAGAACAGTCTGGACACTCGGATGATGTCGTCCAGGATACCGAGCAGCATACATAGCACACGCCCGTTGGGTATTTTGATCACAATAGCCATACATCAACACGATATCGACCTTTTCCGCAATTGGTAAACGGTCCATTTTAAGACGGGTAATGTATCACGAAGCAAATACCGTCCACACTGGCGGAATGTTACCTGATACCACGTACTTAAACGTTTGTGACTATTACATCGCCATCTATCACAAAGCGGAAAAGGTGGTCCAAGTAAAACATTGATATTTCTTTACGTACTACACGAATATGTAATAAACAATGGAGGTTCCTATTTAAATAAACCCAGTTGATATCCGTTTGACGTATGGCAGCGCCATATAGCGGGCCAGCCATAGCGCCATCTGGTTTCCCCCTTCAAGATAGACGAATTTCGCTCTTTGTAGTTTTTTCGTTTGATGCTTATTTCGTGAGATTTTTGGCCCGGTCACTATCAATGGACCACCCTGTATATAATCTTCCTTACAAACGAAAGAGATGTAACAAATAAAATATAAAGAAGTATTTATGTCAATATGTAGAATACTTAGGTGAAGGAAGAATTCCTGGACACTCGCTATCGGACACAACAAAGAACACGACAATACGCCACAAATTTGGAGCTACAAGTATTAACGAACAGGCTGAATAGCAGTGAGTGAAAGGCGTGACCATGACACAAGAACGAAAATAAAAGAAACGCCCAAAGTAAGAATTAATTATTGCTTAATAGGGAAATGGCTATAATGCAGACCAAGAAAAACATGGAACGACCAGAATAGTAATTAACAATGTACTACAACTACAGTGAACAGCCAAAGCATTACGACCACTGCTCACCGCGACGTTTGATGCTACTTGGTAGCGTTGTGGGCACGTGACGCGGTAACAAAAGTGTGTAAACGGAGCAGACATGGTTTGGGAATGAACCTAGCGGAGATATGGGCTGCAAATGGGTAAATCCATTGAGATAAGCGACTTTGACAAAAGGAAGATTATTATTACGCAGAGTCTGTGAACGAGTATCGCAAAAACGGCGAAGCTGTTCGAATGTTCACGTGAGCTGTCTTCAGCATCTACGAAAAGAGGTGGAAGGACTGTGGAACTATCACTACTGGCTAAATGGTTAGATGTTCTAGACTCTTCACACAGCATGGGGTTCGGAGGCTTATCTGCCTGTGAAGTACGATAGTTGCTGATCTGTGGCATCTCTGCCACACAATTCTGGTGCACGCACCAGTATTTCGGAGCATACCGTACATCGTAAGCTTTTGAACGTGGAGCTCTGCAGCAGACCACCCCTACGTATTCAAATGTTGATCCAACGACATCGCCAGTTACGATTGCAATGGGCACGGGACCACAGGGGTTCGACTGTCGGTCAATGTAAACGTGTCGGCACTTCTGGTGAATCGCATTTGTGCAACACTAGATCGATAGTCGTCTGCATAAACACCGTCATTCTCTTGCGTTTGGTTGGAACCTGTGGTAGTAATCGAAGACACAGTGACAGCTACGAACCACCAGCATCACTTCATGCGTGATGGTTCCCCGATGGCGATGTCATCTTTCAGCAGCATAACTGCCCTTTTCTCGGAGCCAGAATCCTGCTACAATGGTCTGAGGATCGTTACATTGAACTCACGTTGATGTTTCGGCGACTAAATTTGCCTGATGTAAATCCTATGGGAACCATCTGGGTCGCTATCGGGCGCCATCATCGCGTACGCAAATCAGTGGCTCCTTATTTACGTAAATTATATGGCCTGTGTGTAGCCGTCTATCGCCATACACCTCGACAAACCCACCCGATTAGGATTCTGTCAACAAATGATAACAAAAGTAAACTATGAAGATGGATTTCTAAACAAGTTGTGGATGTCAGACGAGGCAAATTTTCATCTCACAGCTTACGTCAGGGCTTCACAACATACGTGCTCGCGGAGCAAGCTGTGAGCAGAAAGGGGCGAGCACGGAGCAGCGCGAGCACGCTACCCCCACTACCGGACCAGAGCGGAGAGTGGGGAGAGTCACGTGGGGCAGCTGCCGCCAGTCAATGTAAATCCGCGGCCACCTGCAGGGATATCACCCACGAATTATTACTGCGACAAATGAAACAAATAAAGGAGAATGTACAGTGCCACATAATTTTATTAGCTTAGTTTATGCCTCTACATTCGCATTAATTTGTGAACTGTTACACAATAAAAGGTGTCACTGAAGTGTGGGATTCTCGGTTACCTTGTACTTTTTGCCCTTTACAATTGCGTCTATGTTCGGAGTAATTGTTCTTGTGCATTTTAGGCGCAGTGTGCAGTTTAAATTTCGATCAGACAATGCGTTTCTCAGGCACGTCTTGTTACATTTCATTGCAGAGAATAGTTTTTCACAAACATACGTGGAACCGAACATTGATATTATTGTAGCCGCCAGTTTGTGCAAACGAGGAAATCTATCCTGAGGGAAGTGTCTGTAGAATTCCAAAATGTTTTTCTTGTTCTGAAATTTGTCTCTGTATTCTCTGTCACACTGCAGGTCAATAATTTCTTGCTGCAGCTCAGGACGAATCTATTCGCTGAATATGGAGAGAACAGATCAAAATCACTGTCTAGTGCTGTCAGATCTTGAAAGCGCTGATACAACTAAACTATGTGAGTAATGTTCACAGTCTTTGTGGACATCTTACATGGATGATAATTTAGGAAAATGAGCTAGGTTTCCTGTTTCCAGCTGACTCACCCAAGGTGTCAATTTCATTTTAAAAGCTCATATTCGATCTATGAAATGAGTAATTAGCAGATCTTTGCCTTGTAGTAAAATGTTCAAAGCATTCAGATGGCTAGTTAAATCTGCTAAGAACGCGAGATCACATTCAAACATGCGCGCGCATTTCCCCTCCCTCCCCTCGCACCCCTCCCTACCTACTCCGCGACCTTGCACCTGCTCGCGAGCACGTGCCTGAGCAGACGCGAGTACTCGCGCTCAAAACCGGCCAGTTGTTAAGCCCTGGCTTACGTGAATAAACAGGACTACCGTTACTAGGCAAACAAAAATCCTAATGACATTCATGATCACCGTTTACACGCTAGTAAAGTGAGAGTATGGTGTGGTGTTTCATCACATGGGATCATCGGACCGTGTTTTTTCGCCAGTGAACAGAGAAACATAATAACTGTCAACGCCGATCGTTACGTGGAGATGTTACGAACTTTCGTTACACCTGCATTGAACAACTTTCCAAACGTTCAAGAAGCCTGGTTTCAACAGGACAGAGCGACGTCACACACTGCACGGCAATCAGTGGCATACGTGCCAGAATTGTTTGGCAACCGTGTGATCTCACGATTCGGTGACATTCCCTGACTTCCTAGATTGCCAGATTTGTCCGTTCGTGATTTTTTCTTGTGGGGCCACCTCAAGAGCAAAGTCTACACGACTCGACCGAGAACCCTGGATGAGTTAAAACAGAGGATTCAGGATGCAATTCACAGTATCTCAGCAGAGATGTTGCAGCGGCCAATGAGCAATCTCAACAGCAGATTTCACGAATGTTTTCGTACACGAGAACGCCATCTAAAGGACGTAATTTTTAAAAAATGATAAATGTGATAGATAGCGGTGTAATAGTCACAAACGTATAAGTACGTGGCATCACATAACATTCCGCCAGTGCGGACGGTATTTGTTTCGTAAATGGCAAAGTTGTAAAGTTTCAGTTACTACGAATGCAATTTCTTTCCTTCATCACTGCTAGTTTTATTGGATTGTGGAAATGTTCACGTTTTTCTGTGTCATCGTGGACTAGTTCACTTTATTGTAATATAGAGATCAAGGTTTACTTAACTTTGTATAGTCAGTTTTCACAAGAATGTTCTGAATATTTACAGTTGTCTCTAAATCTGAAGTATCACATAATACAGACAAATTTAAAAGCCTCTGCACTTGAAGACTACCGCCACATAAAGTGATTCCTAAGTCATCTGATACACTGCTGGCCTATCTAAGACGATGCTGTCGTCTTGATCATTGACTACGAACTTGTGCTGAGAGTTCCTCTGTTCAGCCGTAAGTATACCATTGATTGCGGTGACGTACTGAAAGTGAAGCAGGAAAGGCTACCCCGTTGTTGCTCATATGTCGGTAAGGCATGCAGCGACTATGCTTTTCTGTGGTTTCGTTGGTAGATGCCAACCTTGCTTTGGCACCCCGCCCAACAGAAGACATCACAATACGGTGTATAAAAGATTAACGAAGGAAGGAAACAAATTTTTGAGCATGTATGTTTATGCTTTTAGATAACGTTGCTAATGTCAAGTCTCTATTTTACAAGCCCACAACATATTTTAGAAACATGGTATCGCGATAGGAAAATGACTAACACCTGATATCGTGAGATGTTTTGAATTGAATAACTTTCTCCTTGCCTGGCACAAGGGTTTCAGTTGAATAACTTTACAGCGGTGTGCGTAACTACTGTGTCAGACATGTAACAATATATTATCTGTATCAGTGCTGAGAGCGTGTAAACAGTTACGTCATATCCGTGTTGTTGATGAGAGTAAGGAGATGGTGAAAGCTGGTAGCGGAATCGAGCAAGCAAGGAAGGGGCTGAACTCAGCACCCTCACCTGACGGACACATCACTATCTAGATATCCATACTCCAGTAGGTTATGCGGAGAAGTTTGAAATTTACAGGGGCAGGGTGAAAGCAAACGACCATGTTTTTAGCTCAAAAGCGCACGTTCCTCTCGAAGAAGCTCCCTCTTTCGTCATTGCACAATATCTAACGCTTTTCCACTGAGTACAGTCCATCCCTATTATGCGAATGTGGCATATCTAGGAAATACTCTGCTGTCAGAAACTCCTCAGTCACAAATTTCTCTGTGTGTGGCAATGGGTGGAAGTAAAACAGAATCCACACGGTTCCGATAGTTCCTGACTATAGTCTCTCAGTTTTCCAGTTGCCAAATCTCCTTCGTGGGCAAGAGTATTGTGATTATGGCAAAAAATGATGTCCTTTCCCAATCCAGCTCTCTTCTCATGTATTGTTGGACGCAGTGGAGTCTGAAGACATGTGTAGTATTTTTAGGCATCGTTATAAGCTTTGTACGGTAATAAATAAAAAGAACCGCTTTACATAAAAAATACAAAACATACTTTTTCCGCCAGATAGAACTCTTTTTCTTTTTTGCTATAAAACAAACTGACGTAAAAAATGAGTAGATTGCGTTCTCAAACGGTTCAAATAATGCTGAGAAATTGGTTTTGGCATTTGTTTCTGGTTGGTTAACATCCAAATACACACTAATTGTACACCAAGATTTCTCGTCGTTAAACCTCTCTGTAAAACGTATAGTGCTCTTTGTTCGCATACACGTATGGCGTTAACTATTACGTTTCAGTCAGATTTAATCGTTAATCACTGAGTTTTCAACACAACATTCTACATTTTTCGATATCTTTATCTGCGAATGTCGTTTTTGGACGTCCTTTACTCTCGTTATATCCAAGAGAATTGCAACGACACTAAGATTTAACTTCTCGTTTCATAACTGCTGAAAATGAAAACAGAGACCCTTCATAAACCTACACCAACTTTAGATGAATTTCTGTTGGCAAAATATCACCCAAAAGGATTTGTACGATTGCATCGTCTTCCAGTTTTCCGTTTGAAACGAAACTTTATAAATGCACATGTAAAAATATATATAGCTATAACGGTGTTTATGTTTACTGTCTTTCGTTATTGCACAAAATGCACCAACATATCAAAAACAAAATTTTACTGAAAGTAGCGCATCTCTGTTCGAGGTCAATACATTTACCTTGCCATAGTGACCCAGGACGTTGCCGCAAATGTTGGAATCAGAAATTGTAATTCATCACCTCTCCTTCTCTTACCCAAGAAGTACTAACGATGAAAGTTTCTTCCATCACATCGATTCTTACCAGCTGCTACAAACTCAGGAGTGACCTGAAAAGTGTGATAACTGACGTAGAGGAGGGTTAAGGTCTTTTCATCGAGGATTCAAAAGTTTAAAAACTGTATTTGGTATGGCTTCGTTCCCGTGTTAATAGCGGTGAGGTCCTCCTAAATTTCAGAGAACGCTGTATTCAGGCTGTACGGTATGGTCTTTATGGCAAGAGAAGAGCATCGCTATTTATTTGGAGACAAGAGGTGTTGGAGTGTCACGTCTTCCTGTAGTACGCGCTGACGCACTCTCGGCCGCCGTCACTAAGGTATATTAGCGCAGGCGGGCACAAAGCGAGTTCAGAATAGCGGTCGCCTTAAACAAATTAGCGGAGATGGCGTGGGAGGGACAGGGTGTGGGGGCGGCAACAGGAGCAGCGCCACAATGCCGCCCCCACTCTGATTAATTGAGCGGCCGGCGCAGCGTGCGGCATTCGCCCCCGCCGCCCGCCATTGTGTGAACCTCGTTATTTGACTCTCCGGATCACTGCGGCCGCTGCCGCCGCCGTCATTTGTGACGGACGGGGTAACTTTACGCACCCCGAAGCACTACCGTTTCGCGGAAAAAGCCGTAGAAATATCTGAGCCGTGACACGCCGATGACATTTCGCTGGTCTCATTCACCGAAGCCGAGCCGGCCGCGGCAGCGGGGGTGCGAACGAATTAGGATCGCATTCGCGTATCGGTCCGGTTGCCTCGAATTCCGGCATTGCTCACTTTTTTACAAATAAAGTCGAATCCCATGTTAACTGAGTGTTTAATGGTTTTCCCCCGCCCTGTAGTTGCTCAGATGTACAATTTTTTCCATAGCAATATAATAACGGTGGTACAGTAAAAGCGTGCAAAAATTAAATATGCAGTGCACAGTGCTTTACCAATATTCGGAGAGAGGAAACGTGCTCTCTGCGAAGCCAAAATATATTTGTACGGTTTTAAACAATCCCGTTTTCACCGCTAAATGTTCACCATTTTATTTTGGATATTTTATTTTCATTCTATTCGTTCCTTAACTGACCAGAAGCCTCGTGTTGGTTAAAAATGAGTGAAGGGTTTTTTACGCCCATCATAGCCCGTATAACGAGGCTCCAGCGTTAAGAAGCAGCTCGTCACTCCAGTGTGGATATTTGCAATACTCTCGGCGCTAAATTTCCAAAAAAAGTGGATTGGAAGAGGAGCATCTGTTCTCCAAACTGTCAGCTCACCTGATTACAGATCTCTCGGCTATGTCCTCTGCAAAATTTCACGTGTTCGTGAGATCCCTTTTGGAATAAAGAAAAGGACTGTTGTATCGCCCCTCTTAGGATGACGTAATTAAACACGGAGCACTAGCTCGGTCTGTGCAAGTATCAGGAAGGAAATCGTTATTCTTATTTTCATAAGGACCATCTCGGAATCACCATTGTGGGGTAAATACGGGAAGCCTAAATGTGGTATGAGTTAAGGGCTGTAACCACTGCGCCACATCACCGCTAATACTAGTGAACGTGGAATTTTGGAACCGCCCGTGAAAGGGTGCAAAATATATCAAGAAAAATTGAAATGATGCGTTAAAGTGTTGTACAACTATGATCCTCGTATCATGATTTTTGAGACCGAACATTAGAGCGATTATCTTTAGGTACGAGACAACAATTTGTTGCCTCGGGGTTATGATTATGTGACACTAAATCTGCTTCTAAATGCGGTGAGTATAAAAAGTTTTCATAAGCTTAGCTATTTCGGCTTTGACGCATTTTGAAGACATGAATAACTGTATCAAGGAGAACGTAGTATGATACTTTATTTTACACGATAAGTGTAACAAATATTTAAAATAAAATGCACCGAGTCCAACAAAATAAACCTTTGAGCGGTCGTCACTTTCTGAGTCTACAAGAATATCATTACTAAGAAGGTCTCAAAACTGTGACGTCGTAACGAAGAGTACTGATTTCCCGGAAAGAATTCATCTTTGCATTCCACTTACAAAGCCCGCATTCCTACATAGGGTTCTAAATGTAGCGGCAGTGTTGATAAAAATAGGGATAAAGGTAACAGTGAATACATCTAGAATTGTATGTAAATTAGAAAGTTATAGACGACGCGTGGCTCAGAAGCAACCATTGACTAGTGAAGGAAGGAGAAATAAACCCTTAGCCTTTGCCACTGTTCCGTTAAACTCACACAGAAGACTTCTAGATCTCGCTCAGAGTGTACATTATTACAATGCACAGGCACAGGCCCGCGGGAACGACTCCGCTGAGGTGACAAAAGTCATGGTATACCAATATAGCATATGGGTATACAAGGTATAAAAGGGCAGTGCGTTCGAGAAACTGTCATTTGTACTCAGGTGATTCATGTGAAATGGTTTACGACGAGATTATGGCTGCACGACGGGTATTACAGACTTTGAACACGGAATGGTAGTTGGAGGCATGGGACATTCCATTTCGGAAATCGATAGGGAATCAATTTTCCGAAATCCATAATGTGAAGAATACCAAATGTTAGGCATTGCCTCTCAGCACGGACAACGCAATGGCCGACGGCCTTTACTTAACTACCGAAAGCAGCGGCGTTTGCGCAGTGTTGTCGTTGCTAACATACATGCAACACTGCGTATAATGACCGCAGAAATCAATTTGGGACATACGACGAACGCAACCGTTATGACAGCGCGGCGAAACCTGGCGTTCATGGAGTATGGCTGCAGACGACTGGCGCGACTGCCTTTGCTAACAGCACGACATCGTCTGCAACGCCTCTCTTCAGCTCGCGACCATACCGGTTGGACCCTAGAAGCCTGGAAAACCGATTTCGGTTGATAAGAGCTGATGGTAGGGTTCCAGTGTGACGTAGACAACACAAAGCCGTGAACCGAAGTTATGAACAAGGCACTGTGCAAGCTGGTGGTGGCTCCATAATGGTGTGAGCTGTGTTTACATGGAATGTACTGGGTCTTCTGGTCCAACTGAACCGACCATTGACTGGAAATGGATATGTTCGGCTACTTCGGACTTCATGTACCCAAAAAATCATGGAATTCTTCTGAATGACAATGCACCACGTCACAGGGCCATAGACGTTCGCGATTGGTTTGAAGAACATTCTGGACAGTTGGAGCAAAAGATTTGACCATACAGATCGCCTGGCATGATTCCCATCGAACATTTATGGGACGTAATCGAGAGGTCAGTTCGTGCAAGAAATCCTGCACTTTCTATTTCGCAATTGTGGACGGCTGCTGATGAAGTATGGTTCAGTATTTCTGAAGGGGACTTCCAACGACTTGTTGAGTCCACGTCCATTTTATGTACTACGCCGGGAAAAAGGGGATCTGACACGATATTAATATGTATCCCATAACTTTTGTCACCTCAGTGTATATATAAACAAAACAATCTCAAATGTCAGTGTCCATAGCCCAAAGTCAAACCGCGGAGTACCACAACAAGTCGACGGAGAAATGCAAAGAGTAATCGTGGTCCGATAAGCTGAGGCCGATAGGCGTGATAAACTGGACGATAAGCAGATGTTAGCAGGATATGGCTAGGTCGTGTTGGACCTCTCATTTCGGAGTTTTCGCCAGAAGTTGTTGCGTTCCGTATTGGATAACGTGGAGTCGGCCGAAGAATGAAAGTTGGCACATCACGCTGGAACTACAAATAAGAACAGTCGCTGCCAGACGCAGCAGCGAAAGAGACACGTCGGTGTAGACATGCCCTCAAGAGGATCCATACGCAGCGGCTGCTGGAAGATTTCTTACTTCAAAACCCAGTGCCGCCCAGTCCTTAGAACAGTCATCGTTTACGACGACAGCATCGTCTCACTTCAGACCCAGCAGCCCGAGCTGTACTAGAAATCTAAAGTGTATCGCAGTTTATACACTACTAGCCATTAAAATTGCTACACGAAGAAGAAATGTAGATGATAAACGGGTATTCATTGGACAAATATATTATACTAGAACTGACATGTGCTTACATTTTCCCACAATTTGGATGCATAGATTCTGAGAAATCAGTACCCAGAACAACCACCTCTGGCCGTAATAACGGCCTTGATGCGCCTGGGCATTCAGTCAAACAGAGCTTGGAAGGTGTGTACAGGTACAGCTGCCATGAAGCTTCAACACGATACCACAGTTCATCAAGAGTAGTGACTGGCGTATTGTGACAAGCCAGTTGCTCGACCACCATTGACCAGACGTTTTCAATTGGTGAGAGATCTGGAGAATGTGCTGGCCAGGGCAGCAGTCGAACATTTTCTGTACCCATAAAGGCCCGTACAGGACCTCCAACATGCGTTCGTGCATTATCCTGCTGAAATGTAGGGTTTCGCTGGGATCGAATGAAGGGTAGAGCCACGGGTCGTAACACATCTGAAATGTAACGTCCACTGTTCAAAGTGCCATCAGTGCGAACAAGAGGTTACCGAGACGTGTAAATAATGGCACCCCATACCATTACGCCGGGTGATACGCCAGTGTGGCGATGACAAATACTCGCTTCCAATGTGCGTTCGCCGCGATGTCGCCAAAAACATGGATGCCACCATCATGATGCTGTAAACAGAACCTGGATTCATCGGAAAAAATGACGTTTTGCCATTCGTGCACCAAGGTTCGTCGTTGAGTACACCATCGCAGGCGTCAAGGGTAACCGCAGCCATGGTCTCCGAGCTGATAGTCCCTGCTGCTGCAAACGTCGTCGAACTGTTCGTGCAGATGGTTGTTGTCTTGCAAACGTCCCCATCTGTTGACTCAGGGATCGAGACGTGGCTGCACGATCCGTTACAGCCATGAGGATAAGATGCCTGTCATCTCGACTGCTAGTGATACGAGGCCTTTGGGACCCACCGATTCCATATTCTGCTAACATTCATTGGATCTCGACCAACGCGAGCAGCAATGTCGCGATATGATAAACCGCAATCGCGATAGGCTACAATCCGACCTTTATCAAAGTCGGAAACGTGATGGTACGCATTTCTCCTCCTTAGACGAGGCATCACAACAACGTTTCACCAGACAACACGGGTCAACTGCTGTTTGTATATGAGAAATCGGTTGGAAACTTTCCTCATGTCAGCACGTTGTAGGTGTCACCACCGGCGCCAACCTTGTGTGAATGCTCTGAAAAGCAAATCATTTGCATATCACAGCATCTTCTTCCTGTCGGTTAAATTCCGCGTCTGTAGCTCGTAATCTTCGTGGTGTAGCAATTTTAATGGCCAGTAGTATAGCTAATTATACAGTGAGACGAGACTATCGTTCTGTATTGTGTCAAGTATAATTTATAGAATACATCGACAGTAACAAATACATAAATGACATTCCTGTGGACATGGAGTTCATCCGAATTAGGTATTCTATCTTGTTCAAGTTTTAATAAAGTGATCTAATATCTTGTATGCTATTGCATTTGCTCGGCCTCCTCCAGAAGTAAATCTAGGTTTGCTAAGACCCGCTACAGTACCGACACAAATGTCTCCAGTGTGTTTTCGTCTGGCACTACAATGACGACAAGGATAGTTGCTGCTGTATTCCAGTGCATTGATGGTTCAAATGGCTCTGAGCACTATGTGACTTAACTTCTGAGGTCATCAGTCCCCTAGAACTTAGAACTACTTTAACCTAACTAACCTAAGGACATCACACACATCCATGCCCGATGCCGGATTCGAACCTGCGACCGTAGCAGTCGCGCGGTTCCAGACTGTAGCGCTTAGAACCGCTCGGCCACCCCAGCCGGCCCAGTACATTGAATTTCACGCTCATGTGACCTGCGGCTGTTTTTAGTTCCGTTATTCACAGTGGACAGAATCGTAATACTGTATTTCTGTGTAGCCTAGAAAGTGTTTAACCATGTCTGAACCCCCACGGGAAATGTCCATGGACGAAGCTGTCCAGTTTCAGACACAGCAGACTGAATTACTGCTGCTCAGTGTCCAACAGACGCAACCTTACTGTCGCAACAAGCAGCCCCACAGCCGACTGATGCTCCCAAGCTGCGACAGTTTAACACTAAAGAGGACTGGTCGGAATATAGCATGCAGTACAGTTCACAGAACACAACATTACGGTTACAACGCGGATTGCTGTCTTCTATCGACAGCCAGATCCGACATGTGCTGACTGTGTCTTAAATTGTACCCCGACTCTCGCCCGGAAGAAATTGCATATGAGGAACGCGTTCGCAAACTCGACGAATACTACGAATCACAGATTCATGTTACTGCGGCGAGATTTAAATTCTTTCGTCTTAAGAAGCACTATGAACAGTCATTAAAATAATGGACTGCTGAACTTAAAGAGCTACATGGTATTGCAAGTTCAGGTGTTCTTGTGGACTAAGCTACAGTGATGTTTTGTTACATGATGTAATCGCGGAGAAAGTGCAGACGTGCGCAATCGCGCTGCTGCCCTTCCAGGGGCGTTCGATAAGTAATGCAACACACTATTTTATCGGCCAGTTTCGGTTGCAAAAATGCGAATTTGTTGTGGGACATCGTGAAATATTCCCGCTTCGCCCCTATAGTTTCATGAAGTTCCGATAGGTAACGGCGCTATGCATAGTCTTCAAAATGGCGCCTGTAAGGGAGGTGTTTTCGAAGAAGAGACCTGTCATTGAGTTTCTTTTGGCGGAAAACCAGAGCACTGCAGGTATTCACAGGCGCTTGCACAACGTCTACAGAGACCTGGCAGTGAGCAAAAGCGCTATGCGTCGCTGGGCGAGGCGTCTGTCGCAACAAGGTCTCTCAAACCTGTCGGATCTCCTGCTTGCCCGCTGCTGACGACGCAGTTTAGAGCTCCACAAACCAAACCAACCTGCTTGCCGGCCGGCCGCACACAGCTGTGAGTTCTGCAGTGTTGAAACGTTCGGACACACTCATTCGAGGTGACCGACGGATCACAATCAAACATCTCGCTGCTAACTGGACGTCTCTGTCGGTAGTACTGACACACTCGTCCACCAGTTAGGGTACTCAAAGGTGTGTGGCCGCTGGGTTCCTCGCCCCTAATACAAAACCGTACAGAGCAACGAAGGAACATCTGTGATAAACTGCTTGCGCGTCACGTGGCTGATTGTGACAATTTTTTGTCGAACATCGTCACAGGGGATTAAACACGGGTTCATCTTTTCAAACCGAAAACAAAACAGCAGTCCATGGAGTGGTGCCACAACCCCTATCCTCCGAAGAAAAAGTTCGAAGCAGCGCTCTCTGCCGGTAAAGTCATGGCAACGGTCTTCTGGGACTTCCAAAGGGCTATCCTGTTTGATGACCTCCTCGTGTTGGAACTACCAAGTGTATTGCATTACCCTCAGGAAATTGAAGAAACTACTTGGTATTCGTCGGCACAAAAATACAAACTAACTTCTGCTTCTCCATGAGAACGCAAGACCTCAAACATGTCTCCGTACCCGAGAGTTCAAATGGCTCTGAGCACTATGGGACTCAACTGCTGTGCTCATTAGTCCCCTAGAACTTAGAACTACTTAAACCTAACTAACCTAAGGACATCACACACACCCACGCCCGAGGCAGGATTCGAACCTGCGACCGTAGCAGCAGCGCGGCTCCGGACTGGAGCGCCTAGAACCGCACGGCCACTTTGGCCGGCTCGTACCCGAGAGGAGCTCACGATGCATCATTGGGCTGTTTTTTCCTTATCCACTCTACCGTCCGGATCTCGCACCTTCCAACTTACATCTTTATGGCCCAATGAAGTATGCACTCTGCGGGAAACAATACGTACTGATTCAGCAATACGCTAGATCCAATGCAGTAGAGTGATATGGCCCTGGTATACAGCCCCTCTCAGTAAGGTTGCGTAAGGCCGTCGCATTGGACGGAGATTATGTTGAAAAATACGGTTTTGTAACTAAAGGAGGTGTGAATAATACGGTGTAATGCAATCTTGGAAAAACCGACCTGCTTTCAGAAGAAAAGGTGTTGCCGGGTACGGATCTGAAGGGAGGTTGTTCAGTTGTAGAGTCTCAGAATATTATGGCCACAACTGAAATTTTGAGGCTCCGTCTCTTTTTCTTGTTCGCAGTGGACAAGATACCCAATCTAAAGTTCATGGTAATTGTGATGTCGTCCACAGAATGAGGTCTTATGCAAAAGTTTGCACCTCACGACGGTATTTGCGAGATGCATCAATGAATCGGAGACGTCTGCGTAGGCACGCCCAAATGTGTTTCCTAATGCCACTGCAGCCTGAAAGTTATTTTTGTCCGAGCGCAGAGCTGTCTAATCAGCGGCAGCTTGTAATCATCGCTTACAATAACAGTGTCGTCTTAGCACAGATCCAACTTATTCAAACTATATTCTGACGTGAAACTATTATTAAGCAACGAACGAAGGGCTAAATGTTATAGCGACAGTATCAAAAATGGCTCTGAGCACTATGGGACTCAACTTCTGAGGTCATTAGTCCCCTAGAACTTAGAACTAGTTAAACCTAACTAACCTAAGGACATCACACACATCCATGCCCGAGGCAGGATTCGAACCTGCGACCGTAGCGGTCTCGCGGTTCCAGACTGCAGCGCCTAGAACCGCACGGCCACTTCGGCCGGGTGCGACAGTATCAAACACACGTCATCTGCGAGGACAATTGTTTCCAAAGGTAAGTATTTGGCATGCTTAAGTGTTAGCAAATTGCTAATAATTTGTGTTTGTGATGCAGCATCTGCTCGACCTCCCCCTTAAGTAGTGTAGACCTACTAATGTTAATATGAATAAAATCAGGCCTCAGATTAAGAGCGAACTTAAAGGGAAAACTCTCGTCAAGTTTGTACACGAGGTGTACTTCAGGTGAGGAATTCTTGTCCGTAGAGTTTCTCAAATCACAATAGAAAACTTTGCCATTGTAATGATGCAAAGTGTTCCACGCGTGGTAAACAAGATTACATCCAGACAGTCTGTTTACGAGGTAGCCAGGCCATGCACCGATCGCGAGTGAATCTACAGCAAGCTTTCACGAAGTGAATGTCATATCGGCACAAAGCTTGCAACCGGCACTAACGAAGGCTCACATCTTCGTGGACAGAAAAACGACCTTTCTCAACAATTAAGAGTGTTTTAAAAGACAATTAAATTTCGGTTGGACACAGGTGCGTCTGTTTCCCTACCTAATAAAGACACGTATCAAATGACAGGTCGCCCACGTTAACAGAAGCCTGTCTCTGTTTTGTCTGCATATAAAGGACACAAAATACCGGTATTGCATTGTATTGTATTGTATGGAACTGGGGACCTAGAAACGACGGAGAGGCTCCGTCCCCGCCGTAGCCCTCTGTGGTTCACAATCCCACAACAGGCTACAGCAGTCCACTCACACCACCGCCGCCCAACACCGAGCCCAGGGTTATTGTGCGGTTCGGCCCCCAGTGGACCCCCTCCGGGAACGTCTCACACCAAAAGAGTGGAACCCCAGCGTTTGCATAGCAGAGGATTTATGGCGTACGCGTACGTGGAGAAAGTGTTTGCGCAGCAATCGCCGACATAGTGTAACTGAGGCGGAATAAGTGCAACCAGCCCGCATTCGCCGAGGCAGATAGAAAACCGCCTTAAGAGCGACGACAGACTGGCCGGCACACCGGACCTCGACACTAATCCGTCTGGCGGATTCGTGCCGGGGACCGGCGCGCCTTCTCGCACCGAAAGTAGTGCGTAAGACTGCACGTCTAACCGGGCGGGCAAATACTGGTAACTGGCGTGTGTAGTTTGCCAGTAAATTTTCGTGTTTCCTTTCATGTATCATGTTCTCAAAACAGTGGAAACATTTTTTGCTTAGACCTGTTTAATTTTTCAGCCTGTTCATACAAGATATTGTGTTACAGATAAGTGTTGAGTGCTCAAGATAATGTTCCTAATTTATACAGTAAGTACAGTGAATGTTTTGAACTAGAATTAGGAAGGGCTAAAGACAATGAGACACATATTACTGGTAAAGAGGTTTATATCTGTGTGCTGATTTTTAAGCCACAGTACACCCACAAACTGTTATGGATTCATTTCCTCTCCCACGACCAGTGGAATTATTAAACAGACTGAGATAGGGCAGATTCTTTTTCAAGCTTGATTTAAGTGAGACATACTTACAGTTACTGCTGGATGAAGAGTCCAAGCAATATGTTGAGATCAACACTCACCTGGGTTTGTTCCAGTTCACAGACTACTTCTTTGGAAGTGGTTCGACCCCTGCTATGTTTCACCGATTCCTGGAACAATTAACCTGCTGAACATTTGACAAATTCAGAATGTTTGCTTAGAATTCTTGCTGCAGCTGCCTCAAAGTGTAACAAGAAAAACTGCTTCTTCTTTCTCAAAGAAATGATCATTTATGACATCCATAATAATGAATTCTCGAAACGTCATTAATGCACAGGGTATTGATTCGCTAAAATTTACACACATACATGGATTGCCGTGGGGGTATGATGCTGAATTTGTTCCGTTTAAATACATACATTGTGCAGCTACACTTCATTTCCTGTAATACCCAAGGACCTACCAAGATACAGAGGTTGAACTCTTAATTATTTAGTTCAGGTATACAACTTGGATGTTGATGATGATAGTGAACCGGAAGAAGATGACAATAAGCACATTATGTAGAAGAAATAAGTGCATAACATAGCTCGACTTCTTTGCTATTCAAAATTAGTCAGTCAATGCTACAAACACGTAGATTTGTTGCTATTCTCCAAGAGTGAGGAGCAACACAACGTGTAGATCAGAAACATGTTTCACCTACTTTCCACCCAATCGTCGAAATGTGACGGCGCAAGATATTTTTGCTGCAGATGCCTCAGTTCTTTTACTAAGGGTGGGTATCTTGAAAGACACCTCATTGATTTCTCGAACCACAAACTGATTCATGTGGAAATGCCTGCTAAGAATATAATTTTCTTAATGTTTAAGTATGCCCTCGACCAGGAGCGATGTCCCTTCCTTGTATACACAGAAAGTCTCCTAGCTCCAGTGACACATTGCAGCAGCGATACCACTGCCTCTCATACGACCTTCACAGAACAGCACACACCGTATGCAGCAGCATATCAAATTGTATGTTCATATGAGAGCAGTCCACAATACATGCAACTTGAAGTGCCAACTGCCATGTCATATATCTGTCCTCTTCCATAATTTGAGAGTGTTTGATCCCACTCTATTGTTGGCCATTTGGGTGATTTCAGTTTGAAGTGTGATAAGGTAAGTATCATTCATGACTCCATTGAAAAGTATGTTGTATGCACTTGGTAGTCGATTCCTCCATCCACCACGCATGCCGTGCGGGCAACTGCCCAGCCAGGAGAATACGTGTAGATCGCGATAATCAACTCATGGATAGTTTCCTTGAATTGGCTGGGCTGTTTACCGCCAACCTCGCCGACAGTCAGGTTACCCGTGACAGCAGAGAGGGCTGTTGGCAGGGCACTATTATACTATGCTAGATCATGTGCCCTGACAGTGCCATGCAGATATCTGTCTGCATCCGACTATTTAGGCCACCACTCGACCGTGCTATGTCAGTTACGCCCTACACTTCAAGTCAGCAGTAACAGCAATTCCATCCACTTTATCAGAAGTTCAGTCCCAGTGCCACAAGTTGGCAGTACCAGAAGTTCCGTCTCAGCACTCCATGCTTGAAGACCCATCCACTTCAGTGTGATTTTCAACAGCAGTACATCAGCCATCATACACCAGTAGCACCAGCCCAGTAATGTCCCAGGTCTTCATGCTGCTGCCAACAACGACTATGTGGTTTGTCGTGTGGGCACATCACAAAAATGTAACAGGAGAGACATTTCTGTCGTATGTAATTGTAAGGATACTATAATTCAGTTTTATTTTGTTAATATACAGTTATTCTTTCAAAGTGTCTTCTGTCCCTACTTAGTACGATGACACTTGAAAGTACACTCCATTTTCCAAGAGAATGACACACTGGTTATTGTATTCGCTACATTTCATGGACGCATCTTTCAGAAAGTTGCAGAGATGATGCATCAGTATGATATACATATGACAAGAGCTGTGTATTCCAGTGATGCAAAGTTTCACATTGTGATGAAGGAGGTGGACTTTCCTTACGAATACATGGATCCAGTGGTCAGACTCTACGAAATCATGTTTCCTGACAACCAGATTCCCCAGTAAAATGACAGGCACTGCTATACTGGGTGCAGGGTATGGGTATTTGGTGAAGGTTTGTTAAGAGGTCAGTATCATTAATTTAGGGGACAATGTGCACCTGCTCACAGACACCACTGAGAAGTTTGGGACTGTATGCCTGGCCACATGCTTTCTGCACCCTACTTTCTATTACACTGCACCAGGAGTTTGGTGAGATGCAATGTTAAGGAAGACATGTGTCGACATTGAGCTGGTGCCTGATGTTGACATGTTGCTCTTCTTGGAAGATGGGATTCTTTGGGGCTTTGCCAGTGCATGCACAGGTATGACAAGGCGAATAATCTTCGAGTGGGCGAATAGCAGAAGTTTTGAAAGTTCTGAATGATACACTACAAATTTTTCTATTTTATTGTATTAACAATTCAGACTAGCACAGGTTACATATTTTTAATGCACACACACACACACACACACACACACACACACACACACACAGTGTGTGTGTGATGTGTGATTCATTGGACAAATATATTATACTAGAACTCACATGTGATTACATTTTCCCGCAGTTTGGATGCATAGATCCTGAGAAATCAGTACCCAGAACAACCACCTCTGGCCGTAATAACGGCCTTGATTCGCCTGGGCATTCAGTCAAACAGAGCTTGGATGGCGTGTACAGGTAAAGCTGCCATGCAGCTTCAACATGATACCACAGTTAATCACGAGTAGTGACTGGCGTTTTATGACGAGCCAGTTGCTCGGCCACCATTGACCAGACGTTTTCAATTGGTGAGGGATCTGGAGAATGTGCTGGCCAGGGCAGTAGTCGAACATTTTATGTATCCAGAAAGGCCCGTACAGGACCTCCAACATGCGGTCGTGCGTTATCTTGCTGAAATGTAGGGTTTCGCAGGGATCGAATGAAGGGTAGAGCCACGGGTCGTAACATATCTGAAATGTAACGTCCACTGTTCAAAGTGCCGTCAATGCGAACAAGAGGTGACGAAGACGTGTAACCAATGGCATCCATACCAAGGCGCAGGCTGATACGCCAGTATGGCGATGACGAATACACGCATCCAATGTGCGTTCACTGCGATGTTGCCAAACACGGATGCGACCATCATGATGCTGTAAACAGAACCTGGATTTATCCGAAAAAATTACGTTTTGCCATTCGTCGTTGAGTACACCATCGCAGGCGCACTTGTCTGTGATGCAGCGACAAGGGTAAGCGCAGCCATGGTCTCCGAGCTGATAGTACATGCTGCTGCAAACGTCGTCGAACTGTTCGTGCAGATGGTTGTTGTCTTGCAAACTTCCCCATCTGTTGACTCAGGGATCGAGACGTGGCTGCACGATCCGTTACAGCTATGCGGATAAGATGCCTGTCATCTCGACTGCTAGTGATACGAGGCCGTTGAGATCCAGCACGGCGTTCCGTATTACCCTCCTGAAACCACCGATTCCATATTCTGTTAACAGTCATTGGATCTCCACCAACGCGAGCAGCAATGTCGCCATACGATAAACCGCGGCCGGCCGGGGTGGCCGAGCGGTTCTAGGCGCTACAGTCTGGAACCACGCGACCGCTACGGTCGCAGGTTCGAATCCTGCCTCGGGCATGGATGTGTGTGATGTCCTTAGGTTCGTTAGGTTTAAGTTGTTCTAGGGGTCTGATGACCTCAGAAGTTACGTCCCACAGTGCTCATAGCTATTAGAACTATTTTTGATAATTCGCAATCGCGATAGGCTACAATCCGACCATTATCAAAGTCGGAAACGTGATGGTACGCATTTCTCCTCCTTACACGATGCATCACAACGTTTCACCAGGCAACGCCGGTCAATTGCTGTTTGTGTATGAGAAATCGGTTGGAAACTTTTCTCAAATCAGCACGTTGAAGGTGTCGCCACCAACGCCAACATTGTGTGCATGCTCTGAAAAGTTAATCATTTGCATATCACAGCATCTTCTTCCTGTCGGTTAAATTTCGCGTCTGTAGCACGTCATCTTCGTTGTGTAGCAATTTTAATGGCCTATACCCTACACGATATGAGGAATGTGTACCAGTTTCTTTGGCTCTTTAGTATACATACAGGGTGTTACAAAAAGGTACGGCCAAACTTTCAGGAAACATTCCTGACACACAAAGAAAGGAAATATGTTATGTAGACATGTGTCGGGAAACGCTTACTTTCCATGTTAGAGCTCATTTTATTACTTCTCTTCAAATCACATTAATAATGGAATGGAAACACACAGCAACTGAACGTACCAACGTGACTTCAGACACTTTGTTACAGGAAATGTTCAAAATGTCCTCCGTTAGCGAGGATACATGCATCCACCCTCCGTCGCATGGAATCCGTGATGCGCTGATGCAGCCCTGGAGAATGGCGTATTGTATCACAGCCGTCCACATTTGGTACCGGGGTTGCGTAGACAAGAGCTGTCAAATGCCCCCATAAATGAAAGTCAAGAGGGTTGAGGTCAGGAGAGCGTGGAGGCCATGGAATTGGTTCGCCTCTACCAATCTATCGGTCACCGAATCTGTTATTGAGAAGCGTACGAACACTTCGACTGAAATGTGCAGGAGCTCCATCGTGAATGAATCACATCTTGTGTCGTACTTGTAAAGGCACATGTTGTAGCAGCACAGGTAGAGTATCCGTATGAAATCATGATAACGTGCTCCATTGAGCGTAGGTGGAAGAAACTAAAATGAGCTCTAACATGGAAATTAAGCGTTTCCGGACACATGTCCACATGACATCTTTTCTTTATTTGTGTGTGAGGAATGTTTCCTGAAAGTTTGGCCGTACCTTTTTGTAACACCCTGTATACACTAAAGAGCCAAAGAATATATATACTAAAAGAGCCAAAGAAACTGGTACACCTGCCTAATATCGTGGAGGGCAACACGACGTGGCATGGACTCGAATAATGTCTGAAGTAGTGCTGGAGGGTATTGACACCATGAATCCTGCAGGGTTGTCCGTAAATCCGTGAGAGTACGAGGGGTCGAGATGTCTTCTGAACAGCACGTTGCAAGGCATCCCAGATATGCTCAATAATGGTCTTGTCTTGGGAGTTTGGTGGTCAGCGAAAGTGTTTAAACTCAGAAGAGTGTTACTGGAATGGTTCGCACGCTGACGTTTGTTGATGGCCCGGCAATGCAATCTGCAGCAATTTTCGGAAGTGTTTCACTTCTGACACGTTGAACGATTCTCTTCATTCGTCGTTAGTCCCGCTCTTGCGCTACCTTTTTCCGGCCGCCACGAGTTAAATGGTCATGAAGTGGCCGTGCGGTTAAAGGCGATGCAGTCTGGAACCGCAAGACCGCTACGGTCGCAGGTTCGAATCCTGCCTCGGGCATGGATGTTTGTGATGTCCTAAGGTTAGTTAGGTTTAACTAGTTCTAAGTTCCAGGGGACTTATTACCTCAGCAATTGAGTCCCATAGTGCTCAGAGCCATTTGAACCATTAAATGGTCGTACGGGAAAATCCCCACTTCATCGCTACCTCGGAGATGCTGTGACCCAGCGCTCGTGCGCTGACTATGACATCACGTTCAAATTCATTTAAATCTTGGTAACTTACAATTGTAGCAGCAGTAAGCGATCTAAAAACGGTGCCAGACAGTTGTTGTCTTATATAGGCGTTGCCGACAGCGGCGTCGTATTCTGCCTGTGTTACATACCTCTGTATTTGAATACGCATTCGTATACCAGTTTCTTTTGCCTTAAGTGTAAGTGGAAAGCTTTCTTAGCAGTTCTCTATTACGAGTCATTTATTTTTATACTCGTTAAAAATTTGTCCGTGTTCGAACAATTCTTTGATTTCTTTCGGTTTTAAATTTTCTAATCACCTACCACAGAGGATGGACAGCTTTATGTGTACCTGTGCCGTGGTAGCCTACTAGAAATGTCCATTGCAGGCAGTTTACTTCCAACTGTTCACCCAAAAACGGGGTGAGCTGGACCTGATTCAGTGACGACAGAAATTCCTATCGGCTTTGAAGCCAGCTGCGACTGACATGACGTGACACTCATCTCCGGTACCTGCAGCTTAGCATCCTTTTACAACCACCGTACTTATCGGGCTGCGAGTGGTACAACATTCCTTACAGACAAGTTGGGCAGTTTGCGGTGACACACCAAAAAAATTGCACAACTTCGTTCGTGGTGTGGTCATGGGCATGCCCAAACACGACAGCTCCTTCTACCTTTCTACGTAAGGACTTCAGAAAGAAAGTTACATTTGGCCTCCTACGCTAAGACCTGTACGTAACAAGAGCAGCACATTGTCAGAAGAGAGGACATTTTACGGATGTCCTGTAGACACCGTGATGCATTTGTTGACTACGGACAACGAATGCATCACAGTATGCGAGATACTGATTTGCTCATGGTCAGACACCGCTTCTGTAGCTGAATTGTCAGCGCGTGTGGCTGCTATGTGGGAGATTTGTTTTCGATTCTAGGTAGAGCCGGGGATTTTTCCTTGATGGGGCCCGCATCTCGTGGTCGTGCGGTAGCGTTCTCGCTTCCCACGCCCGGGTTCCCGGGTTCGATTCCCGGCGGGGTCAGGGATTTTCTCTGCCTCGTCATGGCTGGGTGTTGTGTGCTGTCCTTAGGTTAGTTAGGTTTAAGTAGTTCTAAGTTCTAGGGGACTTATGACCACAGCAGTTGAGTCCCATAGTGCTCAGAGCCATTTCCTTGATGGGAGCACAAGAACGGGGTGCATTCAGCAACGTGATGCCTACTGAATAGCTGCTTGAGATTACATACGTGCTGGGATAGTAAGTGCTTTCCAGATTAGATGTTCATCCAAAAGTACGAGAAGATTTTTCTGTTTTTTGATAGGGCAAATGAGCGCCAACGAGGCGTACAGGAGGAACGGTATCAAGAAAAAGTTCGTCGATCAACTTTCAGTATGATGTCGGGATTACCTGTGACTTGTTAGGACTCTAGCTTAAGACCCAGGTTTTGGGATCATTGTGATAATGAAGAAATGCCGTTATCCGTACCTGACAGTCTACGACTGCAGTAATTTTCTTATGGTTGGCGCTTAGATACAGCATGATGTCGTCGGCACACAAACGAGAGTTACAAGAATATAGCACAGCTGAAATGTCAGTCATATACAGTTAGGAAAGCTGTGAACCAAGGGCTGAACGCTTAGTGACTACTCAGAGCTCATGTTCCCATGACGAATGCTTCGAGTCACAGACGAGTCATTGATGTCTGTATCTAAGGTAGATGTCGAACCACAATATTGCGCACACTGTAAAATTCAGCTGTTTTAGTTTCGTAAGTAATACAGCGAAAGCAACAGTATCAAAAGTCTTGCTGAAATTAAGTAATTTTAAAATGGTGGTATCGGGCCAGTTCACGGCGTATTTGACGTCGTTAGCCACTTTGATTAATGCAATTTCTGTGCTGTTGTTTTTGCGGAAGCCAGATTGATATTTATCTTGGAAGTTGCGAGTTTTATGAGAATGCGTCAGCTGTTCATGATCAATGTATTCCAAAGTTTTTGATAGCATCAATAATTGAGTGTTCGTCCTAAAATCATCTGATGATTTCGGGTTATCATTTTAGGGTTTTGGCTGAATTAAACCTTGTTTGCAGTCATTGGGATACGTGCTGCAAATGTGAGAAGGAGACTCAAGATATCTGTATAATATTATCGGTAATGTTATTTATCATATCTATGTTCACAGCATTATTACCTACTGTGTAAGAAGAGTCTCTCTCACTTTTTTCCGTGCTGTGCAAGAAGAAATGCGTTTAAAGGAAACTCATCTGTTACGGAAGGACAGTCTAGTGCCTGATAACTTATCGCAGTTGGAGAGCTGACTGCTGTTGAGAAAAACCCATTTAATTCGTTTACAGGGGCTCGAAAAACATCATCAGATTTTGCCTTTCCTATTCTTATATATGCCGTCGCATAATTTTAAATTTTACATTAACTGTTGGCCTACACATGAAAAATAATGATATATGAAAATAAACAATGTTCTTCTGAAAAGTTTGGTGAATTGTACCATAAAACAAAGAAAATAGTATATGGTACCAAAAATCTTTTTTCGCCATTATCGTAATCTCTACTGCGCACAATACGCTTTTGAAAACTACTATTGAACTGTCATAAACTGTCTGTGAAGAGGCCCTCTGAAATTAACTGAGGCATTCATGTCCCAAGTCTTCAGACGTATGAAGAAATGTGAGGCAAACCGATGTAATACGACCTTTGTTCTTGCCCATCTTTCTGCAGATCAAAGTGAGTTTCATTCTTTGTGATGGTGGCTCGAGATGAAATGGACCTCATCCACATATGTCAGTGATATATCCACCATGGAAGCCTTCTACTTGTCAGTCTATTTTTTGCAGCGTGAAACGGTAAGGTTCTTCACTTACCCATAACTTCATGAGCAAATGTCCTTACTATTTTCGTTCTCTTCCTGTAGTAAATCTACATATTGTGACCAATTTGTGCCATCATCAGCACTTTAAAAAGTGAACAAATTGAATTAACACGGATGGAAGCATTGTGTTCTAGTACAGGTGAGTCAAAGTCTGGTTTGTGCTACGTTTTTAATAACGTCACATTTACGTGAACTGTGCACTGTAATCCGTTTCTGAACAGAATTCGCAGAGAGAAGAGATATTACTGAATAAAAAATAAAGGATGCTATTTAAAAAAAGACGGACCTTAGCTGATATCTGCGTAACGGACAGAATTAAAAGAAAGGCAATCATGCTGGTTTACCCTCCTTGTAGCTAAACAACACTTGCTTCATACATTTTATATTTTGCTTCTGGACAAAAAGTTATTTGGAGTGGTCAAGATAATAGGGACAACGTGTACGTATAAACTGAGTGGATGTCAGTATGAGTTAAAGATGACTGGAGATACTATGATGAACAGAGTTAGCCTTACAGGGTGGACTGGAAAGGACAGGTCGATAGCTTCTAAAATATTTTGTCTGGCAGTCAGTCTTCAGGAGTTCAGCTAACATAGATTTTCATTCGTATTCATGTAGCTTCAATTACTTCGTTATACATTATTTTTTCGGAAACATATTTTGAGACCATGTCTGTGCACACAATATAGGCTGATTCTTTCAAAGAAGCAGACAGCAACCAGCCTTTATTGATCATGTTATTTATTAACGTAAATAACACCGTTATGCAAATAAATAGCGATATTAATAGTGGCCAGTTGCTTTCTGCCTCTTTGAAAGAATCAACCTATACTTTCTTGTGTTTGTGTATTTGGATATAAAGTTGAGTCTGGTGAGCAATTTTCAGTGAATCTTGGAACTGGTAACATTGTTGCCAATTTTTTTTCCATTAATGAGCAGTAATAATTATTTTCATCATTTAATAGATTGTTATCTATAAATTTTCCTCAACAGAAAAACGGTTACGGTAGAGCCCAGCTTTGGGGAAAGAAACGGTCTGATCCGCTCAAGTATTTAATTAATTGCAATGAGATGAGTTTTTTGAAGCTGATGTTCGTGTGCTTATTTTGGTGGTTGGTGTAGAGATGCAACAGGGGCTGTTTCTTCTAGCTACGCATTCGAAACTAATGCAGATATTTGGGTGGCTTGTTTTCTAACCCATGCGCTAACATTACCAGTAGTGAAGCGTCACCTGATGCAATGTGCAGGAGTGTATTCGTATCCAGTGTAGCAGAAAGCCGGTACCGATGAACCATCTACTGTCACCAAAATAAATAAACGAATATTAATTTGTTCTTTGTAAATCATTGACAGGGCTGGTAACTGAATGCACATTTCAGTGGTATAATGTACAACAAGAAGGTTCCCACTCAATCTGGAACCGTTGTTGAGCAAACACTAATTTCTCTCAATGGTCGTACCACTACAAAAGTCAGTGGCTTGGGACGAAATATGTGTGTATGTGTGTGGTGGGGAGGGGGATGGGGGGGAGAGGGGGTTCATGAAACACACGAAATCTGGCGACATTGAGACGTTGTACCGCATTGTATAGTGTATTTTTAATTACTTTGTTGCCTTTTAATTTTTCCCCAAATGTGACATAACAGCAATTTATATTGACTTTGTCTTGTATACGTCAATAATTCAGTTCAAACTACTTTTCTGCACTGCAGATGAGCTGTTTTATTTCTCGCATGGACTATCTGTGGTTCTCATTTCATGTTCTGTTGAAATGTAGCCGTCCATTATTATATGATTCTTGAGATTAACCACGTCGGCACATTTTCATTAAATACTGATGGTTGTAGACGTTTTGAAAAAGTTTGTGCAGCTTTAGTAACATTTAACACTGTTTTCAAATAACTATGCAGTTGATGCTGAATTTTAAAATTCAAATTTCGGTCTTGTTAGAAAAGCAGCTTTTATTAGCAAGGAAGAACGACGGCCTATAGAATGCGAGCATTGTATCATCCGATGTATACTGTTGACAACTGCAGTTAGAAGTCTCTCATTTTTGCGACCGTGTGGTAATTAACTAATATTTACACCAACAACAATAGACTAAAAGCGCCACTTCACACTGTTTATTACCATAGATGGGATTTCTGACGATTACTTCAGCCAGAATTTATTAAATCGGTGGGTGGAAAGCACCCTCCTGCAGAAACAAAAGCGACGGTGATTTCATTTCTCCGAAGGGCTATGGCCAGTCTTTTCTGGAATGAAAAAGGAATTTTTTCTTTTGAGTAACACTGAATGGATGAAACAATTACTGGCAGTACTACGTAAGTCATTTTGACCAACACTATAAGAAACTGTACTTGACAGAAGATTTGCGCACAAAAAGGCGAACATCACTTTTATTACGAAATTCAGGTATGCTCATCTGAGCATTTACAGTTCGAAAACTGGAGGATTTGATAAACGACATGACATCCACGATATTCACTAGCGTTGGCAACCTCTGACTTTCACCTATCCAAACATTTACAGAAAAATATAGCTGGAAAACGTTTCGCGTCTAGTGAAGATATTGAGACAGCAGTGTATGAGTATCTTTTTGGCCATTTAAATTCTCACTTTAATGATGATGTCTTCTCGCTGGTAAAAAGATAGGCAGACGGTATTTAAAGGAAAGGTCCTAAATTGAAATCAGAACACAAGTTTCATCCAAAACAGCCTTTCAGCGCTAGGGCGAGTAGTTTTCACCTGGCTATCGTTATGTATTTCCTCATGGCAGATAGATATACAAATAATAGAGGAGCTGGTCTCAGGAGATTTCTTCGAAGATATTACACATCGCATTTTCATCCTGGTTCAAATGATTCAAATGGCTCTGAGCACTATGGGACTCAACTTCTGAGGTCCTCAGTCCCCTAGAACTTAGAACTGCTTAAACCTAACAAACCTAAGGACATCACACACATCCAAGCCCGAGGCAGGATTCGAACCTGCGACCGTAGCGGTCACGCGGTTCAAGACTGTAGCGCCTAGAACCGCTCGGCCACTCCGGCCGGCTTTTCATCCTGTCAGAGGTTCCAACAATGCGTAAATCAAGCAACGACGCCCACTTTCTGCTCATATTCCAAATTAAACGTGAAAGTGATGCAATCGGGCCTATTAGCCGCCCTGTTCACACCACGACGAACATTACCGCAAAGTATAAAGTGCATTAAGCAACACGTTGATACTGTAGTGATTGTTTACTTCTCCAAAGGTATGTTTCTTTAAACATAGTTGTCACAACCTTATTACGATGACAATTTAGATCTCATTCTTCACTTATTGGCAGCCATTATCTGTGAACGGAAGCAGTTACTCAGGTTGTGGGAAATACGTTTAGATCGCTCAGTTAGCCGGCGGTAGTGTGACGTAGCAGTGTGTGCGGCTGCAGCCCGCGGACAGCGGTGGAGGAGGAACAGGCGGTGTCCTGCAGCTCCGACCGGCCACTGGATTAAGCGACGTGCAGCTACCCGATGGGCACGATTTAATTACAGAGTGCGATCAGCCAGGTAATTGAGTAAGCTGCAGGCCTGTGCGGTGCACGCGCTGCATTGCCTTCGGACTGTGGCGCGTCCATTGTGATTAACACGTTTGATGCTGCCCAAGTCGAGGCTAGCAGCTGCAGTGACAGAGACGTAGTGGCGAGTGGGTGAATACATAGCTCTCCCTATCACGTAAGAGTAAAAGCGCCGAAATTTCAGAAAAGTGTAGTTTCTTTCAAGCAACGTTAGTACTTTGTACAATTCGTGATACACTGCAGGCCACTAAAATTGCAACCGAAGAAAGACGGTAGGAGAAACACCGTCTCTATTCTGCATATAAGGCAACAATATGCGGTGAATTTCTCATTCAGAATAGCTGTTGAATGTTGTTTATTTGGGAGACGATCGTGTTATGCTTTGTTTGAGATGCAGAAACATCAACCAGCACCTCCCACAATTCGACAGCGGTTGGATCTTTGCCTATCAAGACTGCTGTTCGTCGTCCCGCCTAAATACTCCTTGCGTTCGTCTGAATCTCACGATTGTCAGACCGCTTATAAAACACTAATACGACCTATTCTTGAGTACTGCTCGAGCGTTTGGGATCCCTATCAGGTCGGATTGAGGGAGGACATAGAAGCAATTCAGAGGCGGACTGCTAGATTTGTTACTGGTAGGTTTGATCATAACGCGAATGTTACGGAAATGCTTTAGGAACTCTGGAGGAAAGGAGGCGTTCTTTTCGTGAATCGCTACTGAGGAAATTTAGAGAACCAGCATTTGAGGCTGACTGCAGTACAATTTTACTGCCGCCAACTTACATTTCGCGGAATGACCACAAAGGTAACATAAGAGAGATTAGGGCTCGTACAGAGGCGTATAGACAGTCATTTTTCCCTCGTTCTGTTTGGGAGTGGAACAGGGAGAGAAGATGCTAGTTGTGGTACGAGGTACCCTCCGCCACGCACCGTATTGTGGATTGCGGAGTATGTATGTAGATGTAGATGTATAATACAGAACTGATGGGCTCAGGAGGCTCATACTGAACGGCATTCAGCATCTCAACGGTCCCACGCGAATAGCGCCCGAAAGGCCCACAGCTCGCTCGGCCGTGCAGGCACGTACAGCCACGCCACGCAGCTTTAGTCGGGAAATGCCCTTCTTTGAAGCAAGCGACAGTGTGACAGAGACAGAAGCACTACTGACTGACTGCTTGGCGCCCATTGTTGCGGCTTCCCTCGACGGGTCAGCAGAGAGGGCGTGCCCCGCGACAACAGTGGACACAGGGGTGGCATCTCAAGCACTGCTTCTGCGTACATCATAATGAAATACATATCTGTGTTCGGAGGCTCCGAGGAAAAGAAACTTCGCCAGCGTGCATATGCCTTTGTAGTATGGGACTAGCATTTGGCGTGACGTTGTAGGGTGCCACTGGACACACAACTCCATCACCTCTGGCTCACATAGACGGTTGTTT
Organism: Schistocerca nitens; assembly: GCF_023898315.1. Lineage (NCBI taxonomy): Eukaryota > Metazoa > Arthropoda > Insecta > Orthoptera > Acrididae > Schistocerca > Schistocerca nitens. The sequence continues at coordinate 141,288,951 of NC_064616.1, read as the reverse complement.
GGATATCAGCCGTAACATTACTGTCCTGTTGAAGCTGGTGGCTGTGTTCTGTATTCGGGGTCTCCGTGATGCTAGCTTTCAATAAGATAAACCAGAACTGTGCTTCCTGTTCTACCTATTCTCTGAAACCATCTGCTGACGTATTTCCGAGAGAGTTACACGTCACCACTCCTCAGCTGCTACGATTGATGAACCCTGGCGTAAGCCTGAAACAACAATGAATGTTCTTGTTTTCCTCTTTTCCCATTTTTCGTATGTCGGTTGTGGCAATGTCAGTGACATGTGGTGGCCCGATTCCGCTCTTGCGCCACCGTTTCTCTTGGGAAGGAATGTGTGTACCCCAGCCGTGTGATCTCATATTCAAGTGTTATCGTTAGATGAGTATTTGTATGGAGTGTAACCAGCCCGGTATTTACCTATTTGGATGTGGGAAACCACCTAAGAACCACGTCCATGTTGGCTGGCTCACCAGACCTCTTCGTCGGCATGGGGATTGCTCGCCTCCCCATACCCCGTAAGCGGTTCGTTGACGCAATCGGCTATCTGGGAGAGCGAATTGAAGCAGTATCAAGCAATACACCTGTACCTGTTATCCAAGCTCAGCTCGACTTCGTGTACAGCCAGGTTACAGATATTATTACTGCCACAGTTGCCAGTTTGTGCGTTGACTTTTTCCCCATGTATTTTCCCAAGTCACCTACAAATTTAGTTATGTGGTACACCTACTGTACTGTATACGAAAAATAAGTAAAATTTCGTTATTGCGGATCCCGCACCACTGCTATCAGCGTCTGACCGAAAGTTGCAATTCCGTTTCCAACTTTATGACGTCCTTGGGATGGTACTGATACGTGATACTCCAGTTAAAGTTAAGTGTATAGACTCAATTAAATGAAGACATTTTGCATCTGCAGTTTCCTGTAGTATATATATATATATATATATATATATATATATATATATATATATATATATACCGGGTGTTTCAAAAATGACCGGTATATTTGAAACGGCAATAAAAACTAAACGAGCAGCGATAGAAATACACCGTTTGTTGCAATATGCTTGGGACAACAGTACATTTTCAGGCAGACAAACTTTCGAAATTACAGTAGTTACAATTTTCAACAACAGATGGCGCTGCGGTCTGTGAAACTCTATAGTACGATATTTTCCACATATCCACCATGCGTAGCAATAATATGGCGTAGTCTCTGAATGAAATTACCCAAAACCTTTGACAACGTGTCTGGCGGAATGGCTTCACATGCAGATGAGATGTACTGCTTCAGCTGTTCAATTGTTTCTGGATTCTGGCGGTACACCTGGTCTTTCAAGTGTCCCCACAGAAAGAAGTCACAGGGGTTCATGTCTCGCGAATAGGGAGGCCAATCCACGCCGCCTCCTGTATGTTTCGGATAGCCCAAAGCAATCACACGATCATCGAAATATTCATTCAGGAAATTAAAGACGTCGGCCGTGCGATGTGGCCGGGCACAATCTTGCATAAACCACGAGGTGTTCGCAGTGTCGTCTAAGGCAGTTTGTACCGCCACAAATTCACGAAGAATGTCCAGATAGCGTGATGCAGTAATCGTTTCGGATCTGAAAAATGGGCCAATGATTCCTTTGGAAGACACGGCGGCCCAGACCAGTACTTTTTGAGGATGCAGGGACGATGGGACTGCAACATGGGGCTTTTCGGTTCCCCATATGCGCCAGTTCTGTTTATTGACGAAGCCGTCCAGGTAAAAATAAGCTTCGTCAGTAAACCAAATGCTGCCCACATGCATATCGCCGTCATCAATCCTGTGCACTATATCGTTAGCGAATGTCTCTCGTGCAGCAATGGTAGTGGCGCTGAGGGGTTGCCGCGTTTGAATTTTGTATGGATAGAGGTGTAAACTCTGGCGCATGAGACGATACGTGGACGTTGGCGTCATTTGGACCGCAGCTGCAACACGGCGAACGGAAACCCGAGGCCGCTGTTGGATCACCTGCTGCACTAGCTGCGCGTTGCCCTCTGTGGTCGCCGTACGCGGTCGCCCTACCTTTCCAGCACGTTCATCCGTCACGTTCCCAGTCCGTTTAAATTTTTCAAACAGATCCTTTATTGTATCGCTTTTCGGTCCTTTGGTTACATTAAACCTCCGTTGAAAACTTCGTCTTGTTGCAACAACACTGTTTTCTAGGCGGTGGAATTCCAACACCAGAAAAATCCTCTGTTCTAAGGAATAAACCATGTTGTCTACAGCACACTTGCACGTTGTGAACAGCACACGCTTACAGCAGAAAGACGACGTACAGAATGGCGCACCCACAGACTGCGTTGTCTTCTATATCTTTCACATCACTTGCAGCTCCATCTGTTGTTGAAAATAGTAACTACTGTAATTTCGAAAGTTTGTCCGCCTGAAAATGTACTGTTGTCCCAAGCATATTGCAACAAACGGTGTATTTCTATCGCTGCTCGTTTAGTTTTTATTGCCGTTTCAAATATATACCGGTCATTTTTGAAACACCCTGTATATATATATATATATATATATATATATATATATATATATATATATAATAAAATTTTTCCATCCAAGTTACTATATTATAGTATTTTGGTTATTATCTTATGGTTAGGTAAGAAATAACTTTTTGCAACGCTAATTTCTTAAGGTTAAATTGATATTTGGTTCTACTTACGATTTTGTTGTCTTATTCCATACGTGTTTTGTCCAGGATTCGTAAACTAGGGTTCTGGAGTGTCTCGGGCGTCACTCTAAATGGTGCAGAACAAACACAGATATTGTAGTTGTAAACTGTCGTAGCTGCGCTGCAAAAATATCAGAGCTCCATGTGGTAACAGGAAGCACTGAAGCTCAAATCGTTGTCGGTGCAGAAATGTGGCTGGCTAAAGCCGGAGATGAGTTCAGCCAACATTTTTACAGAGAACGTAACCGTTTTCAGAAAGGATGGATTATAAATTTGGTGTTGGACTGTTTATTGCCGTCAGAAGTAGTTTACCTTGTAGTGAAATTGAAGTAGATAGTTACTGTGAGTGATTACGGGTACGGGTTACACTTGACAACTCGAATAAACTAATAATTGGTTCCTTTTACCGACGCCCTGACTCAGATGATTCAACTGCTGAACGGTTCAAAGAAAACTTGAGTGTCGTTTCAAAAGGTACGTCACTCATACAACTGTAGTTGTTGGTGACTTCAACCTGCCCTCGCTATGCGGGCGAAACTACATGTTTAAAGTCGAAGGTGGGCATAAAACGTCGTCCGAAATCGTACTGAATGCGTTCTCAGAAATTTTTTTACCAATTAGTACAGGAGTCCACCCGAAGCGTAAATGGCCGCGAAATGGTACTTGACCTCTCAGCAACAAACAATCCTGATCAAATAAGGTGTATGCAGTCCTAAAGCATCGACTGCACACCGACATGCGCAGCGCCACGAAACGGCATCAGGAAGGCTCTGACCAACGCTCCAATGGAAAGCGCGGGGAGTATCACTAAAGCTCTGTATAGGGAAAGTACGGCCAACTTGCTTGTGGCCGCTAGTTTGGGCCCACTGCACCGCTGGCGATACATTGACTTCTGCAGCATGTTTAGCCGTGTATATTAAAGAAGTGCGGTCAGCCATCTAATGCACTGCTAAAACTGATCAGTGGCTTCAAACGGAACATGTCGGATATTCAGTTAAAAAAAAAAATTAAGCTAAATCGGTCGAAAAGCATCTGTTGTGGCAAGCATGAAACCCAGTTTTTTCCCTGCAATCCTTTATTAATAGCGAAAGTAGATTTCGCAGATCTTGTTGCGGTATCGAGTTTAAACACCCGTTTTCGTAATTAGCGTTAAATTGGTCCTGTCCAACAGTCAGCAGGACAAAACAGAACCAATATTAGTTGGCAAGTGTTAGGAAAAATCCATCGCTAATTTAAAGATCTATATCGACTTACTTCTTGTTCCTGCTACTCGGAACTACGAAAATTCGCCCAATGCCTCTCTTGTTATACGAAATAAAGCATTGGATTCAAATATTCATGCGCGGTACCTTAGTAAATAGAATTAACGAACGTGCCTATATGATTATGCATGCTTTATATTTTTGTCAGATCTACCCCATAAAATTTTGTCTGCAAATTGTTCTACGACATTAGGAGAATGATTACGAAAGTAGAAGAGAGTACAATATTTTTAAAATGTGTTCGAATAAAACTAGGCCTATGACCAAAAGTAGGCTGTAGGAAACAGGGACAACTGTATCCGTATTAATACAGTGTAGATTAGCGACCAGGGTGCAACAGTAATGATAGTCTCCTGGTAACGTTAATTGTTACTGAATGAAAGGTTGCAGGTTCAGTGCTTGCCTACTGGAAAATTACTTTTTTTTGTACATTATATTGTGTGGAGCAAAGTACAATTTATTACTGTGAGCGTCGTAAATATAAGTTCCAACCACAGTGTACAGTCAATCAGATAATTTTTTTTACCAGTCAAGATAAGTTGTACGGTACCACTCACTATTTTTCGTTTTATGTGTTAACAGTAGTAGTTTTATCTATAAGATTTCTATTTCGTCATTAAATTACCATTAAACCATTCTATTAGTTCTTCTGACTTGTTTTGTTGTTCGGCATACCAAATACAGGGTTATTACAAATGATTGAAGCGATTTCGCAGCTCTACAATAACTTTATTATTTGAGATATTTTCACAATGCTTTGCACACACATACAAAAACTCAAAAAGTTTTTTTAGGAATTCACAAATGTTCGATATGTGCCCCTTTAGTGATTCGGCAGACATCAAGCCGATAATCAAGTTCCTCCCACACTCGGCGCAGCATGTCCCCATCAATGAGTTCGAAAGCATCGTTGATGCGAGCTCGCAGTTCTGGCACGTTTCTTGGTAGAGGAGGTTTAAACACTGAATCTTTCACATAACCCCACAGAAAGAAATCGCATGGGGTTAAGTCGGGAGAGCGTGGAGGCCATGACATGAATTGCTGATCATGATCTCCACCACGACCGATCCATCGGTTTTCCAATCTCCTGTTTAAGAAATACCGAACATCATGATGGAAGTGCGGTGGAGCACCATCCTGTTAAAAGATGAAGTCGGCGCTGTCGGTCTCCAGTTGTGGCATGAGCCAATTTTCCAGCATGTCCAGATACACGTGCCCTGTAACGTTTTTTTCGCAGAAGAAAAAGGGGCCGTAAACATTAAACCGTGAGATTGCACAAAACACGTTAACCTTTGGTGAATTGCGAAATTGCTGCACGAACGCGTGAGGACTCTCTACCGCCCAGATTCGCACATTGTGTCTGTTCACTTCACCATTAAGAAAAAATGTTGCTTCATCACTGAAAACAAATTTCGCACTGAACGCATCCTCTTCCATGAGCTGTTGCAACCGCGCCGAAAATTCAAAGCGTTTGACTTTGTCATCGGGTGTCAGGGCTTGTAGCAATTGTAAACGGTAAGGCTTCTGCTTGAGCCTTTTCCGTAAGATTTTCCAAACCGTCGGCTGTGGTACGTTTAGCTCCCTGCTTGCTTTATTCGTCGACTTCCGCGGGCTACGCGTGAAACTTACCCGCACGCGTTCAACCGTTCTTCGCTCACTGCAGGCCGACCCGTTGATTTCCCCTTACAGAGGCATCCAGAAGCTTTAAACTGCGCATACCATCGCCGAATGGAGTTAGCAGTTGGTGGATCTTTGTTGAACTTCGTCCTGAAGTGTCGTTGCACTGTTATGACTGACTGATGTGAGTGCATTTCAAGCACGACATACGCTTTCTCGGCTCCTGTCGCCATTTTGTCTCACTGCGCTCTCGAGCGCTCTGGCGACAGAAACCTGAAGTGCGGCTTCAGCCGAACAAAACTTTATGAGTTTTTCTACGTATCTGTAGTGTGTCGTGACCATATGTCAATGAATGGAGCTACAGTGAATTTATGAAATCGCTTCAATCATTTGTAATAGCCCTGTATAAAAGGACGGAAATTCCCCAAGATTTTTGTTGCGAGAGGATCTTCTCATGAAATTTCAGTCACTATATTTCTCTTCAGAGTGCGAAAATACTTAGTTGGTACCCGCCTACATAGGGAGAAATGATCATCATAATAAAATAACAGAAAACAGAGCTCGCGTGGGAAGATTTAAGTAATAGTTTCTCCGCACACTATTCGTGAGAGGAACGGTGGAGAAATCGATTGAAGGTAGCCCGATGAACCTTCTGCAAGGCTCTTAATTGTGAATTGCAGAGTAATCACGTAGATGTAGATGTTAGTTGTCCTGCGTACACGGGTACGTCTGATTTTCAGTTTTCGAGCACATTTCACTTGAACACTGCTCTTTCACTTTGAGTGGGATTTTTATGTCCTGTATATGCTCGAAGTCTTTTGTTTGTATTCTCATGTCAGTATGCAGATTGACATCCGCTTGTTTCTTACGTGGTTACGTGTGTTATTGTATGGAGTTGGGTCTGCTCTGGGAAAAGGTGGAACTTAGAGTGGGGGGGAGTCTCGCAAATAATTAGTTTTATTTCGTAGGCGTTCCCGGAATTATAATTCTTGATAGTCTCCTCGGGATATCGAATCATGCTGATTTGAGCATCCTGTAGCAAAACAGGGGAGATTGTGTAATGTTAGGTGATCTCTGTTGTAAGTGTTCATTCAAATAATTTTCGTATCCTGTTCCATGTCAGATGGTTCACGCTCATGGTGTTTAACAAGACAGAGTGGTTATTTTCATACTTAAAGCTGCTCATGTATACTTTTTATCTGGGTTTCAAATTTTCGCCTATCAGCCACTGACACAGTGATATTCTAACTAGTATGTACCAGGGCACTTGTCTGGTTTTTCTATTGGCGTTTGTGAATGTGACTGGAGTGTGTTTCCTGTTCTGTGCACTCCGTGTAATCCTTGTTCCTGCAATGAAGTTGGAATTCTGTAAAAGGCTCAGTCTCCCTTCCACAGACATTTAATTTAAAAAATATAACGGATTATTATCGATTTCCTCCACCTTAAATTCCCAGAGCAGGCTCCAACACACAGATAAACACTCACCTAACAAATAAACGAATAGCCAACTGCCTAGAGACACCACAATTTGAACGAGAGAAGACATCGAAATTACAGTAACAGTTGGCTGTAGTTAACTATACATAGTAAACACCGTAATGTAATCAAGGCAATGGTACAATAGGAATCCTACGATAGAAATGGGTATCGATGTATTCGTATACATAAATACATCACGTAAAACTGTGTCTTTAAAAATAAATTATTTTAAGCCTAAATACACTCCTGGAAATTGAAATAAGAACACCGTGAATTCATTGTCGCATGAAGGGGAAACTTTATTGACACATTCCTGGGGTCAGATACATCACATGATCACACTGACAGAACCACAGGCACATAGACACAGGCAACAGAGCATGCACAATGTCGGCACTAGTACAGTATATATCCACCTTTCGCAGCAATGCAGGCTGCTATTCTCCCATGGAGACGATCGTAGAGATGCTGGATGTAGTCCTGTGGAACGGCTTGCCATGCCATTTCCACCTGCCGCCTCAGTTGGACCAGCGTTCGTGCTGGACGTGCAGACCGCGTGAGACGACGCTTCATCCAGTCCCAAACATACTCAATGGGGGACAGATCCGGAGATCTTGCTGGCCAGGGTAGTTGACTTACACCTTCTAGAGCACGTTGGGTGGCACGGGATACATGCGGACGTGCATTGTCCTGTTGGAACAGCAAGTTCCCTTGCCGGTCTAGGAATGGTAGAACGATGGGTTCGATGACGGTTTGGATGTACCGTGCACTATTCAGTGTCCCCTCGACGATCACCAGTGGTGTACGGCCAGTGTAGGGGACCGCTCCCCACACCATGATGCCGGGTGTTGGCCCTGTGTGCCTCGGTCGTATGCAGTCCTGATTGTGGCGCTCACCTGCACGGCGCCAAACACGCATACGACCATCATTGGCACCAAGGCAGAAGCGACTCTCATCGCTGAAGACGACACGTCTCCATTCGTCCCTCCATTCACGCCTGTCGCGACACCACTGGAGGCGGGCTGCACGATGTTGGGGCGTGAGCGGAAGACGGCCTAACGGTGTGCGGGACCGTAGCCCAGCTTCATGGAGACGGTTGCGAATGGTCCTCGCCGATACCCCAGGAGCAACAGTGTCCCTAATTTGCTGGGAAGTGGCGGCGCGGTCCCCTACGGCACTGCGTAGGATCCTACGGTCTTGGCGCGCATCCGTGCGTCGCTGCCGTCCGGTCCCAGGTCGACGGGCACGTGCACCTTCCGCCGACCACTGGCGACAACATCGATGTACTGTGGAGAGCTCACGCCCCACGTGTTGAGCAATTCGGCGGTACGTCCACCCGGCCTCCCGCATGCCCACTATACGCCCTCGCTCAAAGTCCGTCAACTGCACATACGGTTCACGTCCACGCTGTCGCGGCATGCTACCAGTGTTAAAGACTGCGATGGAGCTCCGTATGCCACGGCAAACTGGCTGACACTAACGGCGGCGGTGCACAAATGCTGCGCAGCTAGCGCCATTCGACGGCCAACACCGCGGTTCCTGGTGTGTCCGCTGTGCCGTGCGTGTGATCATTGCTTGTACAGCCCTCTCGCAGTGTCCGGAGCAAGTATGGTGGGTCTGACACACCGGTCTCAATGTGTTCTTTTTTCCATTTCCAGGAGTGTATTTATTGTAATGCATCTAAGAAACTGCTGAAGTCTAAACATTAAATTTTCTAAATTAAGTTACGTTAATTCTGCTAAATATGTACTACCGATTGACTCTGACAAAGTTGAAACTTGTATAGTATCTTTGTTCTTCTTCACTGTGTAGAGACTTGGCGGGAAGTGGGTGAAAATGTAAGTCAAGTCGTTTTGTGAGGTTATAGAAGTCAGATGTGTTATTTGTTTTTTTGCTCGAATTTAGCCAACAGTATATGTGAAATTTTCTAGAACACAAACGTTTAAAAGTTCAAATACTTCATCTAAAATTTCTAGAATTGCGCAGTTTTCACGATTATTTAATTAGTTATTTTGCTCCGTACTAGAATAGTCTTCCCCCACGAACCATGGACCTTGCCGTTGGTGGGGAGGCTAGTGTGCCTCAGCGATACAGATGGCAACCACAACGGAGGGGTATCTGTTGAGAGGCCAGACAAACATGTGGTTCCTGAAGAGGGGCAGCAGCCTTTTCAGTAGTTGCAGGGGCAACAGTCTGGATGATTGACTGATCTGGCCTTGTAACATTAACCAAAATGGCCTTGCTGTGCTGGTACTGCAAACGGCTGAAAGCAAGGGGAAACTACAGCTGTAATTTTTCCCGAGGACATGCAGCTTTACTGTATGATTAAATGATGATGGCGTCCTCTTGGGTAAAATATTCCGGAGGTAAAATAGTCCCCCATTCGGATCTCCGGGCGGGGACTACTCAAGAGGACGTCGTTATCAGGAGAAAGAAAACTGGCATTCTACGGATCGGAGCGTGGAATGTCAGATCCCTTAATCGGGCAGGTAGGTTAGAAAATTTAAAAAGGGAAATGGATAGGTTAAAGTTAGATATAGTGGGAATTAGTGAAGTTCGGTGGCAGGAGGAACAAGACTTTTGGTCAGGTGATTACAGGGTTATAAATACAAAATCAAATAGGGGTAATGCAGGAGTAGGTTTAATAATGAATAAAAAAATAGGAGTGCGGGTTAGCTACTACAAACAGCATAGTGAACGCATTATTGTGGCCAAGATGGACACAAAGCCCATGTCTACTACAGTAGTACAAGTTTATATGCCAACTAGCTCTGCAGATGATGAAGAAATTTATGAAATGTATGACGAGATAAAAGAAATTATTCAGGTAGTGAAGGGAGACGAAAATTTAATAGTCATGGGTGACTGGAATTCGTCAGTAGGAAAAGGGAGAGAAGGAAACTTAGTAGGTGAATATGGATTGGGGGGAAGAAATGAAGGAGGAAGCCGCCTTGTAGAATTTTGCACAGAGCATAACTTAATCATAGCTAACACTTGGTTCAAGATTCATAAAAGAAGGTTGTATACCTGGAAGAATCCTGGAGATACTAATAGGTATCAGATAGATTATATAATGGTAAGACAGAGATTTAGGAACCAGGTTTTAAATTGTAAGACATTTCCAGGGGCAGATGTGGATTCTGACCACAATCTATTGGTTATGAACTGCAGATTGAAACTGAAGAAACTGCAAAAAGGTGGGAATTTAAGGAGATGGGACCTGGATAAACTGAAAGAACCAGAGGTTGTAGAGAGTTTCAGGGAGAGCATAAGGGAACAATTGACAGGAATGGGGGAAAGAAATACAGTAGAAGAAGAATGGGTAGCTCTGAGGGATGAAGTAGTGAAGGCAGCAGAGGATCAAGTAGGTAAAAAGACGAGGGCTAATAGAAATCCTTGGGTAACAGAAGAAATATTGAATTTAATTGATGAAAGGAGAAAATATAAAAATGCAGTAAATGAAGCAGGCGAAAGGGAATACAAACGTCTCAAAAATGATATCGACAGAAAGTGCAAAATGGCTAAGCAGGGATGGCTAGAGGACAAATGTAAGGATGTAGAGGCTTGTCTCACTAGGGGTAAGATAGATACTGCCTACAGGAAAATTAAAGAGACCTTTGGAGAGAAGAAAACCACTTGTATGAATATCAAGAGCTCAGTTGGCAACCCAGTTCTAAGCAAAGAAGGGAAGGCAGAAAGGTGGAAGGAGTATATAGAGGGTTTATACAAGGGCGATGTACTTGAGGACAATATTATGGAAATGGAAGAGGATGTAGATGAAGATGAAATGGGAGATAAGATAGTGCGTGAAGATTTTGACAGAGCACTGAAACACCTGAGTCGAAACAAGGCCCCGGGAGTAGACAACATTCCATTAGAACTACTGATGGCCTTGGGAGAGCCAGTCATGACAAAACTCTACCATCTGGTGAGCAAGATGTATGAGACAGGCGAAATACCCACAGCCTTCAAGAAGAATATAATAATTCCAATACCAAAGAAAGCAGGTGTTGACAGATGTGAAAATTACCGAACTATCAGTTTCATAAGTCACAGCTGCAAAATACTAACGCGAATTCTTTACAGACGAATGGAAAAACTGGTAGAAGCGAACCTCGGGGAAGATCAGTTTGGATTCCGTAGAAATGTTGGAACACGTGAGGCAATACTAACCTTACGACTTATCTTAGAAGAAAGATTAAGAAAAGGCAAACCTACGTTTCTAGCAATTGTAGACTTAGAGAAAGCTTTTGACAACGTTAACTGGAATACTCTCTTTCAAATTCTGAAGGTGGCAGGGGTAAAATACAGGGAGCGAAAGGCTATTTACAATTTGTACAGAAACCAGATGGCAGTTATAAGAGTCGAGGGGCATAAAGGGAAGCAGTGGTTGGGAAAGGAGTGAGACAGGGTTGTAGCCTCTCCCCGATGTTATTCAATCTGTATATTGAGCAAGCAGTAAAGGAAACAAAAGAAAAGTTCGGAGTAGGTATTAAAATTCATGGAGAAGAAGTAAAAACTTTGAGGTTCGCCGATGACATTGTAATTCTGTCAGAGACAGCAAAGGACTTGGAAGAGCAGTTGAACGGAATGGACAGTGTCTTGAAAGGAGGATAGCCGGCCGCGGTGGTCTAGCGGTTCTGGCGCTGCAGTCCGGAGCCGCGGGACTGCTACGGTCGCAGGTTCGAATCCTGCCTCGGGCATGGGTGTGTGTGATGTCCTTAGGTTAGTTAGGTTTAAGTAGTTCTAAGTTCTAGGGGACTTATGACCTAAGATGTTGAGTCCCATAGTGCTCAGAGCCATTTGAACCATTTTTGAAAGGAGGATATAAGATGAACATCAACAAAAGCAAAACGAGGATAATGGAATGTAGTCAAATTAAATCGGGTGATGCTGAGGGGATTAGATTAGGAAATGAGACACTTAAAGTAGTAAAGGAGTTTTGCTATTTAGGGAGTAAAATAACTGATGATGGTCGAAGTAGAGAGGATATAAAATGTAGACTGGCAATGGCAAGGAAATCGTTTCTGAAGAAGAGAAATTTGTTAACATCGAGTATAGATTTAAGTGTCAAGAAGTCGTTTCTGAAAGTATTTGTATGGAGTGTAGCCATGTATGGAAGTGAAACATGGACGATAACCACTTTGAACAAGAAGAGAATAGAAGCTTTCGAAATGTGGTGCTACAGAATAATGCTGAAGATAAGGTGGGTAGATCACGTAACTAATGAGGAGGTATTGAATAGGATTGGGGAGAAGAGAAGTTTGTGGCACAAATTGACTAGAAGAAGGGATCGGTTGGTAGGACATGTTTTGAGGCATCAAGGGATCACAAATTTGGCATTGGAGGGCAGCGTGGAGGGTAAAAATCGTAGAGGGAGACCAAGAGATGAATACACTAAGCAGATTCAGAAGGATGTAGGTTGCAGTAGGTACTGGGAGATGAAGAAGCTTGCACAGGATAGAGTAGCATGGAGAGCTGCATCAAACCAGTCTCAGGACTGAAGACCACAACAACAACAACTAGAATAGTACTTGAGGGAGTTACCGTATCTCCAAAGAAGGCAACGAAGGCAGGGTGAAGATAATCGTATGAAGGCCACTGTAGATGCTTCGTAAATAAAAAAAGGGAAATGATTATAGCACAAAACATGAAGCCCTTTATTTAGCTGCACGAACAAACCACGTCTTTAAGAATACTAATACAAAGGCAAATAAGGAAGACAGAAAACATACAAAATGATGTTATATAGATCAATTCTTAACTTCTGCGTGTGCTCCTTGGCTTTTATGTTTGGCTTTATGGACGGGATGTCATGAAGCCCCTTTTTGTATCTGTTTAGACTGCACCTGATACTTTATCAAGTTTAAGTAAGGCCAAGAATAGCCCAATGTAAACGTTTATCAACAGTAGTTAACTTGTTTCGGTGGAAGGAAATTTTTGGTTAAGAAACGAAGGAAAATTCAGTAATTCGTCAATTACGAAATAATACGACGAAAGAAACTCATTAAACTTAAGGCATGACAACACAAGTAACAGAAACAAACGATTAAATATGTTGACTTATAAAACAATATGATTTACCCAAAATTAGGTACTTAGCGAAACCACACTGCAATGAGATATCAGACTCGGCACGTGGAAAACAGTGAAACGTCACAGCAATGTGATAACAGGCTTCAGACGTAGAAATATCGAGTCAAACTGACTTCGATTGTATTTCCATGTACCCGTATAATGCTTTTCCAGATAACTTCTACGCTACCCCACATTTAACGGTATTTACATCATAATCCTAGACGTTCATGATGGAAGAAATGACATGAGAATGGACATACACTTTTAATGTATGAGTGACGCCAAATGTCTGATTTAACAGTTATATCAGATTTTTAGCATCATTCATACATTAAAAGTGTATGCCGCATGATGAAGATACGCTAAAAGAACACACATGACAGCATCAATAATTCAAACTAAATCTATCCTGTGCGAAGATAATCGAGCGACGCTTAAGGTACAAGTTTGAAGAAACAGAATCCTGAGCCTGTATTCTGTTAGCAGGTGGTACAATTGTTATCTTCTTTTATTTCATTTTAAATGTTAAATGAAATTTTATAAAACAATATTTGCATAAAATATCCGTGATGGGATACTAGATTAGTAATGCTAGGCCAGTGAGTAACACTTCGTAAATGTATAGGTTTTTAGAAACACTAGCTTAATTGAACAGCTTTGAAGGAATAAAAGCCTCATAGCGTTGTTGAAATAAATCAAGTGTTTTAGGCAGACTACGGAAAATTGTCCTAAATGCGATTCCAGTGTCGTATCGTCCTTTCCTGGCCGTAGTCACCCTACTTGGTCGCTTAGAAACAATTTTCATGACAGTTAATTTTCGTTAACAAATAAAGAAAGGTCAAAGAAAATTTCTTTCAAATTCAGATGGAGTAGCTAACTGGCTTTTTAACAGAGTCTAAATTATTGAAATTCATTCTCGAAATTCCACTTAACTGTACTAGGTATAGACGGACTACCTAAAGCGATATATGAAAGTTTGTGCCGGGCCGGGACTCGAACCCGGATTTCCCACTTATCGCTAGCGGGCGCCGTACAACTTAGGCTGTCTGAGCACGCCCCCGACTGACACAAACTTCCATATGCCAGACCTGTCTATTTCTTCTCGTAGATTCGTAATTCATTTACGGACCCTCTCACATATCGGTATATCCGTGCAGGTTTTAGAATAACCACAATGAGAAGTCATAGACAATCAGTGTCCTATCCGACATAGGCTCGACTTCGCCTTCTATATATTATATTTGATGACGAACTACAGATTCAAATACTGAAATTTATTCCTGAAATCTAACTTAACTGTAATAGGTATAATGGACCACCTAAACCGACATATGAAAAATCGTGTCAGGAGCGTGTTCGGATAGCCAAAGTGGCAAGCCGACCGCTTGCGATAAGAGGAAAATCGGGCTTAGAATCTCCATCCGGCACAAATTCTCATGTGTCTTTTTATGCAGTCTGTCTGTACTAATTAAAGTTAAATTAAATTTCAGGAATAAATTTCAGTACCTGAATCTGTAATACGTCATCAAATGTAAAGACACTGAAATTAGAAGAGTTACTTGAGTTAATATCGCATGGTTCTTTTCTTTATTTTATATTTTTGATGGACATCATATTGTCTGTTGGCTGTAGACATTATTTATTTCCCAATTGCAGTTAGTGCACAGACAGTCTGACTAGTGAATGTAATTTCACACCAACGGACTTCACATGTAAACAGTGTGTTAGGACACTGATTTGTAGCGTCTAGCGTTAAGAATGTTAACATTGGTGACACTTCACCTAATTGAGGTCATTTCACGATGTACAGAGCTTCGTATTCTTCAGATGTATTATTTGTGACGATGACATGTATACATATCGGAGGATTTTGAAGTCTGATGTGCAGAAGCAAAACCTTTTGCAGTACTACACGAAAATGGCACATAGGCCGAAGTTGCAACTGAGATATATATAAAATCTACAATCAATGGCGAATATGATGTTCTTTAAAAAATTCTACAAGACTGTGAACCCCGACAATGAGAAGTTAGTATATCGCAGGCGTTTTCGTATGTCTGTTGTATTAGTTTACCCTCTAACATATAGTAATACTGGTAGTGTTCATACTATTCCACTGATGCCACACGTTACCAGACTGTAATCTGAATCTTCAAAGCGCATGAGAGAGGCAGAGAGTCATTAAAATGCTTTTGACCGATTTCTGTACCTCTGCGGTTACCCCAAAACTATAGAAAAAGTGAATGACGTTGTATCATTCAGGGACGGGAATCCGCTTCGAAATTATCTGTTTTCTCGATCGCATTTAGTGGTGTCGCGTTCACACAAAACTCTTTCCCTTGCCTTGCATTCTCTGAGTAGGTGTGATATGCCACTGTGAAACTCTTTTATTTGTGATGGCAGAACAGATGACATTGCAGAAGACCACGTACGTTTAGATCTTCGAGCAACAAACCTTTATTATCTTTTTAACCTCATAATAAAAAATTTTCAGTGACTCAAAAAACCTTATATTTCCAAGTGAAGAAGGCACAGCGACCTGTGTTATTGACTGAAAGTGTTAGTAAATGATCTGGCGGAACCACAAGCGCCAGAACGAAGATGAAGAACGCAAGACCAGAGAAGGCGGTGAGGCGACGTGAGCAAATATAGCGTTGACCAGAACGTCACCACGATAGGAGCGGCATCTAGTCGAAGTGAATATTAGCGCCGCTCCTGCCAATCTCGGCAGGACATTAATGGTCATTATTCGCAGAGCATTAGCACGGCCTAACAGAGAGTACTACGATACCAGTTATTTGTGATCCACAAACTGTGTGTCAAACTTGCATGAATATTATATAAAGCAAAGCACCTGGATTTATGTTGCATGTCGTCCATTGTTTGCGACACCAATGTTTTTCCAAAGTTAATCATTGTCAATCTGCTTTACTGAAATAAAACTGCTAATGTTATTTTCTTGAATTGTTGTATAGAATTCCGAAAACGCAGCATCCCTTAGGCACACTCTACAAGACAAGTGGGCAAGGCCCCACAGTAGACTTGATCGCAATACATTCCAGCAGTATCTAAGTAACTGTTTTCGGTTGACCAACACCCGTCTTTAAGTCTAGGTCACAAACAAAGAAAATGCCTTCTAAATTTGAGTAAACCTCGTGTGAAATGTTAATATCGTGGTCCTGCGGATCATATCAGGAACACGTGCGTCTTCTACCACTTCAGTAGTACCTGAGTCTCAAAATGGATTTTATCAAAGTGCTCATCGGCACTTCCACAATTAAAATGCGAAACAAGTGCCAATTTTACGTACAAATTGGTAAATATATTCTTACGAACGATTTATAAATTTAATAACAGGACAAATTCATTTCGTCTACTAAAGTACAAAATTAAACAGTGAAGGGAATAAAAAATTTTGCGTCGAAACTATAATTTTTGACAGACTGTTAAAAAGACATTACAGTGGAACTGAAAAGAGTGTTAATAAACAATTTTATTTTCGAAATGGGAAAAACCCAACGTGGCTGGTTCTAGAAGAGTGGGGATAGTTGGCTAAAAAAGACACACTCATTCCCACGTGTGCTTGTACGTCTCCTTATTTGACGCTGATTTAACAAGCAACCCGCCTTGCTGAAGTACTACAACAGCAAGTATAAGAAATGTGGTAGGTTCAGTAGCGAAATCCGAGGGAGGTCACTACGGCCGCGATCACTGATACTGTGGCTTTGGCAGCCGTCACGTTCTGCCTAAGGACGTTAATGCCCCCAGCGCCGCGGATTGATCCGCCTGGGATTAGTGCCGTCCAGCTGAGACCAGGCATGCCGAAACGGAAATTGGTGGTATTTACTGAGAACTCTGGAGAGCCTCAAGCCCGCTGTCGAGACGTGGTAGCTATCTGCAGCATATGGGAAAATCTTCGTCATGCGTTATTTCGAAAATCAACTGTTATAGTAAAAAGGATTTATGTTTGTGAATTTCTCGTAACGAAATTGCGAAATAGTCTAAAAATTCTCAAAATGCAGTATGCTTAAGGGGCTCCGGAAAGGCTCAAAATCATGAAAAGTTCAATTTTTACTTTTTTGCGTTTTCTGAATCTGCAGACTATTACCTTTTAATAGATATACAACTTATTCAAATCCGAAGACTACAACTATTTTTAAATTTTTTTTTGAAATGTGTTCTACATGGGCGTGACCCACTGTGGCGCTGTTAAACTGCTGTCAAATGGTGTTATTATTAACGTCCGTGTTCATCAGGTACATTTTAGTGATGTGAGATAAAGTATGTGTTGTGGCTAACCTTGTTTTCAGAGACTTAGCAGCACCTGAATTGTTGAAAAAGTGTATTCACGGATAAACTCAAAACCCCAATGAAAGTGTAAATAGTGTTATATGGTCGAGAATCCCCAAGACTGTATTTGTTGGAATAGAAACACTTCACTTTGGTGTGTATGATGCTGTTGCGACTTTCAATGATGGCAACATTGTAAGGTGCAAGGTATTTAGAAATATGGGAATGAAGATAGGTTCTAACATGGTACGAGCGATGCTTGCTTTAGACAAGGAACGCCTTCGGGCTGCAGACAGGGCTGTAAAGAGTCTAGAAATACAAGCAAGAGTAAACAGGAGGACGAACAAGAGGAAGCTGGAGGAGGAGTTTGCAGAGGATGAAGATAATCCATCCTATGGACCTGGAATGCACTAAAAAGTTAATCCAATCTTTGTCGCTCGATTCCCAAAACTTTTATTTTCTCATACTAATTACATGTTTTCTAAGGATCTTCCAAACATATTTGTTTCAAACTTTCAGTAAATGTTACACAGTACCTTCTGCATAATTTAACACAGCCTTTTTTCCAAAAAACTGTATATTTTTGAATATATAAATAAAAAATTGCAAAAAAATGTTGTGAATTTTCATTACAATTGAAAAAAAATCATCTTTAATAACTGAACTAAAATTTTGTAAAATCCCTGTGTTAAGTTGTAGCCCATATTCCAATAAATAATCTGTAAAAAGTTCAACTTCCTACCTCAAATACTTTGTGAGGAAAGATGTAATTTATAAGCGTTATTTTAACATTGCAAGTATAGGGCGTTCCGGAGCCCCTTAAGAACAGCAGCAAGGTTCAATGAAATTTTTGCAAGTAATGCTAGTTCCAGTTGTCTTTTACTCCTGGTACTACTGGCTAATGCGCGCAGAAATATATCTCAGCGTGTACACAATACCGTATACTTCTTTATGGCTTTAATAATTTCGTATGCATGCCAATTAGCTTTGTCGTGGTTTAACGTAGACAGATTATTAAAAATATTTAGATGGACAACTTTTTTCATGGTAACGTTCTCAAGGAACCATAACAGAAAAGCATAGTACGGTCATAAACTCTGCTGCGATATTCTTCAGATGCGACAGTTTAGACTATTTATACACAAAAATTTTTCTAGTGATGCGACATGCGGTATCGATAGCTTGTCCCCCTAACTGCGTTTGTTGTTGCTCACTATGATCGCGTTATTAGAGCGAATATTTCCAAAACTGAAACGTTAACAGAAGTCCCGCTGCAAGCGAAGATGTAAATATTCATGAACAACTTTTGCTAAGGCGTCAGTTCACTCTTAATGTGCCGTTTGAAAGACGAAACATGTTCGTGAGATTTCACCCTTCCGATTATGCGTGCGCGATACATATTATTCGGTCACGCACGGATTTCATACATTCGACGAGATGATGACGTGCCATTCATCGCTGTAACGTGGGAAAGAAACAGTTGTTCTGAGAATCCCTCAGCAAGCTGCGTGATACAAACAATCCTTCAATAATAACTATCTTCTCCCTTAATCGCTTCGCTGGGCTACTAATACCAAGCTGGAAATAAATTAGTTGCTCACGAAAGTAGCTTTTTTCCCTTGCTTTCTTTCTGACATGTTCTCCTTATTATGTTGCTGCTTTTTCCTTCCTTGAAACACATCTCTTTTGACGTGCAGTAGAGTGACAAAATTTCGTACAGAAATTTTTGAACAGGTTCTGATTACATAGGTCTACACTGATTTTCATTTCCGTTATGATTCTTTTTTTATATTGACTTTGTACACCTGAAAAAAAAGAAATATATATATATATATATATATATATATATATATATATATATATATATCCCCGGGGGGGGGGGGGTTGATAGACCTGCAACCGAGCGCCTCCCCAGGTGGCGGATAGGGGAATGCCTCCTAGATATAGGTGGTACCGAGGAAATGAAATACTCGGGGCGGACCAAAACTAGTAGTAGCGTCTGTTCCCACAGTGGGCGGCTGCAAAAGGTGTCTGTGTCACATGTTAGTGGCGGCCTCAACCAACCTCCTGATCTGGAATACCAGGATGTACTCGGCAACACGCCTCAAATCCAACCACTAAACAGCATGATGGAACAACGAAGACAATCTCACTACCCCAGGCCCCAGTCAGTAGAATCGGAGCTTCTCAAACTCCCTCAAGACAAAACAGAAACACTACATCGCAACACTCAACGTGAACACACTACTCAAGACGGGCAAGATAAAACAGCTCACAGATACTTTAGACAGGTTTAAGATCAAAATTTGCGCACTACAAGAAACACGATTCTCAGACCATTTCAACACAGGGAACTACAGAATATACAAAGTAAAACCATCGCTACACAGGAAGAACCTCAGCCTCCATGACACAGGATTCGCAGCATACAGGACGATCACAGACGTAGTAATGGACTTCACATCGCCTAACGAAAGAATCAGCACACTGACAATGAAGTAAGCAAACAGGGCATACACGATCATAAACGCACACACACCAACAAATGACCACAACAGGAAGGACCCAGACGCCATTGAGGACTTTTGGACAGTAATGGAGAAGACAATCAAGAAAATACCTACACACCGAATTAAAATTATTCTAGGAGACTTCAGCGTAAAACTAGGAAAAGAACAAAAATATAGACACATCACAGGAAGATACACACCACACCGCGACACAAATCGAAACGGGAGGCCCCTGATAGAATTCTGCGAGACCCATGACCTCAAAGCCATGTCAAAGAACTTCAAGAAAACCATACAAAAATTAACCACATGGAAACTCCCAAATGGCAAGAGAGAATTACAGATCGACCACGTCATAATACAAAGAGAAGCACAAAGGTAAATCCAGAACATCAACACAAGAAAGAGCTTCTTTGACTCGGACCAACACCTACTATAGATTAAGACACGCCTAATCCCTAAGAGGAAACAACAGAAAACTAATATCGTTAGACCAGACCCAGAATATCTAACACTCAACCAAGAGAAAATACTGGAGAAAATTAAGAAATGAACAACGCAAAACTGGGAACAGCCACCAGGAAGGCTTCAGAAAGCCATTAAATTTAGCAGTAGCACCGAGAACCAGGAAACACCGCTGGTGTAACAAAAAATGTGATCTAGCAATCGAAAGACGAATCAACACATGGAAGAAGTTCAATAGCAACAAGATACCAGAGAACTGGCAAGAATTTCTCAAAGCACAGAAACAGACAAGTAAAATTGTCCGTAAGGGAAAACGAAACTACGACAAACAGAATCTAGAATAGATAGAAGCAGACTTCACAAGGAACAACGCTTGGAATTTCTACAGGACGTTCAGATGAAATACCAAGCACCGAACCTCTGCTTTAGGAGACTAGACAGCACACTAGAGACCAATACCAAGAATAACTGTAACCTTCTAGGGAAGAACTTCGAGATACTCCTAAACGCAGAATCACCAACAGAAAAACTGGACACAGAGGAACCCGCCCTAAACCCAGATAGCGAGCCGCCATTGATGGAAGAAGTAAGAGAAAACTTCAAGAATCTAAAGAACAATAGGGCACCTGGAGAGGGTGGAGTCATAGTGGAATTCTGGAAGATACAAGACCCGGATCTCACAGAACACATACACAACATCATGAAACAGATATGGGAAACAGAAGAGATACCGAAAGAATGGCGCACAGCTCTGATACACCCTTTACACGAGAAAGGGAATAAGTCGGACCCAAACAACTATAGGGGCATCTCACTGTTACCTATCACATATAAGATACTTTCGAAAGCACTGCTAAATACACTCCTGGAAATGGAAAAAAGAACACATTGACACCGGTGTGCCAGACCCACCATACTTGCTCCGGACACTGCGAGAGGGCTGTACAAGCAATGATCACACGTACGGCACAGCGGACACACCAGGAACCGCGGTGTTGGCCGTCGAATGGCGCTAGCTGCGCAGCGTTTGTGCACCGCCGCCGTCAGTGTCAGCCAGTTTGCCGTGGCATACGGAGCTCCATCGCAGTCTTTAACACTGGTAGCATGCCGCGACAGCGTGGACGTGAACCGTATGTGCAGTTGACGGACTTTGAGCGAGGGCGTATAGTGGGCATGCGGGAGGCCGGGTGGACGTACCGCCGAATTGCTCAACACGTGGGGCGTGAGGTCTCCACAGTACATCGATGTTGTCGCCAGTGGTCGGCGGAAGGTGCACGTGCCCGTCGACCTGGGACCGGACCGCAGCGACGCACGGATGCACGCCAAGACCGTAGGATCCTACGCAGTGCCGTAGGGGACCGCACCGCCACGTCCCAGCAAATTAGGGACACTGTTGCTCCTGGGGTATCGGCGAGGACCATTCGCAACCGTCTCCATGAAGCTGGGCTACGGTCCCGCACACCGTTAGGCCGTCTTCCGCTCACGCCCCAACATCGTGCAGCCCGCCTCCAGTGGTGTCGCGACAGGCGTGAATGGAGGGACGAATGGAGACGTGTCGTCTTCAGCGATGAGAGTCGCTTCTGCCTTGGTGCCAATGATGGTCGTATGCGTGTTTGGCGTCGTGCAGGTGAGCGCCACAATCAGGACTGCATACGACCGAGGCACACAGGGCCAACACCCGGCATCATGGTGTGGGGAGCGATCTCCTACACTGGCCGTACACCACTGGTGATCGTCGAGGGGACACTGAATAGTGCACGGTACATCCAAACCGTCATCGAACCCATCGTTCTACCATTCCTAGACCGGCAAGGGAACTTGCTGTTCCAACAGGACAATGCACGTCCGCATGTATCCCGTGCCACCCAACGTGCTCTAGAAGGTGTAAGTCAACTACCCTGGCCAGCAAGATCTCCGGATCTGTCCCCCATTGAGCATGTTTGGGACTGGATGAAGCGTCGTCTCACGCGGTCTGCACGTCCAGCACGAACGCTGGTCCAACTGAGGCGGCAGGTGGAAATGGCATGGCAAGCCGTTCCACAGGACTACATCCAGCATCTCTACGATCGTCTCCATGGGAGAATAGCAGCCTGCATTGCTGCGAAAGGTGGATATACACTGTACTAGTGCCGACATTGTGCATGCTCTGTTGCCTGTGTCTATGTGCCTGTGGTTCTGTCAGTGTGATCATGTGATGTATCTGACCCCAGGAATGTGTCAATAAAGTTTCCCCTTCCTGGGACAATGAATTCACGGTGTTCTTATTTCAATTTCCAGGAGTGTAGATTAGAGAAGCAAACCGACCAACTGATTGGCGAATACCAGGCTGTGTTTCGGAAACCACAGGTCGTGTGCTGAACAGATATGGAACCTTAAGATGATACTGCAACACAAACAGAACGAAATTATCACCTTCGTCGACTTCAAGAAGGCGTACGACTCAATAGACAGAGAAACCCTCTTTAAAATCCTGAAAGAATACACATTAGATAGGAAGACACTAACCATAATTCAGCAAACACTAACAAACGCGACATCTAAATTGAAGTTCTGTGGAGAGCTCTCAGCACAATTCTAAATCAGAACAGGAGTCAGGCAGGGCAACGGCCCTCGCCATTTCTGTTCAACATAGTACTGGACAAAGTAGTAAAGGAATGGGAAAAGACAAAGAAAGGAGTCCTTTTAGGAAAAGTAAGAGTCAAGTGCCTAGCGTTCGCAGACAATTTAGCCATCGTAACGGTACGAGAAACAGCAAAAAAATAAGAGCCACAGAGGAACTACACGAAATCGCAGCCAAGACCGGACTACAGATATCATACCAGAAAACACAGTTCATGAGTACCCAAAAACACACATCGCTACACACAAAATATGGGACAATACACAGAACAGAAAATTTCAAGTGCCTAGGAAAAACAATACAGATTACAGGAAGAAATAAGCTATATAATGAAGAGAGAAGAGCGAAACTAGAGAGTACCCAAAAACTGACTTGGAATCATTACAGTGAGAAAGATATCCCACGAAAAGCCAAGCTACGACACTACGAGACACTGGTGCTACTAGAAGCACTATACGCAGCCGAGACCACAGTAGTACAAGGACAGACACGAATCAAACAGATAGAGAAGACGGAACGAAAAATACTCAGGAAAATATTCGGGGCGGCGCAGAAAGACGGGATATGGATAAAGATTCCAGCTGAAGAACTATACGAGCACACAGAGAACATAGCAGACCGAATCAGGAAATGAAGACTACAATTTTACGAACACCTCAGCAGAATGACACCACATAGGATAACGAGACAGATCTTGGATAGGGTTCGCACAATGAAAAACAACAAATGGATGAATGAAGCAAGAAATTACATAGAACAACTGAACATCACACAGGAAAAAATACAAAACAAAATACTTCTTAGGAACCTGACCAGAAGAAACAAATTTTAAGAGACACCGTACATCAAACGAACACAATGGACCAAACAGAGACGACAAGAACACAGCCAGAGGATGAAGGAACACTGGGCGAACAGGAAAAAAGATATGCCGAAAAGAACACAGGACCTAAAGTGGACCGAAGAACGGAAGCAGAAAAACAGCACACGAATGAGGTAAGTTTGGGCAGAAGGTATACAGAAAGCAACAGGGAAATGGACATCAAGTTTAGTCTAACATCATTTGTTAAAAGTGCTGATGTGCTTTATTTTGGAGTGAAAACAGAGGATCAGGATAAATCATGAGCCCCTCATAGAGTTTGTAACGTTTGTGTTGAGCAGTTACTATAATGGTCAAAGGGAAAATTAAAGTACCTTAGTTTTGGAGTTACAGTTAGTGTGGCGTTCACCAAAGAACCACCTATGTGTGCGTGTGTGTGTGTGTGTGTGTGTGTGTGTGTGAATTCCCAAAGGAACAAACTGCTAAGGTCATCGGTCCCTAGACTTAGACACTACTTAAACTAATTTATGCTAAGAACAACACACACACTCATGCCCGAGGGAGGACTCGAACCTCCGGCGGGAGGGGCCGCGCAATCCGTGACATGACGTCCCAAACCGCGCGGCCACTCCCCGCGGCAGCTTTCAGATACTACATTTCGATTCAAGTTGTACATCAGATGAGATTTGAGAAGATATTGTTAGGGCAGGTATACAAGACATGCCCCAACCTTCTTCCAACTTTAGCTAACGGATACGGTCAGAGATTTAAATCTCCCACAGAATATTTCAGAACTCCTAGGTTCGATACTGAAGGAAAAGAACTTACTAGTTCCAGAAACAAGCGTAAAGTTTTACAGACACATAGAGAAGGACTTAGAATGCTATCTTAGGCAGGAAGACTCTTTAGTATACTGAACTGACTTTCGAAACCTCATTAACGAGTTAGGAGTAAAGCGCAAGACAGATGACTACAGGCACTTCACTGATTCAAGTAAGAGAAGTTTAGGACAACAATAGAATTATAGCAAGTACACAGTTACACTTGTGAATTAGACAGCCGAAAATGAAACAACCATTGGACATTACGAGAATGGCCTCCAAAAACATCGTCAGGAAAAGCTTAGTTGATCCTCAAAAATTCTGTTACCACCCATGCATATTAAACTGGGGATAATGAAGTAATTTATAAAGATATTGGAAAAGATGCCAAATATTTTAAAAACCTAACCAATAAGTCTCCAGTGCCCTCAGAGGCAATAGCCTAAGAGTGGGCGCAGATTAGGGAATTAAGTAAAGATAAAAATGTTTAAGAACGTATGACTACTCAAGAAAAGAAAGCTTGAATTGAAAGAAGTGGTTCAGAAGTTCTTGGAAAATGTGAAAGACTCAAGCCTGAAGGTACACTTTCTTCACTCATATTTAGACAAGTTTCTAGAAAACCTCAGAGCAGAGAGTGCAGAACAGTGTAAGAGGTTTCACAACGACATTAAAGAAATCGGGTACATCCATGATGGCCGACTGTTGTTGGTTATCGCAAAGTGATAATCCTGCAAACCACAAGAGAACATGTGGCACTACAGGGGTTTCATTCGAAAAGCAGCGGTACTACTGACGTGTTCACGTAAATGAGCACAAGGACTGAATTTGTTTCTTTTCTTTTGAATTTTATATGTTACCATAACTTTTAAGTCAGCGTGTTTTTCATTTTTTGCACTAAATTCTGTCTCTTGTGTGAAAACAGTGGAACAGAATTTGTATTTAATTCACGTTTACGACACTATATTGGCCTTATAGCTCATACTAAATGCAGAACTGCAACTTTAAAGGGTGTATTTAGAGTTTTATGTTAAGTTGCAGTTTTAAAAATTCTGATCTGATGCATTAAAATATAATTGTATTATGTCACTTGTATATATTCAACGCACAAAATAAGTTATTGGATTTCATTAAGGTCTCAAAATTGAAACTTAATTGATCTTTAAATAATCCATGTCCCCACAGTAACTTACATGATTTTGTCTGAAACTACATGTGACCTCATGAATTACTGACACGTGACGTAATTGACGGGGTATAAAGTGTGCTGTCAGCAGTAGTGGGCGGTGCTCCCCAGCAGACAGTCCATAGAATGTCAAAGCGGATTGTGATGCTGTCTGGTGACAATCAGGGTCAACGAGATATACGAGCTATGCAACGAACATGTGACGTCACACTAGTTGGCTTGTCCGCCACACTTCGCGAACCCTCGGCTTCGCGCAGGACCCACGGGAAATCAGTATTTAATCGAAAAGGTACCCACTAAAGGTCTAATTTTGTCGTGTGCTATCGAGAACTTGCATGCATTTCAACGTGCGGTTAAGAATGATTAAAGTCGTCTGAAGTAGGTGTTCGCTCCCCGCCGGACACTCGTAAGACTTTCAGTGTCACATTCTGTGACGTACGCGTCACAGCCTGTCTTTCTCGTGGGCCTCGATGACAGCCCAAGATAAACAACGACTCTCCGCAACGTAGACCGTGGGCAGCCTCAACTCCGTTTGCGAAATGGTTCAAATTCAAATGGTTCTAAGCACTATGGGACTTAACGTCTGAGGTCATCAGTCCCCTAGAACTTAGAACTACTTAAACCTAACTAACCTAAGGACATCACACACATCCATGCCCGAGGCAGGATTCGAACCTGCCACCGTAGCAGCAGCGCGACTCCGGACTGAAGCGCCGCTTGCGAGCCACATGAGACTCTTGCCGCAATCCCAACTTTCAGAGTTTCATAACAAATTATCACTGCTTCGGAAAGAAACTGGGACTAAAACATTCGCTTATTTCAAATGTCTGAAGATGAAACGTTCCTTTCGTCTGTGCTTCGGCTACGGCCAGAATCCACTCATTGTTGATGACGCACGGCGCGCCAGATAAATTACGCTACGTACTGATCCGCACACTCAGCAGTAAGCTTTTATTGTCGGACAAAGATTAATTGTCTGCTCTGATACAGTATCTCTCATTCTAAAGACAGGTCAGCAGCTCGCTGTGTCTCGTGAGACAGGATTAAACTTTTCATAAATATCAATAATTACATGCACTGTAGTTATCTAATTACTTCCAGGAAATATTACAAGATGTGGCTAAATGAATTAAATATGATCACCACTATCTGACTGTACAGCGCTTCTAACTGGCTGCTAGCAACTTCCACCAATCACCAATCACCAGCGCCTCAACAAAACATGAACACAATTCCATAGTTTGTAAGGAAAGAGTCACACAAAAATATCGCTCTCAAATTTCCGTGGAAACAAATATAATTTTTTGGCTTCTACTAAACTTGGCTAAGCCCGCGTCGTTCAGAAAAACACTAAAACACTTCCGTCAAGGTAGCTACTGGCTCCGTGATCTGATGAAAGAACTGTGCCTACTCAGCACGTGCACGCTCACTTAAAGGCAATTCTCGCCCAGAAGACTGCAAAGTTCAATACGAAATCCACGTCCGCGCACGGGAACACGTTTTCGGAATCTCTCAAGAAACTACTCATTTGTTCATGAAGGATCCTCCTCTCTCGATGTCTGAAATACACAACGAAAACACCAGCTGTGGCCCAGAGGGCAAACCGCTACGGTTGCCGTCAGACTCCCCTATTTCGAGTGTTCAAACATCTCCACAAAGTTATTTAATCTTTAGGCCTTTTAGCCAATCACCATCAGGAGCATAATGTACGCAAAGTCTTCCGCATTTGCCTGTTACCACTTATAGCGCTTCTGTAAAGTTCTTCTTCCTGCGAGGAATTTCATAAGTTTGTCAGCAATGGTTATTGGAGACATCGACTATTCTGGGGAAATCACTTAACCTCGAGCGGGCATCCTACACCAAAAGCACTATTCATTTAGGAGGATTGAGGAAAGACTGGCATACCAGTCTAAAGAAGGCCTCCTTCCCCCAGAAACAGACCCTGTCGGAGACAACAGCTATAAGAACAGCACCAGGTGTCACCAGGAATTGAGATGTTACAAACAAAATAGATGAAATCTTTCCTCAATGTCAGGTGGATACGGAAGATTACTTATGTCAAATGTGTGAGAAATAAATAAATTGAGGATAAAGTGATCAGTTTCATTCCTTGAAAATCCATTTCCGATGGATATAGGAATGTCTGTCCCTTTGCCGACCGCTGGTGGCCGAGCGGTTCTGGCGCTACAGTCTGGAACCGCGCGACCGCTAAGGTCGCTGGTTCGAATCCTGCCTCGGGCATGGATGTGTGTGTTGTCGTTAGGTTAGTTAGGTTTAAGTAGTTCTAAGTTCTAGGGGACTTATGACCTCAGCAGTTGAGCCCCATAGTGCTCAGAGCCATTTGAACCATTTTTTCTGTCCCTTTTCTCTGCCAATTATAAAGCATTAAGCCTCTGTGTAGTTGGAGCTACTGGAAATGAAAGAGGAAGGACGGCTAAAGGGACTTATACAGAGTAGCTCTTCAGCTGTTAAATTTCAGAATCAAGTTTCAGAAAAAAATACCCACTATCAACAGAATGAGCTGAGATTGATCTCAATTTTTGGAACACTAACGTGCGTGAGTAATTATACTCAACACCTAGGTTCATTAAATCAAAATATCGATCAGAAAGGAATGATGAACACATAAGTGAACTACCACTAACTGTGCTCACTATTTATCAGCTAAATTTCGAAATGTGTACAGCAACAATGAACACTCGAAAACGAAATAGCAAAAATATCTTATAATTTATATTTGCGTAATTAATTGTTGTTAGTTTTCAAATAAAACTATAGATGTATCTTCATTAATGAAATAAAAATGTTTCTCTGCTAATTTTAACTACACTAACTGAAAAAAAAATTAAGCACCGAAAAGGGGAAGAGAAAACGAAATAAAAATTCACGGTTTGAGACAGTATATGATGTTATTCCAGTGATTAAAAACTGAGTCAAAAATTATAAGGAACTTGGTTGTACAAGCCCAGTTATCAGTTTGACGCTACACCCCTTCAGGGTTGGATGCGTGCACTGATTCGGTCGCAGCCGTTTTATCCTCTGCTGAGGTAAGCTGGCCCACAGCTGTTATCATTGATCCTTGATATCCTAGACGGAGTAGACATCCGAGCTGTTCCCACGCATGTTCTGTCGAGGACACATCTGGGGATCTTGCCGGCCGCCTGAGTCGGTTACACTAACACAGTTGCTCGACAGCTGGCGCTCTCCTTTGGTATTCAACACAATGGTTAATTTTGAACTTGGTTTCTACAAAACGCTCGAATACCGCACCACGCTAGAGCAGTATTTGTTACACCTAAGTATGTTCTACAACCCCAGGCTCTTCTTCAGTAACTCTACCTGAATATACATAGAAATTATGAGCCTGGTTTCCACCATGAGTTAATATACCCCAAACATTGAATGTGACCCATTAATAATACAATATGACTTCAGATTTGGAGTTGAGAAGCTAAAACGTTTAAGCGCAAGAAAAGGGTGAATTACTCGGAAGTAGCGTACTGTCTGGTGATCTACAATATTGACTGTAATCCTCAAACTATATTTCCTCACAATATTAAAATTGGTCCTTAATGTTTCATTTTGCCCATGATAAATATGTTTTCATCTGTTGCCTATACTTTCTAATACCCTAAAGATAGAGATCTTGTGTCGTACAATCAATAATTTACGCCGACGACGTCTCTAATGGGATATAGCTTGAGAAACTGCAGTAATGATGCCTTTCCTGAACTGCTGAAAAGTTCTTACGGAAAATAAATACAAGCACTGTAAGCTCATGTAGCGCAGACACTGAAAAAATTATAATGTGCGTGACTGGAGCACGTTTCGTAGGAAGGAAATCTGAAATATTCACAGATGGACGTAAGACAAGTGGTATATTATGTGAACAAAGGAAAGGTGTGAGATAATGAATTCACGACGCCTAAACGTATGACAAATCGAGTTTAATGTATGAACAGATCACGCATACAAAATCAACATTTATGTATAAAGACAAACTCCGGATTAGGGAATTCAACGTCTCTCAGAACATCACAGGACGAAACCACATAAAAATAAATTTACAGACTTTTGAAAAATAACCTTGCGAATGAGAATATACGTTTGTAAGTCACTTGAAGTTATTAATGATTAACTCAAAAACGAATACCTACCACCAAGTGTTCTGATGAGATGCAATGCGAGAACAAGGACGCAACATTTTCCACGGCAAATCCAAATGCAAAATACGACGTGAAAAGGATACGATTGTACAGGCGGCAGTCAAATGAAAATGTAACACACGAAAAAAAGTAAGTGAACTGTTTATTGTTTCAAAAGTAATCGCGGCGGTAGCTGTTAATACATTTATCCCACTGAAGAGGTTGTGAATTGGACCATTTTCCACGGCAAGTCCAAATGCACAGTACGACGTGGAAAGGATACGATTGTACAGGGGGCAGTCAAATGAAAATGTAACACATGAAAAGAAGTAAGTGAACTGTTTATTGTTTCAAAAGTAATCGCGGCGGTAGCTGTTAATACATTTATCCCACTGAAGAGGTTGTGATGTGGACCATGTGAAAGATGCACATGTGGGATATCACCCTGGTCAGAGTGAGGTCTAGTTTTGTAAAGAATAATTCAAATGCTTGAAGGTAATCAGGGCACTTAGTAAAAGATTAATTAATTTTTTGCCGGCAGGAGTGGCCGAGCGGTTCTACGCGCTTCAGTCTGGAACCGCGCGACCCCCACGGTCGCAGGTTGGAATCCTGCCTCGGGCATGGATGCGTGTGTCGTCCTTAGGTTAGTTAGGTTTAAGTAGTTCTAAGTTCTAGGGGACTGACGACCACAGATGTTAAGTCCCATAGTGCTCAGAGCCATTTGAACCAATTAGTTTATTTGAGAGGAATTTTAAACATTTCACGAAAGCTGCTGGTAGCTATGTAAATGAAATGTCAAGAAATATCAAATCACAGCATAAATTTGAACTTGTCTGCTTTCTCTTGATGTATATATTCTTAATAATAATAGACTACAGATAGACATTTAAATATGCTTTCCGAAAAAAATTTGAGATAAGAATTGTTTTTGAAATGGACTGGTCGAATGTTTTGTGAAATTATTTATCTAAAAGTGAGAAATAAAACTGATTGGAGAAACATTAGACGTGACTTTGAATGACGCCTGAAATCATTTGCCGTAGACGGGGTCCCGATTGAAAGTTTAAGGTGTAAATGTTTAAGAGCATCATTAAAAGGAGTATCAAATATTTTTATAATCTATTTTATTTCTTATTTTTAGACCAATCATTTCAGGAAATAGTTGACCGGCTTCTTAAAATCTGTTTCGTTTTGTTACTGCGTGAATTGTCGAATAGCTCTATAATGAGAAGAAACATAAGTAGGTAACTGGGAAGAAACAATCAGTGAATAACATTGGTTATAAGTTGGTCCACGCTTACATCGTTTAGTACTAAACACATGTCGAAGACTTGTGATATATTGTAGTTTTTAGCAAGGAAAGAAAATTTAACATACTTTCATCTAATTGTACACATACAGCAGTAGCTAAATAGTTTAGGGTAACTGCTCAATTTTTTCCTTACACATGAAAGTGGAATGTAATTTATTACTTTTTGAGATGTGGAAAAATACAGCCATAATCGAAATCTGTCACGGAAGGAATAACATGTAAGGTCATATTCTGAAGGCAAATCCACGTTGAGACGAAACCAATGTTAGATTTTAAAACTGCGTTTGTTCATCGACAGTGAAATGTTGGAAACCACACAGTCCTGTAAACAAACATTTGAGGTGGAAATCTCCCTAAAGCTCAAGACGTTCGATATCTGATGGCTCGGATTACAGCTCAGAATTTGTGTATTATCGTACATTTCTCGTATCAGACAACTTAACATTAAATCTAAAGGAGTTCAAAAGCAAGGTATAATGTGGAAAAAGTGTTAACGACGGATATACTGAACTCGTATTCTCGTTATCTTAATCCCTACTATCACTGAACCTAGCCTTTAATAATTATTATTGGTTTTCATTTAAGACTTTCGTCTAAAAGAACTGTCTGAAGTTTGTTGTTGGTTGTTGTTTTTTGGGGGAAGAGACGAAACAGCGAGGTCTTCGGTCTCATCGGATTAGAGAAAGATGGGGAAGGAAGTCGGCCGTGCCCTTTCAAAGGAACCATCCCGGCATTTGCAGGGAGCGATTTAGGGAAATCACGGGAAACGTAAGTCAGGATGGCCGGACGTGGGATTGAACCGTCGTCCTCCCGAATGCGAGTCTAGTGTGCTAACCAATGCGCCACCTCGCTCGGTTGAAGTTTGTTTCTCAAACGTACAATTACTCATTGAGGGTTAGAAATATGAGATTATTCGTTATTGCATATTAGTTTAGAATATACGTAACTGTAAATTTTTGAACTAAGTGGTATCAACATGTTAAGGTGAGTCATTTCTCACTACATTTGCAGCTAATTTTATGTGGATAAAATGCTCTGTTTAAGCAACGGATAGTAAGTAGCTCACTTTAGTCAGATAATTTGCACCCAGACAAATTTCAAATCCAAATCACAAACAAGGAGTAAAACCCGTTAGATAGTTTGTCTACGATAATGTTAGAAGCTTAAGAAATGAATTAAAATTTGTGCCACTGCAAGGACCCGATCTCCACTGCACGAATTTTAATTCATTTCTTCAACTTCTAACATTACTGTAGATAAATTTGGGACTCATGTGTATCAAGGAAAATTTAATTATACCAGACTTTAGAAAGTATCCAGGTACATTTATCGCATTAGATATTTTGTTCAGCTCTACATAACGTATTTTCTGTTTATAATTTGTTACATGCTTTGTGAGACATATTGCAACATCTAAAATTTCCGGTCTACGTGCTCACTCAATGATTTTTTTAGCTAACTTAATAAACAATCTAAAGGTGAAGCCCCCTTTCAAATGACTCACAGTTTCCGAATATTACCGTTTACTACCCAGTAGAATTTTCTGCGAAAGTACTATCGATACATCTGGACTTTTTGTGTTCTAAATTTGCATTAATGTAACACATACGAAATAATTACAAGTAGAATCCCTAGATACGTGGGGCGACATGTGTCTCCTTGAAGCCGATTTTGAACTAATTGGAAGACGTTCTTATTTGATTAGTATTAATTTCGTTTTGTTAAAGTTTCCATCACATGGAATGAAATTCGGTGTTTGTAAGAGATGTATCTCATTCCCTCGATTTTTCTCATGATTCATTCAAACAACGTTTCTGGTCTAATGAGCAACCACCTTATTTTCTAGAAGATATGATTCTGTTTTCTCGTTGACTTTCTTGAGCAGCACAGCACACTGCAATTTCGAATTTACCTATTTCTCTACTTTAAACAATACTTCCAACTTGATTACAGTAAGTAAGTAAATTTCTTTACTTTGAGCTAAATAAAATCTTGGAGAAAATACCGAAATATGGAACGTACTTCATTTCGGCGTTGGAAAAGGAAGGAAGGTTGCAGTTTTACATTTCTTCAACACTGATGTCGCTAGAAACGGAATAAAATTTCCGAATGGCGACGAACGTTAAAGCTAATTGGCTGTGTACTTCTCATAAGAACGACACGGCCGCTAGCTTAATCTGTTTAGGGAACCACGCTAACCTAGACCTGGATAGCTGATCCAATCGGCCGCAATCGCATGATTTTATCTTAGGCGTCCCAACCTGAAATCCTTCCTAGCAGGTATGGGTCGAGTTTAGCTTTACACAACGTCCGTATTTCCCACAACACTAAATATTCCGGCATCTGTACACGCCACAGTCGAGCATTAAGGTATTAACGCTGACGTTTGTCGACGAAGAGTGGAATCGGCTAGCTAATATAGGCATCCTGACATTTTTTTATGGTTAAATGAGAAGAAGTAAGTTGAAAATAAAGGAAAAATGTTTTCTCCTCCTGTCTCACTCAAGGTAATTTAGGTAGGTCTATAATTTCAACATAGATATAATTTAATCATTAAATTCACTTAAGGTATCCACTAAAATAAATTAATATTATCTACAGGGCTAAATTTCGGTATATACTCTCGCTAACACATGCGGAAAATTGCCCTCATCAAAAAATGGTTCAAATGGCTCTGAGCACTATGGGACTTAACTTCTGAGGTCATCAGTCCCCTAGAACTTAGAACTGCTTAAACCTAACTAACTTAAGGACATCACATACATCCATACCCGAGGCAGGATTCGAACCCGCGACCGTAGTGGTCGCACGGGTCCAGACTGTAGCGCCTAGAACCGCTCGGCCACCCCGGCCGGCGCCCTGATCAAACTTCGAATTACTGTATATGTAACTATAAGACAGCTGATGATGACAGACAGCATGCTGTCGAATACTTATTAGTAAAAAGCGACTGAAATAGTAATAAATGAATTTGTAAAATATTTGCTAGTGCTGGATCTTCGTCATATTCGTGACTAAGGGATTTCCCTTAACTGTTTTCTGCCAAATGCTTCTAGCCTAATACCGCTGTTTAGATATGAATCATTGCTTTTGCGTGTTTGCCGTTCAGAAAACCTGAGTTCCGCATAAAAACACGCTGATGAATGGTTAGTGCTAAGAAACGACACAAATCGGATTTCTTTAACGAGAAACATCTTCGTGATTGCGCACGTGCACTTCCAAAATACACTGACCGATATCGTGTTCGTATCGGGTAAAGTAATACAGAAAGGGATGAGGAACCAGCAGACCAGCGAATTAAATGTGAAGCGAAACACGCAACCGCGCCGACAGGCCGGCACGCCGCTCAGACAGCAAAGCCACGCACTTCTCCATTACAGGCGCGCCCAGCTCGTTACGAGCTGTCCCGCCCTTCGAAGCTGTCTCACGACGTAATTATTCTACATGAACGAAGCGAAATGCCGCTGAAAGCCATTATAACGGTCTCAGTCTGGCCTTCATTATGCTCTGCCAGCCTCGTTACGTTGTCCACAAAGCCTCGCTAAGACTTAAGACAGGAGCGTTTTTATTTCGCGCTTCGGCTTCTTTCTTCGGAACGTGTCATTATACTCCTCCGAAAAGGAGTTATTTCCAGAAATCATGCCCTCATTTTAAACTTCTTCTTGCAGCCAGCTCGCTACTTCGTTGCATCAAAAAGATTTAATTACTGGAATTCGTTATTTCCGTGACATTCGCTGCTCCCCGCTGAGTAGAGTGGCAGCAAGGAAGATCAGGTTATAATTTGAAGCTCTGCCGACACTGATGCCATTTGCAATGGAAGTTCATCTCGATAAGGATAGGGGAACAAATCGCCCGTGGCCATGCTGAAAAAACCATTCATTCAGAAGACATTACGTAGGAAACCTAAAGAAAATAATTCTCAGGATGTCAGTGTTGGAACTTTAATCCTATTTCTTCCCATTCAGAGTTAAGTGTCTTTATCATTGCTACCCCCCACTCACTCACAACGGTTTGAGCTACCTGTCAGGAAAATGAAACCTTACCTCCACCTATTTTTTCGAGCTTATGCGCTTTTTTCAGAAGTTACGTGATCTTCGAGATTTTCACTGCGACACTTAAAGACTTAAATGTTGTTGAGACAATACGGGAAAACTTGACGTACATGACACGCCAGTACGAGACTTCGTAATATGCCTGCAACATTCTGTCTGACCTTTGATGTAGTGGTTTTTACCTCGTGTTCTATGTGCTTACTTACAGTATTGTATAGTTGACGTTACACAAGGAAGAGTCATTGACAGATTTGTGGCTGAACACAGACTGGATGGGATTCATCTGTAGCATTATTTCGCGGTTGTCAAGATTTCAGGATGGAAAATTCAACAGTATTACAGGCATGGCCAACAATGGACTAAAACCCAGTGAAAGGAAGTTAATCTGTCTTAAGAGTCCGATGCTGTTGAATGAGCACAGTGACCGCTCTGATTAAAGACCACCACGTGGCCTCTGGTTCACAAGTATATCGACAGAATATGTGTCGTCACCTATGCGAGGTTGCTCTGTGTGTTCGGCGACCCGTCAGATGTTTCCCCTCACACATAGGCAGCGCATGGCTCGGCCATGATGTCTTGCTCAAAGCGAGTGGTACCAGGAGTAATACTGCCGTGTCCTATTGACGGATGAGTGATGGTTTAGCCCGAAAAGTGATTCACACCGTCTTTCAATCTGATGCATCACTGGGGCACGTTATAACCTATCCGTTATGGTGGTAAGGAATCGGTATGGTGGCGGCAGTGTTATCTGGGAAGCCACGTTGTTAGGATTATCTATGTCATTGCGCGTAGGGACGACATTGTGCAGTGGCGTGCATGATTTTTCAGTGACGTATTTGGGCCTCAGAAGAAAATGTCTGTCCAGCCCGGGCTGTCCTGACAGGCGATCGTCACCAACGTAAATCTCACCAAGCATACATGAGATACACTGAGCCGAAGCATCGCAGTCTTAAAAACCGCCACACCGGAAAATTTATAGTTCCCAAAGGGTGCTTTAACAATAATAGGAGATTTGTTTTGCAAGTAGACGTTCCGTAGCTATAATTTGTTTTTAGTTGTATTTCGTCCTTTGTGCTTCGTCGCTTGGAACGAAAGATGAAGAAATGAAAACAACCTATGGAACGTCGGCTTTCGAAACAAAAACTTCATCAGATAATGACCCGCCATTAAAAATATCCTTCAAAAGTAACGGAGAGCATCATGAGTAATGGGAGAGTTTACGGCTAGCCATGAACCAGAGTATCGACAGCCATTGTATATCTTACATTGCCATTTGAGGGCAACACATCTCGTATTGACATTCTGTATGCCATTGGTGGACGGACAGTACAAATGTTAAGAAGATACCCATATGATCTATGAGCGGTTTTCCCATATACCCTGTATTTACATCCACTCTTTAAGGGGCTACTAGGATTACAAACTCGATCCTGAAAACGAAAGTGAAATAACATTTCCACCAAGTTTTGAAACCGATGCAGATTATATTGTTCCTACTATTGGCACTATCTTGTGTGTCGCTACAATATTTTGTCTCTGAAGTTCGGCCAGGTTGGCTGAAATCAGTCATAAGAGTAGACTAAAAATGTGAAAAAGGCTATTTTCTTGGGTACTGTTGCGGTTTTGAGTCCAAAGACTGTTCTGATACGGATGTCCGCACTACTCTATCTTGTGCCAGCTTTTTCGTCTCCAACAAATAACTATTGCAGCCTGCATCCTGCATCCATTTGAACCTACGCACCATATTCGAGCCATGATCTCCCTCTGCAATTTGTACCCCCGTCTTCCAGCTCCCATCCCCCCTTCCCCCAGACGCATACACACACACACACACACACACACACACACACACACACCCTTCTTTCCGTTACCAAACCGACAACACTTTTACGTCTCAGGATGCATCATCAATAGATCCATTCTTTTACCTTGGTTGTACCATAAATTTGTTTCTTTCAGTTCAGTACATGCTCATTAGCTATTCAATTTATTCGTATCATCTTCAGCATTCTTCTGTAACATAGCATTTCAACAGCTACTATTCTCTTCATGTATGAGTAGCTTAATGTCCGTGTTACACTTCTGTACAAAGCTACACTTCAGAAAAATATCTTCAGAAAAGGCTTCCTAACGCTTACATCCCCCCATGAACTATGGACCTTGCCATTGGTGGGGAGGCTTGCGTGCCGCAGCAATACAGATGGCCGTACCGTAGGTGCAACCACAACGGAGGGCTGTCTGTTGAGAGGCCTGACAAACGCGTGGTTCCTGAAGTGAGGCAGCAACCTTGTAAGTAGTTGCAGGGGCAACAGTCTGGATGATTGACTGATCTGGCCTTGTAACATTAACCAAGGCGGCCTTGCTGTGCTGGTGCTGCGATCGGCTGAAAGCAAGGGGAAACTACAGCCGTAATTTTTCCCAAGGGTATGCAGCCCTACTGTATGGTTATATGATGATTGCTTCCTCTTGGGTAAAATATACCGGGGGTAAAACAGTCCCTCATTCGGATCTCCGGGTGGGGACTACTCAGGTGGACGTCGTTATAAGGAGAAACAAATCTGGCGTTCTATGGATCGTAAAGTTGAATGTCTGATCCCTTAACCGGGCAGACACGTTAAGAAACTTAAAAAGGGAAATGAATAGGTTAAAGTTAGATATTGTAGAAATTAGTGAAGTTAGACTGCAGGAGGAACAGGGCTTTTAGGCAGGTGAATACAGAGTTATAAAAAAAAAATCAAATAAGGGTAATGCAGGAGTAGGTTAATAATGAATTCACGAACGAGGATAAGCTAGTATGAACAGCATAATGAACGCATTATTGTAGCCAAAATAGACACGAAGCCCACACCCACAACTGAAGTACAAGTTTATATGCCAACTAGTTCCGCAGATGAGGAGGAGATTGAGGAAATGTATGACGAGATATAAGAAATTATTCAGATAGTTAAGGGAGCTGAAAATTTGATAGGGATGTGGGACTGGAATTCGATAGTAGGAAAAGGAAGAAAGGAAAAGTAGTAGGAGAATATTGACTGGGGGAAAGGAATGAAAGAGGAAGCCGCCTGGTAGAATTTTGGGCAGAGCATAATTTAATCATAGCCAACACTTGGTTTGAGCATCATGAGAGAAGTTTGTATACATGGAAGAGACCTGGAGACACCAGAAGGCTTCAGATTGGTTATACAATGGTTAGACAGAGATTTAGGAACCAGATTTTAAATTTTAAGACATTTCCAGGGACAGATGTGTTCTCTGACCACAATTTCTTGGTTAAGAACTGCAGAATAAAACTGTTGAAACTGCAAAAAGGCAGGAATTTAAAAAGATGGGACCTGGATAAACTGAAAGAACCAGAGATTGTAGACGGTTTCAAAGGGAGCATAAGTGAACTATTGATAAAAACAGGGGAAAGGAATACCGTAGAAGAAGAATGGGTAGCTTTGAGAGATGAAATACTGAAAGCAGCAGAGGACCAAGCAGGTAAAAAGACGAGGGTTTGTAAGAATACTTGGCCAACACAAGAGATATTGAATTTAATCGATGAAAGGAGAAAACAGAAAAATTCAATAAATGAAGCGTGCAAAAGAGAATACAAAAGTCTAAAAAATGAAATTGACAAGAAGTGCAAAATGGCTAAGCAGGAATCATTAGAGGACAAATGTAAAGATGTAGAAACATATATCACTAGGGGTAAAATGGATACAGCTTACAGGAAAATTAAAGAGACCTTCGGAGAAAAGAGAACCACCTGTACGAATATCAAGAGCTCGGATGGGGAACCAGTTCTAAGCAAAGAAGAGAAAACAGGGAGGTGGAAGGAGAATACAGAGGGCCTCTACAAGGGAGATGTACTTGAGGGCAACATAATGGAAATGGGAGAGGACGTAGAGGAAGATGAGAGGGGATATATGATACTGCGTGAAGAATTTGACAGAGCACTGAAAGACTTAAGTCGGAACAAGGCCCCGTGAGTAGACAATATTCCGTTGGAACTGCTGATAGCCTTGGGAGAGCCTGCCATGACAAAACTCTACCATCTGGTGAGCAAGATGTATGAGAAGGTAGAAATACCCTCAGGCTTCAAGAAGAATATAACAACCCCAGTTCCAAAGAAAGTAGGTGCTGACAGGTGTAAAAATTACCGAACCATCAGTTTAATCAATCACGGCTGCAAAAACAGTAACACGAATTCTTTGCAGAAATGGGAAAAATTGTAGTAGCCGACCTCGGTAAGATCAGTTTGGATACGGGAAAAGTGTAGAAACGAACAGTTTTTCTTAGAAAATAGGTTAAGGAAAGGCAAACCAACGTTTCAAATGGTTCAAATGGCTCTGAGCACTATGGGACTTAACAGCTGTGGTCAACAGTCCCCTAGAACTTAGAACTACTTAAACCTATCTAACCTAAGGACACCACACACATCCATGCCCGAGGCAGGATTCGAACCTGCGACCGTAGCAGTCGCGCGGTTCCGGACTGCGCGCCTAGAACCGCGAGACCACCGCGGCCGGCAAACCTACGTGTATAGCATTTGTAGACTTAGAGAAAGGTTTTGACAGTGTTGAGTGGAACGCCCTCTTTCAAATTCTAAACGTGGCAGAGGTAACATGCAGGGAGCAAAAGGCTGTTAACAATTGGCACAGAAACCAGAAGGCAGTTATAAGAGTCGAGAGGCACGAAAGGGAAGCACTGATTGAGAAGGGAGTGAGACAGGGTTGTAGCCTATCCCCAAGTTATTCAATCTATATAAGCAAGCTGTGAAGGAAACAAAAGAAAAATTTGGAGTAGGAATTAAGGTCCAGGAGAGGAAATAAAAACTTTGAAGTTTGCCGATATCATTGTACACTCCTGGAAATTGAAATAAGAACACCGTGAATTCATTGTCCCAGGAAGGGGAAACTTTATTGACACATTCCTGGGGTCAGATACATCACATGATCACACTGACAGAACCACAGGCACATAGACACAGGCAACAGAGCATGCACAATGTCGGCACTAGTACAGTGTATATCCACCTTTCGCAGCAATGCAGGCTGCTATTCTCCCATGGAGACGATCGTAGAGATGCTGGATGTAGTCCTGTGGAACGGCTTGCCATGCCATTTCCACCTGGCGCCTCAGTTGGACCAGCGTTCGTGCTGGACGTGCAGACCGCGTGAGACGACGCTTCATCCAGTCCCAAACATGCTCAATGGGGGACAGATCCGAAGATCTTGCTGGCCAGGGTAGTTGACTTACACCTTCTAGAGCACGTTGGGTGGCACGGGATACATGCGGACGTGCATTGTCCTGTTGGAACAGCAAGTTCCCTTGCCGGTCTAGGAATGGTAGAACGATGGGTTCGATGACGGTTTGGATGTACCGTGCACTATTCAGTGTCCCCTCGACGATCACCAGTGGTGTACGGCCAGTGTAGGAGATCGCTCCCCACACCATGATGCCGGGTGTTGGCCCTGTGTGCCTCGGTCGTATGCAGTCCTGATTGTGGCGCTCACCTGCACGGTGCCAAACACGCATACGACCATCATTGGCACCAAGGCAGAAGCGGCTCTCATCGCTGAAGACGACACGTCTCCATTCGTCCCTCCATTCACGCCTGTCGTGACACCACTGGAGGCGGGCTGCACGATGTTGGGGCGTGAGCGGAAGACGGCCTAACGGTGTGCGGGACCGTAGCCCAGCTTCATGGAGACGGTTGCGAATGGTCCTCGCCGATACCCCAGGAGCAACAGTGTCCCTAATTTGCTGGGAAGTGGCGGTGCGCTCCCCTACGGCACTGCGTAGGATCCTACGGTCTTGGCGTGCATCCGTGCGTCGCTGCGGTCCGGTCCCAGGTCGACGGGCACGTGCACCTTCCGCCGACCACTGGCGACAACATCGATGTACTGTGGAGACCTCACGCCCCACGTGTTGAGCCATTCGGCGGTACGTCCACCCGGCCTCCCGCATGCCCACTATACGCCCTCGCTCAAAGTCCGTCAACTGCACATACGGTTCACGTCCACGCTGTCGCGGCACGCTACCAGTGTTAAAGACTGCGATGGAGCTCCGTATGCCACGGCAAACTGGCTGACACTGACGGCGGCGGTGCACAAATGCTGCGCAGCTAGCGCCATCCGACGGCCAACACCGCGGTTCCTGGTGTGTCCGCTGTGCCGTGCGTGTGATCATTGCTTGTACAGCCCTCTCGCAGTGTCCGGAGCAAGTATGGTGAGTCTGACACACCGGTGTCAATGTGTTCTGTTTTCAATTTCCAGGAGTGTAATTCTGTCAGAGACAGCAAAGGACTTGGAAGAGCAGTTGAACAGATTGGACGATTTCTTTAAAGAGGATATAAGATGAACATCAACAAAAGCAAAACGAGGATAATGGAATGTAGTCCAATTAAATTAGAGTAGCAAATGAGACACTTAATGAAGTAAATGAGTTTTGTTATTTGGGAAGCAAAATAACAGATGATGGTCGAATTAGGGAGGATATAAAATGTAGACTGGCAATGGCAAGAAATGCGTTTCTGAAGAAGAGAAATTTGTTAACATTGAGTATAGATTTAAATGTCAGGAAGTCCTTTCGCAAATTATATGCTTGGAACGTGGCCATGTATGGATGTGAACAATGGCGTAGACAAGACGAGAATAGAAGCTTTCGAAATGTGGTGCTACAGAAGAATGCTGAAGATTAAATGGGTCGATCACGTAACTAATGAGGAAGTACTGAATAGAATTGGGGAGAAGAGAAATTTGTCGTATAACCTGACTAAAAGAAGGGATCGGTTGGAAGTCACATTCTGAGACATCAAGGGATCTCAAATTTAGTACTGGAGGGAAAGGTGGGGGGCGTAGATGGAGACCAAGGGATGAATACAGTAAGCAGATTCAGAGGGATGTAGGTTGCAGCAGTTACTCGGAGATGAAGAGGCTTGCCCAGGATAGAGTATCATGGAGAGCTGCATCAAACTATTCTTTAGACTGAAGACCACAGCAACAACACGTTTATTTATATTCAATATTAACAAATTTCTCTCTTTTTGAGATATTATTTTCTTGCTATTGTTAAATTGCATTTTACATCCTCTCTACGTCTGTCAGTGCAGTTGCTTTGCTGCCCAATGACAAAATGGCAAAACTCATCTCCAAGTTTTTTTCTCTCATTTCCTAATGTAATTTTCTCAAGCATAACATAATTTAATTCGATTACATTCCATTGGTGATGCTTATCTTATAACCTTTTCTCAGGATACCAATCATTCCACAACTGCTCTTCCAAGTCCTTTGCCACATCTGACAGAATTAGAATCTCAATGACAAACCTCTATGTTTCTATTGCATGTCGTTGAACTTTAATCCCCTTTCCAAGCTTCACTTTCGGTTACTTTACTGTTAGCTGAGTGTACAGATTGAATAACATCATGACGATGCCACAAACCTGTATCACTCCCGTCTCAACCACTGCTTTCTTTTCATGTCCTCTGCTTCTGCACACGTTGCGGATAACCTTTCCTCCTTGTATTTTATCGTGCTAACTTGTTTCAAAGAGTGTATTTCATTCAATTTTGTCAAAACGTTTTATTAAATACAAAATGCTATAAAACTTGTTTTGCCTTTCTTTAACTTTAATTTGTCCATTAAATCCTCAAGGTTTAACTGATTAAAGTCTTCTAGAGCAGCGATAAATTGATTTCCAGGAAATTTTGCTAATGATAAGCTAATGATGTTCACTATGCATATTTTCAAGTAATGTGGCTTTTACCACGTTTATTATCAGCCTGAATATGACGATGACCAAATAATTTTCCTGCTGTCAGTCACCCACATCACGCCACTAAGTATACAGGCCGCCACAGCATGCCACTAAGTTTAAATCACGAGCTGGTGCACAGCATACAGTTTACATCAGGGCATTCTACACTAAAGAGCCAAAGAAACTGGTACACTTGCCTAATATCGTGTAGGGCCCCCGCAAGCACGCAGAGGTGTCGCAACACGATTTGGCATGGACTCGACTAATGTCTGAAGTAGTGCGGGAGGGAACTAACTCCATGAAGCCTACGGGGATGTCCATAAATCCATAAGAGTACGAGGGGGTGGAGATCTCTTCTGAACAGGACGTTGCAAGGCATCATATATATCTCAATAATGTTCAGTCTGGGGAGTTGGTGGTCAGCGGGAGTGTTTAAACTCAGAAGAGTGTTCCAGGAGACACTCTGTAGAAATTCCGGACGTGTGGGGTGTCGCATTGTCCTGCTGGAATTGCCCAAGTTCGTCGGAATGCACAAGGGACACGAATGGACACAGGTGATCAGACATGATGCTTACGTCCGTGTCATCTGTCTGAGTCATATCTAGACGTGTCAGGGGTTCCACATCACTTCAACTGCACGCGCCCCACATCATTACAGAGCCCCCACCAGCATGAACAGTCGCCTGCTGACATGGAGGGTCCGTGGATTCATGAGGTTGTCTCAGTAACCTACAAGTCCATCTGCTCGATCCAATTTGAAAGACACACGTTCCACTGTCGATGTTGAAGTGTCCAGGCGATGTGTAAAGCTTTGTGTCGTGCAGTCTTCAAGGGTACAGCAGTGGACCTTCGACTCCAAAAGCCCATATCGATGAAGTTTCATTGAATGGTTAGCATGTTGACATTTGCTGATGGCTCAGCACTCAAATCTGCAGCAATGTGCCGAAACGGTCG
Source organism: Schistocerca nitens (assembly GCF_023898315.1). Classification (NCBI taxonomy): domain Eukaryota; kingdom Metazoa; phylum Arthropoda; class Insecta; order Orthoptera; family Acrididae; genus Schistocerca; species Schistocerca nitens. Next base: position 141,244,894 of record NC_064616.1, on the reverse strand, counting down.
TACGGGAAAATCCCCACTTCATCTCTACTTAGGAGATGCGCCTACTATAACACCAAGTTCAAAATCACTTAAATCTTGATAACTTGCCATTGTAGCAGCAGTAGCCGATGTAACAACTGAGCCAGGGCCTATTTGTCTTATGTAGGCGTTGCCTAACGCAGCGCCGTATTCTGTCTTTTTACATATCTCTGTATTTGAATACGAAAGCCTATACCAGTTCCTTTGGCGCTTCAGTGTGGTTTGCATATTTCTTTCATGCAGTAGCTTTAGAGTAAGCAGAGTTTCTCGTGACAGGTTGTTGTTGTTGTGGTCTTCAGTCCTGAGACTGGTTCGATGCAGCTCTCCATGCTACCCTATCCTGTGCAAGTTTCTTCATCTCCCAGCATCTACTGCAACCTACATCCTTCTGAATCTGCTTACTGTATTCATCTCTTGGTCTCCTTTTACGATTTTTACCCTCCACGCTGCTCTCCAATGCTAAATTTGTGATTCACAGAAGCCTCAGAACACGTCCTACCAACCGGTCCCTTCTTCTCGTCAAGTTGTGCCACAAACTCCTCTTCTCCCCAATTCTATTCAATACCTCCTCATTAGTTATGTGATCTACCCATCTAATCTTCAGCATTCTTCTGTAGCACCACATTTCGAAAGCTTCTATTCTCTTCCTGTCCAAACTATTTATTGTCCATGTTTCACATCCGTACATGGCTACAATCCATACAAATATTTTCAGAAACGACTTCCTGACACTTCAGTACAGAGATTTATTTTTGTTTAAGAGATTGCCATTTCACTGCATAGTGAGAAATCCGCAGAGCAGTTACTAGTGTTTCTTTATTCCCCTAGTCACACTTGGCGTAAATTTCAAAATCAGCAGTGTCATTTGAGATCATAAACACTACTGGCCATTAAAATTGCTACAGCAAGAAGAAATGCAGATGATAAACGGGTATTAATTGGACAAATATATTATACTAGAACTGACATGTGATTGCATTTTCACGCAATTTGGGTGCATAGATCCTCAGAAATCAGTACCCAGAACAACCATCTCTGGCCGTAATAACGGCCTCGATACGCCTGAGCATTGAGACAAACAGAGCTTGGATGGCGTGCACAGGTACAGCTACCCTTGCAGCTTCAACACGATACCGCAGTTCATCAAGAGTAGTGACTGGCGTATTGTGACGAGCTAGTTGCTCGGCCACCATCGACCAGCCGTTTTCAATTGGTGAGAGATCAGGAGAATGTGCTGGCCAGGGCAGCAGTCGAACATTTTCTGTATCCAGAGAGGCCCGTACAGGACCTGCAACATGCTGAAATGTAGGGTTTCGCAGGGATCGAATGAAGGGTAGAGCCACCTGTCGTATGTAACGTCCACTGTTCAAAGTGCCGTCAATGCGAACAAGAGGGACCGAGACGTGTAACCAATGGCACCCCATACCATCACGCCGGATAATACGCCAGTATGGCGATGACGAATAGACGCTTCCAATGTGCGTTCACCGCGATATCGCCAAACACGGATGCGACCATCATGATGCTGTAAACAGAACATGGATTCATCCGAAAAAATGACGTTTTGCCATTCGTGCACCGAGGTTCGTCGTTGAGTACACCATCGCAGGCGCTCCTGTCTGTGATGCAGCGTCAAGGGTAACCGCAGCCATGGTCTCCGAGCTGATAGTCCATGCTACTGCAAACGTTGTCGAACTGTTCGTGCAGATGGTTGGCATCTTGCAAACGTCCCCATCTGTTGACTCAGGGATCGAGACGTGGCTGCACGATCCGTTACAGCCATGCGGATAAGATGCCTGTCATCTCGACTGCTAGTGATACGAGGCCGTTGGGATCCAGCACGGCGTTCCGCATTACCCTCCTGAACCCACCGATTCCATATTCTGCTAAGAGTCATTGGATCTCTACCAACGTGAGCAGAAATGTCGCTATACGATAAACGACATCCGCGATAGGCTACAATCCGACCTTTATCTAAGTCGGAAACGTGATGGTACGCATTTCTCCTCCTTACACCAGGCACAACAACGATTCACCAGGCAACGCCGGTCAACTGCTGTTTGTGTATGAGAAATCGGTTGGAAACTTTCCTCATGTCGACACGTTGTAGGTGTCGCCACCGGCGCCAACCTTGTGTGAATGCTCTGAAAAGCTAGTCATTTGCATATCACAGCATCTTCGTCCTGTCGCTTAAATTTCGCGTCTGTAGCACGTCATCTTCGTGGTGTACCAATTTTAATGGCCAGTAGTGTATCTACTTTTACACTATACGGTATTGATTGGAACAGTGCTTGTTGGGAGCGGACACAAGGAGAAATGGCTACTTTCTGTAAACACCTGGGAGCAGGGTTGACTACCGTCGAAATCCTTCTGGCTAATGCTGCAATTTCCGGAGACATCGGGGCGTTGGGGACGAGATCTGCGATACCTTTGGTGCCGTTGGAATCCTCTGGTGCCCCGAGTGTCGCTGCCCCTCCTTATACGCAACTTCTTTCCCGTCCGTCCTCCTTCGAGAGCAGGTGGCAGACAGTGGTGGGTTCGCGTGTCACCGGGCGGAAGGCGAATGAGGGGGCAGATCGCTCGGCTGGCTTCCTACGCCTTAGCAACGCGTATGAAGCGATATATATTGTTGATGATAACTGTGAGCCAGCGCGGGGTGCCTCACATATTGGGTCAGCGGTCGATTTTCCTGTCCAGAGGGTGGGTATGCTTATGACTGGGAGCTCGAATGTTAGGCGGGTGATGGAGTTGCTCAGGGAGATAGCAGGCAAGATACGAAAGAATGCCAACGTGGGCTCGGTAGGTTTGCCGGCGGTCTCGTCCATGATGGGGAAGAGACACTGCCGGCGGCTATCGAGCGCACTGGGTGCAACTTGCTGTATGTAGTAAACACGTCGGCACGAATGACGCCTGCCACTTGGGTTCTGAGGGAATCCTCGGCTCCTTTTGGTGGATGGCTGCTATGGTGAAGGCAACTAGCATCACACGCATAGTGCAGGCTAAGCTGTCTATTTGTAGCGTCGTACCCAGGGTTGATCGCGGTTTGTGTTTGTTGGGTTGTTTGGGGAAGGAGACCAGACAGCGAGGTCATCGGTCTCATCGGATTAGGGAAGGATGGGGAAGGAAGTCGGCCGTGCCCTTTCAAAGGAACCATCCCGGCATTTGCCTGGAGCGATTCAGGGAAATCGCGGAAAACCTTCTGGTTTGGAGTTGAGTGGAAGTTCTAAACCGTGGGCTCATACGACTTTGTGACAGCATCGAATGCCAATTTCTCGACCTTCGCTATAGCGTACAGATTGTAGGTTTCCCCTTAATAGATCAGGCATGCATCACGCCCAGGAGCCGGCCGTGGTGGCCGAGCGGTTCTAGGTGCTACAGTCTGGAACTGCGCGACCGCTACGGTCGCATGTTCGAATCCTGCCTCGGGCATGGATGTGTGTGATGTCCTTAAGTTAGTTACGTTTAAGTAGTTCTAAGTTCTAGGGGACTGATGACCTCAGTCCCATAGTGCTCAGAGCCATTTGAACCACGCCCAGGAAGCGGCTACTAGGGTAGCGGAGTACGTTTGGCGTGCACATGAGGCTTCTGTGGGTTAGAGAAACCCTCTCTTGGGATCAGAGACGATTTTCCTGATAAATTAGCCACAATGTCCTCAGAGAACGTTCGTCGTCGCGTTCAGAGATAAGGTTAATGTTATTTTAGTGAACTGTAGGAGCATTCAAGGAAAGATACCAGAATTGCTGTCGCTTATTGAAGGATATAATGCACAGATAGCATAAGGGACAGAAAGTTGGTTGAAACCAGACGTTAATGACAACGAAATCCTAAGTTCAGATCGGAATATTTGTCGTAAGGGTAGGTCAGTCGCTAATGGTGGTGGCGTGTTTATAGTAGTAAAGGATTCGATAAAATCTAGCGAGGTTATCACGAAATTCCGATGTAGAATTAATTTGGGTCAATTAAGTTTCAAATGTCGGTCTAAAATGGTAATCGTATGCTTTTATAGATAGCCTGAATCAGGAACTCTAGTGGTAGAGCGCTTCTAACAGAACTTGCAGAATATCGTTAGTAATTTTCCTGATCGTGCCTTTGTAATACGGGACGATTTCAACTACCTAGGTATAGACTGGGAATGTCATGCTTTTAAAACTGATGCCAGAGACAGGGATTCCTGCGGCATTGTTCTGGATGTCTTGTCCGAAAATTACTTTGAGCAGATAGTTAGAGACCCGACTCGTGAGCTAACGTCTTAGACCTCATCTTATCGTATCAGTTAACTCAGAGGAAGGTATCAGTGATCATAAGGCTGTGACAGTATCTATGACAATAGGTATGTATAACAGAGGATGTTAAGAAAGATAGGAAGATATTTTTCCTTAGCAAGAGTAACAGGATACAAATTGGAGAATATCTGAGCAGTCAGCACCAAATACTCCGTGATGAAGACGAAGATGTAGAAAAGAAATGGAAAAAAATGGTTCCAATGGCTCTGAGCACTATGGGACTTAACTTCTAAGGTCATCAGTCCCCTAGAACTTAGAACTACTTAAACCTAACTAATCTAAGGACAGCACACACGTCCATGCCCGAGGCAGGATTCGAACCTGCGACCGTAGCGGTCGCGTGGGTCCAGACTGTAGCGCCTAGAACCGCTCGGCCACTCCGTCCGCCTCAAATGGAAAAAATTCAAAGGAATAGTGCAGTATGTCCTAAACAAGTATGTTCCGAATAAGCTGTTAAGTATTAGTAAAGACCCACCATTGTTTAATAGCAGTTTTGGAAAATTCCTACGTAAACAAAGAGAACGTCTCCTCAGATTCAAGAGAAGTAAAAATCTAGCTGACAAACAGAAGCTGAATTAAGCGAAGATGTGCGTAAGGAGGGCAATGAGAGAAGCGTTCAATGACTTTTAAATTAAAACGTAGTGAATCGATCTGCGTAAAAACCCTAAGGGGTTTTGGTCGTATGTAAAATCGATAAGTGGGTCAAAATCATCTATTCATGCACTCAGTGACCATACTGGCACCAAAAGGCCGAAATACTGAATTCGGTCTTCCGAAATTGTTTCACCGCGGAAGATAGTAACAAGGTCCCTCCTTTCAATTGTCGTACGAATGTCGAAATAACAGATACTGCGATAACCGATCGCGGAATTGAAAAACAACTACAATTACTTAGTAGTGGAAAGGCGTCAGGACCAGATAAGATATCTATAATAGGCTCTGAGCACTATGGGACTCAACTTCTGAGGTCATCAGTCCCCTAGAACTTAGAACTACTTAAACCTAAATAACCTAAGGACATCACGCACATCCATGCACGAGGCATGATTTGAACCTGCGACCGTAGTGGTCGCGCGGTTCCAGACTGTAGCGCCTAGAACCGCTCGGCCACCCCGGCCGGCCTATCTATAATATTTTACAAAGATAATGCGAAAGATTTGCTCCTCTTACAGCAATAATTTATCGTAGATCGCTTGATCAACGAAGGGTACCTAGTGACTGGATGGAAGCGCAGGTCATTCCCGTTTTTAAGAAGGGCCGTGGGACAAACGCACACAATTATAGAGCTATGTCGTTGACGTTAATCTGTTGTAGAATTATGGAACATGTTTGATGCTCAAGAATTATGACATTTTTGAAGAAGGGAAATCTCCTCTATAAAAATCAACATGTATTCCGCAAACAGAGATCCTGCGAAATTCAACTCGCTCTGTTCCTCCGTGAGATCCACAGCGCCGTAGACAATGGAGCACAGGTTGATGCCGTGTTATTTGACTTCAAGAAGGCATTTGACACCGCATTGCCGTTTAGTGAAAAAAAAGTACGAGCTTATCGAGTATCGGAGTAGATTTGCGACTGGATTTAAGACTTCCTTGCTGACAGAACTCAACGTGTCGCTCTTAATGGAACGAAATTGGTAGATGTAAACGTAATTTCCGGAGTACCCCAAGGGAGTGTGATATGATAGTTACTGTTTACAGCATATATAAATGATCGAGTAGAAAGTGTCGGATGCTCTCAAAGGCTGTTCGCAGATGATGTGCTTGTCTATGACAAAGTAGCAACGCCAGAAAATAGTAACTATTTGCAGAATGACCTCCAGAGAATTTATGAATGGTGCAGGCTCTGGCAGTTGGCCCGGAAAGTAAATAAATCTAACATATTGCGCATACATAGGAAAAGAAATTCGCTACTGTGCAGCTACACTACTGATGACAAACCGCTGCAAACAGTACCGACAATCATTCTTCCCACGCGCTATTCACGAGTGGAACAGGCTTGGAGGGCTCAGTTAGTGGTACAAAAAGTACCCTCTCCCACACACGATTAGGTGGCCTATGGAGTATGATGTAGATGTAGATCTAGTTTCAAATAAAACGTTCTATGCAAGCAGGTACCACCTGTTTGCTATACTCGGATGTGGTATTAACAACTTAATCACACGATGAAGTCCCCGTGAAGTCACAATATGGTAACAGAACACAGTGGCTGTGCAGTGTACGAACAGTGCCAATGCACTTGTTTTTTATAAAGCCACTTAGTAGTAGAAATTATGATACTGATTCAAAATGGCGCAGTCCATGAACAGAATTACCAAAAGAATTTCATATGGAATCGTACACTTTATTGATGTTGACGTATTGTGTCACCCATATATTTTGAGTGAACAATACTGATTGCCGACTTCTGTACAATGCTGCAAATATAACCACTCGCCAGTATGTTACATAGGTGTTACTCGATTAGTTGCCGGTCACAGACTTTTTAGACATAGGTGCTTCTTGTTCCCTATCTCGGGGGGCTTTTTACTAGCGAGAGTAACGTGCAGATGTTAGCATAGAGATTGACTCTCACAGACTGACAATGTTGGGGAGGGGTTGATGTTAAGACTGGCGTGTAAGCACATAGTGTGTTCGGAAACTACATAATGGTTTGAAAAACAGCTAGATTAGGTTTTGATAACTCTGATGGACTATATGCTATGCTAACAACCTTGTTTGCAAAATATACGGTGATTTAAGAAAGCACAAAAGATCACGGATGCATGTTGTGCATCATAATCGGGAATATCCCATTTACAAGTACAGGTACCGTATTTAGATTTATAAACATGTATGTCTGTTTTGGCTAAATCTTCATTAATGGCTTAAATATTTAAGGAAGGTTGTCATTTGGTCCAGGAAAATTAGAGCAACAAATGTATTATAGTAAAAGTTGGAACCTAACAAGCACAATGGCTACTTTTGCATTGGAAAATACGGTTATGTTTGAAGTTTGACACTTGTTATGTGTTGAGTTATTTACGTTCAGTATAATCGAAATGTTTCACTATAAACTTTGGCTGCCAGTCTTTCCAGTGAGCTGTGTCAGCATTATCAAATCTCTCTATTAACTAATAACTGGTAGAATGCGACATACCCCTGCCATGCACTTCGTGTTGGTATTCAGAGTATTGCTGTAGATAAAGATGTAGATGTATACCGTTCATTTTTATGAACACGGAGCAGTTCACTGGACCTTGTGTTATGTCCGATTGTCAACTACACCTTGACGTTGACTACTTACCGTCTTCCCACCTCTTCTCTCCCAACCACTCTTTCCCCCAGTCTGTCACATCGCCTCCCCATTCCTGCCTATACCTAATCTTCTATTCATTAGAATTGTGAAGCTTGTTGATATTGTTGACAACTGCAGCTCAGTCAGCATGGCTCAAATGGTTCTGAGCACTATGGGACTTAATATCTATGGTCATCAGTCCCATAGAACTTAGAACTACATAAACCTAACTAACCTAAGGACATCACACAACACCCAGCCATCGCGAGGCAGAGAAAATCCCCGACCCTGCCGGGAATCGAACCCGGGAACCCGGGCGTAGGAAGCGAGAACGCTACCGCACGACCACGAGATGCGGGCTCAGTCAGCATATCAACTGATTATAAGCAAGCCTCTTAATTTATACTGCAATATGCAACTGCTCATGTATAACGGGTATGAATTTCAAGTGTGTTTCCACATCTACGACTCTTGCGCTTCAGTAATGTAGATCAAATACAAAATAATTATCAAAATTAATACAATAGTGTCCATTATTTAAATCATCATTTTTGGTTTGGTTTGAGGAGTGCATTAAACGTTACACCAGGGCTAACATAGATACATGCCTCTTTCTTCTCTTTTTAAAAGAATAAATACATTAGAAATGCCTGTGATTAACTGTTTCGAAACTTTATTCTTTGTTTGACACAGATAAAAACTGTCAACAATGTAATGGCGACATGAAAAGAATGCCTTCATATAATGTTCCTTATCACAAACAATATTAACAAAAATAAACACCGAACATGGAAGAATTTAATCAGGCGATATTACGTCGTCCTTACTTCAAAACATGAAATACCCGATGTAGGTGAAAATGCAATTTCTAGTGTTCAAGTAGCAAATAAAGCAATTTCTGTGCCACGATTCATAATTGTATGTAATTTACGTGTGAAACGATACGCTAACGCAGCAATAGGCAATAGCATTTTTAGATTGTTTCTGCATGTTACCTGATTGTGATGCCATTAGCATTGCTAAAACAGTAAGGACTGCTGTATTAAATATCTTGATATTACGGTTAGTTCCATTTTACTATTTTTCAGTAAGTCTGGGTGATGCTAGGGATTGGCAGACAATTAACAACAGAATATTAACTTTATATCGATGTACGTAGGGACCCGAAGTAGGAGAAACGAGTACGTAGGAAGTATGACCGGCAGATCCGATGACCGTATTATTAGAAAGATTCGTGTCAATGTTTTCAGCAGTGACCGAAATAGCAAAAAAGCAGGAAAATATAGCGAAAGACCAAAAGACTATGGCTGTAAAAATATCATAAATTACAGTGATCATGCAGAAGCAGGGCGACCTTGCATCCGAGCTTACCGTGCTTTCTGAAAGACACACTAAATTGGTGAAGGAGTCAACTGGCGAGAGATTTTCACCAAAGAGAGTACGTGAAGGAGCTCCATAGGCAGTGAAGACTTCCACCAAGAAGGTCAATGGGTTTCAACAATCGTAATCTGCACTCTGCCAAGATGTCAAACGGCTTTCAGGTAGTATGGATAATTTCGCAAAAGGATAAGGGCAACTTTTCAAAAGGAGCTTGAAATGCAGGGCAAACATTTTGCACAACACATTGCAGCCTGTGCATCTGAAAAGAATACTCTAATTGTACAACTGTTAAATGCTGGGGTACAGATGGCCACAGATATAGTTTCAAGCAAAATTAAAGAGTGATATACCCATTCTGACGATCCCGTAGACAACAAGGTACAGAGAGTGACAGAAAAACAAGGACAGGATAATTCCAGGTAGACATATGCTGTTATGAAACAACTGAAAGATGTACAGACAGAAACCAAAGAAATAAAAAGTACGTGGCTCAGAGAGTAATTCCGTTTCTGAACCGGTGTTATGAACAGCGTAACAAATACCAACAAAGCAGGTGGGTGCATCTATGTGCTACAAGACTGCAGGAAGAAAGTGTAATCTAATACAGGCAATTTCAAACCTTATTGGCAGAAAAGAAATCGTGTGAACGTATTTATTTTCTGGCAAAAGCCATACAAAAATCTTGGCCAGACCTACAAAAAACAGGTTTCATTAGTGGCTATATACAGGGTGACAGAGCAGTGAGGGACACAGAAGCTGTATAATACTGCAGAGCATATGACAAGTTTGAGAGGGCATTTCTGGCGAATTGCTGGTCAGATGCGATACTAGAACAACTTTGTAAAAATGTATTTAACCTTAAACAATTTTTAATTTGGTAATGAAGGTCCTACAAATATTTTGAAATATATATCAATAAATTAATTTAGTGGAACAGTCCCATATCTAACAGAGACGTACTTAGAATACTGAAGGCAAAGTTACCAGTACGTATATGGAAAAAATTAATTACAGTCTCCAAGACGAATTTAGACACATTCTTATCGATACTGGATTCGATCGATTTTATACAAGAAGACGCAACATCAGCACCCTACAATAGACGATTGAGTGGAAATCAAAAGGGAGAAAATATTCTGATTGAAGATCACCCTGCAGTTCACAGCAATGGACGAAACTATTTTCCACAAGATCGGCACAACGAGAATATGAATAATGCGCAGAACCCATATAACAACTTCGAAGCAAAGAAGGCATGATAACCGCCAGAATCTGGGCTATATAAATAACAGGAACCACAACCTGTGCCAGCAAACGCGACAAGTTAGCTAAGGTAACCTGAACTGCCATAATCCAGTTCGTATAAGTGAAGAGGAAGGCGATAGAAATCATCCAGCCCTGTAAACCAATCTCGGCCATGTAAAGCCCCGAAATGATGGGTGATGGGTGGGAAATTGGCGAAAATCAATTAGTTAAGCTGATAAGATATATGGATGGACATAGCATCTAGGGTGAGATTTATTGAAGTAATACCAAATGTGATAGTGAAACAACATAGTACCGCAATCAACACCCACTATGTATGTAAGCAATGTGTTAATTACAATAATGCTAAACATGGGTGCCGCCTTGGATGTTCTATCTACGAACTTATATAAGAGAAATTGTGAAAGAATACATGAACACACCTTTTCTGTCGCTAAGCGCATTTTCAGGGAGCAACAGGTACCGGATCTTGAAGCTCCGAGTGGCTGGTCCAGCTACAGTTTGACGAGGAAATGCAGCAATGTTATGTACATTCTTAGTAGTAGTAGCTTTTTTAAAGTATTGTTTTTAAAGTATTGGACTGTATATTTGGGATAGAGTTTCTTCCTGAAAGCTACGCAATGAGTGACCTTTCCGTTGGAATGTGCTACTTCTATATTTACTTTATAAAAGTAGAGGTCGAACTGAAAAAGACTGCCAATGGTAAATATTGCCAGGGACTGAAGATTCAAATAATAAGAGGTAGAATGGATGATACAGATACGCAGTTACATGAACCGGTTTCTGTGATTAATATAAGGAACAGATATTCCGAAAAGCAACAGACTCCACATACGTAATTAGTACATAATGTAATGATTTGAAATGTGTGTTTCTGACATGTGAAAAAGTATTTCACAAGACCCGGTTAAATCCGAGATTTAAATGTCGCCTGAATGTCATAATAACAAAGAACATTAATCCTACATCCTGGCCGGCCGTATTGGCCGAGCGGTTCTAGGCGCTACAGTTTGGAACCGCGCGACCGCTACGGTCGCAGGTTCGAATCCTGCCTCGGGAATTGATGTGTGTGATGTCCTTAGGTTAGTTAGGTTTAAGTAGTTCTAAGTTCTAGGGGACTGATGACCTTATAAGTTAAGTCCCATAGTGCTCAGAGCCCTTTGAACCATTTTTGAATCCTACATCTTGCCCTATTCTATAAATTATAGACCTGTCGTCATTAGAGGCACCACAAAAGAATGCATTGCTTTATGTAATTTTAACCTCTTCAATATATAGAATAAAAAAAACTAGGTGGAATGCAGATATGAGTTACTAATAACACTAACGCAGGTAATGCATATGGACAGAATCTACGTAAACCTCTGCTGCCCCACAATGCTCGCTTTTAAGTCTACATACAGACTATACCTCCCCAGCATTTGCTGTTCAGAACCCTTATGCGAGTAGACAAAATAATTCCCTCGAGCTCGTGTTTACATAGTTGAGTTTATTTCAGTATATTATCTGACAAGGGAATGATCCCATAAGACATGTCGAAACCTACCCTGAAAAATTTTACACAGGAAAAAGACAACAGAAAAAATACACTTTCAAAATTTTAGATCCTAATACTGCAAGTATTAAAAGAAAAACCTGAAAATTGCCGAATTCGTAGCGCGCCAGGCGCCGGTAGAAATGTACACCTCTACTGGCGCTGTAGCAACTGCTCATACGCAACTAGGCACACAAACACACACACACACACACACACACACACACACAGCCGAGGTCAGTGGTACATTGGTAAACAGGAAATACGACACAACCCAGAAGTAATTTGTAAAGGACGTTTCAGGTTACCGTTCGTTGATAGTTTCTCTGACACTACAGTACACAGTTACTATTCTCTAGAATTAGTCACTCAAGTAACATATATAACAAATTATCAGTTGCTTTTTGCAGTATTGGTAACTAGTGACAATACAGACAAAGCTGGATTAATATTTATTGTGCTTTCGTAAGGCATGCCTGCTAATAGTATCATTTTTTCTTCCAGTTTCACAGTAATGTGGAATCCAATTATCGTTCTCAATTTAGCAATGATGAAATATGAAGAACGTCGTTTCCAGCCGAAATCACCTACTTCTCCTGAGGACGTACATATGTGTCATTTGTTAGTTGATTTCCTTGTCATTCATTCGAATAATACCGACATTTAGTTTGAAATTGTGGATACGTTAGAAGAAATTGGAAATAACAGTGAGGATTCCATGAATTTTGGTTCGGACGACGTCAGTTGTTCCAGCGACAAATCTGAAGATGAATACCTTCCAAGGAAAAAAAAATACCGTACTGCAACAGCTTTCAGCGACAAAGAAAAGGCAGTGCAATATTGATTGAAGTTACCCAGTGTGCAAAGGCGTTTTCGTTTCGTAAAATCGGAGCGTGAACTGTACAAATAGAATGAATTACATGAAGTAAGAAATATGCGCCACACGTAAACCCGAAACCATCTGAATGAAAAACTCTTCGAAAGATTTAGAACTGCTCGTGAGATGCTATCCACCGTTACCGATGGAGATCTGGGCCCTCCGAATCGAATCTGACATGAACATTGCTAATTTCCAGGCTTATTCGACCTGGCTACGCAGGTTCAAGAAATAGTACAAAACAGTAAGTCGCAAAATTACCAAGTTTACGTCACCTAAACGTGTAGAGCAGCTGCCAGTGATAGACAATCCTATAGAGAAATTCATAGCTGACGTAAAGACGAAACTTGCTGATATCCCCGCAACTGCTGGTTATAAAGTGGATCAGTCAGGTTTCGAGAAAGAACTGAGTGCACATCGCACTTTATCATTTCGGGGTGAAAAAAAGACGGAGTCGGTAGCCCAATCAATGAATGCAATGATACTTTCATATACGATAATGCCAGTGATAAGCATGAGTGGTTTACTGTATCCGTAGCTGTATATCTGTCTTCAAGAACTGCAAGGCAAATTAGGACCAAAAATAAAGAATGGACTGTTCAGTTGCAAAAATCTTGTAATAGACGTATCAAAATCTGGAAAAATGGGAAAGAATAATTTTCATTATTTCGTTCGAAACGTATTCCTATCAGCTGCAGAAACTAATTCATTGCTATTTTTGGATTCATGGTTTGGACATAACGACGTCTCTGTTTTTGTGGAGGACGACGGAGAAGATGTAGATGTAATAGATCTACTAGTGCAATTCAACATCTCGATAAGGAACACTTCGACAGTGGAAAGCATTTTTCAGGAAATTATCAAACATCATAATTTCCGATATCTCTCACTCGTTTCATGTTTATCGGCAGAGCAGTATCCTTAAGCTCCAGTCATTTATGTATTACCAGCTTTCTTCCCCACGCTTTGTGAATTTCATCAAGTATGCCTTTGGGACTGTTTCTGACCCCATCCCAGTTTGGCCGGCCGCGGTGGTCTAGCGGTTCTAGGCGCTCAGTCCGGAACCGCACGACTGCTACGGTCGCAGGTTCGAATCCTGCCTCGGGCATGGATGTATTTGATGTCCTTAGGTTAGTTAGGTTTAAGTAGTTCTAAGTTCTAGGGGACTGATGACCACAGATGTTAAGTCCCATAGTGCTCAGAGCCATTTGAACCCATCCCAGTTCTGTCTAAATAAGACTAGTGGTTACTGCGACGTGCCTCACTGCATCAACTTTTCCTTTGTCCGGTGTGCCTGGTGCAAGAAAAAAATAACTTTTGTTTTTGTTATTCAGTAGACACTTCGCATTTTTGTGACGGCTACAGTTAATATACAGAGAACTGTTTCATTGACAGTCAAATGTAGACTATGTGATCAAAAGTATCCGGACACCCCCAGAAACATACGTTTTTCATATTAGGTGCATTGTGCTGTCACCTATTGCGAGGTACTCCATATCAGCGACCTCAGTAGTCATTAGACATTGTGAGAGTGCAGATTTGGGCGCTCCGCGGAATTTACCGACTTCGAACGTGGTCAGATGACTGGGTGTCACTTGTGTTATACGTCTTACGCGAGATTCACACAATCCTAAACATCCCTAGGTCCACTGTTTCCGATGTGATAGTGAAGCGGAAACGTGTAGGGACACGTACAGCGCAAAAGCGTACACGCCGACCTCGTCTGTTGATTGACAGAGACCGCCGACTGTTGAAGAGGATCGTAATGTGTAATAGGCAGACATCTATCCCGACCATCACACTGGAATTCCAAACTGCATCAGGATCCACTGCAAGTATTATGACAGTTAGGCAGGAGGTGAGAAAACTTGGATTTCATGGTCGAACGGATGCTCATAAGCCATACATCATGCCGGTAAATGTCAAATGACGCCTCGATTGGTGTAAGGAGCGTCAACATTGGACGATTGAACAGTGGAAAAACGTTGTGCGGTGTGACGAATCACGGTACACAATGTGGCGATCCGATGGCAGGGTGTGGGTATGGCGAATGCCCGGTGAAGGTCACCTGCCAGCGTGTGTAGTGCCAACAGTTAAAATTCTGAGGCGGTGGTGTTATGGTGTGGTCGTGTTTTCCATGGAGGGGGCTTGCACCCCTTGTTGTTTTGCGTGGAATTATCACAGCACAGGCCTACCTTGACGTTTTAAGCACCTTCTTGCTTCCCACTGTTGTAGAGCAGTTCGAGGATGGCGATCGCATCTTTCAACACGATCGAGCACGACCTGTGGCGGAGTGTTTACACGACACATAACATCCCTGTAATGGACTTGTCTGCACAGAGTCCTGACCAGAATCCTATAGAACACCTTTGGGATGTTTTGGAACGCCGACTTCGTGCCAGGCCTCACCGACCGACATCGATACGTCTCCTCAGTGCAGCACTCCGTGAAGAATGGGCTGCCATACCCCAAGAAACCTTCCAGCACCTTATTGAACGTATGCTTGTGAGAGTGGAAGCTGATATTAAGACTAAGAGCGGGCCAACGCCGTATGGAGGTCGCCACGAACTTGTAAGTCATTTTCAGTCAGGTGTCCGGATACTTTTGATCACATAGTGTACAACATTCAAACATTGTTTTAAGAAATGGCCTCCAAGAATTGTTATAAAATGTAGTACTGCAAGACACATTTCATTTCAACAAATTGCAAGTCCTCATTGATGGAAGTCGTCTGCGACTTCAAACACTGCCGTGATTTTATTTTCTCTGCTAGCCACTTTTATTAGAATTATGTGTGCAAAAATTGAATTGTCGATACGAAGTTGTTGAAAAAAAGGTTTGTAAAGCTTATGCCTGGTTTTCACGGCGCAAACAAGCTAACAAGCACAAGTAAAAGAGAATTACGTCTGATGTACCCGAAAGGCCTCTTGCAGGCCTTCCAACTGAATGCCACTGCAGCTACTTAAGTGCCCCTAACCTTCCCCAGTTACCTAACCGGAAAATGGAAACCTGTAGTTTAACGTGGAATTCGAAACACTTGTATATCGTGGCCACTCCAACATCTGTGAGAACTGAATACTCGGTTAAAAATAATAGTGAAAAAGTTGTAGTCTGAATGGGATTTGATCCCGTGCTCTCTGGATCACAAAGCGCGCGCCTTGCCACTAGACCATTTTTGTTAAAAAAAATTACTATTAGACCTTACACGCGTAGTGGAAATGCTAGCTGTGTCATGTCTTGAGATGATGTTCGACGTCGGTAATGAGCGTTCTGTTTATAAATTTCCCCTCAATGGTAATGAGAAGCCAGGGAAAAATGGCTGTCCGCATCTCGTGGTCGTGCGGTAGCGTTCTCGCTTCCCACGCCCGGGTTCCCGGGTTCGATTCCCGGCGGGGTCAGGGATTTTCTCCGCCTCGTGATGACTGGGTGTTGTGTGCTATCCTTAGGTTAGTTAGGTTGTCAGTCTGCTTTCCGCAGGGCTGCGGCGAGGACATCTTGTTTACGTCCCGTCCGCGCGGTCGCGAGTGCCCGTCGTTGTTTACTACTGCGTTGTCGCTAGTTTAGAGTCCATCACTACCGACGCAACATGGCACATTCATACAGGCAAACCACCATCAAGATCAGTATTCAAACCGATCATGCACGACCGCGAGCTTTTGAAGTGGAACGTTTTCTACGTGACGACGTTAAAATTGACCCGCGAGACATAATTGGTATCCATCTCTCTATCACGAGCAGTGTTGTCTACGTGAAGCTAGTAAGTGACGAGGTCTGCAACAGAATCGTGAGCGCACATGCGAACGATCTTAAATTAAAACATTCTGATGGCCATATTGGGGCGGTCTCTATCGATCACGCGGGGCTCCGTACGATAAGCGTCTTCGAACTCCCTTTCGAACTACCCCCGGACGTAGTCACCGCGGCTTTCCGGCCCTACGGCAGAGTGATCATCCATATGGCCGAAAAATGGATCACCTTTACAACGTACCCCGTTCTTAACGGGGTACGACAGATTAAAATTGAACTGACCAAACATGTTCCGTCATATCTTGTCATCGGCGGATATAGGGCGATCATTATGTATGACGGTCAGCCACGCACTTGCTCTGGTTGTGGCCAAGTAGGGCACGTCCGGTCGGATTGTCTCCGACGACGGCTTACTCAAATCCCGACAGGTGAACCTATGACTCCTTCTACGGTGACGATCCTTCCTCTCAATTACGCCGAAGTTACACGGGCAGCAACCTTTTCCGATGCTGACGACATTAGTCCGATAGCCGCCCCCGATGGCGAGACCATAATGGCTTCTGCAGTACAGGTTCCGGCCTCTACAACGGCGCCCCCACCTGAAGATAATCACCGACCGACCTTGCAAGAAGGCGTGGATGCCAGGATGGACATTGACCCACGGGTTGTGCCGACAGCGGCTTTTCTTCCAGACACCGGAGCAGCTGAATAAATCCACCCACATTCAGATACTGAAACACACGTCCGTAAACAGCGTTCCCCGCGAAAACACAAGAGACGGCGGCGTGCTCCATCGGACGAGTGTTTGCAGCGATCATCTGACATGGACTGTGGAAATTCCGACGACGGTACCGGCGGTACAGAGGCCGCTGTAATTTCAAACTCAACAGATCGCCGTGGTGACGGCTTCAGCCCCTCCGACCCAACAGAACAGCAGGATGACAAGCAGACAGCCGCTGCCGATTCCCAGCCAGCAGAGCCGATGGAGTCAACGCCGAGTGCCGCAGCAGCCACAAACAGCCACCAACAGCCGATGGTATTTCATGGCGACTGGGCGGACGACTGTGAGGAACACTCCTTGCCCATCGTGTCGGACGACACGGGGGAAAATTTACCCCGCCAGTGTTGATCCTTTCCCGCCGTCAGTTACAGTGACGAGACAGCCTTACAAGGGTATTGATGGCCAACACGGATGCTGTGGATAGACCTCAAACTTATCGCGTTGCAACTATAAACATCAACACTATACGGACGCGTGCTAAGTTATCCTTGCTTCAGGATATGTTGAACTCTGCTTCCATCGACATAGCCCTTCTCCAGGAAGTGTACGTCGACGACTTCCCAGGCATGTACGTTTACGATGCTTGCGTCTCTCCAGCTTCCCCAACAGGCAGCGGTGTCGCTGAACTTCTTCGGGAAGGGATAGTGGCGGACGATATCCTGTTTCTGCCTGGGGCAAGAGGAATGGCACTCACAGTACTGGGTGTCCGCCTTATCAATATCTACGCACCTTCCGGGATGGACAAACGTCGCGAACGTTCACGATTCTTTGCGGAAGACGTCGCCCCGCTCTTACAAGGCCGCCACGACCATCTGGTGTTTGGAGGTGACTACAATTGCGTACTGGCGCCCAGAGACCAACTCCCACGACATAATCCGTGCCCGGAACTCGAGACGCTAATTCGAGACCTGCAGATGGTGGGAACTTGGGAACATCTTCACGGCCACCGACAGGGATTCACGCACTTGACAAGTCACTCTTCCAGTCGTATCGATCGGATTTATGTCCCACGCTCTCTCGCCGCTGGAACACAGGATGCGGAACTGTGGCCTGCAGCATTCTCGGACCACTCAGCTTACATTTGTGCCGTCACCCTGCGGCGGCAACAAGTGTGGAGAAGCCGCAGCCCGTGGAAATTAAACATCGCTCACCTGTCGTACCCGGATTGCCGCCAAGCCGTTGAGGATACGCGGCATTCGTGTGAAAATCGCCTCCGTGCATATCCCACAACGATCCGCTGGTGGTTGGACTGCGCCAAACCGGCACTGAGGCGAACGTTGATAATCTACGGTCGTGACCACGCTACTTGGCGAAGACATACACGCGACTTTTACTTCCGGGTCCTGCGCGAATGCGATGCTATGGCGCCGTCTCCGGAACGACAAACGGCGGTCCACCGTGCTAAGGCTCAGATCCTCGCTCATATGCGACGCCACCTAGAGGGGGTAGTCAGCCGCTCGAGGACGCAGGATCGGATACCTAGCGAACGCCCGTCAATGTTCCACGTCCTTCGTGAACGTAAACGACGCCAACGAGCGCTGATACGCTTCGTCGACACGGAGGACGGTAGTCGCCTCACCACGCAACAAGACATTAACACAGCGTTCTACAATCATTATTCCCAACTCTATTCCGCCCAGACCCCTGATCCGACAGCACTGGAGGACGTCTGTCAGACGATTTACGGCACCGTCACCCCGGCAATGGAAGCGGCCTTGATGGAAGAAATTACAGACGAAGAAGTGATCGACGCCATTAGGAAAGGAGCTGTCAACAAGTCTCCGGGTCCTGATGGCCTCCCCTTGGAATTTTACCGGACTTTTCAATATTTATTAGCCTCCCGATGGACGGACATCTGTCGCGAACTACTATCCCCGGACGTGCCGCTCCCTGCGGCCCTTGTGGAAGGGATGATTATTCCTATTCACAAACCGTCCGGTGGCTCACGACTGCAGGACTACCGCCAGTTGACGCTATTGAACTGCGACTTTAAGATCTTTTCTCGACTGTTGGCGGCGCGGATAAGCCGGACCCTACGAAATGTTATCTCACCCGATCAAACGTCATTAGGAGGCGACAATAATATTCAAACAGCACTCAGTGAATATCGTGACTTGATCTCACTGGCGAGGGCATGTCGTCTGAAGGGTGCACTGGCGGCAATCGATTTTAGTCAAGCTTTCGACCGAGTGGACCACAACTATTTGGAAGCGGTCCTCCAACATATGCGGTACCCACAGCCATTCGTCACTGTCGTCATGCGACTACTCCGTGGCGCGACGTCCAAGG
Organism: Schistocerca nitens; assembly: GCF_023898315.1. NCBI lineage: Eukaryota > Metazoa > Arthropoda > Insecta > Orthoptera > Acrididae > Schistocerca > Schistocerca nitens. The sequence goes on along the minus strand of NC_064616.1, from coordinate 141,225,443 downwards.
TGATCGTCAACGTCCGACCTTCGCAGCCCCTCACCATTTCTCGATCAATACGCCAAGGCTGCCCTCTGTCCACTTTACTTTACGCTGTGGCCATGGAACCTCTCCTCTGCGGCCTGCGCCAACGACTAACGGGTATGACGTTACGAGGCCACACTTTCCGGTGTAAAGCGTACGCTGACGACCTGGTGATTGTCAAAAAAAAAAATGGTTCAAATGGCTCTGAGCACTATGGGACTTAACATCTATGGTCATCAGTCCCCTAGAACTTAGAACTACTTAAACCTAACTAACCTAAGGACATCACACAACACCCAGCCATCACGAGGCAGAGAAAATCCCTGACCCCGCCGGGAATCGAACCCGGGAACCCGGGCGTGGGAAGCGAGAACGCTACCGCACGACCACGAGATGCGGGCTGGTGAGTGTCATCCGCAACGGTGACGACACCGCTAGCGCACTAAATTGGATAGCGAAATATGGCATGGCCACTGGTAGTCGTATCAACGTCGCAAAATCGGTGGCGATAAACATCGGGATCGGATTGTCTGAGAACAGTGTCACCCTCTTACAGCTCAGAGATAGTTTGAAATGTCTCGGCATTGATTTTACAGACGATATACGATGGACCGCTGCTCACAACTTTCGACGGCTTTTACGAAATGTTCGGACTGGAATTGCCAACAACCGCCTACGAGCCCTGGACATCGTCCAACGGACCCTGTATGTTAACACACATTTAGCGTCACGCATTCCGCACATCGCCCAGATATTACCTATACCGGTGATGTTAGCTCGCCGTATACTTGCGGCTTTTGGGTCCTTCGTGAGTTCAGGAATGCTTTTCAAGATCAAATATGAGACTCTCACCCTTCCCCCGGATCGGGGAGGGCTTGGCCTTTATCACGTTTATGACAGAGCGGTCGCCCTATTTGTGAGCACATTAGTCAAACTATGGCACCGCCGTCCGGACAGTCTGACCAGTTTGTTAATAGAAGAACTAGCACCGCCCTCCCTGTTGCCGCCTGTGCCGATACACCACGTCCCCTCCTCGCTCTTCTACATCGGTGTCTTTTACCTCGAACTCAGTTACGTTCGACTTGCCTTACCAGCGACTCAACTGGCGTCGGCAAAGACGGTTTATAGGGTCCTGCAACGTGGACGACCCGATAACGTCGTGGAGAGGAAGCACCCGAACGTCAACTGGCGAGTAGTGTGGAGGGCAATTCACCACGCAACACTGGACACTGACGTCACGGCGATGTGGTATATCACTGTCAACGGTAAGCAGGTGACCAGATCAAGGCTACATGCGATCCACATGGTAGACTCACCCACGTGCACGAGCTGTGGCGTTCAAGGCAACGATGAACACCGTCTTAGCTGTGGCGAGTCTGCGGCAGTGTGGCACTTAGTGAGGCAAGTGTCATCATACTTCCTTCGGGTAACGCCGAATCATATCGACCCCAAGACTATCTTATTCCCGGATGAAACGTATTACCCACGCACTAAAATTAATGCACTGACGTGGCTTCGTGGACATGCAGTGCATTATTTGTTTCAAGACGACGCTAAGGACACTTTAGACTTTTGGAACTATTTGCAGGAACGACATTGCAAGATCCTCCGTAACCCAAAGTATCGACAATATTTTTCCAATTTTTTGTGGAGTGCGTTCCACGACCCTCCACGTAGCTGGAACATCACGGGTAAGAGAAGCTAAAATTACAATACGATGATAGAACACTACACGGTACAACGTGGGATCTACTTTCATCATTACGAGAAGTCATACCTGGATGATACAGCACATGGAGAGTTTCGTTGTGAACCCTCACACTCTGTAGCAGTATTTGCCCCATTTCCTCTTTTTGTCCCCGGTGCGAAAAGGTCTACGCAGTTTTAGTTTTCCCATCCGGTGCAAGATGTAGCACTGGTTAATGGTGGTATGGATTCCACCCTTCAGTTTTGTTTCATGGTTTCCTTCGCCCCGCACTTTGCTCTCTTTCTTTATGCCTTTTTCTACAACTATTAGCATGGTTTTAGTTATGTGCGTCCCCAACTCGACGCAACGAGTGCACTTACTAGTTTTCAGTTCCTTACTGTTAAAAACTATTTAAAAAAATGTTAAGAAATGAAAAAAAAATTTTAAAAAAATTAAAAATAAGTAAATGAATAAATAAAATAAAAAAATCACAATAATACACCAACAGCATCCTTTGTACCTCATCACATCCCCAGGATAGGAGGGAGGAGACATCGTGGACAGGCCTCGGGTCGCGACCACTGTCGACCTTGCCTCCGCCAGCCCACTACCTGCTCCATCTCAAAAAAAAAAAAAAAAAAAAAAAAGTTGTTCTAAATTCTAGGGGACTGATGACCATAGATGTTAAGTCCCATAGTGCTCAGGGCCATTCGAACCATTTTTGAAAAATGGCTGCCGACATACAAGGAAAATTTTGGACCAGTACTAAGGAGAGATGGAGACGCAATTCCATGTAAAGTGCACGATCCCCACGCGTGTCACCCTTTCATACAAATTGAGATACTAAAATCGTTACTTCCTTGCACCAATTTGGATACTCCGTCAAGAACAGTGTGCTCGCCATGCAATATAATCCTCACTGAATAGCAAAGTTTCGCACTGTGGCTCTAACAAGATAAGAGTTTTATCTTGATGCCGAATGTTAGCTCCAAAAACTAAAAACTAATCACAGCGTTCATAGGCACTGATAGCTTCCTCGAGTTTTCTTCCTTTCTCTCTAGTATAAACGATTCAACCAATGTACAAGCGAATGTTAGTGAATTTTCAGCAAATGCTCATTCGCACGTGTTCACTTCCACTCGCTCCATTATAAACCAGGCTTTAGGTGCTTAAAATTGGTGTCTGTGAACTCCGGATAATTCCGCTACGTGGCGCTGCGTGAGTGATTCGCAGAGTCGCGCGCTAGGCGGGCAGGGTTGTACAAACCGCTGTTATAACCTGACTTACGCTGCCTCTTAGCAGTTAAAATTTTGGCAGTGCATTTCTTTCGTCATCTTCTTCCTGTATAAATAAATGCAGGATAGGATTCGACATGTCTTATTGGCCCATTCCCTTGTGAGTACTGACTTGAAGTTGTTATGTGAGTTATTATATAAAATACGTTCTTAAAAACAATGGCTGTGAAGTGTATAATTTGTAGTGTTGGTGGGAAATGCACTGGATTGGGAAGTGCGGCACACTCCTGCAATCTATCGATTATAGCGTACTGTAAAGCATTGTTATTGTGTTTTAGCCACTTAGTGGTCAGTTAATTAAGAACCATAAAGTAACTTCACTTCTCTTGTCTTTAATTGTGTTTGTGGTAGTCTGCATAAATTTCTTTCATTCAAGAATTACTCTCACTTGTAAGGCGGGCTGCACTGAATGGAGCAGCTTGACACGCATCTACAGTATATCTTCCAACGTGGGTGTGAACATGTCTGACGAAATGGGACTGCTTGTGGTCTAGTGTAAAGCAGTAGACTCGAATAATAAACTGCTTGACTGTATTGAAATCTATTAAGTTCCACAAAATCTGTGTAACCTACTTCCGTTGCAGGAAGATGCAATTTAACCCTCTGAGCTTTCAGATGTTGGGGAAGCTGAGGTTTGATACCCAGTATGATGCGAAAAGTCCTCCATCCAGGCCGGCCGGTGTGGTCGAGCGGTTCTAGGCGCTACAGTCTGCAACCGTGCGACCGCTACGGTCGCACGTTCGAATCCTGCCTCGGGCATGGATGTGTGTGATGTCCTTAGGTTAGTTAGGTTTAAGTATTTCTGAGTTCTAGGGGTCTGATGACCTGAGAAGTTAAGTCCGATAGTGCTCAGAGCCATATATTTTTTTTCCTCCATCCAGTGATAGTGAAGAAATGAAACTGACATTGTTATTGTTGTGTTCTTCAGTCCAGAAACTGTTGTGATGCAGTTCTCCATGCTTCTCTATCCTGTGAAAACTTCTTCATCTTAAAGTGCCTACTACAACCTACATCCTTCTGAATCTGCTTACTGTATTCATCTCTTGGTCTCCCTCTATAATTTTTATCCTCCACGCTGCCCTCCAATACTAAACTGGTGATCCGTTGATGCCTTAGAACATGTCTCTTCCTCAAGTCAAGTTGTGCCACACATTCCTCCCCTCCCCGTTCTATTCGGTACCCCCTCATTTGCCGGCCGTGGTGGCCAAGCGGTTAAAGGCGCTACAGTCTGGAACCGCGCTACCGCTACGGTCGCAGGTTCGAATCCTGCCTCGGGCATGGATGTGTGTGATGTCATTAGGTTAGTTAGGTTTAAGTAGTTCTAAGTTCTAGGGGACTGATGACCTTAGAAGTTAAGTCCCATAGTGCTCAGAGCCATTTGAACCATTTTTGAACCCCCTCATTTGTTATGTGACCTACGCGTCTAATCTTCAGCATTCTTCTGTAGCACCACATTTCGAAAGCTTCTGTTCTCTTCTTGTCTAAACTATGTATCGTCCATGTTTCACTTCCATACAAGTACTTTCAGAAAAGTCTTCTTGACACTTAATTCTATACTCGATGTTAACAAACTTCTCGTCTTCAGAAACGCTTTCTTTGGCATTGCCAGTCACATCCTTTCTACTTCGACCACCATCAGTTATTTTGCTCCTGAAATAGCAAAACCCATCTACTATTTTAAGTGTCTTATTTCCTAACCTAATTCCTTCAGTATCACTACATTGCATTATCCTCGTTTTGCTTTTGTTGGTGTTCTCCCTCGACCCAACCACTGCTTCCACTTCATGCCCCTCGACTCTTGTAACTGGCATCTGGTTTCTGTACAAACTGTAAATAGCCTTTCGCCCCCTGTATTTGACCCCTGCCACCTTCAGAATTTGAAAGAAAGTATTCTAGTCAACATTTCCAAAGCTTCCTCTAAGTCTACAACTGCAGAAACGTAGGTTTGCCTTTCCGTAACCAAGCTTCTAAGATAAGGCGTAGGGTCAGTATTGCCTCACGTGTTCCAACATTTCTACGGAATCCACAGTGATCTTCCCCGAGGTCGGCTTCTACCAGTTTTTCCATTCGTCCGTAAGGAATTTGTCTTAGTATTACAGCGCCATCTATCACAAAGCGAAAAAAGTGGTCCAGCTAAAACATTCATATTTCTTTACGTACTACACGAATATGTAATAAAAATGGGGGTTCCTATTTAAAAAAACGCAGTTGATATCCGTTTGACCTATGGCAGCGCCATCTTGCGGGCCAACCATAGCGCCATCTGGTTTCCCCCTTCAAGCTAGACGAGTTTAGTTCTTTATAGTGTTTTCGTTTGATGCTTATTTCGTGAGATATTTGGCCCGGTCGCTATCAATGGACCACCCTGTATAATGGTACTATTGTGGTAGGCGTGGGCTTCGTGTCTATCTTGGCTACAATAATGTATTCACTATGCTGTTCGTAGTAGCTTACCAGCGCTATTATTGTTTTACTCATTATTAAACCTACTCCTGCATTGCCTCTATTTGATTTTATATTTATAAACCTGTATTCACCTGACCAGAAGTCTTATTTCTCCTGCCACCGAACTTCAGTAATCCACACTATATCTAACTTTAATCTATCCATTTCCCTTTTTAAATTTTCTAATACAACTGCCTGAATAAGGGATCTGACATTCCACGCTCCGATCCGTAGAACGCCAGTTTTGTTTCTCCTGATAACGACGTTCTCCTGAGTAGTCCCCGCCCGGAGATCCGAATGGGGGCCTATTTTGCCTCCAGAATATTTCACTCAAGAGGATGCCATAATCATTTAACCATACAGTAAAGCTGCATGCCCTCGAGAAAAATTACGGCTGTAGTTTCCCCTTGCTTTCAGCCGTTCGCAGTACCAGAACAGCAAGGCCGTTATGGTTAATGTTACTAGGCCAGATTAGTCATCATCCAGACTGTTGCCCCTGCAACTACTGAAAAAGCTGCTGCCCCTCTTCAGGAACCACACGTTTGTCTGGCCTCTCAACAGATAATCCTCTGTTGCGGTTGCATCTACGGTACGGCTATCTGTATCGCTGAGACTCGCAAGCCTCCCCATCAACGGCAAAGTGAAACTAGCATTATTGAACACGTATTGACAGCATCTTACACTTTGGAGAGGCTCTTCAGTGTGGTGTGCAGTTGAAAGCTCGAGCTATAGAATATGAGTTACCAAAGTTATCGTTGTTACTAACATCTGCATTAAATAAAGTTTGAGCGCATTTTGTGCAAAATAAACACTCTCCGGGCATGTCTGCTCATTGCGTCGCTTATGATTCAGAAGGCACGCTGAGGAGTGCCCAAATGACTTTGTGAAACACCCTTCAATTTCTTCTAGTGTTGTTGTGGGGGGGACAGAGTGACGAATCAGGTCATCGACCTTCAGTTTGCAAACCTATGAAGAAATGAAGCACATCAACACAGCTAGCGACCTACTTTCCCTCGTGCTTCCACCCCCCACGTATCCCACCTCAAATATGATACAACCCCCCCCCCCCTTCCCCAACCAACACAATTTTCCCCTTAATACGGCTTTTCTGCACTGAGATGCTATAGACACATTTAACATTTGTTTCAACACATTTTATTCAAAAATAAGCATTCATTTTATACCATTAAAACAATATTTTTAACACAATGGCTCTGAGCACAATGGGACTTAACATCTGAGGTCATCAGTCCCCTCAGTATTTTTAACAATTTGCGATTTTTCCATCTCCTGAACGCGGAAATTATTAGTCCTACTGAAACGTACCTACAACAAATATGTGACATACCTTAAACAAATATAGCCTATGCTCATCTGTGAATATGGACTTGATAAGCAGCCTGAGCTATCAGTAATCGGAATCTAACTGTGGGGCGGCGAGTAAGAGAAGAGAGAAATATATTGTTGTTGCTGTATAAAAGTTTGCATTTTGAATCAGCTTCTGGCTATTAGAATATTGTTAAAGCTGTCTTTCGCCGTTCTCAACACTGGCTCTCTATTTACGTGTTAGCCCCCAGAAAGCGATTTAATAAAACGTGAAGCTTGTAAAAAGAGTTCCTAGTGCCCACTTCACCTGAGAAATCTATTATAGCTGCAGCTTGTAGCTCTGAGGAATCAGGAGATTGTCCGGAATTTATAATCAAACCCGATTTTCCAAAATAGTTGAGTATATTCTGAAATTCACTGGTACACTGCAAGTATCCTTTCAACCTACTAACAGAGCAGTTCAGAGTCTAATGCGCTGATGCAACTATAAATGTCCAAATTAGATGTTAATAAGAATGCTCGCCATAATTTGATGAGAGTATTTCATCAAACGCCACGCTAAATAATTGGTAGAATGTCTGTCCCGCGACGGCACGTGAAAATACGACAATACGCACACTGAAGCTAGATAATGAAAATCACTTGAAATGATTTCATGGTTACGCGCATCTCTAGTAACTTAATACGGCACCCGAGGCTGTTTGTAGCAGTGATACCGGCGCGGCGCGGCTGCCGACACAGATGGCGTATCATTCAGCGTCTGGAGAGAACTGGGGCTTTGCTTCCTCGCGCAGCGCTCTTTTATATAAATCCGCGGTGCGGACGGCTGAGGGAACGCCTGATCAAATCGGCTGTCCCGACTAGGCGCTGGGCTAGTAACGCACCACTTCAAGTTACATAATAAATTATAGCTTCTCTTGCTGATGGCCGAATAAGCTCTTAATTTAACTGTGCATTCAACACGCAGGTAAGTATTGATAATAAAATTTTGACGTGGCTAAGTTAAGTATTGTGGGCGAGAGAATTAATTTAATTGCACTGCACGCAGCAGATGAGCTCTGAACTGTCCCTTTTGAGATCCGCTATCGCTATAATTTTATAGGTATTCAAAAGAAACTTCACACATCTTCATAGTCATAGCGGACCTCCAACCTATTTAAATCTAAACATCCTAGCCTTAATTACTAGCCTACTTAATCTATCTTGCTTCCTTCAGTTTTGAGATGAAAACCACAAAATCTTGAATTTCCACTAAAATCTTAATTTGTGAAATCCAAAGTACAGTTTTCATTAAATCGTTATGAAAGATGAATCTAAATATAAATTTTGAAGTCTCTAGCTCTTTTCTGTTGCGCCAATTATTTTTACAGAAAAACGTCCAAATTTCGGAAATGGCTTAAGTTATCGAACTGATATTTAACACACATTAATTTAGTATTATTTCTGACATGCTATAAAAGATTTAGGTTATTTGCTTGATTATTAAAGTATTGCGCAACATTTATGACGTCAGAGCTAGTTACAGGACTGGCTGGCACACAATGGAAAGACTGATATGCATTTACTACAGCGTGAGTAGGCTGCTTCCCTACATCACCCTCTACTTAAATTTTTTGTTTATGAATGTTAATGAATGAAAAAAAAATTAATTACAAAAAGGGAAGCAAGAGTACAGTTTAACTCCCTATGAAAAATCAAAATTGAAATATAAACATGTAGAAACATTAAAAGAAAACTGATTACCTACATTAATTATTTAAATTGTGGGCATGTTCCCTGCCTTTTAAACAATGTCATTACTCAAAATTTTAAGCAAAGTCAACGAAATATTTTGGCATACATATTGCCTTAGACAAACAGACACATACATATACAAATTGAAAAATTATGAAAATCTTAGATCCATTAAATACATTAAATACATTTTTACATACACAAATTCAAAGTAAATAACATGATACATAAACAGATGATTATCTCTTAGCAGTCTTTTCTAAACCTGAAAGAAAAGTTCACACATAATTTTTTTTTTTACACACGTGGGTGTAGCCGCTTTGGCTGGCGTCCTACACTTCCATTCACAAGGGTTGAGGAGGGGAAGTTGCTATGGTGTGCGTCCTTCTCGATCACTCTAAATTACATGGGGAAAGGGGAGGGGTCACTGTGAGTTGTATCCAAGTCACTCCACGCTTTCACGCAGCTACCAGGCTGCCATTATCTGGTTTGTCCTGTAGAACAAACAAAAAGAGTGCCTCAGACTCTGTTCACTTAATATCTAAGGGTGGGTCACAATGAAATGGGGATATATACATGTTATCCTTCAGTTTTGTTGCTGGAACAAAGTTAACAGAATTTTTTCAATTTTACTCTCACGGTTACTTAACTGTCATACAATCGGTAAACAAATGGCTCAAAACGCCGTTAGTCACGTACTAGAGAAAATTTATGCTCAAGGCATACAATCATAAATCATACTTAATCTGAATTTATTGTTTCTGGGTCGGAACACTGAACCACTGCTCGGTACATTCTTGACACATCTATATTTTATTCACTTAGCTGACATCTTTGATTACCTTATTCTTAGAGATAGTATGAGTATGATTAGTGGTTGTTTTCTCAGCTTCTTATACATATGAGTAACTTTTGGTAATAGTACAGTTGTGAGTGTTCAAAACACACTACGTTTAGTTGATTACTAACTCCACTTATTGGTCCTCTGCTGTTGTCAGTTCCACATCTGCAATTAGGTACTTACTTACTTTCAAGTGTATTTATGCTGAGCTAAAATTTATGTTTCACGTCTGTCATTATGTTATTCAATTACTTTGCTAGTGTATATACTTATTTAACACTCACCCTATTAATATTTAAAGCATAGGATAGCACATTTATTTCATATCCATAGTGTATTGCAGCTGATTAGTTTGCTCACGTGGCAATCCATTTCCACTCGATCGGACGCTGAAACCACAGGTAGTCTCTCTCGACTTACCACTAAAATGCATCAAGTAATTATGGACGAGCGTAATGCTAAATTCCTTAAACCTATAGGTTACCATGAGCTGCTCTGTCTCATCTAACATAAGGGTACCTATGGTCGCATTCACGCCTCCAACTCATAACCTCAATACGTGTAGGTGTATCCTTTCACACACTACACCCAAAATAATGGCTAGCTCCAACTTTATAAATACTTCAGAGACGTGTCCTTCACGTCTCAACCACAAACACTGCTCAATTCTATTACACTGCCTTTCCTTGCTACCCAAGGTGAGTTCAACCCTACAACTTATCTGCATATTTTTCCTAACACTAAGCAATCTCTTTTACTATTTCTTAGTTAGCTCTAATACATACACTAGGTTTCACTACCACTTCAGATCCTACTTGTACATGAATTCATATATCTTTTTAAATTACTGTTGTGGACCATTTCCAATAAAACAACACTTTGTACTTACTATATTACCAGGGTACTATACATACTTGTTACTCAAATACATTTTATATCTTAATTACGTCATACTTCTCTATTGTTTGTCACTATTTGGTTTGTCACATTAGGTATTTTTCTTCACTAATCGGTGGATAGAATGGTTACATAATTCATGGATTGATAACCATAACGGAAAATTTTAGTATTTGGAAAGAAAAAGCCGAAATTTTTGTGGACAGGAAAGATGAAGAGTGAGTGAGACCTGAAAGGGAAAGAAGATCTCACACAGCTGGGACTGCACAGCTGCCACACTGTGTAGAGGTTACAGAACAACCTCCTCCCTACAGCATTCATTAGTTGAATGCTGTATTGATAACCATAACGGAAAATTTTATGTTGGAAGAAGAGATCGAAAATTTTGTAGATAGGAAGGATGAAGAATGAGTGAGACCTGAAATGGGAAAGAAGATCTCACACAGCTGGGACTGCACAGCTGCCACACTGTGTAGAGGTTACAGAACAACCTCCTCCCTACAGTATTCATTAGTTGAATGCTGGCTTAATAGTCATAACGGAAAATTTAATTTGTTGGAAAGAAGAAGTCGAAATGGTTGTGGACAGGAAAGATGAAGAATGAGTGAGACCTGAAATGGGAAAGAAGATCTCACACAGCTGGGACTGCACAGCTGCCACACTGTGTAGAGGTTACAGAACAACCTCCTCCCTACAGCATTCATTGGCTGCCTATGAACACGCCACGTCGATCTGAAAATACTTTATGATGCCTTTTTAGAACCTGTCTCATTTCTTCCTTTTGATCGGCTGAAATCTTATCGATTTCCTGCAATTTAGCTTCTAGTTTGTCTAAAATAATTGCTTCTTCTTCTTCTTCTTCTGTGTTCAGCTTACTTGTACTAAGTTTAACACCATCGTCCCAATATCTCCTATTTTTCAGAACTCGTATAGGCAGCTCCCAAGTTTCATCATCAGTTACTACATGTTTATCACTAAAAGGGACTGTAATTACTCCGGTTATTGGCAAGACCAATTTTAACTGGCTCCTTTCAAAGTCAACAACACTCTGATATTTTGACAAGAAATCTGTGCCAATTAAAACCTCAATACTGAGATCGTTTACAACTAAACATGGATGATCAATTAAATTACCATTAATGTTAAAGGGCAGCAACGCTTCTTGCTTTACTGTTTTTGACACCTTGCCAGTAGCACCAATTATTCTTAGTCCTGATACCCTCATTACTGTAAGCTTGTCTTTACCAGGTAATGCATCAAAGAAGGACTGAGATATTGCACTCACCTCACTTCCACTGTCTAAGAGACAACGTACATTGATACCCAACATATTTACTGTTATTATAGGGTGGCTTATTCTAGGTTGTACAGGTGGTTTCTCAAATTCATCTAATAGTTCTTTTTGGATTCGTCTCCAACTAAAGTGATCGACATCAGTCTTCATTACCTTTAGGTCACAGTGTGTAGGGGTTTCCTGAATTACATTTTCAGCTGCCTTTTCCAGTCGGTCTATTAATTTTAAATCGAAACACCGCACGACTTCATTACATTTAGTTTGCTGAACATGACCCAAACTACTGTAGTCTGAGCGATTCTGCGCCTCCAGACCGGGCATAACATTAGTTACAGCTAAACCACTTTCACCATTATCGTCGGTTTCCTTCTCAAGTGACAACTGGTCACAGCTACTGGGTTCATCGACCCTCAACAGCCTACCCTCTACATTCTTACTTCTCTCCTGTCCTAAATCTATTAGTACATTATCAACATCCTGCACAGGCACTTTAGATAAGAGCACATCATCTTCATCGTAAATATAAGCATGAATTTCTTCTGATTCTTCACCTGTCAATTCAGTATTTTGTAGCTCTTCCCTATCATTACACTGCTGCGCCTTCTCTTTCTCTTCCCACTTAGAAAGCGTCTCTAACACGGTATCTATCAAATACTGTGAGTGATCTAATATTTCTGTTGTATCCTTAGGTGCTACCGACTCTTCATCCACATGTTCAGTTTGAGTATTTTGATCTGTCTTACCAATTCCCTTAACTACTGGCTTAGGAAAAGTAACCGCCTGTTGAGCGCCAGTGTCCTCATAGACGGGAACTAGTTTTCCTGCCTCTGCCTACTACTGTTTCCTTTATTTTCATTATAGTTAGCTGGCATGGCATTGCTTTTCGTACTGTGGTTTACTTGCATAATTTTGTTTGGTACAACATTACTGTCATTTGGATGCCATTGTTGGTTCTGATAATTATTTCCCCAATTCCTACCTCTCCTAGGATGTCGAACACCTACTGTTCTGATGTTTACATTGCCATTTTGCTCGTTCCTAAAATTACTATTACTGTTATTGGCATTTCTGTTATTACGTGCTTGCTCCTCATTGGCAGCAACACGTTCTACACGTTCCAAATATTCAATGAAACGATCCAGATTATCTCTAGGGGCAGATATAATTCTAGTTTGCCAAAACCATGGCAGTTTGGCTTCAAGACCTAGTATAATCATTTCAGGTTTCAGCTTTTCGTCCAAATGTGACAAACGTGAAATCCATGACCTAGCAAACTCTTTAATGGATTCCTTGCCTGCATTGAAGCGTTTTCCACTCCAAAATTCTCTCAACACTTCATTTTGCTTATTGCTAGACCAATACTCATTAATGAAAGCAGTTTTGAACTCCGCTAATGTTTTACACTTTAACATAACGTCAGCTGACCAACGCATGGCGTCACCTGCTAAATGGCTTCTAACAAATGAGATTTTCTCTCGTTCAGACCAAGTTGGTGGAATTACATCTTCAAAATCGTTCCAGAAATCTAGTGGATGGATATTTTTATCGGGATCGAACCGCAAGAACTGCCGATACCCGATAAAAGCGGCGTTTGCAGCTACAACTTGTTGTATGCTACCATTACCAGAAGCTACTGAAGCTACTTTACTCTCAAGGTTAGCCATGTTAGTATTAATATTTTCTACTTTCATCTCAACATTATCTACTCTTTGTACAATATGAGTAGTATCAGTTTTGATTGCATCTATGTCTGCTTGACATATGTTTACCTTTATATTAACATCTTTAAATCTATCTGAGCACAGTTCAGATTCCGCCTCGATCTTTTCTGTTAACTTGTGCTCCAGCTTCGCATCTTCCATTTGGAAGTCTTTGCGAACCTCAGCGACTTCGGATTTAACTGTTTTATACATTTCTGAAAATTGTTGAGCAACCTTTTTCTTAATATCCTCATGATTGTAGTCAATTTTATAATTTAAACTGTCTAAATCCTCTTTCAACTTATTGCAACCAGCCTTGAAGGTATCGTCCATTACCTCCAATCGTTTATTAAAATTAGTTTGACTGGCCACAATCCTGTTATTTACCTCAATTATATCAGATTTTAATTCAGCATTACTGCTTTTGACCTGTTCACTTATTTCATACTTTAATTCAGCATTCATTCTAGCTGACATTTCTGCATGACTGCTTTTGACCTCAGTTATTTCAGATTTTAATTCAGCATTACTACTTTTGACCTGTCACTTATTTCAGACTTTAATTCAGCATTATTGGATTCTAATTTATTGTCCATTGCCTCAAACCGCATATTAAAATTTGTTTGACTGGCAGCTATTGCTTGTAAAATAACATTTAAATCAACAGACCCAGCACTCTTGGGTTGCTCACTAGCTGGCTTTTTATCACACTCAGGTGACGAAAAACTAGCTCCAATACCAGAATCATCAAAACTAAATGAAACTTCAGATTGATCAGTTATATCTAACTTCTCCTTCTTAAACTCTGCCATCTCTGATGATTGTTTCATTTTTAATTCATCAGAGAAACTATCATCCAATAAATTAACAATTTCTGGTTTCTGCTTAACTACAGGGGTCTCTATTATTGAATCATTGCCCTTTCCCACACTACTGTCAGGAGACAATACTTCATATTTCACTTTAACATTACTACTTTCATGCATGTTTGTACTTGAAACGTAGTCTGAATTTACAGTTCCCTCAACAGACATACGTTCTAATTTAAGTTTAAACTCAGTTTCTTGTGGCGGTTCCATCGCCGACAGTCTTTTAGTGCAGGTCAGTAAAATTTTTAACAGCTTTTTACTTAACTTAGTTCCTTCTGCACGACGTAGTCGGCGCGGCGTACCAGGATTACTGATGCGACGTGGCACGTTGAACTGCAGACGGCACTCCGACGGCTGTTGCGTGTTAGCGTGGCCCGTAACTACAGGCTCGGCTCCGGCTGCTGCGGCTGACGACTGCGGTGCGGCGAAACTGGCTACTCGCGATGCCGGCAACACCGCTAGACTCAGTGCCAGCTCCGTGAATCCAGATGCGTTGTTAATCCAATTGCGTCGTCCACATGCACACGTAACACTTTCACTGTTCTATTACTCAGCTGCGTGTCGCATTCCACTCGCGAATCCGAATCGTTACAAATCACTTTCACTTAGTTGATTTCCCGGCCGATGCACCATATGTGGGGCGGCGAGTAAGAGAAGAGAGAAATATATTGTTGTTGCTGTATAAAAGTTTGCATTTTGAATCAGCTTCTGGCTATTAGAATATTGTTAAAGCTGTCTTTCGCCGTTCTCAACACTGGCTCTCTATTTACGTGTTAGCCCCCAGAAAGCGATTTAATAAAACGTGAAGCTTGTAAAAAGAGTTCCTAGTGCCCACTTCACCTGAGAAATCTATTATAGCTGCAGCTTGTAGCTCTGAGGAATCAGGAGATTGTCCGGAATTTATAATCAAACCCGATTTTCCAAAATAGTTGAGTATATTCTGAAATTCACTGGTACACTGCAAGTATCCTTTCAACCTACTAACAGAGCAGTTCAGAGTCTAATGCGCTGATGCAACTATAAATGTCCAAATTAGATGTTAATAAGAATGCTCGCCATAATTTGATGAGAGTATTTCATCAAACGCCACGCTAAATAATTGGTAGAATGTCTGTCCCGCGACGGCACGTGAAAATACGACAATACGCACACTGAAGCTAGATAATGAAAATCACTTGAAATGATTTCATGGTTACGCGCATCTCTAGTAACTTAATACGGCACCCGAGGCTGTTTGTAGCAGTGATACCGGCGCGGCGCGGCTGCCGACACAGATGGCGTATCATTCAGCGTCTGGAGAGAACTGGGGCCTTCCTTCCTCGCGCAGCGCTCTTTTATATAAATCCGCGGTGCGGACGGCTGAGGGAACGCCTGATCAAATCGGCTGTCCCGACTAGCCGCTGGGCTAGTAACGCACCACTTCAAGTTACATAATAAATTATAGCTTCTCTTGCTGATGGCCGAATAGGCTCTTAATTTAACTGTGCATTCAACACGCAGGTAAGTATTGATAATAAAATTTTGACGTGGCTAAGTTAAGTATTGTGGGCGAGAGAATTAATTTAATTGCACTGCACGCAGCAGATGAGCTCTGAACTGTCCCTTTTGAGATCCGCTATCGCTATAATTTTATAGGTATTCAAAAGAAACTTCACACATCTTCATAGTCATAGCGGACCTCCAACCTATTTAAATCTAAACATCCTAGCCTTAATTACTAGCCTACTTAATCTATCTTGCTTCCTTCAGTTTTGAGATGAAAACCACAAAATCTTGAATTTCCACTAAAATCTTAATTTGTGAAATCCAAAGTACAGTTTTCATTAAATCGTTATGAAAGATGAATCTAAATATAAATTTTGAAGTCTCTAGCTCTTTTCTGTTGCGCCAATTATTTTTACAGAAAAACGTCCAAATTTCGGAAATGGCTTAAGTTATCGAACTGATATTTAACACACATTAATTTAGTATTATTTCTGACATGCTATAAAAGATTTAGGTTATTTGCTTGATTATTAAAGTATTGCGCAACATTTATGACGTCAGAGCTAGTTACAGGACTGGCTGGCACACAATGGAAAGACTGATATGCATTTACTACAGCGTGAGTAGGCTGCTTCGCTACATATCCTGCATAAAAGTTTGTGCGTGTTGTAGGAGTGACAGTTTCACTATCATTTAAGCCCTCAACAGATCGTTCTATGAAAAACTCAAAACAAACATTTGGATAAGCTATCTGACTGCGTATTTGAATATGAATCTACAAATGATACAGAATCTGGCTTGTTCAACAGAATTTACTGCATTAGGGTACGTGACGTGTTGTGATGTTTCAGTGTCTCTGTTTTGCCTCTAAGTTTTGTACTCACCTCTTCAGATGGCTGCCTTTTTCCCAAAAAAATGGTTCAAATGGCTCTGAGCACTATGGGACTTAACATCTGAGGTCTTCAGTCCCCAAGAACTTAGAACTACTTAAACCTAACTAACCTAAGGACATCACACACATTCATGCCCGAGGCAGGATTCGAACCTGCGACCGTAGCGGTCGCTCGATTCCAGACTGAAGCGCCTAGAACCGCTCGGCCACACAGGCCAGCTGCAGAGTTAGGTATTCACGTTATTATGTATCCGTTGTATATGTTCATACCCCAGTAAAAGAGTTTTAACCTATACGCAGTACCGAAGCATTTCACCTTTTCTTGTTCCTACTCGCTTCCTACATTCGGCCTACCCTTCAGTTTACAGGAGCAGACCCATGCGCCGCCTACCAGGCGGGATACAAAAGACACAAGTATCAATAATGGCTGAGTGCCAGATTAACAAATTATTTCAGTCTCAAAGTTACATTAACATTTAATAACCACAGCATATTTATGAATGAGGTGTGGAGAATAATTATTATTATTTGGAGGATAAGGAGGCTTCTTTAACTGCCAAGCAAAACATGGGATCTTTGGAAACTCAAACAATCACGAGCCTAAGCTTGCGAATTTTGCCTTGAATTCCATCTTCAAGCGTAGTTAAGCCATCTAAATCTCTCCTGCCATATAAATGAAATCAGGCCCTGAGTGTGGTAAGATGTGCCGTCACCGACTTGAGGGCGCGTGACACGTCTTCTGTCTCCGAACTCTCGACGAACACTACTGACTCGTCTCACAACCGTGCTTAGAATCGCGTACCCATGTTTCGTCCTCAGATTGTTACTATCGATATCTGAGTGCTTATTTCTTTACAATGTTACACACTGCAAAGAATAGCCGTAAGTTGTTTTCGATACTCAGTGTAATATTTAATCAGTGTAAAGGAGAGTTCTGACACACTACTTACATAGCCTCCCTGTTGCTTGGTTAAGAATTTGAATGGGAATTACGTACAAATAGGACAAAAGGAGTTTAAAATTCATAATTATGAAATATATATACACTGCTGGCCACCGTAAATGCAACACCAAGAAAGACAAGAGGTAGCACAACAAAATTTATTTTGTAGATAACATGTTGACCAAGTATCAAATGATTACGTTTACAGACGTCTGTGACATGTGGTTCCTGCCAGAATCAGTAGCCAGAGTAGCCGCCATTGTTGGAGATCACCGCTGCCACACGTCTCGGCATTGAGTCAAAGAGACGTTGGATGTGTTCCTGGGGTACAGCAGCCCAAGCAGCTTCGACACGTTGCCAAAGATCATCTGGTGTGGCAGCTGGGGATGTAATCTGGGTCACTCGTTGAGCAACCATGGACGACATGTTTTCTATCGGCGAAAGATCCGGAGAGCGAGCCGGCCAGGGAAGGAATTCAATCTGGTAATCGACGAAGAACCTTTGGACAATGCGTGCCACGTGTGGTCGCGCATTATCCTGTTGAAATATGGCTGTGGCCGAGCCCTGAAAGTAAGGAAGGACAACTGGCTCCAGCACCTCGGATATGTAGCGCCGGCGCAGGGTGAGTCACCTAACATTACCGCTGGATATGTTTCGTAAACCACATCAAATACTGAGGAATCCATTCCACAGACCGAACGTGAGGAGAGGGGCTAGTGTAACTGGTTAATACAAACCATACAAAAATGCACTGAAGTATGTGTTTTAACACAAACCTACGTTTTTTTAAATGGAACCCCGTTAGTTTTGTTAGCACATCTGAACATATAAACAAATACGTAATCCGTGCCGTTTGTTGCATAGTAAAATGTTAATTACATCCGGAGATATTGACGCTTGGGTACCACTCCTCCGCTGTTCGATCCTGTGTATCGGAGAGCACCGAATTACGTAGGGATCCAAAGGGAACGGTGATGGACCTTAGGTACAGAAGAGACTGGAACAGCACATTACGTCCTCATGCTAACACCTTTTTATTCGTCTTTTTCACTGACGCACATGTACATTACCATGAGGGGTGAGGTACACGTACACACGTGGTTTCCGTTTTCAATTACGGAGTGGAATAGAGTGTGTTCCGACATGTCAGGCCAATAGATTTTCAATGTGGTGGCCATCATTTGCTGCACACAATTGCAATCTCTGGCGTAATGAATGTCGTACACGCCGCAGTACATCTGGTGTAATGTCGCCACAGGCTGCCACAATACGTTGTTTCATATCCTCTGGGGTTGTAGGCACATCACGGTACACATTCTCCTTTAACGTACCCCACAGAAAGAAGTCCAGAGGTGTAAGAACAGGAGAACGGGCTGGCCAATTTATGCGTCCTCCACGTCAAATGGTTCAAATGGCTCTGAGCACTATGGGACTTAACAGCTATGGTCATCAGTCCCCTAGAACTTAGAACTACTTAAACCTAACTAACCTAAGGACATCACACAACACCCAGCCATCACGAGGCAGAGAAAATCCCTGCCCCGCCGGGAATCGAACCCGGGAACCCGGGCGTGGGAAGCGAGAACGCTACCGCACGACCACGAGATGCGGGCGTCCTCCACGTCCTATGAAACGCCCGTCGAACATCCTGTCAAGGGTGAGCCTAGTGTTAATTGCGGAATGTGCAGGTGCACCATCATGCTGATACCACATACGTCGACGCGTTTCCAGTGGGACATTTTCGAGCAACGTTGGCAGATCATTCTGTAGAAACGCGATGTATGTTGCAGCTGTTTGGGCCCCTACAATGAAGTGAGGAGCAATGAGGTGGTCGCCAATGATTCCGCACCATACATTTACAGTCCACGGTCGCTGTCGCTCTACCCGTCTGAGCCAGCGAGGATTGTCCACGGACCAGTAATGCATGTTTCGTAGATTCACTGCCCTGTGGTTTGTGAAACCCGCTTCATCGGTAAACAGGTAGAACTGCAACGCATTCTCTGTTAATGCCCATTGACAGAATTGCACTCGATGATTAAAGTCATCACCATGTAATTGCTGATGTAGCGACACATGAAACGGGTGAAAGCGGTGACGATGCAGTATGCGCATGACACTACTTTGACTCAGTCCACCGGCTCTCGCAATGTCCCGTGTACTCATGTGTGGGTTCATGGCAACAGCAGCTAACACACCAACTGCACCCGCTTCTCCTGTGACGGGCCTGTTACGGACCCGTTTGCGTGCTACGACCATACCTGTTGCATACAGCCGGCCAGTGTGGCCACGCGGTTAAAGGCGCTTCAGTCTGGAGCCGCGCGACCGCTGCGGTCGCAGGTTCGAATCCTGCCTCGGGCATGGATGTGTGTGATGTCCTTAGGTTAGTTAGGTTTAAGTAGTTCTAAGTTCTAGGGGACTGATGACCTCAGATGTTAAGTCCCATAGTGCTCAGAGCCATTTGAACCATTTTTTTGTTGCATACAGTTGGCGGTAGATGTTTTGCAATGTGTGGCACGTTGGATGCTCTCTGTGCGGGTACCGTTCTGCATACACCCTGTAGGCTTCAGTTGCATTTCGTCGACACTCGCCATAGATGAGTATCATCTCCGCCTTTTCAGAGTTCGAATACACCATGGTCACAGTTCCTACAACACTACACTATCACAGACGTCTGGTAACACGGTGTACTACAGTTGGTCTGCGTGCGGAGACGAATGCAGAATAACAATAGCAGCAAGCGCTACATGCGGACACTGCGACAGCTAGACCAAACCACAACAGTGCACGACAGCCACACTCGTAAACACGGTCGTCATCGTAAACATGTCCCTGCAGATGCTGCTCGCCGACCGTGGCCCGTGTTCGTTACAACACGCAACTGAACGTCGGAGGTTACAATCGTCCACTTTAGGTTACAATATCTCCAGATGTAATTAACATTTTACAATGCAACAAACGGCACTGATTACGTATTTGTTTATATGTTCAGATGTGCTAACAAAACTAACGGGGTTCCATTTAAAAAAACGTAGGTTTGTGTTAAAAAACATACTTCCGTGTATTTTTGTATGGTTTGTATTAAACAATTACACTAGCCCCTCTCCTCACGTTCGGTCTGTGGAATCCGTTCGTCAGTATTTAATGTGGTTTACGAAATATATCCAGCGGTAACGTTAGGTGACTCAATATATATATATATATATATATATATATATATATATATATATATATATATATATATATATATATGTGTGTGTGTGTGTGTGTGTGTGTGTTAGACAGTAACCTACACTGTGTACACTAGCTAGCAGCTTGCTCTGATATCTCAGCAGTTTTTAGTCAAGAAAGGACTTGTGTTTTTAGGGTCCCGTACCTCAGTCGGTAAAAACAGAACCCTTATAAGATCTCTTGTTTGCCCGTCCGTCCGTCTGTCTGTCTTTCCATCCGACAGTTAGAAACCCTTTTTCTAATGAATGTGTAAACATCTCAAGTTGAAATTTGCATTACATATTACGGTCCCTTGAGTGTGTAAAAATTTGAAGCTTCTTGGTCAATGCAGTAAAAAAAGACGGACAGTCATGTCACATATTGTCACACACGCAAACTCACTCACTAAAACTTATAGATTATTTTCTGTTAACCTGAAACCATGAAACTTGGGAAGAAAGGCATAACTGAGAAAAAAATCCGATAGTTGCTAATTTCTAATTATATCACACAAAATTTTTTTTCATTTGTTACCTGACTCTGACCGTCGGTCTGTTAAGATCCCTTTGTCCCAGTAATGGGCAGAAATATCAAGTTGAATTTTATGTCACATACTAAGGCCCAGAGTCTCTTGGCATTTTGATAAATGTAAGTTTCCAAGCCAATGCAATCAAAAGATATGGCCATTTATGTCACGTATTCTGATAGCCGAAAACTCACTCATCAAAATCTGTAATGTTTGGTCTAGAATCATGAAATTTGGGAAGACTCAAACGTTCACAGCAAAAGTGAAGGAAAAAGTCAGAGAGTTATTAATTTTTAATTATCTCCCACGAAAATAATTTTTCTGTCTCTTTTAATCCGACTGTCAGTCTTTTCTTCCGTCTGTGAAGACACCTTTTTCTCAGGAACGGAGAGAGGTATCTAGTTGAAATGCATGCTATATAATAATGTTTATAGTCCCTTGGAGGTGTAATAAATGTAAGCTCCTAAATCAATGGAATCTAAAGATACAATCATTTTTGTCACATATCTTTAAACTGGCAGTCACGCATCAAAACCCATACGGTAATTTCCCGTTAACCTGGACTCATGAAATTTGGCAAGAGGCAAGGGTTCACTGTACAAGTAAAGGAATAATCAGAAAACTGTTAGTTTGTCACCATATAACAAAAAATATTTTTTTTGTCGTTTGTTATCCAACTTCTAACTGAAAATTAAGACATTCTCCAAAGACTTGGAATTCCTGGAATTGATATCTTGCCATTATCAGTGTCTATAAGAGGCAAAAATCGTCCAGATTCTCGATTCTCAGGATGGATGAAATGCCTACATATATAATTAAGTTTGTATGGAGCCCTCAGAACGTGGCCAATTTTGTAAATAAACATTTTGATTTGAAACTATACACTATTGTGCCACCTAGTTTAATTTGTAATATCGACTCCACCTAGTCACATTAAATTTATACTGAAGTTAGCAAGATATGAAAATAAACTTGATAAATGTTAATTTAAAGAACGGACTGTTTTGCATCCATTCGCTGTCGTCTCATAAGGCATTATTTTTCGAGGCAAAGTCTTTATTTCGAATCCGACCGAGAGCTCAAGTTCCGCACCCAGGCTGTAAAATGAATTTATAATTTTTTTTTCAACAGGAGGTGAATAAAATGTCACAAATGGGGCCTCGAGTCAGGGATTGTAGGAGACTTGTAGTCGCGGCAAAACTTTAGGTATCCGAGACTTCATCTTGCTGTATTCATGACTTTTCGTATATGAGAATTCACACCACTTGAGCCAACGCGTCGGTTGGAGACTTACTCTCGCATTGCACCGTGTGCAGAGACGATACACCTGGGAAGTGTTGCCGTGCATAGGACCGCGTGCGAGATTGGAGAATTACGTCAGCACATTCGGCAGGCGTGCGGTGACTCCGAGAACGTCTTTTAAGTACTACGCACATGTCAAACGTTTTCCATCGTAATAGCTAAGTTTTAACGATACTTAGAAAGAAATAATTTAATATACTTATACGGCCACAAAAAGGCGCCATGGAACCTCCACTCCGACTTCTGTGGTAAACAGTAGTGTCCGCGTCCGTGGAAAAGATACTCGCGTTGTCGTCGTCCACTGAATTTGAGTCAAGGAGCGTCGCGCTTGCCCACACAATTAACGCCCCCCGTCGGCCTAGTTAGTCGGCGTCGATTGTGCACACTGGCTACAATGCGCTACCGCGGTGTGGCGGTGCCTCCCGCAACCGCGTACCTTCGGCAGCGGCCGGCAAGGCCTTCATTATCTAACACTCCGATAAATTATTCAGGCAATCCGCATAATTGACGGCCAGGCGGGCGCCTCAACTGCATTAACCAGCGCTGCGGGCCGCAGGCTAATCCCCTCGCACCTCCCGAAACAAGGACCCTCTCCTACTCGCATGTGCTGGGCCTCAGGTAGCTGATCACACAACAGCCGCATGTAGGATCCCGTTCTTCGTCACGAAATGTGGCTCCCTTAAAAAATGTGGTGTTAGAAGGCAGCAAACAACATGATACTGAGCTGCTACCACAGAAGCATAATTCACCGCAACAAGCTTTTGTAATTGCGATGTTTACGACTATCGTATGCCGAACTTTGTGAGCGGAGCGAGAAAGCCGTACTGCTTCCTTAACGGATGGCTCTCTCCAGTGTTTTTGTAATTTACCGTAGTTTTCACGTTTCGAGAGTGAATAACCCACTAGTATCGAATTTCTAGTATGGTAGCTCCAAGTTACACCCCCGGGCCTTAAACTGCAACACCAGGAAGGATAGTAAACAAAAAAATTTTACTTATTGAGTGTATGCAGTACATCAGTAAGAGAGATGATTAAATTTGTGGATGGTTTCTAGGAGTACAGGGTGTGAAATTTAGTAGATAGAGCTGCCCCTTCTGTCAACAACAATGGCTCTAATCTGACCGTTCATCGGTTCGAAATGAGATATGCCAGAACTGATGATTCCTACTGGCGGGCGACTGGTGGCATCACACTCTCTCGCCAAATCTAGCCATATGTTTCTTTGGACACATCTGAAGAACTTGTTGGCAACAGTGGACAACCCTGTACACTGACGTAGGTCAAGAAGGCATGGAAAACCGGCGATGTTGCATTATCTTGCTGAAAGACATCATCACGAAGACCTCGAAGACAGGGCACAAATGGTTCAAATGGCTCTGAGCACTATGGGACTTAACATCTGTGGTCATCAGTCCCCTAGAACTTAGAACTACTTAAACCTAACTAACCTAAGGACATCACACACGTCCATGCCCGAGGCAGGATTCGAACCTGCGACCGTAGCGGTCACGCGGTTCCAGACTGAAGCGCCTAGAACCGCTCGGCCACTCTGGCCGGCCTACGACAGGGCACAGATTCCGCTCTCAGCACGTCAGAAATTTAACGGTAGTGGTCCACACTATCGATTATGCAAACCAGAAGTGCTCATGGCTCTGAGCACTATGGGACTCAACTGCTGAGGTCATTAGTCCCCTAGAACTTAGAACTAGCTAAACCTAACGAACCTAAGGACAGCACAAACATCCATGCCCGAGGCAGGATTCGAACCTGCGACCGTAGCGGTCTTGCGGTTCCAGACTGCAGCGCCTTTAACCGCACGGCCAGAGAAGTGCTCATGTTGTGTACTTAGGGGCACCTCATACCATCACGCTAAATGTTGGGCCGTATGACGATGACGAATACAATCTAGCGACGTTCGTTCTTCACGTTGCCTCCACACATGGATATGTCCATCTTGATCGCGTGCGCAGAACGGAGAGGGAATTGTCTGAAAAGACAACGTGGTTCCACTCCATCGTTCAGTGTTTCTGAATGAGAAACCAGCAGCGTAATCGTCTGTTATACAAAGAAAATAAATCGCGCAACTCCTACGTACTTCGTGCGGTTGGGCGGAAACTTTAATCTTTCTAAAAACGTAAAACAAACACGTCATGCCGGTTTGGTGTTTTTTCCATGAAGTCTTCATGATGCTGCAATGCCCCATGTGACAATCGGATTACCAAGAACAGAGTATCCTCTGATAAAGAATAAAAGTATGCAATTCCAGCGTCACGTTTCCTCACTCCTTGGGACACTGAGGTCGAAATATTCATGCACATCACAGTACACGTCCTGCCAAACCTATATGTGTTTGCCTCAGTACTCTGTAATCAGCCTAACGTTTTATTGATCTTTTAATTCGTGGAGTTTCTGCGTAGGTATTTAAATTTTAATTATTGTCCTCGCAAAGAGGACTATTTTAGTCTGCAAAGTATATTGATTGACTAACTTTTATTGATGACAGGACAGGTCAAGTGAACAAAGCACCTAGATGGCGATTTAAAGCAAATTTGTAACCCTGGTAGCTTTGCTGCAACTCCTGGGCGGAGTGATAAAAGGCGGAGAAAATGACGCTGCGTTCTTCATAATACAGGATTGCCACCCTGGGAATGACGAGTCCACTTTGCGTCTCGAAGTAGTGCTTCGTATTCCCTTTAATTATCGTATGATCGTCTTTGGAAATGATGTATTGCTTTGGTAGTGTAAGTTGGCCTCTACTAGGAGCGGATTTTGGACACGTTAGTAAATGCGTCACCAAGGGCCATTGGGAACTATTTGTTTGCAGCAGGACCGAGATCACGTGTGCCTCTCGCCAGGCTAACACTCTCTTTTATTCTTGAGTCAGAAACATAAATAGGTGCACATTTTACATGTCATACGGTCCTTGACCAAAATTTGACCACTTCCATTTCATTTTCTGTCGCTTACTGGAGGTTTTCTGAAATAAAGGAGGCTAGACACAGTTGACAATTAAGCATGTGCTGGACAGTCTGGACTTCTCCATAATCATACTTAATTTTGTTTTCTGTACTGTAGCCCCATCATGTCAGATTAAACCTTGATCTATCCACTCCTGATCTCAGCCTATTCGAAGATTTCTACGTGTAATCTCCCCCTCCTTCCTAATTTCAGTTATTGTCCACAATAGGCAAAGTCATTAATGAAAAATTTGAGAGGAGCGGAGATTACAATAAACCTTCCAGTTTACTTAGATTTTCGTGTAGAGTAGGCTCCACTTCCTCTCGTCTAGGGGTCTGATTCTTGAAGCTGATATTCTCACATTTTAGGTCCTCATGATTGAAATGATCTAAATAAATCTGAAGATTGTTGTTGCAGAATTTTTGTTGTTACATTAATATATTTTGTCAAACTTTAGTATGTCACACAGTCTTTTGAATTTTCACATTAACAAATCCGAAATTATATTGTTCGCCCAAAATACAAAAATAGGTCCGATCACATTAGAGGAATGCTTACTACTATCTCACTCAGCGGAAATAACAATGTTCCAAATGGTTAACAATTTTTCTTCACAAATGAATTTCTGTTAGTTTCGTTTATTATTTCATAAATTAATCCAGAAACACACACAATTAAGAGTACTAGATTGCGTAATTAATGACAGAAATTTTAAGTGTGTTGTTGTTGTGGTCTTCAGTCCTGAGACTGGTTTGATGCAGCTCTCCATGCTACTCTATCCTGTGCAAGCTTCTTCATCTCCCAGTACCTACTGCAACCTACATCCTTCTGAATCTGCTTAGTGTATTCATCTCTTGGTTTCCCTCTACGATTTTTACCCTCCACGCTGCCCTCAAATGCTAAATTTGTGATCCCTTGATGCCTCAAAACATGTCCTACCAACCGATCCCTTCTTCTAGTCAAGTTGTGCCACAAACTTCTCTTCTCCCCAGTCTTTTTCAATACCTCCTCATTAGTTACGTGATCTACCCACCTTATCTTCAGCATTCTTCTGTAGCACCACATTTCGAAAGCTTCTATTCTCTTCTTGTCCAAACTGGTTATCGTCCATGTTTCACTTCCATACATGGCTACACTCCATACAACTACTTTCAGAAACGACTTCCTGACACTTAAATCTATACTCGATGTTAACAAATTTCTCTTCTTCAGAGAAGTATACCAAATAATAAGTAATTTCATTCAAATGTTTCTAAAAAAATAATTTTAACTTTACATTCAGAGCTAGTACTTATCGAGTGTAACATCGAAAATAAAGTAATTCGTTTTCATAAATTTTAGCATCCAATATAACATACTGTGTATAAAATTACATGCAAGTTCTCAGAAAAGCTGCTGAGATAATACTGACCTGTCAAAAATTGGAAAAATAATACTGCTGTCGATAAATACTGTTGAGGAAAAGTAAGGCCAGAGGAGGATATCCCGTTACACAGGTCATCCATTCCTCATCATTTCTTAGAGGCAGAGTTTAAGAAACACATTTCTAACAAGAGGAGTGGGGGGGGGGGGGAGTCTTCAAAGTTGCACCCTGGCATTTTCAGCAGTGGTGGTAAGTACCTTTGACGTTCTAAGGAGACTCTTCCTTGACTTCAGTCGCAGCGAATGCAGTTTATATCCATACAAGGGATGAGTATGTTCTTGTTCCACTTTCTTTTGATCCTTATTCGGCGCAAATTCTCTTCGAATAGGAGGTTGTGCTATTCCTGCAAGGTACACTCTGTACTGATGCGACGTTTTGGCATCCTTTATCGTGATATGTGTGTTTCCTTTGGTGTGAATTTGGTATCATATACTACAACAATGAGGAAATACATGTC
This sequence comes from Schistocerca nitens, assembly GCF_023898315.1. NCBI lineage: Eukaryota > Metazoa > Arthropoda > Insecta > Orthoptera > Acrididae > Schistocerca > Schistocerca nitens. The sequence goes on along the minus strand of NC_064616.1, from coordinate 141,198,147 downwards.
ATCAGTTGTTAATAAAATGGCCTTGTCCTTGACCGTGTTGCATTTTTCTACGACTGTGTGTAACCAAGGTGGTGTGGTCATTTGCATTAGGGTACTGTACTTTGTCGTCATGATCACAATCTTCTGTACATATTAGGCTTTAACTGTGACGCGCATTTATAAAGATTTGTCTAACTCCTTCAACCAGATTTTGAGTCTCAAAAAGTGGTTCAAATGGCTCTGAGCACTATGGGACTTATCTTCTAAGGTCATCAGTCCCCTAGAACTTAGAACTAATTAAACCTAACTAACCTAAGGACATCACACACATCCATGCCCGAGGCAGGATTCGAACCTGCGACTGTAGCGGTCGCGCGGTTCCAGACTGAAGCGCCTAGAACCGCTCGGCTTTTGAGTTTCCCTATGTTCCTTTCTCCTATTGCATTTCTTGTACATTTGGTGATTTGTCATAATCCAGCCTACTGATGTGCTTTTCCATTTCCCTTTGTCTTCTTCTATTGTTTGTTAAGAGATATTATCGCTAGTACAACTCTAAACAATAAAATTATTTCTTGTGGCTCAATGGCCTGGTGCAAGCGTTTCAGTTGGACACAGTTGGGCAGCTAGTGTGTTCCTAACCAGTCCCAACCTGGAAAAAATTTGCTTTTATTTATATATTTTGCTCTCGGTCATATCTTACGTATCCTGCTACATGTCTGAGTAATCTAATTTCCGCACTTTGGATTCTTTGTGTATCTTCCTTGTTGTTCCTGTCTCCATGGGATATATTGCATCTAATGTACACTCCTGGAAATTGAAATAAGAACACCGTGAATTCATTGTCCCAGGAAGGGGAAACTTTATTGACACATTCCTGGGGTCAGATACATCACATGATCACACTGACAGAACCACAGGCACATAGACACAGGCAACAGAGCATGCACAATGTCGGCCCTAGTACAGTGTATATCCACCTTTCGCAGCAATGCAGGCTGCTATTCTCCCATGGAGACGATCGTAGAGATGCTGGATGTAGTCCTGTGGAACGGCTTGCCATGCCATTTCCACCTGGCGCCTCAGTTGGACCAGCGTTCGTGCTGGACGTGCAGACCGCGTGAGACGACGCTTCATCCAGTCCCAAACATGCTCAATGGGGGACAGATCCGGAGATCTTGCTGGCCAGGGTAGTTGACTTACACCTTCTAGAGCACGTTGGGTGGCACGGGATACATGCGGACGTGCATTGTCCTGTTGGAACAGCAAGTTCCCTTGCCGGTCTAGGAATGGTAGAACGATGGGTTCGATGACGGTTTGGATGTACCGTGCACTATTCAGTGTCCCCTCGACGATCACCAGTGGTGTACGGCCAGTGTAGGAGACCGCTCCCCACACCATAATGCCGGGTGTTGGCCCTGTGTGCCTCGGTCGTATGCAGTCCTGATTGTGGCGCTCACCTGCACGGCGCCAAACACGCATACGACCATCATTGGCACCAAGGCTGAAGCGACTCTCATCGCTGAAGACGACACGTCTCCATTCGTCCCTCCATTCACGCCTGTCGCGACACCACTGGAGGCGGGCTGCACGATGTTGGGGCGTGAGCGGAAGACGGCCTAACGGTGTGCGGGACCGTAGCCCAGCTTCATGGAGACGGTTGCGAATGGTCCTCGCCGATACCCCAGGAGCAACAGTGTCCCTAATTTGCTGGGAAGTGGCGGTGCGGTCCCCTACGGCATTGCGTGGGATCCTACGGTCTTGGCGTGCATCCGTGCGTCGCTGCGGTCCGGTCCCAGGTCGACGGGCACGTGCACCTTCCGCCGACCACTGGCGACAACATCGATGTACTGTGGAGACCTCACGCCCCACGTGTTGAGCAATTCGGCGGTACGTCCACCCGGCTTCCCGCATGCCCACTATACGCCCTCGCTCAAAGTCCGTCAACTGCACATACGGTTCACGTCGACGCTGTCGCGGCATGCTACCAGTGTTAAAGACTGCGATGGAGCTCCGTATGCCACGGCAAACTGGCTGACACTGACGGCGGCGGTGCACAAATGCTGCGCAGCTAGCGCCATTCGACGGCCAACACCGCGGTTCCTGGTGTGTCCGCTGTGCCGTGCGTGTGATCATTGCTTGTACAGCCCTCTCGCAGTGTCCGGAGCAAGTATGGTGGGTCTGACACACCGGTGTCAATGTGTTCTTTTTTCCATTTCCAGGAGTGTATGTCGATGACTGTCCATTTCTGTCGTCCCTAACAAAAATGTGGTAACATGTATCGATATCACTCCATCGGCATCTTTAAGCTGGCAACGGAACTGCACGTTTCCGTCAGACGCCGATAGTGGTCGTGCGGGATCTAGCAGACTCAATGATTCGCGTCTGCGGGGCCACGCCTCCAGCGGCTCTGCACTACAAGCACCTTCCGCCGCAGCGATATACACTGAAGCGCGAAAGGAACTGGTATAGGCATGTGTATTCAAATACAGAGATACGTAAACAGGCAGAATACGGCGCTGCGGTCGGCAACGCCTATGGAAGACAAGTGCCTGGCGCAGTTCTTAGGTCGGTTACTGTTGCTACAATGGCTGTTTATCAAGATTTAAGTGAGTTTTAAAGTGGTGTTATAGTCGGCGCACGAGCGATGGGACACAGCATCTCCGAGGTATCGATGAAGTGGGATTTTCCCGTATGACCATTTCACGAGTGTGCCGTGAATATCAGGAATCCGGTAAAGGATCAAATCTCCAACACCGCTGTGGCCGCAAAAAGAGGCTGCAAGAATGGGAACAACGACGACTGAAGAGAATCTTTCAACTGACAGAAGAGTAACCCTTCAGCAATTGCTGTAGATTTCCATGCTGGGCGATCAACAAGTGGCGAACCATTCAACGAAACGTCATCGATATGGACTGTCGGAGCCGAAGGACCACTCGTGTATCCTTAATGACTGCACAACACAAAGCTTTACGCCTCTCCTGGGCCCGTCAACACCGACATTGATGACTGGAAACAATTTGCCTACTCGGGCGAGTGTCGTTTCAAATTGTGTCGAGAGGATGGACGTGTACGGGTATGGATACAACCTCATGAATACATGGACCCAGCACGTCAGCAGTGGACTGAGCAACCTGGTAGAGGCTCTGTAATGGTGTGGGTCGTGTGCAGTTGGAGTGATGTGGGCCCCCTGATACATCTAGATACGACTCTATAGGGTGACACGTATGTGGCTGATCACCCGTAACCATTCATGACCATCGTGCATTCAGAGGGACTCGAGCAATTCCAGTAGCACAATGCGACACTCTGCACGCCCATAAGTTTTACAGAGTGGCTCTTCTAAGTTTAAACACTTCCGCTGGCTACCAAACTCCCCAGACATGAACATTATTGAGCAAATCTGGGATGCCTTGCAACGTGCTGTTCAGAAGAAATGTCCACCCCCTCGTACTCTTATGGATTTATGGACAACCCTGCAGAATGCATGGTGTTAATTTCCTCCAGCACTACTTCAGACGTTAGTCGAGTCAATGCTACGTCGTGCTGCGGCACTTCCGTGTGCTCGCGGGGGCCCTACCCGATATCAGGTAGGTGTACCAGTTTCTTTGGCCCTTCGGTGTAGAAAGGTCACCGGCAGCCACTCAACCCACTTGCACTTGGAGCCTCTTCGCTATGACACCATGGTTCATGCTTATTACAATGAGCCTCATCCCGGTTGTGGTAGCTGCACAGTGTTTCTTGCTGCATTGTTTGTATGCTTGGAGAAATACAAGCTAAGTAAATCCTGTGTGTGTTGTGTTAACATGCTTGCTAATTATTTCTGCTCCTGTCCAGCTTTCTTTCGACGACAGTTGTCACACCGTTTTGTAGCCTACCTCTCCTTACTGTTGTGTACGAAGTTGTACACTATAACAAAAAAACCCTCAGTCTAGCCACAAATTTCGCTTGGTAACTAGTACTTCTGTCAATAAACGATAATGTGGCACTAAGTCAAATGACTTTTGGAAGTCGAGAAATACTGAATCTACGTGACTGCCTGCGTCATTGGCTTACAGTACGTTATGTGAGAAAAGGGTGAACTGAGTTTCATTTGATTTGTGTTATCGGAATCCATGCTGGTATTAGATAACCTCTTTGCAGGAGCGCGAAATTAAAGCATTATTGTACAGTAATGCTGAACCAAATGGAATTTTTCTGTTGTAAGCAGACTGGTCTTGTGTTCGGGTGGATGAAGGTTTCAGTCTCGATCCGGGCGTCTTGATTTAGGCTTTCTGTGGTTTCTGTAAATTATTCAGGGAAATGCCGGGATGCTCTGTGCTGTAAGGCGGCGGCCTAGGTGGCCGAGCGGTTCTAGGCGCTACAGTCTGGAACCGCGCGACCGCTACAGTCGCAGGTTCGAATCCTGCCTCGGGCATTGATGTGTGTGATGTCCTTAGGTTAGTTAGGTTTAAGTAGTTCTAAGTTCTAGGTGACTGATGACCTCAGAAGTTAAGTCCCATGGTGCTCAGAGCCACTTTTTTTTTCCTGTAAAGCCAAGGCCGACTACATGTCCTATCCTTGTCAAACTAGATCTGCAAGTATGTAAATACCTGTATATGTGAGTTTTATTTCCTTTTTTTAAATCGTAATACCGGAACATGTCCAGTATCCATGTGAAAGAGACCCGTCTAAAATTCAGCCATAAATGAACTCTTTTACAGTTGGAGTTCTTTCTGGTCATCAAACTTTAACTAACAAGGGGAGGCCGCGAATTGTGAAATTCAGATTCGATTCATACTGCGCATAATAAAAGCTCATGGCCAGAGGAGTAATGTGGCAAAGCACCAAGATGCACTTCTCAGTCGTTGTCGAGAAAATCGAGTTAAAAGAAACCGTTGCGGTGAAATACTCTCTACGATTAACAGTTTTCTACAGCGTCGTGGCGCAGCGGTAAGCGCTCGGGTTCGTAATCCGATACATGGCGCGAGATTCGATCCGGCGACCTTCGGATTACATGCATGTTGGTGAAGGCGGATCGGTCTCCAATTGTACCGCCTCCATTTTTCCGTTTTTTTAACAGGGTGTACCAAAGCTCTCCCGTCCGCACTGATTTTCGACGGTGTTATAAGTTGCGCTAGGGACCGCATCTACCTTCTTTCGAAGTTAGCAGGCAACTACGCTGTTATGCGGCGGCTCGTTTCGGCCCAATCAACATCTGTCCTTCAAGTGTAACGAGCGAGTAACGGAGTTTATATTTCCTACCTGCCACAGCGAATGTGTGTTCGTGGGGCCTCTATTCTAATTCGAACGTTTGACTTACGCTATACGTATTCGTTTCGGAATATCGTTTCTACGTCTTCCGTTAACTATACGTGGTTAACATTATGAAGACAATGAAAAACATTTGTGAAATACAACTTTGTTTGCGGAAAACATAATGATGTTCGAAGTCGCGTGTTTTTCCACGACAAACGACTTTCAACAACTTATTATATGCATAATTGTTGCAACTTATTGCCGGGAATTATATATATATATATATATATATATATATATATATATATGTGTGTGTGTGTGTGTGTGCATATATATATATATATATATATATATATATATATATATATATATAATTACAAAAAACAAATACTAGAAAAAAAAGTTGCATGGTGCGAGATTCGATCCGGCGACCTTCTGATTTCAAACCCGAGCGCTTACCGCTGCGCCACGACGCTGTGGAAAATTATTAATCGTAGAGAGTATTTCACCGCAACGGTTTCTTTGAACTGTCGATTTTCTTGACAATGGCTGAGAAGTGCATCTTGGTGCTTTGCCACATTACACCTCTGGCCATGAGCTTTTATTATGCGCAGTATGAATCGAATCTGAATTTCACAACTAGCGGCCTCCCCTTGTAAGCTTAAATCGCCGGATCCTTGCGTCCGAGGAAAATTGCAGTTCACGAGAAAGTAAGCGAAGTACAAGGAACTGACTCTTGACTTCCACAAGTTAAGCGTATATCATAGGATGCAGTCAGAGACAGTTGATAATAATGTGAATAATTTCACAGTAGCATAGTTATCCTGAGGAAACGTTTCCGAGTCTACCACCTGTCCTCTATCACCGAGTCTTATCACCGCTGACAGGCATGCTCCCACGGTAGTACTGCAGGGCGAGAAGACCAACTTCAGCAGCGGAACGGAGCGATTCGGAAACACAGTCCAACGGCAGTGGCAGTGAGAAGACGATGGCTTAACGTATCTCCTGATGATCTCTTTGAAATGGCTCCCAGACAAGAACCGAGTTCTGCTTGGTCTGTGGCCAGTCATACTGCCAGTTTCATAGTTTCCCAGATGGTCGCCAGTCATGGGGCTAAGTTACCGACACTTCCGATGTACATGGTCGCTGCGACACATACGAATTCGTCCGCCAATGGCAAAGATATTAGACGAATGAATAAAACTAATACTAGTAACGCGTTATGCACCAATATGTAAAGTGCTCACAGACCGTCATCAAGTAGCTGGCCAATGACGCCAACTGCCGATCCCGAGGTTCGTCAGGGCCAATTTCAGAGAAGAAGAGATAAGATTTTGGTTCAAGCATCAGCATTTGTGTGTGGCTACCGTATGCAATGCGTTGTTAAGGGGCCGCTCTGGGTTTCAGGACGTCAGGGTCTGGCAGCGGCGCCAGCGACTGAGCGCTCATCCTGCAGAAATAGAAAGTTGCCCACGTCGGGCCGAAAGCAGCTCTTTATGAGTCACATTTCCATTAACACTCGGCCGGCCAACTGAGAATAGGTGGTCGCGTACTAATTGTCCCCTCCCCGTCTCCGCCCACCTGTTGGCGACCCGTGACTCACGTTACCGAGCGGCTCTTTTTTGTGGCTCCAAGATTGATGAGGCGTGGAGGCCCGCGCCCGCACACGTGTCACTGATTGAAGGAAGACGCAGCAGAAAACAGCTGACGCCTCCTCACTCCCTTTTCCTTAATCTACGGTAACGAGCAGCACGCCTACTGCTAAAAGACCTCTGAATATTTATTCTGGGCACAAAGACGTCGACCAGACTCTTCTCCACAACTCATTAGCGGTCGCAGCGGAGAAGCATCCTCCCTTTCCTAACTGCGAGCCTGCCCTTCCGAGGAAATCACGTGGGTTTTTCGCCTCTAACGACAACATTTATCCCCGAGAAAGCAGCTGTAAAAATTCTGTAGGGTAAAAAATTAGACAGCGTTCCGCCGAGCCTCTCATATCTTGTGACTGCGTAATGCAATGAAAAACACAATTGGAGTGGTGGCCACTCGAAGCAGAATTTTAACCTTGGAAATGCTTAAGAGTTCCTAACAAACAGTGTTTCCTGAAATATTAGTGCAGAGGTAAGTGAGATAAGACTGAGCAGTGAGCTGAAACCAGGCACCATGTTGCTGACGTCATTATTTATGCCCGCAGGTGGAAAGATGCAGAATTACACTCCAGTAGTCAAGAAGAAGGAGCGACCATATTGGCGTGTTGTTGTTGTTCAGTTAACCGCATATGTGAAGGTAAACTTGTTTGACGGTGTCATCTGACCAATGTTCTTTTGTTTTTAAACTGCGATAATTTCATAGTCATTAAATTTATAAAAACTCTATTTAGACAGTAATATTAGATGAAAAGTATTTATAGCTAATAAACAACAGAGATTTGGTTCAACAACAGCGTGCTTTAGTTTCGCTTTTAGGTCCTCTTCACTTGGGGTAAGACCGGGTACGCTGAGTCGGGCAAAATCGGAAATGAAAATTAAAGGAAAGGAAACAAATACATCTGAAAACGGTATCAAGGAAGAGAAAGTTGTTTTTTGGAGACTCGGAAAAGAAGGAAAAGACATCCCCAAATCAGGTCATCAATAAGACACCCTTGTAAGGAACTGACATAAAAAGTAGTGTCGTCAAAAAATTCTCAGATTTTCGACAATGCTTGTATGAATGAAGACGATAAAAACAAATTAGACGTCAGTTGCTTCTATTGTGACGTCGTATTTTCAAATGCAGAAGAGGGAAAGAATTGGATTGAGTGCGGTCTTTGCTGGACCTTCGAAAGCTGCACTGGAGCAGATGACGAGGATTCTTATCTTACATGTGAATTTTGTGAGTAATATTGTTAGTTAAATTATATTTCAGTAAACTTTTCCGCTGCTTTCCTACTGAAAATCTTGTTTTTCTATGTTCCTATAGATGTTACCGCTAATACCAGGTGGTTTCACTTTTTCTATAAAAGAACCTCTCATTAAAACAGTAATTAAGCTATGACTCGTAGTGAATAATGTATTGTACTCAATTAAACTGTGGTGTCACAGCCAGACACCACACGTGCTAGGTGGTAGCTTAAATCGGCCGCGGTCCTGTAGTACATGTCGGACCCGCGTGTCGCCACTGTGTGATCGCAAACCTAGCGCCACCACAAGGCAGGTCTCGAGAGACTGACTCGAACTCAGCCCAGTTGTACGGACGACAGAGCTAGCGACTAGACGTACGAAGCCTTTCTCTCTCATTAGCCGAGAGACAGAATAGCCTTCAGCTAAGTTAATGGCTACGAACTAGCAAGGCGCCATTAGCCTTACAGTGATTGTAATTAGAGTCTCACTTGTGTTCACCATAGAGATGTACAAGAAGAAATTAAAGATAAGTATATGAGAAACTCCGTTCTTTTCTTCATAGCATTAATTACGTATCCTGTTCCAGTACTTCACGCCCGTCTGCGTTAGTCTCGCGTGCCTTTTTAAGCCACCTCTATCTACAAGGTGTTGGCCCAGCTGCCGACACATCATAAACAATGATTACTTTTGCTATATCTGACAGTCTCTAGATTAAATGATTTAACTCCAAAGGGCCTAAGAGTTTTAGCTGCCCGGTCTTACCCCACTTTCCCCTGTCACTGAGAAAGTATATATATTTATAAAAATTTTCGTTAAGTGCTTGTTTCACGACCATAAGCACCTGTGGAGAACTAGAATCAAACACATTTTTAACTTCTATTTAGACCACTCAATTGTCTGGCATTCATCCCACTGCAATGTGTGCTCTACTGCCAAATTCTCGTCCAATAACAAATATTGCAAAATTACTTTCACCAATTATTTCATCCTTAAACAATATAATTTTATTATACTGAAGTCAGAAATATTCCTTTTTGATAAAATCTTGTCGGATGATTAGCCGAGTGGTGGCGTCGTCTTGTCGCAGCGTTTCAATGAGTTTCATACCAATCATCTTCAGGATACGAAACTCATTGGAAAGTTGCGAGAAGATGACGCCACCACTTAGCTGATCACTCGAGAAGATTATGTCATTGGAATACGCCGAAAAAAAAATTCCATCCCGTATGTTCCTATTTCTGTCAGTAGAGGAGAGAGTTATACCTGGCGGATAGTGTATCTAGGAACACATTGTGTTTCCAGGCCCTTGTTTAAAAAATGTTCAAATGTGTGTGAAATCTTATGGGACTTAACTGCTAAGGTCATCAGTCCCTAAGCTTACACACTACTTAACCTAAATTATCCTAAGGACAAACACACACACCCATGCCCGAGGGAGGACTCGAACCTCCGCCGGGATCAGCCGCACAGTCCACGACTGCAGCACCTAAGACCGCGTGACTAATCCCGCGCGGCGGCCCTTGTTTAAATTTAGTGACTGATTTTAGAATTACAAGAGGAATGTGCACTAGAAACCACCGTAATCAGTTCCGGAATTTTCTACTGTTTTTATTGTTGTGAGGAGTGATGTGTTTTCTGAAGCGTTTGTAAATATTGTTAGTTCTACCTTTTTATGTGCTGCATTACATGTTTAAGATATTTGGAGGATATTGTCAATTCTTCGGTTACAACGTTTCATGGTAAATAAAATTCTGTACGTTTTTAAAGCTAGTTACATAACGTATGGACCGGTAAGCTATATTTCGTCCGTCGTTCACCATCTAGTGCCTTGAAAGGGATGAGGATCTTCTACCATGGACCACTTGGTATGTGCAAATCAACAGAATTTCTTTCTGTCTTAACAATTTTCCCTGTCCTAAAAATGGACATCCGTGTTAGCTACCAATGGGTTCTACTTTTTTTTCTTTTTTTTTTAAGAGACCAAACAGCAAGGTCATCGGTCTCATCGGATTAGGGAAGGACGGGGAAGGAAGTCGGGCGTACCCTTTGAAAGAAACCATCCCGGTATTTGCCTGGAACGATTTAGGGAAATCACGGAAAACCTAAATCAGGATGGCCGGACGCGGGATTGAACCGTCGTCCTCCCGAATGCGAGTCCAGTGTCTAACCACTGCGCCACCTCGCTCGGTGGGTTCTACTCCAAAACGTTTTTATCGTTACTGATTATAATACACTATCCAGTCACATTAATGTGCCACCTGTCAAAAGTTTGAGTGATCACCTTTTGCAGCGTGAGACGTGCAGGAAACGAGTCAGTGAGGTTCTGGAAGGTGCCGAGATGATGTAGAGCCACGCCAATTCCAGCGCATACGTGTTGATCCAGTGTGCCTTCCACAATGACGAAAACAAAAAAATGGTTCAAATGGCTCTGAGCACTATGGGACTCAACTGCTGTGGTCATCAGTCCCCTAGAACTTAGAACTACTTAAACCTAACTGACTTAAGGACATCACACACATCCATGCCCGAGGCAGGATTCGAACCTGCGACCGTAGCAGTCGCACGGTTCCGGACTGCGCGCCTAGAACCGCGAGACCACCGCGGCCGGCGACGAAAACATTCCCCATATCCTAACGCTCCCTTCTCCGGCCTGGATCTTCCAACGACTGTTGGAGAGTGTTTGCTGTCAGCTGTTTCAGGCCTTAGTACTGCCACCTGCCGTCTATGGGTGGTTATTTCAAGTTGACGTCTAATATAGGCAGTAGTCACATTCATGTGACTGGACTGTGTATAATTCACCACTCTATACCACGTTGCTTTTATGTCACTGGTCAATATGGCCGAATTTATATTTTTCCAAAGATGACCAGAGTGGTCCCGCTACCGTTCCCCTTGTACTGCTCGTAGTCGAGTCTGAAACAGACCATCAGTCTGTCACACTTACAGCTGGACCACTGCATAGTTCATGTCTAAGATGCGCGTGCATGTAACACACATGGTGAAGCCAGTGAGGATACCCAGACATTTGCTGTTGCAATTCTCTCACATCACTTCCAGGGTCCTTTCCTAATGGCCACCAGAGATCACCATCACGGGTTGGTTAATAATACAGGATGATTACAGTTAAAGTTCAAGTTTCAAGGTATTGCAAGAAAAACTGCAGATCAGAATGGCATCAAATTTGAAAGTAATACTATTGAAGAGGATACCCAGACATTTGCTGTTGCAATTCTCTCACATCACTTCCAGGGTCCTTTCCTAATGGCCACCAGAGATCACCATCACGGGTTGGTTAATAATACAGGATGATTACAGTTAAAGTTCAAGTTTCAAGGTATTGTAAGAAAAACTGCAGATCAGAATGGCATCAAATTTGAAAGTAATACTATTGAAGAATGGGGAAACGTTATGGAAATAGAAAAATATCAAAAATTTACCACTAGATTGCGATCTGAGCGTCATGACGGAAACAGTGTCGGCTAAAAATTACAGATGAATCGCAGTACGGCGGCTGCGATGTGAGTTGCACATTAAACCACCTGTTCTGTGGAATGTACATGACCGCAAATTGAAAAACTTTGGCACTGATAGCTAGTCAGCCCATCTATAACGGCAAGGTCGTACCACATCGGATAGTAAAAATCGGTTTTTAATTCTCCTGAGACCAAAAATCGCATAAAAAGCAACAATGACATCGGTCGTGAGACAGGCACAAGACATGTCCAGTATGCTATCCACCGTTTTTTGCCACAAGTTGAAATCGAGAAATAGCGCGTTCCATCATAGATAGGAGTCTTAGGAGTCACGTTTATAATCGAAGTACTGAATACACCATCTTGCAGACTTCCCAATAGCCAGAAGTTCAAATGGTTCAAATGGCTCTGAGCACTATGGGACTCAACATCTTAGGTCATAAGTCCCCTAGAACTTAGAACTACTTAAACCTAACTAACCTAAGGTCATCACACACACCCATGCCCGAGGCAGGATTCGAACCTGCGGCCGTAGCAGTCCCGCGGTTCCGGACTGCAGCGCCAGAACCGCTAGACCACCGCGGCCGGCATAGCCAGAAGTCCCACGGGTTAAGATCAGGTGATCTTGTCGGTCAGGCTGTAGGGAACTGACGGCTGATAATTCTAGCACGGCTGATTATTCTAGCATTTCCAAAATGCGACTGCAACAGCTGCTTCACTGACTGTGCAATGTGCGGGGGAGAGCCATCTTGCATAAAGATGATCTTACTCGGATATCCACGATGTTGAAGCGTTGGAATAACGCTGGTGCGCAAAGGACTCTCATTGCGTTTACTAATGACGGTACAGGTAGCAGGACCCATCTCCTCGAAAAAATATGGCCCTACGATAAACAATGCCGTCAACCTGCACCACACAGTTACCTTTGTAGAATGAAGGTTGATGGGCGGGCAGATTTTCCGTTGTCAAAATTCTGCAATTGCGCGTGTTGACGTGTCCTTGGAGAAGAAAATGGGCTTGGTCAGTCAGCAGAACGTTCCGTGGTGATTCATTGTCCACTTTGATGCAAGCAAGAAATTCTAGTGCAAACGTTTGTCTTACTGGGAGGTCAACATGAAGCAACTCCTGAACACAGGTAATTTTGTTTGAATAGCAATGCAGGATGTTTCGTAGAATTTTATGCACCTTCTCAAATGGATGTCCAAAGTTCAGGCAATTAACAACGCACTGCATGTCTCCACACCTCTCTTTTACCGCCCCTGCACTGCTATGGCTAGCCACATCTTCCACTTGGAGTCGGATCAGTGGTTTTCCAGCTCTCCGTTACATTGCAAATCTAAACAACCTGTTTTTTTTTTATTTCGTAATTTTTTCCTTCAGACCTTTGGCAGACATCGGACCATCGCCTTTTTTCGTACCATTCAGCGTCTGGAACTTCTGCAGTGCTAATGGTGCATAGTGCCCCGATAGCTAAGTGGTCAGCGTGACGGATTGCCGTCCTACGGGCCCGGGTTCGATTCCCTGCTGGGTCGGGGATTTTCTCCGCTCAGGGACTGAGTGTTGTGCTGTCTTCATCATCATTTCATCCCCATCCGGCGCGCAGGTCGCCCAATGTGGCGTCGAATGTAATAAGACCTGCACCAAGGCGGCCAGACCCGCCCCGCCTCCGGACCAATAACGCCGAATGCTCATTTCCAGTTCCATTTTCATTGGTGAACAGTGACCGTTCTCGTAAAAGAGCTTTAACGGAAACGCACGATTCTGCATTGAGACCGTCATGCCGAGCGTCTTAGACGTAAACTGAGAAACAGGGATGTGCCCTGCGTCTTTTATTTGCATATTCTGCGGCTTACAGCGTCACCTAGTGGTAAAATTTTCGTTTTTTCCCATCAGTTTGCGTTGGATATGTCGATAGCTTTCGGGTTTCTCTCCCGGGCAGCAGCAACGTTGGGGCGTCTGTGTCGAAAGTTATGGCAACTCTGGTGCTTCTAGAATCCCCCAGAACTCCAAAAGCAGCTGCGTCTTCTGATGCACATCATCTCATCAGTGCATCTTAACTCTAGGGTGCATGGCAGACAGTGGCCAGTTCACGTATCTGTGTGAGGAATGTGAGCGTGGGTACTGACGAGCAATTAGAGAGAAGCGCAAGTTATTGCAGTTTGCATGGGGTATCGTAGAATAGGTGTACACTATTATAAACGTATATCTTTAGCATCAACCTGTCGCAGAATTGTAAATAGGAATCAGTCCGCAGAGATATTGTGAAACAGCTGACTCTGTTCGCCCACGACACCCAGACCGCCGAACACAACGGCACCCAGGGCGACATCGTGTTCGGTGACTTCCGGAAGCCATTCGACACAGTTACGCATTGTCGCTTAGTGAACAAAACGCAAGATTACCGAGTATCGGAACAGCTTTGTGGCTCGAAAGCTTGATGTGAGTGTTCGTGACCGTTGTTAATACAATGCCAGAAGACTGCAGTGAAATCTAGAAGAACTGCAAATTTGTGTAGGGACTGGCAGTTTATCCTCAGCTACAATCAGTGTAATAATAGGCCAAAAGATCCATTGCTGCTCGATTATAACATTGGCGACAAAACGCTGGAAACATTAATAACCGTACCATAACTACGAAATACCGTACGTGGCGATAGAAAGTGGAGTGACCACATGGAACTAGTTGTAGGAAAAGCAAATGCCACTGATAGCAACAACTATGTGAAAGGAGGAGGTTGTGAAACACTCATTCGACCGATTCTTGGGTATTGCTCCTTATACTGCGATCCTTACCACGTATGATTAACATCGGCAATAGAAAAGATCGAAAAGAGGACGGTGCATTTCGTCCCTCGATCGATTAGTAAACGTGTAACTGGAACTGATATCATCATCAAATGTCAGTAGTAAACGCTATAAGATAGGCGTTGTGCATTACTTACTGTTCAAATTCAGAACTCTTACGTTTCAAGAAGATTATTACTTCCTTTCAGATTTATATTGTCAAACGACTCATATGGAAGTTTAGCGTCTGTCGATATTGCACCTTTCCAAAGTGGAGCAGGAAGATATGATAATTATAATGGTACTACAAGCATCCTCCACCATTCACCGTAAGGTGGTTTCCGGTGTATACAGTGAAGTGACTAATTTTTTCACCTCAAAGTATCTTTGTTCCGTTAAATACATATGTAATCTGCTACAACGTAGCGAACATTTACCAGAGGTTCATGAAAGAAACGGGAATGCTGCATCTACACTTGCCCGCGAAAGGCAAAGGTCCCGTCTTCGAGTCTCGGGCCGGCACACAGGTTTAACCTGCCGGTAAGTTTCATCATTCAATCAATCAAAATTATAAAAATGTAATAAACCATCGATAAAAATAAGAGTACAGAGAGAATAGTAAAGTACCCAGACACTCCCAGACATCCCAAGAGAACATCCCAGAGTGACCCAGAGAATACTAGAGTACCCAGAGAATCCCAGAGTCACCCAGAGAGCATCCCAGAGTCACCCAGAGAGCATCCCAGAGTGCTACAGGGAGCTACAACACTAAGAAGAATCGCTTCTCGGCTTTTGGAAAGATCAATGTGTAGTTATAGTTTATCAATCAGAATTATAAAAATGTAAAAAATCATCGATAAAAATAGCGCCCAGCCAGCCAATCAGCTCCTGACCGGATGGGCGTTGGCCGCACTTCCTGCCTTTTTTCCAGCGGATCGCACTTAGTTAGAACTGAGCGCGATCCTCCAGCTCTGGCGGCAGCCAGGCGAAGCTCGTTCAAGGTCACCCACCTTGCGTAGCTGATGCGTGTAAATGAAGACAGCCATGCATGAATACCCACCCACCTCCCCAGAGGTCGTAACCCCTGCAACCCATAGAAGATAAAGATGCTTCAGTAGCTGAAATAGTATTTTAAGCTTTAAATAAAAAAAATCTCACGAAATAGAACGAACTAAATCTCACTTTATTATAGAAATAATATCTCATATATTCGTCTCAACAACATACAAAGGACAGAGTATACCCAAAGATTCCCTGAGTGCCCAGAGAGTACTAGAGTACCCAGAGAATCCCAGAGATCCCAAGAGAGCATCCCAGAGTGCCCCAGAGACTAAAACACTAAGAAGAATCGCTTCTCAGCTTTTGGCAAGATCAATGTGTAGTTATATTTATTAAAATGTAAAAAATCATCGATAAAGGACAGAGTACACCCAAAGATTCCCAGAGTGCCCAGAGAATACTAGAGTACCCAGAGAATCCCACAGATCCCAAGAGAGCATCCCAGAGTGCCCCAGAGACTAAAACACTAAGAAGAATCGCTTCTCGGCTTTTGGCAAGATCAATGTATATTATTAAAATGTAATAAACATCGATAAAAATAAGTACCCACCCACCTCCCCGGGAGTCGTAACTCCCGCAGCCTAACCTAAACTAAAAGATATGTACAACAGTATAAACATGCTTATGTATCTTCAATGACAGTGAAGCATGGCTGTCTGTACAATGCTGTTGCTTCGTGAACAGTCAGAGATGCGGTGGCCTCAGTAGCAGCCAGCACGCGGTAGTCGTTACTGATAAGAGCTGCGCGCTATGTCACCACTGATAAGTGCCCAGCCAGCCAATCAGCGCCCGACCGGATGGGCGTTGGCCGCACTTCCTGCCTTTTTTCCAGCGGATCGCGCTTAGTTAGAACTGAGCGCGATCCTCCAGCTCTGGCGGCAGCCAGGCGAAGCTCGTTCAAGGTCACCCGCCTTGCGTAGCTGATGCGTGTAAATGAAGACAGCCATGTATGAATAAAATAAGGTAAAAATGAAACATAGAAACAGTGGCCAGCCACTCAAGAGCACAACCAAAGGACCTGAAAACCCAGAGGCAGCACATGCAGACAACGCAGGAGACCACATCACTTCAGGAAAAAGAGACAGGTGGTACACACTAACATACAATAACAAAATATCACATCTTGAGAAAGCAGAGGATCCCAGTAACATTCAGAACAGAAAGACCTCAGACAAGTTCAGCAACAACTATTTTCTGCATGTTTTAGATTTTAAAAAACCTACTGATGATGGTGATATTTGTCGCCGAAACTAGTTTGGGAAATAAATAAGTAAACAAATAACAAGGTGTTTTCATCAAGGCGGACTCAAATTGTGATATTGTTGTCATTTGTCATGTAGGATGATACTTTTAGCGTAAAGTAAAAAGTAATAACACAGATTTATATTGCAGTGTAGTAAGAATTACACGAATAATAGTGATGGAAGGAATGGAAAGGAAACTTGACGCGAAAGATATAAGAAGAAAATAATGACTTCCATCCGCACACGGCGCTGCGGCAATGTAACGGCGAGAGAAGAAAATCTGTGCCGGATTGAGACTTGAACGCGGTTGCTCTGCCCTTCTGAAACGGATGCCTCAACTGCCTCGGCCATCCAGACGCCGTTTTAAGCACACCCAAATTCCTTTCATCCCATGCACCGCCTCGCAACAACCCCCTGCCCGTTAAGAACAAAGGGCTGTCTGAAGTTAACACTAGAATGTAAACACTCCATGGATACCCACTGAACTTGAGTTTTAAACGCGAAATACAGGAAACTAATGAAAACTAAGAAATTGCGATATTTTTAACCACAATATTAAAGAGACACCATCCGGAAATTATCAAAAAGCACTGCAGTGTATTCAAAACAACACATAGCGTTCAGCTACTTCTGGTGCTAATGTCAGAGCACTTAAGAGTGTGTGACAGACTGCCCGCCACGGTTGACAACTACCAACGAATAATAGTTTTATAATAAACCCACTAAAGAGACACCTAGAGAAGAAATAGTTGATGATGTTTTCCGAAGAACTATTAACTCATTCTCTGAAAATGAACTCTTTTATGTTTTTAGAAAACACGCTGTGTTCAGTTGTCAATAAAAAAATTGGATCATATCAGCAACTGATGTAGCACATGACCAGGAGTCAGTAAACAGCGCAGACTGCTTCACATTTTTGCTTGTACATATTGATGACAACGTTAACTGGAAGAATTACATTATTGGAGCTGCTCAAACAATGCAGTTCAGCTACTTTTGCTCTTCGTGTGATTGGTAGTCCTGAAAACAAACGAATCAACCTCCTGACATATTTTGCATATTTACACTTAATGACTTGTTATGGTACAATTTTCTAGGTTAACTCTTCAATTAGAAAAAAAATATTGATTGCACAAATGCGAACAGGAATAATAATATGGGGGTTCAGTCTTAGCCGTCATGTAGGTACTTCTTCTTGGAGTCTGGTATTTTAAGTACACCATAACAATCTATGTATTCACTAATGAAATTTGACAAAAATAATCCATCACAATTTGAGAGGAATAGTTACGCCCATTCCTGCAAGACTAGAAGGAAAATTGTCGTTTTTCACCCGTTATTAAAGTTGTCAGCGGCTCAGAAAGAGTTCAATACGCAACAACAAAAATTTCTGGTCATTTGCCGCATAACATATACGTTTCTCTCCAGACAGCTCCTTCTATTCCATGGACAAATTTTTATTCAGAAATTGGTAACCTGTGGAAAAAGTGCCCCAGTTTTTAAGGTGCATGGATAGGTTTACAAAATAATCTATTCATTAATGTTAACACTAATTATGTATACTTGTACTGTAAACTGATTCCTTTCACATCATTTCGATAAAATAATCGTTCAAATGATCTACGAAACAAGTATGTAACTAACTCTCTATTTAAGCACTGCGCACTTGACACAGAGATCGGTATTCAACCAGACGTTCAGCTGAATTGATGCCTAGTACTACTGCGAGCGTTTCAGGGCAACGGCATTTCTTAACTGTTCTTATCTGAAGTACCCAGATTTCAGTGATACATGTCACAGCCTTTCTAAACAGGAACAACTACGAGAATAAAAACTGTATCTACAAATGACTCTTTGTAATAGTTACAGCATGTGACACTATAACTGTAGTACTTCAAAACTGTTCACCCCCATACAGAAACAGAATTTCAGGCATTTGATGGTACCGGTACTCAATGGCGGAAGTATTTATGTATGGTTTCCTTTTCTTATTATCGAAGTTCTGAAGCAACAGACGGATTCTAAAAAATGAAACCACATAATTTTTTTCTTTAGAGCGTTCAAGACCTGTTCAAAAAATGTATACAGCTTGTTTTGGAAGTTAAACTTTTGGTTAAAAGAAGTGGAAAATAAGCTACGAAGACCAGGGCCGCTGACTCAGCGCGTATTACACTACGTTATGCATACCAACTATGGAGACAGCTCTGGGTAATACTTCTGTCTCGTAAAACGGAGATTAAGGTTTGAGTTCCGTCTCGGACATGGGCGTACGCTTTTAAATGTTCCGTAACTGAGTGTGTCCTCCAAAGCGGTAGAAAATAATGATAGCTCGCGAGACGACAGCTGCGTATAGTCGTCGAAGACGGCCGGTAATGTGGCTTCCAAACTCTCCTCCATCCTCAAAGCACAAACTGCAAGCTGGAAAGTTGATGTCACAGACAGTAAGAAAAATCAAAAACAAAGAGAAACTACAGGTAGTAAGCACGAGCCCCACCTGCAGGCAACTAAAATCACTGAGAACCACCGTCAGTAGTTTTGCTATATTACCGAATTATTACGTAGGTGAGTAAGTGGTAACTTCTTGCCGCTCGCGTTCTTTTCAAAGAGAGAGAGATATAATTCAAGCAAAACTATCCGTCCTTGTCGATGACTCCATGCAGTAATAGAACGTCAATCCGCCAGAGTACTATGACAATCATTTGCAGTGAAGGTCAAAATATCCGTATTGGAATAACCTACCAAAAAGGCAGCAGTGAGGGAGTGCTCAGTGGCCAAAAATCTGCCTAGTTTATCGGCATCTAGATCTACATCTACATACGTACTCGGGAAGCCACCGTACGGTGCCTGATGGAGGGCACCATTTATCTTCGTGGTGGTTACGCGGAACGTACGTTGGTGGCAGTAGAATCGTTCTGCAGTCGGCTCCAAATGCCGATTCTCTAAATTTTCTCAATATCGTTCGTCAAAAGAACGTCTCCTTCCCTCCAGAGATTTCCATTTGAGTTCCCGGAGCATCACCTTAATACAAACAATTTTCTGGGATTTGCCGCTAGTTAATCTAGTAGCCAGACTCTGAATTGGTTTAAAGTCTTTCTTTAATCCGACCTGGTGCGGATCCCAAACGTTAAGGCAGTACTAAAGAATAGCTCGCACTAACGTCCTATATCCGGTATGATTTACGGGCCAGCACCACTTTCCTAAAATTCTCCCATTAAGTCGACATCTCGCCATGCCAACTACTTTCTGTTCTATATCACTTTGCAGCGTTACACCAGGATATTTAATCGACGTGTCTGTGTCAAGCAGCACACTACTAATGATGTAATCGAAAATTATAATTTCTTTCCCGCTAATCTGCATTAACTTACATTTTGCTACATTTAGAGCTAACTGCCATTCATCACACCAACTAGAAATTTTGTGTAAGTCTCCTGGTATCCTCCTACAGTCACTCAACTATGACACCTTCCCATACACCTCAGTATTATCAACAAACAGTGACAGACTGCTGCTCACTCCGTCCGCAAGATCATGTATTTATATAGAAAACACTAGCGGTCGTATCACACTTCTCTGGGGATTACGTTCTTCTCAGCGATCTTATACAGTCATGGTTGTCTGTCCTCAATATGGGAAACCGCAACTCCAGGGATTACTATAAAAAAAAGTAAATATCCCGTCCATATGATAAGACAGTCTGAAATTTACAGGCTTCAAGAGCTAACACTCGAAGGTACAAGACCTGACCAGAAAGAAGGAGACTCGTGTAGATGACGAATTTTGAAGGTTTAAGCTTTCATCAAAGGACCTTTGAAAGGCAATGGACAACGACAAAAATTATGGAGCATCAATATGCAGTAGCCAATAGGCACTTTAAGAGGGAGTGACATGAGACACTTATAAACGTAAATACTGGTACTTAGATAAAACAGCCACTGGACGCACCCAGTTTGATTTTATAACCGTTTTCTCTCGTCACACGTTAGCATCATCAAGTAATTGTTGTCACGGCGGCAACAAGTTGGGGATTAAAAAATGGTTCAAATGGCTCTGAGCACTATGGGACTTAACTGTTGAGGTCATCAATCCCCTAGAACTTAGAACTACTTAAACCTAACTAACCTAAGGACATCACACACATCCATGCCCGCGGCAGGATTCGAACCTGCGACCGTAGCGATCGCGGGGTTCCAGGCTTTAGCCCCTAGAACCGCTTGGACACTCCGGCCGGCTGGGGATTAAAGATACCGCCCGGGACCACAGTCAAACCCAAAGTAGTGTGCACTAGACCCAACCCACACGACTTTGTTTGACAGTGATTCAGAGCGGTTTATCGCCTGTCTAAAGTGTTGCCACCATGGCTACGACCATCTGATGATGCTCATGTCTGACGCATGAAACCGCTTATAACATCAAATTGTGCGCAATTTCTGGTTGTTTTATATGAATCTTATTTACAACGGTCTCTGTGTCTCTGGCAGGCCAAATCTGCGTTTGCTGTCCATACGTATTATAAAAGTGTATGTATGTTCCACATCTCCTCCTAAACCATGGGTCCGAGTCCAATCAAACTTATAAATATGTCATTTACTGAAACTTCCTGACACGCTCCGCTGCAGAGTGAAAATCTCATTCTGGATATCATTTACTGTCTGGAAAGAACCACTGTGGGGACAAGAACCACTTAATCGTCGAAGGTTGGGGGCGGGGATGAAAAAATAGCGTGCCAGTAGTGCGCTAGTAATCGGATTAAATTCATCCAGAATTTGAGAACTTAGTGACTTGCAAACAACTCTGCATACTTTTTAAACCTTTGTGAGACTTTTTCTCTCACGCCTCCCACAAAACGATGAAAGGAAGAATTTTTATCGGTCACTTCATTTTCGCTGTTCATTCAGTAAATCTGTCGCATCACACATGACCTTTTTATTTATTACTTCTTTACTTCTAACTCTATTTGCAATACGTTTTTGAGACAATATTCACATATGTCACTGAATGTACCTGCAAAAATATAGCGTAGTACGGCAAATAGTTCACGCTATATGACGTCATAAACATCATGATGCGTAAAAACTAACGCATCATGCACGACGTTTTCATTTATTACTTCTTTACCGCTAACTCCATTAGCAACACATTTCTCAGACAGTATCAACATGTACCACTAGATGTACTTGGAAAATTATATCATTGTACGACTTATAGTTACGAAGATAGGACGTCTTAAACGTCGAGCTGAATGTAAACTAAACTGCAAGGCGAAATTCTCTAGAGATACATGTGAAATTTGCGAACAAATATGTGAGAAATATGTCAATCCTTAGCACTCCAACACGAGTTGGCCTCGACAATGCACATTTTGTTTACCGCTCCTATATCGAGCCTCATTCGACACGATTATTCTTAGCTCTAACATGCTCCATTCTCGATTGTGACACTGTTTTCAACGCTACGTAGTGCTGAATATATATGAAAGTAGGCACTACTTACTTCTTTTTTGCGTAGTTCAGTTCAATGTATTTAAGCATTATTTCAATCCTACACAATGTGCAGTACATAGAATTAGATGAATCACGCGCTACCCTTATTCCATACGCACAAACTAATAAATCGAGAACGAAAGTAGATATGGCTTTACGGTAAACACTAAATAAAACTTTTGTACGTTAGCTACATTTAAAAGCCAATAATGTTTGACCTAATGTAAAAGAAAAGTGAATTAGTAGCAGCATGAAAAATTCACTGTAAGCAAATGCAATGGCTTACTTTATTTCAAAGCTGAACAATAAACGTAACGAATTACGAAAAGATTGTCTGTTCAATATCAAGCTAATATATTTGCCTATGAGATGTTAAAAGTTTCGTTTTTTATGGTTAACAGTTTCCTTAAAATCGGATGAGAAATATTTCTGAGAAGCTGTAACTTTTGCGCTGGCGAAGTTCGTACTGTAAAAATATCACACCATTAACAGATTTACTGTAATGTTTCAGTAAATATATTTGAATGAAACCGCACTTTTTGTTTTAATGTCCACCCTAATTGTTGATCAATGGCCTCATTGTTTCCACAAAGAGATATGCGGAATTCTCTGTGCCATGCTGCCGCCCAGGTAGCGGCGACGTAAGCAAGAGCGTGCGATGCCGCCCTGTGTATGCTTTACGGAGTGAAAATGGTTAAATATATGCGAAATACACGTGGAATGTACGTACGGAGGCCACGCCACAGCTAAAATACTCCTTCTAAACTTTTGGATGGATTTGAACCGAAAATGGTACATATATTACCATCTGGAAGGAAATATCGTGTAGGTAAGAACCAGCAGTCTCCTACTGGGGTGGGGATGATAACGTGGATAGACAACGTAGGAGGAGGAGATGGACAGTAAGAGAGAGGGATATGAACTAATAGATGATTGGAATAAATACATGCCCAAACAGTGGCGGGTACTTAGCTAGTGTTAAATAAGTCAGATGTAATGTATATTCTAAACAGCAGTAGCGAATCTGCAGTATGGAAAGGACCATCATGATGCCGAAGTTGTTAAGCACTTCAGATTTTGAGGTAGTGTAGCTTCAGTTTCCACAATCATAGTACTAAGAATCAGCATCCGTGTTAAACGAACAGTGGTGTTTTACCAGACTGCTTCTCACCAAGGTTAAATTCTTTATTGATTTAAAACAATACAGCAGCGACATAAACTCAAGTGTCCAAAGTGCCGACTGACTCTCTTAATGCATGCACCTTAATACATTTAAAAAACACAAGTATCGATTAAAAATCCATTGGCCCCTCTTGTTGGCGTGTTGTTCATGATAGGGGTATACGTATTGATCCACGTGTAGCATCCACAATTGTATTTTTCGAAGTATATTTCACGGACAAACAATGAAAATAAAATGAAATGATGGCATGGAGACTCGGTCTGGTGTTTATGGGACGCGTGGTGGAAGTCCTTATTTGACGCCAGTTAAGCGACTTACACGTCGATGAATATGAGATGAAGTGATTAAGACAACACGAACGTCTCCGAGCAAAGAAAATCTCCGATTTGGATGAGAATAGAACGGAAGACCCGCGATGTAGCGGCAGCGTCGCTGACCACTAGGCCACGGACAAAATGACTGGTGCTCGATAGTAAATCACCTTCTACACGATCCACCACCATCCCCTATAATTCTACTGTGCAAACAGTTTTTCTGTTGAGAATTTTGACAAGCTCCCTGTTGCTTCAGTTACCCAGTTCCTTGCAAGTTTTTATCTTCGGGGATAAATTTCTTCAAATTACGGTGAGTAATGTTGTGAAGTTTTTCTCTGTACATCCGTTTGGGTTCCTAGAAACTACGTCTTGCTGCGCCATACATTAAATGGAAGTCATCAAGTCCATGTAACGAGTAATGCGCCATTTCGACAATTACTGAAGTATAAAGAGTGCCGGAGGACACCGTGGACTGGTCACAGATAATTGTACTTTAGTTTTGAAGGTAGCGCCAACGACATCGATAAGGCAGACACTTGTCCGTTATAAAACGTATGTAGTTCTAAAACACACTTTGCTCAATCTGTACCTCGTACCGCCTGAAACATAATTCCCAATCAATGGTTCCCGACTGCAAAACATTCAGTTTCCGAAGAAGTTTGAGAGAACTTTGGGGTTTAACCTTTCGTCGACAACGAGGATATTAGACACACAGCACTAGCTCGGATTGGAGCAGAATTTCGGCCGTGTACTTTCTGATGGAACTATCCCAGAACTGAGTTTAAGCGATGTAGGTAAAATTCGGAAAACTCAAATCAGTATGGCCGGAAGCTTACTTGAATCACCGTCTTCCCGAATGTACTGCATCACACTTGTTCTCAGTTTATGTCTTTTAGCGACAGTATAATTTTGCCTCTAAAGACTATTGGCACCCTGTTTGCTAATCTCTACTGTCTGTAATCATTTTACCCAGTGTGATGGTACGTAGTAATAGAGACAATTTCGTTTGAAATTTATTAGTTATCCGAGATATCAATCTAATCTTCAGCATTTTTCTGTAAAACTACAGTTAAAAAGGTTCTGTTCTCTTATTCTCTGCACTATTCATTGTCCACATTTCAGTTTAGTGTAGGGCTACGGTTCAAAAATGTTGAGAGAAAAAATTCTAACACTTAAATTTGTATTTCATTTTAAAATATTTTCTTTTACCAGAAACGCTTTTGTTGCTGTTGCCAGACTGTATTTTATGTATCATCTCTACTTCTGCCATAGTGTTATAAGTACACCCAAATAACAAAATTCAACTACCAGTTTCAGTGTCTGGTACCCTAAGCAAATTCCCTCATTTCAGTCTTATTTAAACTACATTCAGTTATTCATATTTTACTTTTGTTGATATTTAATTTACAACTTCCTTCCAAAACTTTATCCAAACCGTTTAATTCCATGCCCTTTCCATCTCTGACTGAATTACGTCATCGATAAATCTCAAAGTTCTCATTTCTTCATCCTATCCTTTAATTCCCTTAGCAACTTCCTGCTTGATTTCCTTCACTGCTTGCTCATTGTAGATATTGAATGACACGGGGAATAGGCTACATACCCGTCGCAATTCCTTCTCAAATACTATCCCCCTTTTTCGTGTCCTTCGACTCTTATCACTCTTTTCTGGTATATGTACAAGTAGTAGATATTCCACTCCCTGTAGTTTATCCCTACTATCTTAGAATTTCAAAGAGTGTATTCCAGTCAATATTGGTAAAAACTTTATCTAAATCTACAAATACTATAAACGTCACAGATCTTTATTTCAATTTATCTTCCACGCCAAGTCATTGCCTCGTGTGTTCCTACATTTATTTCTATAGCCGCTTGTTCTGTGGCGGCTTGCCACGGTTCGCGCGGCTAACCCCATTGGAGGTTCGAGTCCTCACTCAGGCATGGCTGCGTGTGTTGTCCTTAGCGTAAGTTAAAGTTAGATTAAGTAATGTGTAAGCCTAGGGATCGATTGCCTCAGCTCTTTGGTCCCATAGGAACTTACCACAAAAAATGGTTCAAATGGCTCTGAGCACTATGGGACTTCACTTCTCAGGTCGTCAGTCCACCAGAACTTAGAACTACTTAAATCTAACTAACCTAAGGACATCACACACATCCATGCCCGAGGTAGGATTCGAACCTGCGACCGTAGCGGTTCCAGACTGTAGCGCCTAGAACTGCTCGGCCACTTCGGCCGGCTCTTGCCACAAATTTCCAATTTTTCTGTATATAATTCATGTTAATATTTTGCAAATATGATTTATCAAATAAATGGTGCGCTAATAACCACTCGTGTTAGGACCTGCCTTCTTCAGAACTGCGATTATTACATTTTTCCTGAAGTCGTAGAGTATTTCACAGGTCTCATATATCTTGCACAGTTGATGGAATAGTTTTCTCAAGTTGGTCCCATCCAAGGTTTCAATAATTCTGGAAAAATGTTGTTTGCCTTGTTTCGACTTACGTCTTTCAGTGATATATTAAATTCTTGTGACAGTAACACATGTCAGATCTCACGTTATCTATTTCCTCTTCCCTTTCCCAAACACTTCAACCGTTCAAATGTGTGTGAGTTCCTGAGGGACCAAACTGCTTAGGTCATCGGTTCCTAGACTTACACTACTTAAATTAACTTATGCTAAGAACAACACACACACCCATGCACCAAGGAGGACTCGAACCACCGGCGGGAGGGGCCGCGCAATTCATGACGTGGCGCCTCTAACAGCGCGGAAACTACGCGCGTATCCGAAACACTCTCTTCAAGTCTGTTTCTTTTGTATAGCTCTTCTACGTATATTCCATCCACTTTTCGACCATCCTTTCTTTGATTAGTACTGGCTTACCGTATCAGCTTTTGTATGCGTACAGCTGCCTCTCTTTCCCCCAACGGTCTCTTTAATTCTCTGTGAGCAATATCCATCTTTTCCATTGTTATGCATGTTTCTACAACCTTGCGTTTCTCCTCTAGCCATTTCTTACTGCTTCGCCATTTTAAATTTTCTCCAAACCACTTGTGCCGGCCGCTGTGGCCGAGCGGTTTTAGGCGCTTCAGTCCGGAACCGAGCTGCTGCTACAGTTTCAGGTTCGAATCCTGCCTCGGGCATGGACGTGTGTGATGTCCTTGGGCTAGTTAGGTTTAGGTAGTTCTAAGTCTAGAGGACTGATGACCTCAGATGTTAAGTCCCATAGTGTTCAGACCCATTTCTAAACCTCTTGTTTTAGAAGCCAACATTTTCTTTACCTTGCTCAACTTACTGCATTCTTATGTTTTCTTCTTTCATCAATTAAATTCAATCTCTTGTACTTTACTCTACTATTCCTAATGGTTCTTACTCTTTTGCCTTCATTATATCATCTCTCAAAGCTACCCAATCATTTTCTATTGCGTTATTTTTCCCTGTTTCAGTCAATAGTTGCTTCATGTTTATTATGAAAATCCCACCAATCATTGATTCTTTCAACATACTCAGGACCCATTTTCTTAATTTACAAATTTTCTGCAAATACTTTAGTTTTAATCTGCACTTCATAACAAAAAAATTATGGTCAGAGACAACATTTATTCCAGGACATGATTTACTGTTCAAAAATCCCCGACCAAGTTTTTGAAGTGATTAAATTATTTTCTGCGCAAAATTTCATCATCTGGCTTTCCATTTCGTTCGATTTCCCGCTCTTGAATTTTAGTGTCCCGTCACAGTATAATTTTCATCTCCCTTAAAGTACTTAATAATTTCTTTTATCTCATCATCTGTTTTTTGAAGCTCTTCAGCATCTGCAGAACTAGTAGGCATATACCCTTTTACTACTGTGATGGATCTTATCGTTGTGTCGATTTTGGCTACGATAAAGCGTCCACTACGCTGTTCATAGTGGTTCACCCACATTCCTTGTTTTTTATTCATTATTAGACCTACTCCAGCGTTACCCGTATTTGATTTTGTGTGGACAATCCTGTACTCAACTGATTAGAAATCCTCTTCAATTTGGCACTGCCCTTCTCTGACTCGCAGTGTATCTGACTTCAACCTGTCCATTTCTCTTCGCAAATAAGCTACCTAGTATTCCACGTCCCGACTCGTAGAACGCCAGACTATATTTTTTCTGATGACAGTATGTTCCAGAGAGCTCCCACCACAGAGATCCGAAGAAGAGACTATTCAGGAATATTTTATCGAAGAGAATATCATCGTCGTTAAGCCACCCAGAAGAGCTGCACGTTTTCGGGAAATATAACGGCTGTAGTTTCCCTTGCTTTCAACAGTTCGCAGTATCAAAACAGATGTTCTCCCAACGAATTTCCTTAAATCACAATATTGCCATTATACACGACATTTTCAGAAAGTCACCTTTAGCAAGAATATCTAAATATGCATCTCTCAGAGCTTCTTGGAAACGTTCCTCTGGGTACCTGCTGAAATAAATGGAACGTAATCGAGTACCAACATAGCAAAGCCGAATTGATATATGTGGCAGCTCCAGATAAGTAAATCACCCCGACAGTTTATTGTAAATATCTTAGTTACGCAAAAAGTTTTATTGTTTTAATGGATTCATGTGTGGTCCCGTATGACTATCTTTGATCCTACGTCCCTCTCCCCTCTCTTTGCAAATAAGCTACCTATTATTCCATCCCGAAAAGAGGTATTTTGGCGATTTTCCGGTTGTATCTCGTAAGCTACTCACAATTTTCGAAACCATTGCGGTACTAAAAGTTGTAGGGTATTAAATTCGGCACTGAATTAGACCAGACGCATATTTTTTGGACCACTCGTTCCCATTTTAGTGTTCATCAAAGTTGGAAAGATTTTACATATTTATGAAAAATTTTCGTTTGAACTTCTGCTTTATGGTAATATCATCTAAACTAAACCATCTATCAATAAAGTGGTCTGTAAAAAAGTTATTTTTGAATCACCTGTTTCCGTACAGCTGCAACTTAAAAGTTGGACCGTTTCTCATCATCAGTTAAGGCTCTTTAAACTGCAGTTCTTCAATAAGTGTTATTTAAACTATATTAAACTCAGTGCATTAGCACTCAGTTGTACTAGTCGTGTACTTAGCAAATACAGCAACATAGTAAAGTACCAAAATTGCAGAATATATAAAAAGATGTTATTAGAAAATAGTTCCATGTAGAATATGAAGAGATCCATTCAACTGGTATTATGATAGAGGCAGGATAAAGAACACAATTCTTGAAATCAATTAGTGATGACTGCATTTCATATTAACAAAAATTGTAATTATATGTATGAAGGTGCAAAGGGGAAAATACAGTAGGTAGGTACACAAATTTCACAGACACCGACGTTTGACTGTCGTTGAGACACTCGACTCCTCAAAGCCTCTAATTCTCGTCGCTCCATATATACAGTTCATGTATTCGTCAACATCTGGTTCGTCAGTTTCATCTGACTGCAGGTAGTTAGTGCAGGAATTGCCCTTGCAGTTGGCACAAATCAGTGATCACTTCATCTCAGCTTTCCGACGCCCACAACCACCTACACATCCCTTGTTACATTTGCAGAAAATTATGGAGAGAAAAGTCTGTGGAGCTGGTTCCTTAGAGACAGTCGCTGGGTACAAGACCAAACTTTGAAGCCTGCCATCCCCGGAGATGCAGATAAATTTTGTGTCCTAACCACATTTGTACTTGTAGGTGAGTTCTCAAGCAATGCTGGAAGGCTGTTTCTGATGTTTTTGGTAGGAATGTCAGGCTGAATTTGGATTTCACGAGAGCTTTGAAAAACAGACCGAACCGCAATTCATCTAAACTACTTCCTGTCTACCTCCGTAGAGGATTGTTAAAAATCGTAGGTCAGCTTCGGCAATAGCTTCGGCTTGAGTATTATGCTCGAAGAAAGGTTTTATTTCTTCTAGAAGACATTTATTTTCGACCAACAGCTTGCTCTGCTTGAAGATAGGTGAAATTGTGTCACATCCACTTATGGCGTTGGAAATATGAGTGACCTTCTGATGTTGCCTGCCAGTTTGAGGCTGTTCGGACCAAATGTTTTTGATGGGGTCGTTGCTTTTCCAGGTTTGAGAAATATATGTTTGTTGATGGTGTGGCTAAGGCATTGAGCATGATGAGAACCTTAACATTCCCATGCTCCTGTGATACCTGAAGGGCCGTGTAAATAATGAGGTTGGTACCGTCTTCATTAGCTTGCTTTATTGAGAAGCCTTCACTTCAAGCCTCTCAGTAAGCAGCCTAATGAGAAAGACTTTATTTCTGTCGTTGGAAAGGAATTGCCTCTGAGCCATGGCGACCACCATTAACTCGATAAAGATGACCTCAGGAGTAGCGTGTCTTTTTCTTCGGCGGAGGTTCTCAGCATATTTTATCCTGTTGGTGGGCAGATCTTCTGGGTAGCCATCAAACAACACGCTGGTCGCACTTCGGTTGTAGTGTCTTTTTAGGTAGTCAAAGTATTTGGTTAGAATTAATTGAAATGTTTCACCATTCCTCCAAACAACCCGGTACAGAAGAAATCCACCAACGATGACAAAAGCTGCTCCTTCCACGTTTACCTCATTCAGTGGTATCAACAAATCTTATAACACTGACTTCGGAGACTTCCTCATTCCAGCTGCATCGAACAGAGAGGGGGGGGGGGGGACAGGGTACCAGCTCATAATGAAATAATTCTTTCAGCTGTTCATTGGATTGCTTGAGGAGTGCTATCCGATGGAATATCGTTTCAGAGTTCACTGGTACATCTTCCCCGACAATAGTCAACTTAGTTTTGAATCTTTGTATATTCATTACTCTTTTTTTCGGGCGAACTTGATGTTGTAAAAGTTTTGAACAACCAAGGTGAGCGTTGAGGAATTGCCAATTTCAAAGGCTCCAAGTCAGTTGAGTGATTCATCTCCGACGAGTCCTGTAATGATGGAAATAACGAAATTATTAAGAAGGAAAGTATCATGGAACCGAAAGCACTCAATAAACTTCTGAAAGTCTGCAGTGTCACGCTGCACTCTAGCATCCATCATGTCAACATGTTGCACAGAGGTAGTAAGTGATGGACTTCCAAGAATGACATGAATAGATGAAATCCTCTCAACCGCACTATGACTATGCCCAAATCAGAGTCTGGAGGGAAAGAAGGCACTATCTCGAGTGCCTTAAGATATATAGGCTGATCAAGTGTAACAAAACTGACATTTACTTGGTGCTCTTGCATTTATTTATTGTTGTGAGAAGTGAAGTGTACACAGTGTCATAATTGCCAGGAGGTGCATTGATGAATGAATGGAAAGAACAGTGTCTGTTACGTAGAGTACAGTTGAGATCACGTTATTTGCTCCATGAAGCCATTCCAACCTAGAAGATCATCGTCTTTCCATTTACCAAAAATCCAATTGAAATCGTCATTTTAATGTTCACTTTTGAACCATTTTCCTTAAAGTCTTCAAACATGATTCTCTTCAAAGTTTCTCCAGGATGTTCAAATGTTGTTACTGGAATTACACATAATTCTCCAACTGTGGTGGCTTTTGGAACAGTACTTGTGCTAGCAGTTGCTATACCACTTCAAAAGGCAGAAATAGCCTGCGTTACACGTTGGATGTTACCAATGGCATGGAACATATTAAGGCCATCAACTGTGTCAACATTGACATCTGCGTTGTCAAACGCCCATTGAGTAAAACAATTTGGATGCTTAGAACTCCGAGGACGAGTCATACAGGACAACTAGGAAACTAGCCACAGGTTCGTCTCAGAGAGGACCCATTAGTAATGCGAATGGTGGAGGCCTGATGTTCTATGCAAACTCCAGCCAGCACACACGACATTCATTGGTACAACGCAGTCTCCTATCTTAATTTGACCCTGTTGCAAGACTTTCGTGTCGAGCTAGGTACATGTAGTAAACTAATAATTTAATTAACAAAATACATATGCCTTCCGAAATAGTGGTTGGTAAGAATTAAGACACTACTTATTGATGCATTGATAAATGCAATCCTACCAGTACATCCCTACGTGTGCAACAGTTTTACAGATATTACCCACATTTGTTTCTTATAATATGCGTTAAGGTGCTGATAACTTCAGCACTAAGGGTCTGTACACTTCCTACACACACAACCATCACAATGTTATGATAATTATCTTAAAAAACTGGTAGACCTGCCTAATATCGTGTAGCTCCCCCGCGAGCTCGCAGAAGTGCCGCAACACGACGTGGCATGGACTCGACTAATGTCTGAAGTAGTGTTGGAGGGAATTGACACCATGAATCCTGCAGAGCTGTCCATAAACCCGTAAGAGCACGAGGGGGTGGAGATCCCTTCTGAACAGCACATTCCAAGGCATCCCAGATATGCTCAATAATGTTCATGTCTGGGTGCTTGGTGGCCAGTGGAAGTGTTTAAAGTCAGAAGAGTGTTACTGGAGTCACTGTGTAGCAATTCTGGACGTGTGGAGTGTCGCATTGTCCTCCTGCAATCGCCCAAGTCCGTCGGAACGCACAATCGATATTAATGGATGCAGGTGATCAGACACGATGCTTACGTACGCGTCACCTGTCAGAGTCGTATCTAGACGTATCATTGGTCCCATATCACTCCAACTGCACACGCCTCACAGCATTACAGAGCCTCCACCAGCTTGAACAATCCCCTGCTGATATGCAGAGTCCATGGATTCATGAGGTTGTCTCTATACCCGTACACGTCCAACCTCTCGATACAATTTGAAACGAGACTCGTCCGACCGAGCAAATGTTTCCAGTCATCAACAGTCCAACGTCGGTGTTCACGGACCGAGGCGAGGCGTTAAGCGTTGTGTCGTACATTCATCAACGGTACGGGAGTGGGCCTTCGGCTCCGAAAGTCCATATCGATGGTGTTTCGTTGAATGGTTCGCACGCTGACAGTTGATGGCCCAGTATTGAAATCTGCAGCAATTTGCGGAAGGGTTGCGCTTCTGTCGCGTTGAACGATTCTCCTCAATCGTCGTTAGTCCCGTTCTTTCAGGATCTTTTTCCCGCCACTGCGATGTCGGAGATTTGATGTTTTACCGGATTCCCGATATTCACGGTACACTCGTGAAATGGTCGAACGGGAAAATCCTCATTTCATTGCTACCTCGGAGATGCTGTGTCCCATCGCTCGTGTGCCGAGTATAACACCACGTTCAAACTCACTTAAATGTTGATAACCTGCCATTGTAGCAGCAGTAGCCGATCTGAGAACTGCGCCTGTCACGTGTTGTCTTACAGGGACGTTGCCGACCGCAGCGCCGTATTCTTCGTGTTTACTTATCTCTTTATTTGAATAGGCATTCCTATACCAGATTCTTTAGCGCTTCAGTATATTAGTTCAGAATTAATGTAACGGAATAACGGTTTTTGGGACAAAAGTGCAAATTAATATGCAAACAGAGAAAGTCACGAAGAAACTCTCAGACAATTGCCTCTCTACAGCACAAGCGAGTTTCTGATTCATTGTGTGAGAAACTGGCCAGTAGTGGCCGTCCGACAATTAAAGCATCAATCGCAGCGGTTTAACATGTGCTCCTGTCTTCTCACTACTATGCCGTGTAAGGCGGGTATCTTTAGCTGATGTCACTGTTGCCTAACCAATCCCAACTACTGTGCCGACCTCGTTCTCGAAGCTTCTAGGCGTTCTTGGCGTTAACGGAACCCGTTAGTAGCGCTGTGTGAGCGTGGAGCCGCATTGGCGGGTCACCCGGAGTTGTGTGGCCGTTTCCACAAATTGTTATTGAAAAGGCCTTCAGTTTGTGGCGCCAAACCGTGCCCTTTTTGTTAACGGCACGAGATGCTCGTCGAAAAGCGGCTTTCTGCCTTTGTGACGACTACGAGAGTTCATTAACCCGTGCTCTGAATCCAGAGATCAAATAGGGTGCCACCGCCGGCAGTTGAAGATAAAGGCCAAAGGCCCGCATTGTCCAAGGTCAGCGGTCACTGTCTTGTTGGACCGCATGAGGACAATGGCTACCCCGACAGAATTCCATGGAGGAGGGTACCCCTCCTAGTTAAAAGTCAAGCAGCAAAGATATGTGATACCTCTCGTCCTAAAAGACTCTCTGCCTCCTGTATTTAGTTTGGAATAGGACGTTATAAACGATTAGCGCACAATCTTCTATCAGCCCAGAGGGTTGAATCGAAATTTCAATACTTCTACTGGCGTGTTCTATTTAATTGCATCAATGTGAACCTCATTGGCCAAAATATTCACTGACGGCACTAAAACAAGAGAGGGCACCGGGTTTGCTTCCTTCTGCGGAGACCTACCATCTAGGCCATGTTTAAGCTACCGACGGAAGCCAGCATCTTCAGTCCTTGGAATTAAGGAAGCCATTCAATAAGCAGCATATCAGTCCTAGACATTGTTATTGTCACGGACGCTGCCATTTCGGTCCGCCCATTAGCGATGAGTCGGTGTTGCTCTGTGTGGCACACAACTATGATGGTTGATGTTGGACGGGCCACCTTTGGCCTTGTGTGCCGCTGGCGTCATCTGGAGTGAGCACGGCGATACTGCGGATGCGTTTCGCAGGGCCGTCTACCACTGTGGTCGCTGATGAGCCCAGTTGCTTTTGCGTGTGGGTGTCTAATGCCAGCAGATTAAAGGGTTGTCAGCCTCCCCGGTGCCAGCCCTTGCCTATGTGCGTCTCTGGATGGGTGTGACGCATGGCTCGCTGCAGGCTGCTTCCGCCAGGGTGTGGTGCGATGATCCCTTTCGTTCACTTCCTCTGAATTAGATCACTCTGGTGCGTCCCACCTAGCTCAGTGAGGCACGGCGCCAGCTGGTCTTACCTGCCACACATTTGTGAAAGGGTGGGACTCAGGTGTGCCGCTCGCCTCTTCGTCGAAAGTGAGAGTTGCTGGCAGACCAAGCATCAGAGTAGTTTGGCCTGGCTGCCTAATGTGCCCGTCAGCTCTCCAGGAAGTTTCCCTCACCAGATCTTCTCTGCGCCGTCTCTTCGGGAGGCGACTCCACCTCTGCCCCCTCCCTGCTTGTCTCCCATCACATTCTCACAAGTGCTAAGACGCATCCTGATTTAACATTAACATATCAACACTAGTGCAACGTCCAAAAATCTGAAAATGTTATTGAAAGAGCAAAGTAACTTTTGGATAAAGCAAGGTTACCCTTACACAACATAATATTACAATGAAAAAGAAATCAAAACATAAACTAATGTGTAACTTTGAATTATTTTATCTATATTAGGATATCGTTATGTAGCGCTACTACTGGATGGATCAGGATAGGTGTGGGGGACCCCAAATAATACTACCTTAAAGTGTCACTTAGTTCTGATACGGGTAAGAGTATAACACCATCCTCCACCAAGTACTTCCTAACTTTAAATGTATGAAACAGCGTAGAATATATAAAGAATGTAAAGAGGAACATGCACTATTCTAGTGACATACAGGGTGTTACAAAAAGGTACGGCCAAACTTTCAGGAAACATTCCTCACACACAAATAAAGAAAAGATGTTATGTGGACATGTGTCCGGAAATGCTTAATTTCCATGTTAGAGCTCATTTTAGTTACGGATGAGGCTTCATTCCAACGTGATCAAATTGTAAATTTTCACAATCAACATGTGTGGGCTGACGAGAATCCCACGCAATTGTGCAATCACGTCATCAACACAGATTTTCTGTGAACGTTTTGGCAGGCATTGTTGGCGATGTCTTGATTGGGCCCCATATTCTTCCACCTACGCTCAATGGAGCACGTTATCATGATTTCATACGGGATACCCTACCTGTGCTGCTAGAACATGTGCCTTTACAAGTACGACACAACATGTGGTTCATGCACGATGGAGCTCCTGCATATTTCAGTCGAAGTGTTCGTACGCTTCTCAACAATAGATTCGGTGACCGATGGATTGGTAGAAGCGGACCAATTCCATGGCCTCCACGCTCTCCTGGCGTCAACCCTCTTGACTTTCATTTATGGGGGCATTTGAAACCTCTTGTCTACGCAACCCCGGGACCAAATGTAGAGACTCTTCGTGCTCGTATTGTGGACGGCTGTGATACAATACGCCATTCTCCAGGGCTGCATCAGCGCATCAGGGATTCCATGCGACGGAAGGTGGATGCATGTATCCTCGCTAACGGAGGACATTTTGAACATTTCCTGTAACAAAGTGTTTGAAGTCACGCTGGTACGTTCTGTTGTTGTGTGTTTCCATTCTATGACTAATGTGATTTGAAAAAAAAATGGTTCAAATGGCTCTGAGCACTATGGGACTCAACTGCTGAGGTCATTAGTCCCCTAGAACTTAGAACTAGTTAAACCTAACTAACCTAAGGACATCACAAACATCCATGCCCGAGGCAGGATTCGAACCTGCGACCGTAGCGGTCTTGCGGTTTCAGACTGCAGCGCCTTTAACCTCACGGCCACTTCGGCCGGCAATGTGATTTGAAGAGAAGTAATAAAATGAACTCTAACTGGGCAAGTAAGCGTTTCCGGACACATGTCCACATAACATATTTTCTTTCTTTGTGTGTGAGGAATGTTTCCTGAAAGTTTGGCCGTACCTTTTTGTAACACCCTGTATAAAAATTTAAACTAAGTAATAAAACTTAAATTATTTTTCTATATTTGATCTTCTTTTATGTAATCGGGCCGCCTTTGTCGAGTTTCCTGTATGTTTACGGACTGTAGAAAACAGAACTAAAACCCCACGGACATGTCCATATGATGAGCCGATTTTACGAAATTTAGTGTTGTTTCAAAAACTAAACAAGATACTGTTCTAACAAAAACACAATGAAACAAACAGAAAAATTATGCGTTTGATACTCAGAATTCCACTGTAGATCTCCCTGCGCCGTCTGCTCCTACTGTGTTGGAGCCAATGTAGCGACTGTCAACGTTCTACAGCGTAATTCTGTCGTGTGTCTCGTGGCATGCAGTCTAGTCTCTGGGCAGCTGTTAAACTAACTGATTGGTGTGTTTCTGAAACTTTTGGAAGTACAATAAGATATTTGTTTCAACTTTCATATGCAACAAATTACGTGGCTCCATCGGCAAACGATTTCCCTTTTATCTTAGCTTATCTAAGAAAGTATTCTTTACCCGAGCCTTCTGTAAATCTCATTGCTGTCTGTTGTTTCAGGTCAGTTTTCTGGTGCCGTTGTAGGGCAATTTTCATAGCAGCGTTACTCTTTCGGTCACGGCGTCATGCACACACGCCCTCAGATATCGTGGTACCGAGCCAAAACAACAAATAATTCTGCGACCGAATTCAACTATGGTGAAAGCGGACTCTCTGTGATGACTTTAGTATCGTTTGTCGAACTTGGTGCTCCCAGTGAGGGCGAAGCCGTTTGCTCGTGCAAACAAAATTAGTCTCGAAGCACCGTTAGCAAACAGTTGCAGTATCAGCGCCCACACTGATGGCGAGACCTCACGATTGTGAAGAAAAGAATCAATCTCGACGGCCCTTCACTGCTGCCCGAAGGGTGGGCTCAGCGGTCTCTTCCTCATATTCGAAACTCCAGGAGACGGACTGTCGTACAAAGGCGTGGCCGTATGTGCCTGAAAGCAGTTCGATGTAGGTGCTGTGCTGAACAATCGTGCCACAAGTCTTCGATTTTCAAACTCACTCTCACTTTGTACCCCACCTCGTTACCAGAACCACTCACGAGAAAATGTAGCAAATTGATTATTAGCATAGTGACCATCATGGAGGTGGAATAGTGATCATCCTCACTCGCTACTCACTGACAGTATTGGGAGATTGCCGACTTTTTTTTCGTGCCTTGCTGCTTATCGCTTGACTGTCTCCCACAGAGAAAAAAAAACATCGGTGTACCAAAATAAATCATACAAAAACTCAGGGGAATATCCGATCTGTGGGTATTATGGGTCTGGCAAACCCATGTCCCCAGCTGTTAGTAGCCTTGTTTCCGATTTTCTGCTTTCAGTGCTACTATCTATCTATTACTATTCTATATCTGTCAGTATAAATGAGGATCTCTTACTATAGTATGCGTGCTGTATGAATATTTTAAGATAGGAGAACTCTGAGAAAGGAATGAGTAAGTTTAGAATCTTGAAAACAGGATGCGATAATACGATTGTTTAACCATTGGCTTCCCAATATGCGATGATATGTTAATATTGATTATATATGTCTTTTTTGTTCTTTATAGCTGAGTACGTAAAGTGCTGTCTGTGGATTTCGTAAGTATATTGATTCCCTTCAAGGCGCAAGAAGAATTGTGGTTTGTGTAACTTACGTGGCCCTGAAATATTATTGTGGTAGTCAAATATGAGCAGTTTTTCAGCAAATGGAGAATGGAACGGAAATATGGATCCTTTTTGTAGTCTTGATTGATGTTGAGCCAGAGCCTAAAAAATTATTCTGCGTTAATACTTGTCCTAGAAAAGCGACGTTTATGTGTTTTGCTGATGCTGTGAGCATTACAGCCTACTGTTTTCGCTGGTGCTGGATGCACTGCAGCCTATATGATTTGTACTGAGGAAGTTTCCCTCTTGAAGGTAGAGGATGATTAAATAATTTTGATTATGGGACCGAAGGAAAGCTTGGTTTAAGGTAATAAGGATGAAGCAAAACATTTGTCATTTAAACTACAGGAGGATTCGAATCTTTTGTGTCTGTTGTAAGTTCAATATGTTAAGATGATACTGTTTTACAGAATAGAGGTGACCACAATTTTGCCATTCATGAGAAATGAATCCAGAATAACCACCACAGGCGAAATAACTGATTTGGAAGCGAAAGGTAACGTAAAGAAGGGACGAAATCGCAGCAAAATGGGTAAGAAAATGTAGTATAACCTGTATGATGCAGACATCTTTACCGTTCTCAGAGTCATCTGCGTGATTAACTCTTGTGATAACGTAATTTTAGATGAAATTTTCTTACTGTTTTATGTGTGAATATATGAGTATGATAAATGTATAATTGCGAGTCTCTTTTCAGGTGTGTGAACTGGTATAAATGTTTTGGCGTGTAAATAACCATTGTTCTTTTTACTGTGTATGTTTAAGGAAAGTTTCTCCATATTTATCATGTGACAAGACGTAGGCAGCGAGCGTCAAGAAGAGGACGAATTAGAACAATGTTGTAGTGGTATATACACTTTGCTGAAGTAGCATTGAAGTAGCTTGTTGGATTAATTAGTAGTGGATAGAAGTAGAATTTTGAGTAATGCATGTTTATGGGTAGTTAGTTTGTAGAATAAACAACAGGCGTGCATGTGTGTGTGTGTGTGTGTGTAAATAACATGTAAACCCTATGCTGTCCTGACCTATACTTGCACAAGGCATAATCCTATTCATTTTAGTGAATTAATAAATAGCATTTGATTTATTAGAACGTAAGTGAACCACATTAGTGATGTGGATTTAAATATTATATTGTCAGTTCATTTAATTTTTATTTTTACATTGTCAAGTCATTTCATTTTTATTTTTTTTACATTGTCAAGTCATTTAAATTTTATTTTATACTGTCGATTCATCTAATTTTTTTTATTTAAAAAAAATTGTCTCACGTTTGTTCTTAAAAATTGTGAAAGACAATACTAAGTGGTATTATGTATGACATTGTGTAATCACATAACTACCATAAAAAATTTTTCTGTGAATGCAGTTGAGAACGTGAAAGCGAACCGGCTAAACTCTTACGAGGGATACAAAATGATGTGCGTGCACGTGGGCAGTTCTCCTCACGCGTAAATGCCCGTTGTAGACGGAAAAAATTTGTGGAACTTTCTTCGCCCTTTATTAGAGTGATGAACTGACCTGAAGAGAACTTTGCCCCCAATTTTGAGCTCGCGCACACGCGCATTTATATCTGCGCGTGTCTTCCTGCTGCGGGCAGCCTCCTGTGTTCGTTTAATGGCGTCTTCGACAACCTTTTTGCACTGCGCCCATGACATCGTCGGAAATTCTACAATATTTCTGATAGCGAAGCACAGCCACCGGTGCCAGACGTTTAATACATCCTGGAATTCTTTCAGGAAGTTGTTCCAGGAAGTATGTTGTTTTGAGCTGCATATCCTACATAGACTGCCTAACTCCTTCATAACCCGATCTGCAGGATTGTAGCTCGGATGGTGAGAAGATATAAAGACAGATCTGACGTTATGTCTCTTTTATGTGTCATTCCATAGTGTCGCACAAAATTGCGGACCATTGTCCTAGGTCATCTTGTCTATGCGTCCCACTTGCGGGAGGAAGTCGCTCCGGAAGGCCTGTAGACATTTAACGCGGTTTCCCTTTTCAGTGTCGTTAATGTCACGAATTTGGACGTTAGTTCTATGAACACAAGTATGGCAATACTCCTCTTTGTCCGAGGCAGAGGTCGTATTAGAATTGTAGCGGCAATGTGTTCCAGTTTGCTGGGCACAGTAGAGTAGACGGGTACTTGCATACTCGTCGTTGTATGTTACTCTTTCTGACAGTCTTCTTTCCACATTGTTGAACTGTCCTGTAGTCCTCAATTTGAGAAAACATTTCCTCGCTCCAAATTGTCCGTAGCAGCATTGGGTGTACGAGATCAGTTCGTCGATCAAGTGTTCTAGAATACAAACACGTCACAGTGAGTCATCCACACGCCCTCTTCGGAACTAGATCCTCTTACTGAGGAGGTAAAATTGTCTAACTGTCGCCGTCTTCATGTCCTTACATTTCTCTTTTATGCTGACAAATGGCATGTCCTTATCCTGCTTGTTCTTCATATCTTTCATATAGTGATTATGTCCTCTTTGAGTGCTACCTTTCTCATATAATACAGTATAAAATGGTTTCCTTCTCTCTTCTTCTGTACTTTCGACAAATCCTACTGTAGAATGCGACAGAGCGTCAGCTATTATATTAGAGCTCCCTTTGATGTGGATAATCTTGAAATCGAATTTTTAAAGCAGGAGCCCCCATCTCATCAGCCTCATGTGACTCAACTTAGCCTCGAGGAGGGATTCTAGTGCCTTATGGTCAATATAGACACGTGTCTTTCGACCATATAAGAAGTATCTGAACTTCTGGAACACCCATACAATGGCAGTTGCTTCAAACTCTGTGACTAAATAATTTCTGTCACTTTTTGTGAGCACACTGCTACCAGTCCGATTGCTTTCCATACCAGGGTTGCGCTTCCATGTATTTCTGGAAAATCATGACGCCTAATCCCGAGTACGAGCTATCCGTTATCATGCAAAAATCCTCGCTGAGGTTTGGATGTGACGGAATAGGCGTTTGTATCAGAGCCGATTTGAGCAACTGGAACTGCAGTTCAGCTGCCTCGTCCCACTCCCAGCGTGTTTTCTTCCCTGTCACTTCGTTAAGTCACTAACTGCCCAATGTTTTCATATGCACGAACCGCCAGTAGAAACTGAAGAACAGAAAAAAAACGTGTATTTGACGCCTGGTTGTAGGGCCTGAGAATTGCACTATTGCCTCTATTTTCTCGAGATCCACCGAGATGCCATCTCCCATGATTATATGACGCAGGAATTGGACACTTGTGAAGCCGAAATATGACTTCTCTATATTCACAGTTGCGCCGCGTTCCTTAAATATACAAGGTAGTTCTTGTAAAACAGAACAGAGTATTTCCCAAGAGTTTTCCGCAATTAGTAGGTTATCCATGTACTTTGTGATTCTCCCCCTCAGAAAGTCGCTGAAGATGCCATGAAGACCTCTGATACACGCGGCTGATGACACGGTGAGACCGAAAGGCAACCTTCTGAACTGACAGCACTTTCAAAATGCAAAGAAGGCAGTGTGCTGAGTGCATTAAAGATGTAACTCG
Organism: Schistocerca nitens; assembly: GCF_023898315.1. Taxonomy (NCBI): domain Eukaryota; kingdom Metazoa; phylum Arthropoda; class Insecta; order Orthoptera; family Acrididae; genus Schistocerca; species Schistocerca nitens. The sequence goes on along the minus strand of NC_064616.1, from coordinate 141,156,680 downwards.
ATCTACCAGAAACTGCTGCGGAGATCGATCAAGGAGAATACCGATACCGGATAAAAGTTTTGGTGCAACCCTTCCAACTTCTCCGGTCTGTCTGTTTCAATGTTGATCACCATGTTTATCTGCCTTGCTTCTAAGACCAGCCCGTCTTTCTTTACTACGTCCTTTATGGTGTTATTGTAGATCGAAATAGTCGGTTCAATTACGCCGAACTCTAATACCCTAGCGATTTCACTGGCACTTTATCTCGGTAGATATGCGGGATTACACATGTAGCCACAGAGAACTTTGCGTATCGTCTGGAAGAGACGGTAACATGTACTCATATAATTTATTTACCTCGATAGGCATTGATTCCACCACCTTCACTGCGGACGCACAAGTACGTTCGACCTCCTGTAGGAATCTCAAAGTAATGAGCATGGCGAACATGGACGAGGACTGCGGACAGGTTGAATTATGTGGGAATGTAGATCGGCTGAGAAGTATGCTCAGATTGTCCGCGCTATTGCTGTAAACGCTGTGTCCGGGTGTCGCAGTGGTTATAGTAAGTGTCTAGTAAGCAGGAGGTCCCATGTTCGAATCCCAGTCTGGCACACATTTTCACTCGTTGATTCCGCATAACGTCCCGATGCAACTGACATCTATAGTTCCTTTACTTTCTCCCCCCTCCACCCTTCAACCTTCAATTTACAGCAGTCGACAGACCCTTATATCTGTCGACACTGCACAAAACCCTCAGACACTCCTCTAGTACAGATGATGCGTCGAAAAGACGCAAATTAAATAACGAATTGAGTTAATCAATCGTTAATCGGATATTGTACACTATTAGAAGCTATCAAGGTGAAGTGGTCTGTTAAATATAAAACCTAAAAACCCTGAGTTGTTGTTTTGGGAACTCCAACAACAGATCAGAACACCACAAGCCAAAGCTGTGTACATTAACGACCAAATAATGCATGGGGACGCTTCCCTGACGACGGCTGCGAGATGAAGTCCCCTGAACTCCAAACAGGTAGCCTCCGGACAGAAGACTGATCGATGCCCGTACCTGAAAATTATGAATATTTTCTGGATGAAAGGACAAGGAAATTTCTGTCGGAAATTATATGCAGCGGGAGCTGCAGAGTGACACAACTTTTTACAAGGAAATAACAAAAAATATCCATCAGTATTGACTTCTGTTTCTTCTGGCTTCTAACAACACGTCAACAGGTCTTTCTGTTTTGCAGCCGGTCTTTCAGATGAAGTAGGGCATGGAGTACATCTTCCACGGTCCTCGTCTTTTGAATACATTGACACTTTTTCATTCTTCCATTCAGTGCAAGAATTTTTAATGGGCATTTCGTGTGGATACTTATGCAACACTTTGATCGTACTGCATTTGGAGATCTTACACACTGCATTGACAACCGTGTTTCGAAACAGTCGTCCGTGATTTGATACTTGTAACAAGGCTAGGGGAACACAATAGCACTGAAAACGCGTTTTTTGAAGAAAAAGGCATTTTGGGCATTTTCCATTTCCATTCTCGATATATTCGATTGGTCTCTCCACAGACACCTCTCCGATGTGGCTGCACCTGCGATAGGTTGACCGAAGCTCGTGAGCTACGCCACGGTAGCCAGGTCGTAGTCGTTTGTAAAGAGAAGTGCGTGTGTGTGTATGAATAATACTGCACTAGCCCGATGTGACTCCAGAACTCTGCTGTGTGTGCCAGCAAGCAAATAAAAAAAAGGGTTCGTAATGAGTCGTGAGGCGGGGGCTTTGTTTTACCGAGCGAACAAGTACGCACACGCTGTGGGGGCAGTGCAGGTTCCGACAGGCTTGCGTCGAGTGGACGCACGGCGCACGGCGCGTGTTCCAACTGGCGCGCCGGGCGCGAAGGGTTAACTCTCGCGTGCGCCACACTGCTCTCTGCTGCACGCTTTGTTCCTTCCTACCGCTCACACCAAAGTGTCCATTTCTTCTGACGGCGTCTGACAGACACTGTAAACATTTATTTGTTAGAACTTTAATGACAGAGTAATGTAACGTAGATACCCACAGTTTCAGAGAGAACTGTTCGAGATGTTGCTGCAAGGCTCTTCGCAGATGATATACTCAACAGGGGAACACTTCGTTTCTTTTTTCAGTCCTTATTATTTAACCGTTTGTAGCTTGCACCTGTTACATAAGAACTTTGAAGACGTTTACTTTAAGAAGCCATAGTTTTATCTCAGTAGTAAGATTACAGTTTTATTCCACGACGGGTTTTGGCATATTCAACATTCTCAAGGGATTCTGAAACGCCTTGCTACAAAAAAACGGCTCTGAGCACTATGGTACTTAACTTCTGAGGTAATCAGTCCCCTAGAACTTGGAACTACTTAAACCTAACTAACCTAAGGACATCACACACATCCATGCTCGAGGCAATATTCGAACCTGCGACCGTAGCAGCAGCGCGGTTCTGGAATGAAGCACCTAGGACAGCTCGGCCACAGCGGCCGGCAAGGATATGTGCACAATATCTCAGTGATAGTTATATAGAAAGTACGATACGATGGGTGCCGTGCGACTGTAGCGCCTAGAACCGCTCGGTCACTCCAGCCGGCGCCTTACTACATTTCACTATCTAAAAGCGAACCAAAAGCTACGTGACATCGTCCAAATTCATGAAAAGACATATACAGGGTGGTCCATTGATAGTGACCGGGCCAAATGTCTCACGAAATAAGCATCAAACGAAAAAACTACAAAGAACGAAACTCGTCTAGCTTGAAGGGGGAAACCAGATGGCACTATGGTTGGACCGCTAGATGGCGCTGCCATAAGTGCAACGGATATCGACGGCGTTTTTTTTCTTTTTTTAAATAGGAACCCCTATTTTTATTACATATTCGTATAGTACGTAAAGAAATATGAATGTTTTAGTTGGACCACTTTTTTCGCTTTGTGATAGATGGCGCTGTCATAGTCACAAATGTATAAGTACGTGGTATCACGTAACATTCGGCCAGTATGGATGGTATTTGCTTCGTGATACATTACCCGTGTTAAAATGGACCGTTTACCAGTTGCTGAAAAGCTCAATATCGTGTTGATGTATTGCTATTGTGTTAAAAATGCCCAACGGGCGTGTGCTATGTATGCTGCTCGGTATCCTGGACGACATCATCCAAGAGTCCGGACCGTTCGCCGGATAGTTACGTTATTTAAGAAAAAAGGAAGTATTCAGCCACATGTGAAACGTCAACCACGACCTGCAACAAATGCTGATGCCCAAGTAGGGGTTTTAGCTGCTGTCATGGCTAATCCGCACATCAGTAGCAGACAAATTGCGCGAGAATCGGAAATCTCAAAAACGTCGGTGTTTAGAATGCTACATCAAAATCGATGCACCCGTACCATGTTTCTATGCACCAGGAATCGCATGGCGACGACTTTGAACGTCTTGTACAGTTCTGCCAATGGGCACAAGAGAAATTACGGGGCCGGCCGGGGTGGCCGTGCGGTTCTAGGCGCTACAGTCTGGAACCGCGCAACCGCTACGGTCGCAGGTTCGAATCCTGCTTCCGGCATGGATGTGTGTGATGTCCTTAGGTTAGTTACGTTTAAGTAGTTCTAAGTTCTAGGGAACTGATGACCTTAGACGTTAAGTCCCATAGTGCTCAGAGCCATTTGAACCATTTTGAAATTACGGGAGGATGACAGATATTTTTGCACGCGTTCTATTTAGCGACTAAGGGCCATTCACCAACAGTGGTAACGTAATCCAGCATAATATGCACTATTGGGCAACGGAAAAACCAAGATGGCTGTGGCAAGTGGAACATCAGCGACTTTGGCGGGTTAATGTGTGGTGCGGCATTATGGGAGGAAGGATAATTGGCCCCATTTTATCGATGGCAATCTAAATGGTGCAATGTCTGCTGATTTCCAAAGTAATGTTCTGCCGATGTTACTACAAGATGTTTCACTGCATGACAGAATGGCGATGTACTTCCAGCATGATGGATGTCCGGCACATAGCTCGCGTGCGGTTGAAGCGGTATTGAATAGCATATTTCATGACAGGTGGATTGGTCGTCGAAGCACCATACCATGGCACGCACGTTCACTGGCTCTGACGTCCCAGGATTTCTCGCTGTGGGGAACGTTGAAGGATATTTGCTATCGTGATCCACAGACAACGCCTGATAACATGCGTCAGCGCATTGTCAATGCATATGCGAACATTACGGAAGGCGAATTACTCGCTGTCGAGAGGAATGTTGTTACACGTATTGCCAAATGCATTGAGGTTGACGGACATCATTTTGAGCATTTATTGCATTAATGTGGTATTTACAGGAAATCACGCTGTAACAGCATGCGTTCTCAGAAATCATAAGTTGAAAAAGGTACATGTATCACATTGGAACAAGCGAAATAAAATGTACCTACGTTCTGTATTTTAGTTTAAAAAACCTACCTGTTAACAACTGTTCGTCTAAAATTGTGAGCCATATTTTTGTGACTATTACAGCGCCATCTATCACAAAGCGAAAAAAATGGTCTAACTAAAAGTTTCGTTCTTTGTAGTTTTTTCGTTTGACGCTTATTTCGTGAGATATTTGGCCCGGACACGATCAGTGGACCGCCGTGTATATAGCACTGTCGAGTGTGGAATAAGTTTTACATCATATCCCTTACAGTCATCCGACAAAAATGTCGTTGCTTAAATACAAATCAACTGTGGCAACAAATAGAGTGAAAATACGCATTTATTCTATTTAATAGCTCTAGGGAATCGTTTACCATATTTGGAGGGGTTCGCCAATACTCTTTGTCATAATGGCGGGTTCCGAGTTTATATAACAATATACTATATTCGTAATAATAATAATAATAATTATTATTATTATTTTAAAATTAAATTAACCACACAATGCCTCTTGTTACATATGTGTAATATGCATTATTTTCACAATAACTTAATATTTACCGCGAATGCCTGACTAACAGTTATGTAACAAAATTAGGAATGCATTCGATTTCGCTACAATAGAAATTTAATCTGCCTTCTTCTTTGGGTTCTAACAATACTAACAACAGTACCGAAACCCATGGAAGGGTTACATGGCGATCGGGTCTTTGACTTTCAACACTATTCAACTACATCTTTCGTTGTGGCAAACGCAGTAAGTTGTTAGTTGTGTATCAGAATCATTCCTGTTCACATTAAAATGGATAACTGGTTGGAAAGTGGAAATGTGAAAGGGAAACAGGGTTCAACAAAATCGCAAGGTAGTGTTGTGTCAAAAGGTCATTCAGCTTCTAGTGATGTAGGTCAACCCGACAAACCTTAACCGTTTGTAAAGAAAAGAACGTACGATGATAATTACATTACGTTTGAATTTTCATATATTGGTGACAAGGTCTGTCCAACAACTCAGTGTATTGGTTGCGGCGACATTCTTGCTAACAGTAGTCTGAAACCTTCTCTACTTAAACACCGTTTAAAAACTAACCACTTCACCCACGTAAATAAATCTGCTGATTTCATTTTACACGAAAAGCTAACGAGTAGAAAAACGATTTAAATACTTTTGTATCCGCTGCAAACCGTGACAATGAGAGTGCTCTTGAAGCATCTTATGGCGTTGGTTACAGAATTCCTAAAACTGCAAAACCTTATTCAATAGCTAACGATTTAGTGCACTCATGTATGAATGGCGTAATACAGTGCATGCTTGGAGAATCTTTCACAAAAATGTCAATATTCTACCCTTGTTCGACGATACGATCAACCGCCATGTCAAATTATGTCGAAAATGAAATTTTGTAAAGTGTTCATGCCAGTTCTTCTTTTACGATTTAACTTGACATATCGACTGATGTTGCCAATTTAGCCATTTTGTTACTGTTCGTCCGTTACATTAGGGGGGGGGGGGGAGTCAGTATAAGATACGTTTCTATTCTGAAGACCCTTAGAAGAGAGAACTACGGGGGGATATACCTAAGTTAACCGACGAATACTTTCACGAAAATTTAATATATTGGACTCGTTGTGTAGGCATTTGATCATATGGTGCGAAATCTATGACAGGGTGTTACGATGAGTTTTTTGCCAAGGTGAAATTGGTAGCGCGAAACGCTTCTTGGACACATTGTTACACTCATAGACTGGCTGTTGTTTGAAAATGCATGACCGATGGATTGAAACCTCTCCTGGATGATACAGTGAAAACAATTTATTTTATTAATGTTCGCCCTACAAATTCCCGAATCTTTGCAGTGTTTTGTGATGAAATGGGAGGCGTTTATAAGTGTTTATTGTTTCACACTGAAGTTAGGTGGCTATCTCGAGGTAGAACTATTTCCAGACTGCATGAGTTATCGACGAAAATTACGTTTTTCTCACCAGCCATGCCCTTCACAAAGCAAAGTGCGTGGAACATGAAATCTGGCTTCAGAATTTAGCTTATTTGGCAGATATTTTCTCAAAAATTAACAGTTCAAACATATCTCTCCAGGAGTCCATTATAAACGTTTATATTGTGCAAGACTGTATCTAATCTTTCATTAAAAACTTAATTTTTGGGAAACGTGGTTCAACATCAATCAAACCGAGTGCTCTGATATCCTTCACGACTTCCTGGTGTAAAATCATCTTTCTTTGGACGAAAAATCTATAAAATGGTTAAGGAACATTTCAAGGGTCCTGTACAAACCTTCGGAGAACATTTCCCTGCTCTGTCCATTAATAACAGTTGGATTCGCAATCCCTTCGAAGAGTCAACCATTTTAGAATCCACAGTAAGCGTCAATGAAAAAGAGCAGCTTCTTGAAATTTCCATTGATTTTCAGTTACAAATTTATAAATCTTTGTCGTTAGTTGGATTTTGGTTAAGTTTAAAGGAGTTCCCACTTTTAGCGAATAAAGCCCTAATGGCTTTATTATCTTTTCATCCATATATCTGCGCGAAAAGTCGTTTTCTTCATATGCCTATTTATAAAATAAATACAGAAACAGACTTTCTGCTGAAAGTGATTTGAGACTTCATTTAAGTTCTGTGGTTGCTTACTTCAAAGGTCTGATCCATGGAAAGCAGGCGCAACCTTCTCACTGAATTTCAAAGAAGAAATGAGTTTTCGCAATGAAAATTTGTATTTATTATTGCAACTAGGCCTACCTGTTGTGTAACTTTTAAACTATAACTGGAGTAACTTTACGTTTTAAACGCTAAGGGCTAAGTTAATTTAAAGTTATTAAAGCTTTTTCTTGGAATTGAATTATGTGCATGTCTCCTGTATGTATATTTAAAAGTCGGTGGATTACCCAACTTAGATCGTTGTAGAAGGGGCTCACGAGTCTAAAAATGTTGGGAACCTCTGATATAGCGGTAAAGTGCTTGACTAGACACCGAGAGGACCTAAACGCAAGTTTTTCAGCCGTCGTTTTAACCTGACCGCCAGAAAGAACACGTGGTTCGGATTCCACGTTAAACTGTAGGTACCCTTTCCCTGTTAGAATAACTGAGCTGCCGAAGTGGTGTCCAGCAGATAGACTTGCACCAGGCCATTGAAGCCTATGAAGTTACTATTATCTACCACCTTATACAAATTAAGTTTGTACGGAACCCTCTGAGTATTACTCGCACTTGTCTGGTTTTTTATTTTTTGTGTTATGCTATTCTTTGCAACAGTGAAAAAAGTTTTTGAATATCTTATTTCTCTCATTATAGCTTTCAGCTTCCGTTATTTCCCACAGTCGGTGACAGACCACGACGGACACTATAAATTGTAAACCATCTCGAGCGGTGACTCATCGTATAAACTTGCTGGGATTTTCATGCATGTGGCACCTTGATCTAGGTAAACACTCGTAAATGGCTTTTGGATCCAAAACTAGTTGTATAATCATGGAGAAGTTTTAATAAATATACAGCTCAAGTGACAATGCGTCGCCTTCTTTCAGTTCTTCGTCTGTCCGATAGCGATCCATACAACTGACGAAGTGATGAAACATTGAGTTAGCAATGAGAAGAGAAAATATAAATCCTCGTCTTCAGAAACTTTCACCTTTCCAAGAGACCAACTGTTCAAATTATTTATTCTGCGAGTAACAGAACATAAGAACCCGCCTACATTGACGTAACAATTGTAAAATATATCTGATATGTACCTTAAGCTATAGCTACATGTAATAAATGTAAGCTTAGTTTGTTCGCGCGTGTCGCTACAATTCCGCAACCCACCCTCACAGCCCCATGGGGTTAGTATGGTATGATAATCTTTCATACATGATCCATGAAGACATTTCACTTACGAATATTGTATTGTAGCATATAAAGTGCAAATTGAGGTGACGCTCTGGTAGTGTGAAAGACTTGTATTCGCGAGAAGCAACGTTCAGATCCCTGTCCTACCTTCTAGATTTAGGTTTACGGTTGTTCCCTTAAATAGTTTAAGAAAACTGCCGAGAAGATTCCATTGAAACAGATTCGGCTGTTTTCCAGTCCCGTCCTTGGTTCAAATGGTTCAAATGGCTCTGAGCACTATGGGACTTAACTTCTGAGGTCATGAGTCCCCTAGAACTTAGAAGTACTTAAACCTAACTAACCTAAGGACATAACACACATCCACGCCCGAGGCAGGATTCGAACCTGCGACCGTAGCGGTCACGCGGTTCCAGACTGTAGCGCCTAGAACCGCTCGGCCACATCGGCCGGCTCCTCTCCTTGCTCTATCATATTCTATGCCCCGGTTATACTGACCTCGTCTCCGACGGGACTTAAAATCGATATCTTCCTTTCCTTTTATAATGTAAAATATGAGAAATGCTTTTCAGTCTCGTTATGAATCAGTTCCAAGCCATCAGGAGTCAGAAACTTTATTTCTTGAGGATAAATAGAAACCTAGTCTTGGTGAACACAGTACGTAAAGCAAACGACAAAGGTAACCATTTTATGTTAAAAATAGTTGTAAATTGGGCGAAATAGGTTTTATGCTGGATCATTATATACTGCGCCATGTGAAATACACAGCTGAAATAAATAAATGATATTTTTCTTTGGTATCTTTTCCAACCCTATAGCACTTAGTACGGGTACGAATTTCATCGCTAGGGGACGAATAAAACTTTCTTAACCCAAAAAAAGAAATTATGATACGGAACGCGTGAGACAAACAGTGCACCAGAAAGATGAATGATTAATAGGAACTAAGTTGTATCCACTAACATAACGTTTCCTTTGACAACAAGTAGAGTAAACGCTTTCGCATGTCGCGGCGAGAAGGAGAGCGACATGAATATTCAGCAAAGATAAAACGCTGTGACGCAGGGAGCCAGAGCGTCCCGCCGCCTGCAGCTGTTAGCAGCTCACTGACGAAATTCGTTTACGAATGAGTCGTATCTGCCACTGGACTGTGCTGGGGTTTGCAAAGTGCTTCCAAAGAACGTTGGTAGCTGCAGTACTCCACTGTAAGTCCAACAGAGACTTGTTCACTGAACAGTGAAACACGTAGCCTGCTATCTTCTGCTGTCGAGATGAGTACGCATCATTGAAGGGGTGCATTCGAAAGTATTTTACAAGCGCACCATTCTAAAATACTTTCTCGTGCTATACTGTTATCCATTGCTTAAGTATTATTAGTAGATCAGACAGTCTTCCTGAATAGGGTACTTAAAAGATTACAGAAATCAGTAAGACATTTGGCAGACTACAGCGTCAAAAAATGTAAGTAAATAAATATGACCAGGGCACTGTGGGCCTAGTGCAGATACACGTTAGGTAGCCTAATGAGGGCAGATGGGGAAATAATAATGGTCTTTTACAGTGGTTGTTCTTCATATTTATATTCATTTTCCTATTTTCCCGACGAAGTTTAACTTTTGGACACAAGGATAGTTCCAGATTTGGTGGCATGGTAGTTATTCAGTTCTCACTCGCTGCTATAATGCATGAAAAGTGTAAATTATAGGAAAGAAAGGAAGGTAGGATTTATTGTTTATTCGACTTTGAGTCATTACGGACAGTTCATTAGCTCCTTCAGGAAAAGTTGTTGGAGGGAATCACCCAAGCCATTGTTGAGAGACTTTCTCAAACTATTTCATTCGGACAGTAGGACATTACAAACAAAAAGGCCAAATCCTGTTTCCGTCTTTCGATTTGACGCCACTTCAGCGACTTGCGCGTCGATGGGGATGAAATGATGATGATTAGGACAACACAACACTCAGTTCCTGAGCGGATAAAATCTACGACCCAGGCGGGATTCGAACCTGGGCTCTTAGGATTGACATTTTGTAGCGCCGACCACTTTTTTTTTTTAAGAAAAAGTAAAATAAAAATAAAAACGCGTTTCCTCCGCTTTATGGTCCAACAATGCGACCACTTTTTTTTTTTTTTTTTTTGGGAACAGGAAGGCAGGGTAAACAAACAATCTTTATTCGTACAATTGTGTTGTCCGAGGGATAAGAAAAGTATCGAGACAGCAAAAACAATTTGGATACCATAAAATCAACGTAAAGGCCGTCCTCTTTTTTTTTTCTTTTTCTTTTTGTAACATGAATAAAGTAAATGACAATCCTAGTCACGGGCGGGAGTGAAAATGAAGTTATCATCTGCATCACAATCCCTACAGCACGCGGTGTCGCATCTAAAATCTGGCAGAAAGCCGTATAATCTTGACCATTTCTGCCATTGTGGGCGGCATGTATTTCTCCTGCGTCGACCATTCAAATGACCATTATCTGAGGCGGTTTCGGTGTTTACCATCCTGGATATCGCCAGCTTGAGACGAGACGCTAGTAGTCGTGCAAAGATTTTATAGTCGGTGTTTAGCATAGTGAGAGGCCGATATTAATTAACACTGCGACTCCCCTCCGTCTTCGGGATGGGAAGAAGAAAGCCCGTCACACAATCCGACGGTAGGCGCATGCCCGGACGCATCGCCTCATTGTACATCGACACCAACTGTGGCATCATCATGTCCACGAATTCTCGATAAAACTCTAGCGTAATCCCATCTGGCCCTGGTGATTTATTGGCCGCTCCTTTTGTGAGTGCCACCTTTATATCGTCTTCTGTGAGTTGCTCCATAAGCGCTGCCTTATCCGTCTCTGTCAGTGTCGTTTGCAGAGGTTGCAGTATCTCCTCCCCCACCCGACGGTCCGTCGGTGTACCGGCATAGAGGTGCCGGAAATGCTCTAAAAATTCATTTGCAATGTCCTGTTGTGTCGTCAGTTGACGGCCATCTAAACCGTGGAGCACTGTTGCCAATGCCCGGCGGTAACGTTTATGTTCCCGCGACACATGGTGCATCGAGGTACGTTCCCCAGTGATGGTGTCGAGACATCTTGCCCGTATTGGGATGCCACCCAGTCATCGTCGCGTGATCGATAGGATTTGTGCCTTGACACGATGAACTTCCACATGATGTTCTGCAGACGGCACCTGGAATGACAGCTCACGAAGCATGGTGTAATAATAATCGAGAGTGTCTCTTTGCCATCTCGTCTTATCCCGACCGTACTGTATTAGAGCTCTTCTTATTGCCGGTTTAGTACACTCGAGCCACCATTGAAGCACGGAAGTATATGTTGGTAGACGGCGTTGACATGTGGCCCATACGTCCTCGACTCTCTGGCGACATTCGGGGTCCGCCAAAAGTGACGAATTGAGCTTCCATGTCCCGCGTCTCCTCCACACACTTTGCCTAGGGAGTGATATGGTACAAATGTAAGACAGATAATCAGTAAATGCCGCAGGCCATCGTTCCGCGTCGACCACCTTGTCCTGTAGGCCAACCGAAACATATATTCGATCGAGTCAGCTCGCCGAGTGACTGGTAAAAAAGGTATATCCCTCACGGTTCCTATGAATCATGTCCCAGGTGTCGCTTAACTCCAGATCCCGGCATAGCACATGCAATTCACGACAGGTATTGTAATGTGAAGTCTGGTCTTTTTGGGCTAAAACACAAGTGAAGTTACCACCTATAATGAAATGATCGAATCTGCCGGTAAATAAGGGCACAATCTCTTCCGAATAATATCTCGCACGCACCCGTCTGTTGTCTGTGCCGGAAGGGGCATAAACATTGAGAATGCGAATTCCATTAACAGTCATCGCCAGTCCTCGTGCCGAAGGCAGATAAGCCAGGTCGCGAACCGGAATCCCGTCCCGGACCAATATTGCCGTTCCACTGTTGTTGTTCGAGTGCGGCGAGGTGTAGGAGATGTATACATGTACTTCCTGGAACTCAGGAATGTAAATTTCCTGCACCATCAGTATATTCACATCCGACGCGTATATCATGTCCCTAAACAACTGCTGTTTCACGGGCAATCTAATGGTATTTACATTCACTGTCCCTATTATGTATGCCTGGGGTCGAGTAGCTGTCATCTCCAGATGATGTTAAAATGACAAATTTCACCATATCGATAGTCCCTTTGCACATCCGCAGAGGGTCGCCCAACGGACGTGTCCCTGCGGCATTAGGATTCTTGAGATGCGGACGGATGCAAGTCCCCACCAATAGAATTGTCCGCATCGGTGATTTCGTCGTCCTGCTCATACCAGCTGATATTATTGGGGTGCTCCAAATTTTCCTGTGCGGCATTGACGTGTGATATCTGTTGTTCCTTCGCAGCTTTAGACTCCGCCGCAGAATGGATATCAGGTCCCTGAGCGCATGCGTCGTCTGAACGACATGACATCTTTTCACTATCCGAATTCATATGGTCTGCAACATCCGAAGTTTGTGGCTCCAAGTGAGACAGGTCCATAGTGTTAGACTCATCTGGGCTCCCAAGAAGAGAAGGGAGCGTCTCCGCAGAGTTTAGTCGGCGCTTCTTGCGGCGCTTTGGCGAGCGTTGTTTGCGGGCTCTAGCCTCTGGTGTTGGCGAATCTTGCCTCTCCTGCGTTCTCGCCGCCGCTACAACGCCCTGGAGCCGTTCCACTTCAGCTTCCATGCCTATTGTGATGCTGTCATCCTCTTTCTGCACCACCTATAGTGTCTGAGATTGGAGGTTGGTCGGAGCCATTCCTTCTTCAGTGGGGTCCGAAGGCGCCTCAGTCAACTGCGGCGTCGGTTCGATAGTGCGCTCCGACCTCGGCGTCACCTCCCCGCGAAGCGCCGTCACGTAAGTCATCGGCAGTGACGTTGGTGTAGTCGGATTCCGGAAGTCTCCGCTGGGGAGTTGCACGAGTCTCCTCTGCATACACGCAGATCGAAGATGTCCTTCACCACCACACACGGAGCATGTCCGGGGCTGTCCATCATAGATGACAATAGCTCTACAGCCGCCGATGTGTATGTATGATGGCACATGTTCCGTAAGGGCAATTCGCACCTGTCGGACACCAATGTGCACTTGATACGCGCTAAAAATAGCCCAACGTTCGGCCGTATGACTAATAACTCTGCCATATGGCTGGAGTGATTCAGTGACCAATGATTCGGGTGCCTCGAAAGGCAGCTCGAAGACTCGAATCGTACGCACGCCCAGGCCCGAATGAGCGACGAAAAGTTCGCCAATATGACCATCGGAGTGTCGGAACTGGAATCCTCGTTTGGCGGCTTCAATGATCCTATCGCATGCTGCGTCGTCAATCATCTTTACGTAAAGAGTGCTGCTCACGATTGATAAATGAATTCCAATATTCTCCGTGTAATTAAGATGCACTTCATCCCTCACGAAACGTTCGATTTCGAAAGCCTTCTGTCTTGCATACTCGTTACAGAACGTGAACTGTATCGTGGTTTTTCGGAAATTGTGTGCCATTGCGTTCGATTCAAACAGCAACACAGGCGAGTGACGACGGTGTAAACACCGCTTCTTCCGCGAACGTTCGCAGCCGGGACGTAAACAAGTCCGAGCTGCTCCGCGGCTAAAGGCGGACTGCCCACTCAGCTACTGGGGGCGGACATTATAAATTATGAAAGAATAACATTGGGAAGTTGTGCTACATAAGACCCATAATATCATTGGAGGTATGCAGAAAGAAATGCTGTCTGGATATGATGATGTATCAGTAGGAATATATAGACCTTTAATATTACAAAAACCTGCAATATTGTTTACGATATATTTGTGGATAGGTGACAATTCCCTATGATGGCAAGGATACTATAATTACCTCATGTCACAAGAAAGGAGACAGACAAGATTCAAAAAATTGACTCAAAAACCTTATCCGCAATATACACGATGTTCATGAAAATCGAACCAAAGGCGTAGTAAAAAACGCCTTTGATTATTATCAGGCAAAGAAAAATAGATATGGAACATTAGACCATTTTTAAGGAATTGAAAATGATAAGAGCAATCTGGCAAGAAGACTTCGTATCTACAAAATTATCCTTAGCGCACCTAAGGAAAATTTTCAGGTCCTTAATCTGGGAAAGTTAAGGAGAATTACGTGTTAATGCAACATAGCTGAGCCAGCTGCATTTTGTGGACAACATTTTTCTATTTGCTTCTTCAACAACGAGTGACAAATGGAAAAAAAATCTTAGCAGAGCAAGTTTGCACGTAGGTCTGAAAACTAATTGCAGTAAGATTATGATAACCTATATCGAACAATAAAGGAAAATAGGACAAGTTAACCATGAAGTCATACAATCAGTTCATGATTCTTTTCTTTTTTTCTTCAGATCAGTTGAAGACAACGACTTAATGGATGGCAAGAAATTGAACAGAAGTGGCCTAAGAGCTTTCGGTGAACTATTTAGGTTCCCCAACTGAACCCACTGTTGCGTCTTAATAAGAAAGTTAAAAATATGTGAGTCTTAACAGTTTTGACTTGTGGTAGTGAGTCACGGACTTTTAAAACGAAAATCGTTCAAAAACTGTAGACTGGACAGCGATCAATGGGAGAAGCATGTTGGGTTCTATTAGGAGAGGTAGGAAAACGTGCAAATGGATCACGAAACAGACAAAGTGAATTACATAAATATGAGTGTAATAAATGTCAAATGTATGTGTATGAGACATTTGTCTAGGGGAATGGATGGTTAATGGACCAAGGAAGTTCTTATCTGGACTCCGAGAGAGACGGAAAGATCGATACGACTGCCTAATGCCGGCCGAAGTGGCCGTGCGGTTAAAGGCGCTGCAGTCTGGAAACGCAAGACCGCTACGGTCGCAGGTTCGAATCCTGCCTCGGGCATGGATGTTTGTGATGTCCTTAGGTTAGTTAGGTTTAACTAGTTCTAAGTTCTAGGGGACTAATGACCTCAGCAGTTGAGTCCCATAGTGCTCAGAGCCATTTGAACCATTTTTTTGCCTAATGCAAGGCAGGTACATGACAATAGAAAACATGCAAATGCGACATGGGTGCATATGGCTGAAGAACGTAATGCTGGTATTCGTTTAGAGAGGGTGTTTACCAGTGTGTATGTTCAAATGGTTCAAATGGCTCTGAGCACTATGGGACTTAACAGCTATGGTCATCAGTCCCCTAGAACTTAGAACTACTTAAACCTAACTAACCTAAGGACAGCACACAACACCCAGCCATCACGAGGCAGAGAAAATCCCTGACCCCGCCGGCAATCGAACCCGGGAACCCGGGCGTGGGAAGCGAGAACGCTACCGCAATACCACGAGATGCGGGCCAGTGTGTATGTCAGATGGTAGTGAGCGTCCTTGCATTATGGATATGGCGTTCGTTTTTGTGACGGTGCTGATGTCCTATTCAGGGAACGAAATACGTATCCCGGATCCGTCTGCTTATCTCTTACGAACTCACTAAATCGATGCTACTAATCAGCTGGAAAATACTAGTTACACGTCTTGCTCTGAAGCAGCAAAATGACACAGTGAGAATTCTCAAGAGAAACAAACACATGTGTGTGCATTGTTTTCTTTTGATTTAAAAACAAGATGGTACTAGTCAGAACGGCAAGATTCTATAAGAAAAGTGGTTTATGGATTACAAAAAGAAAATGTTCTAACGTATCCCAGTACTGGATGAGATGCAACACGACTAACCCATTCACAGTATACGAGGGCTTGCTGAAAATAATGGCTCATAATTTTTATGTGAAAACTGTTAAGTCTTTTCAAACAGACGTTATTAAAATTATACATCCTCATTCTTCCTGTATATATATTTATTTGGGAACATAATGACCCTGCCGAAGAAGACATTTCTCTCAACAAGAGGCCAGTTTATTGATACCGTCACTGTAGAATGTTTGATTTCGTCGACGGAGCCACAACCTCATCTCTGCTTGCACCGTTTCATCACCGTCAAAGTCTTTGGAGATGTTCTTTAAGTTTTGGAAACAAATGATAATCGGATGGGGCAAAATCGGGACTGTATGGAGGATGATCGATGACGGAGAACCCAAGGCGTTGGATAATTACAGCGCTCGTGGATGATCTGTCACTTTCATGCTGAAGGAAAGGACGAACTCTTCGAGTTCGAAAGTCCGAAACTCTATTGCAGCACGCTGCTTCTCATGCACCGGCGTAGTTACGTTACACACGGCCATATTACACGCCACAATTCGGCGTCCTTTAGCGGCACAGTGCCGCTAACGTTTAGACATGAAGAATAAAGCTGGAGAAAGTTAATACTGTTTGTGTTATTTAAAATTTCTTGAGTAATCATACAAAAAACTGAAGGCAAAACTTATCAGCAGGTCCCCGTGCATACAAATATGTAGGGAAGCAGCATATCAAACACCAAGCTTGGTGCAGTGTGGTTCTCATTGTTTCGTTCTTAGTCATTTTATTGTAGCTCAGTCATCACCACTGTTTATTCTGTTGAAGTCTTATTTTGGTCAGCTTGAGACTAATGTTTCACTAGCGTGTCACTCAGTTGCACAACGGCACTCCGTTGGTCAGTCTAAGACCTTGATTAAATTTAGGTCTTTCATGCGCTCGGTGAGATTTTTCCGTCAACTTGAAAACAGCCTACCTCCAATGCTGAAACATTGCTCAGGCGAGCAGCTACTTTCGATTTTTTCCTTCGGCTATGACGAAGGGCTAAGACTGTTATTTTGGTAAAAACTCATCAATCATACGTTCCACATGATATCTTCAGTTTTGACGATATTCTGAGAATTTGTAAAACAGATAACAGATTCGATTCCTGCCATATATCTAGATTGTTTTTCTCCTTTTCCAATTATATCCACAACAAAATAAAGAAACACGTATACGAGAAGGAAATGAAACCTAAATTGTTGACAACATTCTGGAAAACAATTAATGTAAGTAAGGATATTTACAAGATGGTTCAAATGGCTCTGAGCACCATGGGACTTAACATCTGAGGTCATCAGCCCCCTAGACTCAGAACTGGTTAAACCTAACTAACCTAAGGACATCACACACATCCATGACCGAGGCAGGACTCCAACCTGCGACCGTAGCAGCAGCGAAGTTCCGGACTAAAGCGCATAGAACCGCTTTTTTATATAAACCATTTATTAAAGAAACAATGTTACACATTCCAAATACATACTAAGTACATATACTAACCATGTACACTTGTTATACATGAAATGATTAAGATTGTGTTACTGACTAAACTACCGGAAAGAATTAAGTTAAACATTAAGAAAAGTTTTTGTTTATAGACATTCAAACTTCAAATATGAAGAAATAAAACCTGCGCTTTGAACTACATGTGCTCCAATCTTTATAGAAGCATAAATTACTCTTTATGAAGGATATCAGCAAGTTGGTGGGATAATTTTTATATTAATGTACACAAGGAAATCGTCTCTGTGAGAGGCAGGGTAAGGGTAGAAACTGATCTTTAACCTTTTCAGCTTAGTCAGACTACCGATGAGCATTTCACACAAATGCATGGAAGTCACCAAATACAGAATATGAAAAATTTATGCCCATCGCACATAAAAACAATTTAATAATCATATTAGACCATTTTTGAAATACTTGAGAATGGTGGAAAGGAGATATTATTAAGTTGACTAGCCTTCCAACTACACTTTCTGGACATTAACTGAACTGTCAATTTCCAGATTTCTAATATAAACCAATAACGCAGATTTAATGTTTTGTGTTTTGACACCATTACACACACAATCTGACTGTAACATAAGTTTTGTAAATTAGCTTACAAAATTTCAAAAACTACTCTCTGAAGTAGAAAAAGCACACACCAAAAATATACAGTAAAATTTTAAATAATATCCTTAAGGTAACTACAATACATCACTGTCAACACAGTCTTCTTTTTCATATTAACCAATGCCCATTCTTTCAAATATAATTTTTAACATATTACCGAAATTTTTCTTGTGATTCGAATATCTTCTAATTTTGTGGAATTCACACAGCATGTTTACCTTGAACTCTAAGTTTCTGTCGGATCCTAATTTGTTAAGGACGTAATTTACAAAATTTCCCATCAACCAGTACACAGCGTTATTTTTTGCCTCTGGGAAATAGCGTACTTCAGGCCTGTGTGTCAATGACAGCGATATATACTCAGGGGATGTCCTTGTAATCAGAGTTGTTTGCTCCAGGATCCACTTCCAAATATTCATGTGACCACTGTAAGTATATCTATGAATTACTGTGTCAACTAGATGGCATTGTTGACATAAATTTGTTTCACAGAGTCCGATTGCGTACAGTCTTTCATTGCTGCTAACTATGTTGTTAACTGTATTGTACCATGACGTTTTTATATTAGACGTGAGCACATTAGCACTAATGTCTTTTCCAAATCTCAGTCCACTCAATGTTTCGAAACTGTCGTTCTATTTTGTTCCTTTCTTCGCTTTTCTTTCTTTCCCGCATTATGGCTCTTGATGTTAAGTGTCATGACTGCCTGAGTTCGACACTTACATAACTAAACTCAACATAGAAAATCCTCACATGCTGTAAACGACTGTTGATATTCTGCACGTCAACCGGGGGAAGCAGGCTTCGAGGTTTAATGATCTCGAAAAATTGGCTGGTTATGCTTTCTGGCAAGTCTCTTATTTAATTAACTTGCCTTTTGATAAAAAGTGCAGAGGCTTTATCCGTTGTATCAGTTAATCCTATTCCACCAATTTTAGGATCTAAAGTGGCTACTTTAGCAGGTACTCTGAACACTTCACCTCTCCACAAAAAGTTGGTGATTTTGGACATTATTCTCCTCGCTATCGTTCTCCGGTATTGGAAACAGCTGGGCAGTATAATAAGCTTTAGCAAGGATGCATGAGTTGATGTACTTTGTTCTTTGAACTTGGTTCATATATCGAGTTAAATGCTCTATAATGGTTCCTTGCACTTTATCTGCTGCAACTTTCCAATTTAAAGTCGTCGTTTTCATGGGGCTTGCTTGGGTGATCCCAAGTGTTTTATGTTGTTGGACTAATTTTGCCCACTCGACGTTGATATTATCAAAACCTATGAGATTTAACATCTTACTTTTTTTTCGTTTGCATTGGCTCCAGATGCTCTACAGTACGAATCAGTCACTGTTGCTAGAGTGGTTACCTCGTCATTATTCCTTATAATGACCCATATATCGTCAGCATAGGCTCTTATACCAGTGTTATGTCCTGATAATATTATGCCTTTTAATCTAGCATGGACATGTCAGAGGAAAGGTTCCAGCGAAATGGCGAAGAGCGACATGGACAGAGGGCTTCCTTGAGGAACACCTCCTTGTATCTGCATCGGCCTGGATTGTTGACAATTCACCGCTATTTTAGAATTTATTCCAGTTGCTATGTTCTTAATCAACTGTATGACCCTATCGTCGAACCTATTTTCTTCAATGTCTGTAGAAAATATTCATGATTTACTACATCGAACGCTTTATAAAAATCTAAAAAAAAAAAAAACCACACTTTATCTTTGTTACGTAAGTTGTTGCAGTGATATCCCTGAATTCTACTACATTTTGAAAAATTATTCTGCGTTGCGTACAGTTATGATGTTGACAAAATATTTTATCTGTAAGGCATGAAATCCTCTTGTATACTATTCTAGCTATTAATTTATAATCAGAATTCAGCAGTGAAATCGGACGAAAATTACTTAAATCTTTGTTTCCATTATTTATTAGCACCAGATCAATTGTACTCTCGTTAAACTCAGCCGGAATCATTTTACCCTGAATTACCTCATTTACAATGTCCGTGATTTTCGCACCTACTATTGGCCAGTAACGGATGTAAAAGTCTGCTGGTTGACCATCCGGTCCTGGGGATTTTTTTGGTGGTGATGCGCAGTCTCATACACGTGCTCTTCACTGACAACCCGAGAAAATTTTCATTGTCATCTTCTGTCAACTGTGGGGGTAGGATGTCAAGAAATTCTTCCAAGGAAGCATCACTACTTTGATGTACAGAATATAGCTAACAATAATAGCGATAAATCTCGTCCATGATACCCTGCTGGGTTCTGAGAATCCTACCGTGTTTTGTTCTAATTTCAACAATGAAAGTCCTTCTCCCGTTTTTCGTATGCTTCTCTAAATGATACAGGGGTGTAGTTTCATCTTCTGACACCGAATTTGCCTTTGATTTTATTTTCAACCCTACCGTATGACTTCACTTGGTATTAAATAACTTGGCTTTGACTTTCTTTATGTCTGCCGGCCGGTGTAGCCGAGCGGTTCTAGGCGCTTCAGTCTGGAACCGCGCGACCGCTACGGTCGCAGGTTCGAATCCTGCCTCGGGCATGCATGTGTGTGATGTCCTCAGGTTAGTTAGGTTTAAGTAATTCTAAGTTCTAGGGGACTGATGACCTCAAATGTTAAGCCCCATAGTGCTCAGAGCCATTTGAACTTTTTTTTCCGCTATCCGAAGTGAGGAACCTGCTGAGACTTGATCATACAGATCTCTCAAAACGGAACAATAATAGTCTATAGTGCAGTTCATTTCTCTGGGCACTGTATTGAATAAGAACCGTCCTCAACCCACCAATCGATAGCAGTGGCATATCTACTACGAGCACGCAGGCATATTGCGCATGTTTCTTTGATCAGGTCTTCTGAATCATGATTTGCTAACAAGGAAGTGTTCAAATTCCTTTAATTCTTGAATCGGCGAAACGGCTGTCTTCTTAGATTTATGCAAACTAAGACACTTCAATGGTCTGAAAAGTACTTAGGAATGGTTTCTACTTTTGTCACGGAAGTTTCAAGATTTTTAGAAATATATAATCTATCAATCCTACTACGTGATGTTGCCGTGACATCAGTGAACTCAACAATGCAGGGGTATTTGATTTCCCATATATCCTTTAATTCCAAACTAGTAACTAGTTGTTTTAGTTCACTTGAGAAATTGAAATTAGGTAACTGATCTTTTCGATTTAAAACACAATTAAAATCACCTCCAAGTAATTACTGTCTTGGAGTTTTCAAAATGGTTCAAATGGCTCTGAGCACTATGGGACTCAACTGCTGAGGTCATAAGTCCCCTAGAACTTAGAACTCCTTAAACCTAACTAACCTAAGGACAACACACACATCCATGCCCGAGGCAGGATTCGAACCTGCGACCGTAGCGGTCGCGCGGTTCCAGACTGAAGCGCCAGAACCGCTCGGCCACCAACGGCCGGCGTGGAGTTTTCCTTAACAAGTATATCAGGTCATCTTTGAAGAAACCTGCCCTGTCAGCTCGGTGAGAACTTCCTGAAGGGAAGTTGATATAGTCACATCATAGATATTTAGTCCTATTCCCCTTTCGGATTCCAGTCGTTCCACCACTCTTACTGTAATCCATTCTCTCATCAAAACAGCTGTTCCAACACTTGTTTCTGGAGAAATTAGAACTTCTTGTAACAGGACAATATCAGTCACGGATTCGTACAAAAATTCATTAATGGCCGATAATTTCAAACCGGACGTAATTTTATTTATGTTTATAATGGTGATAGAATAATATTGCGTCAATGCGCTGTCACTATCTAATTGTTTTTATGAACTAATTTAGTTTCCTACGGTTCAGGATTCAGTTAAGCTATAACAGTTTTCTCGGAAGGTTGAACGTGGAATAACACTTCAATCAGTTTATTAGTTACTGTCCCGTTTTTTTCTGCTTCTGATGTTTTCTCTTGTACCGCAAGCAGAGTGATTTCCTGGTAAACTTTCTGATTTTTCCTCGAGTGATTCGTGTAGGACCGTTTCGGACCGAACATTCTTTCGGCTTGGGTCGCCCTTACCGGATTTTCCCTTCCCTTGGTTACGAGCTACATTCTCATTTGGTTGCGTCGGTATTTTACTTCGCGGCTTATTTGGAGCAGCAGCAGGCGCTTTCACAATTTCTGTTGCCGGCGCCTGCCCCGAGGTGTTGACCGTGATTTCAGTTTGGCCGCCGGCCGGAGTGGCCGTGCGGTTCTAGACACTGCAGTCTGGAACCGCGATACCGCTACGGTCGCAGGTTCGAATCCTGCCTCGGGCATGGATGTGTGTGATGTCCTTAGGTTAGTTAGGTTTAAGTAGTTCTAAGTTCTAGGGGACTGATGACCTCAGAAGTTGAGTCCCATAGTGCTCAGAGCCATTTGAACCATTTGAATCAGTTTGGCCACCACTTCCACGTTCATTATTAATATCACTTACTTCCTCATCGAGAGAAACAAATGGAGACTGCAGTTTTGCAACCTCTTCCTCAATTTGTTTATTAACAGATAGCTGCTGATCTTTGCAATCGGGTACTGCACCTGTTGTTTCTTGCAAATTAATACTGATTACACCCCCTTCATTTTCTGGTACCGTATGTGTATTATCTTTCTTTTCATCAGTTTCCATTGGCAGTTTGCCTTCCGGTTCCTCTGCCTCCTCATCGCACTGTTTTTGCTTGCGAAGTGAGAGAGTTGAACAGGACAGCTCGTCCTCTGAACCACTATCAGTTGTCTCCTGTTTTGTCGGTTGCATTTCAGTTTCACGAATAGCGGTAACAGGGTTTCCCTTTTTGCTAACGGGAGAAACTGACTGTTATCGTGAAGGGAGTCATCGGCTTGGCCCGCTGCGTTAACATCCTCAACCAGTTGATCCGGG
This sequence comes from Schistocerca nitens, assembly GCF_023898315.1. NCBI lineage: Eukaryota > Metazoa > Arthropoda > Insecta > Orthoptera > Acrididae > Schistocerca > Schistocerca nitens. The sequence goes on along the minus strand of NC_064616.1, from coordinate 141,133,716 downwards.
CTATTCTTTGGTAACATATCATTTAAGGTAAGCTTCTGACGCTGTATCAAATTACTTTTAAGAACAAAAGTTCGCCGCAGACATTCCTGTCTGAAGTGGCCGGTTTCGTTACATATATGACATGTAGCTTCCTGACCTGTATACACAAGTTGTGCCTTATACCCACAAACAGTTATGTGAGACGGAATATTCGTCTTAACGTCCACCTCTACACAGCGGACCCCGTCGAAACACTGCAGTTTAAAGCGAGGCGCCCATATTTCATTTGCAATTGATTTAACGTCCCTTTAGTTTGAAAGAGCTTCCTTGATCTTATCATTTTCAATTTCAGTGGGATGATTCAAGACACGAACGGTTTTGTAATGAATGTCCGCTCTATAGATGGAAACCTTACTTTTGTAACCATTTCTATGCACAAAATCTACTTCATAGCTCCACTTTTGTACACTTTATCAACAGTCGCAGCACTGATTAACTTGACAAAAACACAGTTTTTTCCCGATCCAGTTTCCAGGTATGGACGGTTTCAGAATTGAGACCAATTACGTGTGTAATCCAGTCATCTATTTCCAGGGATGTCGGCTGAACAGGACGGAATTCCTTGTCAAAAGCATATACCAGAGTATTCTTCCTGAGGTCTGTAGACATGGTTAATCCAGCGACGCAATTTCTGTTAAACAACCGAAATTCCAATTAGCAGCAGCATGACCAGAAAGAGCGATCAGATCACAAGGAATATGAACGAACACGGGGATTAACGGACGGACAGCACTCGGCGAAGCACAAGTTCAGCGATGTAAACACTGAACTGTAAAACCTCATCACTCATTCGTTCCACATGATATCTTCAGTTGACGATGTTCTGAGAATTTGTAAAAGAGATAAGAGATTCGATTCCTGCCATATATCTTTATTGTTTTTCTCCCTTTCCAATCGCATCCACAACACAATAAAGAAACACGTATACGAGAAGGTAATGAAACATAAATTGTTGACAACATTCTGGAAAACAATTAATGTAAGTAAGGATATTTGCTAAATGGTTCAAATGGCTCTAAGCACTATGGGACCTAACATCTGAGGTCACCAGCCCCTTAGACCTAGAACTAGTTAAACCTAACTAACCTAAGGGCATCACACACATCCATGCCCGAGGCAGGATTCGAACCTGCGACCGTAGCAGCAGCGCGGTTCTGGACTGAAGCGCCTTGAACCGCTCGGCCACAGCGGCCGGCAAGGATATTTGCACAATATCTCAGTGATAGCTACATAAAACGTACGATACGATGGGTGCCGTGTGACAGAGAAAGATTTAGCCAAATAATGTTGTGACGACGTAACTGATTAGATACGTGGCAAAGTGAATGTTTGAAAGAGGTACAGTGTTATCATTGGTAGCAAGAGAGAAGGAACTGTCTTATACTGACCACAGATGCAGACACTTTGTTAAGGAAACAGTCGCATGTTGAAATTAAAAATGGAGTATCTAAACAGCGCATGCTACGTTTAGCCAACAAAATGAAAGGTCTTATTTAAATGTAATCTGTAATGTATGAAATTATTAATTGTCGTTTCTGAAATACAGAATATTCAGAAAAGCGTATGCTACTCCCGCTTGTGACGATTCAGTCCTCTCTTTACTTCACGTTTTCTACTTCAGTTGGAAATAATCTCGATATATATTGTCAAGGATAATGTTTAGATCCTCGAGTTGAGACACGTATTCATTTTGTTGAGTGTGTGGTTACGTCAATATTATTTCGACAGCGAGTCTTTCTTTCAAATCCTCCTCCTTCAAATCAAACTTATTCGCAGCCTATCAGAGGAGAAAGACAACATTAAGATTCATGGCTCAAAAACTGGCTAAGAAAAGAATGCAACAAATGGTCTGTATTGCATTATAACAACTTCCTTACCGCAGGGAAGCCACGAGTTCTGCACTTCATCCCGGCTTCATTTTCATTACAGGCAGTTAAGGTATCTTGTCTCCACTCAAGTTTTGCTAATAGCTAACAAACGTTTTGCCAGTGAGATTACTTACGTCATAGGTAAAATTTCGGGCACGTTAATGGAATTTTCACTGGCGGATGTTGCACGAAGGAGACTTTCCAGAGTCGAATGCAACCTGTTATATACAGAAATTATTCATAGGCCATCAACCGCGCTGTGAATTTAATGGTCCGAACTCCCCCCATCGGCTGAGCCTGACCGTTAAGTGGTTAAAGCCGAGCTGAGCAAACAGCCTCAAGACTTGCTAATTAATACAGACGGTTCCGTTCCGTCCATTAGACGCGATAACAAGGAGAGAGGCTGGATACAAGGTAAACACCCGCCGCTGAGGCTGACAGCGCCGCCGCGTTTGCTTTATCTTCGGTCGAACTGCTCCTGCCAAGACAGGCGCCGCCACTGACTCACACGCCCGCCTAATGTATCACAGAATTAAATCTGCAGCGTTCTGACGTGTGTTAGGGCGAGCACGAAAACGAAGGGAAGCTTTATGATCCATCGGCGCAGTCGGGCCCATGTGTGTGTCATCGAAAACGTAGAAACGTAAAGTACTTACAGCGTCCTATGTACTTTAAGAACCTGAATCACGAGTGTAATGTGAAATTGGAACCTACAGATTATTACGTTCCAAGGAGAACAAATTTATGTAAACACCTCTGATAGCATTTTTACCGAATGTTATCTCCCGTATTTCGTCAATGATTGCCAACAATACCCTCTTGAATGATCTGCTCGATCGCGTGCAAGCATCAAAAATTCCTGTGAACAAGAAATGACTTGGTCTGTTAAATTCAAGACATGGTGGTCTTCCCCTAATCTGCCATGGTGAACAGATATGTAAATAAAGTTGAAAAAGTTCAATATCAGAATAACTACGTTAGACGACAAATATAAGAGCTTGTTACTCTTCAAGTTATTACATACCGCGTTCCTATCGCGTTAAGCTCTAATTTATACAGTCGGTAAAGTTTCCTAAACTGTGTACTTTGAGATGAGGAACTAATGATCGGAAAAGAATACGAGAACTGTGTATGGCAAAGTAAGTTTGTGAACTGCAGATGTTTCCTAAAAAAAATCGTACTGCATCGGCGTTGATGGAGCTACTGTCAGAAGAAAATGCTCAGTCGTCTATGTGCCCACGGTGGAGTTGACTACTGTATACATTTGTAGTTCATTTGGCTGCCAAAGACGGCGCACTACTCGTTACAGGAACATATGGCACAGCAGCAGGTAGTGCTCGGAAAATCGATCGAACATAAAACTTCGCAAAAGGTGGCATCTTAATTGGAAGAAATTTAATTTGCGACAAACATGATCACCAAAGTTACAGAGAACCGGCCAAGTTTCTCTACAATGAATTGATCGCAGATTAGAATTTAAAGAGGTGATGATGGATCGTTTGGGTGAACATTCACACGTTATTACCCGTAAAATGCATACTTTAAAGAATTCGATGCGGAAAGTAGTCACGGAACAGCAATTACAACCCTGTCATAAATAACATGTGCATGCACTGAGAGAAAATTATTTTGAGCCTAAAGTTCAGTTCCGTCGATCGATGATGTTTTAGTGCATCCGTGAGGGTTGATGATCGTCACTTTCAACAGTTGCTGTGAACTTAAGTTATTGCGCACTTCTTTTACGTCAATTAAAAATGGATAATTTTTTTCTAGCCGTTAGTTCCTTATCCTACAGTATCTTTTTAGGGCCATCTACCAATAGTGTAATAGTGACCCTATGTATTTCGGACACCCTGTAAATTTAGAAAGAAATGTAGAACAGCATTAACTCAAGAAAAAGTGATTGACACCAAGGTCACGTGATGTGGTATTCAGAAGATCTGTACAGAAGGAGCCCAACTCAACCCTGCTGACATTGTAATCTACATACTTCTTATGTATATACTGAGGTGACAAAAGCGATGAGATACTTCCGAATATCGTGTCGGATCACCTTTCACCCGACGTACCGCAGCTGTTCGACGTAGCATGAACTCAATAAGTCGATGGAAGGACCTTGCAGAAACACTGAACCGATCTCTCGATTATGTCATAAACGTTCGCTGGGATTCACGTCAGGTTATGTGGGTGGCCAAATCATTCGCTCGAATTGTCCAGAATATCCTTCAAACTAATCGCTAACAACTGCGGCACGATGACATGTTTAGTAACATAGAGCCCATGAATGGCTGTAAATGGTCTCCAAGTAGCGGAACATAACCATTTACAGTCAATGCTCGATTCAGTTGGACCAAAGGACCCAGTCCATTCCATGTAAACACAGCCCACATTACTATGTCATTATGGAGCCACCACTAGCTTGCACAATGCCTTGTTGACAACATGGGTCCAAAGCTTTGGGGGTCTGCCTCCACACTTGAACGCTACCATCAGCTGTTACTAACTGAAATCAGGACTCACCTGACGGGGCGGGGCCATTGAGTAAATATTTCTGGAGTGAGCATTGCGTTCTGCGCATGTTGTCAACATTAAACCAGGATTGTCACGTGTTTTCGGGACTGTGCGTGTGTGCTTTCCGCATCGTTTGGAGTTTATAATATCAAGAGTTTTTGTTGTGTTTCACCGTTTGTTGATAGTGTAATAGCGATGGTAAATTACTTTTGTTGCTACGGATGCAAATAAAAATATGTGAAAGGAGGGATAGTAACTTTTCATGGGTACATACCATGTAGCTCTAATTATAGTTATCATATTAGTAAGAGACACTGTATATGTTAAAAATTTCGTGACGCATTATAATTAAGGCTTGATTCTGTAGACCTATTTTTCTACGATTTTATGAGTAAATAACAGATATTACGACTCGTACAAAAACTTACAAACAATCGCTTCCTCTCGTAAATTTGCTAGTGGAACAGGAAAGGGAATGGTTAGTTGTTTCAGCAAATACTATCCTCCATGCATTTGTCAGTGACTTCTCGATTATGTATATAGATTACTCAGTCTACTATTTATTTAATAAACTGGGAGCAAGTACGTAAAATGCGTTAAATAAATACTTCAAAGTGTCACCAGTAAGAAAAATTGTGCTTTAGGTCGCAAAAACGAGAAAAAGGACGAATTAGCAGGGATATAATCGCTAATGTGTGGCAAATTCGGTGTTTTTCGGACACTTGCAAAAGTACTAGCGTACTGTCAAGTCGTTTTGCAAGACTATCACTGCAAAAATGTACGTCAGGCTCTGTAATACTATAAAGTACCGTATCATACCGAAAACTACCAAAAATCGGGTCCATTTGAACTGTGACGCCTATCGCAAAGAAGCAGAATGCAATATCACTTGCCCTTAAAAGTTACGTAGCTGGTTTATTCCCGGTATCAAATGGATACTGTTAAAATGTCTGCGCAACATATATAAATAATCCACGACACGTACGAATCCGTCCGCACTAGGGATGTAGTGGCATTCTAAATATACAGGGCGCTATACGTACAAACACACGACGTCCCGATAACACGTGACCAGGCCGGCAATGTATGTTGACAATACAAAATCTGTTCTGCGCATGTAAATTCTCACTCCAGAGATATTTACTCTATCGACGGGGCCGCAGTTTTCAGGTGGTCTAGGGTCCAACCGATATGGTCACGAACAAAAGAGAGGCGGTGCAAGCGATGTCGTGCTGTTAGCAAAGACATCCGCACCCGTAGTCTGTTGCCATAGCCCATTAAAGTCAAATTTCGCTACACTGTTCTAACAGTTTCGTTTGTCGTTATGCCCCACTTTGATTTCTGCGGTTATTTCAGGCAGTGTTGCTTGTCTATTAGCACTAGGCAAATGCCGCTGCTCTCTGTCGTTAAGTGAAGGCCGTTGGCCACTCAGCTGTCCGTGGTGGTGGAAATTTGGTATTCTGAGAACACTCTTGACACTTTGCATCTCGGAATATTGAATTTCCTAACGATTTCCGAAACTACCATCCCGCGTTCAAAGTCGGTTAATTCCCGTCGTGAGGCCAAAATCAGTCGGAAACGTTTTCACATGAATCACATGAGTACAAACGACAGCTCGGCCTGTGTACTGCTTTTTTGTACCTCGTGTACGTCATACTGCCGCAGCGGCAGCCGCCGGGCCGAGAGGACGCGCAGCAGAGCAGCAGCACCACTTGCTTGATAAACTGTAAATTAATTTTGTCTTTGTTTTTTTCTTGTGCTTCTGCAAAGAAGTGAACTGTACGTGTGTATTTTACTGTGTAGACTAGTGGTTAGAAAATTAATAGTAGTTCTTGTTGTTGCATAATTCTTGTGAATATCCTTGTGTTGGGCGGCTTCCTAGCGTAAATTTTCTCGTCACCAGAAACTCTTAACTTTGTGCTAGTAGACAGCACACAGTTAAGTTCAGTGCAGTTTGAATATTTGTCTCGTGCAGTAACTTTTCGGCAAACAGGATTTCCAATAACAGGTATGTACGAGGGTGAGTCAAGTGAAAACCTTAAATTTGTAATAACAAATCGAAATTTCGCACCCTTATCATGTAAGTTGATAATCGTGCTACAAACAGCGTGCAGAATGGCCTGTAGGTGGCAGCATAGTGCAGATGCACACATACTGTCGCAGTATGAGTATAAAGATGGCCGCCCCACTTGCGACTTGCACCAGGGAAGAACAGCGTTGTGTTATTCGGTTTTGGCGTAGTGAAGGTGTGAAACCTATTGAAATTCTTCGACGAATGAAGGTTCAGTACGGTGACGCATGTTTGCAGTAGGTGTCCTTCTGCAACATGACAATGCAAGGCCCCACAATGCCCATACAACAGTTGAAACAATCACAGCCCTGCATTTTGAGTGTCTTCCTCATCCACCATACTCACCAGACCTTGCCCCAAGTGATTTCCATATGTTTGGACCACTCAATGGGAGGAAAGAAGTTGTATCCTGATGAAGAGATACGCCACGCGGTGCATGAGTGGTTGCACGGACTACCAAAAGAATTTTTTTCTAAAGGAATTTATGCACTTTGTAAGCGCTGGAGGACTTTCATTGAGCGTGGGGGAGATAATGTTGAAAAGTGATACAGCGTTGTACTACTTCTGCACAATAAATAATATTTTAAAAAATATTTAAGGTTTTCATTTGACTCACCCTCGTATAAATACATCAACTTCAGTAGAGAAATTTATTTCGGTTTAGTAGCTTTCGGGCTCAGAGTACAGTGAAAAATCCGCACAGCAAATTTAGTGTTACTTTATTCTTCTTTGGTATATTTTCAAACTCAGTAGCCCCGTTTGGGGCCTTATATCTATTTTATATACAGTACGATATGGTTAGGGACTGGGCTTGCTGTGAACGGATCCAAGGAGAGTTGGCTGCTGTCCGTAAACAGCTGGAAGCTGCGCTGGCTACCGTCGACAAGCTTCTAGCTAATGGTCGAAGTTGCGGTGACGTCGGGGTGCCAGTGACGACACCTGCGACACCTTTGGTGCCACTGGAATCCCCTGATGACCCGGACGTCGCTGCGGCTTTCGATCCGCAACATCTGACCGGTCCGTCCTCACTCCAGAGTGGGTGGCAGGCAGTGTTGGGTTCGCGTATCACTGGGCGGAAGGCGAAAGAGGGAGAAGGCCTTGCTGCTGACTCCCTAGGTCTTAGCAACAGGTATGAGGTGCTACACAGTGTTGATGGTAACTCTGATCCAGCACGGACTGCCTCTCCTGTTGGACCAGTGGTCGATTTTCCTGCCGGAAAAGTACAGAGGGTGGGTATGCTAGTCATTGGGAGCTCCAACGCTAAGTGGGTGATGGAGCCCCTCAGGGAGATAGCAGGCAAGGCGGTAAAGAATTCCAGTGTGCATTCGGTAGGTTTGCAGGGAGATCTCATCCGTGATTTGGAGGAGGCCTTGCCGGCAGCTATCAAGCGCACTGGGTGCAACCGGCTGCATGTACTGGCACATGTCAGCATGAATGACGCCTGCCGCTTGGATTCTGACGCCATCCTCGGCTCCTTTAGGCAGCTGGCTGATTTGGTCCAGGCTAAGCTGTCTATTTGTAGCATCGTACCCAGAGTTGATCGCGGTCCTCTGATTTGGAAGGGAGTGGAAGGTTTAAGCCAGACGATTCTGCGACTGTAACGGATGCGAATTTCTCGACCTCCGCTGTAAGGTGCAGAATTGTAGGATTCCCCCTTGATAGGTCAGGGGTGCACTACACGCAGGAAGTGGCTAGCAGGGTATCGGAGTACGTGTGGCGTGCACACGGGGCTTTTTTAGGTTACGGAACTCAGAGAACTCTTTTCTTGGGAGAAAAGACGATTTGCCCGTTAAATCAGCCACAGCGACTGTTGTGGCGTAACAAGCTAGCTACGCCACACTGAAGTAGCCGAAAGGGCACGCGTCAACTCACGCCGTCTTGCGTTAAGTCTGAAACAGGATACGTGATGAAAGCTATAAAGAAAAGAACGGAGCTTCTCGTATACTTAACTTTAATTTCTTGTTGTACATTGCTCTTGATAATACAAGTGAGACTCTCTCCAGATATGGTTAAGGGCGCCTTGCTAGGTCGTAGCCATGGACTTAGATGAAGGCTATTCTAACTGTCTCTCGGCAATTGAGAGAAAGGCTTCGTACGTGTAGTCGCTAGCAATGTCGTCCGTACAACTGGGCCGAGTGCTGGTCCGTCTCTCGAGACCTGCCTTGTGGTGGCGCTCGGTCTGCGATCACACAGTGGCGACACGCGGGTCCGACATGTACTAATGGACCGCGGCCGATTTAAAGCTACCACCTAGCAAGTGTGGTGTCTGGCGGTGACACCACGGCGACCTCAAAGAATCTTGGTCCTCGAAGATCAGAGATAGAAAAGATTAATGCAGGATCATCCAAGGAAAGGTCCCAGAATTAGTATCGTTTACTGAAGGTTATAATGCACAGATAGTATTGAGAACAGAAAACTAGTTGAAACCAGACGTCAATGACAACGAAATCCTAAGTTCAGATTGGAATGTTTATCGTAAGGATAGGTTAGTCGCCGAGGGTGGCGGCGTGTTTATTGCAGTAAAAATTTCGATAAAATATAGCGAGATTATCACGAATTCATAATGTGAATTAAACTGGGTAAAATTGAGTATCAAAGAACGGTTAAAAATTGTGATCAGATGCTTGCATAGACCACCTGGCTCAAGATCAGTAGCTGTAGAGCGCTTGAGACAGAACTTGCAGAATATCATTAGTAATTTTCCTGATCATGCCGTTGTAATAGGGAGTGACTTCAACTTTCCAGGTATAGATTGGGAGTGTTATGCCACAAAACTGGTGCCAGAGACTGGGAATCGTGTGGCACTGTTGTGGATGTCTTGTCCGAAAACCAGTAGATAGCTAGAGAACCAACTCGAGACGATAGCGTCTTAGACCTCCTGGCAACAAACAGATCTGAACTTATCGAATCAGTTAATGTAGAGGAAGGTATCAGTGATCAAAAGGCTATGACAGCATCTATGACGACGGCTCCTGAAAGGAATGTTAAGAAAGGTAGGAAGATATATTTGCTCAGCAAGGGTGACAGGATACATATTTCAAAATATCTCAGCAGTCAGCATCAAATATTCGGCGATGAGGACGAAGATGTGGAGAACAAATGGAAAAAAATCAAAGGCATCGGTCAATATGCCCTAGACAAGTACGTTCCGAGTAAGATTTTAAGGGATAGGAAAGATCCACCATGGTTTAATAGTCGTGTTATAAAAGCCTACGTAAAAAAAGAGCACTTCATATCAGATTCAAGAGAAGTACAAACCTAGCTGACAAACGAAAGCTGAACGAAGCGAAAATGAGCGTAAGGAGAGCACTGAGAGAAGCGTTCAATGATTTTGAAAGTAAGACGTTGTCAACCGACTTGAGTAAAAACCCTAAGAGGTTTTGGTCGTATGTAAAATCAGTAAGTCGGTCAAAATCATCTATTCATTCTCTCAGCGACCACACTGGCACCGAGATGGTAGATAACAGAGAGAAGGTCTAAATACTGAATTCGGCCTTCCGAAGTGGTTTCTCCGCGGAAGATCGTAACACTGTTCCTCCTTTCAATCATCGTGCTAACATTGAAATGCCAGGTATTGAGATAACAGATCGCGGAACGGAAGAGCAGCTACAATCGCTTAGTAGTGAAAGGGTTCAGGACCAGATAAGATACCTATGAGATTCAATAACGATTATGCGAAATAACTTGCTCCCCTTCTAGCAGTAATTTATTGTAGATCGCATGAGCAACGAAAGATACCTAACGACTGGAGAAAAGCGCAAGTCATTTCCGTTTTTAAGAAAGGCCGTAAGACAGATCCACACAACTATAGACCTATGTCGTTGAAGTCAATCTATTGCAGAATTACGGAACATGTTTTAGGCTCAAGAATTATGAAGTTCTTGGAAAATGAACATCTCCTCTATAAAAATCAACAAGGATTCCGCAAACAGAGATCCTGCGAAACTCAGCTCGCTCTCTTCCTCCATGAGATCCACAGCGCAATGGACAACAGCACTCAGGTTGATGTCGTGTTCCTTGATTTCAGTAAGGTATTTGACACCGTCCCGTATTGCCGTTTAATGAAAAAAAATTGAGCTTACAGAGTATCGGAGCAGACCTGCTATTGGATACAAGACTTTCTTATCGGAACTAAATCGACAGATATGAAGGTAATATCCGGAGTGCCTCAGGGAAGTGTGATAGGAACGTTGCTGTTTGCAATATGTATAAATGATCTAGTAGAAAGCGTCAGACGCTCTTTAAGGTTATTCGCAGATGATACAGTTGTCTATACCAAAGTAGCACCCCCATAAGATAGTAAGAATTTGCAGAACGACCTGCAGAGAGTTGATGAATAGTGCAGACTCTGGCAGTTGACCCTGAACGTAAATAAATGTAACATATTGCACATACATAGGAAAAGAAAGCCACTACTGTACAGCCACACTATTGATGAAAAACAGCTGGAGACAGCGTCTGCCGTAAAATATCTCGGCGTAACTATCCAGAGCGACCTTAAGTGGAATGGCCATATAAAACAGATAGTGGGAAAAGCAGGCACCAGACTCAGATTCATCGGAAGAATCTTAAGAAATGTAACTCATCCACGAAAGAAGTGGCTTATAAGGCGATTGTTCGCCAGATCCTTGCGTATTGTTCATCTGTTTGGAATCCCTGTCAGGTAGGACTACTAGAGGAGATAGAGAAGATCCAACGAAGAGCGGCACGTTTCGTCACGGGGTCGTTTAGCTGGCGAGCGAGCGTTGCGGAGATGCTAAACAGACCCCACCAGCAGACGTTACAAGAGAGGCATTGTGCATCACGGAGATATTTACCATTGAAATTTCGGTGTAGCACTTTTCAGGAGGAGTCGCACAGCGTATTACTTCTCCCCCCCCCCTCCCCCACGTGCGTCTCGTGTATTGACCACGAGGAGAAAATTCGAGAAATTAGAGCCAATACAGAGGCTCACCGACAATCATTCTTCCCACGCAATATTCGCGAGTGGAGCAGGTTTGGAGGGATCAGATAGTGGTACCGAAAGTGCCCTCCGCCACACACCATTAGGAGGCTTGCGGAGTGTGATGTATGTGACGACGTAGATCTGTACATGTGGATATCGCTATCCCATGACTTTTGTCACCTTTCTGTATAGCAGGCTACAACATGGCTTACAGCAGTTTAGTTGGTGCAGGGAGGGTGAGAGCAGACAGTGGAGAGAAACAGCTGTGCCGAATCATGTCGAGAGATAATTAACGAAGCAAATATCGTCCGCTAGCTACGTATTCGTACTTCTGCTCTTCTGAGATGTGGATTCAGTATATTGAATAATGGAGTAGCACGGGAAACACCGAGAGAGGTAGCGCAGTGGTTAGGGCACTGGATTCGCATTCGGGACGACGACGGCTCAAACCAGCGTCCGGCCATCCTGATTTAGGTTTTCCGTGATTTCCCTAAATCACTTCAGGCAAATGTCGGTATGGTTCCCCTGAAAGAGCACGGCCAACTTCCTTCCCCATCCTTCCCTAATCCGATGGGACCGATGACCTCGCTGTTTGGTCCCTTCCCACAGATCAACCAGCCAAACCAGCAAGGGCAACAAAGGGCTCGAATGACAGGTACTTCCTGTTAGAGTAAGAAGGAAGATAAGTATTTAACGCCCCATCGACAACTGGGTCATTGAAGACAGAACCAAGCTTGGACAAGGATGACGATGCAAAAGGAATCATCCCGGCACAGGAGCTGGCTCAAATGGTTCAAATGGCTCTGAGCACTATGCGACTTAGCTTCTGAGGTCATCAGTCGCCTAGAACTTAGAACTAATTAAACCTAACTAACCTAAGGACGTCACACACATCCACGCCAGAGGCAGGATTCGAACCTGCGACCGTAGCGGTCGCCCGGCTCCAGACTGTAGTGCCTGGCACAGGAGCTCATTTATTAAGGGAAACAATGTGAAACCCAAAGTTGACGGACCAGACCCACACCTCTCAAATGTGAGTTCACTTTGTTATTACTGTGCCATCTCGCTCTGTTTGTTTCCCCTTTACTTTCGTAGTCATGAGACCACAACCCGATGTGAACTGCAGTGAGCCCATGGATTAGCCACCAGAAGGAAAGTATCATTTGGTATCGTGTACAGAAGGCTTCCCTGACGTTGAATGTTTATGAGCCTTGAACCGTTCACTGTCTGCCGTAGGAGACAAGTATTTATACTGGTCTGCAAACCCAAGGAGGCCAGCCTCCATGGGCGGGGCATATCGTCGCTGCCGGGTGAAATGGGGACGCAGGTTCCATTTCTGCTTTTGGAAGTGAGTGCGTGTGTTAAATATGGCACGTCGTTACTGTGTATGTCCTCTATATTTGCAGTCATACAATGGAAAAGCGTAACGAAGAGTAATGAAACGTGGGCTAGTGGTACATGTATGCTCGCGTAATCAATAACAGTTTACAAAGATAAAAGAATAAAGAAAACATGTAGGATCAGCTTTGTTATAGGAAAACAAAAATTTACTTTTGAGACTGACTATAGCGTATTTTTATTTGAAGCTTTTCATTGTAACCGACTGGACACTTACCTTAAGCGATTTACAGAAATGACATAAGTTCTGGATGAAGGGGGGGATTAGATTCACCGTTCTCCGAAACGCAAGTGGAATGTGCTAGTGGCGGTGCCACCATGTTCGATTTAATACATGACTCGTCGTCCGTGAGGTTATAGCAATGGATGGTTAGAAAAGAGTGCCGCAAATGACTTTCCATTTCAATGTTGGGGAACAACTGTCAGTGAACACTCATACCGTTCACTAGCAGTCCTGTGCTTTTCGGTACAGAAGCCAGCGTTCCATACGTGTACCTGGCTGTACGGCCGGTCCCAGTGCACGGGCATTCACATGGACGGAGTAACGCAGCCAACAAATGTCGCGGCGCACAATGATGGCGAGGTACGAATACGTCGAAAACCGTTTGAATAGATGCATTCCGTTAACGAACAGGACGCCATTTAGGCAAGCGGCGGGGGCGTTCCCTTAGTTGGGTTGTTAACATGGCTTTAAACGGAGTCTTTGATACGTATCATACCGTCGAAAAATACCGGAACTTATAACCGGCTTAAGTGTATCAGTTTGATCGCCTACAGTACCCTGCAAGTAATCTGTACCTTCACTTACTCAATTCACCACGAAATTACTCTCCATCTGTTCCAAAATGTATGACAACATTTCCGTCATTGAATGTACTTTATACAAACCCAGCTATTACAATTCCGGGCCGGCCGGAGTGGCCGAGCGGTTAAAGGCGCTACAGTCTGGAACCGCACGACCGCTACGGTCGCAGGTTCGAATCCTGCCTCGGGCATGGATGTGTGTGATGTCCTTAGGTTAGTTAGGTTTAAGTAGTTCTAAGTTCTAGGGGACTTATGACCACAGCAGTTGAATCCCATAGTGCTCAGAGCCATTTGAACCATTTTGAACCATTACAATTCCGGCTGAACCCCATTTTGAAGTGGTCTGCTGCAACAATATCAACGCTAGAAATACACTTACGTTCCGCGAAACACGTCATCTTTCTTCCAGGTATTGTCATTTCATTTCCAAGCGTATTTGTAATTGCTTTCGTAACGGGCTATACCAACCCGTAACGATCCTAGCAGCGCGTGCACCAATTCGTTTGATGTTTGCTGACATGTCTGCTTGATAAGAACCCCAAACGCTTTAGCAGAGCGTTACGGTTGGTCGCAGTATCGTCTTGTGTGCAGTTTTCTTTACAGATGCAGTGAAATGATCCAGAACCTGTCCCTGATTTTAAGCGTTCAGCTTATTTCATGTTTTTATAGCTTTACCGTGCAATAAATGATGTGACAGGCTAGAGAATTTCACCATAAATCTTGTAACCGGATTCTATGGGATTTACGCCCGCATCTCGTGGTCGTGCGGTAGCGTTCTCGCTTCCCACGCCCGGGTTCCCGGGTTCGATTCCCGGCGGGGTCAGGGATTTTCTCTGCCTCGTGATGGCTGGGTGTTGTGTGATGTCCTTAGGTTAGTTAGGTTTAAGTAGTTCTAAGTTCTAGGGGACTGATGACCATAGCTGTTAAGTCCCATAGTGCTCAGAACCATTTGAACTATGGGATTTACTTTTGTTTGAAGGGCCGAAGGTCTTGTTAGGGATCAAAATATCTTCCGGGATCCATAGCTTGCTGTTTGCTTTATTCTAGTTAACTTCTGCCTCGTCCAACGCTAAATTCTGGATTATCGCATCACATCAAATGTTGATGAACGAAACTAACTGCTTTACATTCCACGCTGAGTGGCGATAGTTAGAGTCCTACCTCTATGTGCTGAGATCTTCTGATGAATTATCCTGTGTATTACAATCCGCAGCAGCTGCTTAAGTCAATTATTATTAGTTTTTTTCGTCTTGAGCTTACTGTAACTAATTAATGATAATTTTATACCAGATACATTTCACTTTTATTTTTCTGCCGTCATTCTGTAAATATGGATACATTTGTGTGAACTGTTTTGATTGTTGCAGGTTAAAAACAGTATTTATTTATAAAGTTGGCATGCAGTTTACTTACGGTGTTCAAGCCTCTTGTTCACATATTCTGCAAACCACTGCTTCTTTCCTGTTTGTTAGCAGTGGTTGACTTCTTTACACATATACAGACACATATACACTTGGCAGTGATCTTTTTTTGGCGCAAATGGCGTTATTTGCTTCACTTTACTTTGGGAAACGGAACTGCAGTTACATGTGTTCACACTCAGCACAGTGTTACAGTGCTTATGTTAGTTCATTTGTTTTTCGTGTAGGTTGTAAGCATAGCGTTGCCGACATGAAGAACAATTTTTTTTTTTTTAATATTTGAATCGTGTGTGTGTAGGAGGATTGGGAAAGAGAGAGGGAAAGAAAGAGATAAGCATTGGGGGCGGGTAGAGGGAGAATGTGTGTGTGTGTGTGTGTGTGTGTGTGTGTGTGTGTGTGTGTGTGTCAGTTGTTCACAGAACTCCTGAAGATAGTCGTTGCATCACAGTCACAGTCCCTTTGACTGTTCAGAGATGTCACTAAACTCACCCAACTGTCGTCTCCTCCAAGGGATTGGCGGTAAGTTTGAATTTTGGGGGGAAGATAGAACAATTGAGCTTTCTCTAATAACCTAAGAAAATGGTTGTAAAGAAAGGTCACTTGGGCTATCTCTACTAACATAAGAAAATGGAGGGAAAGAAATGTCCCTTGGGTAACCTCCACTAACCTAAGTCATCCGACCACTACCTCTTCCTAGGGATAGGTGGGAAAAGGAGCCAGCCTGCACAGGACTACGGGAGAGAGTAAGGAGCGTACTTTATTTATTTTGGGACAATTTATGTAGGGGCGGATTTTGAGGGATAGTATATTTATTACACTGATACTAAACACATTATCTGACATGCTTGGGGTCACATTACACAGCCCACAGACCTGCAAACCACTCGTAAATAATACAATATATTTATGTCCAGAGAGAAAAACAACTCGTAAATCGTCAAAATAATAATCCATCTAAAAGACTCTGCAAACATGACTGCTAATCATCAACTGTTGAAATCATGCACCAATCTTTATTTAAGCAATTTGAGGCACTGGCACCATTCAGTATGATCGCCACAAGGTCCAGAGTCCAACTGACCTAGTACACAGTACCACCACCAGAGAGCACTGTCGTCCATTCCGTGACGTAATCCAAGATGACAGCCATGATGTCAACTGTGACGCAAGTACCATTATCCACGATGGAGAGAAACAGTGTGTTCACCACTAGGTCTGGACCTACTACACAGCACTGCAGCCAATGGGTTCTGTCATCCATTCTGTTACGTAATCCAAGATGGTGGGGGAAAATGGTGCGAAACAGTGTGGCTGCCGATATGGTTACAGCACCAGTCGGAGGATGGCATTTACGTATTGTATAGCCGTTATGGCGTCTTTCATGACCACCAGTGGTGTACGTTGGCCCCACAAAAAGCCACCCTAAAACAGTAGGGAATCTCCACCTTGCTGTACTCTCTTAACATTGTGTGTAAGGCGTTCAGCCTGACCAGTTTGCCCCCAAACACATCTCTGACGATCGTCTGGTTGGAGGCATGTGCGCCACTCATCGCTGAAGAGAATGTGATGTCAATCCTGAGCAGTTCATTCGGCATGTTGTTGGGCCCATCTGCACGGCGCTGCATGGTGTCGTGGTTGCAAAGATGGACTTTGCCATGGACGTCGGGAGTGAAGTTGCACAACATGCAGCCTATTGCGCACAGCTAGGGTCTTAACACGACATCCTGTGGCTGCACAAAAAGCATAATTCAACGTTGTAGCGTTTCTGTCGGGGTTCCTCTGAGCCATAATCCGTCGGTAGCGTTCACCCACTGCGACACCCTTGGGCAGCTTGAGCGAGGAATGTCATTAACAGTTCCTGTCTCTCTGTATGTCCTCCATGTCTGAACAACATCGCATTGGTTCACTCTGTGATGCCTGGACACTTCCCTTGTTGAGAAACCCATTCTGGCACAAAGTAACAATGCAGATGCGATCGAACCATGGTATTAATGGTCTAGGCATGGTTGAACCACGGACAACACGAGCTGTGCACCTCCTTCATGGTGGAATGACTGGAAATGATAGTATTGGGACAAGGCAGGCATGACCTCACTTTCCGTTGTTGCCAGATGTATCCAAAATGGCGGCAGGTAGACTTGGCAACAGTGCATGACATCATGCGAAATGGCTGCAATGACGTCATTCAAGATGACTGATTTTGGCAGGAAGATAGGACAATTGGGCTACCTCCACTAACCTAACCCCCTCCCACGGGAAATGTCGGGAAGTTCAGATTCCATCAGGATAATGCAACAAACCTCTATTAACCTAAGAAAATGGCGGGAAAGAATAGTAACTTGGGTTTCCTCCACTAACCTAAGTCACCTGACCGCCCCCTCTTCCTGGGGATTGGTGGGAAGTTTGAATTTTGGAGGAAAGATAGGTCAATTGGGCTATCTCTATTAACCTAATAAAGTGGTGGTAAAGGAAGGTCACTTGGCGTATGTCACCTAACCTAAGAAAATGGCGGGAATGAAAGGGCATTTGGACTACCTCTACTAACCTAAGTCATCCGTCCACCACCTATTCCTCAGGATAGGTGGGAAAAGGACCTAGTCTGCACTGGGCTGCTGGAGAGAGGAAGGAGTGTACTTTATTTATTTTGGAACAATTTATTTAGGGGTGGATTCTGAGAGATAGTATATTTGTTATGTCACACAGCCCACAGACCTGCAAACCACTCGTAAATAATGCAATACATTTATGTCCAGAGAGCCAAACAACTCGTAAATCGTCAAAATAATAAAAAAGACTCTGTAAACATGCTTACTAATCATCAACTATCGAAATCATGCAACAGTCCAACAGACCTAGTACACAGTACCTCCCCCAGATAGCCCTGTCGTCCGTTCCATGACGTAATCCGAGATGGCAACCATGACGTCAGCTAATGATGCAAGTACCATTACCCAACATGGAGGAAAACACTGTGTTCACCATAAGGTCTGGACCTAGTACGCAGTACTGCAACCAGAGGGCGCTGTCGTCAGTTCCGTTACATAATCAAAGATGCTGGGCTGAAAGTGCGGGAACAGTGTGGTGCCACTTTAGGACAACAGCGAAGAATGCATTCAGTGTTATTCTGCACTATTTTTGTAAACACGTTCTGTTAGGGCAAGAATTTCCGTGCATACAAGCTGAGACATCAAGAAAGCTAGTCTTACGTATTTCTGGGACACTATACGATTTCCTAGAGTTAGACTTGATTCTTATTTTAGATAGCCATGTGCCTTCAGTATAAGTTTGAGAACGTTGCTAGATGCGCCTTTGATGGTGTGTAGCTACGAACAGTGATGCGTCAGCAGCACTTCATTTCGGCCTGTTAGGATCGCTAGGGAGAAAGCAGCCTGTACTAGTCTGGAACGGATTTATGTGAGGGTGAGTTGCTCTGCAAATAGGTCTTCACTCCCATTCAGTTGTGCCAGCAATGGTGCCTTGGTGATCACGTATTTCAAGAGGAATTTCTCAGGTGTCATCTATGAAAGGGATGCTGCTACCTCATGCTTGAGAGCACCTGTGCATGACTTGGCAGCTGATGGCTGTGTTACTTTGCAGGGTTGCTGCTTGAAGCCTCCTGTGTGGTTCAGTGGACAGGGGGGCGGTGAGTGTTGCTTGCGTACGTTGACCAAGTGCCCATTGCATTATTTTGTTAGCATTTCTGTTGCGTCTGATATGCATTATTTGGACTGTTTACAAGTTGATTTCGTGTCTGCTCATCAGAGTACTGCATTATTTAGGAGGACTTTGCATGTCTGTACTCAAATTATTTCGGTAATCTAGAAGTTGTTTGCATGTCTGTAGTGCATCATCTAGGAGTAGTTTACAGGTCTGTAGGTTGTGTGGTGTGAGCCCAAGCACATCAGTTCGAGTGTTTTGTATCAGTGTGGTAAATATACTATCTCAAATCGGTTCCTAAATAAATTATTCCAAAATAAATAAAGTACACTCCTTCCTTACTCTCTGCAGCATCCCAGCACAGGCTAAGTCATTCTCCTCTCCAGACAGCCATCTTGGGTTACGTCACAGGAGGGATGACGGCATCCTGTGGTGGCAGTAGTGTGTACTAGGTCAGTTAGACTCTAGATCTCGTTGTGGAGACGCTGCCTGCAAAACAAAGACTTATGTCCAGCACAGGCAGAGTCCTTTTCCCATCATTTTTCCCCACCCAACACTGCCATCTTGGGTTACGTCACGGAACGGACGACAGTGCCCTCTGGTGGCGGGACTGTGTACTAGACCCAGTTCTCTTTTGATACCAAACTGATATCAAATTAATTATGCAATTAATTGTTTGAGCAAATTACCTCCACCACTGATAACGTCTACATCTACATCTACATCCATACTCTGCAAGCCACCTGACGGTGTGTGGCGGAGAGTACCTTGAGTACCTCTATCGGTTCTCCCTTCTATTCCAGTCTTGTATTGTTCGTGGAAATAAGGATTGTCGGTATGCCTCTGTGTGGGCTCAATCTCTCTGATTTTATCCTCATGGTCTCTTCGTGAGATATACGTAGGAGGGAGCAATATACTGCTTGACTCTTCGGTGAAGGTATGTTCTCGAAACTTCAACAAAAGCCCATACCGAGCTACTGAGCGTCTCTCCTGCAGAGTCTTCCACTGGAGTTTATCTACCATCTCCGTAACGCTTTCGTGATTACTAAATGATCCTGTAATGCTCTCCATTGGATCTTCTCTATCTCTTCTATCAACCCTACCTGGAACGGATCCCACACTGCTGAGGAGTATTCAAGCAGCGGGCGAACAAGCGTACTGTAGGCTACTTCCTTTGTTTTTGGATTGCATTTCCTTAGGATTCTTCCAATGAAACTCAGTCTGGCATCTGCTTTACCGACGATCAACTTTATATGATCATTCCATTTTAAATCACTCCTAATGTGTACTCCCAGATAATTTATGGAATTAACTGCTTCCAGTTGCTGACCTGCTATATTGTAGTTAAATGATAAGGGATCTTTCTTTCTATGTATTCGCACCACATTACATTTGTCTACATTGAGATTCAATTGCCATTCCCTGCACCATGGGTCAATTCGCTGCAGATCCTCCTGTATTTCAGTACAATTTTCCATTGTTACAACCTCTCGATATACCACAGCATCATCCGCAAAAAGCCTCAGTGAACTTCCGATGTCATCCACAAGGTCATTTATGTATATTGTGAATAGCAACGGTCCTACGACACTCCCCTGCGGCACACTTGAAATCACTCTTACTTCGGAAGACTGCTCTCCATTGAGAATGACATGCTGCGTTCTGTTATCTAGGAACTCTTCAATCCAATCACACAATTGATTTGATAGTCCATATGCTCTTACTTTCTTCATTAAACGACTGTGGGGAACTGTATCGAACGCCTCGCGGAAGTCAAGAAACACGGCATCTACCTGGGAACCGGTGTCTATGGCCCTCTGAGTCTCGTGGACGAATAGCGCGAGCTGGGTTTCACACGGCCGTCTTTTTCGAAACCCATGCTGATTCCTACAGAGTAGATTCCTAGTCTCCAGTCATGAGTTTTCCTCAGCTAGCCTGTGGGTTCAAATGGTTCTGAGCACTATGGGACTTAACATCTGAGGTCATCAGTCCCCTAGAACTTAGAACTACTTAAACCTAACTAACCTAAGGGCATCACACACATCCATGCCCGAGGCAGGATACGAACCTGCGACCGTAGCGGTCGCGCAGTTCCAGACTGCAGCGCCTAAAACCGCTTAGCCACACCGGCAGGCTATCCTGTGGGTCCCTCCATCCCTCTCCTCCCCTCCCTCCCCCACTCTGTCCCTGGAAATGGTGGGAAAATAAAATTTTAGCAGAAAACTCAGAAATTGGAGGGAAATTCAAATATATTGCCTGGAATATTAAATTTTTTGTGTTCACCTTGAAGTTCAGAGACCAACTAATCTACTTCATAACACCATCACCAGAGGGTGCTTTTGGCTATTGGCCCCCACTTCCCACTCACCCACCGTTCTTCCATTTGTGAGGGAGCTTCAGTCTCTGCTGAGCCATCAGACAGGACTGACTTAAGTTTTTACTCTGTAGTATGTGTTCAATGGACTAGACATCCGTGTTCTCAAGGAGAAGTTTGTTACATTAGCTGTAATCATGTAGTTGAGGACTGTGCCCATAGCGCCCTACATAATGCTTTGAAAGCGATGATACTGAACGAGATTATGGAGAACACGAATATATTTCATCAAGTAATGAAGAAGAAGCAGGATGGGGATAAGTTACATTTCGCAGCTGTGGATAAACGCCTGTGCTGGAATGGTTGACTATTCGAGAAACGCCCAGTCTTATGAGGTGCAAGAGGCAAGACGTTCACCCCCTCCGGTGCAAGTATTTATGTGTACATAATGTTTTCATTTCTAGAGATGTTGGTTATGAACAGAGAGGAGTTTAATAATAATTGCACTACATGCAAGCATGCTACTGAGGAATGCTCAAGCATGCAAATGAGGAATGCCCCCACAGCCTCCTACAGAAGACTGGAAATAAAAGATAATGGATGAGAATAGGGTGAATACTTTTCTACAAATAATGTCGATGCTTCAGGATGGGATGAAGATGGATTTGTGAAGTCACGCAGATAGATGGTTGTGCTGGTACTGTTTACCTTTTATGAAACTGCCAGTGGTGTTCAGATCTCAGGTGAGTTAGTTCAGATACCTCATTAGTCAATAGGAGCACAGGAACTCTGCATCCAGTCAGGTGATCGTGACGTAGAGGATATAAGGTGAATGTGGTAACCCTCAACTCTCAATCACTATTGAGTCAGTAGCCATGAAGCATTAACAGCAGCAACTGACATCGCCCAGGACGTATAGATCCCCGGCAGATCCATTTTCTTCCTTTGTGCAATTCCATTTCTTTTTTTCTGCATGGATGCTCATTGTTTCTTCTCCTTTTTTGTTCAGCAGCGACCTCCAACGTGTCCAGACAAGCAGCAACAACGACCACCAACTTGTCATGGCCTGCAGCGACCTCCAACATGTCAGGACAACAATCAGCATTGGCACTGTGGGATCCTGTTGCGCATCTTGTCAGCATTTTGGAGCAGGACAATGATGGGCTGTTGTCTATACCACTCAGTGATGAATACACCCAGTCTGTCCCTGCCTCACAGAAGTGTGCAGTTATTCCTAACCTAAACGGTACAGGTCAGTACTGGCAGCCAACATATGAGCCATCTATAAAGACTTCGATGCCATTGCAAAAAGACTAAGGTGTAGATACTGTAGAGCAGGAGATAGTGGTTCCACTTGGCACTCCAATGCTTTTCGCATCAACATACAATTTAACATCACAGTATCGGTGGAGCAGAGTTTGAAGATTTTAAAAGTTCTGAATGCCGGAGTATTTCTAACACAATCTTTCCGTTCATGGGATGTTTTCCAGTACCCAGTGCTACCGACTGCATGCAGACAAATATGTCTATTGAAACCTCCACTCAGACCAACAGAAGAGGGAATGAAGCAAATGATTCCATCAAATTTGATAATTGCAAGTTAACTAACGCCAGAGGCTACCGGAACTCCGAATTATAGCGATATGATAATTTACACATGCAATGGGATGAAAATCAGATGTACGCAGGAATGACACAACCAACTGAAATCGAATGCCATTACATGTTGTCAGCCTAGGTCCTACTACCGAATTATTAGTACCGGTATGTTCGATTACTGATTTAGGGCACGTCCATTACTTACGTCAGCTCATAATGGAGGAAACTACTCTGGCAAAGCCTCACCAATTCTATTTCAAAGTGGGAGGTCAACTAAAATCTCACTTTAACTTTTTAATTCGGAAAACCCCCTTTATTGTAAAAGATAATATTTCGTTTCATAAAGTTAATGCCGGTTAATGCCGGGCATATACTATGTTTAATTACGCACCAATCTGTGTGACTGTGATTTGGACTGAATGGACGGATTCCCCTATGTGAAAGGCGTGCCGCACAAGTGCCAGATTTCGTTTGGGAAGTTCCCTTCCAAAGCGGCCGGATCCACGCATGTCAGCTTAGAAAGAGTCATGATAATCCGCAACTCGCAAACATATGTTACTTTGTTTAAAACTGATTTGTACCAAAACTTTTTTTTTAATTGGCCCGCTGACGAGTCGAAACAAACATCCCAGAAAGAGGTTAATCTTTTGTGAAAAGAAGCTAAGCATAAGTTCATTGACAGGAATTCTCTTAGTGATCATATAAATTGGGAAACTGAGAAGATACGTAACGATAAGGCTCGGAAGACGGTACAAACAATGCCGTCTTTCATAAGAATAGTAAGGTTCAGTGACATTAGTCTATATCAGTAAAAGATCAATTTTTAGCGATCTGTTAAAACAGTTAGGTCTACTATTTTCAGGAACCTTTCTGGTGGTCTGTCGGACTGTTACAAACATGAATACTAGGGCCAACTCAGGGTTCGTGTATTTCATGTAATGTGTTTTCACATCTTAAAAACGTGTTTAATACAGTTTCTCTATTAAAAAAAAAAGCCCTTCAGTTTACGCATATATTCTAATGTTTCAAAAAAATGGCCCTGAGCACTATGGGACTTAACATCTATGGTCATCAGTCCCCTAGAACTTAGAACTACTTAAACCTAAGTAACATAAGGACAGCACACAACACCCAGTCATCACGAGCCAGAGAAAATCCCTGACCCCGCCGGGAATCGAACCCGGGTACAGGAAGCGAGAACGCTACCGCACGACCACGAGCTGCGGACTCTAATGTTTGTTAGTAGAATGTTTTATACAAATTACAGCTTTAAGTATTTTAGTAAATATATTTTCCATATACAATGGCCAGGATAGATCTCTACTTCACAAATGGACGAAGTGGGAGCACATAAAAAAAGACAAACAAAATAAAAATATCACGTAATTGGCCTACGTTTCCTCACCACAACTGAAAGATGCACAAATACTACAGACAAAAATACCAGGAAACGTAACAGTACTCACAATTAATCGTATTTTTACGGAAGAAAAACAAGGCACAGAGGATGGTCCTTCTCTAAAAGGCAACAGCTACCACATGCAAGGCACAGTTAACACTGAAAGTGAAAGAAGTGCTGCCTATCGCCCATTGTTGCCTCATTACGGTACTCATTGCGATTTAGCCAAGGATTTCCCGAAGTATGTGCAATCACATGTCGTTTTAGTCAGCGTTCTCTCCCTCTCACTCAATCAGAACACTCCCTCCCCCCCCCCCCCCCCCCCATTTCTCTCGCTACAAGTGAATAGTGTGAGTACGGGAGAGTTTCAATCCCGTCACCACAAATGACCTTCTTATATTCATGAGGTGACAGATCGATTTTAGACTGTAGCTTAGTATACACCTCATGTCCTCACCATGGAGTACTAGTATGCCGTACAATATGCGGAGGCTGTGGTGCAGCACCGCGAACACTGTTCGAAAGGCACCGCAAATAGTCTTAGATAAAGTGGGCTCTTCATGCCATACGACGTACTCCTTTAACCCGCCTATAGGTGGCACCTTTCAGTGTGCCATACGTGTACAGTTTTGATCGCAGCCCTAGGAACTCCACAATCGGCAAACCATTCGACTCATCTTTCGTAAGGCCGATAATTTTCTGGTTCTGTGGAACAATACTAGAAGGATTATAGGCCATGTATGAGGACATGTCGAATTCATTACCTTGGTACCTTATTACATCATATGGATTGCAGTTCTTCATCCAATAGATGAAGCTATCGGTATCCATATAAAGTAATTTAGAATCTGTGAAATGAGTTTCCTCAATCTCATAATGGAAGACCGCTTCCATTATGAGATTGAGGAAACTCAATATGTGGAGTTCGGATAGGTCTAGTATACACATCCCCACATAAATATACTTCTTAAACTCTATTTCAGTATTCGCCATCTCCAGAGCAACGAAGTTGTTATTGAATATGGTGACCCATTTAAAATGGGGTCCGGCGATTCATTTTCTTGAACCATAACGCTCATCCCATTCGGTTCTAATCAAAATTTCACGTCGTTCCCTCAAATTCTCCATTGTTTTGCCGAAAATTTAATTATTCATGAATTTATAAACATCTTTCTCAAAGTCACACGTCGCAGAAGTTTTTTGTCTCGTATTCAAATCAACATACTCCTTCAACCAGGGGAACTTCTTGAAGGAGATGTAATTCTAACCACCTTCATCCCGAAGCTGAGACACCTCTGGAAAGTACGATAATGAAAAATATATCCCCCTTGTTCCTCAGCATGGTCATCAGTTTTTGGCTGGAGCCTCATCGTGGAACTAGTTGCTCTGGAAACAGCCGAAAATCGGAGTGTGCGTAACAGAAAGTAATAGGGTATGTGAGTTCTGCTTCCACCACATAGCCCACATGAGAATCAGGCGCCATAAGCCCTTTTGATTTTTCCACTAATCGCTTGTATCCTTTTTCCAGCACCCATCGAAACTGACCAGTCGGCAGTGATCGTTGCATGGCGTGCCCGTGTAAGTCATTCGCCTCCAGGTACGTGATGTAACTCAAATCAAGGAACGTGTTAACCTGTTACACATCTGTGGGTTATTTGTCTTTGCTAGCCTATGGATACAATGGCAAAGTCCCTCACAGATTCCTCGCTCAGTGTAAAGAAGCATATCAGCATCGGTCACTAATTCATTCTGCACTTCTTTTTCTTGAGCATTGCATCCCAAGACAACTCACGTGCTGTGTAATAAAAGGTGGAATCCGGAGAATTCATAGACTCCGAAATTTCTCGAAAATGTCCACAAGCAAGTGCACGTCAGTGTCCATCTAAATCCGTGCGTTCTCTCCTAAAGTGGAAATGTTGAATTCCAGGCAGACGCTCATGGCATACTCGTACTCTGCATCGCATGTAAGGTTGCTGGAGAATGCAATTATGTTGGGTAGCCTTGTTTCGTTGAGTTTTGTCTTACTATCGAGATAGTCATATGGAAAAACCCCTTCCTAGTCTCATGCTGAAACTTTTCTTCGTCTGGAAATGCAGCTAGAGTTATGTGCATTTCCTCCCGAGGTAAAGTTTCAACGAGTTTCTGGAGTGGTGCGTGGATAAAATGTAGCGAGTGAAGGAAGCGGAGCATAATTCTTGGCGTCATTCATTTGGAGAATTAAATGTATTTCTCAACGCTCTCAGGCAGGACACCACCCTGATCTTTCTCCTTACCGAAATCAGCTAAGTGCTCCAAAACAAAGTGAGCGTCATACCCACTCAAATTGTGGAAGAAAACGGGTATGTGCCTTGGTAACTGGTACATCAAATTGCACGTATTGTGAGCTGCGCCGCCGAACTTCCCCCTAAGATGACAGTGGTGCCGACGAGTAGTTTCCGCTTTCCTATCTAAAGGCAGCCCACAAATATGACAGTCAACCGCGTTACTGTACAAACCTTCTTTCTCCTTCGATTTGGTCATGGGAACGATGTCGCTGTAAGGCTTATCATGCTGCCATGAAAGCTTTTCAAGCTCACTGAGATGCCAAACCACAGGATTATCCCTGACATAAGATTTGTAGCGGTTAAGACTTGAATCATAGGACGATACAATTGGTTTCTGGAAATATAGTATGTGAGGTCGTAGGGTTACCTTCACAGCGGGTCACAGGGGGGAGGAGGCATTCAGAGTCAGTGTACAACACAAACAGGCATCGCTCCTAATGGTTGGCATTTTTAAACTTAATGAATTTGTTTTCCTCGTTCTAATAACATGCAGCGGGTCCTTGGATGCGCAATCTACTAGATGTTTTGGTAATAACTTATCTGAGGTTCAAAATGGTTCAAATGGCTCTGAGCACTATGGGACTTAACATCTATGGTCATCAGTCCCCTAGAACTTAGAACTACTTAAACCTAACTAACCTAAGGACAGCACACAACACCCAGCCATCACGAGGCAGAGAAAATCCCTGACCCCGCCGGGAATCGAACCCGGGAACCCGGGCGTGGGAAGCTAGAACGCTACCGCACGACCACGAGACGCGGGCACTTATCTGAGGAAAAGGCACTGAGGTACCTTTAGCAAATATACGTTTTAGCCTTATGTTTACTCATGTGCGAGGTGAGAAGGTGGGACATGATACAAACATAATGATAAGTGCCTTTCTCCCTAGTTTTCTCATCAGAGAATAAGAGCACGTTTACATGCATATTAAGCTCACCGGCAAATTTTGAGAAATGGGTCAGGTGGGGGAGGGGGGGGGGGATGGCACGACTATATGCTTGTTCTGCTCACCTGACTTGCGTTTCTCCAGGCCACGAACATGAATCAATATTCCAATATTCTGAGCCTCAACTTCAGTTATGTCCGGGATCTTGACAGGAAACTTGATACCGTCAAAGCTATACCTCCAAATTTTTGCGCACATGGTATTTATCTGCTCCCTGAGGATCTCTCGTGTAATTTCTGTCGCAAGCCAGAATTAACTATGCAAAACAACCCTGATCCGCTTTATTTTGGACATTAATGCATGCCTGCATGGCGACTATATCTTTAGGTAGCTCGATATAGCTGGACCTTCCATTTACCGGATCATAGACATATATATGGATGTCCAGATGTAGTATTCAGCTGTGTGCTTTAGCTGACTGCCTAACTTCAATCCCTGAAATCCGGCTCAGTGTAACACTCAAGGTGGATTCTCGATTAGTGCGCTCCACATTTTCACGCCCTTAACCCTCAAAGACAATGAAGACATGTGTCTTCAAAGCCTGAGGCATCTTTGGGTGGAGGGGAGGGGGAGTTGCGACAGTTGGATGCTCAGCAACGCTCTGCATTTGGTTGGTTTTTTGATTTGGGGGAGGGGAGCAAACAGCGACATCATTGGTTCCATCAGATTAGGGATGGATAGGGAAGGAGATCTGCCATGCCCTTTAAAATGAGCCATCCGGCATGTGCCTGAAGCGATTTACGATCACTGAAAACCTAAATCAGGATGATCGGACATGGGTTTGAACCGTCATCCCCCCAAATGCGAATCCAGTGTGCTAACCACTGTGCCACCTCCTTTGGTGTGCACTGCATTTACAGGTGGGATACCACTGATCATTGAACACCTTGAGGAGCTCCGTTTCCATGAGAGGAAGGCACACTATTAGAAACCCAACAGAGTTTAAGTAACCTCCTGCCAGATTCTTGATCCTTGTGAACGACATTCTCTCCTAAAAGGCCTCTGCGATCACTTAGTATTCTAACTGCAGCATGATGTCACTAATGTGATGTCTTTCACTAAAAGGACAGGTGAGGGAACTGGCGCCAGCCACAGGATCATCTTTATTAGTAGTACTACTACTACCAGGGGATGATGTGGTCCATCCTGTTCATGATGGAGTTGGTGAGGTGCACAGTAGCACACGCTTCTACACACATACCTTGCGGGGTCGGCGATGCTGGCGAGGATCAGGAGGACGATGAGGTAATGCTACCGGGTCAGAACAGTGGGAGCAGCCTGGTTGTGGTGATGGCTCCTGCTGCTGAAGGCCTGACCCACTAGCCTGAGGGTTTTCACCTCATTGCCCTATCCACACACGCTAGAGCTGTGATGGGGCACTGGCAGCAGAGGCTGCGGCCGCAGCCTCTCGGGCAACAAGTCGTGGCACTCTTGCCGGTGTGGTGTGTCTCGCCTGGCCACACTCTGGCAAAGCAGACTTAACTGCCACCACTACCTGCACAACGGCATTTTGTGGCTGTGGAGACGTGACTGCTGTAGAATAACGAAAAAATTAAGTACATTGCCTGCTGCAGCAAGGCAAGAAAGAACACAGAGGATCACATTGTCGCTGTACATAAGAAGAGTGAGTTTTCCTGCTCTGGGTCCATGGCGTGAGCATTTCATCAGCTTTGTCGGGTATCTCTATCACCCCTTCAGGGCAGTAATCGTCCTCTTAAAGAGCCAGCTCACGCTGCCTTAACCGCTCTTCTTCTAGAGCCATCTCCCTGACCCATTGAGGCATCTCATCCTCGTCAGGATCTATGTGGTACCACAGATCTATCTCGCATGCAATAAAGACAAAGACAAAAACAAAAATTAGAGTTTTTTTGGAGAGATAAACAAAATAAGTTAGATTTTTTTTTCCCTCACAGGGCTGCTCAGCTGTCTCGTTGGGTGCCCTAGACTGCTGTAGTTGATGAACAGTCTGCAACCGTCTGTCTCCCCCACTCCCTCCATCTGAAAATTGGTGAGAACAGGACTCATTCTGTGCAGGGCTGCCAGATAGGACTGATGTAAGTCTTTATTTTGTTCACAATATGAAATAATGTTTATGTCAACAACCTGAGTTGTTATTGATCGAGCACTAGACAGTAGTTCTGTCCAGTTTCGTCAGTAGCTGCTGAGTGTGGAGTGGACATCACTGAAGTACAAGGGATTAGCCTTCTAGCAGTCTACAAGTAAATAACTGCTGGATATGGCGAGGATATTTTCGATATTAGTCCAGCACTAGAAAGTTACTCCAGTCAGTCTAGCCAGTAGCCCTATATGGGAAGGATGGGTAATAATGATAGGACAGCAAGCTATCACTGAAGTACAGGGGAATAGTCTCCTGCCGATCTATAAGTGAATAGCTCGGTTGTGAGAAACGTAAGGATGGGTAATAATAATATTAGAACAGTGACCTACTGTTCCGCTGTGTATATATATTTTTTCCTTTATTGTCACTTCGTTCCCCTCCCCCATGGGGGCTAGGGTGGGCTGGCAGCAGCACAATACTCCGCTCTTCAGCCAAGAGACTACATAAAATATCACAGGAGAACAGTGCATAAATAAAATGTGGGTATAAAAGAAGAGATTTAGTTATGCGAAGGAGAAACAGTTGGAGTTAAAATATATAAAAAAAAGGGGTAGTTGAATGAGGCACATTTACATAAATTCCACATATAGTTAAAATGGCACTCGTTGCAGATGTAACACATAAACACTGTTGAAACGAATGAGCACTATTAAAAACGGCTTTCACAGTATGGGACGACGACACTGAACACAAATTGCACTTGTGTTACATACATGGCGAGAATTAAAACACGACAAGGTAACCGGAGGAGGGACAGAGGAAAGAGAGACAGGGGAGTTGACGGAGGAGGGGGACAGCACGTGGTGGAAGGCATGGAGTCAGTAGCACATCAAGGGGCAGGAGATGGGGAGGAAATGCAGGGACTGGGAAAGGAGAAGTGAGAAGGATAGGGGGGAAAGGGGGAGGGAACAGGAAAGGGGGACAGGAAGGAGAGGGTGCTCAAAGAGGGAGGGGAGGGGAAGAGGAGGGACAGAGTTGTATAAATATTGGGGTGAAGCACATCATCCAGGGTGGGGAGATCTTGGAAGGTCCTCTGGGAGAATAGGTGGAAGATGTGGAGATGGAGAGAGGGTATGACACATCGGTAAAAGCACGGCGGCAGGTAGCGAATGGAGAGGTAAGGATACACAAGGGGGTGAGGGAATCGAGGTGGCACTTGGTGAGGGTGGATATACAGGCAACACTGGCGTAACAAGTGATGGATCAAGGATTTGTAGGTACGAAGGATGGTGGAAGGGTGCAATTCCCCATGTCCATCCAGACAGGAGTTTCAGGATACGGAGTCTACTGTGGGATTTACGTTGGATGATAATAATGGTTCAAATGGCTCTGAGCACTATGGGACTTAACTTCTAAGGTCATCAGTCCCCTAGAACTTAGAACTAATTAAACCTAACTAACCTAAGGACATCACACACATCCATGCCCGAGGCAGGATTCGAACCTGCGACCGGAGCGGTCGCGCGGTTCCAGACTGTAGCGCCTAGAACCGCTCGGCCACCCTGGCCGGCTGATGGTAATAATATGGGGAGTCCAGGTGAGGTGACCATGAATGTATTTCAAGGTGGGGGTAAGGTGGATAGGTCCGCTTCGCCTGTAACACCTTGCCCCTATATACTGGACTTCAGTAGCGCCATCATTTGGGAGTAAAACACACTTACCATTATTTACGAGTCGCAAGTCGCATCCTAGCCAACAGAAACATGGGAAATACATCGTGCGATATTTTCTTACAAATGTAGTGCTCATTATCTGACCTGAACATGGTGTCTGAAGACGAAAAAGAAAACTGACCAGTCACCTCCAGTCCAGACCATATACTAGTGTATTGTGTACCTGAAGAGCCCGCTCACCAGGACAGCCGTGAGATGCGGCGGCGATAAGCCTCGACTTTCGGCCACCCGACATTCTCATGACCACTCCCGCTGCTGACCGCGGCACAATGGGCGCGATTTTGGCTAACTGCAGCTGCATCGCTGACATATAATTTTCAGTTTAAAATATCCGAAACGGGTTGTTTTCTCAATACACCTCGAATTTCCCTCGTGATATGGAGATTCCACCCTTTTATACCAGTTGTTTTCGAATATAGAAGAAATCGGACCATATCCAAGTTTTCACATCGCTAAAGTGTCGTTACTTGTTGTGAAAATCCTGTACAACACTATGACATAGCCTATATTTCCAGGGTATTTCCTGGGTGCTCCAGAACGAACATACAAAAGCGCGTGAAATCCGTGGTTGGCAGACGAGCAGCAACTTGTCGTATCTGCTCAGATCAGCATTCATCAGCTGGTGGGAAGGAATATCGCACTCCTGTTGGCCTGTTGGTTCCATGGGTCAAATGGTGGATGGAGGGGCTAGAGGTTATATAAACCCTTCTCGTGGTTCAGTCGCTCTCGTTCCTTCATCGGCAGTTCGCCTGTGTGTTTGCTTGTGTGTGTGTGTGGCTCAAATGGCTCTGAGCACTATGGGACTTAACATCTATGGTCATCAGTCCCCTAGAACTTAGAACTACTCAAACCTAACTAACCTAAGGACATCACACAACACCCAGTCATCACGAGGCAGAGAAAATCCCTGACCCTGCCGGGAATCGAACCCGGGAACTCGGGCGCGGGAAGCGAGAACGCTACCGCACGACCACGATGTGTGTGTGTGTGTGTGTGTGTGTGTGTGTGTGTGTGTGTGTGTGTGTGTTTGCGTCAGTTTTTTCCGGAAAAATGAAGCATGCCAACAGTAGCATCAGCGTCAGCAGCAAGCGACATAGAATTGAACAGTACGAACTATCATGTAAGTAAATAGTAATTTGCTTTTGTAAATATGTGATTATGGTGAAACAATTTCGAGTCTTAAAAATTCTCTTTTTCGTTGTTAGAACGCAAATCCAGGATTCTAGCCTGGAATGCGATGAAAGATGGCAGGAGAAGGAGCGAAATTCCTCTGTGGAAAGCCCACAACCAAAACTGCCATGTGGGTGCAAAAAAAAATCTTAATGGTAGTAGTGTAATTTGTTCTTGTATTGCATCGGTGGTATTTTTTTTGTTCTTGTTAAAGCTTACATGGCTGAAATGGAAGCCTATCTTGTGGCGATGCTGGAGGCTGAACAAATACACCAGCCACACACTGTGGAACAGCCTCCAGCAGAGAAAACACAGCAGCAACCAAATGTGCAAGTATAGAAAAGAATATCTATGTTATAGTAGTAGTAGGAGTAGTAGCTGCATAATTAAAAGAAGATCTGTGTTTTGTCTTGTTACAGCAACAATTGTAGAGGCACTGGTATCGAGAACGGCGAGTAACCCTTTTTCAAAGTCCAATTGTAATTATCTGTGCGGGACCTTGAAAACTCCTCTGTTGTTGTTCTTCTTCCAAAAAAAGCCATTCGTCTCTTTTGCACTACAGGGAACATGGTTCAAGTACGTAGATAAATAAAATCATTGTCGGTGGCATGGATTTGTTTCGACTGAATTATTTGGTTTTCTGCTTGCAAATAGAACAGGATTCTGTAGTGTGGTGTCAATAACTGAGATAACTTATTGTCGATTATTTCAGTGTGAACGTAGGAAGAGAGACGTCATAAGATGAGTGTAAAAGTATATTGTAATTAGGAATTGAACATTTAGTTTCATTGTTATAAACTTAAATATTTAAATCCTTCGTATTTGTGAAGTCTGGTCTCTTCCTGAGGAAGCAATAATTAATTACAATGAAAAGAGTGCTACTGAGCCAACGAAATTGGGAAACCAGCAGACCTAAGAATAGACAAGTTTTTTTCCTTGTCATTTCCATTTCTGGAACACATTTTGAGGGAGAAATCGTCAGTTGGCTGACGCAGAGGACAGCGTTGGTATAAGGTTAGCAGACCATCTTGTCGTTTTCGTTTTTGGAACACCTTTTCTTTGCAACGAGGAATATGGCGGACAGACGCAAGTGAGAGAAGCTGCCAACTACCAGTGGTGACGTCACGTAATGTTGCACTCCTCAACATTTTAATATTTTATGGTAACACACGTGCAGTTCACGGAGGAAGGCAACAGTTAGTACTTCTGCGTTAATAAGTCATAAATTGTAGCCATTGGTAAAGGATATCTCCAGGAAAAATTATGGTACTGCAAGAATTGCTACTGCTTACTTCAAGAATGGCTTCCAAAGGTATACAATATGGCGTGTTTGGTCCGTCTAAGGGATATGAAACGTGAATATCCTGTGGAAGCAAATTTGCACCGCGTTTTCAACTGCACTACTTCTGAGAAGCCTGGCTACTGACAGCTTTTAGCGTTACTATATATGTAAGAGGAAAGCCAAGCTTTTGTTGTCAGGAAATACGTTGATTACGTTTTTTGGATTAATACAGTGATAGATATTTCACAAAGGGGTTACTTTCTTACTTCTGGTACCTTATATTTACTACGTTTAAAACCTATCTTGAAGTTATGTTCATTAAGTGGAGAATTAATTCCAGTTAATCCAATGTTACATAAATGAATAATGGACAGCTTCGAAATTATTTTGTGTAACCTTCAATGGCCATTTAGAAAAATATCGAGCTAAATTCACACACGCACATAGTTCGCAAAGGAGTATAATATATAAACACACTTAACAGAGATCAGAATATTGATGGACAACTAAAGAATGATATTTTCCTTTCTGAAACGACTTAAAATGAGGTTGTTGGATCCGAGGAAGGTATTGATTGGTCCCGGCGGAGGCTCGAGTCCTCAGTCGGGCATGAGTGTGTGTGTTTGTCCTTAGGATACGTTAGGTTAAATAGTGTGTAAGCTTAGGGACTGATGACCTTAGCAGTAAAGTCCCATAAGATTTCACTCACATTTGAACATTTCAACATTTTTTGAAGGTATTGATAAACAAAATCCAGCACTCATTTTCGAGTGTGCGATTGACTTCCATATTTGAGAGCGACACTGGGAATCTAGAACTATCAAATAAACTGAAACGTGTCCTAGAGTACATAAGATGAACTCTCTTATTGATGTCATTCTGGCTGGCTCTGAGCACTATGCGACTTAACTTCTGAGGTCATCAGTCGCCTAGAACTTAGAACTAATTAAACCTAACTAACCTAAGGACATCACACACATCCATGCCCGAAGCAGGATTCGAACCTGCGACCGTAGCGGTCGCTCGGTTCCAGACTGTAGCGCCTAGAACCGCACGGCCACTCCGGCCGGCGATGTCATTCTAAGCCTATTGTTAAATGAGAAATCAGAAGAGCCAGACATGAGACTTCGTGATAAAACTTAATTTGGTTCATTTTGTATGTTTGGAACCATCGTGTTGTATGTACCTGGGGTACATCTTGAAATGAAACAATGCAATTCCTTCTTGCTACTATTGACTTCAACGATGCTGAAATGAAAAAAAAGGTGAACTATTAGAAGTTCAATTAATACAGGGTGTGAATAAATTTCCTATACAGATTTTGAGGACAGGTTCCTTACACCAAAACAAGAAAAGAATGTCTAGAAAACATGGGCTCAAAAAGCGTTCCTTAAGCTCTATGAGCACTTGTCCATTCATCTCCACTACTGTAAAACACATCTCTTCTATTGAACAAATGCTCAGAGCTCTTAAGGAATGTTTTTAGAGCCCATATTTATTAGATTTTTTACTTTTTTATTTTTGGGAACCTATCCTCAAAGTCTGTAAACGGAATTTAGTTACACCCTGCGTAAGGGTCAGTCACAGGGAAACGAGGCACAGGGACAAAAGTAACTGTTAATTCATTTATCCCACTATGAGGCAAAATGGGCAATCCTTTCATGGTTCAAATGGCTCTGAGCACTATGGGACTCAACTGCTGAGGTCATTAGTCCCCTAGAACTTAGAACTAGTTAAACCTAACTAACCTAAGGACATCACAAACATCCATGCCCGAGGCAGGATTCGAACCTGCGACCGTAGCGGTCTTGCGGTTCCAGACTGCAGCGCCTTTAACCGCACGGCCACTTCGGCCGGCAATCCTTTCATGGAAAAATGTTTGCAGGTACTATGAAAGTATGCAAATTATACCCAGGCGTGCACCACCCCGTCCGAAACAAATCGGCAGCCACGAATGTCTTTAATCATGGCTACAAAAATATGGAAATATCACGGGCAGAGATCGGGACTGTATGGAGGATGTGTAAGAGATTCCCAGTAAAATTTCTGTAGGGTACTCTGTACAGTCTTAGAAATATGTCGGCTGCCCACATCCTCCATATTGTCCCGATCTTCCCTCATACGATTTCCATGTTTTTGGAGCTCTGAAGAAAGATATTCATGGCCGTCGATTTGCTCCAGACGCAGAGGTGCACACCTGGGTACTGTCATGGTCTTATAGGCAACCCCATTTTTACGTGAAGGCACTGACCGTCTAGTTTCACAGTGATTTAAATGTGTTAAGCAGTTATAACTATTAGTTTTGAAATAATAAACAGTTTACTTACTGGTACTTTTTCCCATCTGTCTCGTTTCCATCTGACTGTCCTTTATATTATTCGAGAGTCTGTATTATCTAGCTCTGTCTTCTAGTTCTTGCATAACCGATCTTCCCATGTGGAGCAGTTGATGACTACACTCATTCACTGGAAATGTCGTCAAAACTAAACTACCGGATGGGTATAATTAAAGTGCCGCTACTCACTGAGGTCCAGTGTGGGCTGCAATTATCACATGGCAGCGAAACTTTGTAGATGTGCTAATACGTTATTGAGGAACCGATTTACGCCGAAAAAAAAGCTACAATTATGGCCACCAGGTGAAAATTTGGCGCTGTGCACTTTTCGTTCATGGTACGACATCCATGCTGTGATCTGACAAGCCATAACTGTTAATAATAAAATCAACGTTATGCCTTTCTCACTTGTCTGACCTTTTCTGCACATGTCCCGTTTCTAATCCACAACAGATGGAAACGTTTTTATACATCTTTCTTACAATCACAGGGCCGGGTTTCCACCTGGTGGCCAAAACTGGAACTGACTTTTTCCCATCGTAAATCAGGTTATTATCGTATGATAATTAGAGCTCACACTGCACCTCTGTAAACAGCTGGAACTTTATACCCACACAGTGCTTCGTTACTCTGTCCAAGCTATCAAATCTGCCACTGTATCCTATCCCCTCTACAAAACAGTCTTCACAAGATTATGAAGACTATTGTGTTAACCTAGAGAGAGACTAGTGATCTGAATTGTTTTAGTGGTCACAATTACCATTCCCCAAATTGCAAAGGGAATTTCACATATCAGTGGAAGTATTTTAGTGGTCACTATTACCGTTACCTAAATGCAGATGGAGTTCCTTGTTCGTGTGATGCTCTGCTACATAAGCAAGCAACTGCTGACTAGGTAGCCAAGGACGATGTTGCATCCAAAAATAGCTCACAGCGAAGAGAGCACCA
The DNA here is from genome assembly GCF_023898315.1 of Schistocerca nitens. NCBI lineage: Eukaryota > Metazoa > Arthropoda > Insecta > Orthoptera > Acrididae > Schistocerca > Schistocerca nitens. The sequence goes on along the minus strand of NC_064616.1, from coordinate 141,096,892 downwards.
TTCACAACCGAGAACATGGAACGAATCACGCCGCATCTGACAGCGACTAGAAAAAACTGCGACCACTTCAGGCTTCTACTTGCCCTACGTTTTTCACATCTGCTACTCAGATACAGCGCCATCAAAATCCTTAAAGAATAGTGTGTAATGGAATGCTTAGATAAGTCATACTACCAGCGAAATGTACATACACGACTACTTTTTGCCGGATAAGAACTCATCAGCGCTGAACTTCATTAAATACCCGAGAATATCATGAGAAAACAAGTTACCCAGTGTATGCTAAACATAACGTATCATCACACAAAACAGGCGTCATAATTTTCAAAACTCACTCCTTACATGTGTCAATAATTTTCTCAAACAAGAATAGTGAGCAATATCTGTATTTACCGTGTTGCATGTTGCTTCGCTTTGGAATGTTTCGACTGCCGGATGTATACCGTTTGCCAGAGTAACAACACTGCGCATTTGATTAGGCTTTCTTAGTCATATTTTGTAAATGCCGTTATGTAATCAAACAGCTTGTAGTCTGACAGCTGGTCAGCACGTTACCGGTCTCAGCAATTACGTGCGTAAGCAACGTGAACGCATCTAACGTACAATACGGAAGTGAGAGCTACGGATGCACTCAAGAAAGTTCTTGAGTCAGTGTTTTTCGACAAGAAACTCAGTACCTCCAGTGCCCCATTAGAGTACTGTTTCAGGAATATGAATGATAAAAAGGAAATTATTGAAATGATTGCTCATCTTCTGACGTTCCTTACTTACTCTTACAAAACAAATCCATTTTACAAACAATTAAAGAAAATATTGCAGGAAAAGTAAAGGAGATAACTGGCATTACTAGGATAGCAATCGTATCAGTAATAGTTGAAACATACTTAAAGCAAACGTTAACGTGTTACATAACCATGTTGACAGTAAACTTCACCAACACATGAAAGATATGCTCTAGTATCCTAAAATACGAGCTCATATTTTCAGAGCCTTCGACAAAATAGCCAAAAAATACACATAGTATGTGAGTGGAACATTGCAATCCTAGCTCTCCAGACATCGTTGATAGAAAAATTCCACCGACTTCCCTTACGTCTAGTTCGGTAGCCGAGAGGTCAAGGCGGCATAACCCCCCCCCCCCTCAAATGGCTCTGAGCACTATGCGACTTAACTTTTGAGGTCATCAGTCGCCTAGAACTAATTAAACCTAACTAACCTAAGGACATCACACACATCCATGCCCGAGGCAGGATTCGAAACTGCGACCGTAGCGGTCGCTCAGTTCCAGACTGTAGCGCCTAGAACCGCACGGCCACTCCGGCCGACAGAGAGCCAGGTTCGATTCCTGGTACTCCCAGACGTTTTTCCTTCGCCAGAGAAGTAGACCGAGATGCCAATTCCGGCGCTACCTGATTGAGAGGTAGTGGCTTCAAAGTCGAAACGTAGACAACTCCCGGGAGTGCGGTGTGTGCTGACCCCGTGCCTCTCCATACTGCATCCGATGATCTGCATCTGCATCTACACTGAAGTGCCTGGCAGAGCGTTGTTCGAACTAGCTTCAGACTATTTTTCTACCGTTCCAGTCTGTAACAGCGCTTCCGAGAAATGAACACCTAAATCTTTCTGTACGAGCTCTGATTTCTCTTATTTCTTTATGATGATCATTTCTCGCTACTTAGGTTGAGAGCAGAGGAGAATGCTGATGATTGAAATTTCAGAAGAAGATCTTTCCGTGACGAGAAACGCCTTTGTTTCAGTGATTGCCATCCAAACTCGCTTATCATAATTCTTGACACTCTCCCCCCTATTTCTCGATAATGCAAGACGAAGTGACATTATTTGAACTTTTTCTATGACCTATGTCAATTCTATATAATAAGGATCCCATACAACACACACGTCCTCCAGCAGATGACGAACAGGCGAATGGTAGGCAGTCTCTTTAGTAGACCTGCTACATCTTCTCAGTGTCCTGCCCGATAAAACGTAGTCTCTGGTTTGACTTCCCCTCAACATTATCTACGTGATCATTCCACCGTAAATTGTTCGTAGTTGTAATTCCTAGGTATTTAGTCGAACTGAAAGCATTTAAATTTGTTTGATTTATTTTGTAATCTAAATTAACGGATTTATATTTGTACACGTGTGCATGACCTCACACTTTTCATTTTTGAAAGACAATTTCCACTTTTCGCACCATTCGGATATTTCTCTAAGTCACTTTGCAGTTAGTTTTGATCTTCTGATGCTTTTACTAGACGGTAAGTGACAGTCTCGTCTGGAAACAATCTAACAGTTCAAATGGTTCAAATGGCTCTGAGCACTATGGGACTTAACATCTGTGGTCATCAGTCCCCTAGAACTTAGAACTACTTAAACCTAACTAACCTAAGGACATCACACACATCCATGCCCGAGGCAGGATTCGAACCTGCGACCGTAGCGGTCACGCGGTTCCAGACTGAAGCGCCTAGAACCGCACGGCCACACAGGCCGGCAATCTAACAGTGCTGCTCATATTATCTCTTAAATCGTTTTTGTCAATTAGCAACAGAAGAAGGGCTATAAAACTTCCTTGGGGAACGTCGGATATGACTTCTGGTTTACTCAACGATTTTCCGTCAGTTACTACGTACTGTGTTCTTTCCGAGAGGAAATCTCGGATCCAGTTGCACAACTGAAACGATACTCCACAGGCACGCAGTCTTGTGAGGAACGGTGTCAGAAGCCTTCTGGAAATCGGGAAAAATAGAAACAATTTGAGATACCCTGTCAATTGCACTCATTATTTCGTGCGAGTAAAGAGCTGACTGTGTTCCACAAGAACGATATTTTATGAATCCGTGCTGATTGTGTGTCAATCGACCGTTGCCTTCGAGGTAGTTCATTATGCTCGAACACAATATATGTTCCAAAAACCTACTGCAGTGATGACTGACTGAGGGTGACACGAAGGACGCTCGATTATTGCGTGATCTTCAGAGACTGATAGCGGAATTTCATTTTCCTCACATACGACGATCGAGTTGGTTATTTCATTACGCTTAAATTTTCTGCGATATTTTACCTGTGCTGCATTGATGTTATGTCACAGAAATAATTTCACAAAACGATGAATCATTCATTAAAATTTCTCTGTAACCTAACAGAACTATATGTTTCGCCATAAGGGACATAACACAGGTCTGAATCATTAACATCAGATTACACCATAATAGGGAAACTGAGAAATCGGAATCTTATATAAATGCTTTCGTCAAAAAATCTTACACAAACTGCTAACTATTTTCGTGGTGTTCTCTTGCACAATGTATACCGTGTGGAAAATAAAATAGTGAGTTTTTAAGTGAACTGTGCGTTATTTTGTAATTTTTTATTTCTCACACTGCAAACACCGGTGGTGTAATAACATATGTGGCTGTCTAATGTTGTCTCCACAATGGAATTCACTCGTCTACAAACCTACACCTAGGGAAATATCGTGTTGTGATTTTACTTCAGTTTAGCACATCAAACCAATCATTCTTATCGGGATGATACTACAATGAATCACAAGGGGATGCTGTAACTTGTTTATTTTCAACAGAAAACAAGCAGAGTGTAACAAATTTTACAAATATGAAACACACAATATCTGATTCTACCATACATGTAAGTTTGAGATTGGCCGTAATTATGTTTGACTTTAGATCATGTCCCCCGGTAGACGGACACGAAGTTGACTTATACTGATTAGCGCTGAGAAAAAGGAGGCCCACACCCTGGCTGGCACTTTCAGAAAAATTTCAGTGGACTAGCAAATGAAATTAAACACGTTTACTGCGATTGTCGCCCTACGCGCTGAACCGGAGTGCGCATATCACCTTCTGAAGTACGGACAGCAGCTGTACTGGACCGATGATCTTCTCGTTGGGATGTTGGTCGCTGTCTAGATGATGAATGTGGCGTGCCTGCAATTCTCTGACTACTCACTGGACGCAATATCCCGTCCGCAAGCTCCTAGAACTGAAATTACCTGTTTGCTCACTAGCGAGGAACAGAATTCGACTTAAGTATTCTCCCGTAAAGATGCACTTCAACGTGTGTCAGACTCCACAGAGAGATATAGAATCGTCACTAAAGTAAACAGAATAACAACTATGTCACAGAGAAATGACTTCACGTGATCTTTGTGTCGAAAGCGACGTTCTCAAAATTTACCCACCAGCTTCTCCTCTGCGCCACAAAAATGGCTCTAAGCGCTGTGAGACTTAACATCTGAGGTCATCAGTCCGCTAGACTTAGAACTACTTAAACCTAACAAACCCAAGGACATAACACACATCCATGCCCGACGCGGGATTCGAGCCTGCGACTGTAGCAGCAGCGGTTTCGGACTGAAGCGTCTAGAACCACTCGGCTACAGTGGCCGGCTCCTCTACAGCACCTGACAGCGAAGTGCCTTTCACGATCCCCGGAGGGAAGTGCCTTCTCACGCCATACGCTCCTCCCTGCTGGATACGCGGCGTCTACGTTTGCCCTCAGGCGACGAATCCCAGCGGCCGTTACAGAAACACTACATGCGTCATGAATCTGCCAGCCAATCATCTCAAGCCCAATGCCTTTCAGAAGAATTCCTGGAAGTTTCCATTTCCCATCCTACATCCTTAGCACTATCCTAGTCTTAGACATTTTGGCGGGAAGCGTGCCCCAACACTTCCCATGAGGAGATCCCCGAGAAATCATCTTGCGATCACCGTTTGTGACCGTGCGCTTTGCTTCACAGTAAAAGGGTACCTTATCGCCTTGTTCCGCCCCCGACACTCTTCCTCCGGGTACGCCATTCTGATTTTTTTCCATTCTAACAGGGTGCACCCTCTTGCCCTAACTGTCCGCGTTTCGCGGGTTATAAACTGCCTCCTCCTTGCTCTGCTTTCTCTCAGAGCAGTAGATGTCCGCCCCTGCTCAACACTACATGTCTCTTCCTAGCCCATCTTCATCAGATAGCGTCTTCTGAGGAACGCATGGTTCATGTCACCCTTTCTGTCAGTGCTAAGCTCTAATTAACTCCCAGACATGCAGTGCTACAGAAATTGCTATTACACGGTGCTAGCCAGTATGAGCCAAATAAATAATTAATAATGTGATTGTACATCGTAAACAATGATCTAATATAAACATAAATTGAAAAGAATATGCAGACTATTAAATGTATCGTGGTAAAAATCTTGCCGCCTTGCAATGTAAACACATAATATTGACGGTAAAAAAATTGCAGCACCAAGAAGGAGTTGTGCGACTTAAACGAAAGCTGGTAGGCGTGTTTAGAAGACATCTATTCCAGTTTCGCACCAGTCGTATAAGAGTGGCGCTAGTAGCACCACTATGAGAATGCAAATCAAGTTTGCTATAAATACACGCTGTAACGGTCATAAGCGTTAGTTACCTTTAAGACTGGAAATGGTGAGTCGATGTTAGTCAATAATGCCTTTAAGGGGTCAAAGACACCATTATCTACACATTACTGAACTTGAATGAGGCATTATTGAGAAGCTGGATGCTCCTTCTGCTATATTGGAGAAAGACTTGGTAGAAATGTAGGCACCGTACATGACTGCTGACAGCGGTGGCCACCTGCCACTACCGAGAGGGAAGACCATAGTGTTCGGCGTATGGCTCTGTCAAAGCAGGCTGCGTATGCAGCAGCAATCTGAGCAGCAGTTGGCACCATTTTGATACCCTGCACCGTACATTTCACGGACACCAAACCACCGTCATTTGCAACTTTTGTGGTGGCAGGCGAGAGCTCATTGGAGGGCAGGGTGGAGAGCTGTTGCGTTTTCCCATGAAAGGTGCTTCTGCCTCGGTGTCAGTGGTGGCAGTGTGTTGGTTAGGAGGTGGCCAGGTGGGGGCCTGCAACCAACCTGTCTGTGTGCTAGACACACTGGACCTACACCAGGATTTGTGGTCTGGGGTGCGATTTCGTATGACAGCAGGAGCACTCTCGCAGTTATTCCACGCAAATTCGTACGTCAATCTGATGATTCGATCTGTTGTGTTGACATTCATGAACAACATTCCAGAGGGTGTTTCCGAACAGGATAACGATAGCCCACATACCTCTGTTGTAACCCAACATCCTCTACAGCGTTTCGACATGTTGCCTTGGCCTGCTCGATCACCAGGTCTGTCTCCAATCGAGCACATAAAGGACATCATTGGACAACATCAGCACTAACCGTCCCTGTATTGACCGACCAAGTGCAGCAGGCATGAAACTCCATCGCACAAACTGACATCTGGCACACGTACAACACAATGCATGCACGTTTGCATGCTTGCATCAACATCCTGGCGGTTACACCGGATATTAATGTACCAGCTTTTCACCCTTGCAATGGCTTATCTCGCGCTTAGATTAACATGTTATCTGGCAATGTTAATGACCTAAATATGTTACCCAGACAAATGTATTCTCAACATTTCATTACCCTAAATTAATTATTGTTTGGTGTTGCAATTTTTTCTCATTAGTCTATAAATGGTACGGGTAATTAAATAAAATAAATAGTACAAAGAAAATGAAACGATCGTGTGGCACTGATGGCCAGGAGGCCTCATCCGGGGAAGTATGGCCGCCGGGTGCAAGTCTTATTTCAGGTGACGCCACACGGGGCGACAGGCACGTCGATGGTGATGATGAGAACACAACACCCAGCCCACGACCGGAGAAAATCTTTAACCCAGCCGGCAATCGAACTGGGCCCACTACATCGGAGGCAAACACATTTCCACTCAGCTAAGCAGGAGGACGTAAATATTACATATTCTGTATGATGCAATATGAAGGTTACTGATTACAAATAATTACATGAGACACAGTTCACCGTGCATGTACAACGTGTCCTGGTAGAATCAATGTTTTGTCAATCGTATCATATTCTTGTCCCCGTGGCACTGGGATGGTTCAGGGTTCTCTATCGTATGTTCCACTTCTGTTCTGAACCAGATGTAGCTTCTCCGAAGGTTTCATCACTTGAGCGAGGAGATGGTAGCCTGCCGACCATTTCACCTGGCTGCTGGTGGAGTGATCGCTCATTGTGTTGATGTTGTGAGAAGGTTCATTCTGGATCAGACTCTTTTTTGCTAACAGGTGACTATTTATAGAATGTCACGCGTTCAGAATGAGTTCGCTGGCCTCCACTTCAGTTGCAACTTCCATTCTCATTGATGGTTATGCTATTACATATGACGACTATTTATCGTTTCCGCTTTTCTTAAGCACCCTGCGATGTTGCCTTAGGTCTCGCTTAGTAGAATGTTCACCAGTTTTCCACGCGCAGAGCAACGCTGCACTCGGAAAGCACGTTCTACTACCGAAGAGTGTAGTGCGAGAACACCTGTTCTTAGGGTCGAGATGCAGAGTGACAATTATTGAACTATGTGAATAAAAAGTAAATTAGCTACCAACTACGGCGCACACACACTTTATCCAACATCTAAACGTCACTACAGATATTCAGATTAAGGTAATGACATGTTCGATATGCCTGCCATCATTGGCGATGATATGGCACAGACCAGTAACGAAATTCTGCATGACCCGCTGAAGTGTCGAAACATCGATGCTGTCGATGACCTCCTGAAGGCTGTTTTTAACTCAGAAATGTTTTTGGGTTTATTGCTGTACATCTTGTCTTGAATATAGCCCCACAAAAAGGAGTCGCATGTGATCAGATCCGGAGAACATCGCAGCGAATCGAGGCCCATGCCAGTGGTCTCGGTGTTCCCCAGAGCCAGAATGCGGTCCCCTAAGTGCTCCTTCAAGATATGAAATACTCTTCTGCTTCGATGTTGTCGAGCTCCGTCTGTGCATGAACCACATCTTGTCGAAATCAGGATCACTTTGGGTAAAGGGGATGAAATCATCTTCCAAAACCTTCACATACCGTTCAGTAGTCACCGTGCCATCAAGGAATATCGCACAGATTATTCCGTGACTGGACATTGCACACCACACAGTCATCCGTTTAGGATGAAGAGACTTCTCGATCGCGAAATGCGGATTCTCAATCCCCTAAATGCTCAAATTTTGCATATTGACGAACTCATACAAATGACAGTGGGCTTCGTCGCTTGCTTTTATACAATGTGGCTGAGCTGCACCGAGGTACCTTGCGTGCACGTGATGCCCCACACCCCGTAAGTATTCTTTAGAAACGCGTAATTCGAAACTGCGAGGAGGTGATGATAAAATAATTCTTTGTTTGCTATCGGTTTCCCTAATCAGTTCATCTTCAGACATCGTAAAATTATTTACAATAGCATACTTAGCAACTTTCTTACTGTGGCATCACATAAAATAAAAAGTCATCCTCTGTCACTATTGTCAACTCAAAATACAGTGAAGTGGGATAGCTATATGGAAATAGAGGAGAACCTCGATTATTCGACCTTCGATTAGCCGACTCCTCAGATTATTCGAACATGTGTCCATACCATTCGTCTGCGCTCCGAGCCTTACGGAATGAAAGCGTTATTGCTCAATTTTACTCCTGTTATAATAGATGTCAGTCTGAGTCACGCTCCTCATGCATGCTCAGTTGGGATTAACATGTCTAAGGTGTTCTGAATGGCTAAAAGTGGCTACAAAAGCGGAAAGAAAACTTGTTGTGTGCACAAGTAATAGAAACTACGTGATTTGACAAAGGTGGGTCAGGTACTAGGTTAGACGCTGAAATGGGTGTTGTGGTGACGACTATTAAAGATTGTAAAAGGAATCGAAAAGAGTTGAAGCTTTTTTGTGAACTGTAGATGGTGAAAATGCTTTAAAAACTTGAAAACTATTGAAAAAATCAAAACTTGAGCTCTCACATAAAGCTGTGTTGGTTTGGTTTTGTCAGGACAGACGTAAATGGACCCTACTATCAGGCGGTATTATAAAAGAAAACGCTGTTCATTTGTACCAAAAACTGGGTGGTTGAGCCGTAGTCCAAGCAAGTAAAGATTGATTCCACAGGTGGAAAAGAAGACACGGCGTTAGGCAAGTTGCTATTACAGTTGAAAAACGTTCTAATGTGTGTGTGTGTGTGAATTCCTAAGGGACCAAACTGCTGAGGTCATCGGTCCCTTGACTTACACACTACTTGAAACTAACTTAAGCTAACTTATGCTAAGAACAACGCACACACCCATGCCCGAGGGAGGACTCGAACCTCCGGCGGGAGGGGTCGCGCATTCCGTGACATGGCGCCTCAAACCGCACGGCCACTCCGCGAGGTGGAAAAAAACAAAACAAAAAAAACCTTCTGATGATGATGATGATGATGATGCAAGTAGGGAGTTTGTTGAAAAATGTAGTCTCAGGAAATGAACTGTTAGCTAATCAGTTATACAACATGGACGAGACTGGAACTAAACTATAAAACACCCCCTCAAAAAACCCTTGCACCGAAGTACAAAACCGTCACACGAACGAGCAAGAAACAGGCTGAGCATTGCAACACGCAGCAACGCAAGCGTTGTTTTTATTCGGCAAGTCTAAGAAACCAAGAACCTTCAAATACATAAAGCCGGCCGAAGTGGCCGTGCGGTTCTAGGCGCTTCAGTCTGGAACCGCGCGACCGCTCAGAGCCATTTGAACCATTGGAACCTTCAAATACACAAACACGGCGACACTTCCTGTTTATTACAATGCTAAAAAAGGTAATAAATGGTAATTTATTTAAAGAATAGTGTTCTGATGCATTTGTTCCGCTTGTTGAAAAATACTTCAAATAAATAAACATAACACCCCGTGAATTTTTATTGCTAAGCAACACCCCAAGCCACACCTCAGTGTCTGTACTTCAACAACGTGACATGAAAGTTATGTTATTGATCCCCCACATAACTTCAGTAATAGTCGTCAGTGCTCTGTTAGAGAAAACAGAAGACAGCTGTGATCTTTTTGGGGCAAAGCCTCAACATAAAAGACGCAGTTTACGCGCACTTTCAAGTTTGGAAGAACTTAAGAAAAGCACTACAAAAATCACGGATAAAGTTTTTCCTAGCCTAAACCAAGAGCAGAATTTTCAGAATCTAATGACTCACAGGCTGCAGCTTTAGTCGCTGATTTGCAAACCCTTCGAATGGTATCCAGCATACTGACGTAGAGGAATGAGTAGCTGAAGGCGGTGTTGCTGCTGTTGCCAATGAAGAACTTAAAAATGATCAGATAATCGATCATGCTCTGCAACAGCATAGTGCTGAATAAGAGGAGTCAGATAATGAAGAAAAGGAAGAAGACGAAGAAACAGACACTTTGCAGCAAAGCATGCGCTGGAGTCCTCCCTCAAATATGTACATCAACCGCTACAGCTACGAACGTATTGTGGTCAAAGAAGTGACGTGACGCAGCCACAAAATCAAAAACATTACACTTTTTAAAACAGATTTTCCGTTCAAAAAATTTTCTGTTTCCCTTTCATTTTGTGTGTCATGTACCGTAAGACCCAATTGACGAGCAGGTCTCCATGGTCATGTAACGAGTCAGTAGAAGAGTAATAATAGATAAAATGAAACGTATATGAATCCTACGTAGAGGACAAGTCATAAGTTTAAACAAACATAATCAACAACGTAACACAGGGATTAGCTGAATTGTTTTAATTGTCCAGTAGTTCCTCGACAGAACAGAAGGAGTTAACCATGGAGAAACTCTTCACTTTGGACTTGAAAGTCGTGGATTACCGCAGAGAGTTTCGAATTCTTCTGGTAGTTTATTAAAAATGGATGCAGCGGAAAACTGCACGCCTTTCTACACAAGAGTCAAGGAGGTGTGTTCCACCCACAGACTGGATTTCTGCATTCTGTTAACTGAGTGAAAGTTGCTAACTCTTGGGAATAAGCTGTTATTGTTAAGAACAAACGACATTAAAGAAAATATATATTGAGAGGCCAACGTCAGAGCTCCCAGACTACTGAACAGGGATCGAAGAGAGCTTCGGGAACTTACACGACATATTGCTCGAGCTGCCCATTTCTGAGCCAAAAATACCGTTTTTGAACCAGAAGAGTTACCTCCAAAAATAATACGATACGCCATAAGCGAATGAAAACTAGCAAAGCAGACTACTTTTCGTGTTGAACTATCACTTACTTTTGATACTGTTCTAATGGTAAATAAAGCAACATTTTGTTTCTGAACAAGATTGTGTACATGGGCTTTCCACGACAGCTTACTATCTGAACGCCTAGAAATTTCAAGTGTCCACTTTCGTTAATCATATGCCCATTCTGTGTAATCAAAATGTGTGTTTGTGCTCTTACGCATGTCAAAGAAACCGAATGTGGACAAAGTTAGGAAATTTGTTATCAGCAATTAAAAGGAAACCTATGTAACGACACTCTTGCACTCATTGCTTCCTCACTCACATTCACTCGCACAATCATTCTATCGCACATGGCTTATTCACTCACACAATCACTCTATCGCACACGCCTTGAGACAACGGAGATGTTACATCTGGGATTAGTAAACCACAGAAGACCTAAACGAAAGGCACAGGGAAATGTGACCGACTGACTACTTACAAAAAATATGGGAGAGCCAGTGACCCCCTTAAGACGTTGAATATGCTTTATTTTTGTTCTTTTTTTTTAAATGGGATGCTGAAGTTTGGTACTTATTTTCTGATAGCGGCTATCGAGACGAATCCAATGTTGTGTAACAGTAAGGTCTTTGAAGGTCAAAAAGGTGAGATGAACGTCCATTTACAGAAGGTGTTCGGAGTGCTGACCATTGGTATCCATGCAGTGCTGCAATCTTCCTATCATGGATTGAGTGGTTGGCATTCCTTATCACTTCGGCACTTATCGAAGCACATGATCTGACAATTCTCTCTCTTATATCGTGCAAATAGTAAATATTAGCCAAATACTGCGTATCCCTCTGACGTGCCATTTACATGTAAACACTATTCTACTGTTTCGCAATAGAACACTAATAGGAACGGTAAGAATAGTATCGTCGAATCAAGCGAACGTGAATGATGTATTCCTTCGAAGAACAAGTCGGTATGCTTGTCATTTACGGAGCATTCCAACCAAATTCAGTGAGAGCTAGAGACTTATACGCTGAAGGATATCCTCTACGTACTGACCCTACACGTCGTACATGTAAATATGTGAATGATAAACTGAGAACAACTGCACCTTTAACTCATCGGAAACATATCCGGCAAAGGAAAGTTAAAAACGAGGAAACGGAAATTGGTACTCTAGCCTCTGTGGTTCGAGATCCTTGTGTTAGTTCGCGTTAAATCGCAAGGGAATCTGGCATGAGCCACGCGTGTTCTGTATCGCCATAAATATCATCCTTACCATATCAGTCTCCACCAAGAATTAACTGTCACGGACTGTATGCTGTCGCATTGAATTCTACCGGTGAGCTCAACTTCAGATTCAGAGGGATGACACATTTATTAATTTGATTTTATTTACTGACGTGGCTACATTCACGAACCATGGAAATGTTAATTTGCATAACATGCATTATTGGGTAACTGAAGATCCATGTTGGCTGTGGCAAGTTGCACACCAAAAACCATGGTCTGTGAATGTATGGTGTGGGATTCTGGAGGACAGAATTGTAGGCCCCTATTTCATCGAAGGAAATCTTAACAGTAGGAAGTACACCACATTCCTGCAAGAACCATTAGATCTGTTATTGGAAGAGATACCTTTAGGAACAAGGAACAGAATATGGTATCAACACATTTTTACTGATGGCTAGAAATGAGTTGCAGAGACAATTCCCAAATAGTTGGATTGGACGCGAAGGGGATGTGTCGTGTCCGCCTCTTTCGCTACTCGACGCCTCTGGATTTTTTCTTGTGAGGATTCGTAAAAGACATTGTTTATAAAGACGTTCAAACTACACCTAAAGATATGCGAGAGATAGTTGTCAGAGCATGTGCTTCGATAAATGCCGATGTGATAAGGAATACCACTCAATCCATGACAAGAAAATTGCAACACCGCATTGATACCAACGGTCATCACTTCGACCACCTTCTGTAAATGGACGATCATGCCACCTTTTTGACCTTCGTTGACCTTCAAAGACCATACTGTTACACATCATTGGATTTGTCTTGATAGCCCCTATCAGAAAATAATTACCAAACTATAGCATCCCAATTAAAAAACAAAGTTGACCTTCATATCCCTAAAGCGACCCCCCCCCCTAGCAACAAAAAACCAACGTCATATTATGATCCTCGTTGTCCCATGCAACTTTTGTCCCACAAACTTTTCAGCTTCTATCATACTTTCGGAGTTATTCTAGATGGCAACAGTTAGTGACTCACCCTGTAGAATGGCGTAAATTTTTCAAAAGAACCGTCCACACATTTCATCACAACGAAAACGTTATTTACCACAGGATGTGGTACGCTACTCTGATTACTGATAGAGATGAGCCAGGTGGACTAGCTATACAAGGCCTCTTATGATTTTGGGTGTCAATACTGCCCAACGGCCTACTCGACCGCTGGGAGTTGAAATATGTGATTTAGGCTTAACGGTGTTCCCACAAACAGCTAGGGATGAAAGTCCACCCAGACAGAGCACCACTAGCCTGAGTAGGCCTTGTACAACAGAGGTGCGGCAGGTTGTCTGCTGATGACCGTTCCTCTTCAACAGCCATGCATCTCATCAGCGTGCAGCACACAATGAGATTGAGGTTTTTCTTTATAGAGTTTTACCATCCTCGCGATCTGGGCAGTTAAGCCAAAATCCCCGTCCACTTCGATGTACAACGTTCCACCGCCGCGCCACACTGAGTTCGCTGAAGCATGCCCAGAACTTTCACTAAGAGAGAACTGGCAGAGCTCATAATTCTCCAGCTCAGGAGTCCCGGGGTCGCCAAACCCATACCCAGAAAACGAGTGTTAGAGACTGTAAACGCTGTCTTACTATGATTTAGTATCAATTTATTTTCTACAAGCCATGGACTTACGTCTCGAACCACGATATTTGATACTGTGTCAGTATTACTTACGTCCACTATCAGGCTGGTGTCATCAGTAAACAGAAGTATTTCTTAATTACCGATAATACTAGAAGACATATCATTTATATAAATAAGAAGCTGTAGAGGCCCCAGGACCAACTCCTTGGGCACCAGCACCTACCTGTGCCCCAAGGGAAACACTTCATTTTGAGCTCTCTAAACGACGTGTTCCATTCTCTTCTGATTATACGAAATTTTAGCGACCGACCACCACGTGGTTCCAAAACTGATGTTCAGTCGAGTTTTTACTGTAAACAGAAGACGGTAGTATCTCGTACACAAGGGTACGCAAGGGTAGTTGATTGTCGGAGCTGTTATTTGTATTTAGACGGTTGATATGAAAAGGTTTCCGACTTGATTATTGTCTCACGACCGGAGTTAATAGACTTTGAACGTGAAATGGGATATTCCATTTCGGAAATCCTTAGAGAATTAAATATTCCGTGATTCACAGCGTCAAGAGTGTGCCTAGAGTACCAAATTTCAGGCATTACCTCTCACCACAGCCAACGCAGTGGCCGACGACCTTCACTTAAAGATAGAGAGCAGCGGCGTTTGTGTAGAGTTGTCAGGACTAAAAGACAAGCAACATTGCGTGAAATAAACGCAGAAGTCAAAGTGGGACGTGTGGCGAAAGTATCCGTAAGGACAGCGCGGGAATAATGCCGTTAATGGGCTACGGCAGCAGACGACCGACGAGAGTGTCTTCGTTAACTGCATGACATCGCCTGCAGTGCCTCTCCTGGCGCGTGACCGTATCATTGGGACCCTATGACCCTAGACGACTGGAAAATCGTGGCGTTGTCAGATGGGTCAAGATCTCAGCTGGTAGGAACTGATGGTAGGTTTCGAGTGTGGCGCATACCCCCACAAAGCCATAGACCCCAGTTGTCACCTGGCAGTGTGCAAGCTGGTCGTGGCCCCATAATGGCGTGGGCTGTGTTTACATGGAATGGACTGGGTCCTCTGGTCCACCTGAACCGATCAATAGCTGCACGTGGCTTTCAAACCCCAAACGTCCACTGCAAGATTTACTATTAAATGACCAAACTGCCTGCCTGCTTGCAACTCCATAATAATACTATTCGATGAGAGCCACCATAAAGATCGCACATGCATTAACAATGTACACGCTTCCATCAATGCCTGCTCATGCTGATAACTTCCTATCGTCCCAAGAGTATTATGTCTTGCGTGAAAAAGCAACATTAATTTCTACCATTTAGTATAGAGAATAGTGAGAGTGATTCGTCCTTTCTGTCTCAGTGGTTTTTTATGTCACACTCTGCTGATACGCTGTCAGATCGTTTTGAGCAGGAGACTAGTGCACCTTAGGACAGTGTTTTATGTTTACCCTTTTTGCTATGCCGTAAGTAGAATCAGATGTACAGAAAGGAGTCCTGTAGAGTGCCCCTTCTTTGTGGACGAGTCTGCTGTTTTGTGTTCCTAAACTTATGATGCAGAGATTAGAGGAGTGAGTTGTGATAAGGGTTTTTAGTTTTTGGCAGATAAGTGTTAGTGTATTCATTTTAATCTTTTCCGTTATATTTTAAATTCACCTGACTTGCATATCAGGGTCATCGTTCTATGTTTTAAAGCCTCAGTGAGGTTTTTGTACCTCATTTTTGACCCTAAATTGTCGTAGTTGCAACACCTAAGAAGTCTGAAAGCCAGACTCCTGAAGGCACTGAGTATCATAAAGTTCCTTAGCCACAGGTCCTGAGGAGCGGACAGGACGCGTCTGCTCCAACTTTATAGGGGTTTCGTGCATTCACGGCTAGACTATGGGTGCACAGTGTACGGATCAGCGAGGCCTTCTTACCTGAAGATCACTTACGCTATCCACCATGAGGGGATTAGGCTGGCCACAGGTGCTCATGGGACCAGCCTCATAGTCAGACTGTGTGCTGAGGCTGGTGAACCGCCACCTACAATCCGATGGCATTTCCTCATGGTGCTCCAGGCATGTAAGTGCCTCACAGCTCCGAATACACCCGCATACTATGCTGTTGCTCGTCCGCCTCCGGAACACGCTTTCTCCAATCGTTCTCGAGCAACAAAGCCGTTCGTGATCCCCATTCGGCGCGTGCTGTAGCCACTTGGTGTGGAGCAAGTACAACCCCAGATTCAGGGTTTTAACCGTCTGCCACCCTGAGAACTGCAGAGACCCAGTGCAGCATAGGAGAGGCTGCGCTTTTGCATATGTTTTTAATACATTATTTTTAAAAAATGGTTCAAATGGCTCTGAGCAGTATGGGACTTAACTTATGAGGTCATCATCCCCTAGAACTTAGAATTACTTAAACCTAACTAACCTAAGGACATCACACACATCCATGCCCGAGGCAGGATTCGAACCTGCGACCGTACCGGTCGCTCGGTTCCAGACTGTAGCGCCTAGAACCGCTCGGCCACCCCGGCCGGCCCATTATTTAAAGACATTTTAATGGAACACCACAACTCTGCAGCTGTCTTTATGGATGGGACGAAATAGGGGTCTCCGTTTGTTGGTCTTTGTTTTCCCTAATTGTTTCCTCAACGTCCGACTGACTCAAGACTTTACTGTCTTTGATGGGGATACGATGTAGAAGGCACTGGAGCATATGAGATGTGATTCGAGTACTAAGTGCCTTGTCGGCTTCGACTCCCTTAGAGCCCTTCAGCCTCTGAAATGCTTGTATCTAGCTGATAATGTATTTCAGGACATCCAGGGTGCCCTGCTCCGACTACACCGGCTGAGGATGGAGGTGTCCTTTTGCTGGGCTGGGTAACAGAGCCTATGGGGATTGCGGGGAACCAAAGGGCGGATGTAGCAGCCAAGGAGGCTTATAGCGATCCTCGGCTAGTTCAGTGTGCCATTCTCCTCCACGCTCTCGTCTCGCTGTTGAGGAACAGCGTCATGTGTCGATTGGAAGATGACTGGCTGGAAGTGACAGACAATAAGCTCCGTCTAGTAAAGCCCACGATGCGACTGTGGCGTACCTCCTTCCAGCCACGTCGATGGGACGAGGCTCTCCTTACTCATCTTCACATAGCCACAGGTCTATGACGCATGGCTTCTGGCTCTGGTGAAAAGAACCTCCAATGTGTGATTCTCGTGGCGTACAAATCACTATGCACCACATTTTATTAGACTTTGTTTTACTTTCAGACTAGAGGGTAGCTGAAGATTTACCGATAGAAGTGTCCTCTGTTCTGTGTGACTTTCCAACTAATATTGTCGGAATTTTATGTTTTGTGAGTTGTCCAACATTTTTCCCAGGATTTTAGAGAGATGGTCTTGATGCGTTAAGAGGGTGATTGGCTCACTCACGTTTTTTACTTTCAGACTAGAGGGTAGCTGAAGATTTACCGATAGAAGTGTCCTCTGTTCTGTGTGACTTTCCAACTAATATTGTCGGAATTTTATGTTTTGTGAGTTGTCCAACATTTTTCCCAGGATTTTAGAGAGATGGTCTTGATGCGTTAAGAGGGTGATTGGCTCATTCACGTTTTTTACTTTCAGACTAGAGGGTAGCTGAAGATTTACCGATAGAAGTGTCCTCTGTTCTGTGTGACTTTCCAACTAATATTGTCGGAATTTTATGTTTTGTGAGTTGTCCAACATTTTTCCCAGGATTTTAGAGAGATGGTCTTGATGCGTTAAGAGGGTGATTGGCTCACTCACGTTTTTTGTAAGTGATCAGATCCTTTGTAGCTTTACTTGTATTTTAATCCCTGGTATAGCACCTTTCAGGCTTTCTTGTGTAGCTCAGTGTGAATGAGATGGGAATGAATATGTGATTGTCGTTTTGTAGGTTTCATCCTCACTATGTGCAACAGTTTTAGCGATGTTGTCCACATTCTTTTCATTTAGCATGTGTCATGGTGTTGATAACCTCACCGTTGAACGCCCATAAAGTCGAATCTCACACACACTCATGTCTTGCATGAAGAAATCGTGAGTGTGCATTGTCTTTAACAGTAATGTGCGTTTCAAAATCTATAGCTCATCCTAAACCTGGTTCAAACATTTCACTGTACTTATTACACATGTCAGAAACATTAGTGTGAGGTATTGAAACAACTGAAACACTGATTTCTAACACATTGTCTTGTATGCACAAGTTGAACACATCAAATTAGTCTAAACCAAAAATTTTTGCTCTGTTTCTAGAACAAAGTACATGGAATGATACACATTTTGTAGCGTCACGAAAAGTTGCTGACAAACTGTACACACCAAATATTAGTATTTCATGTAGGTTATTTGCAGACAAAAGAGGACTTGGCTATTATAGTCTTGGTCTACAAATTCTTTCACAAGTGTCTTTGTTAATGACATAAACCGATGCACCTTTGCCACATTGAAACTTTATTGTCTCTTGAGCCACTCAATCTAGGCAAAAAGTTTGTTCTTCTGTCTGTGGACAACAGCAGAAGTCGTCCACAAAGTGGGAATCCTGCCTCAGTAGGCGCTGGCGTTTTTTGCCTGGAATCAACACTATGTATAGTACTTGCCTTGTGTTAAACTGGTGATGTGAATTTTAACGCTGTAAATATATGGCCTACATATATTACCTTGCCTACCACACTGGGAACACCTTGAATTATGTCAGCGGCAACCTTGTCTATTATGCCCAGAGAAACACCGAGGACAAGATTTCGTCACATTATTCTGAAGTACACCATGTGCACTACGTGACTGAAAGGTTTACCTTTAGTTTTACCATTAATCTGATCCCTGTTTTGATTCACTTTAAACTGGATGTCTTTTGCACCATGAACAAGGGAGACAGACGGCTACTCAAAATAAAATTCAGTTGGGTCCAGAATACTTTGTGACTCTACAACAGACAAAAGTATTTTCAGATCTGGATCTGGCAGTTTTAGAATAGCCACTGGAATGTGTGCATCTGACTCATTTTGCGTAATTGCATCAAGTAACACAACATCGCGGTAACTTAATCCATAAGAACACGTGAGGCTGCAATCTTTGTAAGCCTTAGAAGTGCAGCAATCTACTGCCTTAAAGACTGTTCCGGCTGCTTCTTAAAACGGAAAAACTTAAATTGCCCTGCAGTAATACCAGTTTGAACATCATAATGTTTCTCTGGCTTACGGGCGAGGTCTTTGTAAGTAATTTCTTGAGGACGGGAGTCTGAACACAACTTGAGACAGAGTCTATACATGTTGGCTCCTATTGTGGGCAGTAAATAAGCAATACGAGCCATGCCTTTAATGGTATAAGCTGTGAAGTGGGCTTCCAGTTGCTTGCGATATTCAGGCAAGTCCTCTTCTTTAGCATTAAACTGGCGAAACTTGGGAGCAGCAACCGGTTGTGGTGTTGCTTGTTGGGACAACAACGCCGTCACTGCTGAACACTGAGCAGCAGTCCTTCAATCTGCTTCGAATGAAACTGAACAACAAACATGTCCCGCGATGTGGTGGGCAGGCTGAGACATAGTTAAACGCTTTGTTAGATACAATAAACAAAGGTGCAAATGAATGCTGCTGTACCTAGTGGTTCTCAGTCAGCCACATGGAAGCGTGAGAAGACTATTCACTGAAACTTGCATATTTCAGGTCGCCACTGTGCGGCGGACAGGAAACTCGGAAAGATCAATCCCGTTGTCATAGTGGCGTATTTTAGCAAGTGTAGTTCAGGAAGAGGTTGAGCAGCTACTGCAACACGCACATAAATTATCAATAAGTTTTTCGCAAATAGTTAACTTTGGAAACAAGTAGTGTTCACACAGACGACATGAAACTGAGGGTGTCGCTGACATTGATAACATATAGCACTTCATTGCAGAATGATGGTTTCACATCATAGTTGAATCCTTTAACTGAAGTAAGGTTTATAATAACTGTTCTGCTCACACTCAACCTGATCTGTACTACGACGATAGTGTCGTCGTAAGCAATAATTGGAGTTGGTCGCTGATTACATGGGCCGAGTGTCACTGTGCTCGGACATAAATAACTTTCCGGCTGCAGCAGTGTAACGAAACACTTGAGGCGTGCCATACCGATGTCTCTGATTTGTTGTAGCGTTTGGCAGCGACTGTCTTTACTTGTGGTGCCATCTTGGGGTGTCAACTTTTCCACACGACCTCGTTCTGCGGACAACACTACTTATACAGGGAAAGCTCACACTAGAATCGTGAAAGGGTCACACTTCATTTCATAAACCACTGTCCAGTCACATTAATATAACTACCTGTCAGAAGCCCGAGGCGTGGACCGCTGAGAGAAGTTCAGGAAGAGCGTCAATGAGTTTCTGGAAGCTACAGACAGGGTTGAGGAGCCATGCCGACTCAAGTGCCGTGGCCAGCTGCGCTGGGCTTCTCGGTTGAGGATCCTTGGCGCGTACAGTCCAGTCGAGGTAGTCATTCAGATTCTCAATTTGAGCTTAAATCCGGGGAGTTTGGTGGACAGGGGAGTATGATGAACTCATCTTGGTGCTTTTCGATCTACACACGTACACTGAGAGCTCTGTGATACGTTACACCGTCCTGCATGTTAGGGTGGACCTGAGTTTCTGGAAGCTACAGACAGGGTTGAGGAGCCATGCCGACTCAAGTGCCGTGGCCAGCTGCGCTGGGCTTCTCGGTTGAGGATCCTTGGCGCGAACAGTCCAGTCGAGGTAGTCATTCACATTCTCAATTTGAGCTTAAATCCGGGGAGTTTGGTGGACAGGGGAGTATGATGAACTCATCTTGGTGCTTTTCGATCTACACACGTACACTGAGAGCTCTGTGATACGTTACACCGTCCTGCATGTTAGGGTGGACATGGTCCCAAATAATAGATGCATACTTGTGTTGATCTATTGTGCCTTCCAGAATGACGAGATCGTCCATCGAATACCACGAAAACATTCGCCAGGGTATAACGCTCCCTCCTCTGGCCGAGACTTTTCCAACGATTATTGCAGAGTGTTTGCTTTCAGACGTTACACGTTGTACACGCCAACTGCTATCTGTCCGATGGGGTATAAAATGCGATACATCTGAAAAGGCCACCTATCACCACTCAGTGGACATCCAATCGTGGTATTGGCGTGCAAATTCTGGCCTATGTCGCAGATGAGCAGCAGTCGAAATGGGTGCACGAACCTGGCGCGTGCTGCGGAGGCCCATATGCAGCAGACACCTAGTTGGTAGTCCCTTGGTTCACCCGGGCGTCTAGTTGCTCAACAGTTACACGTCTGTTCGCCATACATATCTCCACAGCCGTTGTTCACCTCTGTCATCTATGGCCCGTGGTGCACCACATTTGCCTCGATGACAGTTTTGGATGACGCCACTTTGCCATACTTTAACCACGGCGGCATGTGAACACTTTACAAACCTAGCTATTTTGGAAATGCTTCTTCCCTTGGCCTGAAAGCCAATCACGATGCCCTATTGGACATCAGATAAATCGCTCTATTTCTGATTTACAGCAATGATTGGTTCAAATGCCTCTAAGCACTATGGGACTTAACACCTGAGGTCATCAGTTCCCTAGACTTAGAAGTACTTAAACCTAACTAACCTAAGGACATCACACACATCCATGCCCGAGGCAGAATTCGAACCTGCGATCGTAGCAGCAGCGCGGTTCCGGACTGAAGCGCCTAGAACCACTCGGTCACAGTGGCCGGCCGACAATGACCGGACTGTATGTCCCGTCTCCCTGACACATTTTGTATACCCTCCACTGCTAGTGTTGCCACCTGTCGTCTGTGAGTAGTTATTGGGCGTTTACGTCGAACATAGAGATGGTTACAATAATGTGACTGGAGTGAATATTTCTTGTGATATTTTCTGTGTTCTTAGACTAATATTTTTGTTCTTCATATTACAGAACTAGTGGAATAGAGTTAAAAATAGTTAATACAGACTTCACTATAATGTACCAAAGCTTTCTATTCCTGTCTAACACGAATACTACAAACGGACAAAGCCTTTAAGAAATCTATTAAACTCTCCTCAATGCTTGGGATATGTTGATTCTTCCGTTGCTGGAAATACATTATCAAGCTTCCGTAGAAATTTGTGCGGGGGGTGGGGGCGGCCCGCTGTGACCGAGCGGTTCTAGGCGCTTCAGTCCGGAACCGCGCTGCAGGTACGGTGGCAGGTTCGAATCCTGCCTCGGGCATTGGTGAGTGTGATGTCCTTAGGTTAGTTGGGTTTAAGTAGTTCTAAGTCTAGGGGACTGATGACCTCAGATGTTAAGTCCTGTAGTACTTAGAGCCATTTGAACCATTTTTGGTGGGGGCGGGAGGAAATTGACTTTCTTTGGTGTGGATATTGAAAAGTGAAGGAGGAGTCTGTAGCTCGTTGTCTAGTGGCTAACGTTGCTGCCTCTGGATCATAGGGTCCAGGGTTCTATTCCCGGCCGGGATGGGGATTTTTTCTGCCTAGGGACTGGGTGTTTGTGTTGTCCTCATCATTTCATCATCGTCATTAGTGACAGTGGCTAGATTGGACTGTGTAAAAACTGCACTGCGTAAAAATTGGGACTTCGTACGGGCGTTGATGACTGAGCAGTTGAGCGCCCCACAAACCAAACATCATCATCAGTGTAGGAGGAGAAATATCTCATTGCACGCGTTTTTTCCAGAAACTTGCATGACGAAGGGAGTGGTAAGAAAAGGCCATAGTTTTATTTCCTCCCAAGACGTCTCTCTGGAAATATTACAGACGGCACTGAAGGAGGAGGAGGAGGAAGTTGGAGTTTAACCTCCCGTCGACAACGAGGTTATCAGAGACGGAACACAAACTCGAATTGGGGGAGGACGGTGAAGGAAATCGGCCGTGCTCTTTCAGAGGAACCATCTCGTCATTTGCTTCAAGTGATTTACAGAAATCACGGAAAACCTAAATCAGGATGGTCGGACACAGATTTGAACCGTCGTCCTCCCAAATGTGAGTCCAGTGTGCTAACCACAGCACTACCTCGCTCGGTGACAGCAATGGATAACAATAGGTCGTCACATACAGGGTGGTCAAAACCAGTCTAGAAAGCTTGTAAGGGTGTTGCAAGTACGTTGTCCTGAGAAATAAATGTTAAGAAAAAAATTCGACACGTTGCGAGGTTTCCGCGTTAATTAGTATTGAACTTAGCCCATCAGGACGGTGCGCGCGCAAATTCAAGCGGCCCACCAGAGACAGTGTCGCCAAAGGTGTTCGTTTCATATCCTAAAATCGACCACGAGAGCGATACAGACATTGGACACGGGACTTTAGCAAGGGTCGAACCCGAGTCAGAGGTTGAGCAGTCTCGTCATCTGCTAATTTCAAATCTAATTAACTCGAAAACAGTGCAACGTATCGCTTTTTTTCTTAACATTTATTCTAAGCAAAACCTACCCCGCAACATCCTTACCAGCTTTTCAGACTATTTCTGACCATCCTGTATAGAGACACAACTAAGCACTGAATAAATTTACTGTCAGGGAATTAGTTTCATTCAACCACGCCAAAGCTATTATGTAACGATATGCTTCTGGAAGTATCTTGTTCAATATAATGGGAGCGGGAGTGAGAAAGAAAAATAGACGAGAGTTTCTGGAGAAGTTGGCAGTGAAAGTGCGACGCCATAACGTGAAGTAGAAGACAGACATGAGCGGCTTAAAACGACGAGAGCCAGCCTCAGCAGTAAGGGTGCAAGATTTATCGGGGCAGTCGTAGCTCCGTCTTGATGAAGGGGCATTTCCGAAGCAAGCCGGCAGTGTGGCCTTGATGTCCGCTGTTTCCTGCCATCATTTGTATCAGCTGGCGAGCGGAAGTCATCAAGGCGAGCCGCCGCCCGCGCGGGCTCACAAATCGAAACCTGATCGCAGGCGCACTCTTACTACTACCTTTCTCGTCTTTCGGTGGTGGAAGGGTCGAAATAAATTTTGCGCTGACTCATGAAAGTGTTAGGCATCCGTTACAGCACGGCTCTCCCTCACAAACGTACAGCAGTAAGGGTTATGGCTGATGCAAACAAAAACACTATTCATAATAACTAAAGGTCGGACTTGAAGATGTCTTGTGTATGCTGTTCTGCAGACTCAGCAAGTTGTGTGAAATGCATACCACTGTAATAATAATACATCATAGCTGCTTTTTTAATACATTTTTACCACTAACGGTTCCGAGCGATGGCTCATTCTCAAGCGGTATCGTAAAAGATCTTAAATTCTGTCTTTCATTTATGATCTACTTTTGTTTGTGTTAATGTAGGCTTTCCCAACGAATACTAATGACGAATAGCTGTCGCGTTTCCAGCTGGATGGTCGAGGTAAAATACTGCGACGTTTCGAAGAGTGGCATATTCATCACCTTGTGAAAGCTTGTACAGAGACTTTTCTGTTGCTATTATTTTTACTTTTATTCATTTATTTTATTTTTAATTAATTATTTTTTTTTAATGGTTGGAGTACAGCGTCAAAATGTTCAAATGTTCAAATGTTCAAATGTGTGTGAAATCTTATGGGACTTAACTGCTACGGTCATCAGTCCCTAAGCTTACACACTACTTAACCTAAATTATCCTAAGGACATACACACACATCCATGCCCGAGGAAGGACTCGAACCTCCGCCGCGACCAGCTGCACAGTCCATGACTGCAGCGCCCCAGACCGCTTGGCTAATCCCGCGGGTACAGCGTCACCGGTGGCTCTCGGCCTTACTGCCCTGATGTAAAGGTAAAATTTTTCCATCCTACAATGGCATCATTCCAATCATATCATCGGACTGCGCGCTGAAGATGTGGCGGTGGGACCTGAAGTCCCGTACCACCTTCCGTTGGTGGAAGTTCAAGGTAGCAGGCAGTAGGGAACACATTTACTTTGGTACTGAGATTGGTGGTCATGTTATTGACGTCAAATTAAGAGTGGTCGTATCAAGACTGACACTTTATTAGTGGCCGTAACGTCTGCCCCAGTAGCTGAGTGGTTAGCGCGACAGAAGGTCAATCCGAAGGGCCCGGGTTCGATTCCCGGCTGGGTCGGAGATTTTCTCCGCTCAGGGACTGGGTGTTGTGTTCTCCTAATCATCATCATTTCATCTCCATCGACGCGCAAGTCGTCGAAGTGGCGTCAAATCGAAAGACTTGCACCCGACGAACGGTGTACCCGACGGGAGGCCCTAGTCCGAATCTGATTCCTCGAGTGTGGTAAGAAGAACAGTGTGGCGGTGGCAGTGCCGTTGCGGATACGATAATATCTATACTAGCCGTGTGCGTCCCCGCACCTGGCTATGGGTGGCTGGTTGTAGCCCGGCCGGTAGGTGGGGAGGGGGCGTGGTTACAGTGGTGAGGGTAACGGGTTTACCAGAGGCTGCGCTCGTTCCTCTTGCTGGGCATTCCCGATGCGTCTTGCGCGTTGGACAGTGCTGTGGGTGCTCTCGCCGTATTGTCGCTACTGTGGGGCTTTATACCTCACTAATTTGGTATCCTACGTTCCTACTGATCAGATACTCATGAAATCTTATTTATGTGGATGCTATCCCAATAGACGGCTGCTCGTCATAGTACATTGTCACTCTGAAAGTTGAAGGTGTGATGTTTCCTGCTTCTGTGCTCTGCTATTGCGTATTATTCTATGTACCCCAGTCATTGGCCTACATGTCTGATGCGTTTCCCACAGCATTTCGGAACGATTTATTGGTGGCCACATTCGCAGACGGCTCTGTATATCCCAGTTTCAGTGGGTCTTTCGCAGAGCCAAGGTACTATTTGTCTTACGAGGTGGTCGGTAAACAGTTTTTACGTTGTGTTTTTAAAATAGCCTCAGAAATTGGGCTGAGAGCGGTCCCAGGTACGGAAGGAAAGCGAATTCTTGCCTTCTTCCTCCTCTTCCCGCCTTGCTTCATCTTTTCGCTTCTTAAATACCCCACTAACCTATGCTTCGCTGCGGAACACTCCCTTCAGGTGTCGTAGTTCTGCTGGAAGACTCTGTCTAACACAGATAACGAGCGCCCTATGTACCAGGGTACTTAGCACTGCCTGCCGTTGCTGTGTGTTGTGTGTATCTCCTTCCTATATACTGTATGGCCTTGTGTTCCATCTGCCTTCTGAAAACCAAAGTGCTTACGGACATTTGATTAAAATGGATGACCTGCTGCTGGACTTCCACATTACTGCACTGTTTACGAAAGTATCTCTCCAAGATTCCTTGGCGTTACTGACTCAACATTTCGAGGCGTAAATTGTCAAACTCTTTGAACATGTACTTACAACAATCTGCTTAAGTGCGAGGTGTAGTTTTATTAACAGTCGGATGAAATAGTGATGATGTCTCCACTGGCTTCTGGGATAGGAACTTTGCACATGGAACACTTAGATGAGGTGGCACTTCAAACGGTTCGCAATAAACCCAAGCGCTTGTTCCGCCATGTCAACGAAACTTTCGTAGACAGGCGCTTCATCAGTTTCTGGATCACCTTTACAGCACTCTTCAAAACATTGCAGTCAGTCTGAAAATAGAAGAGAATGGCTTTCTCCCCCTTTCCTGAACATACTGCTAAAAAAAGACGCACCCGGAATGCCGAAACTGTGATGCAAACACAGCCTCCGCCACAGGTGCAACCCCCATCACTCATCCACCTTACCTCCCCATTCCCCGACGACACAGCAACCAAGGAGGGGAGGCTCACAGTTAGTATAAATACATTACTGACCATTAAAATCGCTACACCAAAAGAAATGCAGATGATAAACGGGTATTTATTGGACAAATATATTATACTACAACTGACATGTGATTACATTTTCACACAGTTTCGGTGCATAGATCCTGAGAAATCAGTACCCAGAACAACCACCTCTGGCCGTAATAGCGGCCTTGATACGCCTGGGCATTGAGACAAACAGAGCTTGGATGGCGTGTACAGGTACAGCTGCCCATGCAGCTTCAACACGATACAACAGTTCATCAAGAGTAGTGACTGGCGTATTGTGACGAGCCAGTTGCTCGGCCACCATTGACCAGACGTTTTCAATTGATGAGAGATCTGGAGAATGTGCTCGCCAGGGAAGCAGTCGGACATTTTCTGTATCCAGAAAGGCCCATACAGGACCTGCAACATGCGGTCGTGCATTATCCTGCTGAAATGTAGTGTTTCGCAGGGATCGAATGAAGGGTAGAACCACGGGTCGTAACTCATCTGAAATGTAACGTCCACTGCTCAAAGTGCCGTCAAAGCGAACAAGAGGTGACCGAGACGTTTAACCAAAGGCACCCCATACCATCACGCCGAGTGATATGCCAGTATGGCGATGACGAATACACGCTTCCAATGTGCGTTCACCACGATGTCTCCAAACACTGATGCGACCATCATGTTACTGTAAACAGAACCTGGATTAATCCGAAAGATGATGTTTTGCCATTCCTGCACCTAGGTCCGTCGTTGAGTACACCATCGCAGGCGCTCCTGTCTGTGATGCAGCGTCAAGGGTAACCGCAGCCATGGTCTCCGAGTTGATAGTTCATGCTGCTGCAAACGTCGTCGAACTGTTGGTGCAGATGGTTGTTGTCTTGCAAACGTCCCCATCTGTTGACTCAAGGATCGAGACGTGGCTGCACGATCCGTTACAGCCATGCGGATAAGATGCCTGTCATCTCGACTGCTAGTGATACGAGGCCGTTGCGATCCAGCATGGCGTTCCGTATTACCCTGCTGAACCCACCGATTCCATATTCTGCTAACAGTCATTGGATCTCGACCAACGCGAGCAGCAATGTCGCGATACGACAAACAGCAATCGCGATAGGCTACAATCCGACCTTTATCAATGTCGGAAACGTGATGGTACGCATTTCTCCTCCTTACACGAGGCATCACAACAACGTTTCACCAGGCAACGCCGGTCAACTACTGTTTGTGTATGAGAAATCGGTTGGAAACTTTCCTCATGTCAGTACGTTGTAGGTGTCACCACCCTTGTGTGAATGCTCTGAAAAGCTAATTATTGGTATATCACAGCATCGTCTTCCTGTCGGTTAAATTTCGCGTCTTTAGCTTGTCATCTTGGTGGTGTATCAATTTTAATGGCCAGACGCGTATAAGACCTCCGCAGTATCTCGACATTTCGTCAGAGGATGATGAATATGACCATTTGGTTTGTCATATTGATATCATTATTTGTAACAGTCATGCAAAAACACACGCCTGAGAGCACGACGTATTGCGATTGCTGCATCCAGTGGTGATGCTGGGTACACATTGGTCTGCGCATCTGTCTGCTCTGTCTTCAACGGAAGCAGAAACGATTTTCAACGTGATGTTTGTCTGTGGTGCTCCAGACGTCGTCGCCCAGCCGTGAATATACTCGTCTTGCTGCAAACAAAGCCAGTTCCTAACTAAATGCACGTGACGTGGATAATACGATCTGTCACGGCAGAACAATATTCGGGTCCTCTCGAGCTCTTCCATTACGATGAGTGTGACTCTCCTGAACTCATCGATCCACAGTCGGATGACCTTCATGGTATCCCGACCAATGATAGCAGCAACATAGCGGAACAGTTTAGCTGTGGTCTCAATATGCCACGCTCCTACAGCTGTCGAATTCCGAGATATGTTGGAAGTCGTCTCTCCCACTTACAGGAGATACAATGAAGCACCAAAGAAACTGGTATAAGAATGCGTATTCAAATACAGAGACATGTAAACAGGCATAATACGGCGCTGCCGTCGGCAACGCATATATACGACAGCAACTGTCTGGCGCAGTTGTTAAATCGGTTACTGTTGTTATAATGGCAGTTTATCGAGATTTAAGTGAGTCTGAACGTGGTGTTATAGTCGGCGCACGAGCGATGGGACACAGCATCTCCAAGGCAGTGACGAAGTGGGGCTTTTCCCGTGCGACCATTTCACGAGTGTACCATGATTGTCAGGAATCCGGTAAACATCAAATCTTCGACATCGCTTCGGACGGAAAAGGATCCTGCGAGAACGGGACCAACGACGACTGAAGAGAATTGTTCAGCGTGACAGAAGTGCAACCCTACCTCAAATTGCTGCGGGTTTCAATATTGGGCCATCAACAAGCGCCAGCGTGCGGACCGTTCAGCGAAACGTCGTCGATATGGGCTCTCGGAGCGGAAGGCCCACTCGTGTACCGTTGATAACTGCACGACACTAAGCTTTATGCCTCGCCTGAACCCGTCAACACCGACATTGGACTATTGATGACTGGAAACATGTTGCCTGGTCGGACGGGTCTCGTTTCAAATTTTATCGAGCGACTGGACGTGCACGAGTATGGAGACAACTTCATGAGTCCATGGAACCTGTATGTCAGCAGGGGACTGTTCAAGTTGGTGGAGGCTCTGTAATGTCTGTAATGGTGTGGTGTGTTTGCAGATGGAGTGATATGGGACCCCTGATACGTCTAGATACGACTGTGAGAGGTGACACGTATGTAAGCATCCTGTCCGATCACCTTCATTCATTCATGTCCATTCTGCATTCCGCCGGACTTGGACAATTCTAGCCGGACAATGCGACACCCCACACTTCCTGAACTGGTACAGCGTGGCTCCTGGAACTCTCTTCTGGGTTTAAACACTTCCGCTGGCCGCCGAACTCTCCGGAAATGAACATTATTGAGCATAATTTTATCTTGGAACTCTTCCATTTGGTCCGTGTTTGCACAGAAAAACAACAACATCAGAAACTGAGTCCGCCTTGAAGCAAAACACTTTGTTATTCGTTTATTTCTTTATTCTCCCAAACTAGTTTCGACGACAAATATCACTATCGCCAGTGGATTTTTTTCATCTAAAACATTCAGAAAATAGCATGGTTATACAAACAGTGGCACATTATTTCATTTTTAATATTCGTTTTTTGAAATCTAGTTTTCTATAGATACTTTCATACTTCCTTATTTATTGTATGTTACAGCATGTTTTTGAGTATTGTTGTCGCTGTTTGCGACATATTTCCTGTGCGTTTTTTTTTTCTGTTGCCATTTGTACTCAGCGAACATCATGTCATCTGCAACTGTGTGAGCGGCTGTTAGTAAACAAAATACTAAAAGGTGAACTTCGTATGTCAGCAATATACACTTGGGGTTGCAGTAGTGTTGTGGAATATAGTTATTTGGTGTGTAATGAGCTGTTACTTAGCTATTCGTGTACTCACGTTCGTTGGACGGCATGTAGCTGATTCTATACACATACCATTCGCATTCTCCATGATTATACTTCATCTGCAGAAGTCCATGCGATCCTGTAAGCACTGGAATAGATAAAGTGTCTCCAGAACAGACAGTTTGTCATCTGTTCTGGTTCCCTTAGTACCCGAAGGCTTTGCCTACAGTCGTTGCGGCACATGTACGCAGCAAAGAAAATGGCCCAGTTAATACACGACCAACTAGGAGTTTCTGTATATTAATAATCAGGCAAATCTGCCATGGAGGCTTGCAGGGAACGTGACGTTACACTTTAAGCCATTCCCTGCAGGTTGTCAATTCGCTGGTTTGCTGGCTCATCGCTTTTATTCCAGCGCCCAGCTAAACGTAGCTGCGCAACTAACTGCTGTATTATTTTAGATTTTATATCTGCCTTAGTGTTGCGATCTGACGACGTGATTTTCGTTTTGTGTGTATGTGTGTGTGTGTGTGTGTGTGTGTGCACGCGCGCGCGTTGCGCTCGCTCCATATTTCAGGATGGGTTTATGTTTTTATTTGCAGTACTCCATTTGAATTATTATACGCCTTTTATGCTCACTCATCTCATTAAATTTTAGTATGAGTGCGAAAGACCTTGCTGTCTTATGCTGACACCACCATATCATAATCATAATCATGTGAAAAGATTTTTTTAAACAAATTCTTTGTGAATGCAAAGACTTGCCCCAAAATACGATACCATAAGCGTGGAATGAAATAAGCAAAGTAAACAATATTTCACGTATTACCTGAATTCAGAAACTGAATTATCACCACATTAACTTAGCCATTTTAGTGGTTGGTAAGCTGCCTGAGTACGGATTATATTACTTTAAGAAATGTAGCAACCACCCATTTTATATATATTTTTATTTATACCAATACGCGTTTCGGTCTTTCATCCCTATTCAGTTGGCGTAATACATATTTAATCTTCAGTTACTACATCGCTACAGCTGCCCTGTCCAACTTAACAGTTCGTTTAACTACTGCTCTTCGCGAGTTGCAGGCTTATATTTATGATATACTAGCTGACCCGGCGAACTTCGTACCGCCTAACAGTCAATGAATGTCGTGTTACCTTTTAGCTGAACTAATTTAGGCTTTGATGAACGTAATACAATGATACAAAATAATATTAATATAGATAGAAATATAAAAGTATTTTATTTTGATGAATGATGATGAATACATACAGAATGAGAATAAAAATTAAAAAAATAATAATAATGTATTTCAAACACATGTCAGAAAAAAATCATTGAAAACTATGTTGTGCGGGTTGGGATACACTCTGATTAATTCATTAATCGGATTTTCATTCAAGCACCCTGTGGTAAACGACATTCTTTGTTTTTTGGTCAGGCGCAAGAACAAATAATGCGGATGGTTTGCCGACACGTGAGCATGCCACGTACAATTGACCATGAGAAAAACACGCATTTTCTAGATTGAGGCCACAAATAGTCAAGGATTGGCCCCGTGATTTGTTGATCGTCATGGCGAAGGCAAGACGAATCGGGAATTGAATTCGTTTAAACTCAAAGGGCATATCTGTTGGGATCATCAGAATCCTTGGAATAAGAACTTCCTCATCTTTAAATTTTCCTTTAAGTATCGACGCGTGAATCACATTGCTCATCAGTTTTCTTATCACCAAACGCGTTCCATTGCACAGTTTTGGTTGGTTTAAATTTCTAAGCATGATGACTACCGAGCCAACCTTCAGTGGTAAATTGTGCGGTGGTAAACCAGGCACATCTAAGGAGTTCAAAAATTCAGTTGGATAATTAGTGGCTTCTTCTTCGTTTGTTACACAGTCGATAGATTTGAATGAATACAGAGTACCTACGATTTGATTTTGAATTATAAAATTGAGGTCATCTACATCTTTATTTTTAGCCGCCAAAATTGCTCGCTCACTTAACCATTTAGTATTTTTGTGGTTAGCAATGATATCCGTAAATACTTTGTTGATAAGCTCGTCTTTTGATGAGACGAAATTGCAAAAATTTGGAGGAAATGAAATCAAACCGCTCGATTCGTCAACAGCAACACGGCCATTACCGATAGTCAGCAATTGCTTCGAGAAATCATCAGCAGATAGATCGTTCAACAATGCAACTCTCATATTTACAGACAGTTGAAGTTTGTTTACATATCGCCACAGATTTGATGCTTTGAGGCAAGCGTTTATTTCGTCGGCAGCAGTAGATCTTGGAGTTACTGGTAGTGTTTGTCGGAAATCGCCAGATAATAAAATCATTGAACCACCAAAACATCTCGAGTCATTGCGCAGATCTTTTAATGTTCGGTCTAGTGCTTTCAATGCGCGTTTGTGCGCCATTGTGCATTCGTCCCATATGATGATTTTTGATGCTACTAAAACTTTGGCCATTGCGGAGTGTTTCGAAATGTTACATGTCGGTTGTTCAGTAGTTTGAAGGTTTAATGGCAATTTTAACGCTGAGTGAGCCGTACGGCATCCGTCTAACAATGTGGCCGCTATTCCAGAAGAAGCAATTGCTACCGCAATTTCGGATCTCGCACGTACAGTGGCCAAAATCAATGACATGAGGAATGTCTTCCCAGTTCCACCGGGGGCATCCAAAAAAAAAATAAGCCACCATTTCCATCATCAATTGCATTAATCAGTGTATCATAGACTTCCTTCTGCTTAGGATTCAACAGTGGTACATTCGTTTGAACTGATTGGATTAGTTCATGTGGATCATATTCACGTTCACGTTCGAATTCTCTATTAAATGCGTCATTCATTCCGCGATCTGGCGCTGGCATTCCTAACCTAACTAACAAACTTCCGCACATGAGGTAACACATATCTTCGATGAAGAGCAAAGTCTGGTTATGCATCTCCTCATTCGCCTCAAGATCGGGATTTCTTGAGCTGACACGAATTCGATATAAAATGTCTTCTGACATGTTATCTTTGTATTTGTTCCACAGGTCACGTGGGTTCGATGGGAAGCATGTCGAAATGATGATAGCAAATAATGTGCGTATCTGGCTTGGAGATGCAGAAATAATTGCTTCAGCGATTGTCGTGTCCCAATGAGTATCGTTTTCAAGCAAATTCAGCTCTTGACATGCTGCACGAAATGTGGGGCACACTATACCATTAACAGTTCGTAGTGATTCAAATGATGTTGGCCCTCGAACATGTACCAGCAACAACCGCAAATAGAAACATTCATCATTCTTCGGATGAACTGTGTAAATACGACCAAGAGCATCAGCAGAACGCATATCTGGATGACCAGGAACTGCATCGCCTTGCTTCCGACGTTGAAATTTCTTCGATGTAGCGTTCCAAGTGTAATAACGTGGCATTTCCGAGTAAAGCAACGTTCGTGCGAACGGATCGTTTTGACAAATCGCAAAGAAACTGGTCAGTGTTGTCGCTGGAGGTGTTTCGCCACGTTGAGCAGCATTCGACGCTGTGAAATATACTCTCTGACCGTTCTCTAGATGCACCCCCAAATGTACAACAGTGGGATAACGTTCGTGAAAGGGAATGAGAATATACGCCAAATTGCTTCATTGCAGTTCACATATCTACCAACTTGATAGCGCGTGATTTCATCGTTGATATTGGATGTTTGGATACCAAAAACCGCCATGTCGCTCCCTTTCGTGACATATTTTCAAATGTATTTAATAGATTTGACCGAATTGCAATACTCAACATTACAATATGCCTTGAATGTTTTGGAAAGAAGTGGCTAATATGGAACAATCCAACTGTTGTCAACTATGAAATCGTTTCCTTTCACTTTAGTTGTGATAGTTCTACCATTATCGTCGGGCGATCGACGCCGATACAATGGATAACCATCGTTGCCTGTAATGGTCTCTGCCGTGAATTTTCGCGGATACCGTTTGGAACACTTGCCGTCGACCATGCACGGTGATTGGCGGTTGATAGTGCCACATGGTCCATGAATCATATTCGTGATTACAACATCATGTAGGTCTGGATCGGTTTCAGGAGCAGGAATCTCCGCACATATGATGTCATCTATTTGATCTGGCCGAATTCTGTCTACTAACCAAATTAGAATGTGAGCACGCGGTAGGCCTCGTTTTTGCCATTCGACTGAATACATCCAGCATCGAGTAATCCCAAAGACGTGTTGCTTAACAATGTAATTTATTAGTGACCGAATTTTTTGCTTGAAAACCCGTGCGGTGATGTCGCGTCGATCACTTGATGGTTGTCCGGGAAGCAGCAATTGAATAATTTCCATCCATTTCGGATTACATGTAAATGTAATGAATAGATCTGGCCGACCATAATGACGAACATATGTCATTGCATCTTGCGCATATTCATGCATATGACGCGGGCTACCTGTGTATGTCGCTGGTAAAATAGTCAATCGACCAACATTTTCTGAATCTCCTTCTGTGCTTATTGCATCGCGTAAATGAATATACTCTTCCGAACGCAATTTAGCTTGATTCAACCGGATGAAAGTCAGGCGCTCCGTTTCGATTTTAACGTACATGTCAGCGCAGTATTGTTGAAGCAGTCGACGAAATCGCTACAAATAATTGTCAGAATTTTCACGAATCATCAAACGATATGCGTAATAATTCATCGAACTAACCTTCTTGGTAGTTTCCTCACCTGAAACAAATACAGTAAAAATTGTATTTTAGAACCCCTAATAGGTTAACGACTCTTACAGCTACTCTCTACTAAATTAGGAGTGACAACTTTTTTTGTGTACCAAAAGCAAACAGAATAAAATGTATATCAAGTTAAAATGAAAACAATGATATTGATCTTACCATTCAATGGATTAATCATTTTGATATTAAAGTGATATCCATCGTCTCCTTGCCAAAACATCAGCGGGTATTGTAACGCGTCATATGAACGGTGTGTTTCATATATTCTTTGTAGTTGCCCAGTATTGCGTCGTGTAAGCACAATATCACGTGTTTCCAAGTTTTCACCAACAATCAGGATTGCCACTTCATCGATTGTTGGAGCATTAAATGTGCGTTCATGTGTTCCAGCTGGTCTTTTATCTGCTCTGATTACAACTTTATAGTCATCACTTGGCATGCGCTCTAAAGCAGTCTTGAACAGCCTGACCAATGCATGATGTTCATGAAGCATTTGCTGCAAATCTTGGAGAATTGCTCTTTTCGTAGCTGTGTTGATCCCTTGACGCCGGTCAAGTTGTTCTTCCATATTGCCCATGAAGTATATTTGCAAGAATTTGTGCTGTGCACCTTCAATAGGTTGCAATGATCCAATGCGATGGCAAATCTGGCCTTGAATCTGTAAATTCAAAGCCATAGTTATAGTTAGATTTACAAACACTTTTTTTTAAATAATAACATACCATTTTTATTTTAGAGACAAATACAGAAATCTAACAAACTACATTCCAAATTTTTTTTACAATCATAGAAAATAAAGTTTTTAACGTAAATTACCTTAAATGTCGGATTATATCCGTGTTCTTCGATAATTTCCGCCCCAAATGAAGTCATTTGGAAACAGACATTGTATTTTTGAGTGTTCGCTAGAAAATGTCGTGATTCTAGTGTTTCGCCATAAAGCATGGAACGCAATGGCTCTGGTGGCGGGACCACTAATGGCAATGTCACTTTACCACTAAGGCAGCACAAACCAGGCGTTTCACCAACAAACTTCAATGCGCCACAATGCTGGCAAACAACGTCCATTGGACCAATGCAAACTAAACGATGCAAGCTGTAGTCGATGGTGCAATCATATCGAAACGCTGCTCGATTCAAATCAATACTTGAACCATTTCTTCTTGCACTTCGAAGATTATTCCTCTGTTCATCTGTACGATAAGCTCGACGATTTCTCGTTTCTAATCTAGCCGTTTCACGGGCTGCCTCTCTTTGCTCTTGTGTTTGAGAAGCACGAATTAAGGCCCTTCTTCTGCTCCATCCTAACGCACGCGTAATATTTTTCAATCTTTTTTTTAAAAAAATACACATAACAGTTTATTCATCCATTTTAAATAGTTTATGAACGCATGCATAAATGTCAATCATTACTTACAGATTTTGACAAAAAAATTTGACAGCTCCGAAACTAAAGAACTTTTAGGGAAAATAACGCATTTTTCAAGTATTCGTCAATTTTTCATTATTTTTAAGATGTATTCTACTATTCGGGGCGGAGACAAATCCAACAAATCAAAAACCATGAAAATTGGTCCAGCAGATCTCGAGTTATAAGTGTTGTAACAAACCCGACTTTGTTTTATATATATAGATTATTTGTTACACGTACTTACATTCTATTCTGCTTATTGTTGCTCCAGTATTTCGCAGTTGCAATCGTGGTACAAACACTTCTTCCTTGCATATTGCACAAAAACAGAGCAGTATTTGCAGTGTTGCCGACAAGCAAGTTTGCTTACGTTTTTAAATCTAAACAAGAACAATAAACCTTTGAAAGAGGTTGACGGTTTGACAGTTAACCAATTAGAGTACCCAACCTGTTTGCATCTATCATTTCATTCGTTTTTTTTTTTTTAATATGTTTCAAAACAAGATGTATCCACTACTATGCCTCTCTTAAATGAACATCCTAAATGCACTTTCAAATGTGTGGACATAAGTATGCCTAGGAAATTACATACTACTAACATAAATCAGAAATAGGTTTCTCTGGCCAATAATGGATGGCAGTCAAAAATGACTTAAGTCTAACGATCCAACCAATCTGAGAAACAATATTTTTAATTTTATCATATACTATGCGTCACTGTTTTTTCCGTGCTGAGGAAACGAACGAATGACTATAGATATCCGTAAGTGGACGCTGTTACAGCCTAGTAGCAAGGAAATTTTCTTCGACTGGGAAAAGTGAAACATATTCTAGCTCGTTCTGTTGCTTAAAATGTCTCGTTTTCATTGAACTGTACTACAGAGTTCCTCATCTATTCGTAAACGTTCAAGACCAAATAACAGAAAGCAGTCTGTTTGTATTCATAGATTATGTTAACAATTTTTTGTGCCAATAGTTCATTTTTCAATGATAAATCTTTTAATTACACTTAGAGAATAAGAGAAAACGGTGTTTTTAAGTGGATGTTTTTCCCGACGAGAACTCAGTGTTTCAGTCACTAATATTAATACTTTTACAGGGAAACGGGGCGGCCGCTGCATTGGTGTGTAAAACTTAAGGACGAAAGCAGAATTCACGAGATGTGTCACTGCCAACTAACGTAGTTCGACGAAACTTGGACCATACATAGAAAATACTGCTGCAGTATAGTACAGAAGGCAATTGAAAGAAATGCGCAACGAGGCGAACAGAAATGATACTTTTACTTAAAGACAATTATTACACTGAAGTCATCGGGATTTATCATGGTCCCCTAGACATTGCAACAGGTGGAATATGGTTGCTAATAGGGTGTGTGATCAGTAAGGAAGTCAGTGCATTCTCTGCAACGTGTTCCCATGGTGGTCACAAGGTTAGTAAGGAGTGCCTGTGGTACGGCTTTCCACTCCTCCACTAGGGTGCTGGAGGGACGTTGGTGCATATGGACGCGCTGCAATACTTGTCCCAAACGCATCCCACACATTCTCGTTGGGATATAAGTCGGAGGAACCGGCAGGTCGGTTAATTTGCCGAATATCCTCTTCTTTCAATATCTCCTGCACTTGTACGGTTCGATGCGGTCACGTATTGTCATCCACAAAAATGAAGTCAGAACCGAATGCACTGATGAGATCACCGTTTTCAAAGGTTTCGAGGTCAGTGTGTCTATGCAACATTATACCTCCCCACACCATAACACCTGGACCACCAAAACGATTACTTTCGACAATGTTCGTTGGTGCATTACATGCCCTCATATGGCGAGAGATAGGAACAATTAATATATCCAGGAACTTTATCGAAATGGATCATTTTGGTAGTCGAAGTACAACCGCATCATACAGTGCACGTGCGGTAGATTTTGGACGAGAGGATATTCGGTGTATAGACTGCCCTGCCCGTTCCCGCCGACTGAAAGGAGGTTGGACGAAAATATGGAAACTCCGTGAGAAATGCATCCTTGAACAATATAAGTGCAGATGCTAGCCAAGCTTTTGGGTTGCTCTGTTGTACAAGGTGCATTCAAGTTCTAAGGCCTACGATTTTTTTTCTAATTAACTACTCACCCGAAATCGATGAAACTGGCGTTACTTCTCGACGTAATCGCCCTGCAGACGTACACATTTTTCACAACGCTGACGCCATGATTCCATGGCAGTGGCGAAGGCTTCTTTAGGAGCCTGTTTTGACCACTGGAAAATCGCTGAGGCAATAGGAGCACGGCTGGTGAATGTGCGGTCACAGAGAGTGTCTTTCATTGTTGGAAAAAGCCAAAAGTCACTAGGAGCCAGGTCAGGTGAGTAGGGAGCATGAGGAATCACTTCAAAGTTGTTATCACGAAGAAACTGTTGCGTAACGTTAGCTTGATGTGCGGGTGCGTTGTCTTGGTGAAACGACACACGCTCAGCCCTTCCCGGACGTTTTTGTTGCAGTGCAGGAAGGAATTTGTTCTTCAGAACATTTTCGTAGGATGCACCTGTTACCGTAGTGCCCTTTGGAACGCAATGGGTAAGGATTACGCCCTCGCTGTCCCAGAACATGGACACCATCATTTTTTCAGCATTGGCGGTTACCCGAAATTTTTTTGGTGGCGGTGAATCTGTGTGCTTCCATTGAGCTGACTGACGCATTGAAAAATGGCATCCACGTCTCATCCATTGTCACAACCGACGAAAAGAAAGTCCCATTCATGCTGTCGTTGCGCGTCAACATTGCTTGGTAACATGCCACACGGGCAGCCATGTGGTCGTCCGTCAGCATTCGTGGCACCCACCTGGATAACACTTTTCGCATTTTGAGGTCGTGATGCAGGATTGTGTGCACAGAACCCACAGAAATGCCAACTCTGCAGGCGATCTGTTCAACAGTCATTCGGGGATCCTCCAAAACAATTCTCTCCACTTTCTCGATCATGTCGTCAGACCGGCTTGTGCGAGCCTGAGGTTGTTTCGATTTGTTGTCACACGATGTTCTGCCTTCGTTAAACTGTCGCACCCACGAACGCACTTTCGACACATCCATACTCCATCACCACATGTCTCCTTCAACTGTCGATGAATTTCAATTGGTTTCACACCACGCAAATTCAGAAAACGAATGATTGCACGCTGTTCAAGTAAGGAAAACGTCGCCATTTTAAGTATTTAAAACAGTTCTCATTCTCGCCACTGGCGGTAAAATTCCATCTGCCGTACGGTGCTGCCATCTCTGGGACGTATTGACAAGGAACGCGGCCTCATTTTAAAACAAAGCGCATGTTTCTATCTCTTTCCAGTCCGGAGAAAAAAAATCGGAGGCCTTAGAACTTGAATGCACCTCGTATCTGACCACTAACGGCACCTGCGCAGCGTCCTCAGTACGTTACAAATGTCACTCGTGGTCAGAACAGAGTTCTGTGTAGCTGTTGGTGCGTTATGTCGGAGATAAACGAATTCGAAAGTGGGTAAATTGTTCATGCGAGTATAGTGGGCGCTTCCGTAACCAAGGTAGCCGACATGTTTGGTATTACAAGAGGCGCCATATAGAAGATTTGTACCGCATGCAAGGAAAGCGAGAAACATCACCCGCTAAGTCACAGTGCGGACGAAAGTGTTTGTTATGTGATCATGACTGACGGTTATTGAACAAAATTATGACGAAAAATAAGAGGACGACAGTTGCAAGAGCCACTGCGCAATGGAATGACGCGCTCGTGAACCCTGTGAGCACCAGAACAACATGAAGAGAGCTCCATGCGCGGGGAATAGCATGGTGAGCTGGAATTCCAAAATCATTCAACAGTGATGCAATGCCCGTAGCAGGAAAGCTTGGCGCCGAAGCCATAAAACCTGCGCTATGGAGCAATGGACGACTGTCATGTGGTCGGATGAATCACGTTTCCACTATTTTCAACTTGTGGCCGAGTTTACGTCCCAAAAGTGAAACATGGCGGAGTTCGTTGACGATTTGCCAGCCATTTCGCGGTATTCCAAGGGGCCCATGGTTGCAATGCAAGGTCACATTACTGCCAAGGATTTCCAGCCTTTGGTACAATATTCGTTTCTCAATGGTGGTGTTGTGTTCCAAGACCACAGAGCCTCTGTCCACACAACGAGGACGATAAGGAACTGCCGCATCTCCCCTAGTCACGACAGTCATCAGATCTCAATATTATTGAGACATCGTGGTCCACTTTGGACAGAAGGGTGCGTGATCGCTATACAGCTCCATAATCCGTCACTTGAACTTACCTCTCCT
The DNA here is from genome assembly GCF_023898315.1 of Schistocerca nitens. NCBI lineage: Eukaryota > Metazoa > Arthropoda > Insecta > Orthoptera > Acrididae > Schistocerca > Schistocerca nitens. Next base: position 141,056,349 of record NC_064616.1, on the reverse strand, counting down.
CTCCAGAGTATTGAAAGCTGTTTTGAATGCCAACGGTTTTCCTATGTCGGATTAGGCATGTTAATAGGCTGTATTTTAGTGTTTCCATATTTTTGTCCACCTCCTGTAAATCTGTGAATTCCCTTAGGCATATGGACTATCAGACCAATTGTATGATTGGATTGAAGAGTTCCTAGATAACACAACGCAGCATGTCATTCTTAATGGAAAGAAGTCTTCCGAAGTAAGAGTGATTTCAGGTGTGCCGCAGGGGAGTGTCGTAGGACCGTTGCTATTCACAATATGCATAAATGACCTTGTGGATGACATCGGAAGTTCACTGAGGCTTTTTGCAGATGTTGCAGTCGTGTATCGAGAGGTTCTAACAATGGAAAATTGTACTGAAATGCAGGAGGATCTGCAGCAAATTGACTCATGGTGCAGGGAATGGCAACTGAATCTCAATGTAGACAAGTGTAATGTGCTGCGAATACATAGAAAGATAAATCCCTTATCATTTAGCTACAAAATAGCAGGTCAGCAACTGGAAGCAGTTAATTCCATAAATTATCTGGGAGTAGGCATTAGGAGTGATTTAAAATGAAATGATCATATAAAGTTGATCGTTGGTAAAGCAGATGCCAGACTGAGATTCATTGGAAGAATCCTAAGGAAATGCAATCCGAAAGCAAAGGAAGTAGGTTACAGTAGGCTCGTTCACCCACTGCTTGAATACTGCTCAGCAGTGTGGGATCCGTACCAGATAGGGTTGATAGAAGAGATAGATAAGATCCAACGGAGAGCAGCGCGCTTCGTTACAGGATCATTTAGTAATCGCGAAAGCGTTACGGAGATGATAGATAAACTCCAGTGGAAGACTCTGCAGGAGAGACGCTCAGTAGCTCGGTACGGGCTTTTGTTAAAGTTTCGAGAACATACTTTCACCGAAGAGTCAAGCAGTATATTGCTCCCTCCTACGTATATCTCGCGAAGAGACCATGAGGATAAAATCAGAGAGATTAGAGCCCACACAGAAGCATAACGACAATCCTTTTTTCCACGAACAATACGAGACTGGGAGAACAGATAGAGGTACTCAAGGTACTCTCCGCCACACACCGTCAGGTGGCTTGCGGAGTATGGATGTAGATGTAGACGTAGATGTGTGGGATTCGTTGGGGAGACGTGTCGCAGCACATTCGCATGCACCAACGAACATCTAGCAGTTGACAATACTGTTGGAGGTGGAATATAACGCTCCAACAAAAGAACTCCTTGCCAACTTCGTGGCCGGCTTGGGAGCACGTTGCAGTGTACGGCTCACACCCTATTGGCCGACCGTTGTGGCCGATTGGTTCTAGGCGCTTCAGTCTGGAACCGCGCGACCGCTACGGTCGCAGGTTCGAATCCTGCCTCGGGCATGGGTGTGTGTGATGTCCTTAGGTTATTTAGATTTAAGTAGCTACAAGTTCTAGGGGACTGATGACCTCAGATGTTAAGTCCCATAGTGTTCAGAGCCATTTGAACCATTTTCACACCCTATTAGCATCCCCGTCTCACCTTTTGTAATGTCCAGTCCACCATAATAAACGGTGGCTTCAGTGTAATTACTGTCTTTGAATAAAAGTGACATTACTGTTCGTCTCATTGCTTATGTATGTCAGTTACCTTCTGTACTACACTGTAGCAGTTCTGTCTATGTATGATCAAAGTTACATCGAGCAATTTTACTTGGCAGTGACACATAATGCGTAAGTTCGGTTCGTCCTGAACTTCGCACACCAGTATATTTCACAAATATTTTAATTAAGTTTGTTATTTGTGCCACAGTACTAATTTACAGAAATATAAAAAGAAGACTCATGGTCTCCACACTGACAAATCAACTGTACAACTAATAAATAATGAGTGACATAGCTTCTAAACTTAAACTGAGCTTAATGACATATTCGTAATTATCGTTTTTACTATTCCATTAGCAAAAAATTGTTTTAAAAATTAAACCCTGTGTTGCACAGCAGTACCAGGAAGCGTCATTCATGTCTGTTTACGCTCTCTTCGTGGCATAAACGAATCTCTGCTAGTAACCTAGACATTACGACATCGCAACGTATACAACCCACTTCAGTAGTGGTGGAGAACACTTCAATAAAGCAACATCGTCCCCGTTTACTGTCAATGTGGGGGTAGTTTATTGACATTCAGATAGCTAATTCTCCTTTTACGGCACGGAACGCAATTACTAGTATTGTAATTACATCGTATCTCCGCGCAGTAACCAACCACAGATCAATAATGGTAGAGCTGCGTACGTATTTGTAATTTACGTCTACGATTATCTAGTTTTACGATGCAAAAGCAGTATTCAGCAAATGGATCGCTATTGACGAGCAGGGTACTAACGCCTCCGGACAACATTCGTCGTTGCAAATCACATCAGAACACCAGCTCTATAGTGCTGATAGGATAGTATCAAATATTATGGACACGTATTCTACAAGCACTGATGCAGGCATTGCAATGATAAAAGGGATTTATTACGAACAGGTACAAAAATACCGAGTGTCTATCAAATTACAATTAAAGCTACCTGGAGTTGAGTCGGTACTTTCGATATTAAAACGAAGTCTCAAAGAGACATTGTATTAGATACAGGATGCTAAAAAAGAATTCCGTGTTTTGAGAGGTGGCAGTATGGACAAATCAGGAAACAAAATGTTCATGAAGACGCAATTTGGCCGAGCGGTTCCAGGCGCTTCAGTCTGGATCCGCGCCACCGCTACGGTAGCATTTTCGAATCCTGCCTCGGGCATGTATGTGTGTGATGTCCTTAGGTTAGTTAGGTTTAAGTAGTTCTACGTTCTAGGGCACTGATGACCTCAGATATTAAGTCTCATAGTGCTCACAGCATTTGAACCATTGAAGACGCAATCACTACCTTCACTGAGCGATAACAACGGTGAAGTCACGTAGAACAGTGCCAAGAAGCGGACTCATTAAAAACAGTTTTCCGAAACTCCTTCACGAAAGAAGACATAGTAAATATTCCTCAGTTCCAATCAAGAAGAACTACTAAGATGAGAAACATAGAAGTAGATGTCCTCGGTGTAGCAAAGCAGCTTAAATCACTTAATAAAGGCAGGGCCTCCGGTCCACATTGTATATCAGTCAGGTCCCTTTTAGAGTATGATGATAAAATAGCTCCATATATAGCAATTATATACAACCACTCGCTCACAGAAAGGTCCGTACCTAAAGACTGGAAAATTGCTCAAGTCACACCAGTACCCAAAAAGTGAAGTAGGAGTAATCTGCTGAACTACAGATCACTAACGTCGATTTGCAAAAAAAAAAAAAAAAAAAAAAAAAAGGTTCAAATGGCTCTGAGCACCATGGGACTTAACATCTGAGGTCAGAACTACGTGAACCTAACTAACCTAAGGACATCACACACATCCATGCCCGACGCAGGATTCGAACCTGCGACCCTAGCAGTCACGCGGTTCCGGACTGAAGCGCCTAGAACCGCACGGCCACCGCGGCCGGCGTCGATTTGCAGTAGGGTTTTGGAATATACACTGTATTCGAACATTATGAAGTACCTAGAAGAAAACAATTTACTGTCACAAATTAAGCATGGATTTAGAAAATATTGTTCTTGCGAAACGCAACTAGCTCTTTATACTTTATGTTGTGGGTAGAGCAAACCAAAGATTGCGATTCATTGGAAGGACACTTAGAAGGTTCAGAGGTCCACTAAAGAGACTGCTTACACCACGCTTGTGCGTCCTATTCTGGAGTATTGCTGTGCGGTGTGGGATCCGCATCAGGTGGAGCTGACGGATGACGTCGAAAAATTTCAAAGAAGGGCGGCTCGTTTTGTACTATCACGAAATAGGGCAGACAGTGCCACAGAAGTGATACTTGAATTGGAGTGGCAATCATTAAAACAAAGGCGCTTTTCGTTGCGACGTCATCTTCTCATGAAATTTCAATCACCAGTTTTCTCCTCCGATTTCGAAAATATTCTGTTGGCACCCACGAACATAGGGAGAAATGATCATCACGATAAAATAAGACAAATCAGGGCTCGCACAGAAAAATTTAAGTGCTCGTTTTTGTCGCTGCAGTGTGGCATAGATCTGGGCGTCTGTCGGAGCCTCAGCGCTCTCGCTGAGTGAAGCTGCACTTAGGCTTCGCTCCAGAAATCTGCATGGTTGAGTTGTCAGTTGTCGAGGTGGCATGTAGGTGGAAGACAATGCCCTGAATGGACGAATCTGTTCTTCACTCACGGGAGGCTGGACTGACCGTCATCTTCCATCAGTCTCTATTGCGACCGGCAATTGTACAGCTCGCCGAGTCGACGTTCCCTCCACTGCCAGATGGCTGCGGACACATAGCAGGAGACTCCAAAGTGGCGGTGACTTTTTCGTACTCACTAGGGCATGCTGCAACCATTACAGGTGACCTTTCATTGGTTCTTGTGATGCAGACTGAGTAGCATAACTCTGACAGTGAGTGAAAGGAAGATGAGTTTTTTATAGCAGTTGACGACGTGTTCCCCCACCCTATCCCTGCACGGGTCAGCGATGCTCCCATTTCTGAACCTGTCAGTGCTCTCGGCTGGCCTAACTTCAGCTCTTCAGAGCGTTCCTTTATGCGAAGTTTGCATTCTGAAAGGCATTCTTGTGCCATCCCTAGGTGGAGTTCCCGCATGTAGTCTCCTTACAGAAATGTGTTGTGTCAGCTGTGCAAAGTTGACTAAGTGCGCAGTCAAGTGTTTCCTGGCGTCTTTTCTCGCTCGCTGTGAGGCAATAAGCTGCCTGCGTGTTATTACTTCAGTTCTTTCGAGTGTTGTCATTGGTACGCCGTCGTTGCGTACCTGGTGGTCATGTTCCACTTAGCCACTTAGCGTTATCCCAGCCAATACAAACAAACTTTTGTTCTTGCATTTAATTACTATTCTACTGTGCAACAGTTCGCTGCAAATATAACAAGGTCTCAAATTTTTGTGTGTTTATTTCAGTTTTATTCTACTTGAACGTAAGGAGTGGTTATACCTCAACACTGTCCCCTAGAGCAGTCGGTTGGGAACGCTCCGAATCATTGTCGTTACCTAACGATAGCTGTCCATTGTGAGTAATGTGCATTCCTAACGTATCTGTTAGTCTGAGGATGTTTTCGTCCTCCTGCTTCACTTATTCGGTTACAGTTTCCAGCGCCTTCTTTTGCCTGTTATACGAGGGATATCCAGAAAGTAAGTTCCGATCGGTCAAGAAATGGAAACCACTGTGAAAATCTAATAAATATTTGCAAATATCTCTTCGACAGTATCTCTAGTATGCCTATCGGTTGCATCACTTCGCTGTTTTCAGTTATGAGCGCATGGTGAGCACATAAATATGAATAGAAAATAGTGTTTCCCGCCACGTATGAGGTCCTGGTGAGAGATTTCGCCTGATGTAATGCAACCCACATTACAGAAGTGTTATACGGTTCCCACTTCGTGACAATTCTCGGTCGCAATCTGCAGGGGCAATGAAATTGCTCTTGCAGCGTTTTCGGTGGGGTTGGGGGAGGGGGGGGTGGTTTTGGGGGAAGAGACCAGACAGCGAGGTCATCGGTCTCATCGGATTACGGAAGGAAGTCGGCCGTGCCCTTTCAAAGGAACCATCCCGCCATTTGCCTGGAGAGATTTAGGGAAATCACGGAAAACCTAAATCAGGATGGCCGGACGCGGGATTGAACCGTCGTCCTCCCGAATGCGAGTCCAGTGTGCTAACCACTGCGCCACCTCGCTCGGTCAGCGTTTTCAATGGGAAGTGTTTGATTATCCGCACTACAGCCCATAATTAGCTCCCTGTGTGTTTCATCTCTGATCACATTAACTACTGGCTATGAAGACAACATTTTCGCACAGACAGCGAGCTATAGATGAGCGTAGGGAATTGGCGGGAAGCACAGGCGGCTGCCTTCAGTGACGAGGGCATTGGAAAGTTGGTGCAAAGCTACGACAAATGTCTAATTCGGAGTGGTGACTATGCAGAGCAGTGGCTGGGAGCTGTAGCTAACTCTTGCAGATAAAATATTTCTGATTTTCACAGTGGTTTCCATTTCTTGACCGATCGGAACTTACTTTCTGGATATCCCTCGTATGTCTTTCCTGCATTCTCACAAACGACAGCGGTGTCAGCTGGTGCTCCATCCTAGTGATGACCAACCTCATACTCCATCACTGTTACTGTCATCTCAACCTGATATAGTGTTTCCTCCTGGTTTCTACGTACGTCCTTGACTGCGTTAGTGATTTCAGTTTTGCAGAGGTTAACTTCTTCCACTTCAGCCGCAACTTCTTCAGTCTCACTGCGTAATGACACTGCCATTGACTGACATTCAGAATAATCCCATCTATCATCTTATTCTGATCTCGAAACGTTCATCAGCTTTTCTGTTCTATTCACAAAATACACTCCTGGAAATGGAAAAAAGAACACATTGACACCGGTGTGTCAGACCCACCATACTTGCTCCGGACACTGCGAGAGGGCTGTACAAGCAATGATCACACGCACGGCACAGCGGACACACCAGGACCCGCGGTGTTGGCCGTCGAATGGCGCTAGCTGCGCAGCATTTGTGCACCGCCGCCGTCAGTGTCAGCCAGTTTGCCGTGGCATACGGAGCTCCATCGCAGTCTTAAACACTGGTAGCATGCCGCGACAGCGTGGACGTGAACCGTATGTGCAGTTGACGGACTTTGAGCGAGGGCGTATAGTGGGCATGCGGGAGGCCGGGTGGACGTACCACCGAATTGCTCAACACGTGGGGCGTGAGGTCTCCACAGTACATCGATGTTGTCGCCAGTGGTCGGCGGAAGGTGCACGTGCCCATCGACCTGGGACCGGACCGCAGCGACGCACGGATGCACGCCAAGACCGTAGGATCCTACGCAGTGCCGTAGGGGACCGCACCGCCACTTCCCAGCAAATTAGGGACACTGTTGCTCCTGGGGTATCGGCGAGGACCATTCGCAACCGTCTCCATGAAGCTGGGCTACGGTCCCGCACACCGTTAGGCCGTCTTCCGCTCACGCCCCAACATCGTGCAGCTCGCCTCCAGTGGTGTCGCGACAGGCGTGAATGGAGGGACGAATGGAGACGTGTCGTCTTCAGCGATGAGAGTCGCTTCTGCCTTGGTGCCAATGATGGTCGTATGCGTGTTTGGCGCCGTGCAGGTGAGCGCCACAATCAGGACTGCATACGACCGAGGCACACAGGGCCAACACCCGGCATCATGGTGTGGGGAGCGATCTCCTACACTGGCCGTACACCACTGGTGATCGTCGAGGGGACACTGAATAGTGCACGGTACATCCAAACCGTCATCGAACCCATCGTTCTACCATTCCTAGACCGGCAAGGGAACTTGCTGTTCCAACAGGACAATGCACGTCCGCATGTATCCCGTGCCACCCAACGTGCTCTAGAAGGTGTAAGCCAACTACCCTGGCCAGCAAGATCTCCGGATCTGTCCTCCATTGAGCATGTTTGGGACTGGATGAAGCGTCGTCTCACGCGGTCTGCACGTCCAGCACGAACGCTGGTCCAACTGAGGCGCCAGGTGGAAATGGCATGGCAAGCCGTTCCACAGGACTACATCCAGCATCTCTACGATCGTCTCCATGGGAGAATAGCAGCCTGCATTGCTGCGAAAGGTGGATATACACTGTACTAGTGCCGACATTGTGCATGCTCTGTTGCCTGTGTCTATGTGCCTGTGGTTCTGTCAGTGTGATCATGTGATGTATCTGACCCCAGGAATATGTCAATAAAGTTTCCCCTTCCTGGGACAATGAATTCACGGTGTTCTTATTTCAATTTCCAGGAGTGTAGTTCGTCGAATTCATTACTAATTAATTTTTTGTAAATCTTGTGCCCACTTTCGGTCCTCTTCCTGACTCCTTTTTTTTTTTTTTTTACCCTGTTCGTGGAGATCTAGTTTCTTGATCAATTCAATGCACATGTCTAGTAACATGAAGACCGGTTTCGGTGCAACATCTATTACCATTGCGGTGACTGTTTCTTGCTCAATATCCTATTCTGGTTCTACTGTCACTTCCTCATTTCCAGTACTTAATGTCTAGACCGATTCACATGCCTCTGCATTGATTAATTTATTTCCTAAAATGTTGTTTTCATAGTTAACTGCGCATTGCAGCAAAATATGGTCACATGTATCCAACCTCGTTATCTTAACGATCGGCATTTCAAGATCACATGCCTCATTGCTGATTTCATTCATCGTATCTATAGCCTGAACCATGTGGTCACATTCATTCCTGCCAAAATTTTGTCATCCCACAGATAACTAACATTGCAAAACCACTGCGTTACTCTGTGTGTTAAATATCCCAAAAATATGAACTCATTTTACACGTAAATATCATACATTGTCAGAAAAAATAAGATACATCTCCCAAAAGAAAAAAGAAATAAAATAACGAACACAAAATGTAGTAAAACAACAACACAGCACCTATAAGCAACGGTGACGGAGGACACATGTGTACATGTATGACTTTTGGAAATTAGAAACACAAATTAGTAAACAGAATCCTACAATGAGACTGTTTTATGGATGCTCGCGAGGAACAGACAGTCCTCAATCTTGGCAGGGTCGGCCACGTGGAAGGCACCTACTAAAGTGGTGTGAGTTTGATTGTCCAGTATAAATTCTTGTTACTTATTCGGACATTCTGAGCTCTGTTCAGAACCTAAGTCTCTCTCACAGGCGTGAAAATCACTGCCTTTTTATGCGAATTGGTGGAATTTAAGTTATGCAAATGGCATAAACCGCGCAAACGAACCAATAAATAAAACGGATTTGATCCTGTAGCACAATGGATAACGATATCATGAGTCAGTTAAGCACATGGTGGGCATAGGAGCATAATAGGAAGATGATGTCACCAGCAGTGTAAATGACGGATTAGAGTGTGAACAGACCAACCATGCTTCATTTTTTCATATTGTTCTCTTTACTGGCTCCAGCAAAAATGACTGGGAGAGGCAGATGGTAGTGAAATGCTGGGTGTGATTACTCGTTCCAAAGTTAATGGATTACAAAGTTCATTTATTATATAAAGTTACCAACAGAAATCCTCCTGGCAACCCAGAACCATATGGCACAAATTTCAATACAAATTTAACATTTCCCACTGGGAAACTGGCCCATTAATTAATATAATCCCAGAGAAAACAATGAAATTTGAAGGAATGAGACTTAATTCGTACCGCCCTTTTAGGAGGACGAATTGATCAAAAGTGGGCATCAGAGTCAGTCACACTCAAGAAAATTTCATATGCGTCGTTTCATGAACTCGGATGTAACCCTCTAGGTGCTAGCCGGAGCACTGAGGAGTACTAGAGAGGTGTACTAAGTTGGGGCACGTGAATTAATTACCACCACGAAATTGCGAAAATCGTTGTTTAGAAAAAACGTTCCATAAACATATGTGATCATCTTCCTTATCTGACTAGAACGATATGCCGTTCCGCCAGGATTCAAAAACCATACATGCTGACAACAGCAAACAGGATTGCTGTCCCTAAACTCAATCAGTTGCGTAAGGTTCAATAACCACGAAATAATTCAGAAGAGCTGGCGTGCACGTATTCATTTAATTAAGGGGAAAAAATCAACTCATTGAGCACAGCTACCCACTACTGGCCATTAAAATTGCTACACCAAGAAGAAATGCAGATAATAAACGGGTATTCATTGGACAAATATATTATACCACAACTGACCTGTGGTTACACTTTCACGCAGTTTGGGTGTATAGATCCTGAGAAATCAGTATCCAGAACAACCACCTCTGGCTGCAATAACGGCCTTGATAAGCCTGGGCGTTGAGTCAAACAGAGCTTGGATGGCGTGTACTGGTACAGCTGCCCATGCAGCTTCAACACGATACCACAGTTCATCAAGAGTAGTGACTGGCGTATTGTGACGAGCCAGTTGCTCAGCCACCATTGACCAGACGTTTTCCATTGGTGAGAGATCTGGAGAATGTGCTCGCCAGGGCACCAGTCGAACATTTCCTGTATCCAGAAAGGCCCGTACAGGACCTGCAACATGCGGACGTCCATTATCCTGCTGAAATGTAGGGTTTCGCAGGGATCGAATGAAGGGTAGAGCCACGGGTCGTAACACATCTGAAATGTAACGTCCACTGCTCAAAGTGCCGTCAAAGCGAACAAGAGGTGACCGAGACGTTTAACCAAAGGCACCCCATACCATCACGCCGAGTGATATGCCAGTATGGCGATGACGAATACACGCTTCCAATGTGCGTTCACCACGATGTCGCCAAACACGAATGCGACCATCGTGATGCTGTAAACAGAACCTGGATTCATCCGAAAAAAATGACGTTTTGCCATTCGTGCACCCCGGTTCGTCGTTGAGTACACCATCGCAGCCGCTCCTGTCTGTGATGCAACGTCAAGCGTAACCGCAGCCATGGTCTCCGAGCTGATAGTCCATACTGCTGCAAACGTCGTCGAACTGTTCGTGCGGATGGTTGTTGTCTTGCAAAAGTCCCCATCTGTTGACTCAGGGATCGAGACGCGGCTGCACGATCCGTTACAGCCATGCGGATAAGATGCCTGTCATCTCGACTGCTAGTGATACGAGGCCGTTGGGATCCAGCACGGCATTCCGTATTACCCTCCTGAACTCACCGATTCCATATTCTGCTAACAGTCATTGGATGTCGCGATACGATAAATCGCATTCGCGATAGGCCACAATCCGACCTTTATCTAAGTCGGAAACGTGATGGTACGCATTTCTCCTCCTTTCTCGAAGCATCATAACAACGTTTCACCAGGCAACGCCGGTCAAGTGCTGTTTGTGTATGAGAAATCGGTTGGAAACTTTCCTCGTGTCAGCACGTTGTATGTGTTGCCACCGGCGCAACATTGTGTGAATGCTCTGAAAAGCTAATCATTTGCGTATCACAGCATCTTCTTCCTGTCGGTTAAATGTCGCGTCTGTAGCAAGTCATCTTCGTGGTGTAGCAATTTTAATGGCCATTAGTGTAGGAAGCTAGTTTAAAACTGGAGAATACGTGATTGTTGATAGCCACAAAATCTAATAGTTAATACAAAGTAAACGCCTCTGAAAATTGTGGAAAAGATATAGTTAGAATGCAGTTCTCCGGTAGGAAGGGTATGCAGACTCTATGCAAGTAATAGCCTTCACCTTTATACTGCAAATAGTACTACAAGACCGTAAGTTTAACGATCGTTTCCCAGAAAAATCAAGCCCCATGAACTTCTATAAAACACATGAATGTACCCCAAAATATATGGTAATGAAATGAAGTCCCATTTTTCTTTACAGAGCGTAGGGGAACGACGCGGGAGGCCCGCACCACCTTACTAGGCAAGGCCCTAATGGAGATGGTATGCTGTTGCCTTCCTCCAACCGCAATCGGGATGACTGATGATGATGAATACGACACAAAAACACCCAGTTATCTCGGGGCAGGTGAAAATCCCTGACCCCGCTGGCAATCTAACCCTGGACCCCGTACTCGGGAATCGAGAACGCTACCGAGAGACCACGTGTGGCGGACCCAAAATTTATACAATAATCAAAACTCACGAAGGCTACGTGTCATCGAAATGACAAACTGTTCCAAGTTGATTACAAACCGCAACCGACACCGTTTAACATAATGCTTTGTCTATGTCCTTTGAGCGGAGCCAGCCAACCACGTGGAACACTTTCCAGACTCCAAAGTGCAGTACCTAAAGCATTGTTCCCGGGGCGCACCACAGACCCATGCTAGTGATGGGGGAGAGAGAGACCTGCACGTGCGTTCCGCAGTAGAGTGTCCGCTTCATGTTACAGATCTGTGGCACTGGCCATTCACTAAGGAGCTGAAATGTTAAATTGGCATTACAACCCTACAACTGTGCAACCTACCTGACTGTGGTGTAGCATGCTTCAAATCACTCGCATTCTCCCAGTTACACAAACTCACACACACACACACACACACACACACAGCGAAAACGAGAAAGAAAATGCCATACATAAAAAAGTATACAGAAACCAAAGCTCAATCTTCCCTATGAGATGCTATATGGATAAACTCGCAGAGAATTGAAAAAATTGAAAAACTGGTATAAATAAGTCTCTTTCAACAAGCTGAGGCACAAGCTGCGCTCGACTTTAATGAAAGCGGATCTTATTGACCCCTTTCAACTATTCAGCTCATTCCACTTTCAACAATATCAAAAATCTACACAAGAATAGAACATTTTTCTCTAGGGGTTTATGTGCGAAGGAAGAATATTACCGACCTAGCAACCGAAGTTGTAGTTCTTCAACTTCTGCAGTTGTGGAAAGAGTGATTCTTACACGTAAAAGAAATGTTCTGCGTAAATAAAAGAAACGCTCTTTACATACCTCATTACATCGAAAGGAAGGAAAGTATTTTGTGGAGAATATACTCTCAGCTTAATGACGCATAGTTCCAAAGATTGAGAAATTAACTTCGGAGTGACGCGCTTTCATCTCTGGTTCAAAATGGTTCAAATGGCTTTGAGCACTATGGGACTTAACATCTGAGGTCATCAGTCCCATAGAACTTAAAACTACTAAAAACCTAACTAACCTAAGGACATCACACACATCCATGCCCGAAGTAGGATTCGAACCTGCGACCGTAGCGGTCGCGCGGTTCCAGACTGAAGCGCCTAGAACCGCTCGGGCACACCGGCCGGCTCTTTCATCTCTCTACGAGAACGTAAGAAACAGTATAATTTTAAAATTCGTTTCTACTTCGCATTTTACCGGCCAGTATAAGAAACAGTCATTCTACTCGAGCTGTCCCACCGAGTAATGTTATTCTGGAGCAAAAATCTAATTCCGTTTCAAAAAACCAAATTTATGTCTTTATCTCGGTGCTTTATAAGATTACGAAAACATCTGGTGCGTTGGTTGTAAGATCCTTGCGACTGCTCAACTAGTTGAAAACAGATCATTAGTATCAGTAACGTATGAAAATACTGTACATTTCACATAAACATGTTAGGGACTTCAAGATGTATACTGAGATGTATAATTTAGATCGTAAATTGCTACCTTTCCCAAACAATTAATTCAATGAAAACGACTGAATTTTTAGCTGATAACTAAGATAAAAAGAAAACTGATGTAAAAATTTTAGCTCTACATTCCAGTTATCACTGTTGTCCAATATTTTGCACGGTGTAATAAAAACAAAGACCCACTGCTGATGGCACTGATGCACTGAAAACCGAAGCGAATATAAGTTTCTAACAAATCTTTCTTCAAATAAGGCTACTTCAGAGGTATATAAACCAAATAATTATTATTCCGCCGATTTATCTCTCGGTGTTTTAAATTGTTACGATTCATCTCACTCAGTTTCTTGTTAGAAGCAAGTTTTCTGGCCTCTTAACTTAAAACTGTTATATACATAAGTTTAAAGTTTTCCCTTCTTCATGTACGGGTAACATATGGTATGTCGAATGTTCCATCATACCTTGTCCTCATCACAGCACATATAATGTTAGTGGGGCTGTATAGCAAACTCTGTCGCAATGAAATTAATATAATCCTGAAACTACCACTCACGTAATAGTTTCCATCAACCAAGTAAAGAATCGTCCACACTGTAACGTATCATGTTCTGACACACGCTAAAACATACCTACTGATGTGAAGATGGCACACTTTAAAACGTCACATCTCTCAAAAATTTTCAGCAGTATTTCTATTCTATCCCCTTGCAGGGGGTAGTCCACGGGAGGCATCATTATCATACATCTAGTCTGTAGAAAGCTGAGTAGGTCGCAAGGTACTAAGTTATTAACTGAATAAAAAATTACTTTATTCATCCAAAATGACGCATTTCGGCGAATGCCATCACCAGATAATCTGTAAAATATAGAATGTCACATATAACTATACACGAAATAAAAAACAATTACAAAACCAATACTCACAACTTTTCTAAACGAATAAACATAAGGCACATACCCTGGCAATGAACGTAACCAGTGGACCTGATAGTTACATAATATCAACATAACCAACATGAAGAGACTGAACAAGAATCCTGGGCTGTGTACATAGCAAATAAATCTTAACACCAGATAGCGTTACGTGAATGGCTAAGCGATATTACAGCGTCATCAGGAGTGACAAAGAAATCATTATGGGAAACAATAATTCAGCATGGTATTTCGGATTAATAATAGTTTTTTTTTATAAAGTACGGGTTGCTTACAAGTACGGGTTGCTTCCGGTAATAATGAAGTAGAATATGATTTGAACACGCAGTAACGTTGCTCTATGGCGTTACAATTTTTATATATAGCGCATACCAAACGTAAAATACAGAAGTAATAACAGCAAATAAGTACAAAAATAAAATTTATTAAAATGGCGGCTGTAATATATGTGACCGAAACTACAAGATCACTGATCCTACGTATCGGGGAGAGGATCCAACATCACAACACATTAAGTGCATTACCTCGCCTACTAGCTCAAGAAAAAGAATCATATGTCGTCAAGGAAATCCATGTATCATAGCAAAACGAACCGTCAATAGCAACGTTTATGTCTTGTACTAGTGAGCTCACTCGCGCTGTACAACAACACAATTTGAGTCGACAAAGTGCAGCCTATTACTAAACCATTAGCATAGCAACACACAGCAACCATATGACGCTGGTCAAGGAGTAAAAGACAAAAAAATTAAGATTTTTATACCTTCAGTTAGTGAATGCCAATAACTGAAATACTCCAAAATTCTTAAATTTGAATACCGAAAAGTGAGTACTGCATGTAACCAAGCCATCGTATGACATGGCATAAAAACGCGACACAGAGTTATAATAAATAAAAACTTCTATCATTGGCATGCTAATGCCGTAAGGTAAACTGGTATCACAATACCCTTACACCGAATTGCTCGTACATATGAAACTATTAAAGATAGGAGGGGCCGGGTGGTGGGGAATGAGTCGTAGCTAAAAGAAACCATTGCCAATATAAGTTTATATGTGCAAAATAAAGGTGGTGCCCAGAAAGTGCAACCAAAATTATCCATCCAATAGATCCTTGTGAATGTCAAAAAGCCATTTACGGCTTGAAGCGATTTGTTCATTCAGGAATTCTGTGGGTTCTTCAAACGATGTACACAGATTTCAAGTTCTTCAAGTAAGTCTAGGTCCATGCTTTTAGATTCAGTGTGTAAGATGGGCACTGCACTTTCAGTAGGCCCCAGAGAATAAGTCATACTTGATAAGCGACATCCAAATCCAGTTACGTTCTTGTAATTGTGCTCTCTGTATCTGGTTTTAAAATCATGCTCTCTCTGTTTCACAAAACCCACATTTCATTTTGTAAACGTCTGATATTGGAAATTTTTGTACTTTTTGGTCTTCAGACGTGCGTAGGATGGACTTTAGTTTCTTCCGCTTGCGGAAGACTACTTGAGAAATCACTGGCAATTCGTTCACAGAACTGAGCTGAATACGAAATAGACGCAAATTTGAAGTTATCATACAGAGCACGGCTGATGTTATGCTCGTCAAAAATAGCTTTACCAATGCCGCAGATGAACCTTTTCGTGCAGCAATTACCTATTTGCAATACAATTTCAGTTTCTCTGTTTATGCAATACCTGTCCAGGTTTAGCTTTGCTAATGAATGAAAGACTGTATGAAGAAATGCCCGTTTGTGTGTGTGTGTGTGACTATATGTGTGTGTGGGTGGGTGGTGGTGAGGGTGGGGGGCTATGAGCTGGCACGAGTTCGCTCCAGTTATTATCTTTGATGTACCAGGTTTTAGAAAAATACCTGAACCGAAGCTGGTGTCTTCCCTTGTTAGTTTCAAATGAAGGTAGTTGAGGCATCATAAACTCAGTACTACTATGCGGTTGATTAGGATTGTCAGCAAACTTAATTACATCACGCGCATCACCTCGAAGTATAGCCAACACGTCATCAACATATCTGCCATAAATGAGAGTACTATTCGCAGCTGATGTATTATTCTTGAAAAAATTCCTCTCTGAATTGTTTTTGAAAATGTCAGCCAAAGGACCTCGCAGTAGTCCATAGTAAGGCCATGTTTTTGAAGGTATGTATTGTTATTAAAAGTAAAGTAATTGAAAGAAAGAGACAGACGTACTAATTCCAACAGTACAAGTATTTTACGAGGACGCATATTTCTATACAACAAACGTCTTATCTGCAGGGTCTGCTAAGTCGGTATGTCCGTGTAGATATTGGTGATACCTAACGAGTCCACAACAGCATAACAGCCTCGTTAAATATCAGAAAGGATGAAACACACATAGACTTCCCACGCAGAAGAAACGTAAATCCGTCCTACGCACGTCAGTAGAACAGAAAGTGCAAACATTTTCTAGATCATGCGTTTACAAAATTAAATGTGGGTTTGGTGAAAGTATCTGGTTCCGAAATCATGACCTGTCGTATGTATAGAACAGACAGGTCATGATTTCAGAATCAGATGCTTTAGGAGGTAAGTGACGATGGCTTTATGGAACAAATGTCTTATTTATGAGTTTACGTAATCAGTTATCAGAACTTTCACATTTTAAAGGTCATATCTTAAAAAGATTACTGTAACAAAAATCTGTTAACAGACACCCTCCTATTGAAACTGAAAGTGTTGATTGGCAGTCAGATGCTACATGAAACTGTCAACCTACCCCTAATATTCACATGCCGTAATTTGCGATCCTTTGTTTGCTTCGCCACGCAGAAGGAGAAATCGGAGATGTTAAGGCATTCGGCCACACACGATACGGTGACTTTTGGAGTGCTTAACGAAGATGCATTGGGATTCGAGTATTTAGAGTAGCTGAGTCCTCCATAAATTTTAAAACCTAAAGTCTCCGAAAAAGACATAATATGCGCATTTTTTAAGAATCTTTGACGTCACACGGAGGTCCTTAGAACGCTCCTGACATGCTTTAAAGAAAATATAATAATTTTAAATCAACATCGCTAACATGGATTTAAGGGTAGCTCCTCTCATTTGGAATTCGAAGGTATTTTGTCTGTTCCATTTTGCTCAGGTTAGAGAAAGGAAATGATCTCACCGATAGAGACGAAGTTGATAATCGGGCTCAGGGTAAATACGTCAAGAGTGAACTGCGTTTTCCACAGATTCTTCCAGTGTATCAGCTTGTCATCTGATCGAAAGAGTAGGTGCATAAATTGTCCCTGCGCAGTTCATTTTTTATTTTCATCTCGACTGCAGTGATTATATTATTAAAATTAAATTACGGAAGTTAATTAGCAACTCGCCAACGGGTGTACACTGTGCCATTTGTTTCAGAGTCGATATGCGTAACAACAACATTTTGAAAATGAAATACTGTTATCTAAAAAGGCCTTGATGCGCAATACGTCTGTAATTGTCAAAATGAAACGGATTTTTAATTAACGAATATAAAAAGCGGTAGAGAAAATTTTAATGTCGTTACTGTTCGCACATCACATCCCCGTCGAAGGCCATGTGTCACAGTTAAACGAAAAGATCTAACATTATTTCAGCTCATCTGACCAAAAAAATTTAGAATTAGTTTTCGGGCACATGGCTAACATTCTCGTACATGCTATTCCGCAGCTTCAATAAATTGTACGAAACGCATTTTTTAAATTATTCCATCAGAGTAGTATTTTATTCTTTTTTTGTGTTACGCTATTTTCCGCTGGTGGTTTTGAGCATGGCTCATATTCAAGCACTACCACGATCGAAACTAATAGTATTAAAATGGATATGATGAGTTTCAGTGGCCGACCGCATTGGCCGAACGGTTCTAGGCGCTGCAGTCCGGAACCGCGCGGTTGCTACCGTCGCAGGTTCGAATCCTGCTTCGGGCATGGATATGTGTGATGTCATTAGGTTAGTTAGGTCTAAGTAGTTCTAAGTTCTAGGCGACTGATGACCTCAGATGTTAAGTCCCATGGTGCTCAGAGCCATTTGAACGATTTTTTTTTTGTTTTTTTTTTTTGAGTTTCTGTGGAAAATACATCCAAAAGCTTGTATCGCCTGAAAATCAGCCATGCTTGAAACTGGATGTAGAAAGTAAAATGACATACAAAAGAGTAAATTGCAACTCTGTTGGAATAGACGAAATTAATGAAATAAATGTCGACAAAATGTGTACGTGTGCTGGTTTTCGCACGCAACAGTGGCAGATTTGTGCACGACGGAATTGCAATTTGTAAAGCAGTTGTGTGGGAAAGGATCATCGAAAGACAAAGTGGAGGGCGTACAAAGAGCGGCCGGGACGTTCGCACGCTCCTCGTTTGCCGGGCGAGCGGACGGCTCCGTCAACAAGCCCTTTCATGCGCCGCCACCGCACTCTCCAGCCGAATTTTGACGTCCTCTCTGTCGTTAAAGGCAAAAGCAATAAGCCGGAGAAACGCTCGTTACCGCTGGCTGACTTGTCCACTCGAGCGGCGGGCTGTGTTTTACTGGAGACCAGATGTCGCCCGCCGGCCTGGGGCACAATGGGCGCGCCACACGTGACCCGCAATCGAGCGTGTAATTGTGTCGCATGGGAATAACAGACAGCCGAGGGCGCGCTCCTGATTGTTTCTGCGTATTCCCATCTCGAGCGCCGGAGGGGTGCGGCGCGGTAGGTGACAAGCCCGTGGCTAACTGACCTAGCTGATGCGTCCGCTCCCGATCGGCTTCCGTTAATGAGGAACCTGTAGCCGGAGCCGAAGCAAATTAATAGGCAGCTGCCAGCCGAGTTGTAACGCTGAATACAGCTGCCAGCGCGGCGTACACAATATTCAATATTTGAACGGAATACGGCGCGCTGACGCTAAGCCCGTCGGGAAATCGCGTTGAGCCGCAGGGATTTCTGAAAGTGTTTGTGTGTTTCAGTTGTATTTCACACCTGCGGCGTTTAATGACGATAGTAATTTTTCGCACGTAGATTCTTATATTTTTAAGGGCACCATCAAACAACTTATCTTTTCAGTAGTTTGATGTCACTGGGTCCACAACCTCCACGTGATTAATAAACATGGTCGTTTCCGTTTACAGTTTTTGGCAGCTATTTTATTTTTTATTTTTTGCGATTTCAGTTTCGAGTATTACTCATTTCAAGCACCTGGAACGATACTACAAACAAGTACATACAGAGATTCAGAAAAATGAGCATATTTTCTATGTAATATACCATAAACGGTGTTCGAGCGGTACATACAAATATCTGATGCAGTTTTTTTCCTTATTTTTATTTCATCTCCCTTGCCCCAAATGAGCAGGTGCGTGGGCTGCTAGCGGTACAACATTCCGCTCTTCAGCCAAACGCTTTGAAAATATAAATAAAGACGAAAAAATATGATTAAAAATGGCTCTGAGCACTATGGGACTTAACATCTGTGGTCATCAGTCCCCTAGAACTTAGAACTACTTAAACCTAACTAACCTAAGGATATCACACACATCCATGCCCGAGGCAGGATTCGAACCTGCGACCGTAGCAGTCGCGCGGTTCCGGACTGAGCGCCTAGAACCGTTAGACCACCGCGGCCGGCATATGATTAAAAATTGAGTTTTTAAAATCTATAAAAAAAGACTTTTTGCTTACATTACATTAAAATTGTTGATTTGCTTTGTAATTTAAATTAAAATCGAAGAAGTGTACGGTAAAGATAAAAATACTTTGCAGAATCGGTGATGATCCTTTAAAATGGAACGCTGCATTTTCACTAGAGAGCTGAAGGATCTGCATAGCCATGAAAACAGTCATTAATCCGAACAATAGTCTAGCATGAATGGTATCCAACTCATGGGGCACACAAACAAACACTAAAGTAGATAAAAATCACGGCAGTAACATAAAATGCTTTGCAAAACTTAAGGTCGATGCAGATAAAGTAACACAACGTATTAACTACTAGGCAGAAATGGATGAAAGGACGAGAGCATGTTGCCAGAAGTCTCCTAGTTGTGCACAGAAAGCTGGATGTCACTTGTCGTAAGGTAAGCGTGACGATAGCACCAGATGGGGATAGCCACATAACACTAGGCAGCTGATGGAAATGGAAAAAATTGGGCCTGAATCAGCGAGTAGTTACGTTGCGCTGTGGTGGTGTTCTTCATTACAATATGGCCCAGATTCTACATCTGGATTATTTCACACGGGGAAGAGTCATTGGTAAACTGGAAGAACGGAAAGATGTGACGAGCCCAGCCTACGAGTTTTTATTGCTCACAGCATAGTTTCACGAAGCTGGTGAGCTTTCCGAAACACGGGCATTGCTGCGAGAAGGAGAGGAGGAGGTCGACCACGGTCGACTACAGCAGCCACAATGAACAGAGCTGCAAGGCGCGCAATTTGTTGCTCCACTGTGGCACGCCAATTGCATGGGTGTGATGTCTCTAACCGACGATCGGTGCGTTGTGTTTCGTTGACAGCTGTACATTGGCCACATCGTTTGTAATGGTGCTAAGAGCATAGGAGCTCGACCAACGAGGAACAGGGTCACGTGCTGTTCTCGGATGAGAACGGATTCAGTGTGAGTATTGATTCTCGGCGTACCGTCATATGACGAGAGATGCAAACAGGGAAACCACCCAGGAACACGGTCAAACATGATCGTCTTAGTAGTCCAGGTGTTATGGTTAGGGGAGTCATTACGTTGAATGGGCATGTTGACCTCCATATCTTTGAACGCAACACACTCACCTGCCAACCTGAGTAGGCCATGAGCATTCTGGCCTTAATAACGGCGTCATCTCTTGGTCAATGGTAAAATAAGGGAAGAGGGGGCGGTATCAGCTTACACATGTAGTGTAGGATTACCCTCTGGGCCACTTATATTCAAGGTCACCCCAATTCCCCTCACCCCACTGTCAATCGATCAAGACCATCCAGGGGGATCTCCATACACCTTAGATGAGCGGTATATTCTCGATACTGGTTATGTGATATAAAATTAGAGGGCTCCCACCACATTATCTCTCTCAGCCACTGGGATCACAATAAACTGGGGGTGAACCGAATGGACAAATATGATTCAAGCTTCCCATTCTCTCCCTTATCATCCTTTATAACTAGTTCAACTGTGTAGACCTCTTTATTGGAGGTTGTGAGCATCGTGGGGGAGAGGTTCAGGTTCGTTACAAACAGCAACTTAACTTCTGGATTATAAACAATTATTTACTCTGTGTAGTTCAACTACATATGCCTCGTCAATTGCACTCTGTACGGAAAGGGTTATATAAACAATATAAAATACATATATTAAAATGACTTATGGTTTGTCTGCAGTATTTTTTTTTCTTTTTCTCAACAGTTTTTTGTGTATTTATTAACAATAATATTTTCTTCATTTATAGATTATTTACGAAATTGTTTTGCAGTATATTACCCTACGCCCATGTCCCATCTTTGCTTGGCTGTATGACCTAAAATTCAAGCTGCAGCATGACGTTCTGCGAAACGTTGATTTGCAGCGTATGCCAAATCACCTTCCTTGCATGCCTCGTCTAGTAGATTAATCCCCTTAACAGCACTAGCCAGATCCTTTTCCATTTATAATCCAAGTCCACAGAAAATGCTTCTATGTATATGGACTTCAACTGGCAGTTTACTGAGAATATCACTACCACCTCCGCCGATGCAGTTCCTAGCACTTACGGTCCGCTACTGCAATCTCTGAGGTTTGTGCACCTTCTTACATAGGTTGTGAGGTGGCATGCCTTTACAATGCACACAGTGACTTACCCCCTCTCATATTTATATCTTAATCTGAGTAATTCGATTTAGGGAAGTATAGCCGAGTATGGTCATTACAAGGCTAGTATTGAGAACTCAGAAGATATAAATATGTTCCTCTCCAATTGCATGCGGTGAAAAGTTGCTATTCCTTCACACGCGGACTTCCCACACAGCGTCTCTCGTCACCCGGGTGGTTCCGTGACAGGCGGGTTCGGCTGAACCTGAAAGGGTTATGCCGACGGGTATGAGGGAGTCGAGTGGATGCTGTCCAGACGCCGACATTATCATAAGAGCGGGGACGACACGCCTACAGGGGCCTGAAGGAGCGGCTGGGGTTAGAGATTCCGTTACTTCGCAGAAACTTAGTGAAAACACTTTCTGACGGGCTACCAGCGAGGCGTGGGAATGACTTGGGTTCCCAGACAGTCTTGGCGGGCAAATTCCCGCGTTTTCTGCAAAATCATAGCTGTGATTGGCTTTCCCAGGGGATAGCTCCGAGACGTAGCAAAATCGGGGCAGAAATTGGCGCTAAGTATCTCCATTGGTGGAATGGTAGTGCTTTGGCAATAGAGTGAAATTTTTCACTGGTTTTCGAGTTGCTGATTGGCACGTTTAACCATGGCCACTGTGGTGGGGGCGGTAATGTTCTGTGTTCGGGTTGTACGGGTGCTCTTGGTAGGGTCGGCTCTCGCCTTTCGGTCGGAGTAGGTTACAAGACTAAGCTCTCGCTGCTCTCGACAACCTGCCTTCCGTTGGCTGTCTAATATAATTTCATTAAATTGTAACTGTTTGACGAAGTTTCTGAAGTTTCGACTTCAACGTAACTTTCCAAGTACAGTTGGCAATTGAGTGTTCTGCATACAAGTGGCCTATGTTGTCCGTCTTGAGCAGTTTTGGCTAAAGTTGACTGTATCGGAGTTATTGTGTGACTTCGCTTGTTCAAATGGTTCAAATGGCTCTGAGCACTATGGGACTTAACATCTGAGGTCATCAGTCCCCTAGAACTTAGAACTACTTAAACCTAACTAACCTAAGGACATCACACACATCCATGCCCGAGGCAGGATTCGAACCTACGACCGTAGTGGTCTCGCGGTTCCGGACTGAAGCGCCTAGAACCGCTCGGCCACCGCGGCCGGCACTTCGCTTGTTAAAATCAGTCCCTGTGGCGAGCCTTCTAGGACTCCCTCAGAGGCACATTTGTATTACTAGGAAGTCTTTAGTCTGGAACAACCAGACCTGGATAGTTTGTTTCGGGCTATACTCGAGACATTATCATCACCGTGACGGGACGTCGAAGCAACCAGCCATCGCCTCCGGTACGCCAGATCGTGTCCTTGGAGTTACGAAGACAGCTTGTTAATGTAAGTCCGTAGCACCGGCAGATTGGGGAATTTTGTTATGTAATAATCAGAGCTCAGCAGAGTGCGCCTGTTCCCGCCTTCTCTAACGTGGTTCTGTCTTGGGTGTTCATTGTCTGAGCTCTCACTACTGTAGCAGCAATTAATGTTGAGTTGGCTGGGTGTTTCTCTTAAAATTTGAGTTGCAAGAAATTGGCTCCACATACCACTTGGACATCAATGTCACAAGCTAGTTTATGGACAACTTCACCCTCACAGCATTTATTTTAGTATCCAATTTGACGTATTGTAAATGTTTCATGTGTTTTGTTTATTATTTTGAGTTTCGCCATAATAAATGAAATTGTTATTTTGGACAGAACTTTCTTTCTGTAGATCGGTAGAGCAACCCTTTCATTTCTCACCACGTTAATGAAACTTTTTATCAAATTAATTTCTATCAAATTAAATTACTGCAGGTGCCAAACTCTTTTCTACTCCACTTTCTGGGTCGATTACAGTCAGTTCGCGTTTCTTCTTAATCCATGTGCAACAGCAAAAGTCGTAGTTAGAAAAAGGGGGGCTTAGAGCATCAATTGCATATGAAGGTTCTAGACGAATTTAGTGTTAAATACACTGCTAGCCCTGGCACCTCGCAAGGTCTCGTTTTAATCATACAATGTTCAGTTGGATTATACTCCCGAATAATTTGTGGGAGAATGTCTAGCCATATGTATGAACCATGAAGATGAAATATTCTCCACTTATGGGTTTTAATGAACCTGTTCAGACTCTCTACAATACTCGCTTTCATGTGGAAGAATGTCGAGTAGTTGTTTATTCCCTATCGCTCCATTATCGACTTAAAATCCTTGTTGTAAAATTCACCTTCATGGTCGGCCTGCAGGTTGAACCCTTTATTCAATCATGAGTATTGTCTCATATCCACGAAATCGGCCGGCCATAAATCCTACTAACCATGTATCACTGCTCGTCTGTACTTGAATTTTACAAGCAGGCCAGTGGAGTTCACAGACCACCGAATCCACTGTTCTTCAGTAATGCTTCTCTCCTGAAGCTCCAAGATAATTCACTTGCGCTTTATTCCCTGCTGTGACTGATACTGTCAGTACCCACAGCCGGTCTATGATTTCATCAGAACCAACATAAAAAATATATACACACTCATTTGAATTTGAATATCGATCTCTTGGCCTTCGCTATGTTCGCCACGTAACATAATAATTATAATGTTAACGTATTTCCTACTGTTTGTGCTTTTAAATCGTTCTGTTACAGCATTGTGCCACATATGTGGTTAGTTATATATAATATTTCAGCATATGGTCTCAGTTGGGTGATACATTTTGAAGTTCGACGTTTTTAGAAATATTGTCTCCGCTAAATCATGTGTCCACTCAAACTCCCTTTCTTCACCTGTATGGTGTACTTCGTTAGCTTTCCCAGAATATGCAGCTAATCTCAACTGACCCTATACGTCATATGTGATTCGCTACCACTGCGACGATTGGTGTAATCGGTGCTATTATATCCTTCCTCGCCCTCTTCTTCTTCTTCTTCTTCTTCTACTACTACTACTACTACCACTACTACCTGACACCGCCACAATATCTGAGAGCACTTTAATATCTTCTGTAACTCCTCTAAATGCTTAAGAGAGAGATACAGTTCGCAATCCAGTTGTACCAGTTTTAAGAGTTGCAGCTTGCAACGTATGGCCCTCCGTGCCTCTATGACCTCGCATTTTATCGAATATACTGAAAGGGTCACGTTTCGGTACACTACCTTTTATGCAGAACCTCATGGAAATATCATTTATATCGGCCCTCATTTAAATGACTACTTTTATCAATAATCAGGAAACCATACTGCGAGCTATTTCAGCAATCCCCACATATGGTGAGAAATTCATTGAATCACGTATCGGTTCCTGTAGGAGCTCCGTAAATATACTTTAAATTCAAATTTTCCTGTCTGAAAGCTATTATATGGTTCACAATATCATGAACCAATTGCTTTTGCATCCTTAAGTATGACTGGCTCAAACAGAATATATCGACTTGCATATGGCGGGCAAAGGAAAAGACTTTCAGATCTCATCGTGGTTTCCCACTGCAACGTCGTCAAATATTAATACACTACTTGGCTTCTATTTTTCAGGCTGTGGAATATCTCGTACGTTACTCCCTCAATACTGTGCAATATCTACTACAATAGCTGATATTCTTGCTGAAATAGAGTATCTGAAAAAACATATACATGTGTGAAGCGGACTTCCTGAGGATGTGTTGAGAGTGACAGAACAAGATTAGTCTTCATACAATGTGAAAGACTTATAATTAAACTGTGTATGCTATTCCGACGTAATGTGTCGATATTCTTCTTCCTCGGCTTTCCAGCATCACCATTGCAGGACAAGTCGGTTACTTCAAGATTCTTGTGAAGGGGATGTTCCGTTCATTCCGTCATGATGATGCCTGTAGAGACCGCACACAAGTAGCTACTGAACTTTTTATTTATAAACACATAAATATTGTACGGTATGTGAACAGATGTAAATGTGATCGGAGTTCTGTGTCTATATCTGGCATACTTCGCTCATACATTTCTACCTGTACCATGGCGCAGCATGAAGCGTAGAGCTGAGTGACAGTTTCTTCCGATGGACGCAGAGTTTGGCGAGCAGACTCCATCAGTTCACACTACAATGTCTCGTAGAATCGGTGGAAATATGACTGCCACATTGCTTGACGGTCTACAATAAACTTTCCATACCAACTTGTCTACATTAGTTTCCTAAACGTCTGTTCCTGCAGATTTACGCACTCTCTGCAGTTAAATATTTTAATTGTTCCAGGGAAGTGCCTTACGGTTACCATATGATTCCCCAGCAGTTATGATGGCGAATGTACGTTGTCGTGGAACAATGCTGAAATACGCACTGATTTATCACATAATCTATATCATTGATCTATGGATAATATCACTTTATTATCACAAAAATGTGAATTTTCAAATGCAACCACTGGGTGCAGCTCCCAGTCAGATATCATGTCGACACTGGTGCGTTTACAGCCTGTGTCGTTTAAACTGTAGCTAACGTTAAACAACATAATTACCACGTCATGTGGGTTTTTCACCTCACCTGCTGCTCCTGTTGCTACTATGGTCTCAACATTTTAGCCCTTAGCCGGTTCTCCCACGACTAGGTGAACTAGTCATTGATCGCTGTTCATATACATTATTTGCAGCAGTGTATGTAACTTTAAAAAGTAAAACTCAGCGTAGAAAAGGCGAATACGCTGGCTTCTGTTGCCAGTTCATCGTCAGAGCGAACAAGGTTATAATCATTTGTGGAGCCACTAATGCGCCCACCGTTTCCTTGCAGATTACGTTGAACAGTGAGTGCGCAACTTAAGTACAGGGTGATTCAAAAAGAATACCACAACTTTAAAAATGTGTATTTAATGAAAGAAACATAAATAACCTTCTGTTATACATCATTACAAAGAGTATTTAAAAAGGTTTTTTTTTTCACTCAAAAACAAGTTCAGAGATGTTCAATATGGCCCCCTCCAGACACACGAGCAATATCAACCCGATACTCCAACTCGTTCCACACTCTCTGTAGCATATCAGGCGTAACAGTTTGGATAGCTGCTGTTATTTCTCGTTTCAAATCATCAATGGTGGCTGGGAGAGGTGGCCGAAACACCATATCCTTAACATACCCCCATAAGAAAAAATCGCAGGGGGTAAGATCAGGGCTTCTTGGAGGCCAGTGATGAAGTGCTCTGTCACGGGCTGCCTGGCGGCCGATCCATCGCCTCGGGTAGTTGACGTTCAGGTAGTTACAGACAGATAAGTGCCAATGTGGTGGCGCTCCATCCTGCTGAAATATGAATTGTTGTGCTTCTTGTTCGAGCTGAGGGAACAGCCAATTCTCTAACATCTCCAGATACTGTAGTCCAGTTACAGTAGCACCTTCGAAGAAAAAGGGACCAAAAACTTTATTGGCTGAAATGGCACAGAAAACGTTCACCTTAGGCGAGTCACGTTCATACTGAGTTGTTTTCCATACTTCGTTCGAAATGCACGCTGAACAACTGTCGTCGATTCACTTCTGCCGTACTCAATAACACAAAAAGCTTTCTGTTGAGCGGTCGCCATCTTAGCATCAACTGACGCTGACGCCTAGTCAACAGCGCCTCAAGCGAACAAATGTACAACTAAATGAAACTTTATAGCTCCCTTAATTCGCCGACAGATAGTGCTTAGCTCTGCCTTTTGTCGTCGCAGAGTTTTAAATTCCTAAAGTTGTGGTATTCTTTTTGAATCACCCTGTATATTCCACAAAACGACATGAGACAGTCATTCTGGATATTCGTAAATATGTTGCGACAATTCAGCTGGAGGACTGTGGCTTCCAAGATAGTGACAACCAACCAACTGCTGCCTATACCACGTTCGAGTTTCTGAAATCACGAAATATTTGTAAAGTGCTTCTGTACATACAGAGGAAACTGACTGTTACAGTTTACTACTGTTTCCTACTCAGCTTATACAATGAAGTGCCAAAGAAACTGATATAAGCAAGTGTTTTCAAATACAGAGGTATGTGAACAGGCAGAATACGGCGCTGCGATCTGCTATAACTCTTTTTTCCCTTAACACCTTTTTTTTTTTAATGGTGAATAAAGTTGAATTCTCTGTATACCTGGGCATAGTAGACACTGGGAAAAATAATAAAAAAAACTCTTCCATAAAAAATGTAGCGGGAAAACAACTAGCACGATCGTGAGGGTCAGGCTTTATTTCACCAAAATTATTCTCTGACTTCCTGCTATTTGTTTGATATTATAAGTTACCTGAGGAACAGTTATGAATAAAAAATTATTCTTTCGTTACTATTATTTATTACTTATTATAAAAAATCTTACATAGATTGCATATCACATTCTGTGGCAAAAAAATTGAGAAAATTTTTTTTAATTTATTTTGTAACACAAAGTCATGGTTCAGACTGCTTCCCTTTTCGTGAAATAATTTGAAACAATCCTTTCCTTTTGCAAGACATTAGTACTTTGTATTTGTTCTGGAACTGCAGCGCTCATACTGACATGTTCGTGGTAACAAAATATCATCCACTGTCGGCCAGTGATCATAACATATCGCTTTTCCAAACCTGGTTTCGGATGGGGTTTGTAAACTTTTGCCTTTGTGGAGGTACTTAACGTATCATCGAACGGTGTTTCAAACTCTTCAGCTCTCCTGTCATGTCTAGACATGACAGAAGAGCCTCAGATAGAGATATTCTAAATTTCAATAGATCCATAATGTTCTTTTTGGCAGTCTGGTTTTCACGACAGTGCTCTCTGTAGAGAAACCAGCAGTTGACCACTAAAAGGTCTATGAAATGCAGCAAGCCCTTGAGTGTCGATTTTATGGTTCTGAACCACGTTCGATAACACTCAACCTGCTGGTCATGATGTCTACGCCACCTATATTGGCATTGTACTGCTGAATTACAGAAGGGAAATCTACATCAAGATAGTGACCCTCCTGTTACACCACCTTTGAACTTGACATTTTGGCTCAATGCCAGCACAAGTGGATGCTATCACGACCCTCTGACTGCCCTGCCGCTCAGTAATTAATACAGCTTCATCTGCTCTGACATATAAATGACACTCTCCTCCTTTCATTCTTCCCTCTTTCAAATTAACATTCTTAGTTCTGTTTACCATTATTGTGCCAGTAGCGTCAATTCCTTTCTCCGTAAGCTTTGCTAAGAGAGGAATTGTGATAAAGTACCTATCAAAATAAAACAAAACTTCCTTGTGGGAGAGTCTGTGTTAGTCGTAAAATAACAGAAGGGCCTAATCCTAATGACTTATCACCAAGAGGTGTAGTAGCCCCCTGATAAATTTCAAAATCCAACACTATACCTGATGCCTAGGTCATGATAAAGTTTTTAAGACCTACAGGCCTTGGTTTTCCTTTAACATATTGCTTCAGTTTGAAACGCCCAGTAAAAGGGATCATTTGCTCATCAACACTGTAGTAGTTAAAGATACGAGGCAGACTGTGACATCTTCTTCTTACTGTGTCGATCACTGGCTGAACTTCCCACAGTCTATTAGTTTTAGCCTCATTCAGTTCAAGAGCTGTAGTCCCTAGGGATTTCCCTGTCTTGCAACACTAAACATATTTGGATATTTCGCTGCCTCTTCAAAAAACATTTCACTGAAATATTCACAGAAATATTCAGCAAGAGCTCCGATTGGTGAAGGACTCTAGAACTAAAAAGAAGATATTTTAGTAAGAAAATGGAAATTATACACGAAATAGGTAACTCAGATCGCACCTCTTTGTCACTGACCTCAACAGCACTGTAATTAATGTTTGGTGGATGAAACTTCTGAACAAAATTTGATCTCCGAAAAAGCAGTGGTCTCACACGTTCTGTGACTATGTGTGAACTCCTGCGCTCTTCAAGAACTTCAGGAACTTCTTCGGCACTCAAATCATCATCAGAAAGGTCGTCTGCCTGCTGAATATTTGAAGGAGAAGGAACAAACTCGTCGTCTTCATCTGACGAAATGCCACTGAAATCCGAATCCTCTAATAGAGAACGGATTTGATTGTCTGATAAACCTGCATACAATAACTGGAATATGCATAAAAACTTTCCCATTCAAAATTGTTTAAAATGCAGTAATATAGGGAGGCCAATGACACAATCAACAACACCCACTCGAGGATGAAGTTACACAGTCAACACCTAACTCGCACAATCGTGCTAGTACAAATTTAACGCACAATTACTGTGCAAAGATATGAAGTTACTAATAATTATCAATATCACAAAGTTGTACACACTCTTACAAATAACCAGATCCAGCAAATCGCCGAAACAATTCAATTTAACTTAACTATGAGCTACTAACCAGGCGACGGCATAATGCTCACTTCTCTGCCAACTTAAACAACATGTGCTGCAATCTGTTGGCGCTGAATGGCAACATAAACATGAGAACGGGACCAATGACGACTGAAGAGAATCGTTCAACGTGACAGAAGGGCAATCTTTCCGCAGAGTGCTGCAGAGTTCAGTGCTGGGCCAACAGCAAGTGTCAACGTGCGAACCATTCGGTGAAACATCATCGATACGAGCTTTCGAAGCCGAAGGCGCACTCGTGTACCCTCCATGACTGCACGTCACAAAGCTTTATGCCCAACCTGGGCCCGCCAACACCGACGTTGGGCTATTGATGACTGGAAACATGTTGCCTGATCCGACGACTTTCGTTTCATGTTGTATCGAGCAGATGGACGTGTACGGGTATAGAGACAATCTCATGAATCCATGGACCCCGCATGTCAGCAGGGGACTGTTCAAGGTAAGTACAGGATCTGTAATCGTGTGGGGCGTGTGCAGGTAGAGTGGTATGGGTCCCCTGATACATCTAGATACGACTGTGACAGGTGACACGTACGTAAGCATCCTTTCTCATTACCTGCGTCCACCCGTGTCCATTGTGCATTTCGTCTGGCTTGGACAGTTCCAGCAGGACATTGCGACACTCCACAGAATTGCTACAAAGTGGTTCCAGGAACACTCTTCCGAATTTAAACACTTCCGCTGGGCACCAAACCCCCCAGACATGAATATTCTTGAGCATATCTGGGATGCCTTGCAACGTGCTATTTAGAAGAGATCTGCACCGCCTTGTACTCTTACCGATTTATGGACAGCGCTGCAGGATTCATGGTGTCAGTTCCGTGTAGCACTACACGTCGTGTTGCGGCACTTCTGCTTACTCACGGGGGCTCTCCACGAAATTCAGGCAGGTATATCAGTTTCAAATGGCTGTGAGCATTATGGGACTTAACTGCTGAGGTCATCAGTCCCCTAGAACTTAGAACTACTTAAACCTAACTAACCTAAGGACATCACACACATCCATGCCATGCTCGAGGCAGGATTCGAACCTGCGACCGTAGCGGTCGCGCGGTTCCAGACTGTAGCGCCTAGAACCGCTCGGCCACTCCGGCCGGCTGTATCAGTTTCTTTGGCTGTTCAGTGTACCTCAGCTATGTGATATTTCACACAGACTTAAGTTACTGCCTCGAGTGTTAAAAAATGATGTACCGCTTTCTGCGTATGACCCTTGCTGTAAACTTTACGATGTGAATGCACGATGCCATATTGATGGGTCTCCTCCCATTAAACTGCACCGTGTTTGTTGTAAAATGTAAAACAATAATAAAAGATTCTTCCTACTCAAGGTAATTTTTTTAATAATATGTGTGTGTGTAGACACGGTGGTTTAGCAAGTATGTAACACTCCACCGCCTAAGCCGCAACTGTTATTTGAACAAGACATATTTGTGTCTCACAGGGCAGCTAGACTGGAGATAGGCGGGGCTGGGTGATGAAGGAAACAGCACTGTAGGAAACACACTGTGCTTTACTAATCATTTATATACAAATTTTATTGCATTGCGGTAGTACAAAATTTGGAAAAATGTTGCCATTTCCAGTTGGCCTGTATGTCGTTCAAGCCAAAAGCGGCATTACCCACATAGGATTTTCCGTTGTGAACTCACCATCTACAGCCTTGACTGGTCCTATAGTTACACACTTTGTCACAAGGGCTATACAATAATTCATTCACTGCTCCACTTGGTTCATCATAACACTATTTTGATCAAATAGTCTATGAACTCATAGCAACCGGCTGCCAATGGCGTAATCTTTCTGTAGCGGTTGATATTGCACAGTTCATATCACCTAATTTCACAACACCTGAATGTTTTAAGTTATTATTCAGACCCCATGAAGTTAATTCTAAGATGGCCCCGCCAAATATGTGAACTATGGCGACTTTACATTGTAACACTTGAACTTCAATAGATGTATGGGATGGATCATATTCGTCCATCATCTTATTCTTTATACAGCCCATCATAATACTCCTTTATCCATACCCTGAATATTGGACTTCAAAATCAACACACAGAGCGTTTTTCAATTTTTGTAACCACAAAAAAGTCACTATTCAGATCCAGGCCCACATTTACACGTACAGATCCACACGCAGTGACGTTCTATGTGCTTGCAAACAGACGTACTCTTGATGGTTGACTTGTCTGCAGTTCTGTGAGCTGTGGCAGCTCCAACGGCAGCGGTTGCTACTGCTGCTGCTGCAGGTGTGGCGAAGGTACAGTAAAATTGAACGACGTTGGCCGCTGCAGTGGTAAAGTGTAGCTGATTGACACCAGGTTGGAAAAGTCAGGAAGACCACCTGAAGGCTGCTATTGTGGCTTTGCGGCCAGTAGTATGCCAGTGTTCCCATCCATTAGTCTTGTTACTATTAGTTCGGTATCATGGTGCGCTGATGGAACAATAACATAAGTATATGTATGGATACATATTTGTTAATAACAATAATAGTTATTTTATTATTAGATACTTACTTTCAAATCTAACAGTAATTCCTTTCGAACCTGGTGGAACTAGTTGTTCCTGCAGCATCTGCTGGCTCTTCATCATCCTCTCACTATGTACATCACCTAGAATGAGGGAGGGGGCTTGGGCAGCTGAATTCGTTGTATAATAAAGGTAAGAGTGGGAATATCTCGTTTGCTACTGGATCAGTCTCCCTGTTGGGCAGATGGAGGCGTGGGGAAGGGAACGGGGTTCAAATGGTTCTGAGCACTATGGGATTTAGCATCTGAGGTCATCAGTCCCCTAGAACTTAGAACTGCTTCAACCTAACAAACCTAATGACATCACACACATCCATGCCCGAGGCAGAATTCGAACCTGCGACCGTAGCGGTACCGCGGTTCCAGACTGAAGCGCCTAGAACCGCTCGGCCACACCGGCCTGCGAATGGGGTTCCCCTGGACGACATTGATCAATACACAGTGGCTCCTCAGGGGGAGGGGCGACGAGGTGATCTTGAATAAAAGTTGCTGACGTGGGTAGTCTAATACCCCCTTATCTTATCAGTGACCTTGAGGTTAGGACGTTATCTCATCCAAAATGCATACTGATAACTTAGAAACTTGATTTGTCACTGTACTTCGTCCGCATGAGAGTCTTTTCGGGTGCGGATTCAGCTCCGACTTCAGTTTTACGGATATCAATGGCAATCGCATCGAACCGCGCAGGTGGAGCAGCTCTTGGAACGAGAGGATAATCGGCGAATTAACTAGCCTGCCCGTTCCGCGTGACTTAAATCCCATCGAACACTTACACTTATTACTACTTATTGTAGCACGTCCACATGCACCAACGACCAATCGGCCGCGTCGATCGCGTTGATGGAGGAATGGAACGCCCTACCACATCAGCTCCATACCAACCTTGTGGCCAACTTGAGAGTACGTTGCACAGCATACATTGCTGTCCGTGGTGATCACACACCCTATTAAGTATCATGTCCCGCCTTTTGTAATGCCCAGGGAACCAAAAAAAAAATAGCGGTGACTTCTTTGTAATTATTATTTGCGACTAACAGTGCCATTTCTATACGTTTCTTTGCGCATGTATTTCACTTGCCTTCTATACTGTAGTAGCAGTTATTTCTGTGTATGGTCCAAGTTTCATCGAGCTATGTTGCTTGACAGGACTCGTCGTGTGAAACTTTTGCACACCAGTGATTTTATTCACACTACTATTGTCCCGTTTGGCAACTGAATAACAAATGTGACAGATGGTCACTATATAGACAACTTCAAAGACAGTGTGAGCCTAGCGATGCAATGATAGTAAACCGAGTGGATATACAGCCTCACGTCTAAGATTCGAAAGCGGATAAATAAAAAATATAGAAATGTTAAGATGGTGCTTTTACTGCTCCAGGAGCCGGCCGAAGTGGCCGTGCGGTTAAAGGCGCTGCAGTCTGGAACCGCGAGACCGCTACGGTCGCAGGTTCGAATCCTGCCTCGGGCATGGATGTTTGTGATGTCCTTAGGTTAGTTAGGTTTAACTAGTTCTAAGTTCTAGGGGACTAATGACCTCAGCAGTTGAGTCCCATAGTGCTCAGAGCCATTTTTACTGCTCCAGGCGTTCTACATCGTATCCCCCCACTCGAGCAAAGAACGTTTATACAGCCTTGTGAAACAGCCAGAAAAGTCCTTCTTTGGAATGTTGTCCTATTTCTGAATGATTTTGGCTTGAATGTCGGTTATGTTGCCAAGCGCTGAGACGTCTGAATTTCTGCGCTTTGACGTTTTGTGGTAATTTCGTATTGTAACAGCGATGCTGATAGTTTATGGTTGGAGAGACAACGTCGCGGTTCTCAACTTCTGTAGCTTCCTGTCCTTCCAATCTTCTTCCTGAAGGCCGATTGAACTCAGCTCATAATTAACATTTTGCATCCATCTTCTAGGTGTCTTTAAAGTCTTCTTCGCTCAGCTGGTTTCCACTCAATGATTCCTCTTTGCCATGTGTTGGAGATGTCGATACCTAGTCAATATTTTGCTATCTATGGCATCGAGAATAATGTCTTTTTCTCCTATTATTTCCGGTAATGTTTAATTTATGACGTGTTCTAGTCTGGAGATGCGACAACTTCTTCACCAAAATTCATCTCAAGGGACGTCGATTTATATTTCCTCCTTTTTGGTTAGCTTCCCTATGTGAGTTCCTTATGTAGTGATACTTCTTATGATTGACTTGTACAGCAAGACCTTCGTTTTCCTTGTAATTTTGTCACTCCATAAAATGGAGATAAGCAGACCCATTACCCTTTAACCTTGCCTAATTTTATTTTTGATATCTTGTGTGCTTCTTCCATTTGTTGTAAAAGTGAGGTCCAAGTATTTAAATGTACACACATTTTTAATTTTGCAGAATCCCACATATTAAGTCTTCTCGTTAATCTTCAGCCACCACCATGTATTCCTTCTACTTTGTGTTTCTTGGCAGGTCCCATTTTGAGTATTCTTCGTGCAGTTTCCTGAACAAATAAATGGTGTTGTATTTCTGTCCTGCTATCAGGACTTCGTCACGGACAAAGAGTAATGTATACAGTATTTCTTGTCCTACAGGGATTCCTATTCATCGACAATTTACAAGGTTTCTTCTAAGTATGCTTGAAATAAAGTCGATGTTAATGAGCGCCCTTGTCTTAGACCTCTACTTACGGATAATTCTTGGGAAATTTTGTGAGACATTTTAACTGTATCCTACTACCGACACCAAGATTTTGCTTTACTACCTGCAACTTGCTTATTTGGACAGTATGGTACGCCTTCTCCAGATCAAGAAATGTTAAGTGAACCGCCATTCCCCTTTCTAGCCTCTTTTCAATGAGGTGTTTCAGAATGAATATGCCACCTGTACATTAGGGACCATCTGTAAACCAGCTTTCGCCCTCTGATTCCGTTATTTCTGCTTCTATTTTATGCTGAATTACTTAACATTTTTACTAGATGTGAATTATTGACAGGCAAACATTATTTTTTCAGTGTGATAACTTGCAATTAAAATGACATCGATCAGTGTCAGAAAGTCTTACGGTACCGAAGATGTAAAAATTACTACTGAAATCTGACTATAACAGCCGGACAATATTTCAAGTTCAATATTTTATCGCCAGAATATACGCTAAAATCTCGATCAACAATTAAATGTTCTTTTTTTCAGACAGGTAGCTCAAGAAAAGAACTAGATGTCTAATAAATAATTGGAAGTTCCCTAGTGAGGACCTGCAGACTTTCACAAGTACAGGAGAAATATTCCGTAATAAGAAAGCAAACTATATGTTTGCAGGTTCTGCACACAAAAACTCCTTAATATTTTTGTCTTTGTTTTCAACTTCTACATATGCCGCAGTTTATCTCTTTTCCATGTTGACTCTACATGAAAATGATGTGAGCCTATCACAACTTGTATTCAGTTTCTCTATTCATGTAATTCGTGGTTTTCAATGAAATGCAAAACATGTCTCACTTCATAATTCTCCAGATCATCTGAAAATACAAGAAGCTCTTATAACTTTTCTTCAGTCCTAATGTTCTTATGAAAAAATATGTATTGTGCACTTGTTCTGTTTTATTCTAGACTGCCTGTCTATAACCCGAGTCTCTCGTACGGAAATGTACCCTTCTTACTCCAGTAATCACAACCTCGTCTGTTTGGGGCCCCTTACACATCATGTAACAAACTCAGTTGAAGTGCACTTCCCCTTCAATCCAGGTGCAGCCAATCCAATTGCAATGACAGATATATATGAGATATAAGACTTCGCTATAATCAACACACGCAGCCCTTTATTTATGCTAATGACAGTTGTGTCAGCCCAGTGGCCTTCACAGTGCTGCAAAATCGTCCACAAAGTTCTCTCGTGTTGCTTATTCTATTCCATCCAATACATCTTTAATGTCACAGTGTAAGTCCTTAGCTAGACTGTTTCATACTCATCTCACTATGATCACCTGATTTTTGTCATCAAAATTTTTGGACGAGGCCCCTATGTTATCTGTTACCTGGCGAAGTTTAGCATTACATTTCACTGAGCTTGTGATCGGATATTATAGACCTATGTTTTCTACAGCATCTGACCAACACCATTACCGTGACAGCTAACGTTCCCGAGATATCGTTACAAGCACAATGTTTCCCGAATTCGGTTCATTTTATAACGATAAAATGACAACAATAACAATTAAATAAACATCACGTACTCCTGAAGCAAACAGGAAGAGGTTGCAGCAGAAAAACTTTTAACTTGGGCTTGAGAACAAGAAGTGTGTTACTGGTTGTCTTCATTTCTACCGAAAACCTGCGTAAATGTGTGCTTCAGAGTTACATAAACTTACCTGAAGATAGAAAAAGACATGCTCCCCAAAGCAAACTTTTCTTTGTATTCTGCCACTAGATAGGTTGAACCGTTGCTTTCAAATAAGTGCAACGACGAATTTCGAGAGATATTTAATGTAATGCTACGTCAACGCTACAACGCCAACTTTATGAAACAGTAGCCTAGGTGAGATTCGTGAATTAACTCCATACCGTGCGCAGGTGGTGGGGTTTAAAATATAATTATACGAGTGTGGAGCCGCAGTAACAAGATGGGGGATGGATGGCGTGTCAAATCCCGGTCTGCCCATCCAGATTTAAGATTCCCGTGATTTTAATAATCAGGGACGGTTACTTTGAACGAACACGGTCGATTTCTTTCCCCTTCTTTTCCCAGTCTGAGACTGCGCTCCATCTCCTAATGGTCTTGTCTTCGACAGTTCAAATACCCTTCGCTACTGGCTTGGTTAAAATGGCTCTGAGCACTATGTGACTTAACTCTGAGGTCATCAGTCGCCTAGAACTTAGAACTAATTAAACCTAACTAACCTAAGGACATCACACACATCCATGCCCGAGGCAGGATTCGAACCTGCGACCGTAGCGGTCGCTCGGTTCCAGACGTAGCGCCTAGAACCTCACGGCCACTCCGGCTGGCCCCTTCGCTGCTGAGCTCACCTATCGCGAAATATTATTCCTGCAACGGCAATGAATGAAAGCACCGAGAATTGTGTGTGTCGAAAAAACTGTTCAAATAAATGAGGATCGCAACGAAAAAAAGAGAAAGAGAGAGTGAGCCTCACAGAAAATCGAAAGAACAATTGTTTCTGAATCTTGGATATTGTTGATTGAATACGAAAAGAAATGGAATGAGGGGTGATAGTTTTGTTATTGCCAAATAGCCCCCATAGCACTTTGGAGATGTCTTCTTAAGTATAAACGTGATTGTAAATCCAGAAACCTCGCAGTACGTTTCAGGCGTTAAACTTCTTTTCGTCGTGATATTTCTCGGCGTACGCTACTTTCGCATGTAAAGCCTTCTTCTTATCGGAAAGGCCCTAAAGATTTATTCACTAGGCTTCCCTAGGTCGCTGAAAACAGTCGAGATTCAATAAATATTGGGCAGCAAAGAAAGGCAACGCGATCTCGTCTTTTCTTCTAATACGATTGACGCGTAGAGAAAGAGTAACTGCGGCATACACAAAGCAGGAAGCTGCTTGGGTTATTGAGTGCCGCGTCGCTTTCTGTCGTCTGCTCGCCGAGTGTCGGTATAGAAATCGCTACTTACTCCTCTCTCTTCGTGGGTCATTTCACAGCGACTGCCTTTGTTATTGAAATGTCGGAGTGGGGACCCAGCGCCACAGTTCTAAAATGGGGCTGTTTCTTAAGCGATTTATGGCCGAAATGAGGATATTGTGATATATCTGCTGGCGGGAATGCGCGAAGTGCGTTTGTGCGTTTAAAGTAATGTATGAAACATCTTGACAGGAAAACGCGAAAGCAGCGGATTCTTGTAGTAAAAGCATTCGCAATTTTTTAGAAAAACTGTCGTTCCGGCTGTTTGTGACGTTTTTACGGCTTTTATACATTTTTGTTCCTCGGATTTTAACGAAAATCGCTTTTCTTCGTAAGGGAACAGACTTTCAAGCCAGCTGGTGGTTTAATGCTGCCTCAAACCGGTAGCTCTCTTTGTTCTTTGCCAGTTGCCAGTATTAAGAGTTACTAAAAGGCAGTTAGATATAGTACAAACAGAGACACGGTTCAAGCATTTACATACTACATGCCATAGCATAAGTAATGGCGGAAAGGCATACAGTTGAAAGTACACGATACTAGAAGGTTAAATGTCCAGTGGAAAACTGGACTATGCGGATGAATGGACTATCGACACGTGCTGCGCAACTCTGCTGCAGACCCTGACGAAAACGCAGGAATTGTGTCTAATAAATTAGATTAATACGCAGAGATTCAAAAACCTAACTACCGAAGCTCTCGGGTGGAACTAAATAATTCGCCCCTGATTAGGAACTTGTAATATGTCACAAAATCGCTTTATTTTCCGACGAAAACGAAAACGCGAGAACTGTGGCTATTAGATATTAAATTAACGCGCACAAACTCAAGAAACTAAACTATTAAAGCACACAGATGATATTATCAAATTCGCTCCTGATTAGGAACTCGTAAAAGTCACAAAATAGGTTACATTCCTGTTGCTACTTGTGTCTCGGCCGACTTCTGATGCCTGACTGACTGGCTGACTAAC
This sequence comes from Schistocerca nitens, assembly GCF_023898315.1. Taxonomy (NCBI): domain Eukaryota; kingdom Metazoa; phylum Arthropoda; class Insecta; order Orthoptera; family Acrididae; genus Schistocerca; species Schistocerca nitens. The sequence goes on along the minus strand of NC_064616.1, from coordinate 141,017,089 downwards.
GCCAACAAGCGTTCACTTCATTCCATGATCAAGAATTTTCTGCAATACGATCTCCGTCCTCTTAGCTTCATCGCGGATGCCATGAGCTTTGTATTCCTTTTATAATCAACCTTGCATTATGCTGATTATAAGGTGAAAAATACCTTTGTCTATTACTTCACCCCCAAAATATCACAGTTGTATATGTATCGCTTGACTGCATCCATGCTGGGGGAAATCACTTCTTCTTACACTCGATGCTCCTTCTCATACAGTGTGCTTTACCTCCAAACCTACAGGTTTCACAAATTACTGGCACTGCCTTAGTACACAGCAACTCGTGTTGTAACAAATTACAATATTGACACCTAGTCGGCCATAGGTTCAAAAGGTTCAAATGGCTCTAAGCACTATGGGACTTAACATCTGAGGTCATCAGTCCCCTAGAACTTAGAACTACTTAAACCTAACTAACCAAAAGACATCACACACATTCATGCCCGAGGCAGGTTTCGAACCTGCGACCGTAGCAGCAGCGCGGTTCCGGACTCAAGCGCCTAGAGCCGCTCGGCCACAGCGGCCGGCAATAAGTAAAATTTGGCCAGTAAACATGGATCCTAAAATGAGTACCTTAAAAGCTATAAGCACCTGTTTAGTAGTGGAGATGCGTTTCGTAGTAGCGAAGATGAACAAGTGCTTTTAAGATATGCATTTCAGATTTCCTGTTTACTGAACTTTTTTTCTTGTTTCGGTCCATACTACAACCTCTCAAAATACTGAAACCAAACAGCTTGCTGTAGATGAGATTTCTTTCACATACCGACGATGAAGAAATGCCCGTAACTCTTCAGGCTTACATTTTAGAGCCCATATTGACTAGACATTTTTGCTTCTATTGTCTTATACATTCAACCGTATGATTTTCGCTATTAACTATGATACACCCTGTGTAAAAGAGCACAGACAAATCACACTACAAAGTAATTAAGTTGAACATGCAAGTACATACATTCGTGGCCACAAAGTAGAGAAAATATTACATAAAAGTATTTTAGCGAGTGAGAAAATTGTAGTGATGACAACTACTACCGATTGCCTCGGCAATATCGTAAGGTAAAACAGAAATATGTCGATATCGTTTCTTATTTTAACTTAATGATCGTCAGTGGCTATTTTAAAATATATTTGCGATTTTCGTAAGGAAGTTATATCCGTAGCCGTAAGTGATCATTTACACGTGTCGTGGAAATCCCAGAATTTTCTTAAACGATTCAATATAAGGTAACAAGGCCTTCTGGAAGTGATCGGTTATACGCGAATCAGTAGGTTTACTATAAATAGATACAATACTCGTATCATTCTTATTTGTCGAAATTTTGTAACAAGAACGACTTTTCAATCGAACTACTAATGTAGGTACTGCTTAATAGATTTGTACAGCTCTTTAATAGTGGATTATACTGATAGAACGCCTTTTAATGCTTACAGCAGTACATTTAGTAAGAACATCCAGGAAATGTGCGTCTCTTGAGGACGCAATGTGCCGGTAAAGTGTGGTTTCAGCCGCGTTATCCTACATGTATTTTGCAATGGTACTGAATCTCTTGTTTGTCGGCAAAAATAGCACAGTTCTCAGAAATTTTTCAAAGAAATGTTCAACAACAAATTCTGACAAGCTTTAAATCACTCAAAACCTCCTTAACGACCTTGGAGTATCGTTAAGAAACGCATTCTTCATTTTTTAAGGTACGTTTGTTTATGTATCTTTTCGATGATGTTTGGTTTGTGGGGCTCTCAACTGCGCGGTCATCAGCACCCGTACAAGATCTCAGTCTTTACATAGTCTAATCTAGCCACTTTCACGAATGATGATGAAATGATGAGGACAACAAAAACACCCAGTTCCCGTCCAGAGAAAAAGCCCCAACACGGCTGGGAATCCAACCCGGGACCCCCTGATCCAGAGGCAGCAACGCTAGCCATTATACCACGAGCTGCGGACTCTACATCTTTTCGACGAACGACAAAAACTGCTGAATGAATTGTGCAGCACCTATTTTATGCTTAATGAAATAATATTTGTATAGCGTATGCAGCGGCTGGTATAAAGAGATGAAAAAGCAGTGTAACCGTAACTTTTTATGTTATGAAATAATTTGTTTTGCACAGTGTAATAGCAAAACAGTGTTGTACATTAGGGACGAAGCGAATGAGGTTGCGCTGTTTTCAATTGAATGACTGAATAACCTCTTATTCTGGAGGGTGGAGGCTGTAATCTTTATCCGACGATCCACTTGATATAATTTATCGAGAGCCTGGTTTCTATGTCTCTATCGTTTGTCGAGTATTAGCGGTCTTTACGTCCTTTGAATCATCCCAGTATTCGTTCTGAGAAATTTAGGGACACTATGGAAGGCCGCCCACCTCAACACGAATGGGGTGTGTTACCTGCACTAACTGACTAACTGCTGTCTGCTTACGCTTGCTCTGCAGAGAACTTTCGAAACAGAGAGGCGTACGCAGCGGGTTTAGCAGATGCACGTTAATTACGCGACTTCCGCTAAAAGGCGTCACGCCCGACGTGACTCGACTCCACTTGGAGATTGGAATACCGACGCGCAAGCCACCAGTGTTCTTTGCAGTCTCACTCTCACTCTCATCCCTGCGAGAGGTGACCAGCTCCATTAGTTTCAGCTCAGAAACGTTCTATCGGATCATACGCGTGAAGTGGACTAGCACTGCTAACTTAAGCGAATCGGTGTCATCCTTCTTAGCATTGCACTATCTCGGTCATAACCACTTCGCAAACCAGCTTATAGCCCAGCTACTTCACATTGTCACTTACATAAGGAGTCATTACGACTAAGGATAAAACACATGTACGGTCGTTCATTAGTAGGTCTATTACTTGTTTTTGTGCCAAAGCAACGCTAGACTGCAATGAAAATTCGAATGAAAGAAAAGAGAGAAATAACGAGTGAGAATGGAGAGTGATATATGTATACGAGGAAGAGGGCACGCGACATGGGAGACGAAAAAAACAGCGGGGAGAGAAAGAGAAGTCTAGCATCTCTCATTTGAAACCTCCATAACGCGATTTTTTTTTATCGCGTAATTTTTGGCTTAACCAAGTCATGAGTCCATATCACAGCTGGTTGTCTAAATTAGAAACCTTATAGTGCGCCATATACCTTCTCGATGTACTGAGGTAGCGAAGAATAAACTAGCTGATGTTACTTTAACGTCTAAGAGAAATTAATTGAAAAGGAGATCTTTTTGTGCTCTCCTAAAATTGTTTCTCTTTACCGTATTTGGGACCATCCAAAAGCATTTCTTTAATTTATACAGCTATCCAGCTATTTTACTGACCATTGTTACATATAAATAAAGTAATTATCTCACTAATAGTTCTATTTATGAACATAGAACAGCAGAACGATAAATGTCCTTCATATTCGACTGAGGAAAATTTGTATCATCGGAGAATATTGTAAATTTGGTAAAAGTTCAGATAAATTTATTTATGTGCTGCGTTCTTTATGAACCTGGCAACATTCATGTCAAACCTAGCTCATCGAGTAGAACAGAGTATGACACTATCGTTCATGAGGTGGGCTGATAATTAGGAAAAATCGGCCGGTTTTGCGCCATCTAATTATTTTGAGGACCATCTGGTATAAAAACATGAACACGCATTCTAAGACTTGCCCAAAGAAATACTCGGTGTCTAACAAATATAATTTACCAAAAAGTTGACGCTACGTTGTAAAAAAATGAGGATACTAATTATGTTTATTATGTATCATGGTTGCAAATATTTACAGTTCTATAACTGTCCGCTACAGCTTCATAAACATAATTAAGTATCAACACAAGAAGAATGGTTGCAGAAATGAACAATATGAAGATACTAACATACAAACGTAAGCGAATCACAAGAAAAGACACTGTAGCTAGTTCTGAATTGCAAAAAACGGTCTTCAGATCGCTTCTAAAGGCTCCTTTCTTCCTCTTGTGGACGTTTCGTCCGTTGGTCTCCAACCATATGATACTACAGGAAGAAGAACAGTTTATTTATGGTTATAAATTTAAATATGGAGGGAATATGTGTGTTAAATGAGGAAATCCATAGCAAATTGTATTGCACTTGTTAACTAAGTAGTTTGGTGAGTTATTTACGTGGCGTATTTTCTTGAGTGACGTAATTTTTGTACATCACAAAACTAAAGTACTGCAATGTCGTCTGATGCTCGTGTAGTAAAGATGTAGATGAGCAATCCACTTTAAAAGGATTAACGAACGCCCATCTCATTTCTTGCCCACCACACGTCAGTAGATGGACCATTAAGATGTGCTCAGTCATCTGGTTTATAATTTTAACAACGACGTATTTTGTTATTTCTTCTGTAAAACAGTATGGAGCAAGTACAATGATAATATTACGCACCAGAGCTCTTAAAATCATGAAAATGGTAAACAATTTTTTTAAAAAAAGTTAGCAGGCATAGGGTATAGATCAAGTGTCAATGAATGTAAATCATACAAACACCATTAACTAAAAGAATCATTTATTCCTGCTGCTCAAATAACCTTCCAAGATGTCTAAAACCAGAAAACATCGTACTTCTATTAATGAAAGGTAATGTTGAAGACATTAGAAATTCCAGACCTTCTGCCTGCTGCTATTATTATAAAAATTATACATTAAGTTGTGAAAAACAGACTAATGAATTATCTGAACAATTATCACTTCATCAACAAAATACTATTAGTTTTCCTAAGACGTGTAAGTACAGATTAGCCACAGCAGAGTTTACAAAAGATGTACTTAACGAACATAAAATTCTAGTTGACACACTACAAAAATTAGAAATAATACGATTATATACCATAAACAGGGTACGAAAGCTAGCAATAGCATATGCCACAAATGAAGCGCATAGATTAAAATAGGAGTCACTCAGGGTAGTACCTTACGACTATTACCTTTCCTTATACTCATGAGTGACTTCCCAGACATTGCTAGGCACAGTAAAATATTCTGTGTGTGGCTGATAGCAACACAGGAATATCAGGCAAAACACAAGAACTGCTGGTAGAGAAAGCAGATAAAACCCTCTGGGCTATTTACAATTGTGCAGCATGCAATAAACCAACTCTGAACGTAAGGAAAAGTGAAAGTATTAATTTTAGTTTGAGGAGGAAATCTAATACCTCAACATTAAATTTAAGTGGCAGTCCCACAGATTCTGTCACAGAAATTAAATTAGTTGGATGAATATTGGCTGTCGGTTGATGTGAAACGAGTACACACATATACTAGCAAAAATAATTTCATCATCATGTTACGCTCTTAGAGTCCTGTCATGAAGGTGTGAGAGCAAGTGTCTCACAGTTCACAAACCATTCATATGTAAATATCATTTCTATGTAATCTGCTACTATGATATCAGTGTTTGGGGCTGAAGTGCACAAAATACGGCCACAAAAGTGGTTGAAATGGCTCTAAGCATTATGGGACTTAACATCTGAGGTCATCAATCCCCCTAGACTTAGAACTACTTAGACCTAACTAACCTAAGGACATCACACACATCCCTGACCGTGACAGGATTCGAACCTGCGACCGTAGCAGCAGCGCGGCTCCGGACTGAAGCAACATGGCCATAATATTCAAACTATAGATAAGGGCAGTAGAAGTAACACCTAAAAATAATAATCAAACTCACTGTTTAAAGCGTTGGGCATTACAACTGCTCTGTCTGAATTCATCTACCAACCCACTACGTACATTAGGAAAATATTAGTAATTATCATACTAACAGTTCTATTTGTGAACCTGAAGCAAAAGCCAGACTTATCTTACAAGTACTACAAAGAATTGAAATAAAAACTTATAGAATTTTCTACCAGTGAGTTAAACTGCACAAAAAATTACCTAATGAAATGAAGGAATTATTAAAACCAGTACTTTTAAAATGGCTGTTAATGCAAATCTCTTAAATAATACATACTACAAAGTAAAGGATTATTTAAATAACACAAAGAAGAAGTTGGTTAAAATGTTAGATTTGGTAAAAAAAATAAGAAAATGAAACATCTCTCTCATTCCTTAAAATACTTTCAGATTATAATGAACGTTACTGGAAAACTGCATGTCAGAGGTCTGAGATGGAAAATGCTAACATCCTTTCATCCTCGTGAGGCCAACGACTCCCTCACTACGGAGGAATGCAGACTCAAATGGGCATGCTCAAAGAATGTAATGGAGAGGCAGTGGTACTGTCATGCTCTTCATGTCATCAGAAATAATGTGTAGGTAGTGTGTGCAATGAATGTAACAGGTGCAAGGCCTTTGGAATTAACTAAATCTGTAAGTAATTTTGCATCTGAAAGTTTGATAACGCTTATTTATATTTTATTGTTTTATTAAGCTAACATACCTAATACCGTTGCAAAATTATCTTTGAAGAACTAAACAACAAAACAATCGTGTCTTCGTCTTTTACGTAGCTCCGTCATTTGCTGTTTGAAGTACATCAGCGTCTTTGAGATTGTTGTTTTCATTTGTCCTGAGAAGTTGTAACAGGTGTATTGAATAACCAAGTTACAGTGTTTAACAAATTGTTATGCAGCCTGTTTTAGGAGCTCACCCAGAAACTATAAGAAACGATACGTCACGCACAAAGGACAATTGTATTTTCTGTAAGATATTGTTTTAATCTGTTGTTTATGATTCAGGAGCATGAGACTTCCAGGAGGTTCTCAGAATGAGTATTTATAGTAGCATCAAAATACATTCCACTAATTGCGTGATCGAAAGAATTTACGATCATTTTCAAATAGTGAGCCCCGGGTCTGATAAGTCGCTTCATATGTTAGCAGAAAAGGCTGCCCAAGTCTTTCGAACGTGGCAGGAATCTGTTTCACGTCGTGAAACGCATGACTGGTTCAGTTAATCAACTCAGCTCTGGAGCACTTGTAGGAATGTACACGACATTCTTGACATAATCCTAAAGGGGCAACTATCATTATCTTGAGTATGGGCATCAGGCTTATTCCGGCTCCCTGTTGATCATGGCATGTTTTCAGTGGCCTCTTTGTCTTCGTTAACTTACTGGTTAGTGTTTTCAAGTGTTTTGGCTGTCCTATATGCAGGCAAGTCTTCTTACTAGTTTTTCCTGTATAGCATTATATCTTACTGATGACCTAAACTTACGTGTATTCTCGTATGTATTACGCTTTTAGTACTCAAACAGTGAGTGAAACTTCTTTTCAGCTACATATATTTGTTTCTCCTGAGCAGATCTTAGACTCTTGTTTTCACTCTCATACTGCACTAATGATACTTCAGATACCTTAACCAATCTTTGTTTTATTACTGTGAGATTCAGCGCCCATTCTGCTGTTCGCAAGAAACTTATGAATCCCATAAGTTTGATGTAGGGATTCTGCAGTTTAAGACATGGTATTTGAATGCTTAAATCCGTTAATTCCGAGGCTTGCTCAATTATTTTCTTCTCAATAACAATTTTTGAAGTGAATGGTCACTGTTTTGGTTCTTTGGTAGATGTCGTATATTCATTGGATACACGCTTTAATTTGCAAAGAACATTTAACTGTCTGGAATACATTGGATAAACTGAGTGTTGGTAAATGAAACTAGCGTAAAGTATTATGAAAAGTTTTATTAAATTGTTTGCTGCCTTGAGATGATTTCATATGTATCTTTCACTCTCTCTTTCTCTCTCTCTCTTTCTCTCTCTCTCTCTCTCTCTCTCTCTCTCTGTGTGTGTGTGTGTGTGTGCATGTGCTTGTATATGTGTATGTTTTTATATCGTCTTGTGAAATTATCCCACACTATGTCAATAAGTGAACAGTACTTACGTTGGCCGAATTTTCGTCGTTTCTCGGTCAGCTAAATAAAAGATAAATTGTGTAAGATCTTTCGTCTCCAAATTCATACTGAGCTTCCGTTACCAATACAAACAAAGAGTAAAGCGCTAGATGTGTACGCACTCCACTGCTGAACTGCGATGGTGTTCCACCATACTGGCCCCACAAATTTCTGCACTCAGCTTGCCGTATTCCGTCCGACAGTTTCATTAGTTTGGTGTGCAGAAACTGACGGTGAGACAAACGCGATGACTCTAAGACAGACCCTAGAAAATGATTACCTACCGTTATGTTTCAAATGTCCATGAAAAACTCCTTTTCGGTGAGACAGAAAGCTAATCGCATGTGGGTTCTCATAATCTTAAATTTAACGTTTCTGACTTCAGAACAATTGGCGAGTGAAAAGTAGGCCTCATCACTTCATAATCAGTGTGTGTGAAAGACAACATCAAAATTATTTTGATGAATAAACAATTACACAAATGTCATATAAGGTGCCAAATCTTATGAAGCCAGAACCTGCATCCGTGTAGGTTACAACACTGCAGTACCCAAAAAATTGTTACGCGTCATATTTCCATTACATGTGCTACATACTGATTGAGGATACATAATTAAACCTCTCTATCTCAACATCTTCTCTCTGCTGTAGGGAAAGTGATGCTTACATATATTGCGAGCGTATCTTACATTGACTCTCGCCTCTGCACAGCACATAGTTCTCTTCGTCAGGTAAAACAATTTGGAGGAGCAGAGAGGCTTATTTCTTTGTTTTATTTGTGATTTAAGCTTTATATAAAAACGCAAATACTCAGCTTATAATGCTACTGGAAGTAGACACGCATTCACTTGAAAGCAGCAACTCTTCAATAACCGCTCAAAACTGTCAGCACATCTCGGTTAATTGTACGGATTGATGCGCTGCGAGCAGTGCAGACAGCCCATTAGTTAAGGCTTAAAGAATCCCCAGTCGGAAACGACATTTTTATCCGCTCTTTCGCTGCAGCCGGCATGTAATTAAATTGCATACCTGTTACGCGTGCGGGCCCCTAAAATCCCACGCGTGTGGAAACGAGACAAACAACGGGCTGCCAACTCGATAAATAGGGTGGCACCGGTAAATACATGCGAAAACAATTATGTGAATTGGCCGGCGCGCGTTCATCAGCGCAGGGAGGGCGCGGTAATTAGGCACGATAATCCTGTCAGAGGCGGGGATCGAACCCGCGCCGCGGGATTAGCAGGACTTTAATTAACAGCCGCCAGGTGGCCGTAATGCCCAGCTGCGCCTGCATCTCCCATCAATCTCACACCTTGAAAGGCAGCACGTTTGCTGCAGGGATTAGCATTTTGTCTCTGTAGCACACAAGTTTTTGGGATACATTTCTTATCACAAACTTGTGAAGTGCATTTACAAGATTTACAAATTCCCGGTGACAGATTATTATTTGCTTTCCCTAAAATCGCATAGGTAATATATTCATCTTGAGGTTAAAGCTGACATTTTGTGTCTGTGTTTGCTTTCAAATAAATATGTTTTGGATATGCCTTGAGCAAACACAATCTTCCTCTTTAATCATCCTTACCAGCTTACAAAGCACATCACGAGTAACATGTCTCCCTAATCAACAAGCAGAAACATTTTCGAAAACAATTACAATAACCAAACAGACACACGTTACAAGATAATTAAAATAATATTGCGAGCTGAAAGGAACTTGAATAGTTATAGTAACATAATATAACATCAACAAAGCATAAAATAACCCAAACGACAACAGTTTAATTTTTTGCCTAACTTTCTCGTTTATCACAGGAAAAATTCTTATTAGTTGGGGACATCAAATTACCGAAATAGCAGTGACATTACAGACAATAGACAACTTCATGAACACTTGTATGAGCTATTACGGTATACATTTTGTTAAAGTGTAATGAATATAATGGCCATAATCCCGAAACGTTATGTCATTTGTAGGAAAATTAAGGATGAGGATGAGGATGAAAATAAGAAAATAGCTTTTGCCAAGGCAGAATCCTTTTCCAAAACTTACAGTTTAATTATTTGTTCTTCATTTGCTTTTGCAGCGAAATGCCACTAACAATCGTAAGAAAAAGAAGATTTTTTGGGTCTCGTTGACTTTTAAGCAATTAATAACAAAGGACAATGATGAGGCAGAAAATTAGACACAGCGATCTTGAAGGAACCTTTCCATCAAATGGTTCAAATGGCTCTGAGCACTATGGGACTTAACTTCTGAGGTCATCAGTCGCCTAGATCTTAGAACTAATTAAACCTAACTAACCTAAGTACATCACACACATCCATGCCCGAGGCAGGATTCGAACCTGCGACCGTAGCGGTCGCTCGGTTCCAGACTGTAGCGCCTAGAACCGCACGGCCACTCTGGCCGGCAAACCTTTCCATTATTCAGGTAAACCAGGAAAAACCTGAATCACCGTCGTCACGCAGGAGAGTGAACAAGTTTCCTCACACACTACGGCCCCTCACTCGACAGTGTAGTCCCTTCCACTTGGGTCGCAGCCAGATAGTTTATCTGGTACAGGTAACCGGCTAGAAAATACGGGCACGTTGCAGAATGACGAAAAGTATCCAGACACACCTTTTGAAAAAAATTTGTGTGAAATCTTATGGGACTCAACTGCTAAGGTCATCAGTCCCTAAGCTTACACACTACTTACCTAAATTATCCTAAGGACAAACACACACACCCATACCCGAGGGAGGACTCGAACCTCCGCTGGGGCCAGCCGCACATTCCATGACTGCAGCGCCTGAGACCGCTTGGCTAATCCCGTGCGGCTACACCTTCTGAAGATGAAGACTGGCTTTCTTCAGGTCGCACCGTGCACACAGACACGCCCAAGGAAAACTATCAAAAATGGTTCAAATGGCTCTGAGCACTATGGGACTCAACTGCTGAGGTCATTAGTCCCCTAGAACTTAGAACTAGTTAAACCTAACTAACCTACGGACATCACAAACATCCATGCCCGAGGCAGGATTCGAACCTGCGACCGTACCGGTCTTGCGGTTCCAGACTGCAGCGCCTTTAACCGCACGGCCACTTCGGCCGGCGGAAAACTATCACACGGGTTAGTAGAAACAGCTTTTGCAACATATGGGCGGGCCCACACTTTGCCAAAGCTATTTCTATTACGCGCCAGAAGTTTCGCTGGGAAGTCCTCGGAAGAGGCCCGATCTCTCCCCACGTTATTTCCATATGTTTGGAGCCCTGAGGAAAGACATTCGTGGCAGTCAATATAATTCAGGTGAAGAGGAGTACGCCTGGATACTATCGTGGATACGTAGCCAACTGCAAACATTTTTCCATGATGGCATTAACCGTATTGTCTCACATGGGATATATGTATTAACAGTCACGGTGGTTACTTTTGGAATAACAAACAGTTTACTTACTTTTTTCCATCTATCTCGTTTTCATTTGACTTCCCTTTATACATTTACGTAGGAAATACGCAAACAGCTACAGTACTCATCACTAACAGCTAGAGCATTTCATTATAATATCAGTAAATAAATACGCACATGCAACATGTGTTAAGATGTGTGTTGTTTCAAAAGATTGCACAGCTACTCATACAGCTTAAAACTTCCGACTTCATTCAGATAACATCGTTATGCGTACAAGACGTACGTTAGAATTTACGATGTATAAAGAAAAAACAAATTTTGACATAATATGAGCCAATAATAATAGTCGTGAAACAGCAATAATTTTCAAATTCGTGAGTTATTACGACAAAACTTTATAAATGTAATCATTAAAGATACATGATTAGCTCGGATTGGACAAGGAATAAAGAAGAAAGCTGCCATGACCCTGTTTAAAGATCCATCCCAGCATTCGCTTAAGGTGGGTTGGGATAAAACGTAATCTGGATGAATGCACGGGGATTTGAAATCGACTCCTCTCTGATACGAGTCCACTGCACTAGCTCGCTCCGTTTGGCCGAATAGAGATTATGCGTCAGTTCGGCCTCTGCTTAGAAGCTTCGTGTATCTGTCCTTAACAAAAGAGGAGTTACAGCGTATTAACATGGGACCAGGTAGAAGCCAGTACTAATCGATTGACGGTTTTTTCTGATCGTCAGCATACAATCAAGTAGCCTCAACAAGTACACTTACAATTCAATTACACTACTTCTGTTGCATCGGCAACTTCTTTTGTGAACTTCTGTCCTTGTGTGGTACGGAGGACACAAAATTTCGCCCTAGTGGACCTTATGCATACAGTTTTCCTGTGAGTTAATTAAAAGCTATTAAATACAGTTAGCAGTCTCTATTAGTGCCATATACTTCGATGTTGTGGAAATAAAACACATATCTCCCTGATCGGTAGGTGAATACGTACGTGGCGAAAGTTTAAGTTTAGTTTACATCATATGTGCAATTATGCGCAAGAATTGGTGGTATTGTGTTCAGTTTCTGTATCAAATAAGGCTTGTTGTATCGTACTGTTCACACATTCACCACTTTTCTCCGTTGTATTACAACTTCAAGGTGTGGGTATTTTCTTTTTTTATTAATTTGTGGTAAAGTTAAATTGCTTTCTCTGAGGATCTGCAGGTCAGTTTCCACACAGTTGAGGCTCTTTATTTACCTTAACATGCCCCCCTCTGTAGGAGTTTGATATTACATGTTAATGTACCGCTTTTACTGTAGTGTTACTCTGTACAGATGACTGATACCTGTTAGTAATACAAATTGTTAATCATAGCCGCTATGTTGATGTGGGGTGGTCTTCTCTCGTCTGTTTGTTTATTTTATTTTTTTATTTTTGCTTAATTTGTCTGGCGTCTTCATTTTATATCTATTTTCTGTACTCGTTTTTTGTATTTTGTTCTTGCGTGTATGTAAGTTTCTAGTAGGAATATCTGTTAAATATACGTAAATGTACACGAAACTTAAATACTTGAGCATTAGTGAATAGTTACAGTGGTGGTTAGTGTTTAAGCTTATGGCTGTTACTTCCCTGTATATTGGAAATTTGCATTCACTTCTTCCGTACAAGATGACTTCCAGGATATTTGCTTTCATCTCTGATGACGCCTCCGTCCTGTAATAGAGTTGTGGATTAATTGTGTTTACAATACTGTGTTGCTGTTGTATCTCTATGTCTGTCATATCCAGAGAGCTAAATGCTGCACTGAACACTTCGATTTCTGCACTACATTTCTCTGTTCCCGTGTGCTGTATTATCCATTTGAATTGTATGTGCAGCCACTTTAACTGCTTTCCTCATAAATTAATCGCGAAAAGGTACTCAGATGTTAGATCCATGAATAGAATTTAAAATTTAAACAAATTAATCTCAAACTCCAAATTTCTTTTGAATGTTTACTTTTTTCCTTCCCTACCTCTTCTCTTCCTACTCTGGAGACGCGCGACCTACATATTCGTACGACACGTTGGCGCACACAGAAGTAGATGTACCCCTCGTCATCTAACTCTTCTGACAGGGACCTTAACTGTTATTTCACAGCAAGTTGAAGCATCTCAGTGGTTTCGAGAAGCTCTAACAATAGCGATTAGTTTATTATGAGGAAGGAGTGATAAAGCTGAGAATTTAATCTGCGCCGTATCGAGCGTGCTCAAATTGCTCTCATTTGAAACTTGTCAAGAGTACTTCAATTTTCATGGAAGTGTTTCGAGGAATGAATAGTCCAGCAAAACTGTACTGGCACTCGATATGCCACATCATTTGTTTTGGATAGCTCTTCGTGTACTTTTAACATTTTTGTGTAGCTGTAGAACTGATGAACGCGTCTCGTTCAGTAAACTGAGTCCAGAGTACGCCTTTCCTTTCTAAAAGGTAGTAACAATTACCTTCTTTCAAGAAAGTATCGGCTTTTTGTGGTGACCGAGTGGGACTCCATTTGATAAAAAAGCGTTTTGTCACCATGTTCACGAACGGAACCCATGCCTTATCCCCTACGACAATATTTGGGTGAAAATTCTATTTATTTCATTGCAATTCAAACAAGTACAAGTCACAGACATGTAATTAACACTACTAATTACATTTCCATTGAGCAGTATGAAATTTCTGAGACAATGCCCATCTCAAATTTGTAACATAGCTTCCAGTAGACATATAAAACAGTGAGTCAAAATGGGTTAACGATAAGTAAGTCTACAATCGGCAACAAGTCGCTGATTCCAGCAGTAGTAGTCAGTAGGGTAGGTAGACGAACTAGGATAGAAAGAAACTTATACGTCAGAGTTTTTTAATAGTTATTCGTCAACGAACCATCGAGCCACAAACGATGTTCAAAAAGCGTAACTTAAATACGAAGAAAAACATCACTTAAGACATAAAATACGTCCAATTTTACATATTAACATAACATAATTACAAATTCTAATTCTCAGCTCACCAGAAACAAATGAAAATAATACACATTAGCATTTATTGAACCACAACTGAATATTCATGGAAAGTATATGACAAAAGAACACCTTTGCGTAAATTTATTCCAGCGTTGGAGCTCCAGAATGTGTGTGTACCACGATTAGTGCTAATTCAGTTAAGTTCACTTACAAACACATGGGATTTAGCATGTGTTAAGCAAGTGTTGAAAGACAGGTTTTAGAGTTTCGAAAGCTCTCTGAGATAACAATAGTTTCCTCAAGGAAAACATGTTTTTCCTGTTAGACAGTATAACCGATTATTTCGAGACTACGGGCGAAAGCACGCGAATCCTAGGTAATGTACCTCTTGAGCTGCGGCGTATTCAAGCCACGTCACTGCTCACAGGATTGAACGACGTATAGTATCCATACATTATGGCATTCTGTAGCTGCTACACAAGAAATCAAAACCTTAGTCTCTCTGCCATAGTAAAAACGCGAGAGCCGAGGCCATTCTGTTTCTTAACTTTGTCAACAGAAAATCCGGACTCCCAGCGAGCGTGAAACTTGTGGCATCGTAACGCGCTAATACATGTTGTAGTGCGCTGTTGACGAAACATGAAAAGGGATCCAATAATGCCGGCCGCAGAGGCCGAGCGGTTCTAGGCGCTACAGTCTGGAGCCGCGCGACCGCTACGGTCGCAGGTTCGAATCCTGCCTCGGGCATGGGTGTGTGTGATGTCCTTAGGTTGGTTAGGTTTAAGTAGTTCTAAGTTCTAGGGGACTGATGACCTCAAAAGTTAAGTTCCATAGTGCTCAGAGCCATTGAACCATTTTTTTATCAAATAATTCTGTAATTTCGATTCAACCGTTTTCCCTGATAGTAACTGCACAGTTCACTTTTCACAGGAGCTCATCAGTAACTACAGACGGCCTGCCACTCCTGGCCTGATGATGTACAACAGTTGGTTCAAATGGTTCAAATGGCTCTGAGCACTATGGGACTTAACTTCTGAGGTCATCAGTCCTCTAGAACTTAAAACTACTTAAACCTAACCAAACTAAGGACATCACACACACACCCATGCCCAAGGCCGGATTCGAACCTGCGACCGTAGCGGTCGCGCGGTTCCAGACTGTAGCGCCAAGAACCGCTCGGCCAACCCGGTCGGCGATCGATGCGACACATTGACTTATAATAAACATCACTATGTTATCTCTACCCTGTGCAGTCCACTAACAAACATCTCTTTTTGAATTTCTCTAGTTCTTAATACTATGTGTGAAAACAATAACAGCCGGCCGCGGTGTCTGTGCGGTTCTAGGCGCTTCAGTCGGGAACCGTGGGACTGCTACGGTCGCAGGTTCGAATCCTGCCTCGGGCATGGATGTGTGTGATGTCCTTAGGTTAGTTAGGTTTAAGTAGTTCTAAGTTCTAGAGGACTTATGACCTCAGATGTCGAGTCCCATAGTGCTCAGAGCCATTTTTTGAAAACAGTAACACGGTGTAAACTGAAAATTAAGATATTTAAAAACTTAAGGTTTGTTGCGACCCAGCCACTCCCTGACACCAGTGTTGTGGCATCACAGTGCTGCGATCGCGTTGTGATCAGGAGATCGAGCGCAGAGTGAAGCTGAGTGGTCCAGTGCACACCCAGAGGTTTCAGTGTTACAGCGAGACCAGTATTAACATTTATTGGTCGAGAAGCGTGTATAAAGGTATAACTGTCTTCAGAGGAGCAGTTGCTGGCCGGGCGCAAGTGCACGTGACACAAAGAAGTGCTGAAACCTCGTCTGACAGCCGTGACGTCGCCGCTGCACTATTACGTAGCTCCTCATTAGTCACGTGATCTGCCCATCTGATCTTCGGCGTTCTTTTGTAGTACCACATTTCAAAAGCTTCTATTCGCTTCTGTTTATCGTCCATGTTTCAGTTCCATACATGGCTACATTCCATACAAATACTTTCAGAAGATTTTTCCTGACATTTAAAACTATATTCGATGTTAACAATTTTCTCTTCTTCAGAAATTCTTTTCTTGCCATTGCAAGTCTACATTTTGTATCCTCTCTACTCCCACCGTCATAATTTATTTTTCTGCTCAAATAACAAAACTCATCTTCTACTTTAAGTGTCTCGTTTCCCACTCTAATTCCCTCAGCGCTAAAATGAGTTGATTCGACTGCATTCCATTATCATTGTATTGCTTTTGTTGACGTTCGTCTTATATCCTGCTTTCGAGACACTTTCCATTCCGTTCAACTGCTCTTCCAAGTCCTTTAGTGTCTCTGGCAGAATTACAGTGTCATCGGCAAACCTCAAAGTGATTATTTCTTCTCCCTGAACTTTAAATCTAAATTTTTCTTTGGTTTCCTTTAATGTTTGCTCAATGTAGAGATGAATAACATCGGGGATAGGCTACAAAACTGTCTCATGCCCTTCTCAACCACTTCTTCCCTGTCATGTCCCTCGACTCATATGACTGTAGTCTGGTTTCTGTAAAGCTGTAAACAGTCTTTCGCTCCTTGTATTTTACCCTTGCTACCTTCAGAATTTCAAAGAGAATATTCCAGTAGACTTTGTCAAAATCTTTCTCTAAGCCTACAAATGCTATGAATGTAGATTTTATTTTCCTTAACCTATCTTCTATGCCGTAGAGTCAGTATTGTCTCGTGTGTTCCTATATTTTTCCGGAATCCAAACTGATCTTCCCCGGGGTCGGCTTCTATCAGTTTTCCGCTCTTCAGTGAAGAATTCGTTTTAGTGTTTTGCAACCACGACTTATTAAATTGATAGCTCGATAAATTTCACATCTGTCAGCTCCTGCTCTGTTTGGAATTGGAGTACTTACATTCTTCTCGAAGTCTGAAGGTATTTCACCTGCCTCATGCTTCTTGCACATCAGATGGAAGAGTTCTGTCATGGCTGGCTCTCCCGAGCCTATCTGTAGTTCTGACGGAATTTCGTCTATTCCTGGGGCCCTGTTTCAAAGTTAGGTCTTTCAGTACTCTGTCAAATTCTTTTCGCGGTATCGTATCTCCCATCTCATCTTCACCCAGGTACTCTTTCATTTCTATATTATTGCTTTCAAGTTCATCTTTCTTGTATAGACCTTCTGTTACTGCTTCCACCTTTCCCCAAAAATAAATATGTAATATTAAGTAAGAGGAATAAGAGTAATCAATTAGAGCAAGGATGTACGCTGACATCTGAATTACGTGAAATGTTTATCTTATTTGTGTCAAGAAGATAAGTTATCTTCAACGTTTGTCCTACAATGATGATAATACATTCAAGAATTAATTATGATTTTGGAATACTAGTGCAGTCAAGGCAAGCAGAGCATATACAGGAAATGTTTAAGGTTTTTGTGCCGAGGCATTGTCCAGTGCACTGATTACTTAATCTAAGGAAATTCCCCACACCTAACCAGTTCACTGAAGTCTACTGAAAAACTGATTGTCAAATTAAGTTAATTGTAACTGTTTATACTAATACACTACGAAAACACATCACCAGAATTAGAAATTGTTGCGTTGAAGTGAATAAACTCAACTATGTGCACACCAAGACCTCAAACTAAACTGAATATATTTATTGTTACGTACATAAAATGAACTAGAATGAGATTTTCACTCTGCAGCGGAGTGTGCGCTGATATGAAACTTCCTGGCTGATATGAAACTGTGTGCCCGACCGAGACTCGAACTCGGGACCCGAGTTCGAGTCTCGGTCGGGCACACAGTTTTAATCTGCCAGGAAGTTTCATAAAATGAACTGTTTGAATATATTTAAATTTTATAGTTAATCATCTAAAACTGCGAGAAATTAAATAAAAAGAAAAAAGTGATGGCAGCAACAGGAATCGAAACCGACTCGAAAAACTGCCAGGCCACGTAGTTAACCTGTTATTTTTTTTTAATTTATATTTTAGCCTGGACCTTAAGCATAGGCATCATTCCAACATTTTTTTTTGTTTACTTAGGAAGTCAATCGAAATGCGATATAACAATATAACAATGGAGTGGACTCCAACTCGAGACTTTATATCCCAATTGTCTTTTCTTTTTTTTTTTTTAACAGTAAATGCTTGTGATGGGAGGAAAGGAACGACGCAGTCAGATTCAAACTGGATAGAGAAAAGGTAGGCAGGGTACGAATCCCGAGGCCTGGCCATGATGCCTCCTCCGCCACCAGACACTGTGCTGGACCCTCACATATGGTCCCTCACGTGGTACTGGCCAGCTTTCTTTTTCCCCTCTCTAGGAATAACGCGATGAGGGAAGGCTCCAGAACGAGGGGGGAAATTACCTAATACGTTGAAGATTATACAGAAGGTGGAACTTACTTGCAAATAATGCACGATAATCTGGGAGCCTCTACCACTTCCACAGCGCGTTCCCCATATATTGGCGAAAAATCCGGGTGTCGGAATCGTTGTCACTCCCAACTACATCGTGAGCGCAGTGTCCGAGGAGCCATAGGATAGCATTAGTCTTCGAGGAAAAACGGAAAAGTCCGGACAGAGAAGAAGTTCAACCGAGAAAGCAGCTTTAGCTGATCGGTTAAGGAAAATCAGCTGTCAGCGAATCCAGAGGCAGTGTCCTCGTCCGCAAGAGACAAGCCTGTGTGGTATCAGGTTGATGAAATGTGTCGGAAACACCAGTCGGACAATGACTAATGCGATGGATATGTTCCTTGGTACGCATCGAATTATGAAAGACCCTCTACCACGATGAGGCGAGTTGGATTGTTTGGAGGAAGAGACCAAACAGCGAGGTCATCGGTTTCATCGGATTAGGGCAGGACGGGGAAGGAAGTTGGCCGTGCCCTTTCAAAGGAACCATCCCAGCATTTGTCTTGCGCCATTTAGAGAAATCACGGAAAACCTAAATCATGATGGCCGGACACGGGTTTGAACCGTCGTCCTCCCGAATGCGAGTCCAGTGTGCTAACCACTGCCATGAGGCGACTTCCATCGGTAGGATAGCAAGACTAACGTGAAACCACATTGTTTTCCAGGATGTCAATGGCGCGGCAATTTCTACAGGGCAGAGGGATGATTGTATGCCCCAGCAGGTTAGCAAAGATCTCGTGGTAAAGTGTGTCACTGTTAAAATGTTGGCTCCCATAAAACTTATTTTAATATAAAATTCACGAATGTGCCGCAATTTACAGTCGATCCGGCCAACATCTGCAGGGGGAGTCAGACTGGCCTGTCGAAAAAAAATAAATAAGGCAGATATAATGCAATGAGTAACTCGAGCACATATTAAGACATTACGCCGTATAAATAATACTGAAGCCTTTACTTTGATATCGGGAAATCCCAAACCTCCATGGGCACGTGGCATCACTACCACTTCGTACCGGAGTCGAAAAATACGACATTTCCATAGGAAACGACCCTATAATTACATCAATTTGCGCGCCATCATCGCGAGCAGCGGGAATATATGTGCAACATAATGTACTCTACAGTAAATGTAGGAATCTAAGATCGGTACTTTGTGAAGAAGGCTAAGGGAACGGCGTTCGTGTTCACGAACTGCCCCTTGAATTCGATCCGTCACCTCTCCAAGTTGAGTGGAGCCATTTTCATCGGGCAGCGATCCACAGTAATCCTCAACGATTTTTGCAAGGAACCACAGTTATCCATTGAATGACTTAGTGATGAAAACCTCGCAGTGGTAACAGGGTGTATTTCCTTTCGTTAATGCGGGCTCCAGAGAGAGGTCAAAAGGAATGCAATATGTCCTTGAGTAAGAATATACACTCCTGGAAATTGAAATAAGAACACCGTGAATTCATTGTGCCAGGAAGGGGAAACTTTATTGACACATTCCTGGGGTCAGATACATCACATGATCACACTGACAGAACCACAGGCACATAGACACAGGCAACAGAGCATGCACAATGTCGGCACTAGTACAGTGTATATCCACCTTTCGCAGCAATGCAGGCTGCTATTCTCCCATGGAGACGATCGTAGAGATGCTGGATGTAGTCCTGTGGAACGGCTTGCCATGCCATTTCCACCTGGCGCCTCAGTTGGACCAGCGTTCGTGCTGGACGTGCAGACCGCGTGAGACGACGCTTCATCCAGTCCCAAACATGCTCAATGGGGGACAGATCCGGAGATCTTGCTGGCCAGGGTAGTTGACTTACACCTTCTAGAGCACGTTGGGTGGCACGGGATACATGCGGACGTGCATTGTCCTGTTGGAACAGCAAGTTCCCTTGCCGGTCTAGGAATGGTAGAACGATGGGTTCGATGACGGTTTGGATGTACCGTGCACTATTCAGTGTCCCCTCGACGATCACCAGTGGTGTACGGCCAGTGTAGGAGATCGCTCCCCACACCATGATGCCGGGTGTTGGCCCTGTGTGCCTCGGTCGTATGGAGTCCTGATTGTGGCGCTCACCTGCACGGCACCAAACACGCTTACGACCATCATTGGCACCAAGGCAGAAGCGACTCTCATCGCTGAAGACGACACGTCTCCATTCGTCCCTCCATTCACGCCTGTCGCGACACCACTGGAGGCGGGCTGCACGATGTTGGGGCGTGAGCGGAAGACGGCCTAACGGTGTGCGGGACCGTAGCCCAGCTTCATGGAGACGGTTGCGAATGGTCCTCGCCGATACCCCAGGAGCAACAGTGTCCCTAATTTGCTGGGAAGTGGCGGTGCGGTCCCCTATGGCACTGCGTAGGATCCTACGGTCTTGGCGTGCATCCGTGCGTCGCTGCGGTTCGGTCCCAGGTCGACGGGCACGTGCACCTTCCGCCGACCACTGGCGACAACATCGATGTACTGTGGAGACCTCACGCCCTACGTGTTGAGCAATTCGGCGGTACGTCCACCCGGCCTCCCGCATGCCCACTATACGCCCTCGCTCAAAGTCCGTCAACTGCACATACGGTTCACGTCCACGCTGTCGCGGCATGCTACCAGTGTTAAAGACTGCGATGGAGCTCCGTATGCCACGGCAAACTGGCTGACACTGACGGCGGCGGTGCACAAATGCTGCGCAGCTAGCGCCATTCGACGGCCAACACCGCGGTTCCTGGTGTGTCCGCTGTGCCGTGCGTGTGATCATTGCTTGTACAGCCCTCTCGCAGTGTCCGGAGCAAGTATGGTGGGTCTGACACACCGGTGTCAATGTGTTCTTTTTTCCATTTCCAGGAGTGTATCATCGATATGACGCAGCAACACCGTAACACCATTCGCGTTCGCTCGCATCGAGAGGTTTCCAACAATATCTTCCAGCCAGTTAGTTGAGCAGCAATACGGCGAAGCAGAGGTTCTAGGTGCTAAACAAAAATCGACGTGGAGAGGGGCTCTGGTGCTGTAAGCCCAGTAGGATTGTAATCTGGGCAGTAAGTTGTCCATTCGCTACGAAAGGCGCTTGAATACCAGTAGAAACATTGGATAATACCTGACACTCAGGAGACCGGTCACCTCGAACACATGCATCAAGAAACTGTGACTGACCCGCTCAAATGCCTTATTAAAATTAATAAAAAGTAGATCTCCAGAAACAGAAGTCCCTGCAGCCACTGAAACAACGTCCGGCATTCGACTACAGAAGTCAGGATAGTGCCAACAGGCACATAGATGTGGTGAATTGCAAGCATTTCCCTAGCAATATCGACTAAACGCTATCAACCGGCCATGCGACAGTATTGTAATCGAAATTAAGGAGAGTGATCAGGCTGAATTTGTCAGTGTCTGGACGTTAGGTTGTCTTCGGAAGCCGTGCGGTTCTGGGCGCTACAGTCTGGAACCGAGCGACCGCTACGGTCGCAGGTTCGAATCCTGCCTCGGGCATGGATGTGTGTGATGTCCTTAGGTTAGTTAGGTTTAATTAGTTCTAAGTTCTAGGCGACTGGTGACCTCAGACGTTAAGTCGCATAGTGCTCAGAGCCATTTGAACCATTTGTCTTCGGAAGTTGAACGACTTTATCAACCTTGAAAGGGGCAGAAATCAACCTCCCCTTCCCCCACCCCTCGTATCATCTTATTTACCAGTAACGTAAAGATATCACCTATAACAGGCCAGAAATGTACATAAACTTCCTTAAATTCCTTGGGAATACCGTCGAGTCCTGGCGATGTTTTCAATGGTGAACCAATGATAAGGCAATATATATCATCTCGAGTAAAGCTACTTAGACATCCATCATTTAATGCAGGAGTAACCACACAGTCTTGGATACAGATCCTTTACACCCCCCGCAAACTTGATCCCCGTCACCCGCTTGTCTCTCCCATCCTTTCCCACCCCCGTCCGCTGGCGCGCCTGTACTCCCACATCCCACCCGCTCTCCATCTCTCCACACTCCATACCCTTGCCCAAGGTGGCTTCCACCAACTCCCCCTCCTTGATGATGCCCTCATCCCCTCCATCTACCCCTCCTACCAACGTTGATCCTCCCCTTCCACCCCCTGTGTTTTTCCCCCGGGGCACCCTCTCTCCCCTCTCTCCCTCCTCTCTTCCTCTCTCCCTCCTCTACCCCCCCCCTTCGGGCTGCCACTACCCCCCTAGCTTCTCCCCTCCCCCTCCCTTCTCCTCTGCCACTGGCATCAACACCCTCCCCCTCTCCCTCCTACCCACACCTCATCCCTTTGGCAGATCCCCGGCTTTGTGCGTGAACAGTGAATTTTCATGCACCGGAGATCGTCGCGAGTGCTCGTGTGTGTCTTCACATCAGTGATTTAGTGTCTCTCCATTTGTGCTCCTTCTTTCATGTGTGTAATTTCTGCAGCCTCCTTTTGTGTACAGTGATGAACGTTTTTTATTCGGACAGTGCGCCTGTGAACGGCTTCATGTATTTTAATGTGTCTGTCTACCGATTTATCCACCGTGTTTGTTTTGTTTTTCTGTCCCTCTTTATACTGTCTGTGTTATCTGTGGCCGAAGAGCGGCATAGATAGGCCGCTACCGGCCTACCGTTATTGTAAAGGTGTCGAAATGACAAGACAGAAAAAAAAAACCACAGTCGAGGTGAGGAGTAAATACGTCAGGGAAAATCCTATCAGTAGCACGGACGTCATGAAGTGCAGTAAAGTAATTATAGATCGCTCTGGAATTGTCACATTTGGACGTCAGTACGTTACCATCAGTTTGAGTGAAGGACGCAATACATGCTCTTTTACGACGCACCAACCGGTAAGATGATATAAGGTGGTCAATTCATCCTGCAGGAATGATAAAGAAGCCATAATCCGTAAGGAAGGCTGTCTGGCGTCTTCATAAAGTTGTCGTGAGACGGAATAACAAAATTTCTGGATCTGCTGGAGATCCCTCGTTCTCTCTTAATACTTTGCCGTGATCACCATTCCATAAGAGAATGGTGATGGTCCTGGGAATGCCTATCGTTAGCAGTTGCCCACATAAAGCAGCATAAACAAAAAACGATCGACTCTGTCGCTGGAAGTGGCTGAAAACTGCGTATACCTTATGACAGTGGGGTAGTGACAGATGGTATGCATCGCCTATTAGCGAAGAGCGCACCAAATCATCTGTAGGAATGTTATTTTAAATTCTGAGCAACTGCAGCCAAATTTTGACATTCCGAATGAAACGGTCAAAACTGGCTGGAAAATACACTCCTGGAAATTGAAATAAGAACACCGTGAATTCATTGTCCCAGGAAGGGGAAACTTTATTGACACATTCCTGGGGTCAGATACATCACATGATCACACTGACAGAACCACAGGCACATAGACACAGGCAACAGAGCATGCACAATGTCGGCACTAGTACAGTGTATATCCACCTTCCGCAGCAATGCAGGCTGCTATTCTCCCATGGAGACGATCGTAGAGATGCTGGATGTAGTCCTGTGGAACGGCTTGCCATGCCATTTCCACCTGGCGCCTCAGTTGGACCAGCGTTCGTGCTGGACGTGCAGACCGCGTGAGACGACGCTTCATCCAGTCCCAAACATGCTCAATGGGGGACAGATCCGGAGATCTTGCTGGCCAGGGTAGTTGACTTACACCTTCTAGAGCACGTTGGGTGGCACGGGATACATGCGGACGTGCATTGTCCTGTTGGAACAGCAAGTTCCCTTGCCGGTCTAGGAATGGTAGAACGATGGGTTCGATGATGGTTTGGATGTACCGTGCACTATTCAGTGTCCCCTCGACGATCACCAGTGGTGTACGGCCAGTGTAGGAGATCGCTCCCCACACCATGATGCCGGGTGTTGGCCCTGTGTGCCTCGGTCGTATGCAGTCCTGATTGTGGCGCTCACCTGCACGGCGCCAAACACGCATACGACCATCATTGGCACCAAGGCAGAAGCGACTCTCATCGCTGAAGACGACACGTCTCCATTCGTCCCTCCATTCACGCCTGTCGCGACACCACTGGAGGCGGGCTGCACGATGTTGGGGCGTGAGCGGAAGACGGCCTAACGGTGTGCGGGACCGTAGCCCAGCTTCATGGAGACGGTTGCGAATGGTCCTCGCCGATACCCCAGGAGCAACAGTGTCCCTAATTTGCTGGGAAGTGGCGGTGCGGTCCCCTACGGCACTGCATAGGATCCTACGGTCTTGGCGTGCATCCGTGCGTCGCTGCGGTCCGGTCCCAGGTCGACGGGCACGTGCACCTTCCGCCGACCACTGGCGACAACATCGATGTACTGTGGAGACCTCACGCCCCACGTGTTGAGCAATTCGGCGGTACGTCCACCCGGCCTCCCGCATGCCCACTATACGCCCTCGCTCAAAGTCCGTCAACTGCACATACGGTTCACGTCCACGCTGTCGCGGCATGCTACCAGTGTTAAAGACCGCGATGGAGCTCCGTATGCCACGGCAAACTGGCTGACACTGACGGCGGCGGTGCACAAATACTGCGCAGCTAGCGCCATTCGACGGCCAACACCGCGGTTCCTGGTGTGTCCGCTGTGCCGTGCGTGTGATCATTGCTTGTACAGCCCTCTCGCAGTGTGCGGAGCAAGTATGGTGGGTCTGACACACCGGTGTCAATGTGTTCTTTTTCCCATTTCCAGGAGTGTACTTTTATTGAAAGTCACGATTGGTTTCGCGTCAAGTGAAGACGCATCCTCAGCTGATCTGTAGAAAATTATAGAGAAAAATTTTTACCCAGTATTCTCAACAATGATCTAAGGAATTGAGGGTTACTGAAAAATAGTATCATATAGCAATGCTTGAAGTTTACTCACAGAGATTCTATTTGACCACTCACATCGGAATGGTAACTGTTTTAGAGCCCCTCCCCAGCAATCACGTCCAGTTATAGAAAGAAGCGCGGTAAAATCGGTAGTCCATAGTTAAAATGAAGGGGGTGGCATAGAACCTGCAGAAATAAAACCCGGATCATGACCGTGTTGAACAAACAAAGCTGTTGACTAGTAACGCACCTGGACAAATTCAATGTGTAAACCAGATAAACCAGAAGAGCCTTAGGGTGCCACGAGCAGGAAATGGTTGAGCGGCGGCAGGCAAGGCGGTGACGGTGGGGGTGGGGGATATTGAAATGGAAAATATTAATAACGCATGAGTGGTAACACAAATTCCATCTTTCACAAATATAATACCATATTAATGGAAAAACGCAACAGGCTAATCTGGAAAATTAGAAACCCGTGTAGTCTGGAAATCTAAAGACCCGTGACAATAAAATACTGGCTATAGGAGTAATGCCTACCTGCTTAAGCAGTCAAAATTTGTTAAAAGACCATTGTGTTACAGATCTGCCAGCGCATTGAGGGTAGGATCAGCTAATCTTTTTAGAGCACGTTCAGTTTCAACGTCCTCGAAAAAATCGAGGGTGCTGCCTTTGCTTTCGAAATATAGTCCTTCCATATTCTATCGGATGTCGGTGACCAGGTACCCAGTCTCTTGCAAACGCGCGCTTAGTGCCGGCTTTGAGCTGGAATCGTTGATGTGAGGCGCAAAGCGGTTCTGTCACATCTGGAGTAATGGTTATATATATATATATATATATATATATATATATATATATCGGATGTCTGTCCCTCCTAAGAGTCGTTAAGACTTTAGTTTTGCAGTGTGTTGCTGGACTCATCTCAAACAGATACTGCTCATCACGTCTTTCATGTGATGGCCAGTGCTGACGGAAAGCGCCGGTTTGTTTCCCGTTACAAACAAAATGGTATTTACAGCGGAATTTCACGTGCACATTCGACAGAGCGGTTCCAAATTAGTACAATGTGATATTTGTTATACCTGTATGTACTAACACGACAGTAACACACGAAGAATAAGCAGTACTTCAATTTTGACTGAGCAGCACTTGCCAGGGTGGTACTGTCGCTGTCAGAATACCAGCTATTCTTCGTTTTTTACTGACTCTTTTAAACATAAAGAAAAAACTAACATCGCAATAGACTAATTTGGAACCGCGCCATCAAATGGGCACGTAAAATTCATGTTTAAAAATAATTTTGTTTTGTAACGGGAAACAAACCGACGCTCTCCGTCAACAGACGTTGCATGAAAGACGTGATGAGCAGTATTTGTTTGGTTGATTCCCGCTACACATTACAAAAATGAAATTACATATCTGATAGAAGAAATGCTATTGATGATTCGAAGGTTTTATGTGGCTGCTACATGATGGTTCTCCAGCCACTTTGCAGTTAATAATCGTACTCTTCTCAATCGTGTCTTCCCTGGTCGATGAATCGGACGAAGGGGTCCTGTTGCATGGCCTACTCGTTCACCGGATCTCAACCCGTGCGATTTCATGTTATGGGGCCTTTGACCCCGTTCGGATGCAGTTTGGCCGATGTGAACGTATGAGACAGAATATGCTACGGCGTGTACACGCATGCGTTGAGGCACATGGAAACCATTTTCAACACATACTGTAACTGTGGCTGGTACAGCGCGTAATAGACCGCAGTCTCTGTAACAAAGTGTGATTGATGAAATGGTCTCTAGAACGGAAACCATGCGTTGCCGGACATAAGTTCATGAGACCTTTTTGTTTCGTACCCTCTCATCGATCAATCCCTTGAGTTTGTACACTGTGGAAAAAATCACCCTATATATATAATGCGATCGGGTCTGCAGCTGCGATGAATTTTTTGAATGATTTCGTGATGCCTTTACTGCCATTCTCTTTATTTCATGTACGATTCACTTAGAACTCTGTGATTGATTTTATATATAAGATATTTGTAACAACTATTCAAACATGACGTGCTCCCACAATAAGAGAACAAATATTTGCAAGTTACTTTAAAAAAAAATATACACAGTCATATTTACACCAATGATAAACGATAATTAAATATAACTGAAAACAAAGGCATATGCAGTTTAATTAACAAATTTCTGTCAAATAATTATAATCTTACTAGTTTTAAGTACGTTAAGACATGGACCCTATAAATACGAGCTCTGCTACAACGGCTCGAAAGTAACGTGCTCCTAAAGTAGCGTTTAAACTCTCTTATTTATTTTGTGTGCATAACACGGAGTCACAGGAGCAAAAACGTACATGCTAAAATTTACTACTAAAAATCACCCATAAAGTAAGTTATAATGCGCTTAGTATATCTACCGATGTGACTCGTTCCTTTGACAAAATCACAAGTGTAACTAACGTTTCCAATGCATAATACTTCCGTTTTAGATACTTTAAAATGGCCTATGGCCAAAATTGTACTATCGTACGTCATCATGCGGCAGCATTAACAGTGGAGGGTATGCAAAGCGTGTGGGAGGGGAAGGGGAGAGAGGGACTCGGCAAACAGCGCTGTCCTTGTCGTAATGAGGAAACGGAGCGATGTATTTGAAGTCCAAAAGGACATCATCATTGGCTTTCGGGCCGAGGGTGGAAGCGTCTCCGCAAAGGCTAAGTTTGTAAACTGTTCGTCTGCCGCAGTGTCTGAAGCATACTGTGGGTGCCAAAATGGCGCTACGCAAAACCAGCGACGA
The DNA here is from genome assembly GCF_023898315.1 of Schistocerca nitens. Taxonomy (NCBI): domain Eukaryota; kingdom Metazoa; phylum Arthropoda; class Insecta; order Orthoptera; family Acrididae; genus Schistocerca; species Schistocerca nitens. Next base: position 140,988,864 of record NC_064616.1, on the reverse strand, counting down.
CGTAACTGGGTTGCAATATGGGCCATAGATGACAGGGGTGAACGATGCATGTAGAGGTTCAAATGGTTCAAATGACTCTGAGCACTATGGGACTTAACATCTGAGGTCATCACACCCCTAGAACTTAGAACTACTTCAACCTAACGAACCTAAGGACATCACACACATCCATGCCCGAGGCAGGATTCGAACCTGCGACCGTAGCGGTCGCGCGGTTCCAGACTGTAGCTCCTAGAACCGCTCGGCCACTCCGGCCGGCGATGTAGAGGTGTTTACGGGCGAGTAGATGTGCAACTGTTGAGCAACTGACCGCCCAGATGAACCAACGGGCTACCAACAGTGTCTCCTCAACGACCATTAAGTGAACGTTGCTGCGTATGGGTCTCTGCAGCAGGCATCTGACTGGACATTCACTGAGTGGCGACAGATGGCTTTTCCAGATGAATCACGTTTTGTGCTTCGTCGGAGAGATGGCAGTTGGCATGTACGGCCTGAAACGTCTGAAAGCCAACACCATGCAACAATCGTCAGAAGTAAAAATATGGCATTTTAGTCTTTGATCGCTATTTTTTATTCTCAATGACCGGTTTCAGGCTAGCTGCCCATCTTCAGATCGACAGACTTTTCTCCGTGACTACCCACTGGCACCCTCTCAGGGTTGCGATGGTAGACAGCCCTTGGTCTCAGGCTGGTAGTATGGGAGTTTAATCGCGATGCTTGGCTGTCTACCATCGCAATCCCGAGAGGGTGTCAGTGGTTAGTCACGGAGAGAAGTCTGTCTATCTGAAGATGGGCAGCTAGCCTGAAACCGGTCATTGAGAATAAAAAATAGCGATCAGAGACTGAAATGCCATATTTTTATTTAAGGTACGATCGCGGCAATCCTATTAAGACAATCATTTCTAGTTTTGATCAACATCAGAAGGGTCCAAGCCGGAGGAGGGAGCGTTATGATCTGGAAATGTTTTCGTGACGTTTCCTGGGTGATATCGTTATTCTGGAAGGTACAATATATTAACAAAAGTATCCATCTATCTTTGGAGACCATGTTCTTCCCTACAGTGTCTTTCCTCGTCACAATGACATCTACCAGCAGGACAATGCAACCTGTAACACAACTCACAGAGTATATGCGTGATTCGAAGAGCGCCAGGATGAGCTTACCTACTCCCCTGGCCACCAAACTCCCAGCATTTAAACCCAATAGCGAATCTGTGTGATCACCTCGATCGGGTTGTAAGCGCCATGGATACTCAAGCAAGAAACCAGCAGAACATCGTCCACTCCTGCACTTCCACAGAATATTTGCTTAATTGGTGCCATTATATGCTAACGTGCAAAGACTTGTAACATATAAAGTGAAAGAGTTCCTCTTTATTGTGTAGTCATCTGAAGACAGGCGTAAAATACCAAAACTGGTACTGGCAATTAAACATAACTTTTTTAGATGTATTTTCTGCCTGGTTGCGTTCCCCATCAACAATCCCATATTATATTTCTTGTCAGGTAGGCGATGAGTGAAATTGGGACAAATTACATAGGGAACTAACCGAAAAGTTCATAATTCAAACGTAGCTGTACGAACTGGGACAATATTTCATACTGAAATCAGATACAGAACGTAATCAAACATTAGTAAATATTTCACGAACTGCTGGTTTGCAGAACCTATCTCATGGGAACGTTTTTTTTTGCTATCGTGTTCTTTCACCAGTGTCAGTTGTATATTGTTAATTATGATATACCCTGACCACAACTGACCCTTCTGGTATGAAACATAAACGTAATAAAAGCAAGCTTCCAGCGGCTTCGTGCAACCCAGGACCGTTATCGGATAACAGCCGTGACGAGCAACCAGTTTTAATCCTAAAAATTTTAAGCGTGAGGCATAGTAACAGCAGTTTATGGTAAATAGTGAAAGGGGATGAGGATGGAATATCAGTGTGTCACAACTGACAGAAATCGAATCGTTGAGTGTAGGGCGAGTTGTGTGCTTGCTGACCCGATGGCGCAGAGAGAGAAAACAAAATGCGTGAAATTGGCAGCAGAGCACACGTGCTTCTGCGTCCCACGCACGGGCATCGTTTTATAGCCGACTTTGTCTTTTTGTTAGACTGAGTGCATTCACTGGTTGTAATTGAAATTGCTGCACGGCAAAAAGGGAGGCAGCGATTATGAAACAAAGGAATGAAAACGTAAAGTGCATGGGTTAATGGCGGCGGATGACAACGCTTTCTGTAATAACTGTTCTGGTCAATCGTGCGTGCCATCTACTCCATAGAAACTCACTGATGAAAACACCGTAAAAAGCCTCACATCACATACGCAGTCATTCTCGTAACTACATGAAAACTGTTAATGCAACTGCCCATTCACAACACTGGGATTAATTACCCACCCGTCCGTTGTGTGTCGTCGTGCCGTTTGGTGATAACACAGAAACACAATTCAGTGTGAGATGAGAAGTTAAATATCAGGGTTAAATCTGTGTGAACAATCATTTACTGTTAATGTATACTCACATTCGGAACGGACGCAATTTCTATTCCTATTATACATCAGTGTACTGTACTTGCTTAGCATCACTATTTTTTAAATTTTATTTTCAAGCGACTTCCTGCAGGAATTAAAAATCAGAATTATAAACTCCATAATTTGATATATAAGTTGAAAGGCTTTCTTATTGCTAACTCTCTTCATTCTGCACAGCTTGACTTGAGTTTCACTGTATTGAGTTATTTGCCGGCCGAAGTGGCCGAGCGGTTAAAGGCGCTACATTCTGAAATCGCACCACCGCTACGGTCGCAGGTTCGAATCCTGCCTCGGGCATGGATGTGTGTGATGTCCTTAGGTTAGTTAGGTTTAAGTAGTTCTAAGTTCTAGGGGACTTATGACCACAGCAGATGAGTCCCATAGTGCTCAGAGCCATTTGAACCATTTTTGAGTTATTTGTTAGTACACACTGTCACTAATCCCTCGTTTCGATTCTCCATTCATTTAACACTATACTGTGGATTATGCATTGAATAATTCGTTCCATAAAAGAGGTAACAATATCTTTGCCGTTTTAAACGAAAGAATTCTGTGACTGTACTGTACTGAAGTCTTATAGGGATAACAGCAATCAGTTACATGCGTAAACAGAAATTTATTTATTTGTTTTAACCATTATCGTTATAAGCTATTTATTGCTCGAAGTTATACAGAATTCTTTCAGTCACCTCCAGATTATCTCAAAAATTTTGACAAGACTGTACCATTCCCTGCTCCAGTTTTTCAAACGTATCAACACATTTCTGTACACATCACTTTTGAGAGAAGGTCCCAGACTAAAAGAATCCAGAGGACTGACTCGGCATAACCATTTTTGATCATATTGACGCACTAGACATCTTACGTAACCAGTAAAATGTGTCGGTTTGTAATTGTGCATGTATTATATCTCCCAAAAATTAACAATGGGTGAAATTTGAACCCAATTATAATTAATCGGAAAGTTTACATTTCAAATGCATTCGTAATAGTTACGATAATATTTCATACTGAATCACAATGGTGGCTCTAACTGTCTATACGAAATTACCTCGCGATCAGCTCGTTTGCGAACTAGTATTTAAAGGAATGTTTTTGGTTCTATCATCGTATGATTTTAGACGTGACCGTTCCCTCTACGGAGGATGGAGCCGCGCGGAGTGGTCGCGCGGTTTGAGGCGTTATGTCACGGACTGCGTGGCCCCTTCCGTCGGAGGTTCGAGTCCTCCCTCGGGCGTGGGTGTGTGTTTTGTTCTTAGCATAAGTTAGTAGTGTGTAAGTCCAGGGACCGATGACCTAAGCAGTTTGGTCCCTTAGGAATTCACTCACACATTTGAGGATAGCACACACTGAATACTCTGAAAACTGCTATAGATGAGTGTGTGTTTGTGCTTGTGTATGTGATGGGCTTATGCACACACCATAATATGTATTGTCTTAATCTCATGTTTTCCACTTAACACATGCGATGAAGGCAGCGAACTGTTGAACAACCTTTTTCGAAAACCGATGTCTAAGTTCGCTCAACGAAGTTTTTCGAGAACATTTTTATTCTAAAAATGGACATTTGATTTCTATAAACGCTTCAGTTGTAGTTCCGTTTGTCTACACCAGCTCATGACGATCCGAACACTGCGCTTTTTAATTCGTTCGATATCTGCTGTCAGCCCTTCTTCATAAATATTCCAAAGACAAAATATTTCTTATCACGAATATAACCTCGCAATACTGTGATCGATGCATTCACTGCGTTCTCTTGTATATTCCCGTGTGAAATAGCAGTATATGTTTTTATTATTTGTTAATTCTCTAAAGGAAGGCCGTCGTATATTGTGCACTTACCAGTCAAATATAATGTCATGTCGGGAAAACATCGGCTCATTAATACGTGTTACACCAATTGCACATTAACCTCTTATTTGCACATCAAGCAGAAGATACTGAATTAACTGCATCAACCTTTCCATCATGCACAGACTGCAACAGCCTGTTGCAGTAGTACTACGGTATCAGAATGGGACAATATACTGTAAGGAATACCATTAATTCGCAAGGCTTTAGTCTGTACACGGGTGTGAAAGAAGATGTCGCTGACACCGTAGTTCAAAGTGCTAAATGGTGCAACTGCTTTTCTTTTTTTTTTTCAGCCTTCTTTGCAAGGCTGGTTCTAACTCGTGTACCGTTTCTTGGTTAAAACCGGTATGCCATCTACCACAACATCGGAGCACAGGCTGCAGCGTCATGCGATAATCGCTGTATTCTGACAGGAGTATTGATTTCGTCGTAAACACCATATACGCCCTTGTCCAAGACAATTTTCGCCAGAGTGGTGTCTCTGCCGGTAGACAGAAAAACGGAAATACTTCCAAAAACACGGAAACAAGTATTTTTTTTATTCGTAAGCGAGAAGTCAAATACAAATTTTCATAGACGTAGCTTTGAAAACACCTTAGTAGTTCCTTTATAAAGATTTAGACTAAACAAATTTCACCCCCATAGTGGTTAAATTTCCAAAAATGCTGATATACGTATTGCTTTATTTCTGATCGAAAAAACAAATACCAATTTTCGTATGTATGGCTTCAAAATTGCCTTAATAGCGACATATTTTCAAAAAATCACTACATCCCCTATTTCACCCCTTAGGAGTGTCATTCAGTCGGGAAATTGTCTTTCGTATATAGAGATAAAAATTACTGTTCATTTCAGAATTCCAATCAAATATCGAAAGTCTCTGAAGCGTTAGATAATGTGGATACAGGACTCGTATATTATTGCAAGTACGTGACTTCATTAGATGCGGCGGTTGTACCAGTTGAGACTTGAAATTATTTGCCAGTGATGTACACTGAATAGTTATAGCGTTGATTAGGCCGCGATGTACGATACGACGATGTACAACAGTAGGTTTGGTATTTATGTGATGCATGACTGCAGGAAAATTGGTAAGATTTTTTGAACAGATTGACGCAGTGGCTACAGGTAGTCCTTTATCGCCCATAGGCGCCAATTCTTTTATGAAGGACTTCGAGGGTAGTGCAATGAGGACTTAAGCATTGCAATCAACGTCTTTCTGGAGATATGTAGAGGATATTTTTTGTGTAGCCTCATGAACGTGATGCTCCCAACTGGTTTTTGGACCACTTCAACTCTCTTCATTACAGCATTAAATTTACCACGGAGTTCGAGAGGTATGTGCATGCTAAGAGTTGCGATCCACCGTCCCAATGCAATGGCGTCTTTAGGACTCTGATATGTAGAGCGTACGCCATTTAGGAAAAAAAATGGTTCAAATGGTTCTGAGCACTATGGGACTTAACATCTGTGGTCATCAGTCCCCTAGAACTTAGAACTACTTAAACCTAACTAACCTAAGGACATCACACACATCCATGCCCGAGGCAGGATTCGAACCTGCGACCGTAGCAGTCGCGCGGTTCCAGACTGCGCACCTAGAACCGCTAGACCACCGCGGCCGGCGCCATTTAGGATCTTGCACAATTAACGTCTGTGGTTAAGGAAAATGGATACTCTGAGAAGCTGATTCTACGGATTGTGGAGTTTGGGGCATTGCCGGAGGTGCATGAAGTTGGTGCCGGTGTTCTACTAAGGGCAGGGCAATCAGCCCAATATTTGATGGCAGCAACTGCGGTGTGTGATGCATGCGCCGTGTATGGCATGAAGTCCAATGTAGGATGACGATTTTCAGCCTTGGCATCAGTTTTCATTGGGACTCAGCAGTAGCAGGGTTCTTCTAAAGATTGCGAGCAGAGGGATGGCCGAACTGCTAACACTGGTGCAGTGATCAGACATGCAGTATGTCCTGTAATTTCGATTTTTCAGTTTGTATCGGCAGTCAGCCCAATCAAATACTGCTCAGCGCATGTTTAATGCAATGCCCAGTGTCGACGGAGGCCGTCGGTTTGTTTATCATTACGAACAAAATGATCTTAAGGCGGAATTTTATGTGGTCACTCGATACAGTGATTCCAGATTAGTCTATTGCGAATCATTTTGCTTAACAATACATTACTGTAACACATATGCATATAATTTTTACTATGAACTGATTCGTTTCAGTGAACAGATATTGCGAGTCTACGGACTGCGTACATGTAAGAAAATCACTAGTGATTTCTCCTCTCTGCAGTAAGAAAGGATAGAAAGAAACCTGAAATCTGTATCATATATCCTCCACCATGAACATGATGGGTACACTGTTGGATAATGGACAAATTGTGATGTAACAGTTACAGAAAGAGAACTACTGACAACAATAAGTAAATTACATTTCAAAAAGAGAAATACGAAATTGGTTGTATATGTCAAAGATTATAGTTTTTAAGGTGAGAATACAGAGGATAGCAAATTAGTAGTTCTCCAGAGCAATGAGCAAACAAAGCTTGCTGGTGCACCTTTAATTATACATTGCTTAGTTTCCTCTTGCTGTCATACATTATCCTTCTCAAGTGGAACAAATGGTATTTGTACCGTGAAATAATGTTTCTCAGAGAGAAGTCAAACAGTTCCACTTGACTCTATTAACCACTATTCCACTACTTTTGCAATATCACCACCTGAAAGACACACGCAGATCATGGTAAATAGAAGACCGTTCAGGATGCTTTTTGGCAGCGAAGCGAATAAGAGAACAAATATCTGGTTGCAGATCTTTATTAATTTTTGCATATACAGTTACACACAGAAAACAACTATTTCTTTATGTTTGTCTGGTGTTTCTTTAATAACATCCAGCTTAATTTTTAGCTTATACCCTAATTTAAACCTATACCCGAATCACTTAATTCTCTCTACAAACAGTAATTCAACAAACAAAAAGCGATTATAATCTCGAACTCTAGAACAAGTCTTCTTTTTAGCTGTATGTTTCTGTGTAGAGGGTGGTCCATTGATCTTTCGAAATAAGTGTCAAACGAAAAAACTAACAAGAACGAAATTTGTCTAGCTTACAGGTGGAAACCAGATGGCGCTATGGTTGGCGCGCTAGATGACGCTGCCATAGGTCAAACGAATATCAACTGCGTATTTTTTAAATAGGAACCCCCATTTTTTATTACAAATTCGTGTAGTACGTAAATAAATTTTAGACGAACAGTTGGTAACAGGTAGGTTTTTTAAATTAAAATACAGAACGTAAGTACGTTTGAACATTTATTTCGGTTGTTCCAATGTGATACATGTACCTTTGTGAACTTATCATTTCTGAGAACGCATGCTGTTACAGCGTGAATACCTGTAAATACCACATTAATGCAATAAATGCTCAAAATGATGTCCGTCAACCTCAATGCATTTGGCAATACGTGTAACGACATTCCTCTCAACAGCGAATAGTTCGCCTTCCGTAATGTACGCACATGCATTGACAATGCGCTGACGCATGTTGTCAGGCGTTGTCGGTGGATCGCGATAGCAAATATCCTTCAACTTTCCCCACAGAACGAAAACCGGGGACGTCAGATCCGGTGAATGTGTGGGCCACGGTATGGTGCTTCGACGACCAATCCACCTGTCATGAAATATGCTATTCAATGCCGCTTCAACCGCACGCGAGCTATGTGCCGGACATCCATCATGTTGTAAGTACATCGCTATTCTGTCATGCAGTGAAACATCTTGTATTAACATCGGTATAACGTTAAGTAGGAAATCAGCATACATTGCAACATTTAGATTGCCATCGATAAAATGGGGGCCAATTGTCATTACTCCCATAATGCCCCACCATACATTAACCCGCCAAGGTCGCTGATGTTCCACTTGTCGCAGCCATTGTGGATTTTCCGTTGCCCAGTAGTGCATATTATGCCGGTTTACGTTATCGCTGTTGGTGAATGACGCTTCGTCGCTGAATAAAACGCGTGAAAAAAATCTGTCATCGTCCCGTAATTTCTCTTGTGCCCTGAGGCAGAACTGTACACGACGTTCAAAGTCGTCGCCATGCAATTCCTGGTGCACAGAAATATGGTACGGGTGCAATCGATGTTGATGTAGCATTCTCAACACCGATGTTTTTGAGATTCCCGATTCTCGCGCAGTTTATCTGCTACTGATGTGCGGATTAGCCGCGACAGCAGCTAAAACACCTACTTGGGCATCATTATTTGTTGCAGGTCGTGGCTGACGTTTCACATATGGCTGAACACTTCCTGTTTCCTTAAATAACGTAACCATCCGGCGAACGGTCCGGACACTTGGATGATGTCGTCCAGGATACAGAGCAGCATTCATAGCACACGCCCGTTGAGCATTTTGATCACAATAGCCACACATCAACACGATATCGACCTTTTCCGCAATTGGTAAACGCTCCATTTTAACACGGGTATTGTATCACGAAGCAAATACCGTCCGCACTGGCGGAATGTTACGTGATGCCACGTACTTCTACGTTTGTGACTATTACAGCGCCATCTATCACAAAGCGAAAAATGCGATCCAACTAAGACATTCATATTTCCTTACGTACTACACGAATATGTAATAAAAAATGGGGGTTCTTGTTTTTGAAAAAAAACTCAGTTGGTATCCGTTTGACCTATGGCAGCGCCATCTAGCGGGCCAACCATAACGCCATCTGGTTTCCCCATTCAAGCTAGACGAGTTTCGTTCTTTGTAGTTTTTCCGTTTGATGCTTATTTCGTGAGATATTTGCCCCGGTCACTGTCAATGGACCACCCTGTATATCCCAATTTCTTTTATCTGATTCTTACGGTCACTATGCTACATGAATGGTAGTGGCTGCTAGAGCTTCGAACACTATCCTCGGGATCATTCATACTTTCATATCCTTGCTATTCGAGAGATTGGGAAGAGTGATATTAACTCTATTTTCCCTTTGTGGTCATTTTGCGGCACGTTTGTGGGAGGAAGTAATATATTGCCAACAACATACTCACTCCGATTTTTGCAACAGTAAAAGAACTCCTTGGTGCGCATCGAATCTTGTGCTGACTTGATAAAGCGCATCGGTCTCCGTTGGATGCTCCATTAGTCTGAGCTGGTAAAGGCCCCATACTGATGAGCAGTACCTAAATATCAGTGCAATAAAACTAATTAAACTGCTTCTTTCGTGTATAACAAATGGTTCAAATGGCTCTGAGCACTATGGGACTCAACTGCTGAGGTCATTAGTCCCCTAGAACTTAGAACTAGTTAAACCTAACTAACCTAAGGACATCACAAACAACCATGCCCGAGGCAGGATTCGAACCTGCGACCGTAGCGGTCTTGCGGTTCCAGACTGCAGCGCCTTTAACCGCACGGCCACTTCGGCCGGCCGTGTATAACACTCCCTTCAGCATGGCACGTGCTTTTTCTACTATTTGCTTTATGTGCTGATTCCGCTTCAGATAGCTCCGGATAGTTACCTCCAGATATTTTACAATTGCTACTGTTTCTAGTGACTTCTCATCATTAGTGCAATAGCACAATAGCGGGTCTCCTCGCCTATTTGTACGCAGTGCACAACATTTATTTACATTTAGCTCGAATCGTCAATCCTATGCAGGTCTTTCTGTAAATCGTTACAGCCTACTGGTGTTGCAGCCATCTACAGAGAACAGCTTGCATTAACATCCAAACAAATACAACGAAAGCTACTGTGCAGCGCATGGTGGGGGTACATCGTAACAGTCTCTGACTAATTTTAATGGAACACTACTAGGCGCATGGCGAAAGTGGATACTGGCCTTACGGCTGTCCCTTACGCCTCAAAAACAGTTTTGACGTATTGCCCGTTGGTGAAAGTGCATATGAGTCAGCACGGGATGCGTCGCCAGTTGGGACCATGGCCTGTTTTCCTGAGAGGTCCGGACGAGCACAGAGATTGGGACTGCTTGTCATTGGGAGCTCCAGTGTTTCCCTCGGGGAAATAAACGGGCAGGTCGGGAAAGACGGCCAATGTTCACTATGTGTACTTGCCGGGGGTCTCTTCCGAGATAAGGGGGATGATCTGCCGTCAGTGACTGAGCGTACTGGGTGCACCCAATTGCAAATCGTGGCTTGTGTCATCACGAATGATACCTACTGCCTGCGTTCAGAGGCCATCCTCGGCTCCCACAGGCGGCTGGCCGAGTTTGTGAACACAGATATCCTCGTTTGCATGGTGGCAGCAGAGTTATCGTCCTCATAACTAATCACGGTTCTCTGGTTTGCAGACGAGTGAAAGTGTTAAGCTGGAGGTTCAGACGACTCTGTGATTATTTTGGGTGCGGATTGCTCGATCTTCGTTATTGGATGGAGACATGTAAGACTTACCCCCCTTTTCTAGTATGTTAGGCGTGCAGCACATGCAGTAAGTGGCTACCAGAGTAGAGGAGTAGGTGTGGCGTGCTTGTGTGGATTTTTGGATGTGAAATCCCTCGACTGGCCCGAAACGACAGGGCAGCATTTGTCATATCAAATCGAAGAGAGAAAATTTAAAAATAGTGTTAGTTAATTACAACAGCGTCAACGGTAAGGTCCCGGAACTAATATAGTTTATAAAAGGTAACGGATAGAATTCTGGCTGAAAGCAGATGTCAATAGCAATGAAAATACTAAACCTGGACTGTAGGAGTATATCGCAAACATAGCATGAACGATGGTGGTGGTGGCGTGTTTATAACAATTAAAAGTACGATGTGACGTTAGTACAGATTTAGAATGTGAAATAATTTGGATGAAGATAAGTGTTAAAGGTTGATCGCACATGGTCATAGGATACTTTTACAGGCCCCCTACCTCAGCAGCAATAGTGGCAGAACATCTGTGGGGAAACTTGGAGTTCGCGTAAATTTAGTGATCGTGTTACAGTGTTAGGCGGAGATTGTAGCTTACCGGCTGTAGACTGGGAGGGTACCAGGAACACAGAATCGAGTGAAGTTATCCTGAGGGCTTTCTCCGGAAATTACCTTAAACAGTTAATAAGAGAGTCGACTCCTGATGATAACATCTTAGACCTGGTAATGACAAACAGACCCGAACTTTTCGATTCAATGAGCTTAGAACAGGGAATGAGTCATCATAATTCGTGTACAGGATCGCTGAATACGGCTGCATGTAGTAATACAAAGACAGGTAGGAAGATCTTTCTGATTAGCAAGAGTGAAAAGAGACAGATGTGACATTACGTGACAAGTCAACACAAAAATTTCATCTCCACACTGAAAATGTTGAGCATCAATGGATAAAGTTCAAGATCCTCGTACTATACGCTCTAGACAGGTTTGTGCTTAGCAGAGTTGTGAGGGATGGAAAAGATACACAGTGGTTGGACAACCATGTAAGAAAGGTGCTAAGAAAGCAAAGAAAGCTTCACTGCAAATTTAAGTACAGCCAAAGCCTCACAGAGAAATAAAAAGTAAACGAAGCCAAAATTAGTGTAAGGAGGTCTGTGCCTGAAACGTTCAAGGAATTCGAATGCAAAATTCTGTCTACTGACGTGACAGAAAATCCAGAGAAGTTCTGATCTTATGTTAAATCAGTTAACGGAACTAAGCCATCTGTCCAGACACTATGTGATCATAATGGCACTGAAACGAAGAACGACACAGAAACTGCCGAAATACTGAACGTATTTACCCAAAATCGTTTCGCAGAAGAAGATGTCACTTCCTTTAAATCGTTGCACGAACGACAAAATCACACATATCGAAATTAGTGACCATGGGGTAGTAAAGCAACTGAAATCGCTCAACACGGGAAAAGCCACTGGATTTGACGGGATACCAGTTCGATTCTACACAGAGTAAGTGAAATAACTTGCCCCTTTTGTAGGAGCACTGTGCCGCAGGTCTCTGGAGGAGCGAAGTACTGAGCACGCTGATTCTTACTTTCTTAATGTGACACTCTGCTCCCTCATAGTTAGATAAGATAATAATAAGCTACGTCGCTACTGCGACGACATAGGCTTTGGGAAGACGACGGTATATAGAGAAGAGAGAACTGCGGCTGATCGCACTCCGCAAGTTCATCAGAAGACAATTCGAGCGTTGTTCCATTGTATTAGTCCGCTCGACCCGTTGCCGAGGGATGTTCAGTTTAGTAGTTTGTTTATCGCTGCACGAGGCTCGAATGACACGGCCGACTGAGATGCAGTGGGGGCACCCAGCGCGCGGGGTTCCCACGCCGCGATGAAAGCGGCCAGCTTCCTTGTGCGCCGCCGCCACCGCCGACCCCATGCCGAGGCCGCACTGGTCAAATCGATCGCGAGTAATACGCTAAAAGCATTTGTTTGGCGCGCTGACGCCTGATCCTCTTTCCTCGCAGCGCAGCTATCCGGTCGAGCGCAATATTTTAATGAGTACGCTAATTAGCTGAGATTAATTGGGGCAGCGGTACGTGCTACCCCGCCTAGTGCAGGCAGCCCCGCTGCCAATCCCCGCTCTATCTGGCACAGAGCCACCGAGCGCGGACGCTCGCCGGTAACTACGTGATGTACTTTAGAAAATACTACGCCGCGCTGAACTGTTTCAATATTGCATTTAGAAACAATAACTCAGATACATTCTACAGCATAACCCCGAATTCCGCCGAGAAAAATTAGTAGGTTGTTTAGCGATATGAACTGAGTAAATCGATACAATGTACACGTGCTTACCAATAGCTCGTTACGGAATAACGTCATTTCACACCCTCTACAGTTTTCTGTATTACAATGTCTCTTCGCCATGTAATTAGAACTAAAATATACACTACTGGCCATTAAAATTGCTACACCAAAAGAAATGAAGATGATAAACGGGTATTCATTGGACAAATATATTATACTAGAACTGACATGTGATTACATTTTCACGCAATTTGGGTGCATAGATCCTGGGAAATCAGTACTCAAAACAACCACCTCTGGCCGTAATAACGGCCTTGATACGCCTGGGCATTGAGTTAAACAGAGCTTGGATGGTGTGTACAGCTACAGCTGCCCATGCAGCTTCAACACGATACCACAGTTCATTAAGAGTAGTGACTGGCGTATTGTGACGAGCCAGTTGCTCGGCCACCATTGGCCAGACGTTTTCAGTTGTTGAGAGATCTGGAGAATGTGCTGGCCAGGGCAGCAGTCGAACATTTTCTCTATCCAGAAAGGCCCGTACAGGACCTGCGACCGAGCGAGGTGGCGCAGTGGTTAGACACTGGACTCGCATTCGGGAGGACGACGGTTCAATCCCGCGTCCGGCCATCCTGATTTAGGTTTGCCGTGATTTCCCTAAATCACTCCAGGCAAATACCGGGATGGTTCCTCTGAAAGGGCACGGCCGACTTCCTTCCCCATTCCTTCCCTAATTCGATGAGACCGATGACCACGCTGTCTGGTCTCCTTCCCCAAGCCAACCAACCAACCAACAGGACCTGCAACATGCGGTCGTGCATTATCCTGCTGAAATGTAGGGTTTCGCAGGGATCGAATGAAAGGTAAAGCCACTTGTCGTAACACATCTGAAATGTAACGTCCACTGTTCAAAGTGCCGTCAATGCGAACAAGAGATGACCGAGACGTGTAACCAATGGCACCGCATGCCATCACGCCGGGTGATACGCCAGTATGGCGATGACGAATACACGCTTCCAATGTGCGTTCACCGTGATGTCGAAAAACACGGATGCGACCATCATTGGGTCTAAACAGAACCTGGATTCATCCGAAAAAATGACGTTTTGCCATTCGTGCACCCAGGTTCGTACACCATCGCAGGCGCTCCTGTCTGTGACGCAGCGTCAAGGGCGAACTGTTCGTGCAGATGGTTGTTGTCTTGCAAACGTCCCCATCTGTTGACTCAGGGATCGAGACGTGGCTGCACGATCCGTTACATTCATGCGGATAAGATGCCTGTCATCTCGACTGCTAGTGATACGAGGTCGTTGGGATCCAGCACGGCGATCCGTATTACCCTCCTGAACCCACCGATTCCATATTCTGCTAACAGTCATTTGATCTCGACCAACGCGAGCAGCAATGTCGCGATACGATAAACCGCAATCGCGATAGGCTACAATCAGACCTTTATCAAAGTCGGAAACGTGATGGTACGCATTTCTCCTCCTTACACGAGGCATCACAACAACGTTTCACCAGGCAACGCCGGTCAACTGCTATTTGTGTATGAGAAATCGGTTGGAAGCCTTCCTCGTGTCAGCACGTTGTAGGTGTCGCCACCGGCGCCAAACTTGTGTGAATGCTCTGAAAAGCTAAACACTTGCATATCACAGCATCTTCTTCCTGTCGGTTAAATTTCGCGTCTGTAGCTCGTCATCTTCGTGGTGTAGCAGTTTTAATAGCCAATAGTGCGTTAAGAAGCCCACACTTGGTTGAATTTATACTCTTCTCCTGTTCGTGTTTAACAGCAGATAACTGTCGAAAAAATCTCCGAAGTAGAGGCTGATTCCGTCATGGCTCTGCGAACTGTCAGAGATGATGGAGAAGAGTAAATGTATGAAGTTGTCCAGAAACTACAGAGCCGGAGGTTATAACCGAAAATCTTTCGGATACCTCTGACAGTGGAATACGTGTCCTGGTACTGTTGTTGCTAAGACCGTAGGACAGGCAACTTGCAGGACTGATAGTATTATCAAAAGCAGAAAAATAAGTCTAGGAAATATGGGCTTCAAAATGCATACCTTACGAGCCATAAGTACTTGTTCATCTTCACTAGTGTGAAACACATCTATTCTACCGCCCAAGTGTCCACAGTTCTTGAGGGATGGATTTTAGAGGTCACATTTACTGGAATCTTTTTTTTTTTTTGACCATCCCACCACCTCTGAAAATTACGTAACTTACAACAGTTGTGGTACATGTTTTCCACTGTCAGAGGTATCAGAACCATTTTCGCTTATAACTTTCGACTCGGTCGTTTCCGGACGATAATCCCTTATCTCAAATTGATACGTTTACCCTTTCCATCATCCCTGAAAGTTTGCAACATCATTACAGAATCACACTGGAGGGGAGAGTGTTGTAAATGGACGATAGTTTACCTAGTAACCCTTGAAGTGTTTTGATCTGTACTTCAGACATGGCGGAATACACACTAGATCATAAGTAATTGCCGTCGTTTTCTTCAGTTTTTGTTTTTTGACACGAGGTTGTGTTTTGTGCAACAATTGTAAATATATCGAACTTTACACATTTAAGTTCTGTATAAAATGTTAAAGCTACTTGGAATACACTCTAAGGCAAAAAAGGAAAAAGAAAAAAGTAACCGGCGCATTACGAAGGAATGGTCAGAATGGGACGGAAATATGTAGATGTTATTTACATGTACAGATAAAAGAATAACAACAATTTCAGAAAAATTGAATCATTTATTCAAGTGAAAGAGATTCACAAAAGGAGCAAGTCCAAAACGAGTTGGTCCACCCTTGGCCCATATGCAAGCAGTTATTCGGTTTGGTACTGATTCACAGAGTTGTTGGATGTCGTCCTGAGGGATGTCATGCAAAATTCTAACCAACTGGTGTGTTCGATCGTCAAATCCGGAGATGATTGGACGGCCCTGCCCATAATGCTCCAAACGTTCTCAACTGGAGAGAGATCCGACTACCTTGATAACCAATGATGGGTTTGGCAAGCACGAAGACAACCAGCAGGAACTCTCGCAGTGAGCGAGTGGGCTGGAAAACCTATGACGGCCTGCCATGAAGAGCAGCAAAACGGAGCGTAGAATATCGTTGACGTAACGCTGTGGTTGAAGGATGTCGCGGATGACAACCAAAGGGGTCCTGCTATGAAGAGAAATGGAATCCTAGACCATCACTCCTGGTTGTCGGGCCCTATGTTGGGCGAAAGTTAGGTTGATGTCCCACCATTGTCCGTGGCGTCTCCAGACACGTCCTCAGTCTGAAATCTGACTGACTGGAATAGAATTGTCTCCAGGCGTGAGTCCCGCTTCGAATGATGCCCCGATAACCAGCAAAGATCGGTCATCCATTTCTTCTGAAATTGTAATTGTTTGTTTGCCTGTACCGATTTCCGTTCCATTCGGATAATTCCTTCGTCATACGTCGCTTTCCACTTTTCTTGTATTAGAGTGCATATTGTTAATTCTTCAGTTACAACTGTTATGGTCAGTACAATTCTATAAACTTTTAAAATTATTTTTATAACATATTGACAGTTAAGCCATACTTATTCGGTCATGGACTCTCTTGTATGTTGAAACAAAATAAGATCCTTTACCATGGAACATGTGATATTTGGAAAATAAACTGGGTTTCCTTAATGCAAAAGGATTGTGATATTTACAAACCAACTGGGTTTCGTTAATGTCAAAAGCATTTTACCTGTCTTGAAAATGGAAATTTGTATCAGTTTCTAATAGCTTCAATTTCCAAATGTATTTAAAGTGTAACGGGTTTTTGTAAAATTTCTCTCTGTTTCATTTTCGTGGTTGGTACAGCAATAATATAACAGATAAACCGTTGAATACAGTATTAACAAGATTTGCTCTACTGCAAAGCATCTGAATTTCACTTCAGTGCTTGTTCTAAGTGCATGACCATGTAATACCTTGGAACATGTTTGCATATTTGGAAAAATTTTAAACTTCCTGAATAATTTTTGTTATTTTAAAAAATACTGCAGCACATGAAAAGTGAATGCCATCATTTGAAAATGAAATATGAAAATATATTAAACTTCTGTCACAGGACTGGGTAGAGGCGGAAGTCTGAAAAGTGTTCCAAGGTACGAGATTCTTCCCTCTATCAAAAAAAAAGCGTCATCATGTTGAGCACCACACCTCAACTGGCACAGTTTTACTGATTAATAAAACCCACCTCAGCTGTATTATTCAATATTTATTGTGACGACCGATTTCGTTTTAAAACATAAAAAACATAAAACACAAACATATTTGTGATCAATGTTTTTGGCTTCGGTCTTTAACATTGCACACGACAACCAGAACATTTATATCATGACTTCAGCACAACTCGGCAAAGCGAAGCTGTTCTAAGAACGAAACCAGTCGTAACATAATAAATGTGTAATAATACAGCAGAAACCATTATAATCAAGCATGCTTATTTATCAGACATTCGTAAACAGTGTTTCAATCACTTACCGTGTTCGAGACATAACAGTGAGCGTAGCATGCAGAATTATAGTTCTGGCAGGCTATGCTGTCGTAGCGCTTTCGGAACTGAAACCGTTAGGTCCACTTGGGCACATGGAACTGTTTACATTTTTTCTTGCTACCGTGCTCCGTCATTCTATCTATGAAGTATGCCACCAGTCCAACGCGACCGACAGTGAAGACTTGAAACTTTTTTAATTAACACTGGAATTTTATTCTATCAGTGGTTCTTTCGGAATCTTCCACCGTCTGCTACTGTTACCGTTATAAATTTTGATTATGATGGTAAAAGGACTTATTCTCAGCTCTTGAAGTTTCCCCGTAGTCGGTAAATACGGTACCGGACAACTCATCATCGCCGGCCGCTGTGGCCAAGCGCTTCTAGGCGCTTCAGTCTGGAACCGCGCGACCGCTACGGTCGCAGGTTAGAATCCAGCCTCGGGCATGAATGTGTGTGATGTCCTTAGGTTAGTTAGTTTAAGTAGTTCTAAGTTCTAGGGAACTGATGACCTCAGATGTTAAGTCCCATAGTGCTCAGAGCCATTTTTGAACCAAAGCATCATCTAGTGCTCATTAGGATCCGTAGATAGTTTAACGAATGCGCAGACTGAGAAATCATTATTCACTACGGTTGTAATTGAAAAATCAGTCACGTATGAAGTAACAGTCCTACGTTTTAGTCTAAACATATGGAGATAGAACAGTTTTAGGTGGATGGATTCCGTAGAGAGCTCCAAATAATTTCGAAATGCACTAAATTGTCTGAATATTTTGACTGTTGTTGATGACCAAACCTACCAATATTAGGAAAAAATATACTGTAATGCAGCAATTACTCTCAAACATGTCCACGACCTCTGGAAACTTTTAGAAGAAGTAGAACTTACGGCTGAAAAGTTAGTAATTCAAGAGAATGCCTGTGTTTCTTAGAAATATAGGGTGGAAAATGATTTGTTTCTTGGCAGAGAAACTGGTGTGATGTTCTATAATACATTTCGAGAAATCACCTGTCCAAACCAGAGGACACATTAGTTATGACACGGGACTCGCAATCACGACGACGGCAGCTCAAATATCCATATGGTATTCCAAATTTAAGTTTGTCGCGGTTTTCTTGAATTTTTTAAGAGAAAAGGAAGGTTGCTTCCTTTGAAAATGACAATGTCGATTTCCTTCCAAAACTTTTCTCCACCCCGAGCTTCTGCTGCGTCTCTAATAATCTCGTCGTCGATGGTTCGTTAAACTGTAATCTTGTTTCCTTTTTTTCACACACTTACTCCCCTTTCGCTTTATTTCGTACCAGACTGTCGGCGTAGTCGAAGTATCAACAGAAGATCTTGAACAATTTTCGGATGACTGATCGTTGTTTCGTCCATTTGGAAGAATTTCAGCCTGTTAGAACGATTAATTTGAAATAATTTACTCGCAGCATTTCGAACGTATGCGCGAGAAACACAGCTCATTGTCGTCGGGAGGAAGGAAAAAGGAAGAGAGATCGGGTTTAACGTCCCGTCAACATCGACGTCGTTAGAGACGTAGCACAAGATCGTATTGTGTCAAGGATGGGGAAGGAAATCTGTCGTACCCTTTCAAAGGAACCATCCCGGCATTTTCCTAGGGTGATTTAGGGAAATCACATAAAACCTAAATACGGATTGCTGGACGCGGGTTTGAACCGCCGTCCTCCCGAATGCGATTCCAGAGTGCTAACCACACCCCCACTCACTCGGAATTTATTTATTTATTTTTGCGGTCAGGGCTTGTCTGTTACGCTGATGCCATTTTACTTTAGAAAAACAAGAACCATCGCGTTGCTATGATCATCAGTTGGGCGAAGATCCGAATGATTCCTTAAATAAAAACAAACTTGCATGTTTTCTACTTTTACGTTCCTCGAATAACTCCCTTCGGATAAGATTATGTAAGTCTATTGTCTGTGTTTCACAAACATTATGAACAACAAAGCAATCTGCCAATTTGCTATTTTTACTTTCCTGTTGCTGTGTGCCTGCTGGACATATTGAAAATTTGTGGTAGGGACTGTGGGACCAAACTGCTGAGCTGATCAGTCCCTAGGCTTACGCACTACTTAGTATAACTTAAACTAACTTATGCTAAGAACAACACACACACGCATGTCCCAGGGAGGACTCGAACCTCCGAACCGTGACAAGACGCCCTAGACCGCACGGCTGCCTCGCGCGGATTGCTGAACATAACTTTTCTTCTTGGTCAGTACTTTTTGTTCCTCTGCACGGCTAAGTTCGTAGTAAATCGAAAAGTTCACGTTCTAAGCAGTTATTTCCATTGAAACGTTCAGTTTATTTTCTTCTTTCGTAAAACTCGTCCATCGTAAAAATCAACAAATTACTGCGAACTCTCTGTGACTATCCACGCCTTAATTTAAGAAAAATACCTCAAGTACGAAGAAAAGCTTTAATTGAATAGGCACATTGCTGAGAATATGTCACCTACGACACGTGTTCTGTTTTATTTAACTTTCTTTCGGCCGTGTACCTTTAAGCCGAAGCGCGTTTCTGATGCAACACATGTCTGTAAAGACCGATGATCTACTGAAATTTTCGTAGGACCTCGTATCGTGGTCGATCTTCAGTTCCTTTCATGTTATACGCAGCAATAATTTTCAAGCGGTTTCTCTACGCTACAGGAAAGTAATATTACTTTCCGCCACTGAGAGTGACACAGTACCATTAACGTGTACGACTTACGGAAGCACAATTTAGAGCCGTGGGCTAGGAAAGCCGACGGAGCTGTCCCTCGTATACGGCGCAGCGGGGTGAGGTTTCGGAGCAAAGCTATCGCCGGCCATTCAGTCGCAAATGGCGGTGCCAAGACGTACGGCGGGCCATCGGAAATTACGGGCGACTTCTCGGTCGGGCGCGGCCATTACCGCGGCTGGCGCCGGCGCCGCTGCTAACGCTTCTCTGCCCTCCTGCTCTTCTGCCCTTTAATTCTTCTCGCCTTGTTTCCCTTCGCACCCGCCTTCGCCACTGTCAGAGACTAAATACCGGCCACAGCATACCGACAGCTACGTCGTCTGACGACCAGCTTGTGAAAAACGCCTTCTCTTGCGCGTTAAAAAACAGTGGATAAAATGCCAGCACATACGTCCATCCGCGTTGTAAACTACCATTCCTGTCTCGTCGTTAGTTTCTGGCGGTCACACGTTTAAGAATTAATACACTCCTGGAAATTGAAATAAGAACACCGTGAATTCATTGTCCCAGGAAGGGGAAACTTTATTGACACATTCCTGGGGTCAGATACATCACATGATCACACTGACAGAACCACAGGCACATAGACACAGGCAACAGAGCATGCACAATGTCGGCACTAGTACAGTGTATATCCACCTTTCGCAGCAATGCAGGCTGCTATTCTCCCATGGAGACGATCGTAGAGATGCTGGATGTAGTCCTGTGGAACGGCTTGCCATGCCATTTCCACCTGGCGCCTCAGTTGGACCAGCGTTCGTGCTGGACGTGCAGACCGCGTGAGACGACGCTTCATCCAGTCCCAAACATGCTCAATGGGGGACAGATCCGGAGATCTTGCTGGCCAGGGTAGTTGACTTACACCTTCTAGAGCACGTTGGGTGGCACGGGATACATGCGGACGTGCATTGTCCTGTTGGAACAGCAAGTTCCCTTGCCGGTCTAGGAATGGTAGAACGATGGGTTCGATGACGGTTTGGATGTACCGTGCACTATTCAGTGTCCCCTCGACGATCACCAGTGGTGTACGGCCAGTGTAGGAGATCGCTCCCCACACCATGATGCCGGGTGTTGGCCCTGTGTGCCTCGGTCGTATGCAGTCCTGATTGTGGCGCTCACCTGCACGGCGCCAAACACGCATACGACCATCATTGGCACCAAGGCAGAAGCGACTCTCATCGCTGAAGACGACACGTCTCCATTCGTCCCTCCATTCACGCCTGTCGCGACACCACTGGAGGCGGGCTGCACGATGTTGGGGCGTGAGCGGAAGACGGCCTAACGGTGTGCGGGACCGTAGCCCAGCTTCATGGAGACGGTTGCGAATGGTCCTCGCCGATACCCCAGGAGCAACAGTGTCCCTAATTTGCTGGGAAGTGGCGGTGCGGTCCCCTACGGCACTGCGTAGGATCCTACGGTCTTGGCGTGCATCCGTGCGTCGCTGCGGTCCGGTCCCAGGTCGACGGGCACGTGCACCTTCCGCCGACCACTGGCGACAACATCGATGTACTGTGGAGACCTCACGCCCCACGTGTTGAGCAATTCGGCGGTACGTCCACCCGGCCTCCCGCATGCCCACTATACGCCCTCGCTCAAAGTCCGTCAACTGCACATACAGTTCACGCCCACGCTGTCGCGGCATGCTACCAGTGTTCAAAATGGCTCTGAGCACTATGGGACTCAACTGCTGAGGTCATTAGTCCCCTAGAACTTAGAACTAGTTAAACCTAACTAACCTAAGGACATCACACACATCCATGCCCGAGGCAGGATTCGAACCTGCGACCGTAGCGGTCTCGCGGTTCCAGACTGCAGCGCCAGAACCGCGCGGCCACTTCGGCCGGCGCTACCAGTGTTAAAGACCGCGATGGAGCTCCGTATGCCACGGCAAACTGGCTGACACTGACGGCGGCGGTGCACTAATGCTGCGCAGCTAGCGCCATTCGACGGCCAACACCGCGGTTCCTGGTGTGTCCGCTGTGCCGTGCGTGTGATCATTGCTTGTACAGCCCTCTCGCAGTGTCCGGCGCAAGTATGGTGGGTCTGACACACCGGTGTCAATGTGTTCTTTTTTCCATTTCCAGGAGTGTATATTTCGTGTCGGGGAGGAACACTGTCGACAGGTTAGATGTGTGTGTGTGTGTGTGTGTGTGAATTCCGAAGGGACCAAACTGCTGAGGTCATCTGTCCCTAGACTTACACACTACTTAAACTAACTTAAACTAACTTATGCTAAGAACAACACACACACCCATGCCCGAGGGAAGACTCGAACCTCCGATGGGAGGGGCCGCACATTCCGTGACATGGAACGGTAACTCCGCGTGGCGACTGGTTAGAGGATGGGCACCAGTCGCAAATAAGTATGATTACCACTGATAACGTGTTAACTAATAAATTACTTATTTCAAGTACCATTTCAAACTTCTACAGATTTTTTCCTCGTCAATTTTTTGACTTGTTTGATGTGGCGTATCACGGATTTCTGTCCTGTACCAACCTTTTCGTCCCTTGGTAGCAATTCTTTGTGGGATGAACACTGCCTGACAAAATAAGTGAGGTACCCAGAAGACGAGAGCGAAAAGAAATGAACGTCACGGTTTGAAAGGGTATTCGATGTTATTTTTTTCGATTGCAATATGGAGTCAAATTTACAAGGAATTTGTCAGCAGCAGTCCATTTATCAGTATGACGTTACAAGTAGTGGAATGGGACAGTTTCTCATGCATGACCCTTATGCAAACAAACAAATCGCGTCTATCATACCTGCCCCCCCCCCTACGTCTCCACCCCTTTGCCACCCCCTTCCCCCTCACCTAGTAGGCCAATTCAGCTGTTATTCTATGTTTACTGAAGATCTAATTCATGACCCTGGACGTTACAATAGAATTTACTGTATTTCCCAATTAATTATCATTATTGCCAACAAGAAGGCCACTACTATAGACAGTGTCACAGAATCAGTCGTCAGTAATTAGGTATATGAAAGGAACGCTCATCTAAAGCAAAACACTTCGTATGGACGGCCTATTCCGAAAAATTTCCAAGGTAGATGATCCTCTGGCCACACGGACTGCAACGTACATCCAGCATGACGGAGACACTCCATATTTTACCTGACAAGTGAGGGAACATCTCAGCCACACTTAATCTACTCACTGGATTGGTCATAGTAGAACAATAAACTACGAACAAGATCGCCTGACGTTAGGCATTAGATTTTGTTTAAGGAATTGGATGACGTCTATTGGGTACAATTGCGAAAGGTGGACACATGAGATAAACTGCTTGGCCGCGTCATGGTCACTGCTGTACTCATTAGGAAATGTGCAGAGGCACTCAGACATGCAGCACAAAATGTTCTCCAAAGTGTGCACAAATGCACTGAAGTTGGTGGTGGGCTATTCAGTTATTTATTGTCAACTTTACAATAGCTGCAGTTTGACATGTACGATAATTCTTGCAGGTAGATGTGTTGAAAATACCTCTCCACAATGCATAATACCTTTCTCGTAGCATCAATTATAGTAGCTTGTTTAGCATCTCTGCAACGATCATGTGCATGTTAGCCGGCCGGTGTGGCCGGGCGGTTCTAGGTGCTTCAGTCTGGAACCGCGCTGCCGCTACGGTCACAGGTTCGAATCCTGCCTCGGGCATGGATGTGTGTGATGTCCTTAGGTTAGTTAGATTTAAGTAGTTCTAGGTTCTGGGGGACTGAGGACCTCAGATGTTAAGTCCCATAGTGCTCAGAGCCATTTGAATCATTTTTGTGCATGTCACACGCGCATTTCCTTACTATTCTTGCAATAAATATGAAATAGGCATATGCTTTTCCCTACATTCTGTGTTATATAGTCAGTTTACTTTAGATCACTAAAGATCTTTACATTCGAGAATTTTGTGGTTGTTACTGTTTCCATTGTCTTATTGCCAATAGCATAATCGAACGTTAATGGATCTATTGCCTGCTTACATGCAGCACGTTACATTTAATTGCATCCAGATCCCTGTACCAATCGTCAAACCTCTGCAGTTTGCTACAGTCTTCCAGCATTTCTACCTTCTCATAGACAACAGCATCATCTCTGGTCAGCCTCATGCAGCTTTCAGTATTTCTCATTACATCATTTATATTGCTGAAGCTACTTCGTAGGTTAGCCATAACCAGTCAATCTTGTAATGTAATTTACCATTTGTGGTGCCAATACATGACTCGTGTGTCATTTCTTCTGCTCCTATAGAGCAAAAAAGCTATGACAATAGTGTCACACGCGTTT
Source organism: Schistocerca nitens (assembly GCF_023898315.1). NCBI lineage: Eukaryota > Metazoa > Arthropoda > Insecta > Orthoptera > Acrididae > Schistocerca > Schistocerca nitens. The sequence continues at coordinate 140,964,237 of NC_064616.1, read as the reverse complement.
TGTGGTGTAGATATTATGTATTTTGATAAATAATTGTACAGAAAATTTTCATTTCCACACAAAATAGGATTTTGTTCATTCGCTATGAGAGAACTGGAATCATTATTGTGTATTACAATAAGCAACCTGTGTGTGTTTTGCACACACCACTGCTCTCCTCCCCGAAACCCATGGGACAATAATTTAGCGGTATATATCTATTAAAGTGACACAGTGTACTGTAGCTTGACCACTACTTGCATCCCTTTGCACTTCTTTCTATTAGTATTTACAGTAAATGCAGGTAGGTAGATATCTTATATTCAGTAGTTGTGTCTGGGTTTCAAAATGGTTCAAATGGCTCTGAGCACTATGGGACTTAACATCTGTGGTCATCAGTCCCCTAGAACTTAGAACTACTTAAAGCTAACTAACCTAAGGACATCACACACATCCATGCCCGAGGCAGGATTCGAACCTGCGACCGTAGCGGTCGCAGACTGAAGTGCCTAGAACCGCTCGGCCACACCGGCCGGCTGTCTGGATTTTTTCCATATTGCATGTGTATGGAATAATTAATAAACATTATTGTACAAGAATTTGTACAATAATCCAACTGTGATTTAGATTCCTCCACTCAACCATAGTACGTAAAATGTGTTTGCAGGAGCATTTAATCCTTTTCTTACAAATGTCTACCCAGAAAACAACTTCCGTCAACACCATTCTAACTGTAAAAACCATCCCTTATATACTCTAAAACACATGAATTGTGGTGGAGGTGGAAGTGTATTGCAGTGATATTTAGGGTATCAGAGGCAGATGTGTTGACTTTAGCTGTCTTACACACTACTCCATGATTACTGACTCTTATAATATTTGCTGCATGACCACCTAACAACGATGACACCGGTTTCTAATTTCTCATCATAGAATACATACCAACCACAGCTGCCAAAGCTTAGTATATGGTATAAAGACCCATGATGTTAGGCCGGCCGCGGTGGTCTAGCGGTTCTAGGCGCTCAGTCCGGAACGCGCGACTGCTACGGCCGCAGGTTCGAATCCTGCCTCGGGCATGGATGTGTGTGATGTCCTTAGGTTAGTTAGGTTTAAGTAGTTCTAAGTTCTAGGGGACTGATGACCACAGATGTTAAGTCCCATAGTGCTCAGAGCCATTTGAACCCATGATGTTAGTGACAAACGTAAATAATGTTTCTGAACCATACAGGACACTGATTTGGTAGATAGGAAATGAGGTAGTGGTAGAAGTAAAGCTGTGAAGGCAGGTCGGGAGTCATGCTTGGGTAGCTCAGTTGAGGAAGCACTTCCCACGAAAGGCAAAGGTCCTGGCTTCGAGTCCCAGCCCAGCACACAGTTTTAATCGGCCAGGACATTTCAGCCATGGAACATGTTTGAGGGAGCAATGGAGACTGCCCACTGAACATTGTGTGTAACGTATAGCTATTGGAAACTGATACGCTTTCTGACACGCTAAGTTTAGATCTAACTCAACATTTCCTATTAGAACACAGAAGCATTTCTAAAATCATAGTTGTTTGAAATTCAAAGCAAAAAATCAGCGAATTCTTTGTTGAAATCAGTTACTTCTGCTGAAAGCAATTGACTTTGTGTCAAAATGGATTCGAATAATAGTTTCTTTTAGGAATTGTGATAGTATTCTCGAATACAAATAAGAAAACAAAACTGAGACAATTTACCCTAAACATCGTTACGGCAAAGAAAAACAGCTACAGCTCTGGAGTTCACACCCAAGTCCTTTACATATAATTAACAAATTACTTCTCGACCATTCCAATCCCGAACTGCACGTAGAGAAAAAGAGCAAAGCACATATTAAACAACTAAATCCTTGAGCAGTATTTCTGATTTCTGTTATTCTATTACGGTCAGCACTTCTCTCCATGTAGGAGAAGGCCACCAAAAACTGGTTTCCATTGTTTTACTGAATGTTGTCTGTTGACAGTCTCTTCCCCTGTAAGTACAGATGTTATTTATACGTGGTCTGGCTGGTTATCATAATACAGAAGTATCATTAGAGATCTATGATCATGGATCACAGTTAACAAAAACCTCTCAAATAGATTGAGGCATTGCAATACGTATTGCTTCACCTTTTAAGGATGCAATAAAGCTGTCAAGCTATTGCTGCGAACAATATAAATCTGACAAGATACATAAATATGTCTAGAAATACGGTATTGTGCAGATAAACTACCGCCAGCAAATCACTACAAACAGTAAAAACAGTGTTTCTGTCTGTTGTATATAAAGTACATAACAGTGGTATGCCTAGGATTTAAAAAGATATATAAATATCCAGCAGAAGTAACTGAACAAGACATTTTGGAGAAAGAAGCCCTAAAATCAACAGGGCGAAAAAAGCACATTACAACGCCAGGGGCGTATATAATAAAAAACGAATATGTCAATGTTAAAATCACACCCTACTCTACAGTAATTTGCCTGGAAGCAGTTTATGCAGCAGAATGCTCAACTCTGAGCAAAAAGATGATGATGGAAGCACTGGAAGTCACAGAAATAAAAAAACTAGGGAAGATTTAGGGATCAGTTAAAGATCAAATACAATACAGAAGACGTCATAATAGCGAACTTTATACACATACTAAAAAAATTGCAGACGTGATTAGAAAAAGAAGATTAGCTTACTACAGCCCCATCCAAAAGATGAATCCCAACGTACTGATAAAAAGACTGTTCACTTAAGTTACTAAATTAGAAATGGATATCACATGGTGCAAAGAAGTTGGAAGGGAGATGGAGGAACACCGTATTACTCCACAAGATACAGAGGAATAACTGCCACCCAGAAAGAAATTACAAAACTTCAAATTTTTTCATAAAACATCCAAGAAGAGAACTGGAGCCACTTGGACACAAGAAAGAAAACTGAATCATGAAGAAATGATAAGATAAATGTGGAATAAAAGAGAGGAGAAAAAGTTCAAATAACTGTAGTCCATAGCGGCTCATACGTATAAGAAGAAGAAGAAGAAGAAGGAGAAATAAGTAAGTCAGCATCATCCTCTTTCCTTAAAATGGAGTCAATACTAATTTTATAAGCAAATGAATCAGTGTCAGAGTGGCAGTGCTCCCTAAACATTAAAGTCGGCAATTGCTTTCTTCGATTCTTATAAGGGACAGGTATCTTACAGTTCCTATTTCTTAATAATGTGTTACATCGTCCAGGACGTAGATCTGTGACCCAGAACTCTACACAGCGGGCATTTTATAATGGTGGCAGTTTGCTAGTCAGTCAGTGATTCCTCTATGGGATCACAGTCATCAAAAACATTGGAACCAAATTGGGACTTTTGCATTGGCTATAGCTTTACTGCAAAAGGACGTAATACAGGTGTCAAGTTACAATATACAGGCAGTGGACAAAACTATGGAAAAACAACAAAAACATATTAACATGGCTAACACAGCGCAGGAAAACCACTGGCATTAAAAACACCTTCCAGTAATCTCTCAGTGGATAAATAAAGGACCTGTATGGTTTTCAAGCGAAACTTATACCATTTTTCCTGCAAAACAGTGCAGGTTCAAACAACGATGACAGAGGTGGATAGAGATCAGCCACGCTCCCCTTGACAACAGAACACAGAGGCTCGATAAAAATGAGATATGGTGTCATGGGAGAGGATCCTCCAGTGTATGGTGTCTGGGGAAGATGTTTCAATTCATCCTCGTGCTCAAAAAGCCAGTCTTGGATGGTGAAAGCTGTGTGAACAGGGGTCCTGTCGTCTTGGAACGTAGCACCACCATTCAGGAACAATCACTGTAGCATAGGATGGACCTGATCAGCCAAGACGGTCACACAATCCTTGGCAGTAATGCCATCATGCAGAGTAATCACGCATTCCATGAAATGCTACGATGTGGCTGCCCAAATCATTACCAAACTTCCGCTATGTTTCACTCTTGGGATATAAACGCGGCCAGAAAGTGGAAACAATGTGAAACAAGACTCAGGGCCGGCCGCGGTGGCCGAGCGGTTCTAGGCGCTTCAGTCCGGAACCGCGCGACTGCTACGGTCTCAGGTTCGAATCCTGTCTCGGGCATGGATGTGTGTGATGTCCTTAGGTTAGTTAGGTTTAAGTAGTTCTAAGTTCTAGGGGACTGATGACCTCAGCTGTTACCGAGCGAGGTGGCGCAGTCGCCGGCCGCGGTGGTCTCGCGGTTCTAGGCGCGGAGTCCGGAACCGTGCGACTGCTACGGCCGCAGGTTCGAATCCTGCCTCGGGCATGGATGTGTGTGATGTCCTTAGGTTAGTTAGGTTTAAGTAGTTCTGAGTTCTAGGGGACTGATGACCACAGCAGTTGAGTCCCATAGTGCTCAGAGCCATTTGAACCATTTTTTTCTGGTGGCGCAGTGATTAGCACACTGGACTTGCATTCGGGTGGACGACGGTTCAATCCGGTCTCCAGCCATCCTGATTTAGGTTTTCCGTGATTTCCCTAAATCGTTTCAGGCAAATGCCGGGATGGTTCCTTTGAAAGGGCACGGCCGATTTCCCTCCCAATCCTTCCCTAACCCGAGCTTGCACTCCGTCTCTAATGACCTCGTTGTCGACGCGACGTTAAACACAAACCACCATCACCTCAACTGTTAAGCCCCATAGTGCTCAGAGCCATTAAACAAGCCTCATCCGACCAGTTGACATTCTTCTACCGCTCCACAGTCAAGATTTTATGGCTTCGGCACCATGTTTTCCTGTTACAGACTTTGCATATGCATCACTGGTGAGTGGTTTTGTAATGACAGCTCACCATAGATTTCAACTTTTTGCTTCCCTGGTTACTGCAGAGGCTCCGCCTCATTCTAGATTTAGTGCAGCACAGGAGAGATTACACTCCTCCTTATGTTTTTAATGCGTTATTTTCCGATATTTAATATGCTCACCACAACTATGCAGCCGTCTTTACAGATCGGTCTATACAGGAGGACGATGTTGATTGCTCTGTCGTTTTTCCGGATCGTGTCCTCAAGATCCGACTGCCTCAAGAATTTACTGTCTTCGACGCAGAATTATATGCGATCTTGTGGGCCCTGGAGCAGATGAGACATTCTTCCAGTGCTAAATTTCTTGTCTGTTCCGATTCTCTCAGTGCCCTTCACTCCATCACACGTTAGCGCCCAGCAAATAAAGTAGTTCGAAATATCCAGGATGCCCTCCTCCAACTACAACGACTGGGGAAGACGGTGTCTTTCTGCTGGGTACCAAGGCACATGGTATAGCGGGAAACAAAAGGGCGGATCTAGCAGCCAAGGAAGCGTGTCGGGAACCTCAGTTATTTCAGTGTGCCATCCCCCTGCATGGTGTCACCTCGCTGTTGAGGTACAGAGTGACTCGTCGATGGGAAGACGAGTGGCTGGAAGTGACTGGCAATAAGCTCCTTGTAGTAAAGCCCACAACGCGGCCGTGGCATACCTGCTTCCATCCACGTCGATGCTACGAGGTCCTCCTTAGTCGTCTTCACATAGGCCACAGCCCTATGACGCATGACTTCTTGCTCCGGCGAGACGGTCCTCCAATGTATGGTGCTTGTGGCATACGAATCACTGGTCCCCGCCTTTTATTGGATTGTGTTTCATTTTCATACCATCGGGCCGAGACGGATTTGCCGACGGATCTGCCCTCTATTTTAAGAAACGTTCAAATGAATGTGGTTCGCATTTTCAAGTTTTGTGAATTGTCCAAAATTTGTCCCAATATTTCAGGGAGATGGTTTTAATGTGTCAGCAGAGTGACACGCTCACCCAAGTTTTTGCCTCTTTCTAAGTTGTTTTATCGCGCGTGAGATGGAGTGACTGTGTCGTCATTTCGAGTGACCGAGTGTGCGACAGTTTTTGAGACACCTCCACATTCGTTTGTTTTAATAAGTGTAAGGGCATTGATACCTTTGCCGTGGAGGGCCCATAACATCCAAACACACACACTCGACCGGAATTTCCATGTTTCTGTACTTCCCTTTTTGTTCTTCCAGAGCTGACAGCATTCGCAAATGCAACGTTCACTTCTGCAGAGACTTCTATGGCTGTTGTCCTTTTGAGGTTCGGTTGTTTTTGTGGGAGGAGACCAGACAGCGAGGTCATCGGTCTCATCGGATTAGGGAAGGAAGGGGAAGGAAGTCGACCGTGCCCTTTCAAGGGAACCCTGCCGGCATTTGCCTGGAGCGATTTAGGGAAATCACGGAAAACCTAAATCAGAATGGCCGGACGTGGGATTGAACCGTCGTCCTCCCGAATGCGAGTCCAGTGTGCTAGCCACTGAGCCACCTCGCTCGGTGTTGTCCTTTTATTTCTCCTCACAGTCCATTTCAGTGAATATCCATCACGATTACTCAACATATACTTTCGTCCACATTGCGACATAGTGGATGATGTTTTTCCGCTTTGCTTGCGTGCAGTATAAACACGAAACACTTCAGCTACTTTGGCATGGGAGCACCTACCATATAAGCACCAACAATAATTTGCCCACATTCGGATTCATTTAGCTCCGAATAGCCACACAGACCACTGTTTTGAGTACAACTGACACTTGTAACGTAATGAGGACTGCAATTTGCGTGATAATGCTATGAGTAGACATTGCGCAGGTGCCGTTCACGTTCAAAATGGTTCAAATGGCTCTGAGCACTATGGGACTCAACATCTTAGGTCATAAGTCCCCTAGAACTTAGAACTACTTAAACCTAACTAACCTAAGGACATCACACACACCCATGCCCGAGGCAGGATTCGAACCTGCGACCGTAGCAGTCCCGCGGTTCCGGACTGCAGCGCCAGAACCGCTAGACCACCGCGGCCGGCGTTCACGTTCAAATACTACAGCACCAGCTGCAGGCTTGGCTAGCATCGGCAGTTATGTTCAAGCATTAACTTCTCGTGTTGTTTCCACATTTTCCAACCCCTGTGTCACTTCTACACATATAGACTGCTAAAGTTACTGCCTAAATAGCTGTCTAGGGCCAGAAAAGTAATACGTGTATATAAAACATACGCAGGTTGCTTATAGTAATACACAAGGATACACCTCTGACGGCAAACAAAAACATTCGATTTTGTCTGAAAATACACTCCTGGAAATGGAAAAAAGAACACATTGACACCGGTGTGTCAGACCCACCATACTTGCTCCGGACACTGCGAGAGGGCTGTACAAGCAATGATCACACGCACGGCACAGCGGACACACCAGGAACCGCGGTGTTGGCCGTCGAATGGCGCTAGCTGCGCAGCATTTGTGCACCACCGCCGTCAGTGTCAGCCAGTATGCCGTGGCATACGGAGCTCCATCGCAGTCTTTAACACTGGTAGCATGCCGCGACAGCGTGGACGTGAACCGTATGTGCAGTTGACGGACTTTGAGCGAGGGCGTATAGTGGGCATGCGGGAGGCCGGGTGGACGTACCGCCGAATTGCTCAACACGTGGGGCGTGAGGTCTCCACAGTACATCGATGTTGTCGCCAGTGGTCGGCGGAAGGTGCACGTGCCCGTCGACCTGGGACCGGACCGCAGCGACGCACGGATGCACGCCAAGACCGTAGGATCCTACGCAGTGCCGTAGGGGACCGCACCGCCACTTCCCAGCAAATTAGGGACACTGTTGCTCCTGGGGTATCGGCGAGGACCATTCGCAACCGTCTCCATGAAGCTGGGCTACGGTCCCGCACACCGTTAGGCCGTCTTCCGCTCACGCCCCAACATCGTGCAGCCCGCCTCCAGTGGTGTCGCGACAGGCGTGAATGGAGGGACGAATGGAGACGTGTCGTCTTCAGCGATGAGAGTCGCTTCTGCCTTGGTGCCAATGATGGTCGTATGCGTGTTTGGCGCCGTGCAGGTGAGCGCCACAATCAGGACTGCATACGCCCGAGGCACACAGGGCCAACACCCGGCATCATGGTGTGGGGAGCGATCTCCTACACTGGCCGTACACCACTGGTGATCGTCGAGGGGACACTGAATAGTGCACGGTACATCCAAACCGTCATCGAACCCATCGTTCTACCATTCCTAGACCGGCAAGGGAACTTGCTGTTCCAACAGGACAATGCACGTCCGCATGTATCCCGTGCCACCCAACGTGCTCTAGAAGGTGTAAGTCAACTACCCTGGCCAGCAAGATCTCCGGATCTGTCCCCCATTGAGCATGCTTGGGACTGGATGAAGCGTCGTCTCACGCGGTCTGCACGTCCAGCACGAACGCTGGTCCAACTGAGGCGCCAGGTGGAAATGGCATGGCAAGCCGTTCCACAGGACTACATCCAGCATCTCTACGATCGTCTCCATGGGAGAATAGCAGCCTGCATTGCTGCGAAAGGTGGATATACACTGTACTAGTGCCGACATTGTGCATGCTCTGTTGCCTGTGTCTATGTGCCTGTGGTTCTGTCAGTGTGATCATGTGATGTATCTGACCCCAGGAATGTGTCAATAAAGTTTCCCCTTCCTGGGACAATGAATTCACGGTGTTCTTATTTCAATTTCTAGGAGTGTATAAAAATTATGTATAATTATTTATAGAAATGCACAAAACACGTATGCCACTAAGTTCGTAACTTCTTTGTTCTGTAAAAGTAGAAAAACCGAGACACTGGTCACATATTGCGCTAATAGTGATAAAATCGTGTTAAGTGACTGACTGGCTATGGCTAGCACGCGAAGTAGCTGCAACAATATAAATCATCCAATGGATAATGTTGGAATCTCTATAAGGCTGGTCACAGATGATGTGGTTGTCTATAAGAAGTTAGAGACGTCGACAGACTGCAGCAGAGGATCGATTATTGGTACAGGACCCAGAACACAAGGAAATGTAACGTACAACACGAAAATAGGCAACGGGATCCATTATTGTTGAATTATGCCATTGGAAATAAGGTAACGAACACAGTAACAACTGTAAAATACTTGGAAGCAACCATCTAGAGCAATCTAAAGAGGAATGACTACGTAATACAGAATGTAGGGATGACCTAAAGCCTGCCTCAGACTCACTGGAAGACTCTTAAGGAAATGTAGTTTACCTGTGATAAAGTGTCATATAAAAGACTTGCTTGACCGATTTTTGTTTGTTTTACTGAATCACACTAATAGAAAAGGCTGACAAGATCCAACAAAGAGCAATACGCATGTAACCGTTATGGAGACACTAAAAAAATTTCTCATGGTAGACACTATAAGAGACACACTGTTCAGCACAGAGAGGTTTCCTATTGAGAGTACATTCCAGGCAACATATTACTTCCTCCCATAAAGTTACTGCAGTGGGAAATTAGAGCTGATACAGAGATTTTCTGGCAATCAATCTTTCTACCTGAATGAAGCTGGGATGGGGGTTAAATGATGGCAGTACTCTCCATCATGTGTTGTAAGGTTCATGCAAGTACAATGAATCTAATTTTTGATACAGTCCATATATAGATGTTAGCATGATGTGAGAAACGGTTAATGAAGCGTACGTACAACGTTATTTATTGTAAACAGTATAGGGAGTGCATGCGTGGATTAAAGAGATTCTCTCTGGTTTCCGGCGGCTATTTGAGTTGGTGAAGACTGCCAGTCTTGCTAGCCAGATGAAAGCAGAGCTCTCGGTCTGCAGCATCGTCGACAGGACCGATTGCGGACCTTTGGTACAGAGCTGAGTGGAGGGTCTGAATCAGAGGCTCAGACGGTTCTGCGACCTTCCAGGCTGCAGATTCCTCGACTTGCGCCATAGAGTGGTGGGGTTTCGGGTTCCGATAAAAAGGTCCGGTGTCCACTACACACAGGAGGCGGCTACACGGGTAACAGGGGCTGTGTGGCGTGGAATGGGCGGTTTTTTAGGTTAGACACTCTTGGGAAAGATAAAAAAGGGCTGCATTCTAGAAAGGTGCAAGTCAAAGAAACGACCAGAATCGACCGAAAACAGTCGGTATTGTAGTTGTAAAGTGTCGTAGCTGTTTTGGAAAAGTACCAGAGCTTCAAGCGCTGATAGAAAGCACTGAAGCTGAAATCGTTATAGAAACAGAAATCTGGATAAAGACGGAGATAAATTCTGCCGAAATTTTTGGGGAGGCGCAAACCGTGTTCAGGGAGGATAGATTAAATAAAGTAGGTGGTGGTGTGTTTGTGTCTGTTGGTAGTGCTTTATCTTGTCGTGAAGTTGAGATAAATAGTTCCTGCGAATTACTATGTGTAGAGGTTATACTCAACAGCCATACCAAAATAGTAATTGGCTCCTTCTACCGACCCACCCGACTCAGATGACATAATAGCTGAACGCTTCAAAGAAAACTTAAATCTCATTACAAATAAATACCCCATTCATACAGTTATAATTGGTGGAGACTTAAATCTACCCTAGATTTGTTGGCGAAAATACATGTTCAAAGCCGGTGGTAGACGGAAAACAACTTCCGAAACTGTACAAAATGCTTTCTCTGAGAATTACTTTGAACAATTAGTTCATGAGCCCACACAAATTGTAAATGCTTGCGAAAACACACTTGACCTCTTAGCCACAAATAATCCTGATCCAATAGAGAGCGTCATGACGGCTACAGGGATTAGTGAACACAAGGTCATTGTAGCGAGGCTCAAAACCATATCAACCAAAACCACTAAAAATAAACGCAAAATATATCTATTTAAAACAGCAGATAAAAATTCGCTTGATGCCTTCCTAACAGAGAGTCTCCATTCCTTCCAAGCTAATTATGTAAGTGTAGACCAGATACGGCTCAAATTCAGAGACATAGTATCGAACGTTATGAATCACCTTGAAGAAAATGACTGACTGATACATAACCAACACGGATTCAGAAAATATCGTTCTTGTGGAACACAGCCAGCTCTTTATTCCCATGAAGTAATGAGTGCTGTCGACAAGGGATCTCAGCTCGATTCCATATTCCTAGATTTCCAGAAGGCTTTTGATACCGTACCTCACAAGCGACTGCATATGGAGTATCGTCTCAATTGTTTGACTGGATTCATGGTTTCCTCTCAGAGAGGTCACAGTTCGTAGTGATAGACGGTAAATCATCGAGCAGAACAGAAATGATATCTGGCGTTCCGTAGTGTAGTGTCATAGGCCCTCTGCTGTTCCTGATTTATATAAATGATCTAGGTGATAATCTGAGCAGCCCCCTTAGACTGTTTGTAGATGACGCTTTAATTTACCGTCTAGTAAAATATTGAGGCGATCAATTCCAGTTACAAAATTACCTAGAGAGAATTTCTGTATGGTCCGAAAAGTGGCAATTTGCACTAAACAAAGAAAAGTGCGAGGTCATTCACATGGGTACTAAAAGAAATCCGATAAATTTTGGATATACGATAAATCGCACAAATCTAAGGGCTGTCAATTCGAATAAATACCTAGGAATTACAATTACGAGCAACTTAAATTGGAAAGACCACATAGATAATATTGTGGGAAAAGCGAAACATAGACTGCGCTTTGTTGGCAGAACACTTAGAAGATGCGACAAACCCACTAAAGAGACAGCCTACGTTACACATGTCCGTCCTCTGCTGCGCAGTATGGGATCCTTACCAGGTTGGATTGACGGAGGACATCGGAAAAGTGCATGAAGGGGAGCTCGTTTCGTGTTATCGCGCAATACAAAATTTCAATCACCAACTTTCTCTTCCGGATGTGAAAATATTTTGTTGACTTTCACCTACATATGGAGAAATGATCATCATAATAAAATATGAGAAATCAGAGCTCGAACGGAAAGATTTAGGTGTTCCTTTTTTCACGCGCCATTCGAGAGTGGAATGGTAGAGAAGTAGTATGAAAATGGTTTGATGAACCCTCTGCCAGGCACTTAAGTGTGAATTGCAGAGTAAGCATGTAGATGTAGATGTAGATAAGGCTTTCAAAATTGTCTGATACGTCTGTTCTCTGGCCTAACCTTTCAGGCTGGAGATTTTAATGTTTTGCAGACTGTATGGTTCACGCTGTTTCAAAAATGGTTCAAATGGCTCTGAGCACTATGGGACTTAACATCTATGGTCATCAGTCCCCTAGAACTTAGAACTACTTAAACCTAACTAACCTAAGGACATCACACAACACCCAGTCATCACGAGGCAGAGAAAATCCCCGACCCCACCGGGAATCGAACCCGGGCACGCTGTTTCCTTCCAGCGTTCAGCCAGCCACAGGTCTCTGCCGTCTTCTTTTAATAATTTCTATGGCTTTTTCCCTCTTTTACCTTGTGTTAAATTTGACACTGTGATTTTCGTTGCTTTAATTTTTTCAGGTCTTCCTTTACGTTTTTATTCGCAGGTCTCATGTTAGTGATTTTATGAAATTCCTTCACACTCGTCTTATTACGTTTCATGATGGACGCAAAAGACTTTGTCGTGCGCCCTCAAAACCATCATCATTATCATATTCTCTGTCGTACCATGTAGCAACACTCTAAATGAAGGCTGACAGGCGTAGCGCAGACGAAAAATTTGGTAAGCATTTGCTGCATCTTTGGTATTTCCTGGCAATAAAACGTGGTCTTTTTCTCACTCTTCCACGTGACCATAGCACTGTTGTAAAGGTTAATACGCTATTTCACCCCATTTCGGTGTTCGTACAGATGCTTTTAGAAATTCATAACTATTATTAACTTAAAATGAGGGAAGTTGCTATGAAATGTACTATTGACGAGAGGATACACTCTTAATGGAAAGGATAGAAACTGTGTTATAGCACTGACTTTCGATACAGCCATTGTACAGACCATAGGGAAAGCTATCTGGAGCTTCCAATATTGATAATATGAACATTTTTTTGGTTTCTGATTGGTGCGAAGTATATGTTACAGAAATTCTCATGTGGATGTGTGGTATCAGTTACATCTAGACTGTATACGTAAGCCTCTTGTTTCACGTGTTTTTGAAGTATAACAGCTGTATGGTAGATATGTTTTGTAATTAAATCCACAATATATAAAAAATGTATGTGGTCGTTGCAGCTAGGAATGGGAAATACCAACCGGTTAAAACCAATACCGGTATTTTAGTTCTGAATAACCGATATTCTTCGATATTTCTTTGGCCTCGGCTATAACAGCTTTTTTCATATTTACTAATAATAGGGTATAAAACCGACGTATCAATTTGTCATAGCAGCAGTGCTAAAGGTTTTGGTTTTTAAATAAAACTTTTTTAGCAAACGTGTGATGTTTATTCGTAAAATTTCCGTTGCTTAGAAATATTGGGTTATTACAGAAATCCGGAAAAGTGATCAACACTATTTCAATAACATCGCCTACAGTTAGAAACTAGCAACAAACATAGGACATAAGAGACAATAATTTACATGTTGGCTCGTGACGCCGGCCGGGGTGGCCAAGCGGTTCTAGGCGCTGCAGTCTGGAACCGCGCGAACGCTACGGTCGCAGGTTCGAATCCTGCTTCGGGCATGGATGTGTGTGATGTCCTTAGGTTACTCAGGTTTAAGTAGTTCTAAGTTCTAGGGGCTGATGACTTCAGAAGTTAAGTCCCATAGTGCTCAGAGCCATTTGGCTTGTGACGTGGCCTAATAGACGGTATGCGTGTACGTGCAGTGTGCAAGGGTTGCCCCCAACTGGTCTACATGGCAGATTCTCACTGTCGTCCTCGGACATCAGCTGTTTGCAGAATGGTCCCATCTCTAGTTTGGAAGTATTTTGCGAAGTGCAGTAACAATGGAGTACAATGTTCTAATTTCTGTAATACGTTATAAAACCGGTGGAGGAACAACAGACTTGCGACATCATACACTGACGAAAAAAAAATTGGAAGGCCAACAAATAATTGATACGGAATGATGAAATATGGGGAAAACAATTGTCTAGGTAACGTACTGAAGCGATTAATATTCTAAGATCACAGGTACACGTAAGCGCGAGATAAGCCGATCAAAATATGAAACGCTGGTACATTAATAACCGATGTAACGGCCAGAATATTGAATGCAAGCATGCAAACGTACATGCATTGTGTTTTACAGGTGCCGGATGTGAGTTTGTGGGATGGAGTTCCATCAGTATTGCATTTAGTAGGTCGATGCTGGAATGATTAATTCTGGTTGTGGATGACGCTGGAGGTGTCGCCCAATGATGTACCATATGTGCTCGATCGAACAAAGACTGGTGATCGAGCAGGCCTAGAGAACATGACGCTCTGTAGAGAATGCTGGGTTACTACAGCGGTATGTGGGCGAGCGTTATCCTGCTGGAAAACACTCTCTGGAATGCTATTGATGAATGGCAGCACAACATATCGAATCATAAGATTGACGAACAAATTTGCAGTCAGTGTGCGTTGGATAACCACGAGAGTGCTCCTGCTGTCATACGAATTCGCACACCATACCAGAACTATAGACGTAGGTCCTCTGTATCTACCGTGCAGACCTGTTGCTTGTGGGCCTTCAACTGGTCTCCTCCTAACCAAAACACGGCCATCACTGGGACCGAGGCAGAACCAGCTTTCATCAGAAAACACAGCAGACCTCCATCCTGCCCTCTAATGAGCTCTCTCGTGACACCACTGAGCTCGCTAATCGCGGAGGTTTGGGGTCGTTGGGATGCACGCTACAGGGCGTGTAGCTCGGAACAATCTTTAAAGTAATCGATTTGTAATAGTTCGCTGTGTGACGGTGGTGCTAACTGCTGCTCAGATTGCTGCTGCAGACGCACTACGATGCGCCAGAGCCATACGCCGAACACGATGCTCTTTTCTCTCGGTAGTACCACGAGGCGATGGTCATCTCGCTAGTGCAGAACTGTAACTCATCGCTGAACACAAGTGACACCGTTCATCTTCAGTTCATGCCTCCCAGTCATGGCACCACTCGTAAAGGAGGCGTCTGTGTTGTGGTGTTAATGGCAACCCACACATAACGTATTTTCCTAGTCTGGCTGTTGCTAGTCTTCGACCAGTGGTGCAGAATGTCACACACTGTTGAGAGGAGTCTATTACTTGCTCTCGGATGGCAGCCACAGATGGGAAGGAATTACGACGTGTTTGCTGCATAATACGGTAATCCTCCCGTACGGTGGTCAGATGTAGTCGATAGGAAACTTGACAAGTGTGCCTGCCCTCACATTCCTGTGCAGTCCAACATCGGACCACTCTCACATCCGAATACTCCATAAATCTACATGTTGTATCATTCGAGTCGGCTGAATGTAGACCCACAATGAGGTCACTTTCGAACTCTGTCAGTTACTGATAACCTTGTCTTACAAGAGTACACGGCATCTCTATGTCCTTCACAGTTATCAGTAAACATCTGTCGCTGTTTTTGCCCCTTATATACCCTACCACGCCTATTAACGCACTTAACAAGAGCAACACGATTGCACACTATGGTCATTCTACCTGTCACATAGAATTGTATCCCTCGTGATTTGTATACCCACTGATTGTGTGTGCGTGTACAAGGTTTCAAGGTTACGCTGACATCTAACCATGTCTTTCGGGTGCTTTACTTTTTGTCAGGCGGTATATTCTAATCTCTGTCTTCCCCTACAGCTTCTATCCTCTACAGCTCCCACAAGTACCATGGAAGTTATTCATTGTTATCCTACAATTCTGTCTCTCCCTCCTGCAAATTTTTTTCACGTGTTTGTCTTGGTACTGCATCTTAGGAGAACCTCCTCATACCTTATCATTCCAACTAATTTTCAACATCCTTCTGTTGCACAAGCACACAAAGCAGAAAAAAATACTACATGTGGTGTCACCGCCAGACACCACACTTGCTAGGTGGTAGCTTTAAATCGGCCGCGGTCCATTAGTACATGTCGGACCCGCGTGTCGCCACTGTCAGTGATCGCAGATCGAGCGCCACCACACGGCAGGTCTAGAGAGACTTACTAGCACTCGCCCCAGTTGTACAGCCGACGTTGCTAGGAAAGGTTCACTGAGAATTACGCTCTCATTTGCCGAGACGATAGTTAGCATAGCCTTCAGCTAAGTCAATTGCTTCGACCTAGCAAGGCGCCATTTATCCTTTGCTATGTATCTAATGAAGCATGTACAGTAACAAGACCAATGTTCACCAATTATGGATTAAAATTAAGTATTCCAGAAGCTACGTACTTTTCTTTATAGCATTCATTAAGTATCCTGTTTCAGACCTCACGCCATCCTGCGTGAGCTTATAGCGTGCATTTCGGCTTCCTCAAACAACACGGTGTTGGAACTTCTGCCGACACATCACTACATGTACAATTAATGCAATGATCTCTGTCATTTTACTTTACTCTATCCATGATACATTTGACGAGCGCACAGGCACACGTAGGTCTTGCAGATGCAGAGAGGAGCTGCAGTGTCTCTGCTCTGCACAGTTTAGTACGCAACAGTTGCTGCAGCCGCTACAGCGCTGCACATTATTATGCTACCAAGCTGACAAATTCTTCTTAGGCATTAATTTTCCACACCCTAGGATGTTCAGTGTGCCAGGAGGCTTGAAAAATTCTAGCCCCTCCCCCCACCCCTCCTCCATCCCCCATATCTTCCTATCTGACCAGTCTTCTTCCTGTACCCCTCTTGGACAGGATTTCTATAATTTCCTCTCTCCAGACATTCACAGTTCAGGATGAATTGCCGTCCAACGCATCACCTGTGATCGCTACTCACATAGGTTCACTGTACATGTCGAACCGATCATCGACTTTACTCTGTATACAAATAAACAAATATGCTGAAATGTTTCAGGCTGGCGTCAGGCAGTCATTTCATTTTTTGTTACCATCATTCATTCTTAGATCATGCAAAAGAGTTTTTTTCCTCAGGTAATGCAAGCTTTTACACTCCCGACTTCGAGTCTCGCTCCCGCAGACAATTTTAATGTCGCAGAAGGTTTCATATCAGCGTACATTCCACTGCAGAGTGAAAAATTTATTCTGAAAAGAAGAAATAAATTAAAAAGTCTTGCGAAATGCGGCAGGTTTTCACTCATCTCGTTATCTGACGTCAAATCTCCTGAACTGTGTGTCTTACAGTGATGAATTTTTGTACGTACATTCACTGGGATTTGTGTATACGGTCTGCAGTATGTGTTGCGAACACAGTTAGCAATAAAGAAGTAACAAACTGAAACATCATGCACGATGCGGCTGTTTTACACGCATCTCAGTGTTTATAGTCATATCTACTGAACAGTGTCGTTCTACGATATAATTTTGCTGGTACATTCAGTGGTATGTGTGAATACGTCTACAAAATGTGTCGGAAATATAGTCAGTAGCGAAGGATTAATAAATTAAAATGCCATGCTTAATGCGGTAGTTTTAATGTGTGAACAGCGAAAATCTAGTAAGCGATAAAACTTTTTCCTTTCGCCATTTTCAGGGGTTGTCAGCGAGAAAATGTTTTCGTAAGGGTTTGAAATTATTTGTAAACCTTGTTGTAAGTCATACTTGTTGTAAGTCACACACACTGGGTGAATAAAGTATAGATATTTACGCGCCATGGGCTGCACTGCATTTACATCCCCAACCGCACTCCTACGATAAGCAGGGGTTCTTTCCTTACGGTAAGTGATATGTACACCAAGCTAAGATGTAGTTGGTCCAAAGGTTTCAGAGTGTGGAGCATACATACACACATACTTACGTACATACATACTTTTTTATAATATGTATGAATTTATTATAATTATGTAGATTACAGGGTTACAACAATGAGCCCCGTTTTTGTTTATAACTGTACTTAAGACAAGATCTCTCATTACAGAGGTTACCGTCTGTTACTTACAGTTAGCAAACGATACTAATTTTAATATGGTAGGACGAAGAAAACTGACTGATCAAATTCGTGGAATACTGACGTAATGTCTTGTAAGACATGTTTAAGACCCGTAACAGTTGTCTGAAGTGAAAGTGACGTAGTATTTGAGAAGGGAGTGAGACAAGGTTGTAACGTATACTCAGTATTATTCAATCTGTACATTGAGTAAGCACTAAAGGAAACCATGAAGAAATTTTGAAATGAAACTAAAGTTTAGGGTGAATAAGTTAAAACTTTCAGGTTTTGCCCACATTGTAACTCTGTCAGATACAACAAGGAAGTGGGAAGAGCAGCTGAACTGAATGAATAGTGCCTTGAAAAGAGATTATAAGATGAATATCATCAAAAGTAAAACACAGGTAATGCGATGCAGTCGAATTTAATCACGAGATACTGATGGAATTAGATTAGGAAACAAACAGTAAACGTAGAAGAAGAGTTTAGCTATTTCGGCAGCAAAACAGTTGGTGATAACAAAAGTAGAAAATACGAGGTGCATTCAAGTTCTAAGGCAGGCTGTTCCAGCTCGTCGCCTCCGTTGTGAGCAGCGGAGCGCTCCCTGCTCCAGGGAGCCGCGTCGCTCGCTGTGACCATTCAAGTGGGCCGGCACGCCGGCACGTGGCACGGCTGGCTGAGGCAGGCGGCAGGGCAAGCGTTTAGATGTGTCAGCTGTGTCTTACAAGAGCGACAACCTCATACTCGTGGTGACATGCTACACCAGGAAATACGATGTTCAGGAAATAAATAAGAAACAACTGTTTTACAAGTAATTGCATACTAAATTTATTGTGCCTCTGTAGCTTGACATTTTCTTTTCATTACAAGATCGGAAATATCAGGCGTCAAAGTGTTCGCAGCGTTAATGCGAAGGAAGGCCTTCATTGTTGCATCCTGAAGAAACGATCGTTCCTTAATTTTTACTCTTTTCATTGCTGAGGAAAGCTGCTCACAACAATACGTAGATCCAAATATGCACATGATCTGAGCGGCATTGTTGTGAAGCTTGGGAAATGTTTCTTGCTGTAATGAACGATACCATCGTGACAAATCCAACGTGTTGTAGTACCTCTCTTTCAACAAAGTTGAATTTTGCAAATCAATAATCTCCAATTGAAGTGACGATGACAAGTCATCGGGGGAAACTGAAAAAAGTGTGCTGAACACCTTATGTTCCATTTCCAAACTAGTGACGTCTCGGAATCGTGTTTCAAACGACGTGATGAGGTGCTTTAACTTTGCTTAGTAATCGCCGAAAGTAGTACCTTCAGGTAGTTTTAAAGAAGCAAAACGATTGAAGATCATTAAACGTCTATTACTCATCTGCCTCTCAAACAAACGTAAATTTTCCATGAACGCTTTGATCTGGTCGTGCATGTCAACGATTAGCTGCCCTTTGCCCTGCAATGACAGATTCAAATTATTCAGATGCATAGTTATATCAGCTAGGAACGCCAGGTCTGATATCCATTTTATATGTTTCAGACAACGCATTTCTTCCCTTTTCATTTCGAGAAAAAGGGATATTTCCTTACTAATGGCAAAGAAAACATCAAGAACTTTTCCCCGACTCAGCCAACGAATTGTACTGTGGTAAGGTATCTCCCCATACTCCACTTCCATGTCTTTCAGGAATCCTTTGAATTGGCGATGATTCATACCGTGACGCCGCACAAAATTCACACACTTCACGACATGTTTCATTACGTCACCTAGCTCTGCTGTTTCAGCACACAGTGCCTCTTGGTGAATAAAACAATGAAGAGTCAAAATGTCTTTCCCAAATTCGTCCCTGAGTTTATTTTTCAAACGAGAAGCAAAACCTTGGTGACGCCCGATCATTTGTGGTGCACCGTCTGTCGCTACAGAATGTAGCAAGTTCATATTGTCCACTGATTCACAAACAGCTTCAAAAATGTCACGAACAGCTTCAAAAATGTCACGCCCTGTTGCGGTGTAATCGAGTGGTACCACATCCAAGAATTCTTCAGTTACTTGCAGCTCCATGGCGACACCACGCACAAAGACTGCAAGCTGAGCACAGTCCGATATGTCGGTGCTTTCCTCAAGCGCTAGCGAAAATGCAACAAAGCTCCCCGCCTTTTTCCTGAGCTGTGTCTCTAAATCCGCTGCCATGTCCAGGATTCGACGAGACATTGTTTGCTTCGACAGGCAAACCCCTTCAATTGCCTGCACCTCCATTGGAAACAAACATTCTGCAACTGCTACCATGCACGATATTACGAGTGGTCCCACCGAAAACGGCTTGCCACTCGTCGCAATGATGTGAGCCACCCTGTAGCTTGCTCGAATTGCAGATTCAGTAGTGTTTTCTCCGCTCTCATTCACCTGAAAATTATAAACGCATTACAGAAGACGAACTATGTTGCTTTTTTTGATACCCTCCGTATTACGAAACCGTTTTTAAACTTACGCCTCCTGGTATGTCGTTCTTAACCCTCGCTTCCAGTTCTCTGCGTGCAACGCCTTCTGCCTGATCGTAGCGCGCTGCGTGAAGACGTGTATAATGTCGTTGAATGTTGTACCTCCTCGCAGAATTAAGTACTTTATGATATACAAGACACTGCGGACGACCATCCGTCTCAATGAATATGAAAGTATCCTCCAATAGAGATACAGAGCTCCCGCGGCTAGTCATAGGTGTCATTGAACACGGATTATTGCGTCAGTTGTGGCTGCATGCGGCCAGGGGGCAGTGAGTTCGCTTTCCCCCTCCACGCGGGCTCCGAGCTGCAGCAGCGAGCGCTCCGGCTCCCTGGAGCTCGGTTGGAACAGCCTGTTCTAAGGCCTCCGATCTTTTTTTTATCTGGACTGGAAAGAGATAGAAACATGCGCATTGTTTTAAAATGAGGCCACGTTCATTGTCAATACGTCCCAGAGATGGAGCACCGTACGGCAGATGGGATTTTACCGCCAGCGGTGAGAATGAGAACTGTTTTAAATACTTAAAATGGCGACGTTTTCCTTACTTGAACAGCGTGCAATCATTCGTTTTCTGAATTTGCGTGGTGTGAAACCAATTGAAATTCATCGACAGTTGAAGGAGACATGTGGTGATGGAGTTATGGATGTGTCGAAAGTGCGTTCGTGGGTGCGACAGTTTAATGAAGGCAGAACATCGTGTGACAACAAACCGAAACAACCTTGGGCTCGCACAAGCCGGTCTGACTACATGATCGAGAAAGTGGAGAGAATTGTTTTGGGGGATCGCCGAATGACTGTTGAACAGATCGCCTCCAGAGTTGGCATTTCTGTGGGTTCTGTGCACACAATCCTGCATGACGACCTGAAAATGCGAAAAGTGTCATCCAGGTGGGTGCCACGAATGCTGACGGACGACCACATGGCTGCCCGTGTGGCATGTTGCCAAGCAATGTTGACACGCAACAACAGCATGAATGGGACTTTCTTTTCGTCGGTTGTGACAATGGATGAGACGTGGATGCCATTTTTCAATCCAGAAACAAAGAGCCAGTCAGCTCAATGGGAGCACACAGATTCACCGCCACCAAAAAAATTTCGGGTAACCGCCAGTGCTGAAAAAATGATGGTGTGCATGTTCTGGGACTGCGAGGGCGTAATCCTTACCCATTGCGTTCCAAAGGGCACTACGGTAACAGGTGCATCCTACGAAAATGTTTTGAAGAACAAATTCCTTCCTGCACTGCAACAAAAACGTCTGGGAAGGGCTGCGCATGTGCTGTTTCACCAAGACAACGTACCCGCACATCGAGCTAACGTTACGCAACAGTTTCTTCGTGACAACAACTTTGAAGTGATTCCTCATGCTCCCTAATCACCTGACCTGGTTCCTAGTGACTTTTGGCTTTTTCCAACAATGAAAGACACTCTCCGTGGCCGCACATTCACCAGCCGTGCTGCTATTGCGTCAGTGATTTTCCAGTGGTCAAAACAGACCCCTAAAAAAGCCTTCGCCGCAGCCATGGAATCATGGCGTCAGCGTTGTGAAAAATGTGTACGTCTGCAGGGCAATTACGTCGAGAAGCAACGCCAGTTTCATCGATTTCGGGTGAGTAGTTAATTAGAAAAAAAAATCGGAGGCCTTAGAACTTGAATGCACCTCGTAAAGGCTGATAGTCGGAAGAAAAGTGTTACTGAAAAACAGAAATTCGTTAACATAACATCTAATATAAACTTAACTGTCAGCAAGTCTCTACTGAAGATATTGGTCTGAAGGGAAGCCTTATACAGAAGAAAATATTTCTGAGAAGAGGACAATAGAAGCTCTTGAAATATAATGCTTCAGAAGAATTCTAAAGCTCCGATGGGTAGACTGAATAACAAATGAAGAGGTACTGAATCGAAATGGGGAAATGATGAGGTACTGAATCGAAATGGGGAAAAAGTTAATAGCACAACTTCAGGAATGAGTTGATATTACATGTACTGAGGCATCTCAGCTCGCCCTTTTTCGCATGATATACTGAGAACTACGGAGAAAGGGCAACAGGCGTATTCCATATTTCTAGATTTCTGCAAATCATTTGACACGGTGCCCCATTGCAAGCTGTGAACGAAGGTACGAGCATATGGAATCTCGTATATAAATGATTTGAATGACAGGGTGTACAGCAATCTGCAGTTTTTTGCTGATGATGCTGTGGTGTACAGTAAGATGTCGAAGTTGAGTGACTGTAGGAAAATACAAGACGACTTAGACAAAATTTCCAGTTAGAGTGATGAACGGCAGCTACTCCTAAATGTGGAAAAATGTAAATAGATGAGTAGGAAGATCAAAACTGTAATGTTCGGATAAAGTATTACTAGTGTCCTGTTTGACACAGTTAAGTTGTTTAAATATCTGGGCATAACATTGCAAAGCGACATGAGGTGGAACGAGCATGTGAGAACTGTGATAGGGAAGGCGAATGGTTTACTTCGGTTTATTGGGAGAAAATCAGGAAACAGTGGATCTTCTGTAAAGGAGACCGCCTATTGGACGCTGGTGCGACCTACTCTTGACTATTGCTCGAGAGTTTGGGAACCAAACCAGTTCGGACTGAAGGAAAACATAGGAAACAGTTCAGAGACGGGCTGCTAGATTTCTCACTGATAGGATCGAACAACATCGAGGTGCTTCGGGGACTCAAATGAGAATCCTCAGAGCGAAGGCAACGTTCATTTCGAGAAACACTATTGAGAAAATTTAGAGAACCGGCATTTGAAGCTGACTGCCGAACGATTCTACTGCCGCAAACACGCATTACGCGTAAGGACCACGAAGATTAGGTACGAGAAATCAAAGCTCATAAGGAGGTATACAGACTGTCGTTTTTCCCTCGCTCTATTTGCGAGTGGAAAAGGAAAGGAACTGACAACTAGTGATACAGGGCACCCACCGCCACGCGCCGTACGGTGGTTTGCGGAGTATGTAGATGTAGATGTAGATGTAGATGTAGATGGTAATTTCAGAAAGTGTGTGTGCCTGGGTAGAGGGAGGGGTAAAAACTGTAGAAAGTAGAGGGAGGTTGGTTGTTTGGTTTGGAGTGAAAGGGACTAAACTGCCAGATCATCAGTCCCTTCATGCGTTAAGTGGCAAACCAGGAGTGGTCGTCGAAGGAATGAGGTGAAAGGCAAATCCTGGAAAGTCTAGGTGTAACTAAAACAATAAAAAATAGAGATAAAAGCCGAGAAAAAAGACAGCACAAACAAGTCGTCAAACGATCAGTCAAGAGAAGACACTAAAATCAAGAAATGGAAAAGAATAAAGGGAATAAAAAGGTGGAAATGATAGAGGCCAGGCTGGGACACCGAGCAAGAACCGACAAGGGACTCCTGGGAGGAGGAGGGGGGGGGGGGGGGAGGAACAGGAAATGGGTGCGCCACCAATCCCTCAGGTGGCCACTGAGGCCAAAAAGCCGTACCTTATACAGATGGATAGAAAGCACCTTCGCAGGCAAAACGTAATACCAGATCAGCCACTTTGGCGTCGTCTGCTTGCACCAGACGTAGCTTGCGAGGAAGATTAAGATGCCGCCTCAAAGCAGCCGAATTAGAGCGGTCTAAGAATAAGTGGACCACCGTCAGGCGGGCTCCTCATCGGCAGTGAAGTGGATCTTCACGTCGAAGAATGTGTCCAAGTAGAGGGAGACCTAGGCTTGACTGCAATAAGCTGGTTCATGTGATTGTGGGCTACAGTAGTAGTGCACGAATGAAGAGGCTTGAACAGGATACCATTAAGTGGACAGGTACATCAAACTGACGGGAAGCCATCAAGTGAAACAGAAGTGATATCTGCGATTCCGCAGGGAAGTGCTACAGGCCTTCTCCTGTTCCTAATCTATAAAAATGACTAGGAGATAACTTGATCATCTCCCTTAGATTGTTTGCTGATGATGAGGTCGTGTAATGTCTACTAAAGTCATCATAAGATCAAAACGATTTGCAAAGTGGCAATTGACCGTAAACAATAAGTGTGAGGTACCCTCACATGAGATCTCGGCCCACTAAAAAAAATGTTAAATATCCGTTACTACCAACGGCCTTGCCGCTGTGGTAACACGAGATAACCGAAGTTAAGCGCTGTCGGGGCTTGGCTAGCACTAGCGCTGTTGGCAAGTGGGGTACACTCAGTCCTTGTGGGGCCAGTTGAGGAGCTACTAGATTGAGAAGTAGCGGCTCGAGTCACGAGAGCTGACAATGGGCAGGAAAGCGGTGTACTGACCACATGCCCCTCCATATCCACATGCAGTGACGCCTATCACCTGAGGATGACACGGCGGAGGGTCCGTACCGTTGGGATTTCCGAAGCCTGGTAGGACGGAGATTTAGTTTTAGTTGTAAGTATCAATTACACGATAAATATCACAAATTTAAGAGTTGAGGATCCAACTAAACATCTAGGGATTACAATTACAAAAAACTTAAATTCGAACCATCAAAAAAAAAAAAATGTTGTGAGGAAGACGAAGCAAATAGTGCTTTTTATTGACAGAAGTATAAGAAGATGAAACGGATGAAACAAATCTACTAATGAGGCTACCTAAACTATTCGTTTCCGTCCTCTTACGGAGAACAGTTGAATGGTATGGGATCCTTTCCAGATAGAGTTGACGTAGGACATGGAGGAAGGTCAAAGAAGGACAGGTGAGAATGCCACGGATGATATATGTGAGAGAGGATGGAAATCTTTAAAGAAAAAAAAAAGATGTGTTTCATTATTCGAGATATTTTCACCAAATTTCAATCACAAATTTTCTCCACAGAATGCTAAAATATTTCGTTGGCTCTCTCACCAACACAGGTTGAAATAATTATCGTAAAAAATTAAGGGAAATCAGAAGTCTCACGAAAAGATTTTTCCGTGTGCTATTCGAGAGCGGAATGGTTGAGAAATAGTCTAAAAGTGGTTCTATAATCAGTCTGCCAAGCACTTAAGTATGAACTACAGAGTAATTATGCAACAGAGATGTAGGGGGCCATATTTCATACCGAAGTCCTTGGCGGAAAGGATCCACACATTCGCAGTTAACTAGCAAACAGCTTGTTCGCAGACCCATGTTTACTGCAAAATTTTCGCTTCATTATCGCTTACGAGTACTTTTACTCATATCAGTTTTCGCTTTTATTTTGACACACCTTCTTTACAAAAACTTTACAGATCTGATCGTATATTACACGTACTGTGTGTTGGCATGTATTTGATACCCACGTGCAAAATGAAAAGCGCACACCTCTGGCGAAGTGAGTCAGAAATATCATGTTTGGGTAATGTGTTGATATAAGGCAGTTATTTCAATAGTTTAGCCGTGCTGCAGATGAAACAGAAATCACGTACTCAGCTCATAATAATAGTATTGGACTTACTGAGAAAGTCGTCTACCATCTGGAACATCGGACTGGATTCCTTGACGTTTTAGATATGCTAAGGTTGCGTTTACGAAAGAATAAATCATTCATTTAGCTGAATTTCTGAAAAGTGATAATGTAGGGCCATGGATAGCTGGGTGGACATCGCCGTTCAGTGACTTCTCAGTCGTGTGTCGATGTTGATGCCAGTGGCCCAATAGTTCTCCTTGTTCGGCGTCCTGGTTCTAAGGATAACGTCCGCAGCTCGTGGTCGTGCGGTAGCGTTCTCGCTTCCCGCGCCCGGGTTCCCGGGTTCGATTCCCGGCGGGGTTAGGGATTTTCTCTGCCTCGTGATGACTGGGTCTTGTGTGATGTCCTTAGGTTAGTTATGTTTTAAGTAGTTCTAAGTTCTAGGGGACTGATGACCATAGATGTTAAGTCCCATAGTGCTCAGAACAGTCCGGCTTTCGCCGCCGTGCAGTACGGACGTGTTGTTATTTCCGCCTGCGGAGCGCGCGCGCTCGCTGTTGTTTACATTTCAGCGGCCGTCACTTACGTGTCGCTTACGTGCACTAGAATCATGGCCAACCGTTTTCGAAAATCAACTTTACGTTTCAACTTCTGCAACGACTACGCACGACCAAAGGCCTTGGAAGTGGAACGCTTCCTACGCGACGTTGCTAAGATCCCAGCTTCTGACATCTTGGGCATCCATTTGTCCATATTAAGCAGTACTGTGTACGTCAAAGTCGTCAATGACGCGGTATGTGAAAGAATACTTCGTGACACCAACCATGGATTACGCTTTTGCCACGCCGACGGCAATGTCGGAGCGGTCACTGTCGACCATGCCGGCTTAGGAATGCGCACCATACGAGTTTTCGAACTCCCGTTCGAGCTTCCAGCGGAAGACGTTATCGCGGCTTTCCGCCCCTATGGCACTGTACATGGCCACACTTCCGAACGCTGGGCGCAATTCCAAACGTACCCCGTTCTTAACGGTGTACGGCAGATCACCATCGACCTCCATCGCCACGTGCCATCTTACCTGCAAATTAGCGGGTGCCGCGCGGTTGTCATATACGACGGCCAACCCAAGACCTGTTCCGGGTGCGGCAAAGAAGGCCACCTCAGATCTGAGTGTCTTCAGCGACGAATCACCCAATTGCCAGCCGCTACCGTGGCACCTCCGGCTCCGACGACGGTTTTACCGGTCACCTACGCCTCGGCGCTCTCTTCCCCCCCCCCCCCCCCCCCCCACACCGGCCGCCGCCCATCGGACAATGCACCGGTGACCCTTCCAGCTGCTACGGATACCGCTGGGGCCGACGCGTCGCGCTCAAAGCCTGACGCTACTCCGTCGCCACTACCAACAGCGACGACTTCCGACACTCACCCGCCTGAACATATGGACGCCCCTTCATTTGACGTTCCCGCGGCGGCCTTCCTCTCAGAGCGACGCGACTCCCTCCCGTCTTCCGACACGGAGGGGCGAACCCGCAAGGCGCAAGAGGAGGCGCCGTACGGTCTCGGAACGAGACGGATCACCACCCCCCGATGCTCCAGAGGCCGTCCGACCCGACGAGGCCTCGGAGAACCTACACGACGATACGCATGACGACAACATGACGCCGACTGTGGATACGTCGATGCCTACTCTACTGGCTCGCTCAGGTGCTCCTGAACCAATGGACTCCACAGATGCGACTGTCGCCGAGACGTCCTCTGCCCCTACGACCGAAGTGAAACGTACGACAACGCCTTCAATGGTGTGGAGTGAGGACGTCGATGAGGACCCGGACCACACGCTGGGGACAGAGTTACCCCAGACGGAAGCATCGTTACGCCGCTGATAACGCCGTCGGGTGGCGTACGGCACGACTCACCGTTGCCTCGTCCCTCTTCATCCTCCGCCGGTGGAGTTCCCCTCCACGGCGGGGTACGGCTCCAAACCTACCGAATAGCGACGATCAACACTAACACCATTAGCTCACCCGTGAAACTTCAACTGCTGCGAGAGATGATATGGGCGTCGGACGTCGATATCGCACTACTACAGGAAGTACACCTGGCCACACTTCCAGACGTCGCGGGATATAACACTTATCCTTCTCCTGGTGACCAACTGGGACGCGGCGTAGCCATCTACGCCAGAGAAGGCATTCCAGTGGCCGATATCACATACCTTCCATTTGCCAGAGGCATGGCCGTTACCGTCATGGGGACCCGTATCGTCAGCATTTACGCTCCGTCAGGCTCCACCCGCAGACGCGACAGGGCACTCTTCTATTCAGAAGACATCGCTCCTTTGTTTCTTGGACGCTGCGACCATTACTTGCTTGGGGGTGATTTTAATTGTGTCTTGCACCCTAAAGATCAAGTGCCCCACTACAACACCTGTCAAGAACTGCGTCTTGTCGTCCGAGATCTGTTGCTCCGCGACACTTGGGAAGTTCGGCACGGCGACGCGCCTGGACATACTTACCAGACGAGTCACTCCGCGAGCCGCCTTGATAGAATTTACGTCTCTCGGGAACTCACGCCTGCAGTCCAAAGTGCAGAACTTTGGCCCCTGGCCTTTTCGGACCACTGTGCCTACATCTGCACCATTCTCTTCCCCAAGCAAGTGGTCTGGCGTAGTCGTGCACTGTGGAAGCTAAACACCTCCCATCTTCATGATCCCGAATGTCTTCAACGTGTTACCGAGACATGGGCCACCTGTGAACGTCGCTTACCTAAATACGGTACGACCTTGACCTGGTGGCTAGAATGTGCCAAACCTGCCATTCGACGTACATTGATTCAGTATGGAAAGGAAGTTGCTATGTGGCGCCGGCACACTACCGACTATTTCTACGCCGTTCTCCGCGACCTGGACGCCCAACCGCCCACCCCCGACACCCAGAGGGAACGCAGCAGGATTAAGGCGCAAATTGTAACTTTGACACGCCGTAGACTGCAGGGGGCTATGGTGCGAACCCGACGTCAAGATTCGGCGGAACAAGAACATCCGACCATGCATCATATCGCCTCCGATAGGAAACATCGACGACGACAACTCATCACCGAGATCACCACCTGTCGCGGCCAGCACGTCACTTGCCAGGCCGAAATCGTCAGTGCCTTTGTCGACCACTACCGCACAATGTACCAGGAGGAGACTACCAACAACCACCCTGAGGAGTCTGTGTTACCACACGTAACTCGCACCCTCACCAGCGACGAAGCGGACGAGCTGATGGAGCCCATTATGCGTGACGAAATCCACGATGCAATCAAAAAAGGTGCTCTGAATAAGTCACCTGGTGTCGACGGATTGCCGATAGAATTTTATCGCACTTTCTTCACACTAATGGCGTCACGGTGGACAACGATGTTTAATGAACTGCTGACGATGGGGAACGCCGTACCGCCGTCCTTCGTCACGGGAATTATTATACCCATCCACAAACCGACACCAGGTGTGACGACAGCACATTACCGTCCCCTGACTCTGCTTAACGCAGACTGTAAAATTTTTACACGCCTACTGGCAACGCGATGCCGCAAGATCCTGCCTAGCATTCTATCCCCGGAACAGACAACTCCGGGCGGCTCAGTTAATATACAAACGGCCACAGGAGAATGTCGCGATTTAATTGCACTGGCAGCGGCGTGCAGACTCCGCGCAGCAGTGGTTGCCATTGATTTTGACAGCGCATTCGACAAATTGCGGCATCTTTTTCTGTTCTCAGTGATGAACCGCATGGGTTTTCCACCAACCTTTATCGACGTGATCCGGCGCCTGTACGGCACCGCCGAATCTCTGATTCAGGTTAACGGCCGTGTGGCGGGACCAGTGGCGATCCGGCGTTCCGTACGGCAAGGCTGCCCACTTTCGACCCTACTGTATGCCATAAGCCTGGAGCCACTCATCGGGAGTCTGCCGAGCCACCTTTCTGGTCTCACTTTGCGACAGCACAGTTTTCGATGTCGTGCGTATGCGGACGACCTCCTCCTCTTGATCCGCTCACGGAGTGAAACACACACGGTACTTGATTTGATATCAACGTGCGGCACTGCAGCGGGCAGTAACATGAATGTGGCTAAATCCGCGGCGATGCCCATTGGACGCGGCCTCTCACACGACGACTTAGCACCTCTCCCGTGTGTACAACAACTACGATACCTTGGTATCATTTTCACCTCCACCGTGCGCCGCTCCGCTGCCATCAATTTTCGGCGTGCACTCCAAACTATCCGCACGACGGTGCGACAAAATCTTCTCCGACGACTCGATTCTTTACAACGTGTCCAATACCTCAATCAACATGTGGCGGCCAGAATGGTCCACATCGCACGGGTCCTCCCGCTGCCATCAACTATTGGACGCAGCCTCCAGGCTGCCCTCGGATACTTCCTTACGGCCGGTACGATCTTTAAGGTCCGCTGCGACACGCTCACCCTTCCCCCGCGAGCAGGAGGCCTCGGCCTTGTCAATGTGCGACTCCGAGCGGCGTCCTTGTACATGTCCACCATGCACAAGCAGTGGCACGGGGGCACCTCCCTTACGCGCAGCTTGCTGGAAATTCTTGTGCCCGCGACCATAACACCACCAGTACCAGTCGGACACATCAAGCACCATTTGACCCACATTTCTGATTTCATCGTCGACTTCAGTTATGCTCACACGCACTTACCGACCACGCGTTCTCCTCGACCTAAAGATTTTTACACCCCACTCCTTCGTTCCATATCCAGCAACAATATCGAACTGAGACATCCGTCCACGCGGTGGCCAACGGTTTGGCGTCACATCCACCAGCCTTTTCTTCCCTCCAACGTCCGGGCAACATGGTACCAAGTCGCAAATGAAAAATTCGCCACAAACCATCGCCTTCACGCCATCGGACTACAGGACTCTCCACTTTGTTCCATTTGCCACCTCGTGGATGACGATGTCCACCAACTGACTTGTGCTGCCACCAGTGACGTCTGGAAACTTGCCCGACAGTTTGTTGCCTGTTACCTCCGCGTTCCGCCGGACTCGATTGACCCACGGACTTTTTTCCATCCTGAGAATTCTTATTTCCCCGCCTCCAAAAATCATGCGATTGTATGGGTCAAGGGGTGGACGATCACCTACATGTATAATGGTGGCGACAAATCACGCCTTGATTTCTGGCAGTACTTACAAACCGCCCACAGTGAAGTTGAACAGCGACCGTGCTACCGCGCCTTCTTCGCCAACTACCTACATGCGATCTTTACTTCACCCCCGCTCAGTTGGATGGTGCCACACGCCGACAGCACTCCCGCCCCCCCTGCTGACATGTGAGACTCCCCGCGCTACTTTCTACATTTGTAACCCACAGTGGAGTAGGCGCATGGACACGCGCCTCCTTTCTTCAATGCACTACCCCAGACAACACTGGTCTTTCCCTCACTCCACTGTATATTGCTTCACACCTCTTAGATTACATCAGAATTATTATTCTTTTTTTCCCTACACCTTGTTCATAAAAAAAAAATCCTCGCCTTGTACGAGTATATTGTCTTGTGTTATTTTCGCCGGAAGGATGGCATTTCTGTTGTATTTAAGTTTGTACCAAAAAAAAACAAAAAAAAATAAAAATAAAAAAACAAAAAAAAATGGTCCCGTGGTTAGCGTGAGCAGCTGCGGAACGAGAGGTCCTAGGTTCAAGTCTTCCTTCGAGTGCAAAAAAAAAAAAAAAAAGAGCCATTTGAACCATTTTTTCTAAGGATATCGCCGTCATATTCACGCCAGACCCTCCACATTGTTGATCACAAAGTGCACGCAGCACAAATTAGGATCAGAGTAGTAGCTGGAACAGTCAGCGACCATTCGGAAACTGAGTTACACCGACTCTGCCGTTCGCCTCGCTTCCTGCTATATCTCGTCGTCGTGCAGCTCGTTTCCAATGATGTAGCGAAAGACGTAATTGGAGGGATAAATGGCACGAAGTTGTATTTGGTGATGAGATCATATTCTGCTTCGGCGTCACCGATAACAATGACTCGCGAGTTTCTCGCCGTCCATAAGAACGGAAATTTCCGGGTGTATCAGGCAGCGAAATATAGGATCAATGCCGCCCATCATTGTGTGTTATAATCGAACACATTTGGTGCGTAAACACAAAAATGTGCAAGATACACCTAGAGCGTCGTGGCGTCCCTACAACTACAAATAGGACAATGCCCATGCTCACGTTTCTCATGTTTCTCAAAGTGTTCACCAAGATGTTCGTCAGCTTCCTTGCTGAACACAATGACTGTTCCCCAGTGAAGAGCCGAGAGTGTCTAGCACTGACTGCATTACTAGTGCAAACATTGACACAGTGTCTATCAACATGACTTAATGACGACGTTCGATGACCATCACAAGACCTGTGCGATCTATAAATGGTCATCACAACAGCAGCCTGCGAAAACGCTGGAGAATTTCATCGGAAGCTTGAAATACCACTCAGATTTGACGCGAAAAGTAAACCGAGTACGTCTTTTATAACATTATACAACAATTACGTCAGCAGAAGTAATACGGAATGTTGCCTCAGGAGGTGATTTTATTGTGATTACAAAAACGTTGTGCTAATATTTTTTCCACGTTTTCTACATTTACTGGAATATTATCCGTAGAGTGTAAAGTATTGGGTGCACACTCAAAGCAAATTTCCGAGTACTCAAGTATAAACGCTTAATGAGCGATTTGTTCTCCCCATCTGTGTTCGCAGTAATTGCTACGTCACTGATAGGAGTACGGCGAACACCGGGACGATCTTCCTTGCATATCAAGCACACAATTGCTGAACGTGTGTTGTATACATCCGCCTCTTTACTTTACGTTACTTCGTAACTCTAATGAACGATCCAAGCGAACGTTGAACCATATAGGTCTGAGGAGCTTTAAATTTAGGTTATATTTTAAATACAAATCTACAACGGATTTTAAAACATATTTTTTGTATGAAGTAGAAACGTTAGCCAGTACTGCAGTTTAACGTATAATCTTTCTGTTATATAGCCACAAGCATCAGTCAGTCTCAGTCAGAGCTGTTAACATCTGTCACGACTAAACTATTGACTAAATTAGTATATCAAAGGGATATGCCATTGAAGAGGTACTTTAAATATCATTTACGCTTTAGGAAAAGTAAATGTTTCGAAAAGCCCTCGTTAGATCTCTTAGTTGAAGTGATAGTTGCCAAACCCGTGTTATTTATATGTTTACATCTGGACGTAGAGCGAGGTGATCCTATGATCAACACTCCTTCTTCTGTTTTGAGTGGGGCTCAAGCAGCTGTGGTACTATGCTGAAAAAGTTTCCGTCTGATCCATCAGAATCTCTCGAGATGAATGATACTTTGAACAAACGGTTGCAGCTTGACTTTTTTTTCCCTAACCTGTCTGATGCGATTTGTACCCGAATGCAAGAATCTCGAATCTACAGAGTGTTAATCTCCAAACTTTCATCTTTCTTACTCCTGGAAGATGTTTTTCTAAGGTAGCTTGCAATGAACTATTTAGTAACATGAGAACTACGTAGAGAAAATAAAAATGTTATTAAATCAACTAATGAAGGGAAGGGTCTATATACAAGTAAAAACTCATAATGAAGAGACACTACTCTCTGGCTGGAGGTATGAAAAATTTCAGATAATTTTTAATTAGATAAACACAACACATAATGAAGCATTGGAAGTCGTGAAAAGCGAAACGCATCTCAGAAGACAATAAAAATCTTGGAGAGACCAAAGCGGGAAGCCTTTTGTTCCACACGACAAATAAAACAACATGAACTGTCAAAGGAAAATGGCATCCTGGAACTGATGCTAAAGACTTCCTTCAGAAAAGAATCTACTGGTCTTACATATTTTACTGAAGCTAAAAATTACATGTCTGGAATATGAACAAGAAAGTACTTGAGAAGAGATGGTCGGATGTTTCTGCAATGTTCTATCATAGAGGACGTCTAAAAATTTAGCAAACTAATAAAACATCACATGAAATGTTCATCAGATTAAATGTGAATGATAACAGAATGAAAACGAAACTTATAGAGCATATCCCGAAGTACATGATTTATTTATTAAAGGAAAGGAGATTTGTGTGGCAGAAACGAACATATAATTCCGATTATTATGAACTATGTTTCCAGAATACAAGCAGTATAGGACAGAAATAAATGGTGATTCGTAGAAAAAAGGTCGAAAATTTAACTGTAACTGAGTTATGAAACAGAAAATTACATCTGAAGGCACGAAAATCGCTACTAAAGGTAAAAACATTAATATATTTACAGCCGCAGGAACTATCGTCTGATTCTGTGAAGAATGCCAACACTTCTCGAATTTCCTCTGCAGGTATTGACATAGCTCCCACAATAGCTCACCTTGAGGTTGAATATACGTATACACGTGTGCACATTCATGGTAGAAAGATAGCGGTAGTAGAACGATACCGAAACATAAATGTGTTCAACAAACATTACTCATAATGTCATGTAATTCTCTTGTGTCCCTGCATAGGCACATTCTGAGTACATCAGTAAGGCATGTAACTGACGGTGACTATAAAAGACATTTAATCGAGTCAAATCTTGTGAGATTCAGTAAACACTTGGTGAATAACATTTCTTCCAGAACGGAAGTCAGCTTTGTAACACGGGGAAGTACAACACAAGCGAACTCGGAAATGTATCTGACGAGTCGAAATTCTTATCATGCCTTACAAGTGCTTCTGGTATGTTTGCAGACGGATGAAGGCGAGGCCACCGGTACAGTCTTGTTTGGAGACGTAGTCAACCGTGTAATACATTCCGCGTAACCCCTACCCGTTATCTGCTCTGCGGGAGCGAAACAACTACTGTAAATTACTCACGGTACTGGGTTTTTACACTTATACTCTACATCGAATTTTTTCGTTACAGGGAAAAGTGGTGTATGCTCCTTATTTGGTGATTCTATCAGATCTAGTCAGTGTACGCACTTTTTAAAGAATTTTATTACTGTGTACGTTGACATTTGCAGGCTTCGGAACAAAACCGATAAACGAAGGTAAAGGCCGGTTTATCGAAAACACTGCTTGGAAGCTCCGTCAAAATAAATATGCAAAATCTGAGTATTTTTTTAGTTTGATCAATTATCTATTTTTTAAATTTGCATTAAGTTCTAGGAGAAAAGTCTTTCCGAAAGTTACTACGAACAAAACAGAAGACTATCAGCTGGCTATGTCCTGTTATTAGTCACAAGACTCGACTGGAAACATCTTTTAGTCATCTAGTTTACAGGTATTACGTGCATGCTTATCTGAGAAAGTTATTTTGTTGGTAGCTTATCTGTATGTAGTGAAAATTTTACACGAAAATAAAGTAATTATTCGAAGAGATGGTACTGGTTATAAAGTAATATTAGTAACGGATACTAACCTTTCTTCCGACAGAGCAACGAATGTTTGACGGTCTTATAAATGCTTCTGCAGTACATTTAGCTGCAGTCAAATTCCAACGACAGCAGAATGGCTTTAATAAAGAAGAGGTACTATCCATTCGGCGTCTACATTTCATTACGAAAAAATAAGCCTTTCGAATTTAAGTAAAAAGTAAAATAATAGGGATTTCTTGCAATAAGCAGCTTACATCAAACACATCATTATTAATATGGCATATTTCGAATATAACAGGAATCACGTCGTTGACATCCGTTCAGAAACTACGCAGAAGGCTTTATTAAGCGTCACTATGTTACCAATATGCCGTCAGAAATTTCCTGACATTTCACTATTAAATTTCTCCATTTCGTAGTTCTCTTGACAACGTCTAATAGAGCCAAAAGAAAACGTTTCGAAAGGAATTCCACCAATGTTATAACTGAAATCTGTATTGCGCTTGAAAAGATTAGAGTTAAGGTTCTCTATTTCGTGTTTCTCTTGGCAGTATCTAATAGAGCAAAAACAAAATGTTTCGAGAGGAATTCCAGCAGTGCTATAACTGAAATCTGTGTTACGTTTGCGCAGATTGTCGTCTCCCTTGAAGGTTGTACTTTAACTGTGTTACTGAATCTCGTTTCATCCTAAATGACGCTACATTCAGTGAGACTTCCCAGTATAGTTTTCTGCAGAAATACACCATTTAACTTAGCGTTTGTAAAGACGTTTTGTTAAAATGTCACTGTTATACGTTCACAAGCATTCCAATATGAATCGCCCTTTTTTACAAACATATTTTTGTGGAAAATCAAGGGCGGAAACATTAAAGACTGCAATGGGAATTGCACTGTTATATGCAGAGTAAAGTGGATACGTGGAAAGAGTACATCAAAAACCTCTATGAGGGGAGGAACTGTCTGACGACGTGATTGAAGAAGACTTTGGAGTCGATATGGAAGAAATAGGGCTCCCATTATTAAAATCAGAATTGAAAAGAGCTATGCAAGACTTGAGATTAAGTAAGGCAGAAGGGATAGATAAACTTCAACCGGTATTTCTAAGATTATTGGGAGCGACCAAACGACTGTTCAAGTAGAACCTATGAGACTGGCGAAATACCATCAGACTTCCAGAAAAGTATCATCCACACAGTTTCGAAGATAACAAAGGTATACAAGTGTGAAAACTATCGCATACTCAACTTAACAGCTTATGCATCCAAGTTGCTGACAAGAATAATATGCAGAAGAATGGAAAAGAAAACTGAGGATGTGTTAGATGATGATCACTTTGGCTTTAGGAAAGGTTAAAGCACGACACAGTCCTTAAGTTGTGCTTGATAATGAAAGCAAGACGGAGGAAAAATCAAGCCATATTTAAAGGATTTTTCGACATTGAAAAAGTGTGCGACTAGGGTAAAATGGTGCAAGCTGCTCGAAATTCTGAGAAAAATAGGAGTAAACTATAAGGAAAGGCTGGTAACACACAAGATGTACACGAAGCAATAGGAAACAACAACATTGGAAGTCCGGGTGGTCGGATTAAAAAGGGTGTAAGACAGGGATGCAGTCATTGTGTTTTTCGAAGAGATCCGACTTGAGCAAAACACATTTTTTTTTTCTTTTCTTCCATTAGTCTGGCATGTTTCGCTGAAGTTTCAGCATCATCAACGGGCTTCTATTTTCTTTCTATTAAACAACACTGAAAATTCTCTTTACTACTTGTACTCATATGAATTCGAGTTTTTTAGGAAGTATTTGCAAATATGGAAAACAGACAAAGTTCTGTGTAAATACTTTTTTACTACTTGCTGAAGTTATCCTGATTTATAATGTTTTGCGTTACAGTTGTTTCCCTTTCACAGTTATCATCTACATACAGAACTTAATGTGGAGAAGCTATTTACTTGAAATTTTACGACTGGGAATGTAGTGGTTAGGCCAGATATTACTTAATTCTATGTGGAAGATCGTGTGTGTGTGTGTGTGTGTGTGTGTGTGTGTGTGTCTGTGTGTGTGTGTGTGTGTGTGTGTGTGTGTGTGGTTGAGTAGGTAAGACGTATGGGTATTATTTAATTGCGTCAGTGTATGTGTGTGTAAGTGGGTGAAAGTTTGTGGATTTCGTTTAATTATTTATTTATTTTGTTAGTTAGTTTGTTCATGTGTGTGTGTGTGTTTATGGCTTGGTCTTGACTGATGGTTCTTTGAGGGCACAGAATGGCTCTAAGCACTATGGGACTTAACATCTGAGGTCATCAGTCCCCTAGACTTAGAACTACTTAAATCTAACTGACATAAGGACATCACACACACCCATGCCCGAGGCAGGATTCGAACCTGCGACCGTAGCAGCAGCGCGGTTCCGGACTGTAGTGCCTAGAACCGCTGGGCCACAGTGGCCGACGCAGAGAGCGGGGTTCCCTTACAGAGAGTTATGTGTTCGTTTATTATTTGTTTTCCTTCGACTGTGAATTTTATATTTGGTAGTTTTCTTCAATTATTAGTGTTTGTGGGGGGTTGTTGCTGCACTTGAGAATTTCCAATTCGATTTTGATGTCTGGTGAGCTGAGTTTCATGCCCGTAAGATATTCAGCAAATGCAGAATGTCAGCCGTTACTTTTTAATGCTTTTCTGTGTTCTGTGTACGTAGTATTAAAGCTTCTGCTTGTCTGTCCAATATAAAATGATTTGCAGTCCTGGTATATCAGCTGGAAAATGTCAGATCTGTTTGTCCGTGTTTGTAATGGTTGTCCTTACTTTTCTCTGTATTGAGTGCTCTGTTCTGTAGGCTATTTTTAGTGCTTGCTTTTTTAATATGTTGGCAATCCTGTGGGCTGCTTTCTTGTTGTAAGTGAGACTGTATCACTTTCTTGTTGTTGTGGGTGTTCCTTATTTGTTTATGTTCTGCGTGTTTACGTTTTCTGTGGCTGTGATCTGTGTGTCTGTGTTTGTATGTTGCCAATGAACTGTTTGTTTTTGCTTTAATTTTGTGATTTCTTTCGCTTGCCATATCTTGCCTTCTCGGCCTGATTTCAGTGTCGTTATCTTTGTGTACTCTATTTATGATTCCAAAACAATGACAATTTCTTCTTCTAACAATAAAATAATGATTCTTTGCCAATAATTTTTCTTTGGGCCTTGAGAGAAAAATTGTGCTACTATAAATAAACGTAGCTTTTCATATTAATTTAAAGTCCTCTTCTGCTATGACAATCACTTTTTCCTTTCATTAAAATAAAACTATGTGCTGAGCTAGGCTCAAATTCCCCTTTTTGTCGGTAAAATATTACTTTATTCAAGTATATCTTCTTCCTTGGATCTTAAATTTATAATAATAAATAACATAAATTTCTTTTTCTGATAAGGCTCAGAACGACCGTATACATAAAGTACGCCTACATAATAGCCAAAGTAACATTTGTGTTCTTAATAGTTATTTCATGATCCATTTATTTGGAATTACAGCTCTTCTGTATATGCACTTGTGGAAGATACACAGTACTTCGAATGGTTCCTGGGTTATCGAAGTGAGAAAGAGTGATTCCTAGGACGTTTTGACAAAATTTTCTGTAGCTTCTCCCAGAAGTAAGCCTTTGTTCTCTTTATATAAACACAGTGTCCCAATAGCGGGAAACGGTTTATAATCTATTCGTAATATGTGATTTATACTAATCACATGTTCCGCAGTTCTACTGATTATTGCCAGTTTCTTTCGGGTCCGTTTCCATATTTATGTTTGGTTCCTATGTTCGAATACGTGATCTAACTGTCCACCGTTTGGCAACTTCCACAGTTCAGCGTTGATCTCTGTTTCATTTTGAGCAGTTTTTCTCCAGTCGGTAAGACGTCGTTTACTACAATGTACCAAATTGAATTTTTGATGAAACTGTCGGGTTACTGATGTTTTGCCAGATATTTGTCTCGTTGTTCGTGGGTTACCTTTTGATAATGGGATTTGGGCAATTACCGTGAGTGTAGTACATATGTTGATAGTGTTGGTGTGACTCAGGCTCGTTAACTTAGCATTAGTGAGTTCAGTGTAATACCTTCTCGTGTAATCCAAATTTGTATTTATATGGCCCACATTTTCTGGGTCGAGACAAGTGAATAATTTGTTCATCATCAAATTCGGATAACTTTCAATTGTTTTTAACGGTCTGTTATTGAACAACGCAGTGCATTGTGCTCGTATGTTCCGCAGTCAAAATACTATTTTGTCACAGTGTAGATGTGCCGTGTGGAAAGGGGTCTTAAAATATGCTGCCTCTCCATATATACCACCGGGTGCTTCCTGTTACTCTACGCATAATGTCACTGGGTATAGGCAACGTTGTTGTTATACGGCTGACCATTACTGTGTATATAGGTGTTTGAGTGCGATCTTCTGCAGGCGTTCTAATTCTCTGACCTTGTGTTCGTTCATTGCTGTTTGGATGAAGTTGAGTCTTTTCTGCCAGTTTGATATTAGCAGGCCATTCGGATTAGCTGTTTTGTGCTTTCTGTTGTTTGCAACCACGTGTCCTGCATGTAGTCCTCGTGTGATCCCGGTAGGAGAAGCTGAGATTTCTGATGGTTTATAACAGCACGAGACGCACTGGTATAGTCTTGTAGGATCCGTTGTTGTTAATGATGATACTGATGTCATCCGCATATGCGTGACATACGGACTTGGTAATCAGGGTTTGTAGGCCATGTAACTTTTCATTTAAATTTTTCAGCAGTCGTTCCTCTGTGACTGCCTAAAGAGTTGCAGATAGTGGGCAACCCTGTCGTATGGCTCTTTTGACCGGTAGTGGTCAAGTTATTTGATCATTTATTTTGAAAACTGAGTAAATGTCTGAAATTCATTGTCTTACGTTACTAACGACCATATCCTCATATCCCACTATGCGTATTACACTGAGTAAATTATCGTGACGAACTCTGTTGTATCCTTTGACAAAATCGATAAAAGCTAATGTTACCTTTTCGTTGCTGGCCCATATTAGGAATTTTATGCCCCGAAATTCAGCTAAGATATTCAACATGGAAAAGGAAATGAAATGATCGTATGGCATTATTGGCCGGCAGGCCCCATCCGGGGGAGTTCGGCCGCAGAGTGCAAGTCTTATTTCAGTCGACGCCACATTGGGCGACTTGCGTGCCGTTGATGAGGGTGAAATGATGATGAGGACAACACAACACCCAGTCCACGAGCGGAGAATATCTCCAAACCGGCCGGGAATCGAACCCGTGGCCGCTGCATGGGAGGCAAGCAAGTTACCATTCAGCTAAGCAGGCGGACATTCAACATGGAGATTCATTTGATCGCACTTATTTGATACCGACTGAGTATCTGGGGAGAATTACTTTTGTCCAT
This sequence comes from Schistocerca nitens, assembly GCF_023898315.1. NCBI lineage: Eukaryota > Metazoa > Arthropoda > Insecta > Orthoptera > Acrididae > Schistocerca > Schistocerca nitens. The sequence continues at coordinate 140,923,817 of NC_064616.1, read as the reverse complement.
ATTTTAAAATCAGTGTTGAGTAATGTTATCGGTCCGTAATTTAGGAGCCGGCCGCAGTGGCCGAGCGGTTCTAGGCGCTACAGTCTGGAACCGCGCGACCGCTACGGTCGCAGGTTCGAATCCTGCCTCGGGCAAGGGTGTGTGTGATGTCCTTAAGTTAGTTAGACGTAAGTAGTTCTAAGTTCTAGGGGACTGATGACAGAAGTTAAGTCCCATAGTGCTCAGAGCCATTTGAAACAAGTGATGTAGGAGTATGATGGTGTTGGTTCCATTTGGTACTAACACAAAGAGTTTTTCCGTAAAGAATGAAAGTAGATTGTCACCAGACAATATCTCGGTGTACATTCTTGTCAGTTGCGGACCGAGCAAGTATCAGAAATGCAACTAAAACACGACAGGTGTGCCACCAAAACCTGCTGCTTTCTTTTTCGGTGATTCCTTAATTATTGTTTGCAATTCTATTGTATTATCTCTTCTAATATAGTTTCGTTGTCTTCCCGATTGATACTGTATATGGTGATTAATAAGAAAATTTCTTGGATGTTTATTTTATTACGGTTTCGGCGTACATTGCTGTGACGTGTTATACGATGCAGTCTTCAATCGACTTTTGTGAATCACACTTATTGTCTCGGTCGTCTGTTAAGTTATAGATGATCTCGTATTTGAGCATTCTTGTTTCCTTTGTGACGTGCTGTATGGAAAAAGTTTCGTTCGTTATACGACCTCGGTTGCGTGACCTGATTCTGACGCCATCCATAGATTACCTAGTAAGGGCGGTAATTTTTGCCTTATTGTGCTTAATTCTAGTTAGGTTGTCTGTTAAACACGCCGTATTGTTATTTAACTCCCGTAGAAGCAGGAATTACTATACATGCAGAGACACATGTTCCAGATGTTTTCCACCGTTGCCTGAATTTCCTCTTCGGTTAGGAGGTCTGTGTTCATCTGCTATACTTCACACGCTGGAAACGTCTTCTGCTGCACGTTTCTTAGTACGATGTGGTAAGGTGAGTGATCGGAAAAGCTCAGTAGCCATATTTCTCCGTCCATGACGTAATGTTTGGCATCGTCGTTTATATACATTCTGTCCAATCTGTTTCTAGTGGTGTTCGTAATACAGGTGAAAGTGTTGGCATTAGGATTAACGAACATACATTTAGGTATCCACTAATTTGAATCCATCTACTAAAACTTGGAATTTTCAACAAAAATTAAAATTGTGACTTTGGTCAAAATTGTTTAACACACAACTGAAATAGCCTCCGCCGATAATCTTGTTGTAGGGTCGTATTATCAACTTCTGATATGTAAAATTCGCTTCTCTGCCCGCGATCAACGTTGCCCATTGGAGCATATACATTTATACTTAACAGATAATGAAATTTTATGGCGATTCCTCTACCAGAATCTGGTAGCGTTTGTTTCGTATATTGACTACCTTGTTTACATAGAACAACTGTTACACTTTCACTTCCTATATTAGTAATTGCGTTATATCCGGTAATTTCACAAAGTTTTTATGTCACTATTTCCTGTTCTAGAGCGATGTCTATATCTGCTGAATATAGGTATTGTTCTAAACTTTCCATTTTCGTGTACGACTCTATTCTATTTACGTTTACTATTGCTGTTTTATAATCTTGCATCATTTTGTTTACATGTTAGGATTTTCCTCGGATTCATTCGCACAGTTTCTAGTATTCACAGCTATTCTGTGTTCGTAGTTTCTGTTGGTCCCGGTTCTCGTCTTTCATCTTCCATTTCGACATCCACGTCTCTTTGTGACATTTGTGATTCTCAGTCTCGCTGTTGGTGATGTGTACCTCGTTCCTGTTTTTCAGCATTTTCTTAGTTCTGTTAAGATTTCCTTCCCAGGTCCTCTGTCTCTTCTTCTGATTGTTTATGTGTACGGCGTTTGGGTTTGCCGATTTTCGGTGCATGTCTCTCCGTTTTGTATCTCCAAGTAAGACACGCTGCCCGTCGTAAGTATTGTCTTGACTTTGGTGAAGTAAAATTCCTCGGAAATCCTCAAAGTCGATTTTCTCTAGACATTTTTAGAGCTGGATAGCAATGCTTTACAGGGCAGATATTTGAATTCTGAACTTCACGCAGTTTAAATAGAAGAAATTACAAAACTCAGATTGCCAGATGGTCCCCTTAGTGCTACTCATTCGAAACCGGGGCACGTCACTATTATACTAGACAGTTAATAAAGAAATTAAGCACCTTTTTCTATGAAACGTAGGCGCTACTTGCTATTGAGCGGTTTATTTCTTTCTGTTTTATCACTTCTTTCATAATGAGTATCCGTAAAATTAAGAACGGTTTGAACTAGCAGACTCCGCAGCCAAACCTGTTACGGGTGTGGAATGTTTTGCTTCAGACTACTGACAATCGAAGAATAGGAATAGTGTATTGATTATAGTGAAGTTTATTATCAAGAGAAACTGTTGGTGCAGTACGTGTAGTATACAGTAATACGTTCTGAATGTAACAAAGATTTATCACAAAGAAAAGCGATTTAGTTACTTCTCTATTAGAGATATACTCATTATTGTTCAGTTGGAATGTAGAATGCTCAAGGTGTATTAGAAAATTATTTCAATATAAATACAAACAGGTTATCATAGATTGGTAATGGAATGTTGTGAGCAGACATGTTCAGCAGAGGTGTGATTTCCGAACAAATTTAAGGATATAAATAATAAACGTGTCATACTGTTTATAAAGTTATAGCGTAAATAATGTTACTTCAAGATACCGTCATAGTTTCTCGAAAGAATAACTGTTAATAGAACTTACCACTCGTCACCAATAAACAAACAAAGTTCACGTGGATACAAACAAAGCAATTATTTTCTGCTCGGTACACTCATTTGTAGTACTTTGAAAGACACGGATGCTTCATAAAGACGGAGAAGAATATGCTATTTTCGAACAGTGGCATAACAAAGAACGTAAATACTCGACTAGACGTAAAACAACGATGTTTCTCCCGGACTCAAGAAGAAGCTTCTGAAAGGGCTGCAGATGCGCATCCATGCGATGCCTGGAGGCTTTAATACAAATTTAACAGCACCAATAACTCTGGTAAATTGCCTTTGCAGCCGTCGCATATATCGGTTAAGGTCTGTGGCAATAAAACTTCCAATAAAGAAAAGACGATATACAGACAGCGAGAATACCGGCGTCGTAATTTTGAAACATCTTAAATTCAGCCTCACAGATGTCCCGTTGCTTTACGAAATGTTGGCGTAACGTATTGTGTGTTCTCATGTTCCACCAAGAATGTAAACTTCCAGATGTTATGTGACGTGCTTGTTAGCCTTGTGCATGAGCAGTGCTTCTATCTCGTGGTGTACTGTTAGCATGTTGAGGCTTGCTCCCAAATTCCTCCACTGACTTATACTATGTTTAGTAAAAATACCATTATATTGGCCCAGGATCGCCGCGTACTGCTGAGTATGATCAGTATTTACCACACACTAGGAAGTCAACCAATAGCGGACAATGGATGTAAAAACTAAGATTGTGAAGCCATAGTTAGATAACAAACACACTTGAGTATAGTTTGTTCAACAAATAGACTTCCACAGCTCTTTGTAGTTGGTTGAACGCCTGTTAGTGATATCCGTCTAAGATAGGTCTTCTTGGAGTCGTGGCACTTTCTTCGAATTCGTGACACGAACTGCTCAACCCCCATTTCAGACATATCGATTTAAACCTTCGTGCACTTGATTCAATAATCTTATATTAATGCTCGAATAGTTTTAAGTATAATTTAGTATGAGGTGCAATCAAATGAAAACCAAACACCCCCGGGCATCACACGCTTTAAGACATTAATTCCACTGGGAGACGAAACGATCAATTCCTGTTCCGCAGAAGGCGGTCGACTGCTGAGGGATCCACAACCGCAACACTCATGCACTTCCTCGTCCTACTGAAAGCGACGTCCACTCATGTTCTTCCCCAGGTCGCCAAAGATGTGAAAATCACGCGGCGAAAGATCCGGGCCGTACAAAAGATGTTGCAGTGTTTCCCAAACGCTTTCATCCGATTGGGAAAGACGGGGCGAGCGATATCGTGCAACAGGATGATTCCGTCCCATCAGCCCGAGAGCTAACGGTAAATCTCACAGTGGAAACAACCCTTCCGCGCCAAAGAAATCCAAAACTATTCACACAAGTTCTGGTAAGGTCACGATGACCTTCTACACCGACTGCAGGGACCTGCTCGTCGAGCTCCTCAAGCGTGGGACCATAATCAACGCCCAGCGCTATGAAATCACTTTGCAGAAACTGCGACGCGCCATAAAGTCAAAACGCCCAGGAATGCTGCCGGGCGGAATCATCCTGTTGTACGGTAACCCCCACACTGACAATCGGACGAAAGCTATCCTTCAGCGATTTGATTGGTGGCCGGCCGGGGTGGCCGAACGGTTCTAGGCGCTACAGTCTGGAACCGCGCGACCGCTACGGTCGCAGGATCGAATCCTGCCTTGGGCGTGGATGTGTGTGATGTCCTTTGGTTAGTTAGGTTTAAGTAGTTCTAAGTTCTAGGGGACTGATGGCCTTAGAATTTAAGTCCCATAGTGCTCAGAGCCATTTCAACCATTTTTGATTTGATTCGGAAACACTGCAACATCCTCCATATAGCCAGGGGCCTTCACCGTGTGATTTTCACATCTTTGGCGACATGAGTTGACGGTTTCAGTCGGACGAAGACGTGCGAGAGTGGGTGTCGTTCTGGATCCGTCAGAGGCCGACCGCGTTCTACGGAACAGAAACTGATCGTCTCATCTCCCAGTGCGAGAGACGTCTTAACATATGTGGTGGTTACTTTTGAATAGAAAGTCTCCGTGGTCCCGTTGTAGCCGGTGTTCGGTTTTCATTTGACTGCCCCTACCAGTTGAAGAACTGTTCTTCATTTTTTCTTTTCTTTTTAGGCTTGCTCATGTAAACGCGTGTAAATAGCTCCAGAGTTAATTGTTCATACTCTTGCGGAATATACACTGTAATGAAACTTCTTAGACACATTAAAACGGTGTACCGAAACATTAAATAAACCCAACAAACGCTTTTCGTAGAAAATGTTCTTATGCACTAAGTAATCCGAGTGTGAGTAACGAGAAGCTTCTGTTTGTCAGTACCTTCCCTGCATTTCAAAGTTTTCACACCTAACTTGACTCGGACTCCTTGTAGAAAGAACATTATGAAGAATTGTTTGGCCAAAGCCTAGGAGTTGCTTCCAGAATCAAACTTTCCCTTGCAATGGTGCGTATTCCGAAGAGAAACGTGGTGATCGATTAAACCTCAGTTGCCGCTGGGGATCGAACGTGGACCTTCGATCTTCACGTATAACTGTATTCCCAGCTAAATGACTCTGCTCAGAACCTGACTCTACCAGTACCTACTGCCAAGGATGTGGCTAAAACATTCTCAGCCATATGCTTTCACCCAATAGACAGAGAAGTGTTTCTGTAGAATTTGTAGAGCAAGAGACAGTCACTGGCAGAATGTAGCATTCAATCGAGAGGTGCTCAGATTGCTCATGTGTTTCAAACGCTGCCCACCAAGGCAAGCATCTGGCTTCGAATCACGGTCCGGTACAAATTTTCAGTCTGTCAGTGCGCTTCAAGCTCACAAATGATCAGTTAAACGGTTAAAACACGTTAATCGATTAATTGAGAATTTAACAGGCGATTTTATATTTCAAAAGATTTTGTAGATTTCCCTAGGTTGCTATGATAGTTAGTGATGAGTTCCATTCTGCTCTCATACGAGGAGGATGGCGGTAAGATGACGGCGTCAATGTAGGAAGAAATGATGACCATATACCATGTTTAGTGGGAAAATAAGACCAAGCTTCTTCGTACAAAACCATGTCAGTTATGTAATTGTCGGATCTGGATTCCTTCTTTCATCTGTACCTCATGAGCAATTTTTTGAGACATTTCCGAGCATATGTTTCATCATGTAACGTCGTACTACTCATTAAGAAAACTCGCCCGCCCGTCTGCGCCACAGCGCTGCCATCTGTCCGTCGTAGAAAACACTACTGCGCGTCGCTTCTCACAGGAGCTCTCCTTTTTATGCTTGGTTGTCGTCCGTTCGATGGCGATTTCCTTACCCTTTAGTATATGCATTCAACAGCACAATCATTTCTTGATATTTGTGATCTACTGTTCACCGTTGAGTCGCAGTTAAATGTTTTCTTGTAAAAGGATTATTTTGAAAGTGGTAATATTACGTACGCTGTTTATAAAATACTTTCTGTGCGCTGCAGTCGTAGACTGTGCGGCTGGTCCCAGAGGAGGTTCGAGTCCTCCCTCGGGAATGGGTTTCTGTGTTTGTCCTTAGGATAATTTAGGTTAAGTAGTGTGTAAGCTTAGGGATTGATGACCTTAGCAGTTAAGCCCCAGAAGATTTCACACACATTTTTGAACTTTCTGTGCAACGGTGGAAATTACGCCATGCATAAATAATATTAGTTTGGAGATAAAACGTACCAACCAGCGTTGGCATTGTGTACAGTTTCAAAGCAACCTTTAGAAGGGAAAGTAGGCAACGAAATTGCAAACCACCGAGACTGACAAACTGGACGACATGGGGAGAGCTGCAATTCAACAGAATTCGTGGGGTGGAGGACGGCTAACGCTACTAATCTGATACCGATGCTACTCCGTGACACAGCTTTCGAACTCATGGGACTTCTAGCTATTAAGATTTCTCATATCATTCTGAGCTCATGCTATTAGTGTTCCTAGGTATGGGCGAAGGGTATCATCAATTCTTTCCCTTATCCCTGTAAAGTTTGCCTATTCTTTAACTTCTCCGTTTCGACACAAAGACAAGTCTGGAATGTAAGCATATTATTGTTTTGTATAGATTAAATATTGTATTTACAGACGAGTTATCTCGTACGGATAGCTTTCGGCATACATTGCATTAATACGTCGAGCAATGCGCTCGGCGTTACCTGTCTCAACAATGGTGTCACTTTTTACGAGAGTCCTCGTTTTCATTTCAGATTTCAGATATTATTGTGTGAGCACTCTCACAGAACTTTTATTTATGTTCTTATTATTCCGCATGTGTACTTCAGAAGTTTATGGTGCCCTCACAATCTTCTATACTCTTATTCGTTTCATTTACAGCTACACTATGTGATCAAAAGTATCCGGACACCTGACTGAAAATGACTTACAAGTGTTGGCCCACCCTTATCCTCGATGACAGCTTACACTCTCGCAGGCATACGTTCACTCAAGTGCTGGAAGGTAACTTGGGGAATGGCAGCCCATTCTTCACGGAGTGCTGTACTGAGGAGAGGTATCGATGTCGGTCGGTGAGACCTGGCAAGAAGTCGGCGTTCCAAAACATCCCAAAGGTGTTCTATACGATTCAGGTCAGGACTCTGTGCAGGCCAGTCCATTAGAGGCATGTTATTGTAGTGTAACCACAGGCCATGCAGTATGAACAGGCGCTCGAACGTGTTGAAAGATGCAATCACCATCGCCGAATTGCTCTTCAACAGTGGGAAGCAAGAAGGTGCTTAAAACATTAATGTAGGCTTGTGCTGAGATAGTGCCACGCAAGACAACAAGGGGTGCAAGCCCCCTCCATGAAAAACACGACCACAGCATAACATCACCGCCTCTGAATTTTAATGTTGGCACTACACACGCAGGCAGAAGGTGTTCACAGGGCATTCGCCATACCCACACCCTACCATCGGATTGCCACATTGTGTGCCGTGATTCGTCGCTCCACACAACGTTTTTCCACTCTTCAATCGCCCAGTGTTTACGCTCCTTACACCAACCGAGGCGTCGTTTGGCTTTTAGCGGCATGATGTTTAACTTATGAGCAGCCGCCCGACCAGGAAATACAAATTTTCACCCTCCCGCCTAACTGTCATAGTAGTTGCAGTGGCTCCTGATGCAGTTTGAAATTTCTGTGTGATAGTCTGGATAGATGTCTGCCTATTACACATTACGACCCTCTTCAACTGTCAGCGGTCTCTTGTCACTCAACAGATGAGGTCAGCCTGTACGCTTTTGTGCTGTACGTGTCCCTTCACGTTTCCACTTCACTATCACATCGGAAACAGTAGACCTAGGGATGTTTAGGAGTGTGGAAATCTCGCGTGGAGATGTATGACATAAGTGAATCTCAATCATCTGACTACGTTCGAAGTCCGTGAATTTCGCGGAGCGCCCCATTCTGCTCTCTCACCATGTCTAATGACTACTGAGGTCGCTGATATGGAGTACCTGGCAGTAGGTGGCAGCACAAAACACCTAATATGAAAAACGTATGATTTGGGGATGTCCTGATACTTTTGATCACATAGTGTATGTTCTTTGATAACTATTTACTGATACAAAGTTTATCAAGGCCAACTGTCTCCCTTTTGAAGAAAACTGTTTTATGTCCATCTCGATTTTGTTCAGAGATTCCCACTTTCTCAGCTGAAGGAGCTCCTTTGTTTGTCTTACAACGCTAAACATGAAAAGGCTATGGCTTACTACAGCTGTTCATGATTTTATACGCTAAAGAAGTTCAGAAAGTAAATGCAAAGCTCGGTTAAAAAATTGCTCTGTGATGTCAATGGCGTACGATTCAAGGTTGGAATTGTTCACTGCATCAATAATTTAAAAATATTTATCGAATCAAGTGATCCTGATTGTACTCTGATAATTTATGTTTACAGGACAAGAAATTCCCACGAGTTTTCATTGCAGCAGTAGAGTTCAAGTTTACAGCGCTCTCACATCAATTAAACACAGAAGAGCAAAGTTACGAAATAATATGAACGCATAAAAGCCAATGGTAGTGATTGTGAATGACAGAATCCTGGGAAAATTCAGCAGCATTGTATTACACATTTCGCCTGAAGATCACAAGAATGAAATATGACATTTTAGAATGTGTGTGGACGTTTGCAAATAGTAAATTTTTCCTTTCTCCGTACACAGTCGAAACGGAAAATTAAGACAGTAGTTATTGGAGGAAGTATCCTTAGTGGTCGGCCGGGGTGGCCGAGCGGTTCTAGGCGGTACAATCTGGAACCGCGCGACCGCTACGGTCGCAGGTTCGAATCCTGCCTCGGGCGTGGATGTGTGTGATGTCCTTAGGTTAGTTAGGTTTAAGTAGTTTTAAGTTATAGGGGACTGATGACCTCAGGATGTGGAGTCCCATAGTGCTCAGATCCATTTGAACCAGTATCCTCAGTCCTAGACCAGGCATTGACCTGAAAAATGAAGAGGAGGAAGTAAGTAAAATAAGAAAATTACATTAAAAACCTTAAACGTCTTCTGTTTCTTAAATATGGCCTTCATAGAAATTTACTTTTCAAGAGTTGGTTTAGTATGCATGTAGACGGGGAAATGAAACCACCACAAAGGAATTATCCGAATGGGGTGGAAATCGGTAGACCTGATGTACATATACCGAGAAATAAATAATAATAATTTCAGAAAACTGGATAATTTATTCAAGAGAAAGAGTTTCACAATTTTATCAAGTTAATAACGCGTTGATCCACCTCTGGCCAACGCAGAGTTAGGTGAACACAAAGACAAGCGGTAGATGCTCTCGACATTTGAGGGCAGCCGTTGTCTTGCTGAAATGTAAGTGCAGGATGGGTTGCCATGAAGGGTAACAAAAGGGGACGTACAATATCGTCGACGTACTGCCGTGATGCAAGCGTGCAGCAAATAGCAACCTATGAAATGAAATGGCTCCCCAGATCATCACTCGCGGTTGACGGGCCGTATGGTGGGTGACAGTCAGGTTGGTATTCCACCGCTGTCCAGAACATCTCCAGATACGTCTTCGGCTTGGAATCTCATTGAGAGAGGTAGTATTGTCTTCAGCGATGAGTCCCGCTTCGAACTGTACCCCGATGACCAACGAAGACGTGTCTGCAGACGCCCCGGGTAGCGGTTGGATCCCAACCTGACTGTCACCGCCATACAGTCCCCGGCATCCGGGAATGATGATCTGGGTTGCCGTTCCACTACATAGTAGGACCCTTTTGGATGTTATCCGTGGCACCCTTACAGCACACCGGTACATCGATCTTCACTGCCTTAGTAGCGTACTGATCAACTTTCAGATACCCAAACAAACCAATGAAATTCAATTTGACGTGAACTTTACATGCAGACAAGCTTTGAAAATTTCTGCGATAGAATTCCTTTCGTTATAAGGATAATACCATTGCACAAAGAAAGTTGACTCAGTGATAGCAACACTCGGAAGAGTTCATGTATAAACTCAATTTCTGTTATCTGTTTGTACTACAATGCATCAAGGTATTAGGATAAAAAAGGCAAACAACTCTAAGCGCATAGGCATACAGGTGAGGCCAGTTTGGTATTTAGGCTTACATGGTCGTTAGATCACTCACAGTCGTTATAAACGTTCTCATTATGAGTGAGGAGGCTTACATAGACCTGCGAATTCAATAGAGCTCACAACATCATAAGAAAATACAGTCAGTCGCACATTCTGGTCTTCTTATACACAAACTTTTCAAATTTTCGCAAATCACAACTAAATCAGATTAATTTGATGTTATTTCGCTTAGATCACAAACTCCTATTTTACTAACCCAAATCCACTGTATTCTATGGATCTTGTATGTGTGAGCATGTCTCGGTTGCTTAGAGCTCCGTAAGGGCCTATTTTACCACGGAGCCTTACACCGTAAAATATTTGTAAATTAATAGCTTCTTAGTAGCGCGCTGTTATAATGAAACTACTTTAAAAAGAAACAGACGTGACTTGCACAAATGAAAACCAAGTTTCCAAAAAAATATTGAGAACTTAATAAGAAACAAAATTTTGGGAACATTGCAAAATTATGTAAGGAAAATTTAGAAGAACTGACTGTAGACATCCAGTCGTTGGTCGGAAGTGGATCACGCCGCTGTTGTTACACAACGTGCCTCTTAATAATTTCTTCTCAGACGTTGCAGCACCACGCAGTTACAATCATTACATAATACGATAGGCTGTTACATCTACAAACTTTTACTCTGTAGCAATGTAGCCAGTACTTTTTTTTAACAATTACTGAGGCTACAGATTGTACGGTGTGGAAACGTCATTTTTGTTGCAAAGCAGTTTTAATTGTATCTTAAATAGTTATAAACTTGAACTTGTTCTTCAGATCGTTTAGTTTGTCAAATAATTGGTTAACTTATGCCTGGGTGAAACCTGCTGCTCGCTGTAAACTCGTGGATTCACCTACCTGACTCATGCCTTCATACAGTTTCATAAAACCTCAGTAAAAATTTTTAGCCGTTTTAATTTTGTATTACTAAAAAAACAATGTTTCTAAATGTCCATACACTTAATAAAAAATTATGTTTTGTTCTTGTGGTCTTCCAGCAAAATAAGTGTATACAACGCTGCTAAACTTTCCAGGATTCTTCCGTTCACAGTCCCTACAATTGTTTTTATGTATTCGCATCACTTGATAACTTTTCTCTTCACTGTTTATTAGATGTGAGAGTGCTGTAAACTTAATCGCTATTGCTCTATTGCAAACTCGTGAGACTTTCGTCTCCTGTGAACAGAAGTTATCAGAGTATAATGAGATCAGTAGAGTCGATAAATATTTCTAGATTTTCCGTGCCGTGAATAATTCCACAATCAATTTATACGCTGTCGTTACAAAACATAAGTTTTTAAAGTAAGCTTCGCACTTGCTGTTTTGCCTTACTTAGCGCGTAAAAAATAAAAAGTTGCTGTAGTAGCCATAAAATAAATAACAGACGTGATAAGCCATAGAATTTTCATGTATCGCCTTAGAAAACAAACGAAATTTAGATGACAAGGAGCTCGGTCAGAAAGTGGGAAAGTCACCCACCTGTGTTTGAATAAAACTTTATTATGAGTGGCCCTGTATATTTGTCCACTATATTTTAGAACCCACCTTTACTCAAAGTCATATACTTCATGGAATTGAATATTCTCTTCGCTGCCCGTCATTTGAAGAAGTTTAACTTTCTCTACGGCTTGCTTCATCTTATTTTCATTCTATTAATGTCTTACGTTCTCCATCTCTGCCTGTTACACAAAGAAACTGTAAAGCTTTTTTGCTGTCTGTTTCGTCCGGTACAACCTGGAATTGCTTTGTCCGATCCAACTTGAGTGTACCGCTGTGGGAGTTTAACATTCCCATTGTTATTACTTCGACTACATTTTCACAGCCTGCAGTATACAGAATAATGCCAGTTTCATCTAAAGCTACAATAAAATGTAAAATTACCTGGAAACAAAATGCAAAGCTCCAAATTTAAGTTCGCACACAGAAAACTCACTAGGATCAAATAAATTGTTGTCACTCGGAAACGCACTTTTTTGCCATTGAAAATGGCTTGAGTGGTGCTATTGCTGCATGTTTCACACTGCAGTGACACGAACATATTAACGTCAAGTAATCACGATTCTGACTCTTCCAACTACAGCTCTGTTGTCGAAAATATTTCTAGATTTAAACATTGATTAATTTACAGATTACTAAAATAAAAGAAGAAAGCCAATTACTGGGTTCCATCTAGAAAGCAATAGTTAAAACCGTCAGCTCAAAACAGCCATGAATCTCAAGCGCCGGCCGGGGTGGCCGAGCGGTTCTAGCAGCTACAGTCTGGAACCGCGCGACCACTACGGTCGCGGGTTCGAATCCTGCCTCGGGCATGGACGTGTGTGCTGTCCTTAGGTTAGTTAGGTATAAGTAGTTCTAAGTTCTAGGAGACTGATGACGTCAGAAGTTAAGTCCCGTAGTGCTCAGAGCCATTTGAACCATTTTTTAATCTCAAGTCCAGGACCGTCTCATCAGAATAGCAGAAATTAAAAAAAAAATAAAGAAATGGGGAGAAAAATCAACTATTGTTTTGACTCAGGCTCTGTTGTGCCTTAATCCCGAAACGATATAAGAAAAACACGGAGAAATTATATCAGTATGACTGTCTCGAGATTTGAACCCTATTCCTACCAAAAACAAGTTCAGCGGCTTACACATCGCTTAGCGGCTTCCCTACATGCTTCCGAAGAAGATTTCAATTGTTCGATCAGGTTGTGTAGTCCACTCTTCAAGCTTTAACGACGATGATTTTTCTGTTCTTAGCAATTTTTTCCGCAGCCAATATTTGTAAACATGCAGTCATTTGTATTAAATTGAAATTTCTCGCGAAGACAGCCTTACATAAAACATTCTTGGTTTACTTGTAGAATGTTCATTCAACATTAGCTTTGGTTTCTTCAATAGGAAAGATATATTAATTAATCTCTGTCATAATTAAGTTGTCATTATGTCTGTTGAAGACAAATGTCCGTTTAATTTTAGGCACGCGCCGAAAGGGATCGGGATCGAATTTACTGTGTGCAGTTCACTGGATCCCACTCAGAGTGCGCGAGCGTGTGATTTATCGACGCGAGGGCGAGCGCCCACTTGGTTGACACAGTGTGGGGAACAAAGCAGCATAAGGAACAGACGCGCGTATCCCGGCTGTCACGCTCACGGCGCGCCTTCCATCACATCGATAGGCGCCGCCACATAAAACTGCGACAATAGGGGTTGCCATTGTTTATTTTTATGTGTGCCCACAGCGGAGTAGAGGGCGTCTTACAGGCTTTTTATCTGTCGCTCGTTCCTCTGGCCCGGCGAATGAATACGAGCGGAACACCGCGATGAAAAAAGACATTTCGTGATGAGTTATCAAGATAGCGGTGCGCCAGGAAACGTCTTCCGCTTGGCCCTGAAAGCCCGCGTTTTAGCTGGCGAGCAGGCTGCAGTGTTCCCGCGCCGGAATATACTGCTGCCGTCTGCGCAACCTGAGCGCCGCCGCCATAAACCATCCCACCCGGAACGGCCCCGCGGAAAGAGCAAGTGAAACGGGAAAGCCACCACACCGACGCTTTCCGGCCGTGCACGGATAATTACAGTGGTCGCAAAAAATCACCGTTTATCTAATGTGATGTTGGATCGCTCTTGTCATCCAAAACAGTCTCAGTCCCTCTGTCACTAATCTACAACAGTTACCCAAACGCGGAAAAGGGACGTCCAGTTTAACATGGAGTCGAAACACGTGTCTTTCCTGGCGACTCCTCATATGGTTGAGAGATGAGGGTTAAGGAAAATTTCTGTCATTCTACTGCGATTCGATTTCGCGACCTCTCTGTCTGCAGACAGGCTCTTTTTCACTAGACCACTAAACACGAAAGTTCTCCACCCTGTCGATCACAACAGCTCAATAATGTTCAAAGCCTGTAATTGTTGAGGCCACTAACTCTGTATTATTCCACCTTCGTGTTCATTAAAGGAAGCCCGCATCTCGTGGTCGTGCGGTAGCGTTCTCGCTTCCCACGCCCGGGTTCCCGGGTTCGATTCCCGGCGGGGTCAGGGATTTTCTCTGCCTCGTGATGGCTGGGTGTGGTGTGATGTCCTTAGGTTAGTTAGGTTTAGGTAGTTCTAAGTTCTAGGGGACTTATGACCACAGCAGTTGAGTCCCATAGTGCTCAGAGCCATTTGAACCATTAAAGGAAATTAGAACTTTACACACGTGCGGGTCCAGCTGCTGTGAACTTGGAAGCTATATCTGAGTACAACTCTTCCACCATTCAGTGAACACATTTAGTGCAAAGAGAAGAACGTACCGTCAAAGTAAGATTAAATATTCTCACATGTTCAGAAAAATCAGAACACCATGAACGACTTGAGACAGGACGTTCATATTCACAGGATACGCACATTAGTATGTTCTGAAGAAATGATTAGCATTTGAAGCATGTCAATCCGCGGGTTCAAGGTCAACGTCGATATCGTGACGCAACTACACCCACCGGTAAAATATGCCTGCGGCTCTCGTTGTCGCTGTAAACGGAAGGCAATGGATCAGTGTGTCTTGGGAAGGCGTGCAGGCTGGCTCACAGACGTATGCGCGAAGCGTACCATCAAATCACTGAGTTCGAAAGAGGGTGCATTATTTGGAAGAGAGAATGTGATCCATCAAACCGGGAAACTGCTGCTCGTGTGGGACGAAGTGCTTCGGCAGCGCAACAGTTGTGTGCAGAATGTTTCACAGAACGCCACAGAGCACCACGAGGTGGGTTCAGTCACACCACCCAGACCACCCCCCGGGATGATCGACACTTCATCCGAATGACCTTGCAGGACAGAGCTGTGTCCTCCTCGGCTCTGGCGCAACAGTGGAACAGTGGAACACATCGTACACTATCAGCGGTGACAGTTCGTCGACAGTTCGGCAGGGTTTTCGTGTGCGTCTTCCACGTCTCCGCCTACCTTTCACGAAGGTGCAAAAACATGCTAGACGGCAATGGTGTATGAAACGTCGTCACTGGGAACAGGAATGGTATCAAGTAGTGCTTTCGGACGAATACAGATTCTGTTTGTTTGATAATGATGGCTGCATTTTGGTTCCCCGCAGAATGGAAGAACACAATTCACACGTGACATACAGCGCCAACTCAAAGCCTTATGATGTGGGATGCTATTCGGTACAACCGACAAATCACAGTTGGTGCGTTTCCAGTTCACTGTCAGCACCGTGACATGCGTGAATTACATCCTGTGACCCGTAGCCGTACCCTTTCTCCACAATACCCCAGACGCCATTTTTCAGCACGACACTGCAACACCACACGTTGCAGCAAGAACACGTGCCTTGTTGGTGTCACAGGATGTCATAGTTTTGCCCTGGCCCGCCAGATCACCAGACTTGTCGCCAATCGAAAACGTGTAGGATATGGTGAAACAACGGGCGCAGTGCTCTGACCCAATGCCAACCACCACAGATGAACTTCGGAACAAGGTGACTGCAACATGGATGGCTACAACACAGGACGTCATACGCGTCGATGCTATCACGCATGGAACAAGTCAATCAGGGTTCACGGTGAAACCTGTGCCTACTAGGCAACGGACACATACTGAACCGAGGTGACTGAAATGCTAATCAGTTCTGCAGAACATCCTAATGTACACGTCCTGTGAATATGAACGTCCTATCTCTAGTCGTTCAACGTGTTCTGTTTCTTCTGAACACAAATGAATATTTAATCTTACTATGACCATATGTTCTACTGAAAACCACGATATGACCGATCAAACCGCTACAGAACCGCTTTACAATTGTAACAATAGCCTCTGGACTGTACGTTTGTCCTGGTGTAGAGAACAGAGCAAAAGTAGAATGGCCCAACATCATTAGATGCTTACATTGGTCACTAGTCTAGTTTCTGTGCTCCTTTTATCATTAACTCACCTTCCTTGCTTTCACTTTTTTCGTCGAATGTTAGAGGGAAATGAAAACATGACACCCTATAAATTACACAATGGATTCTTGTCCGCATATTCATAGCCAAACGAAAAGTAGGACGTGGACAAATAGGACATTAAATTGACCAGCTTCAGCTCTAGTTTTACAAAAAAATATTCAATTGTTTGAAAGTAATCACGATTATTAATAAAAAAATTACTCATTTGAGGGAAAGTTAAATTTTCATGACCAGCTTGTGCTAGTTGTGTAAGTAAAGTGTAATAGAATTCGTCTCTTCAAGCTGTTTTGCGCATAAAAAGTAATCGCATAATATTTTCCTAAAAGAAAAAGTACTAAATTCAGAACATTTCGAGAAGAGAAGACTCTAGGAAATCAAATGAGGTGTCAATAAGATAACGCTTTCTGAATAAAATTTGAAAGTAAAAACAAAAACAATGAAAAAATCACCCAAATTTTTTGTGAGAAGGTTAGGGAAACATCTGAGGGGCCCTTTAATGATGCTCTAAATCACGTACAGCAAGTGAGGTGGGTCAAATGTTTCTCTAATCTTCTTTCCCTTGGTTTTAGATAAATTATTTCTTACAGCATTTCGACGTTTTTTAATTTTTTTATTTTGCACAGTTTTTACAGTAACAGCTTTACTGTGACTTTTTGTTAGAGTAGTACTTCACATTCTTTTCCTTGGTACTATCTCCTCCCGACACAAATTATGCTCTGCAGTCTCTTTCGCAACAGTGTTGTTCTTATTATTGGTAATAACCTTCTTGAATGGTCTCCCACCTCGTTGGATGTGCGATACATTGGAAGATTAACACAACACCACAGTGACCCCTTATGTATGCAGTTTCAGACCACATTCGAAGATGTCACTGCACAAGAGAAACATATAGACGTCAGTACCTTACCTAAGCCAGAACGCAAGCACCAGAAATTAGACGCTAACTGCACGGTGTTCAATTATCTTGTGAAATCTCTGTACACATTTCTCTCATATTGAGCCTGAGCTGGTCAGTCTGATAAGCTGCAGTCATCTGTGGAACCTAAAGTACCCACCATTCCAGCGTCAATGAGTGCTTCGGTGCTGGAAACCTTAACCCATCAACACTAATTGCTCTGATAAACTAGTCATCACTATCCATATGTCATTTCTTCTTTCGGTTTGTAAATGTTTATAAAAGGCCCTCTTATAAAAATTCACACTGTAATAACTGTCCCGGGGCCGAGACGACACGCCTATAGCTGTAGCAGTTAGTCTGATACACAGTAATTTAGTTCAGTTTCTGTTTTCAAACTTGAATTGGGCTTGTGTATTTTAATGTGTTGACTAGTGTTTACTTATTCCAAGTTTTTTTTCCTTGCGTGAATTTCTTGCGATCTTAGGCTGTAGTAAGAACTCTACTGAACAGATTTTAGTGACTGTTTACTCTTCTCGTTTATATCTTCCGTACATCCCATTTTCAATAGCGCCACAGTGTGGTAATTTTCTCGTTTGAGGGGGTCTAATTACTCCTTCTCAGTTAGTCCAGACTGCTTTGTTCGTATTTTTTGAGACCTCGTGAAATCTTTTATGTTGTACGATACGGATAGGCAGTGTGCTTGGTGTGTGCAGGCACAAGTGGAATTGGCTGCTGTCCACAAACAGCTCGAAGCTGCGTTGGCCGTGGTGAACAGGCTTCTGGCTACTGCTCAAAGCTGCTACGACATCTGGCCCCGCTGACGGGACCTGTGGAACCTTTGGTGCCGTTGGAGTCCCCTAGTTACCCGGCTGTCGCTCCAACTTCCGATAAGCAACATCTGACTCGTCTGTCATCACTCGAAAGTTAGTGATGTGACTCTGGCGGTAGGCAAAAGTGGGCACTGGTCGCACAGCTGAGTCCTTACGCCTTAGAAACAATTATGAGGGGCTACCCAGTGTTGATAACACTTCTGAGCCACCATGGGACGTCTCTCTTGTTAGGCCAGTAGGCGTTGCTCCCACCCACTCCGGACAAGTGCAGAGGGCGGGCATGCTAGTCAGTGGGAGCTCCAACGTTAGACGTGTAGTGGAGCCCCTCAGGTTGGAAAAGAATGCCAGTGTTCACTTGGTGCGTTTGCTGGGGTCCGGGGGAGGGTGGATCTCATCAAAGATGATGGCTATACAGCTCACTGGGTGCAACTGGTTGCAAATTGTGGCTCATGTCGCCATGAATGGCGCCTGCAGATTGGATTCTGAAGCCATCCTTAGTTCCTACAGGTGGATGGCTGATTTGGTGAAGACTGCTACCTAACATCGCACAATTGGTTGCAGGCTAAGCTAACTATTTGTGGCATCGTACCTAGGGTTGATAGCTGTTTTCTGGTTTGGAGCAGAGTGGAAAGTCTGAACCAGAGGCTCAGACGACTCTGCAACGGTGTTGGATGGAAAATCTTAGGGTGCCAATTAATAGGTCAGGTGCGCACTACATGCAGCAAGCGACTACTAAGGTAGCGGAGTAGATGGACGTGCAAGTGGGGGTTTCCCCCATGGGATCAGAGATGAACTGACTGCCGAAATCGAGGATTCATCAGCTCCATTATTCTCAGAGACTGTTCGTCCCCACACATCGATGTCAGTAAACTTCAGGAGCATCCATGGTAAGTTCCCAACGTTAGTATCGCTTATTGATGATTATAGTTTCCAGGTAGTACTAGGAACGGAATGTTGATTGAAACCGGAAGGAAATAAGAGCGAAATCCTAAGTTCAGATTGAAATGTTTATTGTAAAGATAAGCCAATTGTCAATGGGAGCAGAGTGTTACTTGTAGGAAGGAATTAGATAATTTGTAGCGAGGTCGCCACCGATTCTGAATGTGAATTAATCTGGTTAAAGTTAAGCATCAAAAAGGGTCAAAATAGTAATCGGATGCTATTATTGATCACCTGCGTCAGGAGCTGTAGTGGTAGGAGCTGTAGTATTACAAGGAATGGTAAGAGAGATAGAAAAATAATTTTGCTTAGAAAGATTGACAGGATACGAACTGCAGAGTATCAGAGTAATCAACGTAAAATATTCAGCGCTGGGGCGAAGAAATGCAGCACGGATTGAAAAAAAAATCCAAAAGCATCGTTCCATATGCTTTAGACAACTATGTTCCAAGCAAGGTGGGAAAGGCGCACTGTGCTTTAACAGCCGTGTTAGAAAACTGCTGCGTAAACAAAGAGAGTTTCATCACAGATTCAAAAGAAGTCAAAAGCTAGCTGACAAACGAAGCTGAACGAAATGTAATCGAGCGTAAGGAGAGCAATGAAAGAAACGCTCATTGTCTTTGAGAGCCAAATTTTGTCAACGGATCTGACTTAAAACCCACAGAGGTTTCGGTCTTACATAAAATCAGCAAGCGGTTCGAAATCATCTATTTAGTCACTCAGTTACCATTACGAAGTCGAAATGGGACAAGACAAAGATAATTCCAATATATTAAATTCGGTCTTCCAGGACTGTTTTACCGCGGAAGAAAGTAACACGGTCTTTTCTCTTAATCAATGTACTAACATCGAAATGGTACATATTGAGATAATAGGAAAAAATTACACTCCTGGAAATGGAAAAAAGAACACATTGACACCGGTGTGTCAGACCCACCATACTTGCTCCGGACACTGCGAGAGGGCTGTACAAGCAATGATCACACGCACGGCACAGCGGACACACCAGGAACCGCGGTGTTGGCCGTCGAATGGCGCTAGCTGCGCAGCATTTGTGCACCGCCGCCGTCAGTGTCAGCCAGTTTGCCGTGGCATACGGAGCTCCATCGCAGTCTTTAACACTGGTAGCATGCCGCGACAGCGTGGACGTGAACCGTATGTGCAGTTGACGGACTTTGAGCGAGGGCATATAGTGGGCATGCGGGAGGCCGGGTGGACGTACCGCCGAATTGCTCAACACGTGGGGCGTGAGGTCTCCACAGCACATCGATGTTGTCGCCAGTGGTCGGCGGAAGGTGCACGTGCCCGTCGACCTGGGACCGGACCGCAGCGACGCACGGATGCACGCCAAGACCGTAGGATCCTACGCAGTGCCGTAGGGGACCGCACCGCCACTTCCCAGCAAATTAGGGACACTGTTGCTCCTGGGGTATCGGCGAGGACCATTCGCAACCGTCTCCATGAAGCTGGGCTACGGTCCCGCACACCGTTAGGCCGTCTTCCGCTCACGCCCCAACATCGTGCAGCCCGCCTCCAGTGGTGTCGCGACAGGCGTGAATGGAGGGACGAATGGAGACGTGTCGTCTTCAGCGATGAGAGTCGCTTCTGCCTTGGTGCCAATGATGGTCGTATGCGTGTTTGGCGCCGTGCAGGTGAGCGCCACAATCAGGACTGCATACGACCGAGGCACACAGGGCCAACACCCGGCATCATGGTGTGAGGAGCGATCTCCTACACTGGCCGTACACCACTGGTGATCGTCGAGGGGACACTGAATAGTGCACGGTACATCCAAACCGTCATCGAACCCATCGTTCTACCATTCCTAGACCGGCAAGGGAACTTGCTGTTCCAACAGGACAATGCACGTCCGCATGTATCCCGTGCCACCCAACGTGCTCTAGAAGGTGTAAGTCAACTACCCTGGCCAGCAAGATCTCCGGATCTGTCCCCCATTGAGCATGTTTGGGACTGGATGAAGCGTCGTCTCACGCGGTCTGCACGTCCAGCACGAACGCTGGTCCAACTGAGGCGCCAGGTGGAAATGGCATGGCAAGCCGTTCCACAGGACTACATCCAGCATCTCTACGATCGTCTCCATGGGAGAATAGCAGCCTGCATTGCTGCGAAAGGTGGATATACACTGTACTAGTGCCGACATTGTGCATGCTCTGTTGCCTGTGTCTATGTGCCTGTGGTTCTGTCAGTGTGATCATGTGATGTATCTGACCCCAGGAATGTGTCAATAAAGTTTCCCCTTCCTGGGACAATGAATTCAAGGTGTTCTTATTTCAATTTCCAGGAGTGTATAATCGCTTTGCAGTGCAAAGGCATCAGGGCTAGAGAAGATGAGATATCTGTGACATAGTACATAGAATATGCGAAAGAAATTGCTCCCCTCGTAGAAGCAGTTTATCGTAGGTCACTGTAGCAAATAGGGATACTTAGGACTGGAAAAAAAGCAGAGGTCGTTCCCGTTTACAAGAAGAGTAGTAGAACAGATGCACATCATGATAGATCTATATCGTTGACGTCAGTTTATTGCAGATTTATAGACCTGTTTTATGCTCATGTATTGCGACGTTCTTGGAGAACAAATATCAGCTCGATAAAAACCAACATGGATTCCGCAAACAGAGATCTTACGAAACTCATCTCGCTCTGCTCCTCCGTGGGATCCACAGCTCTGTAGACAACGGCGCTCGGGTTGACGCTGTATTCCTTGACGTAAGGAAAGCATTTGACATCGTCCCACAGTGCCGGTTAGTGAAAAAATACTAACTTACCTAGTTTCAGAGCACATCTGCACCTAGATTCAAGAATTCCTTCTCAAACATGACTATTAATGGAACTAAATCGACATACGTGAAGGTAATTTCGGGAGTAGCGGAAGAAAGTGTGGTAAGACTGCTGCTGTTTACAATGTATATAAATGACTATCGGCAGTGCCTGGCATTGCCAGAGAAGTTCAATATCTACCACACATAGTGATTGGTCCTTTGCTTGTTGATATTCATAGTGAATGCAAGTCACATGGCAAACTGCAATCACCTTAAATTGTAGGGCGTATTTGAATCATTGGGTGTCAACAGAACGTGACAGAAGTAGCGTAAAGTTTGTTCTGGCACATTATTCATATAAAATTAATTATGCAAGTTAATTAAATTGATCAATTTATTATCCCCACCCCATGATGACATCATGTGCTTTCCCCAGCCAGCACGTTGGTCCCTACCCCCCCCCCCCCCCCCACTACCCACAATTTAACATCTACAGGTTCAAAACGTTTAAATAGTAGTATACTAGCAGCTGTAGAAGCTAATGTATGGTGTCTGTTGTTAAAAATTTGAAAATGCGTCGCCGGCAACTGTGGCCGAGCAGTTCTAGGCGCTTCAGTCTGAAACCGCGCGACCGCTACGGTCGCAGGTTCGAATCCTGCATCGGGCATGGATGTGTGTGATGTTATTAGGTTAGTTAGGTTTAAGTAGTTCTAAGTTCTAGGGGACTGATGACGTCAGATGTTAAGTCCCATAGTGCTCAGAGCCATTTGAGCCATTTTTGAACATGTATCTAAAAATACTGAAGTGCAGTTTACTGACCACGAATGGGATAAAATGAAATGTGCTGAAGCCTGTATCAATCAGCAGATGACCTCCATGTATTATACAGCTCATACCCCACTATACATTAACTGTGGTGCTTTAAGTCTCTCATTTACAATAGTGTACGATGACGCAGGACTCCGTGTGAAAACAGGGAACACAGTCATTTATCTGCAACACTCCACTTTTACAAACACGTTCGGTCTAGGGATGGCGTCGTCCTGTGTGGTGCAAGGACTGAACAGATAGCTGCATTGTGTTAAAAGTGTGCATAAAGACATTGTAGACTATCTCTGAGTGAATAGTGTGCATGCTGATGATTTATGAATGGAATGGCTCTGAGCACTATGCGACCTAACTTCTGAGGTCATCAGTCGCCTAGAACTTAGAACTAATTAAACCTAACTAACCTAAGGACATCACACACATCCATGCCCGAGGCAGGATTCGAACCTGCGACCGTAGCGGTCGCTCGGTTCCAAACTGTAGCGCCCAGAACCGCACGGCCACTCCGGCCGGCGATGATTTATACCTGTCTATCAATACCATGCCAAAAGAAACTAAAGAACAACAAAATAGGATTGAGAGAAATTCAAGCTGAATTCCACACATACAACAAACTGTTATTTTGTAAATTCTCTACAGAAGTGACGGGGAAGAAATTGTTGATTTTTCAGATGTACTGCATCCAATGTATGATTTTTTAATTATACACACACACACACACACACACACACACGTACATACACATCGAAAATCCTGGGTGTTATTTTGTTATTTCTTGCTTCATAAATCTTTAATTGTAACATAGCCACAGTAGCTCAGTCAGTAGGGTGATTTTGCTTTAGTGGATAAACATATTATTATTATTATTATTATTATTATTATTACAAGTGTTCAATTTTCTGCAAAAGGCCATTCCAAATCATAATCTGTTGTAGTTAGTATCATGGCAGGGTGAGTGAAGCATCAGGACTTTGTTGTAAGTGACTGGTCCTGTGATGGTGTGGAATAATACCGGAAGACGAAGAAGAAGAAGAAGAAGAATGGGGGACTCCTTCCTTATAACATAAGTGCTGTAACTGTGGGTCCATCCAAGTGCAGCAAGACAAATGTTCTCATGACACTACTAACACATCCGTATGGAATCCACTTTGAGCATCTACGTGTATTTTCAAAATCGTTGTTTCAACCCAAGTACCAGCTACTGGAAAAGATACTGTACGGTTTAGATGGTGTAACTTACTTGACATCTACACAAAGCAGTCAAATCCCCACTACAGAAAAAGTGACCCCAAACCTAGTGTTAATATTTGATAATGTTACTGTGGAAAACCAAGACCAAATTCTACGATATTTCAGCATTGGTCGTCTTATGGGCATTGACATATTTTATTTGAGTCGGACATATTCTAGAATCCTGAAACAATTGGTGAGGAATACTGCAAATTTCATTATAGATTTCAGATAAGACAATTTGAAACTAAAACACATTTACAAGGTGCATGTAGGATCCGACATGTCAATCAGTGATTTTATAAAGATATTTGCAGATTGCTGGAATCACACAGAGTACGAGTTTGTTGTTATTGATAAATTAAGAAAACTGAATGACAAAAACTGAAAGAAAACTGAAACTCGGATTCGGACAGGATGGTACAGTGCAGTACTCATACTGTAGAGTATAGCACTGTACCCGGACATAGTTTCGGTGGGATGGTGCAGTGCAATAGCTGGACGGTACACTAGGAAAAACTTATTTTTCTCAGTCTAGAACATTGTTCTCCACAATACCGTCCGATATAGACATCGCCGAATTGGGAATGGTTCCTTCAAATAATGTTATATCACAAGTCATAAGAAAAAGAACCAATGTATCAAAACCATTCCTCATTAAAGAAATTTGCCTCTTGATCACAGGGTCCTGGCTTCGATTTCCGGTCGGGTTGGGGATTTTTCTCTGCCCGGGGACTGGGTGTTTGTGTTGTCCTCATCATTTCATCATCATCATGCGTGACAGCGGCTAGATTGGACTGTGTAACAAACTGGACTGTGTAAAAATTGGGACTTTGTGCGGGAGCTGATGACCACGCAGTTGAGCATCCCACAAACCAAACATCATCATAATAATCATTAAAGGAATTACTCATTTTAGTGCAGTTAATATATTAAGTGTATGGAAAAGAAAACTGGAAATGGAGGTCCTCGAAGTAAAGAAAATAAAACTGGACTATATGGAGAAGATAACTTCGATAAAGGCAGAATATAAGCTGCAAGTCGAAAAGGAAGAAGCTGCTGAAGATGTGCAAGCCAGGTTTACATGTGGATTTAAACACAGTGTATGGAAAATCTGGCTACGAAGGGGGAATACTAAATATTGGTATTTAGAGTAACCAGCAATAGAAACTGGTCACATTTTGGAGTACTGGCCGAAATCAACGGAATCAAGAATGTTTACTATATTAAGGGACACACGAAAAATGTGTTTACTAAGCTCTGTTCCCACTGGATCGGCTTAAAAAGGGTGGTTATATTCTATCGAAGTGTGGCGAACTGGATGTTGTCCACCTAGCAAGAGAACAGACATTTGCCAAGTTCAAAACTGATGGATTAACAACATTTAATGAACACTCGTTTGCAGAAGTTGCAAACTTAAAGTTATACACAGAAATCCTGCAAAATGTGGAGCAGAAAAGTTGCCCATATATGCACAGGAAGATGTGGAATGCTTTAACAATAGCGCCATCAAGGAAATGAGAGGAAAAATTAAAATCCCCAAATGCTGTAGCCTAGAAGAACTGCAGGAAGCAACTTAGGTAATAGTTATAGCAATAAAGCGAGTATTTTATGGGAAGAACATTAGGTATGTATTAGAATTCGAGAATATACCTTCTCTGTATTTGTCAAATTACTGGTTGGAGAAAGAAATGGATGATTCAGATGTGGATTTAAGTTATAAGTTAAAAATTAAATTGGACGTTATTAAAACTACACCTCACAAAACTAAGGAAAGAGTTGTTTTCTATGTGTAAGTGTATAAGCAAAAGTTAATAAAGATTTTGTACGAGATATTTACCTGTCTTATTTGCTTACCTACAAAAAAACCTAAGACATTTCCTATATACAACGCTCTATGTACATGTACTTTGGATGCGGAAGTGAGTGGCTGAATGATCTTGAAAAGTAGTTGAAACTAGGTTGTTGAAAGCGTAGCGACCCTCTTTTCTTACCTATTCGAAAGTACTAGTGGCAATAGCTGAACAACTTGCATTGTAATCAGAGGTAAGAATTAAAAATACAGACATGGCTATATACATTTTTATTCAGTAATCATACTCAGGACGCACTACATCAACAGGTTCTTTCTTTTTCTAAACACCAGTATATCTACATCTACATCTACATCCATACTCCGCAAGCCACCTGACGGTGTGTGGCGGAGGGTACCCTGAGTACGTCTATCGGTTCTCCCTTCTATTGTACAATGGTTTTGAACGTTGTCCACTGATCCTCAACACTATCTGTACTTGAGACAAAACTTTTGTGTTGAGCCGTCAGGTACTCTGTAATCTGCTTTTTGTCACTTTTGCTAAACAGAAAAATCTTCCTACCTTTTTTAATATTTCTATTTACGGCTGAAATCATCGATGCCGTAACCGCTTTATGATCGCTGATTGCCTGTTCTGCGTTAACTGTTTCAAATAGTTCGGGTCTGTTTGTCACCAGAAGGTCTAATATGTTATCGCCACGAGTCGGTTCTCTGTTTAACTGCCCAAGGTAGTTTCCAGATAAAGCACTCAAAAAAATTTCACTGGATTCTTTGTCCCTGCCACCCGTTATGAACGTTTGAGTCTCCCAGTCTATATCCGGCAAATTAAAATCTCCACCCAGAACTATAACATGGTGGGGAAATCTACTGGAAATATTTTCCAAATTATCCTTCAGGTGCTCAGCCACAACAGCTGCTGAGCCAGGGGGCCTATAGAGACATCCAATTACCATGTCTGAGCCTGCTTTAACCGTGACCTTCACCCAAATCATTGCACATTTCGGATCTCCGTCAATTTCCTTCGATACTATTGCACTTCTTATCGCTATAAACACGCCTCCCCCTTCACTGTCCAGCCTGTCTCTGCGGTATACATTCCAATCTGAGTTTAGGATTTCATTACTGTTTACGTCTGGTTTCAGCCAACTTTCTGTCCCTAGTACTATATGGGCGCTGTGACCGTTTATTAATGAGACCAGTTCTGGGACCTTTCTATAGACGCTCCTGCAGTTTACTATTAGCACATTAATATTGTCATTCCCTGTTGCATTTTGCCTACTCCTACCTTGCCGCGTCTCAGGAGGCGTCTTGTCGGGCCTATGGAGGGAATTCTCTAACCTAAAAAACCCCTACGTGCACTCCACACGTACTTCGCTACCCTTGTAGCCGCTTCCGGCGTATAGTGCACGCCTGACCTATTCAGGGGGACCCTACATACAGGAAATAAAGCCATCTTGTAAGTGCAGAAGTCAGTACTTATTTCACTCAATAATATACTAGTTTTCGAAGGCACCATATTGACCCACTGTTTGAAGTCGTCCACATGCACACTGTTCGTACTTAGTTACTCTGCTATGTTCCTGTATGCAGTTTTGACACAAGGCAGCCATCTGTTCAGTCCTTACAACACAGTGGATAAATGGATGTGTCACCTGATTTCACGTGGAATGCAGAGTCTTTGTACAGTGTTGTAATGGATGAAGTTAGAGCGGCACAGTAAATGTCTGGAGGAGGATGGCTCATATGATACGCAGCACTCAACTGCTGTTTGATGTAGGCTTTTGGAGGACATAGTTCATCCCATTCCACCTTCGTAATCCGCACGTCAACACTCTTAGATGCATTCTCTATCTCTACCACAACACGTCAGTTTCTGTCTGTGGTTGCTTCTATACCAATATGTAAACTCCTCGAGCCGCTAGTGGTTAGACTACGCACTGAAGTGAAAAGTAGTGGTGCACAGGCCTTAAGTGGTGTTTTCTCATCCACTACATCTTCACTTTGTCCATGCAGTATCACTGGAATATACTGCAATGGCGTGTATGATGGGGTCCAGTACTGACCTGTGTTGTGCTGATTAGGACACCCAGTGCACTTCAGTTTGTCATGGGCTGGCTGGATGTCTTCAGCCCACAGTAACAGCTGATTGTCCTGCTCCATCAAGCTGACCAGTTGCACGACAGAATCCAGTGTGCTTCCGTTGCTGTGGGTCCCGGTGGGCTGGGAAATGTCACTGTTGCAGACCCCAGCAGGCTGGAGGTCGTCACATTCACTGATGAGCAAAGAAGAAAAATCATTACAAACGATCATAGAAGCACGAAGACTTCATCTTCCTCACATGACAGTAAACACGGACATTAAGCAGGGGATACTTAGTCTTTTGCGGCTTTTTCCTATTGTTTTGGGGCTGCGACTGGGCGGTGCTGAACGATCTCAGCTGGCGTTTCATGCTGACTGACTGCAACCTTGGCAGCAAAGTTGCTGGGTCCGTCTTACATCCCCAAAGTGACTGGATGCTGCATTCCTATCGCCTACTGCCAATTTCAAGCACTTCTGGTGGGAAGTGGGGGGTGCACTTGGGTTTCCTTCGAGAAGGACTGGGATTCGACTCCCAGAAAGGACAACAACATTTTGAAATATCCCGCCAATTTCTGTGGGCTCGGGTGAAGTGGGATGTCAGCACAGCACTGCGAAACAGAAATTCCCACAAAAATTCGATATTCCCACCAAAATTCGGCATTCCCAACAAAATTCGAAATTCCATCCAAAATTCTAAATTCCCGCTAATAGGTTAGGTGGAGGAGGGGAGAGGTAATTATGGGGGGGGGAGGAGGAGGCGGCGGTTCATATTCTGGCTGAGGAAAACTCATGACGTCATCTATGGTTGGGGGTAGGAGTGGGTGCGGTTTAGGAGTGTGGTTAGTTAATTGATCAATTTAATTAATTTACATATCAATTCGATATCAAAATTGCACCAAGAGCCCCATCTCCCTTCTACCTGTGTATACTTTTTTTACTGATTTCAACTTGATCCATGTAGCATAATTCAGATACTGCACCTGCAATTTTGGTCAAGCGCTGGCAATATAATTTTGGGCATGTTTGCTATATGTCTCGCATAACCCAAATCGTGCTGCACTGTAGACGAAGTCCCACATCACCATGTCTTTTGTTTTTCTTCATCTTAAACGTCAATTCTGTCATGCTTCAAACTTATACGTTACACGTCTTTATATACAGTTTTGAGGGTAGGGATCGGTGAAACTACAAGGATGTATGGTAACGAATTCATTTTTATTGAGAAATATATATGTTACGTGAAATATTTTACAGAGTTCTTTTGGTTCGCATCACAGCTGTATTTTACAGGCAGAGTTGTTTTGGTACACATCACAGATTCAAAGTGACATTGATTGAAATATTTTCACTCACATCACAGATTCAAAGTAACACTGTTCGTAATATTGTGACTCACATCACAGATTCATGGTGATACTGTTTGAAATATTTTGGATCACATAAAAGATACAAAGGACTATAACTAACGCACAGGTACTTTTTCCTATTACATTAATACTTATTCTAAAGAAACTCCAACGAAACAGACGAAATAATTTACAACGATTTAGGTGGATCTATACATCCACCTCAAACAGACAAAATAATTCAGTGAAATGGAGGGATCTGTTTACATCTACACTTAAAAACTAATCGGACAGAACAGCTAGCGGTAGATTAAAGTTACAAACTAATGAAGTACTTGGTGCGTAGGTATACATATACGTTTGCATAGTTTTGTAGGCTTTTGTTTACATGTTATAACTTCTTTTATACTTCTATTTCACGCACATGGTGCGCATATACATATATTTTTCTTCTTTATCCTTTTTTCACACATGGTGCACATAAATATACACGTGTACACAGTACACATAAATAAATAAATCCTTACACGAAATACACGCAATTATTTTCACTGTGATTAAAGGAGAATACTATTATGCACACCCACCCACACAGACTCTCTCTCTCTCTCTCTCTCTCTCTCTCTCACTCACTCATTCTCTCCCTCTCACTCAATCAAAGTCCACCACCCCCTCTCTAGCTACAAGTGAATAATGTGAGTACAGGACAGTTTCAGTACCATAATCACAAATGACCCCTTTATCGACATGAGGCAACAGGCCGTTTTTAGGCTACAACACAGTGTGCACCTTGTGTCCTCGCGATCGAATGCTAGTTTACCGTACCATATGCAGCAGTTGCATTGCAACACTGTGAACACCGCTGTACGGGCACCGCAAATAGTCTTCGATAGAGAGGGCTCTCAATCCGGAAGGAAGCACACCCTTACCCGCCTCTGGGTGGCACCTTGCAATGTGCGATGCACATACATTTTTGATCACAGACCAACAAACTCCACAATCAGCAATCTATTCACCTCGTCTTTCATAAGGCCGATAATCTTTTGTTCTGTGGAGGAATCCCATGAGGATTATTGCCCGTGTATGAGGACGTGTCGAATTCATTATTTTGGTACCCTATTACTTCACGTACACTGAAGAGCCAAAGAAACTGGTACACCTGCCTAGCAAACTGATGATGGCAGAATGAGAGCGACTGCACAACGACGAGGGTTTATATAACCTCTTTCCCCTTCACCCACCATTTCAACCAGGGATCCAAAAGGAGAGCGGCATTCCTTCGTACCTGCTGATGAATGCTTGTGTGAGTACACAGGACAAGTTGGTGCTGGTCTGCCAGCCACGGATTTCGCGCGCTTTTGTATGTTCGTATTGGTGCACTCTGGAAAAACCCTGGAAATATAGTCTATGCCATTGTGTTGTACAGGGTTTTCACAACAAGTAAAGATACCTTAGCGATGTCAAAACTCCTGTATGGTCCGATTTCTTCTATCTTCGAAAGTTGCTCGTATAGAAGATCTACATTTCGCGTATATTGAGTAAACAACATCTCTGTTTCGGATTTTTTAAACTGAGGAGTCAGTGTCAGTGGTGGTGTGAATTAGATCAGTTGGTCTCTAACCTTAAGATGAACGCACAAAATTTGGTATTCCCCCAATAAATTTGAATTTCCTGCCAGAATATCAATTTCCCACCATTTCCTGGGGAGGGAGGGAGGGTAGGACCCAGGTGCTGGCTGGGGAAAACCTATGACGTCACCATCGAGGGTGGAGGTAATTAATTGATCGATTAATTAATGTGTATGATTAATTTTATATCAATTTGATGTCAAACGTGCGCTTGTGGTCACTTTGTCCCACTACTAGCAACGAATGAAGGCGTCTTCACCCGTGATACTCACAAAAATGAGGTTCTAGACATCAGGTTCTGAATTTTGCAAATATACATCAGTTTCAAATAAAAAGTTTAATAATAGCAACTACATCACAGAATATGCTTTAATTACTTTTCAAACTGTAAATTAAAGTAATATGTGTGTACTGCATCATGTACTTAAAATCTAACTGTAATATACATGCTTCTATCATTTCAATAAACTTAATTTTCTGCAAGAAATATTTTAACTCAAAAAATATGTGCATATGCTTAATAACTAAATATTTCAGATATATATTATATTTTGTACAGCTTAAATAAACATTTACAGTCAGCAGGGTTAAAAAATCCTTAATTATTTAATAAGACACACCCATTTAGCAATTTCCACATTGCTAGCTGCAAAATTTTCCTGTCATGAAAATATAATGAAACCGTATTTACACTCACCAATAGTATAGTTTTACAAGCCCGAATAAAACTTTAAGGTCAAACTCTTATCGCAAAGCTTGATGGGACATAATGTTCTTCGTTTGTTCGTATGGAGTGTAAACAAACAAGTTATCCACCGTGCCACGTGTAATTAGAAATATGAAAATCATGGCCGGCCGATGTGACAGAGCGGTTGTAGGCGCTTCAGTCTGGAACCGCGCGACCGCTACGGTCGCAGGTTCGAATCCAGCCTCGGGCATGGATGTGTGTGATGTCCTTAGGTTAGTTAGGTTTAAGTAGTTCTAAGTTCTAGGGGACTGATGACCTCAGATGTTAAGTCCCATAGTGCTCAGAGACATTTGAACCAAAACCATGGCGTATCCAAGTTAATGCCTGCCACACAATACAATTGGCCCTGTGCGTTGTTAATAGTGATAGCAAATGCAAGTCGGATGGGAAAATGTAATCACTTGAAACCGAAGGGCATATATAAATCACTGGATACCAACGGAACGCGAAGAATGAATACGTTTTCACCTGCAGCATATCCCGTGATGATGGTGGCCTCTTATTACGTTCGACAATAAGTTATTCACGACCAGCCTTGTTCCGATGCACAGCGAAAGCGGATTGATGGTGCATAGTAATATTATAAGGGATTTTTTTTTAAATGATCTTGTGTAGCGGAAATCCAGGGGACTCAAGAACATTTAAAAATTCCGTCGGGCAATGCACACATTCGTGTGGATCCATTACTGAATCAGTGGGCGTAAAGGTGACAGAGTTGCCGGGAGGCATTTTCTGAAGAGTTAATTAACATATTTAAGACTATGGTTTTATGGTGCTAAGTCCACAGCTCGTGGTCTTGCGGTAGTGGTCTCGCTTCCCGCTCACGGGGTCCCGGGTTCGATTCCCGGCCGGGTCAGGGATTTTCGCTGCCTCGAGATGACT
Organism: Schistocerca nitens; assembly: GCF_023898315.1. Lineage (NCBI taxonomy): Eukaryota > Metazoa > Arthropoda > Insecta > Orthoptera > Acrididae > Schistocerca > Schistocerca nitens. The sequence goes on along the minus strand of NC_064616.1, from coordinate 140,891,497 downwards.
GGGTGTTGTAGGTCGTATTCATCAATCATCATTCATCCCCATTACGGTCGGAGAAAGGCAATGACAAACCACATCCGCTAGGTTCTTGCCTAGTCGGCGGTGCACGTCTCCTGCGTCGTCCCCTACGCTCCTTGGAGTATGGGACCTCGTCGTCATTTATGGCGCTAAAATGGGTCTTTCACACAGTCGTCGATGAAAGTTGTAATTGTACGTCACAGTTCCGGAACTCTCAGGTTCTGTTCGACCTTTTGATCGTCCCGCGTTCTAGTGACTACTGTAAATACTATATCCACATCATTAATTACTCAACAAGAAAGACCTTGCAATCACGATCCTGTCAAATTCTCGAACTTTCGTTCGTCCCGCGATCCAGAGTCGTCTGATACTACTATCTGCAGGACGGGTATTACCGCTGTAATTTATTATCGCGACAGGAATTATAGTCAGTTTAGCACGACACATTTCATTTGTTAGGCATGTAGCTCTTCATTAATTTTCTGCAATGTTATACTAAAAGGATACAAGTCTATTCTATGAAAATGTTCATTAGGGAATCATGTAGACATTTGAAGTAAATGTGCCAAGATCTTTTACAGATTTTTGGTAACAACCTTTGTAAGTAGGCTGTTTAGGTTTTTATGTTGGTAACGTCACGTAGCGCTCTGTATGAAAATTACTGGCTGTGCTGTGTGTAGTCTGTGGCTGGTTGGCATTGTTGGAATATTCGCTATTGTAGTGTTGGGCTGTTGGATGTGAACAGCGCGCAGCGTTGCGCAGTTGGAGGTGAGCCGCCAGCGGTGGTGGACGTGGGGAGAGAGATGGTGGAGTTCTGAGAGCGGATGATCTGGACGTGGGTCCATCAGAAAGAGTAAATTTGTAAGACTGGATGTCATGAACTGATATATATATTATGACTTTTGAACACTATTAAGGTAAATACATTGTTTGTTCTCTATCAAAATCTTTCATTTGCTAACTATGCCTATCAGTAGTTAGTGCCTTCAGTAGTTAGAATCTTTTATTTAGCTGGCAGTACTGGCGCTCGCTGTATTGCAGTAGTTCGAGTAACGAAGATTTTTGTGAGGTAAGTGATTCATGAAAGGTATAGGTTATTGTTAGTCAGGGCCATTCTTTTGTAGGGATTATTGAAAGTCAGACTGCATTGCGCTAAAAATATTGTGTGTCAGTTTAGTGTTGATCAGAATAAGTAAAGAGCGAAATGTCTGAGTACGTTCAGTTTTGCTCAGCTGTTTGAAAATCGAATAACGTAAGAGGTTTATCAGCACAGTCATTCACAAATTTTTCTAAGGGGAGGTTTCACCTTTCCCCTTTATATATTGCATACATGTATATTTCATGTCAGATTACAAAATCTTATGTCGACAGCGATCTTCCACTTGTCATGAAGGTAAAGTGTGCAAAATTTCATCAAGTTCCGAAAAAACTGTAAATTTGTTTGAATTACAAACAAACCACATTTATATATACTAACAGAAAAAAATTGCAACACCATAAATAATTGTAAGCTACTCGTGATTCGCGATACTGTTATCGCTTCCCGAGCAGTGGGTCCCGGGTTCGATTCGTGGCGGGGTCAGGGATTTTCACCTGCCCCGAGATGACTGGGTGTTGTTGTGTCGTCTTCATCATCTTCACTCATCCCCATTACAGTCGGAGGAATGCAACGGCAAACCACCTCCGTTATGACCTTCCCAAGTATGGCGGTGCGGGTCTCCCGCATTGTTCCCATACGCTCTGTCAAGAAGCATGAAATTTCATTTCCATTTTCCATAAATAATTGATGTAGATTAATGGAATTACGGGAACACACTTGTCTAGGTAACATCTGTAAGTGATTAATACTGCATAAGCACAGGTTAATGTAAGTGCAAAGCCATTGCAAATGTGAAAAGCTGGTAAATAACCGATATGACCGCCACAATGTGGAACGTAAGCATGCAAATGTGCATGCATTGTGTTGCATAGGTGCCGGATGTCAGTTTGTGGGCTGCAGTTCCATGTCTATTGCACGTGGTCGGTCAATACAGAGACTGTAAATGCTGGACGTGGATGACGCTGGAGTTGTCGTCCGATGATGTCCCGTATGTGCTCGATTGGAGACAGATCTAGCGATCGAACAGGCCAATGCAACATGTCGACAACCTGTAGAGCATGTTGGGTTGCAACAGCAGTATGTGGCCGAGCGTAATTCTATTGAAAAACACCCCTTGGAATGTTGTTCACGAATGGCAGCACGAAAGGTCGAAACACCAGATTAACGTACAAATTTGCAGTCAGGGTACGTTGGACAAGAACGATAGTGCTCCTGCTGTCATACAAAACCGCACCCCAGACCGTAACTCCAGGTATAGGTCCAGTGTGTCTAGCACGCAGAAAGGTTGTTTGCAGGTGCTCAAGTGGCCTCGTTCTAACAAACGCACGGACTACTGTGGCACCGAGACGAAACCACCTTTCATCAGAAAACACAACAGACCTTCACCCTCCCGTCCAATGAATTCTTGCTTCGCACCACTGCAGTCGCCAATGGCGGTGGTTTGGGACCAGTTGAATGCACGCTACATGGCGTCTGTATCAGAGGTGTCCTCGAAGTAAACGATTTGTAACAGTTTGTTGGGACGATGTGGAGGCAACTGCTGCTTTAATTGCTTCAGCAGATGCAGTACGATGCGACAGAGCCATTCGCCGACCACAATGGTCTTCCGTCTCGTCCGCAGCTCGTGGTCGTGCGGTAGCGTTCTCGCTTCCCGCGCCCGGGTTCCTGGGTTCGATTCCCGGCGGGGTCAGGAATTTTCTCTGCCTCGTGATGACTGGGTGTTGTGTGATGTCCTTAGGTTAGTTAGGTTTAAGTAGTTCTAAGTTCTAGGGGACTCATGACCATAGATGTTAAGTCCCATAGTGATTAGAGCCATTTGAACCATTTGAACAATCTTCCGTCTCGATACCGTTAAGTGGCCGTCGAGGGCCCGGTCTTCTTGCGACCGTACCCCAACCTCGGTGAAGTGCTGATAACGGCGTCTTTTTCCCCTTGAAGACAATCTTGACTATTATTAACTCATCACGTGCAATCTCAAAGGTAACTAACGCTTACGGTCGTCACAGTGTGTATTTAAAGCAAACCTGGTCTGCATGCTCATATTGGCGCTACTAGCGCCACTCTTACGTGACTAGCGTGAAATTTGAATAGCTATTATCTTTCAGATGTAGAAATATGCCTACCAACTTTCATTTATACCGCACATCTCCTTCTTAGGATGTGGTATTTTTCCTCCAGTATATACAGATCTAGAAGAACGTATCGGAGGCTCTTTAAGACTATTCGCAGATAATACGGTTGTCTATAAGAAGTTAGAAACTCCATGCGACACTAGCGACTTTCAGAAGGACCTAGGGGTAAAGAAAGTAGCTATACAGCAAAAACAATATTTAAACATAAACACAACGTGAAGGCCGTCCTTTGGGCGGAAACAACAGTAAACACTACACCCGCGTCCGCTAGCGACAAGCCGTCCGCCGATTCTTCAAACTCGCCATTGGGGCAGGCATGTCTTCACAAAGAAATGGTTCTGTCACTTGTTCCAGTACGTAAAACTGACATTCACATAAAGTTAACTTCTGGTATCAGCTCACCCCAATTGCGTGGAGAGTCCAAGAAGACGCTACCCAAATAAAGCAAAATACTGGAAGTAATCCAGGTGGCGTCGGAGACAGGTGAATAGTTCCAGTAGGATGATACAAAAATCGAAAATGTGCTAGGCACCGTCCAGATGAAGATATGGTGTGATGAAACCCTTGAGCCTCGTTACTGCATGCATCTTAGTACTTGGATAAAATGTCATATACGGGAAAAGAACGGCGGATCCACATTCAGACAGTGTTAATTCGTGTTGGGTAGATGGCACTGGAGGCATAACAGAGAGTCTGCCTCAGATATGGAATGGATTCTTTGGCGACTCATACGTTTGTGGCTAACCACCATATACCAAGCCACTCTGGGGTCCAAATCGAGGTGAGCGCCTTGTACTGAACGTCAGGCCACTAGCCAAGTAGCGAAGGAAAGATGGCTTTCAGTTGGATTTTTGGGATGGCCTCATATCATCCGCCAATAAACGTCACAGGCCCTCTGCAGTCGCTCGAAATTAAGTCCACAAAAACTGCCTAAGGTGAGATAATGTCAGGTAAATATGCTCCACTGCAATTGATGGTTTACTAGAGGTGGAGACCAGTATTTTGATCAAAGTTCCCTGAAACTGCGCTAGCAGCAAGTCTGTATCTTCATCATCATCGCTACAAATAAAGCAACTGCTCCAACCCACCCAATGAGCGTTCCAAGACTGTCTTGTGTGATAGAAAGAGTGAGTAAATGATGTTGTACTTTGATGATCATTCGCTTAGCGGCGAAGCAACCAAAGACTACCTGTAGGATGCATGCTGTAGTCCTAGGCTTTGGAAGAAAATTGACCAAATGGGGTACTTTGAATGCCAAACAGACATGTTCAAAGTCCACAACAATTTACTGTGGACAGCGAAGTTTACATGGCTTCTGGCTGCAGCACCATATCAGGTAATCCAGCCCAGTGATATTTAAGCTTTATCTAGCATGTGGACTAAAAATCTTCGCTGGTCCTGTTATGTACTGCAGATCAAGGTATAGTCTCTCTACTGTACATAAAACGCTGCAGCACCTCCATGGCAATGGCGTACACAACCACCGACAGGGGACAACCTTGCCTCACAGGACAGGGGATACTGAACATGCTTGCTGTATTTCCATTGATCCTAACATATGGAGTCACACTGCACAGAAGACAGTTGACATTGTTAATGAAGGACTGGGGAATGCTAGCCGCTGCAGCATCTTCTCAGATAGTTGTGGCACACCCTATGGAAAGCATGGTCAAAGTGTGGTGTCACCGCCAGACACCACACTTGCTAGGTGGTAGCCTTTAAATCGGCCGCGGTCCGTTAGTATACGAGGTGTGGCTAGAAAAAAACCGGACTAGTACTGGTGAAACAATAAAACGAATGCAATAAGGCTGAAAGTCGCGTGGCCTGTCACGTGACTCTCGGTCCGCCTACTGCTCGAGTTTCATCTGCCTCCTGCACTCAGTCTGCCCGTGGCGTCTGTTTTAAGTAGTTGACGTTTTGTCTGTGCGTCGGTAAACTTGTTCGACAAGATCGCCGTTTAACAATCAGAGCAGTGTCTGGGTTAACAGGAGTTGACAAGTATTACCGATTTACCGATTTTTTCAATGTTTGCATCAGTTTTTGCTGACAATGGTCTGCCAGTGCGAGTGTCATTACTGGTGTCTTCGCGGCCATCTTTAAATCGTTTAAACCACTCAAACACTTGTGTTCGCGATAAACAATCATTGCCGTACACTTGTTGTAACATTACAAACGTTTCACTTGCAGATTTTCCTAGTTTGAAACAAAATTTGATGTTAACACGCTGTTCTTTCTGTACACTCAACATTTTCCGACGCACAGACAAAACGTCAACTACTTAAGACAGACGCCACGGGCAGACTGAGTGCAGGAGGCAGATGAAACTCGAGCAGTAGGCGGAGCGAGAGTCACGTGACAGGCCACGCGACTTTCAGCCTTATTGCATTCGTTTTATTGTTTCACCAGTACTAGTCCGGTTTTTTTCTAGCCACACCTCGTACGTCGGACCCGCGTGTCGCCACTGTCAGTGATTGCAGACCGAGCGCCGCCACACGGCAGGTCTAGAGAGACGTCCTAGCACTCGCCCCAGTTGTACAGCAGACTTTGCCAGAGATGGATCAATGACAAATACGCTCTCATTGGCCGAGACGATAGTTAGCATAGCCTTCAGCTACGTCATTTGCTACGACCTAGCAAGGCGCCATTACCAGTTTATATTGAGATTGTAATTCATGTATCAACAAGAGTGATGTTCTCCAATTATGGATTAAAGTTAAGTATTCCAAGAGCTTCGTACTTTATTTATTAGACTCAACTCCTTCAATTGTTCCAGACCTCACGCCAGTCTGCGTGAGCTTAAACGTGTGCATTTCGGCCTCCTCTAGAAACACGGTGTTGGCTCTTCTGCCAACACATCACAAAGTCCACTGACACCAAGGCCCCAGGCACATGTCACACCTCCACCAGTGGGAATCACCAAGCACCATCTGGATGTTGGTGTTACCACCGAGACACATATTGTCCATACAGATGACTTGGGCAGGACACCCCAAATGTGGGCAACCAGATCCTCGTCAGGACCCAGAAATCTATGTTGTGCAGCGTAAGAGGCTTGTAATGGTCAACTTCCCTTCCAATATATGGATGTTATCGATGAAAGTAGATGACATCTGTGCTGCAGCGGCTATTACTTCTTGACACATCATATCCCTTTGGGGCATCATTATAAAACTCTACTGGGAGACCATCTGACCCAGCGATTTGTTTGTCGCTCCTGAACAGAGGGCGCTGGCGATGTCCTCCACTGTTATGAAGTCCATGAGGATCACCATTGTATCTCCATCAAGGACCCGACACAGCAAGCAGAGGACTTGATTCAGGTCCGAGCACTGTAGTCTTCAATGGCAATGAACCACTGGTAACGATCCAAGAAAGCATTGGCGATATTATTTTGGGCTGTCAGGCGCTGGCCATCCAACATATACAGCACAGTGATCAATATACTTTGGCATCTGTGACATTCATGGATAATGTGATGCATAGCTGTTGGTTCACCTCTCACTGGTCCCAACTACACAAGTGCACAAGTTTACTCTGGAGACAGTGTTGTGTAAGTGTAGCGATCATTGCTAGTAATCGGTGAACCTCAGCCTGACACCCTGGTGATAGCGGTTGGGAGGATATTTCCCACAGTAGCATAAAATGATATTCCATGATGTGCTGTTGCCAGCACATAGCCTCCTGACCCCAGTGCATCATTACATGCGGCAGACCAGGTTTTGCGCAGTTGAGTCACCACTGAATCACGGAAGGGAATGTCAGATGCCACCTCTCACAGCTGCTCTACATCTCCACTTTCTTCTGCCTGGGACCTTAAGGAACGGAACATTCATTTTCCATGAGCTCCTGCTCCATCATACCCTCTGCCTTCGGAGGGAGATGGTGCAGGGGCAGGCATGTTGTTTGGTGAAGGCCATTGGTCATATCTCAGAATCAAGTATATTCACAGTTAGTCCATTAGAGACACAGTTCCAGTCAAGACGGTTCGCCGAATTCCAGTAGCGTATTTGTATCCATGTCTTTTGCCGTGAATATTCCACCAGGTATCCAAGGGGAAGGTCTTGCACCAACTAAAATGCGCCATTTCATCCTGTGGTGATAGTACACAATTGAAGTCGCTCCCTAGACTGGTATGACTGCAGTATCTCTCAAATAATGGCGTGACCTCCTCCGCATAAAATATCGAACGGTATCTCCTCTTGTCTGTACCAGAGTGGCATGTACATTCAGGTCCTGATGCCCCGATATATTATAGGAAGTCCTCGAGCTGACAGGAGGTAGCCCACTCCATCGATCACGATACCTACGTTCACAATAATGGCCGTACTGCTGCCATTGTCCTTGCACTTGAGAGAGGATGAGTCATTCTCTCACTATTTCCCATATTCGAAGCTACTCTTTAATGCTGATTTTACACCCAAGTTATCATTTTTGTGAGACAAGAGGAAATTATCAGCATGAGCAGGCATTGATGGGAGCATGTACACTGTTAATGTATGGAGGATCTTTATGGTGGCTGTCCTTCAAATAGTATTTTTCTGAAGTTGAGAATAAGCAGTCAGTTTCGTCATTTAAGAGTAAATCTTGCAGTGGACATTTGGGTTGGGAAGCCACATGCAGCTATTAGGGAAAGGAATGACTAAAAGCGCTTACTGGGTACAGAATGCTGGTTCCAAGAATTTCTCGCACCAGTGTGCAGACAGTGCGTTCAGACAAACAGGCGGAAAAACTACCTATCTGGACTTATCTGTTAGGCGCCTCTTGCCACGGCAGAGGCAAGGGTGTTAGAGAAATCTAAGTCGTCTGGACAATGTGTTTCGACAGCATTGTAAATGCCATTTGTCAACAGGGATGGCGGCCATGAAAATTCACAAGTTTCCATGTTCACCATGGGCCAGATGCTATCAAGGGAGCCATCAGCCAGTGTTATCCCCCTCACTGCAGAGTTTTTGTGGGGGGGGGGGGGGATGCCTTAGGCCTTCGAAACTATTTTGGAATGAACGTAACATATATGGCGGCTCTGAAGTGAACGAAGTTGTAACACAGAAGCACTTCTCTTAGTTAACCAAGGCCCCTTGCCGATCACGCTATAATGTTTGGGCTGTCGAGGATATTTGTGGTAAGTTCTATGGGACCAAATTGCTGAGGTCATTGGTCCCTAGGCTTACACACTACTTAATCTAACTTAAACTAACTTACGCTAAGGACAACACACACAGCCATGCCCAAGGGAGGACTCGGACATCCGACGAGGGCGGGGTGTCTAGATAATGATCTCCATGGTAAATGTGTTGTTCACTATCTATTGCGAGGGGTGGAGGTGGGAGACCTGAAGAAGGCTCACTGTCAGCAATGGATGCCCTACAATATCCACTGGCATTTAACTGTCGTGATGTGCCGCAACTGCTGCTGCTTTATCTACAGCGGCAGACGTCACTAACCTGACATCATCTGCCAACGCAGACATGCTTGTGCAGTGATCATCCCATGCGATTAAGCGGTTGCTGAAGGTTGCAGCACATCCATGAAAGGGACAAATACCGTATCCGTCTGCTGTTCATCAAAAAGTATTGCTCTCTGAGACGTCTTCTGGGAATCTGTTGTCGATCGAATCCCATCAGGGGAACCAATGATCACATCTTCCTGCTGGGGTTGGTCTCCACTGCCAGTATCTTTATCTTCTACGAAAAAAACTGCAGATATTGGATGGAGCTTGTTGGAGTTTCTTCCATCACTTCAAAGCATTTTGTTTTTGGACATGAGAGTCGGTGTTCAACAACGACCGGTGATCTTTGCCACTGAGGGCGAAACTTTGGTTCTTACCACCATATCTGTGGAGGCCAACCTCTACTCTGCGGTCTCCTTTGATGAAAAAAGAGTGAGTAAAATGTTTATTATTTCAAAAGTAATCGTCATAACTGTTAATGTATTTATCCCAATGAGAGACAAGATGGGTATTGCCTTCGTGGAAGAATGTTTACAATATGCTACGACATCATGATCATACCCAGGCATGCATCTGTTTGTGTGAGTCAAATCAATGGCAACATTTGTCCTCCTTCAGGGCTCGAAAAATATGGAAATCACATGGGGCTAGATTTGGACAGAATGAAGAATTTGTAAGGGTTTTCAAACGAAACTTCTACAGTAATGTTGGCACACCATTGGCAACATTTATTCTATTTCAGGACAATCCCCACCTACATGTTTTTAGTGTTGTTTCGATTACACCATAAATGTTTCACTGGTGAGTCCTTACACATTCTTGATACAGTCTTGATTTCTCCCCATGTGAGTCACAGAATTTTGGAGCCCTGAAGAAAGACACTTGTGGGGGGGTGATTTGCTTAGGAAGAAGAGATGCACGCCCGGGTACAACCATGGTTCCGTAGACAACCGCAAACATTCTTCCATAAAGGTATTGATCGTCCTGTCTCACAGTGGGACAAATATATTAACAGATATGGCAATTTCTTTTGAAATAATAAACGGTTTTCTTTCTTTTCTTCTGTCTGGCTCTTTTTCATTTGACTTCACCTTATAGGTAACAGCATTATCTGCAAAAAGTCTGCCATGTCATTAACATACAACATAAGCAAGAGCAAGGGCCCCCAGACTTTCCTGGGGTATGGCTGAATTTACTTCTTCGTCTGACGACGACTCATCATTCAAGACAACACCTTGTATCCTTCCTACCTAGAAATCCTCAATCTAGTCACAAGTACAGATTTGTACGCCACGCATTTTGGGGATGCTCAGGCAGTGAGGGCTGTCTCTCTGTAGTGCCCTGCCTCCACATAGGGGGCTCCCCAAGTCAACTGGCGACGACACTTCTGCCAACAGTCAATGATCAGATGGTACAAATTGAAGGGCTCCCAAATATGTCAATGGGAGCACAGTCGGATTTGGAAACATCTTCTCCTCCCCAAGCGGCAATTGTATGATGCGAATTTGCATATAGCTTGATATGAGATGTCCTTCCTGTCCGCATCCCGAACATGTCTTTGGCTGACTGTCCTAAATTACGATGGCACATCATCTGTCTTTGTTCAAATAGGATGGAACACGTTTAGTAAGGTATGTGTGATGTACCCATTCAGAACTAAATTCATGATAAAGTGTGCCAATTTTTCCATTTAATGGATTATCATAATGCCATAGGGTCTCAAGGCTGCGATCGTCATCTGCACTGGCACCTCAAATGTCAGATCAAACACACAGACCGTCCTCTAGCCAAGACCTGCTTGTTCCACTTTCATGGGGAGAATGTGTCCATCTGAATGTCTGATTTAAAGGTCGCTCGTCTTATTCATGAGCTTTTCACAAGCGACGTCATCCACCAGTAAGACGTAGCTGCTGACGATGGAGAGGTGAATCTGTACTAGTTCACGATAACTGATGTGAACATCATCTCATAAAAACTGTTCAATGTCCAACGCTTTTGGTCGCGCATGCTCGGTGGTAACACTGAACTTCACTGTCGAGTTTCGTCGTGAAAATGTCACGGTGCGCTGCAGGTAGGAAGTTGCAAGAGACAACTATAAGCCAAAACAACACCACGAGTGCAATATCGTGGCGGGGACGAAAACTGGACGTCTGCACCGATCCACTGTCGAAAGCAGACTGGTACTAGAAGCGTCCTTCACTACACAAAGTCAGGTGTCCTGAGGAGGGCTGATTTAGATGAAAATGTAATAAATATTCTTAGAGACTTTTAAAAAAAGGAAATGACTGTTCCTTGGCTACGATCTTTAGTATACTCACTGAAACAGGATATCGAGATCAAGATGAACCCACAACCGTTCGCCATCCAGAGATGCGTGGTTTTGCGTCCGCACTGCGGGCAGCGTGGAATTATCAATTGGCAAGATCCTCTTGTGGCGAAAGCTAGGAGCGAAGCATGCGAGTTTTCATCATGCATGCATGTCTAAAACAACACTGCATCGCACTTCTTTACAACACAGGTACTGCAATTTTGTAGTTGTGTTGATGTTTCTGAAGCTTTCGAACAGTGGATCTTACAGAACAGTTTCTCGCTTGCTCTTTATTTGCAGGCTCTTGACGATTCCTGGCTTTCCTGTTTTGAATTACTCTCGGTTTGTCTATTCCTATTTTTGTGTGGCTTTTGCAGTCGATCACTTGGTCCTTTCAGACAATCACCTTTCTCTCAGAAATCGACTCGTGGAACACCTGGCCAGTAAGTTACCTAAGTATCATTATCTTTCTTGTATTTTCATGTGCCTGATTTGTAGTATAAAGTTAATTTCTGTTGCACGCACCTGTCTTGGTGTTGCTATCTTCACAAGTGTCTCCGTAGATCATTCAAGAGCACTGTGACATGTGTAACAATGACGTTTCCCACTTTGTTCATTCCCAGTACCTTACTGTGAATTTGTCTCTTCTATCTACCGCGATACCTAAAAACGCACGATTATTTTCCGTATCTCAAATTTAGATATTCACTGAGTCATGTTATTTGTCACTACGACGAAAGCAGAAGAAAAGACCACTGAAATCGTTAAGATGTGTTACTTAGGTTCTGTTCGTTTGGACTTGATAGCCTGAGGCATGGAGGTGCAAGCCTATGACCTAATCCCCCTGCAAGTTTAATTATCTACTGATGACTACATGGGGCAGCCTGGATTTGATTTTTAAGGTGTCTTAGGACATTGAAACGAATGCAATAACAAAGAAATTGTTACCTGCTTGCGCTGCAATGCAAGCAGTATAAGAAAGAGTTTCCATTACATTACATGCGAAAAGCAGAAACAGAACTTATATTTTGCAGTGATCTAAGAAATGATTCACAGAAACGTATTTTATAGGAGACAAGGACCTGTAGTGATGTAGCGGACGTGACAGACATAAGGGTACCGTGATCAGTAACAACATATACGATATTTTGAAAAGTTAAGCTTAAAAATAGTTAAACATTTTGGTTTGGTTAAGTCTCCGAGCAAATGACAGGAGCTGGCTAGGGATTCTTAACATAATGAGGGACTGAAAAAATGCGAGGAAAAAATAGTTACAAATGTTCGGAATGGGAGAAGGAAAAGAGAATGTACTTGACACATTGCATACATTCGGTCCCATTTCGATGTGAAGTAGTATATGATACCCGGATACAAAGAAAAATACTGAGAGCAATGGAAGCTAAATGGGTCAAATGAAGCTGGAGATGGTGGAAAGTACATCAGCTCACGAGGCCGTGCTGCAGGGTAATTGCCGGCCGCGGTGGCCGAGCGGTTCTAGGCGCCCAGTCCGGAACCTCGCGACTGCTACGGTCGCAGGTTCGAATCCTGCCTCGGGTATGGATGTGTCTAATGTCCTTAGGTTAGTTAGGTTTAAGTAGTTCTAAGTTCCAGGGGACTGATGACCACAGCTGTTAAGTCCCATAGTGCTCAGAGCCATTTGAACCATTTTTTGCAGGGTAATTCCTTCGAATTTATGTGAAAACTCTTAAGGATTTTTAAATAGAACAAACGTTTTTAACATTCTGCAGATTTATTCTTCATGTCTATAAATTATTTCTTAATGTAGTCACCGTGGCGACGAATGAATGAATTCCTCCCAACGAGAGACCTATTTCTTTATACAGTCACTGTTGAATGTTTGATTTTGTTGACGATGCCTCAACCTCATCTCTGCTTGCACAGCTTCATCACTACGAAAGTGAAGTCTTCAAAGACGTTCTTTAAATTTTGGAAACAGGTAAAAATTGCAGGGGACAAGTTGGGACTGTGTGGAAGACGATCGATGACAGTGAACCGAAGGCATCAGATTGTTGCAGACGTCGCAGCGCTCGTGTGTTGTCTGTGACTGTCATGCTGAAGTGGACCTTGTGTGGAGTAACACGAAACTCGATTACAGTACGCTGTTTCTCACACACCTATATCGTTACGTTACACACCGCTATGTTCACACAACAACTCGGAGCCCTCTAGCGGCAGAGGACTGTAAATGTGTCGGCATGAAGAATAATGCTGTAAACGTTGTGTAAGACTTCGTACACAGTGGTAAGAAAATGTCTCTGAGCACTATGGGACGTAACTTCTGAGGTTATCAGTCCCCTAGAACTTACAAGGGAACCTCCCCATCGCACCCCCCTCAGATTTTGTTATAAGTTGCTACAGTGGATAGACCTTGAAAAACTGAACACAGATCAATCGAGAAAACCGGAAGAAGTTGTATGGAACTATGAAAAAATAAGCAAAATATACAAACTGAGTACTCCATACGTAAGATAAGCAACACCAAGGACACACAGCTGCGGAACTAGAGGTCCTTGGTTCAAGTCGTCCTTCGAACAAAAAGTTTAATTTCTTATTTTCAGACAATTATCAAAGTTCAGGCACTCACACATAATCAACTTCGCTCTCCAAAATTCCAGGACATGTTCAGATTTGCTTGGACATATGCAGGATTTGACGGTCTACACACGGAAAAATTTGAAAACGTAAGAAACATATGTTTTGACAGAGCACAGGGAAAAGTGTGCGAGTGTGAGACTTTTGGATTCATTTGTTGCAGTTTATGTGACAAACTCTTATGTTTTCATCACTTTTTGGGAGTAATTATCACATCCACAAGAAAACCTAAATCGGGCAACGTAGAAGAATCTTTTTACCCATTCGCCAAGTGTACAAGTTAGGTGGGTCGACAACATATTCCTGTCATGTGACGCACATGCCGTCACCAGTGTCGTATAGAATATATCAGACGTGTTTTCCTGTGGAGGAATCGGTTGACCTATGACCTTGCGATCAAAAGTTTTCGGTTCCCATTGGAGAGGCACGTCCTTTCGTCTACTAATCGCACGGTTTTGCGGTGCGGTCGCAAAACACAAACACTAAACTTATTACAGTGAACAGAGACGTCAATGAACGAATGGATGGATCATAACTATGCTAAAATAAAGAAAAATTTTTCGCGTGAAGGGAGAACTGAACCAAGGACCTCTCGTTCCGTAGCTGCTCACGCTAACCACGGGACCACGGGACCACGGCGCCCCCTATCTCGTAATGTCCATGATGTTGCCTATCTTTCACGTGGATTACTCAGTTTGTATATTTTGCTTATTTTTTTATAGTTCCACATAACTTCTTCCTGTTTTCTCGATTGATCTGTGTTCGGTTTTTCAAGGCCTATCCACTGTACCAACATATAACAAAATCTGAGGGGGGTGCGATGGGGAGGTTCCCTTGTTAGAACTACTTAAACCTAACTAACCTAAGGACATCACACACATCCATGCCCGAGGTAGGATTCGAACCTGCGACCGTAGCGGTCGCGCGGTTCCAGACTGGAGCGCCTAGAACCGCTCGGCCACCCTGGCCGGCTCACAGTGGTAAGAAGAGGGGGGGTACAGAGCAGTGCAGAAACTCTCTTCGTAGGAAAGCTGAAAAGGAGCACAAACGATTAACGAAGAAGCTAACAGAGAAAACAGCAACTGCTTGCCGCAGTGGATACACCGGTTCCCGTCAAATCACCGAAGTTAAGCGCTGTTGGGCGGGACCGGCATTCGGATGGGTGACCATCCGGGCCACCATGCGCTGTTGCCCTTTTTCGGGGTGCACTCAGCCTCGTGATGACAACTGAGCACCTACTCGACCGAATCGTAGCGGCTCCGGTCAAAGAAAACCATCATAACGACTGGGAGAGCGGTGTGCTGACCACACGCCCCTCCTATCTGCATCCTCAGCTGATGACACGGTGGTCTGATGGTCCCGATGGGCCACTTGTGGCCTAATAGAGGCAGCAGAAGATAAACTTAACTTGTGTTTCTCCATGCATACAAAAACGCATCAAAAATAATGTAGGAAGAATTAGAGTCCAGCTCACATAACAGCAACTAGGATGAGGCTCGTTGTACGAAGCATATATGATGGTGTCATAGTCATGAGGCTCCGAGTGCAAGTTGGCTGAGGAGCTACCGCCGGCCATGCTACACTGAAGCGCCAAAGAAACCGGAATAAGCAGGCATATTCAATACAGATATACGTAAACAGACAGAATAAGACGCTGCGTTCAGCAACGCCTATATAATTCAGCAAGTGTCTGGCGCAGTTGTTAGATCGGTTACTATTGCTGCTACAATTGTAGGTTATCAAGATTTAAGTGAGTTCGAACGTGGTGTTACAATCAGCGCCGGCCGAAGTGGCCGCGCGGTTCTGGCGCTGCAGTCTGGAACCGCGAGACCGCTACGGTCGCAGGTTCGAATCCTGCCTCGGGCGTGGATGTGTGTGATGTCCTTAGGTTAGTTAGGTTTAACTAGTTCTAAGTTCTAGGGGACTAATGACCTCAGCAGTTGGGTCCCATAGTGCTCAGAGCCATTTGAACCATTTTTGTTACAGTCAGCGCACTAGCGATGGGACACAGCATCTCTGAGGTGTCGATGAAGTGTGGATTTTCCTGTATTTGAATACGCATGCCTACACCAGTTTCTTTGGCGCTTTAGCGTATGATACCGCTATGCGTAGCCATTTAAGACATAATGAATTAACGTAGCTCTGGCTCCACAACGTACATCCAAACAACCACATCAAGTGAGACAAAAATCTTGCTAATCATCTACATCTACATAGACATTCCTACGTCGCAAAAGTTTTGTGAAGAATGTTGCAGAAGGTACTTCTCATTGCACCATGATAAGGGTTCATTCGTTTCATTCGCATATGGAGTACGACTAGAATTCCTTAGAGCTCGCCATAATTAGTTTAATCATGATACGTGGGAAGCTGATTCATGAAAGTTCTCCTGGGATAGTTGCCGTTTACCTTCAGACATCCGCCAGACTTTTCAGCATCCCTGTGACTCTCTCCGAAATCTGCGTCCATTCGTAATGCGCTTCTGTAAATGGTCGCAAATACGTGACCAATATTCCAGGATGTTGCCACGAGCGTATTTTTTTTTTTAGGAATCTCCTTTCTAGACTGACTGCATTTACCCAACCGATGTCTGCCACATGTTAACCTACGACTGAGCTTATATCCACAAAACGCTACAGTCAGGTATTTGTATAAACTGGCTGATTCCATTTGTGTCTAATTAATATTATAGTCATAAGATACATCGTTCTGTGTTTTCTGAAGTGTACAAATTTTCTTTTATGAACATTTTAAGCGACTTGCTAATCTTTGCATCACTTTCTAGTGTTATCAAGATATCACTGAACATTTGTACTGATATCATGAAGACAGTACTTCATTGCAGTTAATTGTACCATTTATAAAAAGTATGAAGTTACTACTGTCTGTACACATTTTTTCAGACATAATTTCACCTGCGCTTCTTTTCTTCAGATAGTGCTTCATTGTATAAGGGGTAGTCAAATGAAGGCGAGACGGATAGAAAACTAGTGAGTCAATTACTTATTATTTCAAAAGCAATCGTCATAACTGTTAACGCATTTATCCCACTGTGAGACAATCCAGTCATTACTTTCATGGAAAAATATGTGCGGCATCCTGCGACATCGTGATTGTACTCAGGCGTTCATCTCTTTGTCCGAAGTAAATCGACAGCCACTAATGTGGCTTATTTCAGAGCTCCAAAAATATGGAAATCGCATGGGTTGAGATGGGGACAGTACGGAGGATGTGTAAGGGCTTTCGAACGAAATTTCCGTAGCGATGTCTAAATACCTTTGGCAACATTTATTCTATTGCAGGATAATTCCCGACTTGTTGGTACGGTTGTTTCGACTATGCTGCAGAAGTTTCACTAGGAAGCCCTTACACATCCTTGCCACAGTCCCGATCTCTCCCCATCCGATTTACACAATTTCTAGCCTTGAGGAAAGACACTAGTGACCGCCGATTTGTTTAGGACGAAGAGGTGCACGACCGGTTACAATCATGTTTCCGTAGGCAACGGCAAACAATTTGCTATTTCTTTTGAAATAATAAACACTTTACTTTCTTTTCTTTTGTCAGTCTCTTTTTTTATTTGAGAGGCCCCTAGGGGTGTTATGACTTTCTTCCATGCTGGGTGGTTCTTTAATGGATATGACTTTCTTGCACGCTGAGTGGTTCTTTAGTGGATACAGGAGTGAGGAACAGATGCTGTTCACGAACAGAGAAATCTGAAATTAATTTATTCTACATCTAATGTCAGCTAGTAAAAATAATACGTAATTTTGTTGCTGTTGCCGCGGCGTAAGTTGCTAACAGTTGCTTTTAATGTTGAAACACATACAGGTTCAAAAAGTTTATAAATCTGTTACTTTTCAGTACAATGTCTGTACAGAAGATGTCGAGCCCTGGCCACTATGAAAATCTGTAATTGTAATTCACCTGGCAAACACACGAAATGGGGTCAGTGCATGAATGTTCGAACTTACGACACCCGCCGCTGGAGCTCGGGAGAGGAGACGCTTGCATCTCATTGGCAGCGGCGTAATTGTTCGTGCAGCGCCCTCCTGCCACGGTGGTGGCTATAGCAAACGGGGCGGCGTGACTGGCGTTGAGCGTATTTGAAAGTGCGGCCGTTATCGCTATAGGTAACTGCACCATTCGCAAAACGTCTGAGGTTACTGTTAACTTTCACTGCCATGTCGTTAACAGGCAACATAAACAACCGCAAGAGCCTTCACACTTTCCTGGGGCAGGGCTGAAGTTACTTCTTCACTTGACGAAGACTCATTATTTAAGATAACAACTTGCGTCCTTCTTACCTAAAAATCCTCAGTCTAGTACCAAGAATAGTTTTGTACCCCGTATGTTCCTACTTCGTCACTGTGCTTTGGTGTAATATTCAGATAACGCTTTGTTGTTGTGGTCTTCAGTCCTGAGACTGGTTTGATGCAGCTCTCCATGCTACTCTATCCTGTGCAAGCTTCTTCATCTCCCAGTACCTACTGCAACCTACATCCTTCTGAATCTGCTTAGTGTATTGATCTCTTGGTCTCCCTCTACGATTTTTACCCTCCACGCTGCCCTCCAATGCTAAATTTGTGATCCCTTGATGCCTCAAAACATGCCCTACCAACCGATCCCTTCTTCTAGTCAAGTTGTGCCACAAACTTCTCTTCTCCCCAATCCTATTCAGTACCTCCTCATTAGTTACGTGATCTACCCACCTTATCTTCAGCATTCTTCTGTAGCACCACATTTCGAAAGCTTCTATTCTCTTCTTGTCCAAACTGGTTATCGTCCATGTTTCACTTCCATACATGGCTACACTCTATACAAATACTTTCAGAAACGACTTCCTGACACTTAAATCTATACTCGATGTTAACAAATTTCTCTTCTTCAGAAACGATTTCCTTGCCATTGCCAGTCTACATTTTATATACTCTCTACTTCGACCATCATCAGTTATTTTACTCCCTAAATAGCAAAACTCCTTTACTACTTTAAGTGTCTCATTTCCTAATCTAATCCCCTTAGCATCACCCGATTTAATTTGACTACATTCCATTATCCTCGTTTTGCTTTTGTTGATGTTCATCTTATATCCTCCTTTCAAGACACTGTCCATTCCGTTCAACTGCTCTTCCAAGTCCTTTGCTGTCTCTGACAGAATTACAATGTCATCGGCGAACCTCAAAATTTTTACTTCTTCTCCATGAATTTTAATGCCTAATCCGAATTTTTCTTTTGTTTCCTTTACTGCTTGCTCAATATACAGATTGAATAACATCGGGGAGAGGCTACAACCCTGTCTCACTCCTTTCCCAACCACTGCTTCCATTTTATGCCCCTCGACTCTTACAACTGCCATCTGGTTTCTGTACAAATTGTAAATAGCCTTTCGCTCCCTGTATTTTACCCCTGCCACCTTCAGAATTTGAAAGAGAGTATTCCAGTTAACATTGTCAAAAGCTTTCTCTAAGTCTACAAATGCTAGAAACGTAGGTTTGCCTTTTCTTAATCTTTCTTCTAAGATAAGTCGTAAGGTTAGTATTGCCTCACGTGTTCCAACATTTCTACGGAATCCAAACTGATCTTCCCCGAGGTCCGCTTCTACCAGTTTTTCCATTCGTCTGTAAAGAATTCGCGTTAGTATTTTGCAGCTGTGACTTATTAAACTGATAGTTTGGTAATTTTCACGTCTGTCAACACTTGCTTTCTTTGGGATTGGAATTATTATATTCTTCTTGAAGTCTGAGGGTATTTCGCCTGTCTCATACATCTTGCTCACCAGATGGTAGAGTTTTGTCATGACTGGCTCTCCCAAGGCCATCAGTAGTTCTAATGGAATGTTGTCTACTCCCGGGGCCTTGTTTTGACTCAGGTCTTTCAGTGCTCTGTCAAACTCTTCACGCAGTATCTTATCTCCCATTTCGTCTTCATCTACATCCTCTTCCATTTCCATAATATTGTCCTCAAGTACTTCGCCCTTGTATAAACCCTCTATATACTCCTTCCACCTTTCTGCCTTCCCTGCCCAGAAAACAAAACACTACACATACCTGACTGCACTGGATCCATGATGATTGGGATGTCATATGAGAAAAGTGCGAGTTGGTATTCGTGTGATCCATGTTTTCGGTCTCCATACTGCTCGCAGTGAGTTCGAAATGCCTCATTACGTTGGAACTTAGACATCTTTTAAGATTATTATACTGGAATATAGTTTTGCGTATCAGTTCTGTTATCCTTGCAGATAGGTGCGAGCTGTGCATCCTTCCAACTATACGGCACAGTTTCTTCTTCAAGGGGTCAACGGTATATTCTCGTTAAAAGAAGAGATAATTCAGTCGCAAAATCTGTATCGAATCTGATAGGGATACCACTGGGTCCTGGAGACTTGTTAAAACCGAGCTGTTGCCGATGTTCCTGAAGACTGATGACACTAATATCTATACTATTCATCTCTGTAGCGGTGAGATAATTTAATTAGGGCTGTACTCCTGTGTTTTCTTTTGTAAAGGGACATCTGGAAACTGAGTTCAGCATTACAGATTTTCCCTTGCTATTCTCAGTTTCAGTTCCTGTGTCTTCCGTAAGTGCCTGGGCATTAACTTTTGTCTGAGTGATCGCCTTTACGTATGACCATAATTTCTTTCAGTTTTGTAAGAGGACTTTCAATAAGATTCTCTATGGCAGTCGTTGACAGCTTTACGCATTGCCCATCTGACAGCCAAATACTGCAATATTCCTGGCTTTTGGAACCATAAGTGATGGCTGGGTGTTGTGTGCTGTCCTTAGGTTAGTTAGGTTTAAGTAGTTCTAAGTTCTAGGGGACTTATGACCACAGCAGTTGAGTCCCATAGTGCTCAGAGCCATTTTGGAACCATAATATCCTACCTATGGAGTGCGTGCAATATGGAATGATCTTAACTTATCCCAACGCTGCGTGCAATGCATTAAAGATAAAAGAATGCAATGTTTAACGTCTACAATGTACAAAGATTATAAATGTAACATACGCGATTTGTGATACATGTGAGTTTGTAGGTGTATGATTGTAGAGTATTTGTTAACAGCCGCTCGGGATTAGCCGAGCGGTCTGAGGCGCTACAGTCATGGACTGTGAGGCTGGTCCCGGCGAAGGTTCGACTCCTCCCTCGGCCATGGATGTGTGTGTTTGTCCCCACTACATAGTTTCTTACAGACTTACTTCAAGAACAATAGACTTGTAACATAATATATCTGTTCAGCGGCAAGGACACCTTTAGAAGACATTAGGTGGATAGACTATTACAGAATATCAGTGTTCTGCGTCGATGTTACAGAGTATAAATAGGTCCCTCTTCCAGTACCAATGAGGACACCTACACGTTGTCCGTGGTGATGCAGAGGAGAATGGCTCTAAGCACTATGGGACTTAACATCTGAAGTCATCAGTCCCCTAGACTTAGAACTACTTAAATCTAACTAACCTGAGAACATCACACACATCCCTGCCCCAGGCAGGATTCGAACCTCCGACCTTAGTAGCAGCGTGGTTCCGGAGTGAAGCGCCTAGAACCACTCCGCCACAGCGGCCGGCTAACGCAAAGGAGAAAATGAATGAATACGAAGAGCACATATTGCACTGAACACTGACAACAGTCATCATATTCTGTTGCAACAAGTGTTTGGCTCAATCTTCTGTAAACATCTTTTTTTTAATTACATTGCCATTCATGGCATCCCTGACAGGGCGCAGTCTATGAAGAAGAGAAGATTTTTGGGTATGGGGGGCTTAAATTTGTTGATGAGCACAGTGAACAGTAGTAACGGCAAAAGTGAATCATATTTAACTGTAATTGATTTGTGCATGAACTGTGTTAGAACTATGCTTGACTCTTGTTTGAACTCTGTGGATTTATGCTACAAATAATTTATTATTATGACATTGTCAGTTCACATCAGGCTATGCTAAGCTGTATTTAAAAAATACGTGCCTGTGGCCCATGGATTACGTGAGTGCTGCTACTACGAAGATTTAATACTGCACTGAAAAAACACAACACATAACGCAGTGCAGCAGAGCTACGAGAAGTAAACAATGTCAGACGCATGACTCAGCAGCTTGGAACAGTGAATGAAACACATAAGCTAGTGGTAGTCGAACAGGGGGTTCCACAGTCGTGTGCGGTACACTACCTCAGCGATAAGCAGCCAGTTGCATCGCAAACATTCTGCCGGCAGCACGGAGATTAAGCCAGATCAGAGTGTGTTATACCTGCATAGCATATTTCAAAAACATCTAGTGGCTAGTAGAAGGAACTGAGTTATCTGAAAGTAGTTAAAGTGTAATATCTAATAACTGACGTATTGAGAAAAATTTGTAGAAGTCTTGTCAATTTTCTAAACGGTAAAATAGCAAGCGAAGGGGAAAGAGAGTATCTTCTGAGAAACAAAGAAGGAAGACATGTTAATTGTGGTAGTGAAGCTCCTTCAGGTCAGCTACCAGGGGCGGAAGTTAACTGTGATAGTGATGATCCTGCAGATCAGCTAGAAGTCACAGATAATGAAGCTAGAGAGAATATGTATAAAAATTGGCAGTTTGTCACAAATGATCACACTGTCGTGGCAGATCACAATGATGTGGTAGATTTGAATGAGAACACCAGAGACCCAAAATCTGATATCGACATTTCCGAAGAAGATGCACATAAATTAAGTCATGGTACTTCGTCTCTTTGTCACATGAGTGTAATAGTGAAGAGCGTAAAGTTATGCAAGAGCAGTAATTCCAAAGTATAGTATCAATAGTGCAATCTTTGGCATAAAACGTAGAAACATTTAAATTCGGGCAGAAAGAAGCTGATCTTAAATTGGAATCAAGGCAAGTGTGATTCATACTAACTTCACGGCACTGGAAATAAAAGCTGATCAAATTATCAAGCAAATATGGGCAGAAAGAAAAGAATTGATTAAAAATTTAAGTCAGGATAAGGGTAAAATAAATGATAGGATAAATAAACAAGCTGATATTTATTAGGCAGTAAACTGCTGTAATGACCAAATTGAAGCTCATGCTGTTCGTAGTAGTCAGTTATATTTCGAAGTTGTTAATGTACCAAGTGAGTGTAGTGACCTTTGTAATACGAATAATCAATGACAGCATACTAGAACTGCGTTTATGCCTGAGAAACAATGCGAACTTAGCAGTGAACTTGTTAATGTAGGAACAGTTGTTTAAGTTGAAACGAATGTGAGTGAAATTGATATTGAAAAATTAAACACTAAACTTAGTGAAACACTCAACAGAAAGGATGGGGTTAGTGAACTCTGCAGTACAGATCATCAACTTACGGACGCTCAAATGTGAGGGCAGTCCAATGAAAACCGAACAACAGGACCATGGAATGGTTCTACTCAAAAGTAATAACCGCATGCATTAAGACATTTACACTACTGGGAGACGAGACAATCAGTACTTGTTTCGTAGAACGCAATAGGCTGCTGATGGATTCGCAACCGCACCCGCTCTGACACCTAAACCGAAGTGCATGCATGTCTTTCTTCAGGTCGCCAAAGATTTGAAAATCATACGGTGAAAGATCTGGACTTTACGGAGGATCCTGCAGAGTTTCCAAAACAAATCGGTGAAGGGCAACCTTTGTCCGACCGTCAATACGAGGGCAGGTGCGATAGCGAAACGGGAGTGATTTCCTCCGAAGGCATTCCCACAGTCCGAGGGTAAACGGCAAAGCCGACGGTGCAAACATCCCACATCTCCCCAGTCAAAGAAATACAAAGCTGTTCACACAATTTCCGGTAAGGTCATGATGATATTTTCTTCAAAAGCAGGGGCATTGTGCCCAGCGAGGTCCTCGAGCGTGGAACCATAATCTGTGCGCAGCGTTGTGGACACACTTTGCAGAAACTCTTTCTCGTCATAAAGTCAAAACGTCCAGGAATGCTGTCGGACGCAATCAACTTGTTGTACAATTATGCTCGCCCCAATACTGTCAATCGGATGAAGGCTATGTTACAGCGATTTGCTTGGGAAACAATGCAGCATCCTCCATACAGTACGGTTCTTTCACCGTGTGATTTGCCGACCTGAAGAAATACATGCATTTACGTCGATTTCATCCATCGAGGAAATGCAAAAGTGGGTCTGTCCCACAGTAATGGTGCGTCATCTGTCCGTTTTCGTAGGGACAGGTGCCGCACCCCCATTTTCACCAAAGATGCTATCGGAAGAAGCCATTACTCACCCGACATAGCCCACAATGGATCTACTGCACAATCTAAATACAAGTTATAAGCTACTAGCCGCGTATCTACTAGCACATACTATTAAAAAGGAATCGTGAAAAATTTCCTTGACTTACCTTGGTCTCGAAATGCTATTTTCTTAAATTTCTCCTCTATTTTCCGCTCCTGAAGTACAAAAACTTGGAAGTAAACTGATCTCACCAGCGGTAACAACAACAATGAGCGTCGCGCGCACAACAACGTCTGCAGACGAATTTCTTGGAAGTGCAGCGTCTGTCCTCCCGCGTCATGTGTCCCGCTTTTACCTTACTTGACTTCCAAATCAGTATGAAAGGAACATTGAATGCATTGCCGTAGTCAGGTAATATTGTGATAAGACTTAGTTTTGCAGACAGGTGCCTGTAAAAATTCCTGATGAAATTTAAAATTTCATCTTTATTGATAAGTTTACCATTACCTCCATTTACTGCAATAATTTGCTTCTAGCCAATCTTGAGCTTTCGTTTAACTGTATTTAACCTTGTTTTGTTCACTAAGCTGGATCGTAGAATAGCCGAATTGATTTTTTTTAAGTCGACCTTCATTTCCGTGCTCAAGGTTTTAAACTGACCGGAATACTTTGTCATGTCACGGTCAGATATAATTTTAAATTCCCTTCTCAGTTTAAATAAACTTCTACTTTTATCACTAAATTTTCTCAGTTGATCTTTATTCTTCTTTGAGCCAACATCTACTTGTGCGCTTGAAGCAATTGTTTTTGCCTGGTGCCGCGCGTGGTAGCCGCGCGGTCTCCGGAGTCCTGTCACGATTCGCGCAGCTCCTCCCGTCGGAGGTTCGAGTCCTCCCTCGGGCATGGTTGTGTGTGTTGTCTTTAGCGTAAGTTAGTTTAAGTTAGCGCTTTATAAATTCAGCAGGAGTATCTAAAAATAATTTTTACGGGACAGAACCAAATACTCAAAAATTGAGAAGGTTAGCATTCGAAATAATTGATGATGACGATGATGATGCTTGGTTTGTGGGGTGCTCAACAGCGCCGCCATCAGCGCCCGTACAAAGTCTCAATTTTGTTTTCACTGCCCAATTTTGCCACTGTCACAAATGATGATGATGATGATGATGAAATGATGAGGACTACACAAACACCCAGTCCCCGGGCAGACAAAATCCCCAACCCCGAAATAACTAACACAGTAGTAGTAAACATGGGAACTACATTCTAGGACTTTCATGAAACAGATTCACAGAACTAGTAAATGTAAAAAAGTTCGCAGATCCTAGTAGGCCAGACAATTTCCCGATACGTGAAGTTCAAAAACTACCTAAAATATATTCTTTTCTTGACATTGAAGAAATGATACAAGAACATTATTTACGCTTATTTACGGCAGTGAGGATAAACATCTACAGCCTCAGGAACTCTTTAAATCCATTGTAAACAACTGATTAAAAAACGTGTTCTCTGAATGTGTGAAATTACTATCGTTGGGCCTTGCAATTCCAGCAGTCACCACGTCTTGCGAAACAGGCACGAGTACATTAAAATGCGTCAAAACCTACTTCCGCAACGCAATGACAAACGAGAAACAGTCAAACTTGGCGATTCTGGCTACAGAAAAGGGAACTGTGAAATCTTCAACTAGACGGCAGGAGTTCATATGCCGTGTTGTCATGTTGTTGATGTTTACTCCCAGAAAAAGGACAGGAGCATAGTACTAATTTATAAAAAGATGTAACGGTGAGTTATTACGTGTTATATTTTTGTTAATGTGTAACTGTTTAACATTTTTATGTTTTTATTTTTAACAATTTCTGGAGTAGTGTAAATCTTCGTACAAATACACTACTGGTCATTAAAATTGCTACATCACGAATATGACGTGCTACAGACGCGAAATTTAACCGACACGAAGAAGATGCTGTGATATGCAAATCATTAAGTTTTCGGAGCATTCACACAAGGTTGGCGCCAGGGGCGACACCTACAACGTGCTGACATGAGGAAAGTTTCCAACCGATTTCTCATACACAAACAGCAGTTTACCGGCGTGGCCTGGAGAAACGTTGTTGTGATGCCTCGTGTAAGGAGGAGAAAAGCGTACCATCATGTTTCCGACTTTGATGAAGGCCGGATTGTAGCCTATCGCAATTGCGGTTTATCGTATCGCGACATTGCTGCTTGCGTTGGTCGAGATCCAATGACTGTTAGCAGAATATGGGTTCAGGAGGGTAATACGGAACGCCGTGCCAGATCCCAACGGCCTCTTATCACTAGCAATCGAGATGACAGGCATCTTATCAGCATGGTTGTAGCGGATCGTGCAGCCACGTCACGATCTCTGAGTCAACAGATGGGGACGTTTGCAAGACAACAACCATCTGCACGAACAGTTCGACGACGTTTGCAGCAGCATGCACTATCAGCTCGGAGACCACGGCTGCGATTACCCTTGACGCTACATCACAGACGGGAGCGCCTGCGATGGTGTACTCAACGACGAACCTGGGTGCACGAATGGCAAAACGAGATTTTTTCCTATGATCCAGGTTCTGTTTACAGCATCATGATGGTCGCATCCGTGTTTGGCGACATCGCGGTGAACGCGCATTGGAAGCGTGTATTCGTCATCGCCATACTGGCGTATCACCCGGCCTGATGGTATGGGGTGCCACTGATTATACGTCTCGGTCACCTCTTGTTCGCATTGACGGCACTTGGAACAGTGGACATTATATTTCAGATGTCTTACAACCCGTGGCTCTACCCTTCGTTCGATCTCTGCGAAACCCTACATTTCAGCTGGATAATGCACGACTGCATGTTGCAGGTCCTGTACGGGCCTTTCTGGATACAGAAAATGTTCGACTGCTGCCCTGGACAGCATATTCTCTAGATCTCTCACCAACTGAGAACGACTGGTCAATGGTGGCCGAGCAACTGGCTCGTCAAAATACGCCAGTCACTACTCTTGGTGAACTGTGGTATTGTGTTGAAGCTGCATGGGCATCTGTACCTGTACACGCCGTCCAAGCTCTGTTTGACTCAATGCCCAGGCGTCACAAGGCCGTTATTACGGCCAGAGGTGGTTGATCTGGGTACTGATTTCTCAGGATCTATGCACCCAAATTGCGTGAAAATGTAATCACATGTCAGTTCTAGTATAATATATTTGTCCAATGAATACCCGTTTATTATCGGAATTTCTTCTTGGTGTAGCAATTTTAATGGCCAGTAGTGTATGTAACTAAGTTACTTTTGCAGTTTTTCTGTTTTACAAGTTTTTGTTTTAAGATTTTTGCTTTTTTCGAAATTCTTAATTATCAGCCTACCCTACAAAAATGCAACGCTTCGCCCTTGGTATTGTGCTGTCACAATAAAGACAATAACAAAAGAATGGGTCGGTCATGAAAGCTCCGTGACTTCGAACGTGAAATAGTGAAAGGATGTGAGCTGAGTAACAAACCCATCGAGGATATCTGAGTCCATCTAAAGCTGCACAAGTCTACTGTTGGTGACGCGCCGGCCGCTGTGGCCGAGCGGTTCTGGGCACTTCAGTCCGCATTGCGGAAGGTGGTTGAAAAATCTCACAGAATCGCATTAATATCGAAAGAAGAGAGATGAGGAAGATATGGAGACAGATCATAGATAATGGAAAGTGGAGGGAGGAAGAACAAGGAAATCTACCTCTTGAACAACAACCAGCAATCCCAAAGAAGCAGGAGAGCAGAATAATCGAGTGGGCGGGCCATGTGGTCCGTGTGCCAGAAGAAAGACAGGCGAGGACGGCACTTGAGAAAAAACAAAAAGCCAGACGCCCCACAGGACGAACAAGGCAGCGCTCGATGGACGACCTGGCAAAGGACGTGGCAGCCCTGGGGGCTGAAGACACCTGGATGAACCAAGCTCAAAGCAGACATGGGTGGACGCAGTTTGTGGTACCAGGACGTGCTTTGCATGGCCTGTGATCGCTAGATATGTATGTGATGAACAGCGAGAGGATTCGCTCGTGAGTTCCAAGGTGCTACCAGCAGTCCATCTAGCACAATGACTGTGGTCTAGCAGCTCCTCATAAGCTACATATTTTCTGTAGTCAGTGCTAAGGGATGGTGTAAAGAGTGAAGCCATCGGACAGTGGATGACTGGGAACCAGTGATTTTTAGTGAAGTGTGATGCCGATACACGGGTTCGGGTCTGGCGAATGCCTGGAGAACATTATTTGCCATCATGTGTACCACCTGAAATACGGAGGAGGTGCTATGACGGTAGGGTGTGTTTTTCGTGGTTAGTGTGTGGTCCACTTATTGTGCTAAATGCAGATGGAATGAAGGCATTTTACAGAACGGTGTCCTGCGTACAGTAAAGGAACAGGCCGGAAGCGATACTTGTTTATATCAGGATAACAATGCTCCCTGACATAAAGTAGCATTTGTGGAGCAATGATTTGTGGATAATAACATTTCTGAAAAGGACTGGCCTTCCCAAAGTCCCGGCCTGAACCCAATGGAACGCCTTCTGGATGAGTTAGAACGTCGACTTCGCTCCAGATCCCAGCCTCCAGCATAATTACCTTCCCTTATTTCGATTCCTGAGGACGAATGCCCTGCCGTTCCTCCAGGGAGATTCATGGACATGACTGAAAATGTCTCCAGCAGAGTTCAGAAAGGCGAAGGGTGGACACACTCACTAATAGGTGTCAGACGGGGTTACCTTTTGTCTATGACACTGTCTCACTTTTACATCAGCTCTAAATCTATACTATATCTACACTTCGTAAACCACCTTATGAAATATGGCGGAGTAAAATTAGAGTACCACTGTCATTTCCTTCCTTTACATTTTTAGCCAAAGTAGTAAAGGAGTTTTGCTATTTGTGGAGCAAAATAACTGATAATGGTCGAAGTAGAGAGGATATAAAATGTAGACTGGCAATGGCAAGGCAAGTGTTTCTGAAGAAGAGAAATTTGTTAATATCGAGTATAGATTTAAGTGTCAGGAAGCCGTTTCTGAAAGTATTTGTATGGAGTGTAGCCATGTATGGAAGTGAAACATGGACGATAAATAGTTTGGACAAGAAGAGAATAGAAGCTTTTGAAATGTGGTGCTACAGACGGCTGCTGAAGATTAGATGGGTAGATCGCATAACTAATGAGGAGGTATTGAATAGGATTGGGGAGAATAGAAGTTTGTGGCACAACTTGACTAGAAGAAGTGATCGGTTGGTAGGACACCTTCAGAGGCAACAAGGGATCACCAATTTAGTACTGGAGGGCAGCGTGGAGGGTAAAAATCGTAGAGGGAGGCCAAGAGATGAATATACTAAGCAGATTCAGAAGGACGTAGGTTGCAGTAGTTACTGGGAGATGAAGAAGCTTGCACAGGATAGAGTAGCACGGAGAGCTGCATCAAACCAGTCTCATGACTGAAGACCACAACAACACAAATAATACGAGGGGAGAACGGCTGCTGGTAAGTCCGACTGCTCTTCGGATCCCGTAAACCGACTGGTAACTCAGGAGTGCGGTCCTGTCCGGTTCTGCCACAGGAGCTGACAAGCAACTGGAGCAAACGGATAAGGCAAGCCAGAAGTCAGCAGATCCGGTTAACAGACAAGTGAACTTGACTATCTTACTCGTACAAGTGTCTAATGTGCTGTCATAATAGGCGATCATTTGACGAACGATATTAACAATGTGATTTGTAACAAACATAACGTGTCATACAGTGAAGCACGTACGTAGAAGTTTATATAGATTCGCTGGTTCTTCTTGAATAAGAACTTTATCTGTGATTATTATTACAGTTATTATCACAAAATAAATATTTTTAGATACTTTAAGACGGAGTTAAACTACTCATCACATCATTTAAAACGAGCCACAAATATTTTTGTAATGATGTGGGCCAAAAACGAAAAGGAAGAAATGTAAATAACAGTATCTGACGGTAACTGTATCGAAAACTACTAACGGAAAAATATGTGTGTGTGTGTGTGTGTGTGTGTGTGTGTGTGTGTGTGCACGTGTGTGTGTTCTCCTTCATCTTTATTTATGTGGTTGCATTATATCCTGCTGTAATTTTTATGTATTGATTATTGCTGGGGCTCTTTTTCGTTGCCTTTGAGCGCCCTGAAATAATTATTGTATACAGCATTTTTGTTTGCTAGAGTATCGGAAGAGAAGTAGGGATTTGAGTGGAAAGTAATTAAAGACTGAATGCGTTTCCCAAAGTACAAGTCAAGATTCAGCATAATGTCGTAACCCACGAATGAGTTCGGAGGTCAGAAGTCGTTTCAACACTTGTGAAAGAGTCTACGTGTCTTCCTACAGCAGAGCTCTCTATTTCCGGTCCGTTAAATAACTGGGATATTGATTGGCCGCAGTCCCTAGTCGGCCGGTGCGCAGCAGCGTCTTTCAGCAGGGTGAGCCGGCTCCGCGCCTGAGCCTCATTCGACTTGTTGACTGTCCTTTGTTCGGGCGATCGCTTTCGTAAGGAGCTGGGACTAAAACGAATGGCGTCCCGGGCTGAGTGGTCGCATTTGTCGCTCCCAGCAGCGGGCAGGCCTCCTCAGCACCTTTGTGCAGCCTCGGCCGCCGTAATCGCGGCTTACCAGAGTGCAGAACTGTGTCTGCCCTTCCTTCTGTTTGCTCGACGGATCACTCGCAGTCAAAGACGGCACACACTGCCACCATTGTGTTACCACTTCCTTTTATCAAACACGAAATGTTTTTATTTTTGTTTCATTACGAACTGATGGTATAAATAACATATACATGATCTAGTGGATAACGTCGGAAATTTTATCAGGCTGTTCGTGGATGATCTGTTGTAAACAGAGAAGTTGCAACTTTAGAAAATTTTAGCGAAATGGCGGTAGACGTACAGAAATTTTCATTATCCAGAATATAAATAAATGTAGGGTGTTGTCTTTTTGTTTTTGAGGTTTCTCTTCGACAGTTTCAGTTTTACAAGAAATCTGAGAGTTACTTCATCTTTTGCGACTGGATAAAGCCTTATCTGGATCAAAAGCGTTTCACTTTATTTAAAGCATTAACACTGCTAAAGTTTTTTGTCTCCTACATTATTTCTACGCATACTTCTACGCACAGGCGTTCGATTTTTATCAGATTATACTGCACTCGCCTGCATGTCTTCATGTACCCACATTCACCTCGTGTAATTTGAAGAAAGCTAAACGCGTTTTATCGAAGTAAGAATTAATACGTTGCAAGAACGGCGTGACTAGTGTAGCATATTGCGCATCACTAGATTTAAAGACCGGTTACTGTATGATTATCCCGTTGCCGAACAGTAACTGGGTGCAGTCACATCCATTAAGTAATTGGGAATGTGAACACAGTTGCAAAGGTCACCTATATGCTCTTCCTACTTTATCTGCCGATGCTATAGGAGAGGACTTGTGCATAACGGTGTGATTTACTGTTAAAATTCAGGGTGATTCAAGTTCGTATTACCAGTACTGCTGGTGACATAGCAGTTTTTCAGAAACCGAGATTGCGCCTCGGATAGCTTCCTCGAGTCCCACTTATAGAGAGAGGCATATATTTCGTATTGGATACATTTTGACACTTTAATGATATTTATTATCTGTTTTCACTTTGACGAATAGCCACTACGCCCTCATAAAATAGTGAACAGTTTCTTATAATCTCATTACCACTGAAATGCAGGTATGAAATTCCCTTTTTGAAATGAAAACATGCTTTGTTATCTTTCCATACATAATAGTAGTTCTGCAAGAGTACTGCTGCTTTTTTTGCGTTCTCCGTAAGTTTGCATATTTTCCAATTTATTATTAGTTAACATTATACAGCTCTTTCTTGTTCTCTCGTGTGGTTTCTACAGCTGTCGCCGCATCCAAAATACATGCCGCCATTGATTTCTATCTTCCCATGATTTTTGGTCATCTTCTATTTCTCTTTTTTTCATGACCTTCTTTATTCCATCTCAACCAGGCAACCTTCGGTCTTCCTCTTCTCCTCATTCCTTGAGGACGCTACATCAAGATCTTCTTCGGTCATCTGTCATCTGCCATTCGCACTTTATATCCATACCAGCCGACATGCCGTTACCCTACCTTGATGCTTTCTTCAATGGTGTTATCCCCAATCGTTGTATTATAAGTGCTTACGTGGTCTCGCCGAGATATTCTATACTATCTACTGTGATATACGATTTCTAAAACTCTCAGTTTGTTAATTTTTTCTAGTAAGCTCCCGGCACTCGCATCCATAAACCGGTATAGGCTCTAACAATACATCTATAGACCGAGCGAGGTGGCGCAGTGGTTACCACACTGGATTCAAATGGTTCAAATGGCTCTGAGCACTATGGGACTTAACATCTATGGTCATCAGTCCCCTAGAACTTAGAACTACTTAAACCTAACTAACCTAAGGACATCACAAAACACCCAGTCATCACGAGGCAGAGAAAATCCCTGACCCCGCCGGGAATCGAACCCAGGAACCCGGGCGTGTACCACACTGGACTCGCATTCGAGAAGACTACGGTTCAAACCCGCGTCCGGCGATCCTAATTTAGGTTTTCCGTGATTTCCCTAAAATCGCTTCAGGAAAATGACGGGACGGTTCCTTTGAAAGGATACGGCCGGCTTCCTTCCCCATCCATCCCTACTCCGATGGGACCGATGACCTCGCTGTTTGGTCCTCTCCCCCAAATCAACCAACCAACCAGTCAACATCTATAGAGCACCTTCTTTACTTTCCAAATAATCTTTGAAGACCGTAACTGAGAGTTTAGATTCTGGATTGCTACTTTCCAAAGGGCTACTCATTGCTGTATTTCCCAGTTACTTCCTGGATGCTACCCAAATATTTAACTGTTTTACAAGCCTTGATGTGCAGGTCCTCTACTATTATGACTGCCACATTTTCACCACAACATATTTATTCACTGTTTCGAAGATTTACTTTCTATCCCCACTCACCATCTTAGTGTAATAATTTTCTTAACATGAGGCATATATCATCTTCCTCACTGGCCACCACTAAATGATCATCTGCGAAGAAATAGGTGCGCAAACTTTGATCCTTTGGTGTCTGAATGCCCATTCCTGCACATCTGTTACTCCATAGGTGGAAGGCTTTTTGCATGTACATTTTACACACTGTAGAAGATAAGGTGCATCCCTGTTTTAATCCTACTGTAATTCTGAAAGGCTGTGACGAAATTTTACTCCCCATTTTGATTACACACTACATAGTTCGCATATACTCCCAACGAAGGTCTTGTCAAGCTCACTCCCTCACAGGATTCCCGTTTCTTCAGCGATACTTTGCCATTTGCGTCCTTGAGATCCATCAACACTAAATAGCTACTCAGATACCTTGCCAGTCTCTTTTCCATTAGTTGTGTTATAGCCAAAAAGGTTGTCATTACAAGATCTTTTCTACAAGTTCTTATAGATCTAAAAAACAATACACCTTATCTACACAAACTTTGATTCCAATGTACTTCATTCAAATCTTCAGAAGGCAATGCACAAAGTATCTGCTGTCTGTTTGAAGCATTTTATTGTTTCGAGAAGCATGACATTCACAGTGGTGCGTATTCAGCCTACTAAAAGAAGATCAGGAATATCTATCTTTTATTGAATTTTTACTGTATAACTTCTTTCAGGACCTACAAAATGGTTATATTGTTGAATTACATACACCGAGTGTCCCTCCTAACAAAGGCCAGGCCACGTATTTGGTATTTCCGCATATACTTGCAGTTTCGTTTTTGCCGTGTGGAGAATTGAGTCAGCCCAAACAAATACTGCTCATCGTGTCTTTCATGTGACATCCAGTGTCGACGAAAAACGTTGGTTTGTGTACCACCACAAAGAAATGATTCGACAGAGCGACCCCAAAATAGTGTAGCGTAATATTGATTTTATCAATAGTAAAACATGAGGAGTAACTGGGACCAAGTGAGGTGGCGCAGTAGTTATCACATTGGACTTACATTCGGGAGGACGACGGTTCAAATCCCCATCCAGCCATCCAAATTTGGGTTTTCCGTGATTTCCCTAAATTGCACCACGCAACTGCCGGGATGGTTTTTTTGAAAGAGTACAACTGATTTCCTTCGCCACCCTTCCATAATCCGCGCAGTTGCTCCGTCTCTTATAACCTCGCTGTCGACGTGACGTTAAACACTAATCTTCTTTGCTTTCACAAAAAATAACTAAAGATGCAGCAGCGACTAACCAGCGCTGCTGCATGGCGGCAGCAATCAGTGCATGCCAGGGCGGTGCTGTTGCTGCTGGAGTACTGGCTATTTCTTGCGTTTTAATGTCTATGGTCGCACGTAGCCATGAAATGAAACACGTTCTAGATTAATTTGGGATCGCTCTATCAAATGGACTAGTAAAATTCCTTTTTAAAAATCACTTTGTTCGTAACGGCAAACAAACCGACGCTTTCCATCTACAATGGACGTCACACGAAAGACGTAGTGAACAGTATTTTTTTACGCTGACTCCAGCTACACATTGAAAGGCGAAATTGCATGTATTGTACACACACGCACGCACACACACACACACACACACACACACACACCTTTACCTTCTCGTTTCTGCGGAGTTTCATTTTGCTTCCATGCTAACGTAGACCGCGGGTCGTGTTCTAGGGGTCCCTTACACAACTTCGGGAACTTTTACATTGAACACAGCTATGTCCGTATCGCAGTACCACCGACGAAACAGGTGTGGCGCGGGATATATATTATGTCCTACAGCAGAGGCGCCCACCAAACATCGTGGAGACCAAAAGCCCTCAGGTTAATTGGAAGGTGGTGTGGAAGACGATTCACGCGGTTACACTGGCCACAGACGTCCGATTCACTAGGTACGTCACAGTCAATGGTAAACAGATCGCCTCTATGTGTAGACTGCGGAATGCCAGACTCGGACGAACACCGTCTCACATGTGGCGCGGCAGAAGACGTATGGCGCTTGGTGCGGCAAATTTTGTCGTATTTTCTACGAGTGGGGACCAAGACCAACGCTGTCACGTGGATCCGTGCGCATGCGGTACACTACTTATTTCACGATGGACCTAAAGATGTATTCGACAAGAACGTCTTTGCAAGATCGT
Source organism: Schistocerca nitens (assembly GCF_023898315.1). NCBI lineage: Eukaryota > Metazoa > Arthropoda > Insecta > Orthoptera > Acrididae > Schistocerca > Schistocerca nitens. The sequence continues at coordinate 140,856,521 of NC_064616.1, read as the reverse complement.
ACGGAACCCAAAATACAGACATTATTTTTCTAATTACTTAGGGAGTGCCCTACGCGACCCTCCACGCAGCTGGATCATCAACAGGTAGGAGAAGACACCCATTGAGTGAGCTGACAAGACTAAGTTCGATTCTCGGTGGAAAACATACGACATACGTGAAGACGTACCTGGATTATGAAGCGTAAGGAGAGTAGCGACACACCCTTCTGCAGCATGTATGCACCACTTTTTTTTTTTCGTTTTCCCCATATACATTACCTCGGTGTAGGAACGTGCCGAGATATTGTTTTCTTTACTGAGAACACGATGCGGTGCTAGGTACATTTATTTTTGTTGTCGTATAAAGTAAAACCAAATTAAGAATATATTAAAAACAGTAAATAAAAATAAATAAATAAATGAAAATTCCCACAAAAGATTTCCCCTTACCATCCCTGATTCCTTGACGGGCGAGGGGGACACTGTGACCAGGCCTCGGGTTACGACCCCTGATCGCTCTGCCCTCCCCGCCCTCTTACAAAAAAGAAAAAAAGGGGGCTAGCGTTGCTGCCTCTGGATCATGGGGTCCCGGGTTCGATTCCCGGCCGGGTTGGGGATTTTGTCTGTCCTGGGACTGGGTGTTTCTGTTGTCCTCATCATATCATCGTCATCATCATCATCATTTGTGAGAGTGACTAGGTTGGATTGTGAAAAAAATTGACTTTGTGAAAACTGGGACTTTGTACAGGCGCTGATGGCCGCGCAGTTGAGCACCCCACAAACCAAACATCATCATTATCATAATAACGTATTTCTCTCTTGTGGAGAGATACGGAACCCAGTTTGTCTTTTAATTTCATTTGTGCCAAAGCACGTTTGGGGCTTTCGCCTCTCTTCAGTCGGCTTGCAGTTTACCTATTTATCGTCAGTTTGCACTCTGCGTTTCGAATAATGCAGCACTCCAGTGCGAAATAAAATTTATTCTCTCACTCAACAAGCGACCGGAAAAACAGAGCGGCTAAAATGCAACAAAGTTGCCCTTTATAAATCGGCTATGAAAATCTCCTTAACTGCATTTAGCCGTCTGAAAATGGCCGTAAATGAGTTTTAGCATAAATAAAGTTCAAAAGCGTCCGACTGCTCTATATTTCAAGTCATTTAATACACAGGTACCGTGGATAACCAAAACTGCCATGTAAAATTAAGTGTCTAGTTCGCCGTCTGTTGTGTCACTTCTCGAAATTGATTTAATGTTCCACAAATAATTTTCGGGTCTTAGTAGTAACACAATTTCCAAATTGCTTTTCCTATTCGTCAACTTGGAACTCATGCATGTGCAGTTGAATCTGACGTCCCATCTTGTCCACTCAGATAGAAAGGCAATCCAAAAACTCTCATTCGTAATGATATTGATAATCATGTCTATTGTTAGTAACAGATTAAGTAGCATTACTGAATGTAACACCCTGAAATTTTAGCTTGCTGTCAGCTGCTCGATTGAGATACATGAGGCCAAGTTTCCTGCACTTACATTTTCTTCAGATTTATCTTTTATTCTTTACTGATGACTCATTCTGTCGCATTTTGGCAGATTCCGGTGATCACAAGTAATAACATAAAGACCTCCATGAAAGTCTGTGGAGGTGCTAACGCAAGCCGACTGCCTTCAGTTAGCAATAAAAAGTAAATAGATCTACAATTAACACAGGTAATATGAAGTTGTGATATTGCTCTTCACTTTAGGCACGGAATAAACAAAGAGATAAATTTTTCTGTGTGTCACTAACTAAACGTACAGCAGATGTTGAATTCTGTACTAAAGTTCTTAACGAGCTGAGACTGTGCGCAACAAATGATCTAGTGTTAATTTAGAGTAGCTTTTACGTAGGAGAATATGTTTACATAGGAGCTATTTTCAGGATCAAAGGATACAGTCAAAACCTTAATTTTTAAGGATATCTTCAAAGTAATCGCTTCCAGTTAATCCAATAATACTGAAGTTTATGATTTTTGGTCTCCAGATAATTTACTGCGTCGATATCGAAGTGATATTTGTTTTAACTGCCATTATTTTTATGTCAATAGACAGATCACTGAGAAGAAAAAAGTGTACAGATCCAATAAGGCAAACTATAACAAGAGACAATTACATGACTGCAGAAACATCTACTGTAGGCGTACCAAATGTGAATTGGAATTTCTTACCTTCATCTTCCTCTACATTCTGAGGGTGGATTCAACGAATTATTGGCGGAATGCATTGCATTTTAACAGTCGTAGGCTAGAATTAATTTTGGGATCGTCGCTAGAAGGTAGATCAGACTGGTATGATTTTTCTGCAGATGTTGATAATATGCCAGTGTTTCAGTGTTAGGGTGGATAGATTCCACAAAATCAACATTTTGTCGTCTCCTTAGAATCAATAAACGAGCCAACATGTGCGTAGTTTGTCAACACTAAACGCGCAAATACGCTTTTTACCCCAAAAAAAGGAATTTATAATATTCATAAACAAGGACTCACAAAACTCATAGATGTTAAGAATATATTCCTTTAAGAAATATATTCCTTTAAGAAATGTTAAATTACAAGGTATATAGGTAACAGAAGCAATGTACGTCAGTGCGTGGAGTGTCATATTACACAACGTTAAATTTTCTGACGCATAAATCTTTTCTACTTCTATTTACAAGCATTTCACGATAGTTTTGAAACTGTTGTAGTGTACTCTGAAAGCAGTATTGACACATAACGAGTGTAATTTGTATTTTGTGGTTCGTGCCAAATAAATTTTATACTTTTAGTTTAGTTTTAAAAACGCATTTGAAAGTCGTCTGACCAGTTGTAATGCTGAAGAGTACGCAGCATTTAAAGTCATCCCAAGGTACACAGACAGCATTTAAGGTCATCCCAAAGATTACTAGATGTCGAACCGCTGTGCAGTCTCGAGACGGTGACCTTGTCACGGCCCATCAGATTATGTCTTGGCAGCTCGGAGACACCCTTGCCTAGCTGCAGTTGTTATAAGAATCTTCAGACTGGAAGTGCCGATTAGCGTCTTCATAAGTAGTGTCTAGAACAGAAGACCTCCCCAAAGCACCCAACACAAGCCGTGAACTCTTTCAAATAAGTGTTGTCTCCCTGTTACATATGCCCACTAAATCCCTTCCTATGACCTGCCTCATTCTTACTAGCCAGCTGCCAATTCAAAACTTAACTATACAGGGTGATTCAAAAGTAACTGTACACGACTCGTGGGTGTAATATGTGTTTCAAAATAAGAGTAAAACGTTAAATAATGCTTTTATGAAATTTCTTTATTTCAGACCTATACAGCAGAGTAGGAATCACAAGTGCAACACAGGCGGGAAGAACGACTGTCTGAAAGCCTACGTGCGCGCTCTAATCTCTCTAATTTTACATTCGTGATCTCCTCGGGAGGTATAAGTAGGGGGAAGCAATATATTCGATACCTCATCCAGAAACGCACCCTCTCGAAACCTGGCGAGCAAGCTACACCGCGATGCAGAGCGCCTCTCTTGCAGAGTCTGCCACTTGAGTTTATTAAACATCTCCGTAACGCTATCACGGTTACCAAATAACCCTGTGACGAAACGCGCCGCTCTTCTTTGGATCTTCTCTATCTCCTCCGTCAACCCGATCTGGTACGTATCCCACACTGATGAGCAATACTCAAGTATAGGTCGAACAAGTGTTTTGTAAGCCACCTCCTTTGTTGATGGACTACATTTTTTAAGCACTCTCCCAATGAATCTCAACCTGGTACCCGCCTTACCAACAATTAATTTTATATGATCATTCCACTTCAAATCGTTCCGCACGCATACTCCCAGATATTTTACAGAAGTAACTACTACCAGTGTTTGTTCTGCTATCATATAATCATACAATAAAGGATCCTTCTTTCTATGTATTCGCAATACATTACATTTGTTGCAGACTCCGTTCATTTTTTGATTCTGCACAATTGCACAGCCATTTTCAGTTCACTGGTGTATTTGTGCTACATTCTGATTTGCAACAACATATAATAGCTGCTTGAGACGGCCCCAGAGGTAGAAGTTCAGGGGTTAAGATCCGGAGATCTGGCGGGCCAAGCAACTGGTCCTGCACGACCTCACCACTTATCGGAATAAGCAACATTCAGCTACTATCTTGCCTCCCGGCTGAAATGTGCCGGGGCACCGTCGTACATAAACCGTAAGTTTGTTTGTGTGGCGAGTGGGACATCATGAAGTAGACCATCCAATTCGTGATCCAAAAACTAACGATACACTCTGCCATTCAGGCACTGTTGAAGGATAACAAGCGGTCCGTGTAACTCATCGTCCACTACACCACACCAAATGTTCACTGCAAAACGATGTTGATATCCTCGTACGGTAGTAGCGTGAGGATTCTCATAACCACACACGTGCACGTTATGAGCGTTCACGAAACCCGCACGTGTAAAGAGGCTCTCATCCTGGAGCAGCAGCATGGCATTCGAGTAACCACTGACAAAAATTTTGACGTCTAGAGTAGTCTACTCCCGTACCTTCCGTAGGTGAAATTGATGGCATTTCTGTCTGCGAAGCAGGCGCTATACACTTGATTGAGGAACTCCTAGCCGGCCGCGGTGGTCTCGCGGTTCTAGGCGCTCAGTCCGGAACCGCGCGCCTGCTACGGTCGCAGGTTCGAATCCTGCCTCGGGCATGGATGTGTGTGATGTCCTTACGTTAGTTAGGTTTAAGTGGTTCTAAGTTCTAGGGGACTGATGACCACAGATGTTAAGTCCCATAGTGTTCAGAGCCAATTTTGAGGAACTCCTACTTATATGGCGAGTGCTTGCGGTCGGAACTTCATTTACTTTTTCCAGAAATTCTCAACACCCACTCCATCCAGCTGCAGCTAAACTAACCGTGGCGCACAACGAGTGCCATATGGCTTAAATGCCTGTCCACAGCTCTGTAAGTCTGATGGTTTGGCAACATTTCCATACACCATCGTTTTTCCGCTCGTGCATTGCCTTCTGCTCTGCCATAAATAAGGTGCTTATCCTCGTATTCACCGTTGGAGTACGCTATCGTACCATACTCAACGACTGCAGTCTGTGACTTCCAACACAATGAACATATGCTGAAGGTCTGGTGCCGCTACACTACAACAGACCACTCAGAAGCTGAGTAAACAAAGGCTATCCTTGACAGAATCAACCGAGCAGTGTAAAGAAGTGTACAAAGCAGTGTCAGTCAATATGAAGGCGAAGACAACACTTTAGTTCGGTATCTCGTAAACGACTCGCTCTAGTAACCTACAACAGACACCACAGACATTCTAACTTACTCTACTTTTAGTTTGTTAATGCGATAGGCGTTGTTCCATTTTAAAAGTGTATATCTGCACGAAAAATACATTTTCTAAGTATTATTACTCTCTGTTGATTAGCTGACAAAACGACCCTATGACTACCAACCCGTTCTGTGAAAACCGCACATCAAAAGCACTTTCCATCTCCGTAATATGTGCGATTCAAGTTTTAGGTGGTTCGCCCTGTATACACTCCTGGAAATTGAAATAAGAACACCGTGAATTCATTGTCCCAGGAAGGGGAAACTTTATTGACACATTCCTGGGGTCAGATGCATCACATGATCACACTGACAGAACCACAGGCACATAGGCACAGGCAACAGAGAATGCAAAATGTCGGCACTAGTACAGTGTATATCCACCTTTCGCAGCAATGCAGACGATCGTAGAGATGCTGGATGTAGTCCTGTGGAACGGCTTGCCATGCCATTTCCACCTGGCGCCTCAGTTGGACCAGCGTTCGTGCTGGACGTGCAGACCGCGTGAGACGACGCCTCATCCAGTCCCAAACATGCTCAATGGGGGACAGATCCGGAGATCTTGCTGGCCAGGGTAGTTGACTTACACGTTCTAGAGCACGTTGGGTGGCACGGGATACATGCGGACGTGCATTGTCCTGTTGGAACAGCAAGTTCCCTTGCCGGTCTAGGAATGGTAGAACGATGGGTTCGATGACGGTTTGGATGTACCGTGCACTATTCAGTGTCCCCTCGACGATCACCAGTGGTGTACGGCCAGTGTAGGAGATCGCTCCCCACACCATGATGCCGGGTGTTGGCCCTGTGTGCCTCAGTCGTATGCAGTCCTGATTGTGGCGCTCACCTGCACGGCGCCAAACACGCATACGACCATCATTGGCACCAAGGCAAAAGCGACTCTCATCGCTGAAGACGACACGTCTCCATTCGTCCCTCCATTGACGCCTGTCGCGACACCACTGGAGGCGGGCTGCACGATGTCGGGGAGTGAGCGGAAGACGGCCTAACGGTGTGCGGGACCGTAGCCCCGCTTCATGGAGACGGTTGCGAATGGTCCTCGCCGATACCCCAGGAGCAACAGTGTCCCTAATTTGCTGGGAAGTGGCGGTGCGGTCCCCTACGGCACTGCGTAGGATCCTACGGTCTTGGCGTGCATCCGTGCGTCGCTGCGGTCCGGTCCCAGGTCGACGGGCACGTGCACCTTCCGCTGACAACTGGCGACAACATCGATGTACTGTGGAGACCTCACGCCCCACGTGTTGGGCAATTCGGCGGTACGTCCACCCGGCCTCCCGCATGCCCACTATACGCCCTCGCTCAAAATCCGTCAACTGCACATACGGTTCACGTCCACGCTGTCGCGGCATGCTACCAGTGTTAAAGACTGCGATGGAGCTCCGTATGCCACGGCAAACTGGCTGCCACTGACGGCGGCGGTGCACAAATGCTGCGCAGCTAGCGCCATTCGACGGCCAACACCGCGGTTCCTGGTGTGTCCGCTGTGCCGTGCGTGTGATCATTGCTTGTACAGCCCTCTCGCAGTGTCCGGAGCAAGTATGGTGGGTCTGACACACCGGTGTCAATGTGTTCTTTTTTCCATTTCCAGGAGTGTATTTCAATATGGTTCCAATGTTTCAAATGGCTCTGAGCTCTATGGGACATAACTTCTGAGGTCATCAGTCCCCTAGAACTTAGAACTACTTAAACCTAACGACATCACACACATCCATGCCCGAGGCAGGACTCGAACCTGCGACCGTAGCGGTCGCGCAGTTCCAGACTGTAGCGCCTAGAACCGCTCGACCACCCCGGCCGGCTATTTCAGTATGTATAACATTAAATCTACTGCCGATAGTCAAATTTTTTTCCATTCCACTATAGCCAAAAATTTTGAAAGGGCGAGAAAATTCACATCTCTTTCATGATCTTCCCTCACAAATAAATGGACTGTGAGGAAATCTGTTCACACTTCTTATAACACAGAGAAGATAACGGTTGTTATTTTCGGCAAAAAGGAAGTAAATACTTTATATAATGGTCAAACACAAAACCGTTATATTCTATATGTTGTAATAAGTGAATATTAACGTACAGAAATTACAAGTCGTTTTCAGGATGGTTGCGTTTCAAATTCCAGTTCGCAGTGATAATTAATGTGTTCCATGCTTATACTACACTGAAGCGACAAAGAATCTGGTATAGGCGCATGTATTCAAATGCAGAGATATTGAGATATGTAAACAGGCAGAATACGGCGCTGCGGTCGGCAACGTCTATGTAATACACTTAACACACACACACATATACACATACAGACACACGCTAGCGTATGCATGTTGTTGACATCATAAATATAGGGTGTTTCAGATAACCTGTTATTCGTTATGCCGGCTGGTGTGGCCGAGCGGTTTTAAGCGCTTCAGTCTGGAACCGCGCGACCGCTACGGTCGGAGGTTCGAATCCTGCCTCGGGCATGGATGTGTGTGATGTACTTAGGTTAGTTAGCTTTAATTAGTTTGAAGTTCTAGGGGACTGATGACCTCAGATGATAAGTCCCATAGTGCTCAGAGCCATTTGAACCATTTTTATTATTCGTTATAACTTACAAAATATTAAGTGAAAGGAATATTCGTTTTAGGCAGAGAAACGTAAGAATGATATACCCTTTCTGCGGAGCTATGAACAATGTTTATTTAGATATTTTCCAGAGATTACAGTAATGCTTTATAATTTTATAAAAAGAACACTACTTTCCCCATCGTGTATCTGATGAATTTAAGCCAACCGTGTACAAATTAATTTAAATCAAATTTCTATTAATTTCAGGTAAGGAGCTAGAAAAGTTCAAAATTTTATTGGGGTGATGGAAAATTCTGTACACAATTGGCTGTGTTGAGGTGGATGATCTGGTGGAGGGATGTTGATTTAATTGAGGTGTTTAAAAGTGTGTCCATTTCATTGAGGTGTTCAAAAGTGTGTCCATCTAATCAAAAAAATGGCTCTGAGCACTATGGGACTCAACTGATGTGGTCATAAGTCCCCTAGAACTTAGAACTACTTAAACCTAACTAACCTAAGGACAGCACACAACACCCAGCCATCACGAGGCAGAGAAAATCCCTGACCCCGCCGGGAATCGAACCCGGGAACCCGGGCGTGGGAAGCGAGAAGGCTACCGCACGACCACGAGATGCGGGCGTCCATCTAATCGACCGTGAATTCAGACAGCCCATCGAGGAAGCTTGTCGCTCCGTGTCACCACCAGCTTTACTCGTACATCTCGTGCGCAGCTTTTTGAAGCCGCATTTTCCTGTCAGTTCGGGAAAATGGGCTCTCATTTCAACATCTCGTCTGAACGAACATTACGTCACCATAAAATCTATCTTAATACTACCACTGCATCCTCCCCTAAAACTTCGAACAATTCTATCTCCTCCACTGGAATTGACAAAAATTTTATTTAACTTAATTTGTACATAGTGGGCTTAAATTAATCAGCTTCACAATAGAAAAATAACGTTCTATTTAAAAAATATATAACCCGCAGCTCTGAGATTCTGAAAAATAACTAGGTAAACTTTGTTCATAAAACCGCAGGAAGGATAATATTTCTTACTTTTATCTACCTGTATAAGTATTCATTTCACTTACTATTTTGTAAGATACAAACAAAAACACCTTATCTGAAACATACTAATATAAGTTGTCAACAGCATACAGCGAGTGCATGCGAGCGTGCGTGGGTGTTCTAGACGTCACACATACGAATATATTACAACTGCACTAGACTGGACTCGACTTCCCAATCTGTGCAGTACAAGACAGCGGCGCTACAATCCGGCCATCGACTCCCACTACTCTTTTTCTTTGCAGAATGGGAAAACATTTATTCTGGTAAACCTGCTTGAAACTGATGCGTGATGACGACTGTTTTCGGCAGTTTGTTTTTGGTTCTCACGAATGCTTTTAATAAACGTAAAAATAAAAATTTCGCATAATGTGGCGGTAAACGCAGATTATTTACTCCATGTATTTGACGTATAAACTAGCAATAACGTTCACCAAAACGGCGTTACCCCGCTTTATTTGGCTCTCAATTTGCGCAATATGCATATTTAACGAACGCTACCGTGGTGGTGCGAAGTGGCCAGCATCATCAAGGGCCTATACAAACGCAGCTATTATTCCATTCTGCGCGGTTGCGTCCAGAGATTGCTTAATTGAAATTTACAAGGCGGTCACTCGCTATTCGTAAATCAAAACTCGTTCACACATTTCCAAATAAAAAGATATCGCGGGCCGTGCTCAAGTGCGCGTACGGAAATGCGATGAGTTGTGGGTAAAGGGTTGCGAACACCAACTCCCCCGCCCACACCGACTCCATATTTAACATGACTAAAAGCGCGCAACTACAAAGGGGGGAAGTCACCTTTCGTATGCAAATACTTGCTGTTATTGTGTTATTTATGTGGGACAGTGTTAGCATGCAAATGGGCGGATGCCATTAGCACTGCGATCTTCCGGAATTATTCGTGGTGGGTACGGGTTGCGGAGCGGCCGGCGATCGAGTGCTAAACTTGTGCAGCTGCCCGCACCCCAGGGCAGCCGCAACCACTGGACTCTTGCTTCACGCCCCTGCAGCGCATTCTGCGCCCAGACGCGGTACTTCTGAGGATGCAAATCAGCCATCTTCACCTCTGCCGACGAAGAAGTCCATTTATTTATTTTGTACGTCTCTTCGATATCCAGGCCGCTTACACAGATGCTACTTGAACATTCAGTCACCAAATATTAAAAGCCTTAAAAACTAAAATATCACCAATTGGCACTTTTTGTGGTCCTTCCATGGCATTTCATTGCGCAGATCGTGTTGTACTCTCAGTCAAACTTAAGTTTTATGGAACTGATAGATTTATAAACATCTGGTTTGAATCGTACTTAACAACACATACTACAAACATGGTGCCGAATAATTCAAATAATGCTGGACAAAGAGAAAATTTTTTTGACTCGAGGGAAACAACGAAGGGAGTCCCTTAGGGTCCAGTTTTATGTCCATACCTATTTCTTATATATTTTAAGTCCCTTTCACTTAACGTTTGTGAAGCGGACTTGGTACTTTTAGAGAAGATACTAGTGTCGTAATATACACTCCTGGAAATTGAAATAAGAACACCGTGAATTCATTGTCCCAGGAAGGAGAAACTTTATTGACACATTCCTGGGGTCAGATACATCACATGATCACACTGACAGAACCACAGGCACATAGACACAGGCAACAGAGCATGCACAATGTCGGCACTAGTACAGTGTATATCCACCTTTCGCAGCTATGCAGGCTGCTATTCTCCCATAGAGACGATCATAGAGATGCTGGATGTAGTCCTGTGGAACGGCTTGCCATGCCATTTCCACCTGGCGCCTCAGTTGGACCAGCGTTCGTGCTGGACGTGCAGACCGCGTGAGACGACGCTTCATCCAGTCCCAAACATGCTCAATGGGGGACATATCCGGAGATCTTGCTGGCCAGGGTAGTTGACTTACACCTTCTAGAGCACGTTGGGTGGCACGGGATACATGCGGACGTGCATTGTCCTGTTGGAACAGCAAGTTCCCTTGCCGGTCTAGGAATGGTAGAACGATGGGTTCGATGACGGTTTGGATGTACCGTGCACTATTCAGTGTCCCCTCGACGATCACCAGTGGTGTACGGCCAGTGTAGGAGATCGCTCCCCACACCATGATGCCGGGTGTTGGCCCTGTGTGCCTCGGTCGTATGCAGTCCTGATTGTGGCGCTCACCTGCACGGCGCCAAACACGCATACGACCATCATTGGCACCAAGGCAGAAGCGACTCTCATCGCTGAAGACGACACGTCTCCATTCGTCCCTCCATTCACGCCTGTCGCGACACCACTGGAGGCGGGCTGCACGATGTTGGGGCGTGAGCGGAAGACGGCCTAACGGTGTGCGGGACCGTAGCCCAGCGTCATGGAGACGGTTGCGAATGGTCCTCGCCGATACCCCAGGAGCAACAGTGTCCCTAATTTGCTGGGAAGTGGCGGTGCGGTCCCCTACGGCACTGCGTAGGATCCTACGGTCTTGGCGTGCATCCGTGCGTCGCTGCGGGCCGGTCCCAGGTCGACGGGCACGTGCAACTTCCGCCGACCACTGGCGACAACATCGATATACTGTGGAGACCTCACGCCCCACGTGTTGAGCAATTCGGCGGTACGTCCACCCGGCCTCCCGCATGCCCACTATACGCCCTCGCTCAAAGTCCGTCAACTGCACATACGGTTCACGTCCACGCTGTCGCGGCATGCTACCAGTGTTAAAGACTGCGATGGAGCTCCGTATGCCACGGCAAACTGGCTGACACTGACGGCGGCGGTGCACAAATGCTGCGCAGCTAGCGCCATTCGACGGCCAACACCGCGGTTCCTGGTGTGTCCGCTGTGCCGTGCGTGTGATCATTGCTTGTACAGCCCTCTCGCAGTGTCCGGAGCAAGTATGGTGGGTCTGACACACCGGTGTCAATGTGTTCTTTTTTCCATTTCGGGAGCGTATATTGTTAGGGAAAGAGCAATAGAAGAAACTGTTCATGATTTTTTTTCGAAGAAATATGAAGTGATTCTCTGAAAATGTAGTCTACCTTGATTTCGGGAAGAGACATTATATTCAGTTCTGTACAATAAGTATATTCATACTGTAAGAGGTCCATGTTTAAGGAATTTGTTGCTAGCGCACTCGAGCAGATGTAATTTCGATGGATTGCTCACGCGCTTCCTGCGATATGTAAGCTATAAGAGAATCTCAGACCAGAGGGCAGTGTTGTCAGCAGTAGGAACTGTGTAGCAGTAGGAGTAAGTAGTTGCTAGCTGTCTGGTGTGTCGAGTTGGCTGGGCCGGTCGTGGGGAGCGATGGCGGTGGCTGAGCAATGTAGTATAAGGTAAAAGCAGCCTCTCGCATATGTAGTATTGTTATATCAAGTCCCATGTAAATGTTTTAAAAAATCTCTTAATAATAATCTTTCTTATTTCTCAATTTAAGGAATTTACTAATTTCTCCAATCCATGGTGATCTCGATTATTGTAAAGAAAAATCAGTTGTTTCTTTTATACATGACAAATCTATCGGCCAGCATTGCACTGGGCTGTGCCAGAAAAATTTCATGTAGGAACAGATATATATGCGTTATCCGGCGACCTTACTGAGGTAAGAATTTTCAATTTAGTCAGTATGATCTTTCAGGGCCATGACGCAGCACTGCTGACGTCCAAAATATACCAGTTTAAATTCACAGTCAATTATTGAAAGGTTATAAGTGAGTCGCAATTTTATTGAGAGGTTAGTCACATTTTATTATTGCTTGGTTACGGAATTTATTTATTGGGAGGTTACGCTAAATGTCAATGTTCCAATTATATTTTTTACTGTTGGGAGGGTATTATTTACATTATTTATCTGTGGAGAGGTTACAATACCATCATTTGATACAGCACACGGACAGGAGTCACCAAACGGGGCAGAATGTTCAAAAATTTATGGGTGTACATAATGATAAAAAATTGAACTAAAGGAAACATATCAATAAGCCGCTCAAACAGATACTACATTTGCTCTTCATATAATCGATGACCTTGAAAACGAGCGTATCAACCACCTAACATGTTTTGCATATTTTCACTTTATGACGTGTAATGGAATAACTGTCTGGACTAACTCATCTCATAGAAAGGGCGTTTTCTAGAATGAAAATTCCGCTACACAGCGGAGTGTGGTATGAGCTGATATGAAACTAAGTGGCAGATCAAAACTGTGTTTTGGGCGAAACGCGAACGAGGAATCTTTGCCTTACGCGGGCAAGAGCTCTACTGACAGCCTACCCAAACACAATTCATGACTTGTCTTCACAGTCTTCAAACAAAGGTTCCAATTTCGAGTCTCGTTCCGGCACACAGTTTTAATCCGCTGGGAAGTTTCATATCGGCCCACACTCCACTACAGAGTGAAAATATCATTCCGTAAACATCCCTCCTATGCCATGTCTCCGCGATGTCCTTTCTTCCAGGAGTACTAAACCTGCAAGTTTCGCAGGGGAGCTTCTGTGAAGTCTAGAAGATAGGAAATGACGTACTGAAGGGAGCAAAGCTGTGAGGACGGGTACTGAGTCGTGGTTGGGTAGCTCAGTTGGCCAGTTTGCTCTTAATAGGGCAGCAGTACGGACGTGCTGTTTGTGTCGTCGCCGTCGAGTGAGCGCTCGTGTTTACTAACTCAATACTCGGCCGTTTCGCGCACGCCGGCTTATGCATATAGATCAGAATGGCGATCCCATACAGAAAATCGACGCTAAAATTTACGTTCCAAAACGAATTTTCCCTACCAAAAGCATTCGAGTTCGAACGATTTTTACGAGAAGAGGTGAAAATCCCGGCGGCCGACATCATCGGTATACATCTATCCATTGTGAACAGTATAGTCTATATCAAGATCATCAACATTTCAACATCTGAACGGATCCTTCCGGAAACAAAACACGGCTTCCGCTTCTGCCACGCCGATGACAATGTGGGTACTGTGGGCGTCGATAATGCTGGTTTGGGACTCCCCACGATCAGGATCGTTCAAATTCGATTTGAATTCCCAGCAGAAGAAGTCGAGTCGGCTGTTTGACCCTACGGCACGGCATATGGCCACGTCGCAGAAAAATGGACACAGTTCCGAAGTTAACCTGTACTGAACAGCGCCCACCGGTCCGAACTGAATTTAAAAAACATGTCCCCTCATATATCTATATCGACGGTTGCCGTGCCATCGTAATTTACAATTGACAACCACGAACATCTTCCGGATGTGGGAAGGAGGGCCACCTCCGATCCGAATGCGTCCCACGCCGGATCACGCATCTACCGCCTGCAGACATGGCTTGGTCATCGTAGTCGACACTGCTTCCCCTGACTTAATGTTGCCGCCCTCACGACTGCTGCCGCTTCACCGCGGCATCCGACACTCCCTGATGACCCAACACAGCATCCTCAGGTGCGGCGGGAAGATTAAAAACCCGTTTTACGTGGTTTTACGTGTTGTGGACTTCACTCCGACAGCGCCGCCTCGCCGTCGGACGACGATATCGATGACGATATAGTTGTGATAGATTCGCTGATCGTGCCAACTACGGCCTCTGTGCCAGAGCGTCGTGAGTCGCTGCGATCATCTAACACAGAAGGGCACACCAGAAAGCAGCGATCCCCAAAGCGCCGTAAGCGGAGGCGCAGGGCAACTTCAGAACAAGATGAGGGCCAGCCGTAGCAGGACGAGGACTCCACCCGCTCCTACAGCTGCAACCGCCGTAAGCTGCAGCGTGGGAACACGAGGGGGGGGGGGGGGCTGAGGAGGTTTCGGTACATACCCATGATGCTGGAGTGCAGGCGCCGATCCCGCGTCCCAGGGAGACGGTGGAAGATGGTATTGCTCTGTGATGAACGGCGGGGGAAGGGGGGGGGGGGGAGAAGACGATGACGCCACGCAGATTACACCCACCAACAGGGACCGCACCGAGGTGACGAAACAGCTTGACACTCAAAAGACACTTCCAACCTAATGAACAACTTGGGACCCGCAGTTGGACAACAAGCTTGTCATATCGCCTCAATTAATCTCAAGATGATTGGAAGAACGGTGAAGATCCATCTGCTGCGAGGAATGCTGACTTTGCTTTATTGCAAGAAGCGTCTCGCGTTACATCCTGACTTCTGTGGTTGTTCTACATATATGACACCTGGTGATCAGACTGGCAGTGATACTAGTGCGTAACTTACCTCCCCTCAGAGAAGGAGCTGGCGATCACAGCCCTGGGTACACGTATTGTTAAGGTGTATGTTCCATCAGGAAACGACAAACGCCGCGGTAGATCGCAGTTCTATTCACAGGAAATCACCCCCCACTCCCTCCCACTCTTTCTTGGTCGCTACGATCACTGCATCCTCGGTGGCGATTTTAACTGTGTGCTCCACCCTAAAGACCAGGTCCCACACTTTTCGACTTGTAGAGAACTTCGGATGTTGGCGCGAGAACTGCATCTCATCGATACTTGGGAGAAAGCGCAAGGTGACCGCCCCAGACACACATTTCTTACTAGCCACTCAGCCAGTAGTCTTGATCGCCTCTGTCTCTCAGATGATCCTGCGCGGGAGAGTTGAACGCCGAAGGTTGGCCACTTGCCTTCTCCGACCGTAGTGCCTTCATGCGCACGGTCACCCTCCAGCAACAACGTGTATGGCGCAGCCGCGGTATGTGGAAGATGAATGTGGCACACCTCCAGGACCCAGACTGCCGTAAGATTATCGCCGCCGTTTTGGCGGACAGCGGAACACGTCTTCCACAATACCCTTCTACGTGGGCATGGTGGATGGAATGTGCAAAACTAGCGTTCCGCCGGGTGCTAATGCCATATGAAAAGGACATCGCCGCATGACATTGTCATACACTCCTGGAAATTGAAATAAGAACACCGTGAATTCATTGTCCCAGGAAGGCGAAACTTTATTGACACATTCCTGGGGTCAGATACATCACATGATCACACTGACAGAACCACAGGCACATAGACACAGGCAACAGAGCATGCACAATGTCGGCACTAGTACAGTGTATATCCACCTTTCGCAGCAATGCAGGCTGCTATTCTCCCATGGAGACGATCGTAGAGATGCTGGATGTAGTCCTGTGGAACGGCTTGCCATGCCATTTCCACCTGGCGCCTCAGTTGGACCAGCGTTCGTGCTGGACGTGCAGACCGCGTGAGACGACGCTTCATCCAGTCCCAAACATGCTCAATGGGGGACAGATCCGGAGATCGTGCTGGCCAGGGTAGTTGACTTACACCTTCTAGAGCACGTTGGGTGGCACGGGATACATGCGGACGTGCATTGTCCTGTTGGAACAGCAAGTTCCCTTGCCGGTCTAGGAATGGTAGAACGATGGGTTCGATGACGGTTTGGATGTACCGTGCACTATTCAGTGTCCCCTCGACGATCACCAGTGGTGTACGGCCAGTGTAGGAGATCGCTCCCCACACCATGATGCCGGGTGTTGGCCCTGTGTGCCTCGGTCGTATGCGGTCCTGATTGTGGCGCTCACCTGCACGGCGCCAAACACGCATACGACCATCATTGGCACAAAGGCAGAAGCGACTCTCATCGCTGAAGACGACACGTCTCCATTCGTCCCTCCATTCACGCCTGTCGCGACACCACTGGATGCGGGCTGCACGATGTTGGGGCGTGAGCGGAAGACGGCCTAACGGTGTGCGGGACCGTAGCCCAGCTTCATGGAGACGGTTGCGAATGGTCCTCGCCGATACCCCAGGAGCAACAGTGTCCCTAATTTGCTGGGAAGTGGCGGTGCGGTCCCCTACGGCACTGCGTAGGATCCTACGGTCTTGGCGTGCATCCGTGCGTCGCTGCGGTCCGGTCCCAGGTCGACGGGCACGTGCACCTTCCGCCGACCACTGGCGACAACATCGATGTACTGTGGAGACCTCACGCCCCACGTGTTGAGCAATTCGGCGGTACGTCCACCCGGCCTCCCGCATGCCCACTATACGCCATCGCTCAAAGTCCGTCAACTGCACATACGGTTCACGTCCACGCTGTCGCGGCATGCTACCAGTGTTAAAGACTGCGATGGAGCTCCGTATGCCACGGCAAACTGGCTGCCACTGACGGCGGCGGTGCACAAATGCTGCGCAGCTAGCGCCATTCGACGGCCAACACCGCGGTTCCTGGTGTGTCCGCTGTGCCGTGCGTTTGATCATTGCTTGTACAGCCCTCTCGCAGTGTCCGGAGCAAGTATGGTGGGTCTGACACACCGGTGTCAATGTGTTCTTTTTTCCATTTCCAGGAGTGTACTTCGGACTTTCATTGCACGATGCTTCGTGAACTTGCATCCCAACCGCCGTCGTCAGACCGACAGATGGCAAGCCGCCGAATTAAAGCCAACATATTGTTTCTTACACGCCGCATATGAGAAGGAATCATCGTGCGGTCGCGGCGTCAAGACCGAGCGAGTGGCGAAATCCCATCTATGCACCACAACTCGCTTGATAGCCGTCGACGCTGACAACAGCTATTCATGGACCTCATTTTGCCGGATGGTCGATCTTTAAACATCCATTGTGCAATTCAGTGCAGGCCATTATCGACCCTTTTACCAAGAGGAGAATAGAGAGGAGGGAGACGATAATGACATTATTCACCATGTGTCGCACAGTCTCTACGACACAGCAGCATCGTCGCTTTTGGCGGAGATTACGCAGGACGACACTGTAGGCGCGCTTACGGGTGCACTTGACAAGTTGCCTGGGCCAGGTGGACTGCTGCTCGAATTCTGTCGGGCTTTCCGCATCCTGATGATGATGCCACGTTGTATCACCATGTATCAAGAGATGATGCCCCCTGGCTTTTGCGTGCCGCCTGCCTTCGTCGAAGGACTACTCATCCCGATACACAAGCCTTCCAGAGGTCGGTCGATCGAGGACTACCACCCAATTACAACGTTTGCCCGGCTCCTGGTAACACACCTAAAGAAGGTCGTGCCCCTAATCCTTTCAACGGAGTAAACGACACAAGGAGGAGAGTCCAGCATGCAAACGGCCACTGATGAATGCAGGCATTTGATATCTCTCGCCACATACTCTCGTCTACGAGCTGCTGTGATCTCAATTGACTTCGACCGCGCTTTTGACAGAGTGCACCACCAGATCCTTATGTCCGTTCTAGTTCGCATGGGCTTCCCATCTGACTTCCTCGACGTAATTTTGCGCCTCTGACGTGGAGTGTCATCCCATGTACTGGTAAATGGACGTAGGAGGGGTCCCTTGCCAATCCAGCGTTCGGTTCGACAAGGGCGTCCACTCTGGATGATTTCATCACGCGATCGCACTATAACTGCTCATAAGATGGCTGAAACGCAGGTTTTCGGGGATTAAGTTGAATAGGCCACATCTCCCGCTGCAGTGCGTGTGCTGATGACCTTCTACTGCTGGTTCGCTCAAGTGATGAGGTGCGTTCCATCCTTGAATTGATTAAGCGATATGGATTGGCGGCGAGAAGCCACATGAATGTCGCCAAGTCGGCGGCAATGCATATCGGGAGCGGCTTCCAGGAGGACGGCGTGGTGCCTCTCCCACAGGTGGATGCGGTCAGATATTTCGGTATTACATTTACACGAGATGTGTGTTAAATGGCCACCATGATACCCACAGAAGTCTACCAAAACCTACTTCGACGCATGGACCTCCTACAGTGTGTCCCGTATCTTAACCTTCATGTGGCGAGCAAGTTGATACACATGACGCAGATTCTCCCACTGTCGACAGCGATGGCACGCAGACTACAGACGGCATTTGGCTATTACCTTACTGCTGGATTGCTACGTAAAGTCCACTACGACATCCTCACCCTCCCTCCACTTGAAGGTGGACTGGGACTTATAAACGCACGGGTGCGGGCTGAAGCGTTATATTTGGACCTGTCAACATACTTCGGTTACGGGCAGTCTGTCTGACTGATGCCGGCATCGATCCTGCCAGCTGTTGCGACTGCCCACATCGTGCAACCTGACCTGCCCACCACTCGAGCTCCAAAAGCAAGAGACATCTTTCGGTTGCTGCTGAGGTCCATAACTCGCAATGTGACTGAGAGTAAAACCCAGGCTGCGCTACGGCCTGCAGTGTGGAGGGCTGTGTAGTAGACCTTCCTCCCCACGTAAGTACAAGCGAAGTGGTACCATGTAGTCAACCGGAAATACGTGACACGACATAGGTTGCACGCTATTGTACTGACGGCTTCTCCCCTCTGCGCACGCCACCTCCCGGACACTGACCAACGTCGTTTCACATGTGGAACAGCGTTTGATGTATGGATGCTGGTAGAGAAGATCATCGCCCGATACCTTCGTAGCCGGCCTCTGTGGCCGAGCGGTTCTAGGCGCTTCAGTCCGGAACTGTGCTGCTGCTACGATCGCAGGTTCGAATCCTGCCTCGGACATGGTGTGTGTGATGTCCTTAGGTTAGTTAGGTTTCAGTAGTTCTAAGTTCTAGGGGACTGATGACCTCAGAAGTTAAGTCCCATAGTGCTCAAAGCCATTTTTTTGTGCTCAGCCTCGCAGCCGTCTCATTGAAGTAAATAACTACTAGGTTCCTGCATCCCTTTTAAGGGGACAGTATATCTCAGTCTTGTGAAAATTTAATACAACCTAGTGTAATTTTATTCTCTTGACGTATTTTTCAGCTGAAATGTGTTGTGTATATGAATCCTGGGGTATGGAAAGCAACTTTCAAAATGAATTACTTTTTCGTCTTCTATATAAGGGTCGAATCACAGAACCCGACAATTGTGGGTCACACACTATTCTTGCTGCTGTAAGTGACATGCATACTTTACTTGAGTCACTTTAGAGGAAAGTTGGCAAAGCTAGCAACATGTGTGAATTAGTGTTACACGTATACTGCTGAAATTAAGCTGCATATGCGGATGCATACCTACTGTTGGCAGTGGCCACATAGAGAACTATCTGTTCAAAATGTTTGGATATGTAAAAGGACACATCTAATACCAGTTGTAAAACAACTGAAGTATGCACAAAAGTGAAATATTTGCTAACTGTTTCCATCAGAGCTATAATTATACTGTCACTGATTTACCTGCTGTCAAAGGCTTGCCAGGGCAGTGACAAAATTTTGAAAGACATCGAGATGAAAATGTTTTTCACAGTAGCATAGTGAGGTATGGTCATGAAAGGGATAAAGGGAATTGGCGAGAGGGATTCATGTGTATATGGTAAATTCCTTACCTCGAAAATTTCCTTCTTTCATATCTTCTCTGTGTTACCACAGTTGACGTGTCACTGATCACAGTTGCCTCCACCGCCCCGAGTGGAATGCACGAGTTCTGAATAATGTTCACCACACTACAGTGTTCTATATTTGTGGTCCCCTGGGCAGGAAACAGCCTGTCGGCCGTGAATCCGTTATCTTGAGGCTGTAATAAACGTCCACTTCACATGGTTACAAGTAAAACAAACACAACACGGATACAAATATGTTGAAACGGAAGATCATTACACTTACGCCTTTCACCCGAACATATGCAAGCAGCCACAACAGCAACCCATATTGATTATTCTTTTGTCCATGGTTTGTCCTTGCATTGTGAACCTCCAGACTTTCCCAACTGGTGTTGAGTTCAACAATTCAGTCCATTCTCCCATCTCCGACCGCAGCGTGCATCTCCTGTACAATTCCATGTAACAATACAAAGTGGCTTAAATTTGTTTCCTAAGTTTAATCAAATTATAAATAAATATATTTTCATACACTATTACAACATAAATACATAATGCTTTGTTTTGATTTTGGCTGTTTATAAACAATGCCACTGTTTACATCCTACAACGAGAGTTCTGTATTGCAGTGCCTGTGTTATTCTCATTACGATCTAAAGTTCCTTTGGAGATGCATGCATGCACGTCCAAAGAAACGGACACTGCGGCGACTACATTAAATGTATTCACAATTGCGAATAAGGACAACCATCAGATGTAGAATGGGATGACAACAATGAAAATTTGTGCCGTACCGTGACTCGAACACGTATTTCTCGCTTATCGCGAGTGGTCGCGATAAGTCACATGCCCAGCGTCCGACTTTTAAGTACAGCGTCTGACCTGTACGGGAATATACGTAATGTATGTACGTGTACAGGTCGTCGCATGTCTGACGACATATGGGAGTTTGGGTCTGACCAAGAGTTTTGCGATGCTAGCCAAATGGGTCACCGGCACGGTAGCTCAACGTGTTCGATCAGACGGCGCCGGCACGGTAGCTCAGCGTGTTTGGTCAGAGGGTTAGCTGCCCTCTGTAATAAATAAAACTGAGTTAATGGATCAACGATGAACTGAAACAGGTGTCTTGCGACGTCCGCCCCGAGCAGATACAACGAACAAAAACGAACAAAATGAATAAAAAAAAGGTTAGCTTATAACACTCCACTCTGCTACTATTACTGCACCATAACCTCAATGCTAGAAACAGGTTGTGACATAAAACTATTTTGTAAAAGCTATTATGGTACAAAGCAGCAGAGCAGTGTTACCCTCTGGGAGGAATTTTGTTAAGTTGACCGTGTTGTACCTAACGGAAGTGGCTTGTCGGAAATGAAAGTCAGAATTACGTAAATATTTGAACAGTACCAAACAAAATTTTGCCTATCTGCACTGTTCAACGGATAAAGAAAACGGCCGCCAGCCTAACTAGGCAAGAGAATGATTAACATTCTCGTTCAAGGAGGTAGTTATTAGTAACTATAATGGACAAACTCAACCTAGACTTGGCCACACGCGAATGCAATGAACTCTGACACACATATGTTTTAAGATTGAAGCTAACAACTGGAGCAGCACAAACTATTTGCAAAATTATAACAGGTACAGAAAAACACTATCACTTTCAGGGCTTACACAAACTGAGTGGTCCTTATACTGTTAATATGCACACAAGAGAGACAAGCACTTAGTAATCATGAACATATAATTTCCTACTATGCAGTTTTCTACTTTTACTACCGTGAGGCATAAAATTAACATTAATGTAAGATACTGACCCACATTCTGAGATCAACAACAGGCAGTAATGTGATCATTTACTAAGCAAAACTCTATAAGCCTCAGTCTTGAGAGATTTTAATTTGAAGTTGGCAACAACACATTAATCAGCATTTTTGCTAAGAATGTTATTTTCAGCAAGCATCATTAACTCTGACTCACTCTCTTGCCACATTAACTTTAACTTTCGCTTTACTATGTTCAAGGGGCATTAATTAGAAAACTGGATTTTTAACGTACTTTCAGTAAGGACACTCGGTAATCACTTTAGTTCAAACGGAGAGGACCCTGAGAGGTGTTATGATGAGGAGAAAAATCAAGGTAGGTACATAAATTCAGATAAAATTTACCTTGTATTTGAGCACACTAACACATCCATTAAGCTGATCCTTCACTGTACATCATTATAGTGTTACGTTGCAATGATTGCGCAATGTGGTGGCAACTGCATGTTGGTAGGTGGAATTGCAGGCAGAATTGCTGGACTCTGTCATTTCTTGGTGGCGATGATAGATACAAATTCCAGAATAGCCCAGCTATTTATCCATCCATCCGAGGCATTGGAAAATAACAGAAAAGCCTCTCTCGAAACCAGCACTATGCAACTTTTACACGGCAGTGCACGGACTCGTAGCTCATCTCTGACTGCTGGCTCGTCCCCGACTGACTGCTCGTCCCCGACTGACTATCAGTTCCACCTTTTCCACCTAAGCCAACCACAATTTGCGCGCGCTACACAGTTCCGTTTCCGAGGGGAACCACTACACCTTTTACATACAGAATAATTAAGAGCCCTAAGTGAAGGTCAGCAGTTTATATAACAGCAAACACACACATTAAATAAAACAGAACATTTTCACATATTGACACTTCTACAAAAAATTATTCACACAGAATTACAATTATATACAGTAAGTTTTGTTCCCTCCAAATGGGACAAAGTATTTACATTACAGATACACTACTTTGCATTGAAACGAACTACGACATCAAAGTTTTAACAAAGAAAAGAGTATACAATTTTGTGTTATCTATTCAATCAAAAACATTTACAGGTTCTTAACGATGTAATATTAAATGAAAAAAAAGCAAAATAGATGAGTAGAGCATTAGAGCTATGGTGTTACAAGCTGGCCTCTGTAATAATAAAAAAAAAATGAGTTAGTGGATCAACGATGAACTTGAACAAGCATCTTGGGACGCCCGCCTCACACAAATAGAACGAACAATAATGAAAAAAATGAGATAAAAAACAAAAGCAATGAACAAAATGAGATTTTTTTTAAAAAATGATAAGGCGACTGCTCGCGATAACCGGCAACTCCAGGTTCGAGCCTAGGTCCGGAATAAATTTTCATTGTCGTCATTCCCTCTTACAGCTCATGGTTTCCCTTACTGGCAATTGTGAATAAATTTAATGCACTACGAGAGTGGTTATCATTGTTTTTGTTTTTATCACAGCTATACCCACTGTTTACATACAGCTGTGGCATTGCCCTTCGCATTCGTAAGAGCTTGTTGCTTGCTCGCACCATGTTACTATTGACCCGCTTCGGTAATGACTCACCTACCTGGTGTCTCTTGCTGTGCTCTGTAAGTCTTACATATGGTGGCTTACAATTACGATTCACAGACCACACTGAGAGGAACTTTTAGAATCTTGCTTCAAGCGTAACGCACAAACACTCATTTACCAGATCGTTGGTTCATTCCACAGTATGAGGTATCATTCCTTCTATATTTGAGTGTCATTTTGCTACATAACCGTACTTGTGGCACTGAATTCACGTGATGACTGTATTTTCTACTGACTTTCGTATACGAGCATTATGTCACTCTCTAATATGTAGGGGCCAATTATCTTATTCTTATTGTTATTCTTACAAGGGTACCTCCCCATCGCACCCCTCCCCCCTCAGATTTAGTTATAAGTTGGCACAGGGATAGGCCTTGAAAAACTGAACACAGATCAATCGAAAAAACAGGAAGAAGTTGTGTGGAACTATGAAAAAAGTTAGTAAAATATACAAACTGAGTAGTCCATGCGAAGATAGGCAACATAAAGGACACTGGGAGTCAAGGAGCGCCGTGGTCCCGTGGTTAGCGAGAGTAGCTACGGCACGAGGGGTTGTAGGTTCAAGTCTTCCCTCGAGTGAAAAGTTTAATTTTTTATTTTCAGTTTATGTGACAAACTCTTATGTTTTCATCACTTTTTTGGGAGTGATTATCACATCCATAAGAAAACCTAAATCGGGCACGGTAGAAGAATCTTTTTACCCATTCGCCAAGTGTACAAGTTAGGTGGGTCGACAACATATTCCTGTCATGTGACGCACATGCCGTCACCAGTGTCGTATAGAATATATCAGACGTGCTTTCCCGTGGAGGAATCGGTTGACCTATGACCTTGCGATCAAATGTTTTCGGTTCCCATTGGATAGGCACGTCCTTTCGTCTACTAATCGCACGGTTTTGCGGTGCGCTCGCAAAACACAGACACTAAACTTACTGCAGTGAACAGAGACGTCAGTGAACGAACGGACAGATCATAACTTTGGGAAAATAAAGAAAGTCAAATTTTCAGTCGAGGGAAGACTTGAACCAAGGACCTGTCGTTCTGCAGCTAATCACGCTAACCACGGGACCACGGCGCTCCTGAGCTCACACTTTTCTTGATGTTGCATATCTTTGGCATGGACTACTCAGTTTGAATATTTTACTTATTTTTTTCATAGTTCCACACAACTTCTTCCTGTTTTCTCAATTGATCTGTGTTCAGTTTTTCAAGGCCTATCCACTGTTCCAACTTATAACTAAATCTGAAGTGGGTGCGATGGGGAGGTTCCCTTGTAAGTATATCCATTATCTGGTCGTGGTGCATAGGACACTCCATGGAGTCGCCAATCAATTAATTTATATTATTATTATGACTTAATTGCAAGTAAATTATCATGCCAGCTTTACTTTTTTTTTACTTAAACTTCGTGAACAATTATAGTTATTGAATATTTCGTGAAGTGTTGGTGTATACACGAAAAATGACACAGTATACAGCTAAGTCTGCCCCTGGATCTGCGAATCCCTATCTTTACTTTTAAAATGAAAAATCTCTTAATGAAGTTTTAACGTCAAGTGGAATTTTAACTGTAAACACCATGCAAAAGAGAAACACGGGGTACAATTCCCAATAACGACTGGCCATGGCCTCCAGTGTTGAGCGTCCTAGTCCGCTACGGCCAAACGCCAATACTTATCGCTCGTTTATTCGGGACTGGAGAGAGGTATGAATCTCCTTTCCGGCGTTAAAGACAATTTAGACATGTTAGATACGTTTGGTACGTAGCATTGTGTGTTCTAAAATGCACAAAACGTAAACACGTTTTTCAATGTAAACTTTTCGAAAGACGCGCGATGTTTTACTTATTTTCGGAGTAGTATGAAAACTAAGGAATTACGAAAAGAGAGCCAGTGTGTTATCAGGCTACGATATGCACTATAAGATGTGACAGAATCAATTTTTTGTTTCGAATAGTTCCCTCAGAATCGAATGACAAAGACCGCATAGCGCGGAACACACGCGAATTCTAAAACAGTGGTTTTTAATTTTTTTTAGCGAAAAGTACGAAAAAAATGGCTATGAGCACTATGGGACTTAACTGCTGAGGCCATCAGTCCCCTAGAACTTAGAACTACTTAAACCTAACCAACCTAAGGACATCACACACATCCATGCCCAAGGCAGGATTCGAACCTGCGACCGTAGCGGTCAAGCGGTTCCAGACTGTAGCGCCTAGAACCGCTCGGCCATTCCGGCCGACGAAAAATAAGAGTTCTAGTGAGAAACTAAATGCATACGTGAAACAGTTTTTTTTACAGTCACAACAGAAGAGTCGACGTTTAGTTCTCCGCATTTCGTTCCCGCAGCTAGCCACATTGCTACTCACGCCGCTCATGTGGTCCCGCCTAAAATTAGACATGCAGCCTGCATGGTGGCAACGGCACCGATACACTGCGCGCAAGGGAGCACCGCCCCCCCCCCCCCCCCAACCCCCAACTCGCAGGAAAGAAAATGATTTGTAAGTCAGTATTATGCGGGTTTTTAACAGTGTCGGAAAGGTATCCTTTTTATGGTTAATTGTAACGCGGCATTCGTCTTCCAAGACATTAAAAACGCTTCATACCCCTAGACCTAGCCCCCTCCCCCACCACCCTTCTACAAAATATCGTATGGGCGCCCTTGGAGGTGTAACTATGATACTGCTGACGTGGCAACACTCAACGCGATTAGCCCAGTTATGAATTATAAACCGATGTCTGACGAATGTTGTCATCTTGGGACAAGTTCTAAAACCCAATATGAGACAAAATTTATTTTACAGTAGCAGTCTTATATTTGCCAACTTAGTGCCCTTCAGGACCCGAACCCTTGAGAGACTTGGGCCCCCACGAGCTTGGACCCCGGGGATTTTGGTATGTCACAGATCAAGAAATATCGGTTCGTCGCGATCTTTCGATAGCCACGCGATCTAGCGACTTCTGTTCGTATTACACTCCTGGAAATTGAAATAAGAACACCGTGAATTCATTGTCCCAGGAAGGGGAAACTTTATTGACACATTCCTGGGGTCAGATACATCACATGATCACACTGACAGAACCACAGGCACATAGACACAGGCAACAGAGCATGCACAATGTCGGCACTAGTACAGTGTATATCCACCTTTCGCAGCAATGCAGGCTGCTATTCTCCCATGGAGACGATCGTAGAGATGCTGGATGTAGTCCTGTGGAACGGCTTGCCATGCCATTTCCACCTGGCGCCTCAGTTGGACCAGCGTTCGTGCTGGACGTGCAGACCGCGTGAGACGACACTTCATCCAGTCTCAAACATGCTCAATGGGGGACAGATCCGGAGATCTTGCTGGCCAGGGTAGTTGACTTACACCTTCTAGAGCACGTTGGGTGGCACGGGATACATGCGGACGTGCATTGTCCTGTTGGAACAGCAAGTTCCCTTGCCGGTCTAGGAATGGTAGAACGATGGGTTCAATGACGGTTTGGATGTACCGTGCACTATTCAGTGTCCCCTCGACGATCACCAGTGGTGTACGGCCAGTGTAGGAGATCGCTCCCCACACCATGATTCCGGGTGTTGGCCCGGTGTGCCTCGGTCGTATGCAGTCCTGATTGTGGCGCTCACCTGCACGGCGCCAAACACGCATACGACCATCATTGGCACCAAGGCAGAAGCGACTCTCATCGCTGAAGACGACACGTCTCCATTCGTCCCTCCATTCACGCCTGTCGCGACACCACTGGAGGCGGGCTGCACGATGTTGGGGCGTGAGCGGAAGACGGCCTAACGGTGTGCGGGACCGTAGCCCAGCTTCATGGAGACGGTTGCGAATGGTCCTCGCCGATACCCCAGGAGCAACAATGTCCCTAATTTGCTGGGAAGTGGCGGTGCGGTCCCCTACGGCACTGCGTAGGATCCTACGGTCTTGGCGTGCATCCGTGCGTCGCTGCGGTCCGGTCCCAGGTCGACGGGCACGTGCACCTTCCGCCGACCACTGGCGACAACATCGATGTACTGTGAAGACCTCACGCCCCACGTGTTGAGCAATTCGGCGGTACGTCCACCCGGCCTCCCGCATGCCCACTATACGCCCTCGCTCAAAGTCCGTCAACTGCACATACGGTTCACGTCCACGCTGTCGCGGCATGCTACCAGTGTTAAAGACTGCGATGGAGCTCCGTATGCCACGGCAAACTGGCTGACACTGACGGCGGCGGTGCACAAATGCTGCGCAGCTAGCGCCATTCGACGGCCAACACCGCGGTTCCTGGTGTGTCCGCTGTGCCGTTCGTGTGATCATTGCTTGTACAGCCCTCTCGCAGTGTCCGGAGCAAGTATGGTGGGTCTGACATACCGGTGTCAATGTGTTCTTTTTTCCATTTCCAGGAGTGTATTTACACGACTGGTCTTGTCGCTGTAATTAATTCTCACCCTTGCAATTGCAGTCAGTTTAATACTATGCATTTCGTTCATTAGGCATTTAATTCTCGACTAATCCTCTTCCTTGTTTCATCCGAATGTTGCAATCTTTTTTTTTTTTCAGACATACTGAATGCTGGTAAAGTCAAAACTGTGACTTAGTTACACGAACAGAGATCTAAATGCTCACTTGTGATCTACTTTGTAAATCATCAGAGTCTCTAAACAATCAAATTAAACATTTTACTGGATTCGAAATGAAGTAATATTTTCTGAAGGACAACAGTTTCGTCTTCATTGTTAGCTTTACTTAAAATGAGCACAAATGTTGATATACCCACATGAACTGTATGAGAACTCTTATTGCACCTTGGTTCAAATACAACAGAATTTTCTACGGTGGTTTTATTTGCTATTATTTCCTCCTGTGTTTCATTAAACTGTCAAATTTTAAATATAGATATACCTTGCTGTTGTGCGTAGTTTGTGGTTTCTCGTGTATCCCTTTGTAAAATACTAGGAAACCGGAAAAATTCACGATATGAAGATATCAATGCCGTATTCGATTTGTACTTGATACAGTTTTAGATCCGTAGTTAGCGGTACATTTTTATTATGTATCATTCGTTGTATTTCGACCACTGCAGAAACCTGTCTTTAATTCGCGAACCATCTTTTAAATTGCTTTCTATTTCTGGAACTTTCTCCCGCCAAAACAGACTGTATTTAAATCCGGATGGCGCGCTAGTGGTTTATCTCAGTTGTTTTGAAGTTTTCAGACTCGCAGTAGGTATGTCAATTGTTTAGAACATTGGTATCGTCTTTCTGAGCTGTTTTCTTACGTTATGTTATGACAAGGAAAAAGTATTTTGTCCTGAGTTAGCTTGTGACATGTAAGTAGACCCTATTATGTGAAATGCTCTATAGATGATGTCACCGTATGGAGAAATAGCAATGTGGGACTCAACATCTGAGGTCATCAGTCCCCTAATCTTAGAACTACTTAAACCTAATTAACCTAAGGATATCACACACATCCATGCCCGAGGCAGGATTCGAACCTGCGACCGTAGCGGTCGCGCGGTTCCAGACTGAAGCGCCTAGAACCGCTCGGCCACAAGGGCCGGCTATAAGATAACCTAAACAAAATTTCTAGCTGGTGTGATGAATAGCAGCTGGCTCTTAATGCATAAAAATGTAAGTTAATGCCGATGAGCAGGAGAAACGAACCTGTAATGTTCGCATACAGCATTAGCAGTGTCCTTCTTGACACAGTCACGTCGTTTAAATCTCTGGGCGTAACGTTGCGAAGCGATATGAAATGGAACGAATATGTGAGCATTGTGATAGGTAAGGTGAATGGTCGACTTCGGTTTATTGGGAGAAATTTAGGAAAGTGTGTTCATCTGTAACGGAGTCCGCATGTAGGACGCTAGTGTCACCTATTCTTGAGTACTGCTCGAGTGTTTGGGATACGCACCAGGTCGGACTGAAAGAAGACATCGAAACAGTTTAGAGGCGAGCTCCTAGATTTGTTACCGGTAAGTTCGATCAGCAAGCAAGTGTTACGGATATGCTTCGGGTGCTTTAAGTGGAAACCTCTGGAGGGAAGAAAACATTCATTTCGAAGAACACTGCTGAGGAAGTTTAGAGAACCGGCATTTGAAGCTGACTGCAGAACGATCCTATAGCCGCCAACACACATTTCGCGTAGGGCCCACGAAGATACGATACGAGAAATTATGACTCATACGGAGGCATACAGATAGTCATTTTTTCCCCCGCTCTATCTGCGAATGGAAAAGGAAAGGAAACGACTAGATGTGGTACAGAGGACCTTCCGCCACGCACCGTACGATGGCTAGTGGAGTATTTATGTAGATGTAGAGATCCTTTAAACCAACACAGCATGAATGAGCCTACAAATGAACTTCGAGTCATCACCACTGAAGATCAACACCAGAACTTATCTTCATTACAGCACTCATTTTCTAGCTTGTCCACTCATGAGCTAAAATAGCTGTAAGTAATGCTGAACAGCACAAAAAAAATTTCCATTAAGTATCATGTTTGGCAAGTTGATGTGTCAGGCCACTGAACACGCGCCTTAGGAGTCAAATATCACGTGAATGTTTGAGCACGCTCGATACTGTGTCGAACGCTGTGACGCATCGGGAAATGTCAAGCCCATTCGCATGTCGAGTCCTAGTCCCAGTTATCCATAGCTTATATTTATGCCGAACAAAGACAGAAAATCATTTTACTTGAAATGGTATAATGCCGAAATCGCAACAACATATAATAAAATACACACTGCCCAACAAATTTAAAGGTTCACTTTTTCTCCCACTCCGACGCATAAGTTTGAAATTTGGCTCAAAGTTGCTAACACACTTCCTCTGTAATGGTGCAGAAGAGTGGCGTCCTTGCGACGTCAGACGTCACCCCCAGTCTCAAAAAATGGCTCTAAGCACTATGGGACTTAACTTCTGAGGTCATCAGTCCCCTAGAACTACTTAAACCTAACTAACCTAAGGACATCACACACACCCATGCCCGAGGAAGGATTCGAACCTGCGACCGTAGCGGTCGCGCGGTTCCAGACTGTAGCGCCTAGAACCGCTCGGCCACTCTGGCCGGCCCCTCAGTCTCGAAGACGCTTCAAACAGCAAGGTGACAACACAGGCGAAAAAAAGGCCACGAGTCAGAATTTCATGTGAGCTCTAAGGTGGGTTAATGACGTAACAGTGACACCACTGAACGAGGTGCGCCGCCACGGTAGCTCAGCGTGTTCGGTCAGAGAGCCGGTTCGCCTCTGTAATAAAAAACTGAGTGGAAGGATCAACCACCGAACTTTAACAGGATGTCTTGCGACGTCCGCAACGACCAAACACAAAGATAAAAAAAAAAGGTGGCGCAGTGGTTAGCACACTGGACTCGCATTCGGGAGGACGACGGTTCAATCCCGCGTCCGGCTATCCTGATTTATGTTTTCCGTGATTTCCCTAAAATCGCTTCAGGCAAATGCCGTGATGGTTCCTTTGAAAGGGTACGGCCGACTTCCTAATCCGATGAGACCGAATGACCTCGCTGTCTCGTCTCCTCACCCACAACAACTGAACCCCAACCCACTGACACCAGATTTCACCACAGTTCTACCCAACGTCACCGTCGACGTGTTAGACGCTGGGAAAGTCGTCTCAATGGTAGACAATTACGAGGTTTCGAAAAAGGGATCCTTCAATGTTGTTACGCATTGTAGAAAGCCATAACTTGAAATGACATCGTTCAGCCAAGGAGATTATCTCTCTGTAGGTTTTGGGAAGTGCTTGGTACAGTGTGGACACTTTACCGTGACAGGCGGCCGCGAACGTAAGCAAACGAAAACTCAGATCGACAGAGTGGAGAGGAGCGGCGCAGGGGAGGTAGCCGCGCCTCCCCTCCCACAGCTTGCAACCTACACCCTCGTGATTTGTGCTTCTGCGAAAGCAGAGCTGGCGGACGGTCGTAGGGAAAGCCGACCCCTTCTGCTGTCGTAGGGGTCGTTCTAGAACCTTGCGATGGACCAGGATTAGTCTCTTCACTCACCTCAGAATTAGAAACGAAAACAATGAGCAACGCTCAACGTAAAGAGGGATACACAAATCATACGTTAACGGCTACGGCAAAAATACTTGCTGAGGTTGCTAGTGTCCGAAAACAGTTTAGGCCCGAGCTCTACCGGTATCTTACACAAGCAGAGTTCAGCACCACCCTTGCCATGTTATAGGTCTGCAATATAGGCATCGCGAGCAGTATGCCTCCTGCATATTTGTTCTGTAACAGAAGAGTGTGGAGCGCTGCGGCAGGGATTTATTCGGTGGGATGGCAGACGACGGCTAGAATCACTGCCGCGCGCTCCTAAACGACACCAATTACGCGAACAGCGATTCTTTTTAAAGACGGGAGGGTGAGCAGGCGCCCCGCCTTGTTACTCTATCCTGCTCCGGCCGCTCTTGTTCTAAGTCAATGATCTGAAATATGAAACTCGCAATAAAAACGCTGCTACGCAGTTTGAGATAAAAATAACGACAAATTTTAATTTTCATTTTTACCGTCGCAATTTTTTCCTTCCTTCAAAGATTTCGCTTCAAATTAAAGATATGACACCCTAACTTAAGAGAGGAATAAAATGTGCATAATTGAGGCAAGTAAAGTCCGCGCTCGCCAGTAAAACGGCGCGCATGTAAGTGCTCATTCTTTTTATTAGCGTCGTTGCAGAAGAAGCTGATCCCTCTGCGAAGGGTGCCGGCGGATAAGCAAACACCGCCTCGTTTTCCAACGCATTGCGTTCGCCATAACTGTTCCCTGACGTGGAATCGCTGCTGTGTGACGTTCGAAGGGCGCATAAAAACTTCGTTTCTAATTGTACTAATAGATACAGTGGCAACACCTATCAGGAAACTTAGTCATACACGTCACTCTAACACATTCCTCTACACGTACGTTGTCCGAATGGACAAGTATCGCTTCACGAATGTCTCTCGATAAAGAAATAAAATAATGACATCGATCTGTTGTTACCTGAAGGTATTTTAGATCCGACTGTGCAATTTCAAAAAACTGCGTATTTTTTTCACCAAACGCGTTTCGCTTTATTGACATAAAAGATTAACACGGTTCTGCAATGAAATGTAATTACCGTTTAGCTTTCTTTCTAGATCTAAAGACAGTTTCTTACAACCGATATTGGGGATTCGATTTTACTTACTGTATTTAATATCCAATTTTCGCGATCAGGAAGTGTCGTTTGTTTGCACATTTTTAAGGAATTTCTTCGCTTGGCACTGCTGTTGCCTGTCTAATCTCACGTCGGTTTGCAACACTACACATTTCTTGAAGTGAATTACGACAGAATATAGTACCACTATTGTTGGTTTGAACACGTCTCTCTAAACGAGTCTTTGCGTATTTTTATATGACTGGTGTTTCCAACATAAACGCTAATAACATGTGTTATTAAACGATAAAGTTTTGGTTTTCACTTGATCTAAAAATGTTTTTTTTTCATCCTTACTTACTTTTTCGTGTCCGGAAACTACAATTTGTTTGCCCAGTATTGGTAAATGTCCAATGCTTCTTCTTTAGCCAGCCATAGATCGTCGAGGGTGCATCTGTGGGGGCAGGCAGGGCATTGTAGAAGATGTTCCATGTCCTGTTGAGTGCCGCAGTCGCATTTGTCGTCATTTTCGTCCAACAAACCCCATTTGATCATATTAGATTTCACAGGAGCCACCACAGTTCTGATGCGGTTAAGCATACTCCAGGTTTTCCAATCACCAGAAACGCCACTTGGTGGGTCCCCTCTTAGTGGATAGTAGATTAGTAGATGGGGGGGCTCATCTAACGCGCAACTTAGGAAACGGCGTCTGGGGCCACACTCTAGGCCAAATATTGAGTGACGGGCATCAAAGGTTTGTTTTAACTTCTCGGTATGTTCATGGGCTTTACTGCGTGAGTCAGGGTTTGTGAAACCTGCGGCCCTGTGAAGATTTTCTATGGGGCTTGGTTTCGTGCAGCCTGTCATTATCCTGCATGTTTCATTCAAGCTAATATCTCCTTTTTTGCTTGGACGGATCTGCACCATATCGGGCACGCATATTCGGCAGTTGAGAAGCACAAAGCTTGGGCTGAAGTTCTGTCCACGGTAGGTTTGGCACCCCATTTGCTATTGGACAGCTTTCTTATAAGGGAATTTCGTGCTTCTACTTCTTTTCGTGTTTTTTCGCAATGATATTTGTATGTCAATGTTCTGTCCAGCACGACGCCAAAGTAGGTGGGAGTATTTGTGTGTTCTAGTAATGTCCCATCCCAGGTCATATTGAGCCTGTACTTTGCCTGCCTCGAGTTCAGATGGAATGCACTCACTTGAGTTTTGGAGGGATTGGGTTTTAGAGAATTCTTTTTGTAGTAGGTTGACATTGTAGAAAGGGCGGTTTCTAGTTTCTCCTCAATGGCTTGAAACCTGTTGCCTTGAACTGTTATTGTCAGGTCGTCTGCATATACAAAAGCTTTGGTTTTGTCTGGAGTTGTTTGTTCATTTGTATATACACTCCTGGAAATGGAAAAAAGAACACATTGACACCGGTGTGTCAGACCCACCATACTTGCTCCGGACACTGCGAGAGGGCTGTACAAGCAATGATCACACGCACGGCACAGCGGACACACCAGGAACCGCGGTGTTGGCCGTCGAATGGCGCTAGCTGCGCAGCATTCGTGCACCGCCGCCGTCAGTGTCAGCCAGTTTGCCGTGGCATACAGAGCTCCATCGCAGTCTTTAACACTGGTAGCACGCCGCGACAGCGTGGACGTAAACCGTATGTGCAGTTGACGGACTTTGAGCGAGGGCGTATAGTGGGCATGCGGGAGGCCGGGTAGACGTACCGCCGAATTGCTCAACACGTGGGGCGTGAGGTCTCCACAGTACATCGATGTTGTCGCCAGTGGTCGGCGGAAGGTGCACGTGCCCGTCGACCTGGACCGGACCGCAGCGACGCACGGATGCACGCCAAGACCGTAGGATCCTACGCAGTGCCGTAGGGGACCGCACCGCCACTTCCCAGCAAATTAGGGACACTGTTGCTCCTGGGGTATCGGCGAGGACCATTCGCAACCGTCTCCATGAAGCTGGGCTACGGTCCCGCACACCGTTAGGCCGTCTTCCGCTCACGCCCCAACATCGTGCAGCCCGCCTCCAGTGGTGTCGCGACAGGCGTGAATGGAGGGACGAATGGAGACGTGTCGTCTTCAGCGATGAGAGTCGCTTCTGCCTTGGTGCCAATGATGGTCGTATGCGTGTTTGGCGCCGTGCAGGTGAGCGCCACAATCAGGACTGCATACGACCGAGGCACACAGGGCCAACACCCGGCATCATGGTGTGGGGAGCGATCTCCTACACTGGCCGTACACCACTGGTGATCGTCGAGGGGACACTGAATAGTGCACGGTACATCCAAACCGTCATCGAACCCATCGTTCTACCATTCCTAGACCGGCAAGGGAACTTGCTGTTCCAACAGGACAATGCACGTCCGCATGTATCCCGTGCCACCCAACGTGCTCTAGAAGGTGTAAGTCAACTACCCTGGCCAGCAAGATCTCCGGATCTGTCCCCCATTGAGCATGTTTGGGACTGGATGAAGCGTCGTCTCACGCGGTCTGCACGTCCAGCACGAACGCTGGTCCAACTGAGGCGCTAGGTGGAAATGGCATGGCAAGCCGTTCCACAGGACTACATCCAGCATCTCTACGATCGTCTCCATGGGAGAATAGCAGCCTGCATTGCTGCGAAAGGTGGATATACACTGTACTAGTGCCGACATTGTGCATGCTCTGTTGCCTGTGTCTATGTGCCTGTGGTTCTGTCAGTGTGATCATGTGATGTATCTGACCCCAGGAATGTGTCAATAAAGTTTCCCCTTCCTGGGACAATGAATTCACGGTGTTCTTATTTCAATTTCCAGGAGTGTATGTTGAATAGGATTGGCGCCAACACGCTCCCTTGGGCGAGCCCATTTTTCTGATTCCGCCATCGACTTTCTTTCCCCCTCAAGCATTACGAAGAACTGTCTATTTTGGAGCAGGGATTCCATTATCTTGACTAGGTGGTAGTCTTTCAGGGTCTCGTAGGTTTTATGCAGTAGTATCCGGTGATCTACTGTATCATAGGCGGAACTTAGGTCGACTAGTGTCAGCCCGGTGATTAGTTTATTCTGAAAACCCATCCTCGATATGTTCTGTCAATGCCAGAATTTGACTGATACAGGACTTTCCAGGTCTAAAACCTGCTTGGTGTGGAATTAGCTTCGAGTCAACGATCTTGTCTGTTCTGTTGAGGATCAATCTTTCATAGAGTTTAAACAGGTGGCAGAGAAGGGTTATGGGTCGATAGCTCTTCGGAGACTCTGTGTCCTCCCCGGGGTTAAGGAGAGCCACCACTTTTGACTTCCTCCACAGTTTCGGGATTTGAAAGATTTCACGGCACACGTTAAAAAGTCCAAGTATCCAGTCCCTGGCGCCAAGGCTGAAGTTTTTAATCTGTTCCACGCAAATGTCATCAAACCCAGCGGCTTTCCCATTCTTCATGGTATTTATGTCATTGTTCAACTCTCTCATGGTAAATGGTTTCTGGAAGTTGGTGTTTTCCGTTGGCAGTAGGCGTGTGATTTTAGTTTTCTGACGTTTGGAGTTGAACTTGCCATTTAGAAGGAGTTGGTTGGCCACCTGGTTTGGAGTTACGTCGGCCGGGGCCTTTCTTAGCCTTGGGTCACCATCCAGTTTCTTAATCAGGTTCCAGGATATTTTGCTACTGTGGGACACATCCATTCTTTCTAGGGTTGCTATCCACTTCTTCTCGCGTGCCTCGCTGAGGGCTGACATTAAAGCTGTGCCGCAGCTGACGGTTTCGTCGCTGAATGGGTCTTCCGCGAGCAATACTTGATACTTCTCCAGGATGTCCTTTGAGGTATTTGAGAGTCCTGGGATATAGTGTTGTCTGCAGCCCCTAGGAATATAGCGTCTAAATACCTTTCGCAAAGTCTCAACAAAGATAAGATAATAATTGGTGTTGGGGTCAGACTGGCTAATTCCTCATCCAGCGCTTGGGAATATTCTGACCACCTAGCCTTTTTAAAGTTGAATCTCCTACGGAAAGGTATTTTGGTTGTTTTGATTCTTGAGTAGACTTCTGCAGTGGTTTACGTTTTCTTTTCCGTTGGAGTAAATCAAAGAAACATATCACTTCACAGATAATATATGGTAAAGAATGGTAATATTGGCCAATACATTTATTTTTATTTTTACGTTCAGGGATGATTGGTAACACCACGATTTGTTTGTAGCATTTACATTTGTATCTCAAAAATTATACATATAAACACAGCCAGATTTATA
Organism: Schistocerca nitens; assembly: GCF_023898315.1. Classification (NCBI taxonomy): domain Eukaryota; kingdom Metazoa; phylum Arthropoda; class Insecta; order Orthoptera; family Acrididae; genus Schistocerca; species Schistocerca nitens. Next base: position 140,819,591 of record NC_064616.1, on the reverse strand, counting down.
AATATATGCTTGAATAGTTAAAACCATGTAGTGGGGAGGACGCGAATCCGGATACCTGCCTATCTCTGATAATACGCTACCATTGCGCAGTGCTGGAAAACGCCAGGTAAACTGGTCTGAGCCGCGCTTCGCTGCACAGTTTTAGCTCGACACCTTTTAACCGTCACTGTGTATGTTTAGAAAGGTGTACAGAATTTTGATCTCGAGACAAGTAGATCGACAGACGTCTTTAGGTTGCTAGAGTGTATGAATCTAAGTACCGGCATACCCTACCGTTCTTTACTGCGTATGGATAAATAAATAAATAAATAAATAGTAGTGAAGCAAAAATTTGTTTCATGTAATCATATCATCAAGTGTACCGTTCTTGCATGTTTCAAACTATCTAAAAATGTACAAGAAACAATCCTAGCCTCTGAATATGAAGATTGCGTCCGAAATGAGTTTCCCTACGTAAATTCATCAGTAGGTCATTAGTCACTGGTCTTTGCTACATCAACGGAACCCTAAATAGCGTACACAAGCAAAAATACACTCCTGGAAATGGAAAAAAGAACACATTGACACCGGTGTGTCAGACCCACCATACTTGCTCCGGACACTGCGAGAGGGCTGTACAAGCAATGATCACACGCACGGCACAGCGGACACACCAGGAACCGCGGTGTTGGCCGTCGAATGGCGCTAGCTGCGCAGCATTTGTGCACCGCCGCCGTCAGTGTCAGCCAGTTTGCCGTGGCATACAGAGCTCCATCGCAGTCTTTAACACTGGTAGCACGCCGCGACAGCGTGGACGTAAACCGTATGTGCAGTTGACGGACTTTGAGCGAGGGCGTATAGTGGGCATGCGGGAGGCCGGGTGGACGTACCGCCGAATTGCTCAACACGTGGGGCGTGAGGTCTCCACAGTACATCGATGTTGTCGCCAGTGGTCGGCGGAAGGTGCACGTGCCCGTCGACCTGGGACCGGACCGCAGCGACGCACGGATGCACGCCAAGACCGTAGGATCCTACGCAGTGCCGTAGGGGACCGCACCGCCACTTCCCAGCAAATTAGGGACACTGTTGCTCCTGGGGTATCGGCGAGGACCATTCGCAACCGTCTCCATGAAGCTGGGCTACGGTCCCGCACACCGTTAGGCCGTCTTCCGCTCACGCCCCAACATCGTGCAGCCCGCCTCCAGTGGTGTCGCGACAGGCGTGAATGGAGGGACGAATGGAGACGTGTCGTCTTCAGCGATGAGAGTCGCTTCTGCCTTGGTGCCAATGATGGTCGTATGCGTGTTTGGCGCCGTGCAGGTGAGCGCCACAATCAGGACTGCATACGACCGAGGCACACAGGGCCAACACCCGGCATCATGGTGTGGGGAGCGATCTCCTACACTGGCCGTACACCACTGGTGATCGTCGAGGGGACACTGAATAGTGCACGGTACATCCAAACCGTCATCGAACCCATCGTTCTACCATTCCTAGACCGGCAAGGGAACTTGCTGTTCCAGCAGGACAATGCACGTCCGCATGTATCCCGTGCCACCCAACGTGCTCTAGAAGGTGTAAGTCAACTACCCTGGCCAGCAAGATCTCCGGATCTGTCCCCCATTGAGCATGTTTGGGACTGGATGAAGTGTCGTCTCACGCGGTCTGCACGTCCAGCACGAACGCTGGTCCAACTGAGGCGCTAGGTGGAAATGGCATGGCAAGCCGTTCCACAGGACTACATCCAGCATCTCTACGATCGTCTCCATGGGAGAATAGCAGCCTGCATTGCTGCGAAAGGTGGATATACACTGTACTAGTGCCGACATTGTGCATGCTCTGTTGCCTGTGTCTATGTGCCTGTGGTTCTGTCAGTGTGATCATGTGATGTATCTGACCCCAGGAATGAGTCAATAAAGTTTCCCCTTCCTGGGACAATGAATTCACGGTCTTCTTATTTCAATTTCCAGGAGTGTATTTCTGGGTCTGGAATATACATATAGCAACTACCTATCAAGAATCTTTCTCTGTTTAAGGTAATTATTTCCGAAGGGTTTAGATCTCTAGTTGATCAGCTTCAGGAATTATATAAGAGGCGATCACAAAGTTTCCGTTTGAGGGCGTTGGTGCGGTCTGTATGCAACGTTGCGCGACTCCGCTGCAGGTACATAAGCACCGACATGTAGGCAAGGGTTAGTGTAGTATTCAAGTCTTTCGGACGTGCGTGCCGTAAATGTGGAAACGTGAACTGCGGCGACGTAATCACCAAATACGTCCATACTGGAGCAACCTGCTGTTATTCTTTTCTTGGCTGCTGAAGAACAAACACTCATAGACACCCCTCAGCGAATGAATAATATGATCAGGTGGAATTAAAGCGAAACCTCAGGGAAAACTGCGACAACGGATGCTGCTGATTCATGATAACGCAGGTCCCATATCGTAAATGTCGAAATGCAGAAAGTACGCCAATGCTCAAGGCGATTTTGCCTGATGGCATATCAGTTCTGGGCTGTACGTCCTTCGAACGGACATTTTTTGAAAGACCGTGCATAAAATCTAAAATCAAACAAGTTTCTTTACACTAAATAATAGCTATAGATTACCCACTTAAAAGTGCATCTTTAATCTATATGTTAGTCATAACAAAGTGAAAAAACGTAAAAAAAGGAACGCGTCGACCATGACAGTCTATAAATATTCATTTATGAAACCGAGAGCGGATTCAGTACGTTGTTAACACTATGCTATGTCGGTTTGTGTGAAGTCCTAAATGTCATGTCGGTTTTGGTAATAAGTACATCACATAGACGAACAAACACATGAAGTCAATCTGCGTGGTCCATGTACACAGTAAAGACTAATGATATTTAAAAGAAACATGAAACACTAAGATTATCGTGTATTACTACAACTCCGATACCCATTAATTAATCATTGTGTATACAAACATACAGTGAAGAGCCAAATAAACTGGTACACCAGCCAAATATCGCGTAGGGCCCCCGCGAGCATCCAGGAGTGCTGCAACACGACGTGGCATGGACTCTACTAATGTCTGAAAGAGTGCTGGAGGGAACTACCACCGAGAACCCTGCAGGGCTGGCCGTAAATCCGCATGAGTACGAGAGTGTGGAGTCTCTTCTGAACAGCACGTTGCAAGGCATCCCAGATATGCCCAATAGTGTTCATGTCTGAGGAGTTTGGTGGCTATCGGTGTTCATGTCTGTGGAGTTTGGTGGGCATCGGAAATTTTTAAATTCAGAAGAGTGTTCCAGGAGCCACTCCGTAGCAATTCTGGACGTGTGGGGTGCCTGTCACATTGTCCTGCTGGAATTTCCCAAGTCGTCGGGATGCGCAATGGACATGAATGGATACAGGTGATCAGACAGGATGCTTATGTACGTGTATCTAGACGTATCAGGGGTTCCATATCACTCCAACTGCACACCCCCACACCACTGCAGAGTCTCCACTAGCTTGAACAGTCCCCTGGTGACATGCAGGGTCCATGGATTCATGAGGTTGTCTCCATATCCGTACACGCCCGTCCGCTCGATCCAATTTGAAACGAGACTCATCTGACCAGGTAACATGTTTCCAGTCATCGACTGTCCATTGTCGGTGTTGACTGACATAAGCGAGCCGTAAAACTTTGTGTCGTTTAGTCATCAAGCGTACGAGAGAGGGCCTTCGGCTCCGAAAGCCCATATGGATGATATTTCGTTGAATGGTTCGCACGCTGACCCTTGTTGATGGCACTGCATTGAAATCTGCAGCAATTTGCGGAAGGACTGCACTTCTGTCACGTTGAACGATTCTCTTCAGTCGTTGTTGGTCCCGTTCTTGCAAGATCTTTTTCCAGCCATAGCGATGTCGGGGATTTGATGTTTTACCGGATTCCAGATATTCACGGTACACTGGTGAAATGGTCGTACGGGAAAATCCCCGTTTCATCGCTACCTCGGAGATTCTGTGTCCCATCACTCGTGCGCCGACTATAACACCACGTTCGGACTCACTTAAATCTTGATAACCTGCCACTGTCGCTAACATCTGCGCCAGACACTTGTTGTCTTTTCCAGACGTTGCTCACCACAGCACCGTATTCTGCCTGTTTGCATATCTCGGTATTTGAATACGCATGCCTCTACCAGTTTCTTTGGCGCTTCAGCGTATATTCATTCCTTCATCGCGTGGGTAGCAACATCCATTGATATATACCACTCAGATGAAAAAATAAAAAGATCAAGGCCACAAAGAAATTATCCGTAGGAGACGGAGTCGGTAAAAGTCAAGTACGTATACAGCACTTTCAATAAAACTGGATGATTTATTCAAGAAAAACAGCTTTAAAATTGAGTAAGTGACTAACACGTTGGTCCAACTCTGGCCCTTGTGTAAGCAGTCATTCGGCTTGGCATTGTCAGATAAGGTTGTTGGATGTCCTCCTGAGGGATACCATGCCAAATTCTCACCAATAGGTGCGCTAAATCGTCAAAATTCTGAGATGGTAAGAGGGCCCTGCCCATAATGCTCCCAACGTTCTCAATTGGGGAGAGAACCACCCACCCTGCTGGTTAAAATGGAATGTGGTAAGCACGAAGACAAGCAGTAGAAAGAAACTCTCGCCTTGTGCAGGCGGGCATTATCTTGCTGAAATACAAGCCCAAGATGGCTTGCGGGGACTCATCACTGAAGACAGTTCTACTTCAATCAATGGGATTCCAGGCCAAAGACGTGTCTGGAGACGTCACGGACTGTCGCCATTCGGCCCGCCAAACATGAGTGATGGTCTGGGGTGCCATTTCACTTCAATGCCGGGCTTCTTTGGTTGTCATCCGCGGCATCCCTACACCACAGCAGTACGTCGACGATATTCTACGCCCCGTTTTGTTGTCCTTCATGGCAAGCCATCCTGCGCTTACATTTCAGCCAAACAATGCCTGCCCGCCAACGGCGAGAGTTTCTACTGCTTGTCTTTGGCTTGCCAAACCTTACGTTGGCCGGCAATGTCACCGGATCTCTCCCCAACAAAGAACGTTTGGGGTATTATGGGCAGGATCATCCTACCTTCTCGAGATTTTGACCATCTAACGCGCCAGTTGGACAGAATGTGGCACGATATCCCAGAAGAGGACATCCAACAACTCTATCAGTCAGTAGCAAGCCGAATTACTGCTTGCGGAAGACCCAGATCTAGAGCCACGCGTAATTAACTTGCTCAGATTGTGGAGCTCTCTCTCTTGAATAAACCACTCGATTTTTCTGATATTGTAATCATTTGTGTATTTGTACATGTACATCATATCTACAAGTTTCCGTGCCATTCGAATAATTCCTTCGTGGTACGTCATTTTGATGTCTTAGTGTGTAGTTTTTATATTAACTGGATTATATTCATTACTGAAGAAGCATGACTGACAATGAAACGAGTGAAGATGAACTTCCTGAGTTTGAAAGGCATTACACACAAACATTAAAATAGCCGACAACATGCACACTATTTTATCAAAAGTATTCGGACACTCCCAAAAACATACGTTTTCCATATTAGGTGCGTTGCGCTGCTATCTACTGCCAGGTACTCCATATCAACGACCTCGGTAGTCATTAGACATCGTGAGAGAGCAGAATGGGGCGCTCCGCGGAACTCACGGACTTCGAATGTGGTCAGGTGATTGGGTGTCACCTGTGTCATACGTCTGTACGCGAGATTTTCACACTCCTAAACATCCCTAAGTCCACTGTTCCGCTGTGATAGTGAAGTGTAAACGTGAAAGGACACGTACAGCACAAAAGTGTACAGGCCGTCTACGTATGTTGATTGACAGAGACCGCAGACAGTTGGAGAGGGTCGTATTATGTAATAGGTCAAACTGCATCAATATCCACTGCAAGTACTATGACAGTTAGGTGGGAGGTGAGAAAATTTGATTTCATGGTCGAGCGGCTGCTCATAAGCCACACATCACGCCGGTAAATGCCAAACGACGCCTCTCTTGGTGTAAGGAGCGTAAACATTGGACGATTGAACAGTGGAAAAACGTTGTGCGGAGTGACGAATCACGGTACACAATGTGGCGATCGGATGGCAGGGTGTGGGTATGGCTAGTGCCCGTGAGAGACTGGTAACATTTTGAGGCGGTAGTGTTATGGTGTGGTCGTGTTTTTCATGGAGGGGCTTGCACGCTTTGTTGTTTTGCGTGCCACTATCACAGAACAGGCCTTCATTGATGTTTTAACCGCCTTCTTGTGCCCCACTGTTGAAAAGCAATTCGGGGACGGCGATTGCATCTTTCAATACGATCGAGCACCTCTTCACAATGCACGGCCTGTGGCAGCGACAATAACATCCCTGTAATGGCCTGCACAGAGTCCTGACCCGAATCCTATAGAACACCTTCGGGATGTCTTGGAATGCCGACTTCGTTCCAAGGCTCACCGACCGACATCGATACCTCTCCTCAGTGCAGCACTCCGTGAAGAATGGGCTTCCGTTTCCCAAGAAACCTTCCAGCCCCAGACTGAACGTATGCCTGCGAGAGTGAAAGGTGTCATAAAGGTTAAGGGTGGGCCGACACCATATTGAATTCCAGCATTACCGATGGAGGGCGCCACGAACTTGTGTCATTTTCAGTCAGATGTCCGGGTACTTTTGATCAAATAGTGTATCCATAGTATTTACATAAGATCGCAATAAACCACAGAATCAATGTGGTATTTCGATGTTCAATCTTCCAATCTTCGTATTTGTCAGCTGAAACCTTGGGATTTCTGCATGAGTAGTCGTGTATATCTTTCCGAGTTCATCCAGAGTCTAACTTTTCCACCTTGTATTAGACCAAAACTCAGGACATTCTGCACTTCTCGTACTCTCTGTGTCAATTTGATGATGCATGCTTCAGTTTGTTTGAGAAATCAATGCCCAATCAACCTATCTTATTCTTTGTAGCGGTACACCTTCAGATTAACTGTATCAGAATGCTTCACTGCTTACGTTACACCCCTGACGCTTTTAGTCTCTCTCATTACATCCACAGTATCATAAATTGGTACGTGGTCAGTCTTAAATTTCCAGATTTATTCAATATATATTTCGTCGCACATGAGCTTGCATTTACCTCTATTTTTTCAGATCTCCGTAGTTCTTGTAAGCACAGGATCATCCGTTCTAACATTGAATACTAAGTTGTACACTGAATTCCTACTCTAGTGATATTACGCGGTACATCGTTGCAGTGGCAGTTCCTTCGTTTGTGTCATAACAGCATCGGTTCCTGCGCATACCCCCGCAGCCGACGTTGTTAACGCACTTTCGTATGGTTGACAATCTGAGAGAACGAGTTCGAATCCTTCCGTCAGCGCATTTGGCCAGTGCTGTAAAGAGGGGGAAGAGTGTCTGCGTGCAACATGCTGAGTTAATTGAGAAAGATCTGCGTATTATTGGTTTGAAATGTGATGGCACAGCAGTGCACTGAGGTCGCGAAATTTTTGTTTATCTCTTTTAGCACTTCAGCGTGCACATTTTCTCTCTTCAAAAATTCTTACAGCGGTAGAGATAGTTCGGCAAAAGCGTAAACGGTATTTAGGTTTATTCCAGGTTTTGAGATTGAATCTGATCATCACCTACGTTAAGGTAGTTCCCATAAAGCAAAAGTGGGCTGAAGGGACCTCGGATTTGGTGTACATATCGCAGCCTGGGGAGAACAGTGACCCAACTCAAAAACTCAGTACGTGAGAAGACTCGACTTAAATAAATAATGATATAAAACTTATAGTGAAAGAGTACAAGCTTCGTTTGAATTTCAAGTAAGTTCTGTTTACAGTAATTTCCATTATACAGGGTGATTCAAAAAGAATACCACAACTTTAGGAATTTAAAACTCTGCAACGACAAAAGGCAGAGCTAAGCACTATCTGTCGGCGAATTAAGGGAGCTATAAAGTTTCATTTAGTTGTACATTTGTTCGCTTGAGGCGCTATTGACTAGGCATCAGCGTCAGTTGATGCTAAGATGGCGACCGCTCAACAGAAAGCTTTTTGTGTTATTGAGTACGGCAGAAGTGAATCGACGACAGTTGTTCAGCGTGCATTTCGAACGAAGTATGGTGTTAAACCTCCTGATAGGTGGTGTATTAAACGTTGGTATAAACAGTTTACAGAGGATGGGTGTTTGTGCAAAGGGAAAAGTTCTGGACGGCCGAGAACGAGTGATGAAAATGTAGCACGCATCCAGCAAGCGTTTGTTGGCTGTTCCCTCAGATCAAACAAGAAGCACAACAATTCATATTTCAGCAGGATGGAGCGCCACCACATTGGCACTTATCTGTCCGTAACTACCTGAACGTCAACTACCCGAGGCGATGGATCGGCCGCCAGGCAGCCCGTGACAGAGCACTTCATCACTGGCCTCCAAGAAGCCCTGATCTTACCCCCTGCGAGTTTTTCTTATGGGGGTATGTTAAGCATATGGTGTTTCGGCCACCTCTCCCAGCCACCATTGATGATTTGAAACGAGAAATAACAGCAGCTATCCAAACTGTTACACCTGATATGCTACAGAGAGTGTGGAACGAGTTGGAGTATCGGGTTGATATTGCTCGAGTGTCTGGAGGGGGCCATATTGAACATCTCTGAACTTGTTTTTGAGCGAAAAAAAACCTTTTTAAATACTCTTTGTAATGATGTATAACAGAAGGTTATATTATGTTTCTTTCATTAAATACACATTTTTAAAGTTGTGGTACTCTTTTTTAATCACCCTGTATTTTTCACGCACTTTGGGCACTGCACACTTCACAGTGATAAACTAAGTGTGTGTGTGTGTGTGTGTGTGTGTGTGTGTGTGTGTGAGTGAGTGTGTGTGTGTTTGGAGCTTATGGGCCCTCAACAGCTAGGTTATCAGCACCCTTACGGCCATTAAAACAAACTAATGTGGATAAAACTGTTGCACACAGTGAGTAGGAAATCTGTAAAAGGACACTCATCGGCGCACTTCGACCTCACTCGCGTTGAGCCTCACAACCAGTCTATCTCACACGGCTGAAGACAACTGAGAGTGGATGGAAGATGCTACACCTGGGAGTAAAACAGATGTAAAACCATGGAAGAGCTAAAAGAAAGACACGGAGAAATGTAACTGGCTGACCACTTAACAAAAAATTATGGGTGAGCAAGTCACCCGTTTAAAAAATTGAAATCAACTCCCTAAAATTTTCAGAACCAAGCTGGACGCGTCACTATAACCTTTAAAGTCACACTACATTCGTTTGCACTCACTTAAAATAGAGGGCAGATCTTCCGACAAATCTGCCGCTGCCTCCTGTCCGAAAATAAAACACAGTCTAATAAAATATGGCGTACAGAGCACTGTGCGTCCCGAACACCAGGCTTTGGAATGTCGTCGCGCCAGACCAAGCAACCATTCGTCAGAGGAAGTGGCGTATTAGAAGACGAGTGTGGAGGACCTAATCCCGTCATCGCGGCTGAAGGGACGTACGCCACGGCTGGGTAGGGGGCTTAACAAGACTCAGCTTGTTATCGGCCACTTTCAGCCACTCGTCTTCCCATCGAATTATGACTTCGTACCTGAGCAGCGAGGTGATAGCATGCAGGGGGATGGCACACTGGAATAACTGAGAATCACAACACGCCTCTTGGCTGCTACATCCGCCATTTCATTCCCCGCAATACCCATGTGCCCTGGTACCCAGCTGAAAGACACCTACTTCCCCAGCCGTTGTAGTTGGAAGTGGGCGTCCTTGGATATTGTGGAGTACCTTATCTGCTGGGTACAAGCGTTGGACAGATTGAAGAGCACTCAGAGAATCGGAAAAGACTAGGAATTTAAAACTTGAAGCACATCTTATCTGTTCCAGTGTCCGCAAGATCGGCATATAATTCCCCGACAAAGACAGTTACGTCCCGAGGCAGTCGGACGTTGAGGACACAATCACGGGAAACAACAGAGCAACTAACGTAGTCCCCCTGTTTGGACCCATCCGTAAAGACACCAGTTGAGTTGTGGTGCTCAATCAAACGTCATAAAATAATGTATTGAAAACAGATGCAGGATTGCAATCTCTCCTGAGCTACACCAAATCGAAAATTACTCTGGGCCTCTGCAGTAAATATGGTGGCAAGCGGTTGAAACCCTGGATTTGTGGTTGTACGTGGTTCACACCAAGTGACTCCAGTGAATACACGGATTCCAGACGGCCTAGTTGCTAGTGGATGACTAGAGAAAAGGCATTCCAGAGGTGGACCTGCAGCAGTATAGTACGCAGGTGAAGTCGGAGCTGCATGAGGATTTGCCATTGGATTGCAAGCGGCGGTTTCCCAGCGTCAGCACAGGGACCGGGTATGGATCTGCCAAGTCACCTCATGGGGTACAGCGTCATGATAAACTAAAAAATTGCCGTTCTTCGACTTGACTCAAATCGACCAGACACGCACTCGCAGCAGTTTCCTACTTATTATGGCTGACCTGGTGAGGACGAGACGCTCTAGCGTGATGTACGTAATAAAGCTATGTTTCTTCCACGCCTAACGTCTTTCGAGTTAAGTCTAGTAAGAAAAGAAATCAGCCTATGGGACGACGTTTTACGTGAATACACGGATTATTGGACAATAGAATAAAGCAAAAAGAGTAGGAGCAAACATACATTTTTTATCATTTAAATAGACAAGGAATTATTTTGGCGTATTACATGCACAAAACATCATGTCCAATCGACTCATCTTTGAGAGCTGGAACTAAATCAAAAACGTTTGAGTACTGCCACACGGAAGGTATAGATACTGAACCACAATTTTTCCATTTGGTAGAAATTTAGGAAAAAGAGATTGCAATTGCTCTGTGAAGTTTTCTTGGAGTTATCATGCACAGTATATTGACTTAGTTGTATTTCTAGATGTTCAGAAACCAAACTGTGGCTGAGGAAAACCAAACTCAGAAATCGCCTGAAGCCGAGTAAGGAAACTTCGAGCGGAAATTTCGAATGTAGTGGGTAACAATAAAATAATTATTTTTTTCACAAAGTAATACACCTTTCGGAGGTTTATTTCCATGTTGTAACGTCACTTTCTACGAGACTAATGATCAGTCCCGAGCGTGCGTTACACAATTTCATTTCCAGCCTCTCTTCAGTTAATTTATTTCAGATTTTCACACATTAATTTAAAGTATACCAGTGGTAAGATTAGTAATTCGGAGAACATAGACGAAAGTAATTAAATTAATTACTGGTGTTACCGTGTAAATCTCCACAACGCGTTTATTAATTACAGTGCTATGGAAAATCGAACTTAGTTGGCGTTCACATCGAGTGTGCACAGACTGAGTCCCTAATCTGTAAGTAACTAGGAGAGTATATACTAGGAGAAGAATGAAGTTTTAAAGATTTAACACATAGAAATTTCCACTCACATAAAGAACAACACATTCATTCATACACTAAAAAAAGAGAAGCACTCTCATATGCAATGACACACTCACACATAACAAAACGCACACACACACACACACACACACACACACACACAAATGAAAGTATCAAACCAAGCACACAGCGCAAACGAAAGACGAAAGATAAACACACAACGACAGTTGGTAACACTACCTACTGTAAACACATACATGTGGAACACACAATAAAAAGTGAAAGTAAAGTGTTGTAATAAATGTGTGTTAAAAACACCGGAAATTGGTCATCTAGAGTGTGGTGACCGAGTGAACACATCTCCAAGATCACACACACGGACTACCAACGTAAGTGCGATATTTGTCGCTGGTGGTACGTTTACGTCTGTGATTATCGCTTATGGATTACCGCCAGTAGTACGATGATGTATGCCTTGTGGTATTTCGACTGTGAATCACCAGCGCCAGAGCGCGTCATCGGCGAAGTTCGTATTACGTGGCCTGTGCATGTGGAGTGCGAGTCACGGTAGTATGTTTTTAGATGAAGGAGGAAGGAAATGGCTAATGGGACTAGACAAAAAAGAAAAAAAAAGAAAATGAAAAAAAGCAGAAGTTATCCAAAACCCTTAAGCGCTACAAATTATTTAAAAAAACTGGTATTTTATGTTTTCGCAGCAGCTGTTTTTTGATGATAGCTGTAGCGTGATGTGAGAGTGCTTGAAGTATGAATGTGCAGGCTGTGCCGGCTTAGCCCATTGGGGCCCATGAGTGGTGCTGAGAAACTGACAAAACACTAACATACACTACAGCGCATGGCTGCACCACTGGAAAATGATTAGTTTATATCTTTTAGATAAGCGATTAATTATTGATGAACTGCGAGTTTCTCCAAAAGAACCTTAGTAATAACGTTGTTTAAATGAATGAAAGCAATAAGGCACATTATTTTTTATAATAATCGAATTGTAATGTTTCAGCTACAAGGAGTTCATATTTTTGTGATGATTTTCTATGTATGTATTTTTGTAATAACGAAAAAGTAAACTAAACTCCGCTTGAACACGTCATGAAGGCGCAATGGTACCGCTAGGCCGCCGTGTCATCCTAACCCTACAGGCGTCACTGGATGCTGATATGGAGGGGCATGTGGTCAGCACACCGCTCTTTTTGCCGTATGTCAGTTTACGAGACCGGAGCCGCTACTTCTCAGTCAAGTAGCTCTACAGTTTGCCTCAAGAGGGCTGAGTGCACCCCGCTTGCCAACAGCACTCGGCAGACCGGATCGTCACCCATGCAAGTGCTAGTCCAGCCTGACAGTGATGTGACGGGACCGGTGTTACCACTGCGGCAACGCCTTTGGCACATTGTAATAACGTGGCACTAGAACATGTGCTAAGGATTGTGCAGAGGACTACGGCATTCCAAACGGCGAGCGAGAAGCAGACCATGGCTAGACATAAAGTAAGTTCAGGCACAGCTGCCGGTGTGACGTCACGCCAGGGCGACCACGCCGGGCGAGCGACCAGCCGACGTGATATTATCACATAGCCACATCAGCAGCTGTCAGCTATAGGTGCCGTCTCCCTCCCCACCGCCCCCCCCCTACCCCCCACTCCCCCCCACCTCTAAGGCGAGAGGGCAGGCAGCCGGCTCACGTAATCACACTGGACTGGAGCAGCTCAAAGATGAAAGAGGGGTGCATAGAGTACGGCTCACCCCTTTCACTCATGCCAACAGAGACTGAAATGAATTTCACGTGCTGCAGCTGAAAGCTACAGCAGGGGTGCCTCGCCTGTAGCCAGCAGGTTACAGAGGCTCATCCCTAACGTCACTATACCACCTGGAGCCACCTATGTTTGATGCAAGAGTCTTGAGGGACTGGACCTGAATGTAACACCTATGCCGACGAGAAAGGAGGGATTAGAGAGCACTGGACGAAGCGACTGAGACAGGTCCTACCACAAACACTGCTGCCGTCTCTGATGCTGTTAAGTAAAGGGGTAATGCTTCTCTTAGCACCAACTCACTCTCTACAGCTGCCACGTCCGAACTGTTACATATCCCATGAGTGCAGTACTGTGTTTATTTGTCTGTCTAATGTACAGTTAATTTTTGAACTCCCTAAGGACCCATGAGAAGGCAGCAGTAGGAGACTTAAAATAAGTTTGCGTTTTTTTAAATTCTTATTTTCGTGTGCCTTGCTCTATTTATTTTATTAGATGAAATTTAATTTTTCACTTTTCTTTCCTAATATGTTTGTCGTGAGGGACAACACCATTTGCAGATGTACTGGTCTACTAGGTCACTCTCGTCTAAAATTTAAGGTTGACAAAAGAGCACACACAACAAATAAACAAATATTCGTACCTCTTTTCGAAACTGACTCATGTCTTTATTTTGTCTTTGCCATTTGTGTGAAGTGTCACTATGTTTCACATGTCATAGAGAGGGCAGGCAGCCGGCTCACGTGACTGGAGTATCTCAAAGATGAAAGAGGGATGCACAAAGTACCGCTCACCCTTTTCACTCATGTCACCAGAAACTGAAATGAATTCCACGTGCTGTAGCTTTCAGCTATTTTGTGTTACCACAATTTACATTATTGTACCAAAAGAAGACAAAATCAGCTTACTACGAAATCAGGTTAACAGATGATACACGTCACGAGAACACACACATGACTTGTCTAGATTTGCTGAATGCTTGGATAGAATTTGTCATGTTATTTGTCTCTATGGAAAATTGAATCACTGTGAGTGCTTGGACAGGGGTAACAAAATCTCTGAAACAGAGAATGCTCAATGCACAACGATACTGTACTGTGATTAGGGAAACCAATCAACTCTGATATCAGCTTCGGTCTGAATGGATTAGTTAATTGTCTCCATGACCTTTTAACCATTCAATCATTGTATTTAGAGTCAAGGATGTACGTAAAAGACCTGAGGGTCCACAGGAACAATTCTGATCCCCCACAAATCATAAAACTTTTGCAGGCATGCAGCTGTGAGTGTGTGTAAGAACCCTGTTTGAATCAGATCAGGACAGGGTGTGGTATGTTTGGTTTTTGATTAGCAAATCTGCCATGGTCCAGAACGTCATTCTCAAATGGTGCAAATGGCGCTAACCACTATGGAACTTAACATCTGAGGTCATCAGTCCCCTAGGCTTAGAACTACATAAACCTAACTAACCTAAGGACATCACACACATCCATGCCCGAGGCAGGATTCGAACCTGCGACTGTAGCAGCAACGCGGTTCCGGACTGAAGCGCCTAGAATCGCTCGGCCACAGCGGTCGGCAATGTCATTCTCGAAGACCCATTCAAAGTGTCATAATTTCTTCTCCTCCATATCACACTAACCACTTTAATGAAGTGTGACATCACCCCATGGAGAAATTATTGGGTAACGGGAGGTAGTGAGAGGTGGCATGCCACTCTCTCCCTTTTACAACAGTCAGTCATATTTTAGGTTCAAATGGTTCAAATGGCTCTGAGCACTATGGGACTCAACTGCTGAGGTCATTAGTCCCCTAGAACTTAGAACTAGTTAAACCTAACTAACCTAAGGACATCACAAACATCCATGCCCGAGGCAGGATTCGAACCTGCGACCGTAGCGGTCTTGCGGTTCCAGACTGCAGCGCCTTTAACCGCACGGCCACTTCGGCCGGCTAGTCATATTTTAGGTCATGATCTCGCTGTTCCCCAGTACTACATTTGGTGTGTGTGGTTTATGACTTTTTTGCACCGGGAAATTGTGGGAAGAATGTTCTTATAACTACATGTGTAACCTGTACAGAACTTGTACTTGAAGGGCCTTAGTGGAGGCGACAGAGAACAGGGAGAGAGATGAATTGCAGGCCATAAATATTGAGTGCAGCGACCTGGTTGTGTGAGTGATTCTGGGAAGCAGCGCCCAGTGGATCGTACCTGCAGAGAGACTTCTGGCCGAAGCCCTCTCCTCCTTCACTTTTAGGGCTGGACAGAAGGGCGCCAGTTCGCAAAACATTTTAACTGGGCCAGGCAGCAGTCCGTCACGAAGGCGGCAGGATGGTGGAAAGTGGGTGGAAGAAGTTATTTAACACAGACTGCTGTAAACTGAGCCTTGGTGCGAAGGTCATCAAACTCCATGTGTTCCCGTGTTATAAGCTGGGCATATGTCGTGGGCATGACTGTCCGAGAATCTCAACAGCCTTCTTCCAGAAATTGGAACTGGTTGGCCTGGAAAGATAAGATCTCTCCATAAATGAGGGACCATGGTCCCATCTAGGTAGATGTTTTTTGCCATAACGTGGCCGTGCTTAATGTGAGAACGACACCTCCCTAGTCTAAAATCTTCTTTTTTCAGACAAGAGGAATTTGGAGTCGCTGATGGACTCCTCTCAGGATATGCAAAGTGGAGGGTGAGAACCCCAGTGCTGTGTCTGGATTGCCTACCAGGCCAACAGAAAGTCAAGAGGGGAGATTCAGTGAATAGAAGATAGATCAAAAAAATGGTTCAAATGGCTCTGAGCACTATGGGACTCAACTTCTGAGGTCATTAGTCCCCTAGAACTTAGAACTAGTTAAACCTAACTAACCTAAGGACATCACAAACATCCATGCCCGAGGCAGGATTCGAACCTGCGACCGTAGCGGTCTTGCGGTTCCAGACTGCAGCGCCTTTAACCGCACGGCCACTTCGGCCGGCTAGAAGATAGATCGAATTTGTGCAATATGGGAGCTGTTTCGTTTCTGCTGGCCGTGTGGTTCTAGGCGCTGCAGTCTGGAGCCGTGAGACCGCTACGGTCGCAGGTTCGAATCCTGCCTCGGGGATGGGTGTGTGTGATATCCTTAGGTTAGTTAGGTTAAACTAGTTCTAAGTTCTAGGGGACTAATGACCTCAGAAGTTGAGTCCCATATTGCGCAGAGCCATTTGAACCATTTTTTCGTTTTTGCTAATTCGGCTCCCATACCGAGGCTTCGTGGAAAGTGGTTGTGATTCTTCGCCAGCTTCGTCTTCTGGTCCTCTCCAGGTGGAAAACTTCAGGTGTTTCCCTGGTGGGGGAGACTTGTGGTCTATATCTTGTGATGCACTAAGAGCCAGTGGCAGTTTCCAACTGTACCGGTAGTGGCACTACATACCATCTTGAACATATCGAGTGTCACAAAAATGAACTTTGTCCTGAATCAACCAAATGAAATGTGACAATTCCAGCAAGCAGTGTCGTGCCTGTGAGTGAAATTGGTTTTGCCAGACAAGCGAATGGATACTCCTCACACTCAAATCTTCTGGTATTTCATGGCTCTGATAGGGAAGTTTCGGGTGTTGTGATAATCAGAACGCCAGGTGGCATAGTTCTTAAATTTTCGTGGACGCGTCAGAACATTACAGATGCCGCAGCGCACCGCTCCTCAGCAGAGCGCTGTTTTCTGCGGCCTCCAGAATCAAGGTGAAAGGGTAACATACTGCTGCACCGGTGTGGTGTTGGTAAGTGATATTCACAACTACCTGTTCTCAGGTGAACCTTAGTTTGTGGTATACTTGGTCATAGTAGATTCCATTTGAATAGAGCTGGGCCTCAGAGTGCATTGATGTAAACGAAGTCAGATTGTGTTGTAAAGGAAATTAAAACACGGGACAATCTGTATAACTTCACCCAAATGGATGCTTTGACAATCAAGTACCATTTCTTTTCTGATTTATTTTGTCATTTTTTTGTGAATTATCAGCTATTTATATTTACAAATGGAGTAATAAAACTTTTTATTATTTTGTAAACCTAAATACGTCACTGCTCTCGTTCAATTTAAGTTTCCATCTTATTAAATTAATTAATTTCATCATTGATTTGACTTCTCAAAGTGACAGCAGGCATGAGCAACAAAAGTGCCATGAGTAAATTCACTAATTCATATATAAAAATTAAGGGTGTCACTCACAATTTTTGGATTATTGAAAAGATAATACTTTTCTTTTTGTAAAAATAATAACATTTAGCATCACTCGGACATATATTTATGATTAAAGCAAGCGACGGCTTGCAGTGCCTCCATGAATAGATTAGATTTGTTGCTTAAAATAAGTATTTGGAGGAGGGAAAGGGGAGGATGGTTTTGCAGGTTAATCAGGTTCTGTAGGTCATACCTCTAAATTCCATGGTTGGTATTAGAATATATCTTGCATATAAATACAGAAAACTGAATGCAGCCACTGTTTTGAACGTTTATTCAATTAATTGTTTTCGAACCATTACATAGTCAGATGGTGCAGCTGAAAGTTACTTCGCTATTTTCATATCGTGATGCTGGATACTGGCTCTGTGATTAAAACATAGGTAAAAAGACTTTAATGTATCGCTATAAGTAATGTTTATACAGTAAACTGTTTTGAGAAATGAATTGTGTTAGTTACTGCGACATTATGGGCTGCTTTGTAATTGGTATCCACCTGGCAGCTTTCCTTGTGATTGCCAGTTGGTCACAAATCACTCACTTTTCGCTATAAATATAAATATTTATCGACTGTCACTATCTTCGGCATCCATCATGTACTATACAAATGTGGCATGTTACTAGGATCTTCACTCAAAGATAATATGTTTCGCTCAAGGACACATATTTAGTTTCGTGTGAACATAATATAACGTGTGTGTCAGCAGTTACTTTGCTCTTAACTTGTGTAACACGAATGCCGAAAAATAATTTTGCAGTAGTTATAGAGAATTGCAGCTGTTTTTATACACAAACAAAACTTATAAGTGAACTACTGCCTTATTTCTATTCTTATGTTAACATGGTCTGGAATTATTGGCTTACGGTAAAAATATATTAGATTTATTGCAGTTGTCACGATAATATGTATATACATTAGTATTAAGTTAGTTTAACAATAGGAGACTAAGATATTTAGTTACATAGTACAAGATTAAGTACATGACATAAATAATATGTACTCCATGTTTTTGTTCTTGTAGGCAAAGCACAGAAAAAAAGCCTTGGGTCACACCCCCCATAACAGAGTATTACTTACATCTATCTACAGAAACTTATGAGTTCAAACTCTGTTCAAGAAAACGACAGTACTATACTTGTGTTATCTTAGGTAGTCACAAATTCCTTCCCTAGTGACGTGTTGGTTTGAAGTGCATTCTGTTATGTTATTACATAACGTTATTTTGTGTTCTGTTCACGCTGTGTCCTTTTCCTTTCCTTCTACGGCACCACATGGTTTATAGTTGTGTTTGTTGTGTCTTATTTCATGACAACCTACCTGTATGGTTCTCAAAATGGCTCTAAGCACTGTGGGAGTTAACATCTGAGTCCATCAGTCCCCTAGACTTAGAACTACTTAAACCTAACTAACCTAAGGACATCACACACATCCATGCCCGAGGCAGGATTCTAACTTGCGACTGTAGCAGCATCGCGGTTCCGGACTGAAGCGCCTAGAACCTACAGGTCACAGCGGCCGGCTGTGTGATTCTCATTTTAGCGTGGGTCTTCCTCTTAATTTGTATTTCAGTGTAATAAGTGCGTACCCTAGATTTACAGTGAAAGGTAAGGTTATAGCCTTGTTATTATGTTCTTATATATTTCTGGCTGTCATGTGCCATGTTTTAAAAAATGAGTTTTCATTCGTGTAGACATGCTCATGCTACATCATCATGTTAGAGCATGCACCGTTCCTTGTGTCCACAATATTATATGCATTATGATCTTACGATTACCCCACTTATCTCCCAGTGTAAAGATCTACAGTAACTTTCTATCTTAAATTATTGTACTTTCATGTTTTTAATGTCTGAGACTTTTTACACAAAACTGATGGTATTTCTATGTTGGACCTTTAGCTGGACTCTTCCAGTTACCCATTGCAGAAATATTTGCCCACGAAGCTGTACCTTCCCTGAGACCTTTATTCTTAGATATATCTTTGATTCTGTATAATACAACCTTAAAAAGCAGCCATGTTGCTGCTTGTATAATGTAAATAACATGTACTGTACATTTTTGTTGTGGTACTTCACATAATCGTGTTTATGTGCCAATTAGTCTGTCATACATATCTAAATATTTTTCTGTGTTGTAGTACAACTTGGTTCACACCTATGTAGCACAGCTCTCCATAGCAGAGTATGACTTTCACCTGTCTATAGTAAGTTGTATGAAGTAAAACTCTGTCCAACTGAAGGACAGTTCTATACTTGTGATGCTCTAACTGTGGGTCTTTTTAGTTTCACCATGCTCATTATATAAAACTGGCATTCTGTGCTATTATACACAGCTGTTGTGAATAATTATACCTCAATCTACAAGCGAGGATTTGTACATAATTTGTAGTTTGATGGTATGGTCTGTCACTTGAAGTTCCACTCTGTCACTGCCCAGGGTACACGCTCTCCCTCCATCATACAGCAATGCTTGACTATTGCTAAGATTGTACTGCGTGTGGGTTTTGATGGGTGCTACAGTTTGAGGCCTGCGCGCTCCGCCCCCCTCCCCCTACCATCATTGCCTGCTTCCTACCTTCCTCGCCCTCCTGGGGTTGTACGCTTGTGCGCCTGTCGCGTTTGCGGCATGCACGCGCCACAACAACAACGAAGTAAAGTATAGCAGAGTAAATACCTTAACAGTCCTATCATACATGCAGTACTAAGAACGTGTGGGGAGGATTGTCATAGTTAAAAGTTTGTTTCAGTTGGAAGTAAATTTCAGTCTTATAATCGGTACTATTCTTAAAGGCGTTTACACTCTTATCGCATGGTACCAAGATAAGAAACATCAAATGGTTCTGAGCACTATGGGACTTAACATCTATGGTCATCAGTCCCCTAGAACTTAGAACTACTAGACCTAACTAACCTAAGGACATCACACACATCCATGCCCGAGGCAGGATTCGAACCTGCGACCGTAGCGGTCGCGCGGCTCCAGACTGAGCGCCTAGAACCGCTAGACCACCGCGGCCGGCTAAGAAACATCAAGAGGCTGTAACACACTATACAAGTGTTATCCTTGCAATGCTATCTTCCAATTGTATCATAAACGTTGTTTAAGGTAGATTTTCAATGTTCAAATATGTCCAGCTTATGTAAACAGATGGTCTACTGAGTGGTGTGTTTTTGTGATGTAGCAATCATCTGTGAGCGTTATACAGGGTGGCCCATTAATCGTGAACGGGCCAAACATCTCACGAAATAAGCGTCAAACTAAAAAAAAAAACTACAAAGAACGAAACTTGTCTAGCTTGAAGGGGGAAACCAGATGGCACTATGGTTGGCCCGCTAGATGTTGATGTAGCATTCTCAACATCGACGTTTTTGAGATTCCCAATTCTCGCCAATTTGTCTGCTACTGATGTGCGGATCAGCCGCGACAGAAGCTAAAACACCTACTTGGGCATCATCATTTGTTGCAAGTCGTGGTTGACGTTTCACATGTGGCTGAACACTTCCTGGTTCCTTAAATAACGTAACTATCCGGCGGACGGTCCGGACACTTGGAAGATGTCGTCCAGGATACCGAGCACCATACATAGCACACGCTCGTTGGGCATTTTGATTACAATAGATATACATCATCACGATATCGACCTTTTCCGCAATTGGTAAACGCTCCATTTTAACACGGGTAATGTATCACGAAGCAAATACCGTCCGCACTGGCGGAATGTTAGTGATACCACACACTTATACGTTTGTGACTTTGACAGCGCCATCTATCACAAAGCGAAAAAAGTGGTCCAACTAAAACATTCATATTTCTTTACGTACTGTAACAACTATAACGACTTCTGATACCAAATGTATCAGTTGTGTTACTAAATGTGACACTTCTGTCACTAAATGTACTGGGTTTTCTCTTTTGATGCAAGTCAATTGTCAGGATGAGCATTCTAAAGCATTCTGTCAGGGTGAAAATATTAAATAAATTAACTTTTCTCTCTTAACAACATGTGGGCAGGGTGGGTTCTTCCTTGGCTCGGGTATGAGGTCGAATGAAACGTCATTTTTACATAAGATAACTTTTATTGAAGATTTGTACAACTGTATCTTACGGGATGTTCTGGTTCGGAGAGCGGCAGCTGTGTCGTTTGTGAAGTCTTCTGCTGCGGCAGCGGCGGCGGCGGCGGCGGCGGCGGCGGCGGCGGCGGCGTCTGATTACGCGTAGCGGTGTGTATCTCGTGTCGCTGTCTCGCCCAGTTGACTGGAGATGCGCAGCGCGAGGTGGCCCGTTTAATTATTGCGAGCGAAATCGTGCATCGGATGATATCTTGGGTGTCGCGTCCCAGTGTTTCTCTTCTCTAAGCGGCCGCGTGTGTTCTGCGTCGGCCAGCGGAGCGGTGCGGCGGGGGAAGGCCAGTGTGGCGGACTCGAACCACGGACTCCCGCTTGCCAGTCTTCGGCTGTCAGGTCTTCATCCCAGCTCACAGGTGACTACTGATGTGAGGCCGTCTCCTTCCCGTCCTCACGAGTCACCCGGGTATGTAAAAACCAGACTTCAAATACCTTTTAACTTCTGTCTTCTGGCGCCGCGGCTGCTGCTTGCTATTCCATTACAGCGGCGGACTTGGTGCGTCTGTGCATGATGCAGTCTCTTCTTGCATGACGGTCTTCAGCACCGAAACTGACTGAAAACTTCTTCGTCTTCTTCGTCTCTTCTCTCCGTCTCCGTCTTCGTCTCCGTCTCCGTCTTCATCTGACTTCATCCCTCTGGCCCACTGCGTCTCGCGTATTTATTCACTTCAGTTTACTGGAGGTGAACGACTTCACGGTCATTGCCTCGTCTGTCACGTTGAAAAGCTTCTCGAAGAATCTTCTTAACGTCGGTCGTTGGCTCTTGGAATGTAGGTGAGGGCTTTTGATCCCATGTGACGACTGAGAAACACGTGAGCCGGTCATTGCCTCTTCTGTCACGTTGAATAGCTTCTCGAAGAATCTTCTTTACGTCGGTCATTGGCTCTTGGGATGTAGGCGAGGGCCTTTGCTCACATACGACAACTGAGAAACACGTGAGCCGGTCGGGCGATGCCCTGACGGCTGAACCGACAGCGCCCGCTATGTGGAAGTTGCTGACTTCACGGTCATTGTGTCTTCTGTTCTGCTGTTCGGCCCGCTGTTTGCGAGTATGTAACTCTCTAAACTAAACCAAGTTTTTCATTTATATTCTAATTTCTAGTTCACTTTGATTTCACTAATTTATTTACTTAAGTAGCACTCAACAGTACTACATGAATATGTGCTAAAAATGGGGGTTCTTATTAAAAAAAAGAAAAACAGTTGATATCCGTTTGGCGTATGGCAGCGCCACCTAGCGGGACAACCATAGCGCCATCTGGTTTCCCCCTTCAAGCTAGACGAGTTTCTTTCTTTGTAGTTTTTTCGTTTGATCCTTATTTCGTGAGATATTTGGCCCGGTCACTATCAATGGACCACCCTGTATTTATTGACATAGCCATTTGCTCAAGATTCTTTATGTTTTTAAATATTTTAGTTATGACAGATCTTTTACAATGTGATGTTTTTTATCTACATGATAACTTGGCGTGAGGTCCAACTTGAATGAACAGTCATAACAAAAAGATTTTTAGGGTATGTAAATGTACAGTTTCACTTAAGTTTTTTGTAATGCCAAACTATAACTTTTACTTCAAATATAACGTCGTAAGTCATGTTATGAGACATATGCCATGTATACACACTTTGTTACAGACCGGAAAATGACAGTATGATCTGTCAAAACTGGTTGTTTTAACTAAAGAAATAATTAGGCGATATTGGCCTTAGAGTGTTTTTAGCAAGATTAAGTCCCTGGTAGGTTACTGACCATAGATTTAATATTGTCAGATGTAATTGGTGGGATAGAGGGGGGAGAGTGGTGTGGAAGGGGCTTCATTTGGTGATTAGCTGCTTCGAACTAGTAAGTGTTCGAAGTTCTGGAGAAAACATTTGTTTCTTATTTCAATGTAGTCGCTGACATGCATATGTTGATGAAGATTTCAACTGCATCAAGAAGCTCGTTAGAAAGTGGACCTACCTGAAGTTTGGAGAGTATATTAAGTTTCTATTCTGTACTGTTTGTAGAACATCTGTGTTGAGCAAGATATGTAGGAAAAGTGGATTTGCTTAGGTACTTAAAATGGAGTGCGCTCTCTGAATCTTGCTGCAAAGTTTCTACAAGCTTTTAGAACATACTAGCTTGGATGCGAGTTGCATATTAATTTGAACACACTTGACTTTTGATACCGTTGCACAGCAGTTTTGATAGTTTGGATGAGTTTATTTTGTAGTTTTTTGTTGCTGAAAAATCTTTTCTTATGCTGTATGTCTTAAAAAGTTTGTCGATTTGGTAAGAGATCTTCCTTAGGACAGGTGGGCTTACATACGTGGTTTTCTTGTTGGTGGATGGTTTTTCAGAAACTGATGAGTTTAATTTTGTTGCATATATCACAGCAAGACTGTATCTACGAGTTACTGGAGGCAATCTATTTTATAATTTTGGTTTCTTCATGTCTTTCCTCTGTATTCATTACGACATTAAGCATGCGATTAATCACCGACCTGAAGAATTGCTTTTTATCTTGAGCTGTATGACTAACAGAGTTATGAATGGTATTAGTGGTAGCTTGAAAATTAAACTGTTAATTTTTATCAAAATAACTAGTGCCAGCTGCTGTTTCATGTTGTACAGCTAACTGAAATTTTTGTGTGATCTGTTAAGTTCTTTGTCTAGATTTACTATTTATTCTGCTGTTCCCTGAAACATAATAAAAGAGTGTCATCAACATAGCGTTTGTAGGAAAGCAGCTTATCTTTCAGTTGGGTTTGACATCTAAAAATGTTGATTTCAGGAATATTAGTATATATGACTTCTAGTAGGCTTGCAAGATCACTTAGCATTACCTGTCCATCTTCCTGAACGTAAAACTTGTTGTTGAATAGGATAAAGTTGTGTAAAAATGTAACTTCCAGGATCCCTAAGAATTCGTAGGTTTCTGCTTTTATACTTCACTATGTAGTTTCTTATTATACTGACTATTTCTTTGACAGCTATATTGGTACATGAGTTGACAATACCAACACATGCAAGGTTAACTGCGGTTTGGGTGGGGATATGTTTTATGTTACTGACGATCTCATAAATGTTCTGAACACAGATATTTTCAAATACGTTTGCTTTACCGATAATGTCGTTCAGCTTTCTGGTTACCCTATAACTTGGATTATTGATGGGATTTGAGATATGGGGTATCTGGGACTGTTTGGTTTGTTGATTTTAGGTGATTATCATAACTTTGATACTGACAGGTTCATCTCTATGCAAAACTTCAGTTCTATTGGCGTTAAGAGGAAGTTGCAGTTTCTGAGTAGCCTCCTAAGTGTATTTTGTAATTTAGAAGTATCGACATCATAGGAGTATAGACATACTCTACATCCTTTTATTATTATTTCTAAAAAAGCATGTGTTTTGTTAATATAATTTGATTCATACATGATAACAGTTTTCCTGCCCCTGTCTGATAAAACAATGAGGGCATTACCGTTTGAAAGATTTTTACTGATTTTCCGTAATATCCCACGTTCACTATTCATTCAATTGCACAGTTTGTGCTGATCTATATTCCTCGTGCCGGCCGGGTGGCCGACCGGTTCTAGGCGCTACAGCCTGGAACCGCGCGACCGCTACGGTCGCAGGTTCGAATCCTGCCTCAGGCATGGATGTGTGTGATGTCCTTAGGTTAGTTAGGTTTAAGTAGTTCTAAGTTCTGGGGAGAGCCATTTGAACCATTTTATATTCCTCGTAATAAATCTGTTTGCCTAATGGACTACAGAATTTTGCTCATTGTGCTTTAGTACGGCAGCTGTGCATGCTATTCTTGTTCTTATTATTAGATGTTTAATATTGTATTTATGTAGCTTCCATTTGACAGTTACGAGTTGCTTCCCAAATGGCGACTTCCAAAATTGCCGCCATGGAGATATAACCTCACTTCAAATTTTTGTTCATCCACCAGTTTTTGTTCTAGAAGTGTGGTTCCTCACGTATGGACCACATCGTATAATCATCTCAGCGTATTTCGGTATCCATTTAGGTGCACGTGATTGTTTTTATAATTAATGTATTAAGTATTCGGTTACGTGCATGAAAACAAAAAACATCAGTTTATAGGAAGTCAAGGGTCTAGAGTTTTTTGCCGACAGAGCTTTGCATAAAGCGCCAGCAGTGCCTGAAGAACCGAGGCTGTTACCGTTGAGAGCTGCTGGCGAATATTTGGCGAGCACACCTGTGCGTCGTAACCTTTTGCTACTCCCTGCAGTCCAGACCTTTGATGGCACACAATGCATGCACACGGGCGGTGGATCCGCCAACCTCCGGGCGCCGTCGTTTCGCACCCTTACGCTTTGGCATTTGCAGGCGAATAACTAGGCCCAAGTGTGCCTTATCGCTCTTAATTAATAGCGGAGTATCCCTTTGTAGTTGCCGCCGACGTAATGACGGCTTCAGCGCCGCTCGGTGTGACTTTTATTAAAACGCGGTGATTATTCGTCAGCGTTTGACGCCGCCCGCGGGGATAACGATGCGACAGCCTCACCCCGACTCGACCCAGGCTGCCGCTCTTGACACTTCTTAACGAAGCGCACGTCAAATTACTGCCAGCCTACGCGGCTTGTAAGGATACAGTGGTGGCACGAAACAGCCAAACAGCACCGACAATATTTCAAGAGGATTTGCATCAACTAATAAATTAGCATTGGATACGTAAAATCAAGTTCTGCTCCGACACTGTACGAGTTCATCTACCGTGTAACATATTAATTTCAGTGGATATCAAACAACAAAGATACGGCTTAATAACAAAATCTGTAGCAAAAAAGGAGATAAACGCCCACATCTTTCCTTTAACATCACTGTTCGTGTGCAATGTCTATACAGGTATTATTCTGAACAGTTCATTTTTCAGTTTTTAATCTAAAGGCATTTCCAACTACATTTGATCACTATAGTAAAAACATTAAAGAAATCTGTAATTGCATAAGATAGTTGTTTATTTCACTTTTGTCGATTATGCAATGATTGCTGAAAGCCTGCAACTGTAACAATAATGGCTTTATTTGTTAGAAGATAAGGTTTTCTTACCACAGTCACCATTTTTATTTATTTTAATAACCAACTGCATTTTTCATGTACTGTGAAATTTTTAGCTAACCGTGATGTTTGCGATGCATATGATGCTGCATTATTCTGGTGACTTTAAGATCCGTTGTTGTTCTTTGACGTATAAACTCACATATATTGTGCATAACTTAAACAACTGATAGTCTGCAGTGCACGTTGAAGACGAAAATGCGCTTCATAATAGGAATTATTTCCCGAAATGTGCTGTGCAAAAAATAATAAAGAAAAATCATTACTGACTACAGCAAATGTTATTTTCTGACAAATAAAACCGTTATCTGTTTCGCGTATAATGTCATGACCTGTTACCATTTTGTTTAATGTGAAATTACCGTATCAGTTTATCCATATAAGTATGGAAATCAGAAGAGATTTTGTGTCCTGAGGACCCTTATTACTCATATTCTATTGAAGATAAAATACAAATCAAAATTCCTTACCTTTTTTCCTCTATGAGACGCGGAAAATGGCCTAATCCTCCTAAATATGATCACTAGTAAATCGATCTTTCCAGTTACACAATCAAAATTACCTTTGGGTTTCGATCACGCACTGTTGCTTTAAGCTCTTATAGAAGCAAGGATCTGTCATAAGGTACATTAAGTTAACATAGGAAAACCAGTGAATTAAACAAATAGATTATTAAATGGACTGAAAACATGAAAGGAAAATCATTATGCGTAGGTTCTCTTAGGGTGGGCTACAACCAATAGCATTACACAATGAAGGTGTCTTAAAGTCATAGTAAAATAATTTAAATACCGTAATACGTACTAACTAAAACGATATTTTATCAACTCTTATTTTCGTGGCTGATATTGTGGAAGAGGTTTCTTTCTTGCTTAGAGTTTCGTATTGTGACGTTGTAACTGCGTTGAATTTCGGTTATTATATTTAATGCCAAGAGTTATAAATTATTTATGACATTTAAATACATAATCTCTATTTGTGAAAGTGATGAGTTTTGTTAGCGTAGATAAACACCTCTGCAAGGTAACGCAGTGCTGACTCAGACAGCTCCCCATTTATATAATGATTATTTGCTTCTTTTTTCAAATTATTACAGTCGATTTTTTAATTATTTAAAAGCATACTTCATATTTCTTTTTGTTATTTCAGAAAGTGAATCTGTTGTATTCATGTGTGAAATAAATTTTGCTTTAATTTTCTGATACGATTAAGCTCTTGCAATCACGATTATTTGCATACTCGATCAGAGAAGGGGTAAGGTTACACGAGGACAGTAAAACTGGAGATGACATTGAAGGAAGATCGTTTGCGTTAACCAGTGCTCGAAAAAAATAATCAGTTGTGACCTGTACCTGGAACACGAAAATATTCTTCGTTGCACAGATCTCATGTTGGAAATCCATACAGTTATATTCGGAAGATAAGTGTTGGAAATATACCATGATTTAATCGCAATCGCGTGATTGTTTGTACATATCGCCTGTTTCTGTTCCAAATGGTGAATCACGGAGGTGATACAATTTTTAATTGCAACAGCCTATAATGCCCTGTTGTTATGATTTTCGTTGAATCCCATAGAGTCTGTGAGTTGTTCTTTACTTTTTTATTGACTGAATTCAGTGTTTTCGAAAAAAGAGTTATATCATTTACGCATTCGCCAGAATTTTCTACTTCAAGCTGGTGGAGGCTCTGCAGTGGGGTGGGGCGTGTGTAGTGATATGAGACTCGTGATGCGTCTAGATACGACGCTAACAGGTGACACATGCATAAGCATCCTGTCTCATCACCTGTATCTATTCGTGTCCATTGTGCAGTCCGACGGACTTGGGCAATTCCATCAGGGCAATGCGACGCCCCACACGTCCAGAATTGTTAGTTTCTCCATGAACACTCTTCTGAGTTTAAACACTTCCGCTGGCCACCAAACACCCCAGTGATGAACATTATTGAGCATATCTGGGATGCCTGTTCAGACGAGACCTCCACCTCCTCGTACTCTTACGAATTTATAGACAGCCCTGTGGGATGCATGGTGTCAATTCCCTCCAGCACTACTTCAGGCATTAGTTGAGTCCATGCCACGTCGTGTTGCGGCACTTCTGTGTGGTCGCGGGATCCCTACACGATGTTAGACAGGTGTACCAGTGTTTTGGCTTTTCAGTGTTTATGGCACAGTAGAGAACATTGGAAGTTCCATTCTTTTTATGCAGAGGAGTCTCAACACCACAAAATCGTACCGATATGGAAGACCTGCAGAGGATCGACGCTTGGTGCAGGGACTGGCAATTGGTCCTCAACATAAACAAATGTAATTTACGGCGCGCACGTAGAGAGAAAGACCCATTACCATATGATTATGCTATTCCAGAGCATTCACTGGAAGAGTTGCTCCCATGAAATACGCAGGAGTATACGTACGGCGCGGTTTAAAGTGGATCGACAACATAAAAACTAATCGCAGTAAAGACAGATGTGAGAGTGAAATTCGTTGGAAGCATCACCAGGAAATGTAGTCCGTCAAAAAAGGAGGTAGCTTACAAAATCCTCGTTCGACCAGTAATTGAATATTACCCGCCAGTACTGGTAGGTGGGATCCGGTACCCGATAGGGCTGATAGAGGAAATAGAGAAGATCCAAAGAAGACCAACACGTTCCGTTGCAGATTCACTTAGTGAACACGAAAGCGTCAGTGAGATGATCAACCAACTCCAGTGAAAGACGCTGCAAGAGAAGCGTTCTGCGTCAAGGTGTGATTTAATGTTAAAGTTCCGAGAGCGTACGTCCCTAGTAGATCCAACCAACATTACTGCCTCTAAATATATTTCACGCAAAGATCATGATGATAAAATTAGAGAGATTCCAGGCCACATGAATGCTTTTGATACTCGTTCTTCCTACGAACCATTCGCGACTCGAACGGGAAAGGGGGTAAGTGACAGTGGGACATAAATTACGCTCCGCCACTCACAACGAGGGTGATTGCAGAGTATTTATGCAGACATGGATGTAGATGAGTGCTGATGATTTTTTCAGAGTTTCCTCTGGGTCGTTCTCTTATAGTCTGATTGTCATCTTTATGATTATCATCGATATGATTCACATTTCTTCTCGATTTTTCATGGGAGCGCACTGTAGAATACAGGCAGAGGTCGTTCGCATATCGCTAGTTAAGCACTGTTAGCGTGAAACATTGCTCAATGTCTCAGTTATACAATATGTTTAGCACGAAAGTCAGTATGACTCCTTTGGGGAGATCGCTGATGACTATTCTAATTCCAATGCTTGTGACCTTGCATTTTAGTTTTCTTTTGATTCCGACTGTAAATATGTAATGCCACTCATTAGTTTTAGAGATATGCCGGGGGAAAGAAACATTTCTTTCAAAATTGCGATGTTGACATTATAATAAACTCCAGCTATACTACAGAATACAGAAATTAGGAAAGAGCAACCTTTCCCGTACGAGATCCAAACTGGGTAATGAGTTCCTCTACATCCACTTGGATTCCTCTACATCCGTCCACGCTCTAGTCTATTTTTAACCATTCTTTCAGTCGTGTGTGTGTGTGATATGAACATAGGGCTATGCAACTGTAGGTGATTGGGATCAGAACGTTATTTGTCGGTTTAAGAATAAGAATTAGTTACTGCTTTCATCCATGTTGTATTATGCATTCTTCACAGTATAGAAGGCTCCTCATATCAAAGTACTCCATTGTATACCAGTCGGCCGGAGTGGCCGATCGGTTCTAGGCGCTATAGTCTGGAACCGCGCGACCGCTACGGTCGCAGGTTCGAATCCGGCCTCGGGCATGGATGTGTGTGATGTCTTTAGGTTAGTTAGGTTGAAGTAGTTCTAAGTTCTAGGGGACTGATGACCACAGCAGTTAAGTCCCATAGTGCTAAGAGCCATTTGAACCAAAGCCATTCTATACCATCACTACCTGGTGCTGTGTTGGTTATTTTATAAGAAGCGTTAATCAGTTCTCTTTTTGTAGGAAGGTACACAATTCCGTCTGTCTTAGTTCATAAGAAACTCAATATGCTTATTACGAGTCAAAAATGGTGCACGTCTGCCCAGGAACGGTTTTAGCTGTTGATGTTCAGATGTTCAGATGTGTGTGAAATCTTATTGGACTTAACTGCTAAGGTCATCAGTACCTAAGCTTACACACTACTTAACCTTCACAAACACACACACCCATGCCCGAGGGAAGGACTCGAACCTCCGTCGGGATCAGCCGGACAGTCCATGACTGCAGCGTCCGAGACCGCTCGGCTAATCCCGCGCGGCTTTTAACTGTTGAATTTGTCCCTGCGAATTATCCCATTAAATTTCCTGCTTGTAACATACCTGATCTTTTGTTAGACCTTCTTCTGTCTACTCTCAGTATCGATGACAGTTATTTACACGCAGCTTTTAGATTTTTTTGTTTTGTTTTCCTTTGTTGAATTAAATAAGAAGTCTCATTTTGGTGAATTTTCTAATACAGCCCTGCAATAGTCTATGTTTAATGAGACAACTGAAGCTTCTTTGTCTATTTTGTTGTTCATTCTTTTACTCAAACAAACATTTCATATATTACAATTTGTAAATAAGCCGCTATTCTGTGGCAAAGAAAACATATTATAATTCCTCCTGATTTTCGTCAGTAAATTAAGTCCAGTGTAAATGAAATTATTGGCTATCCACTAGTTCACGATCATAAAATTTACTTACATATCTTAGCAAAGATTTGTTAATGTTTCCAAAGTCTTATCTTCCACACGAAATGTCTTGCTGGGAATTAGTATACATTGATAAGTAATTGCTACAGGGACTTACGGGGTATAGAGTTACAATGTGCACCTCATCTGAACATCAATAACGTCCGTTTACAAAGTTAAACAGCATTGTGTAGTTGCCTATTTTAAAATAGTTCTATAGAAGTTAAGGTTCGTTGTGGCCAGCTTAGAACGTCGTCTTGAGATAGAGAAACAGTTGTTGAGTGATGACAGGTATCTTAATCTCGATGCAGCCCCAAACGGTAAAGAATGTGATGCGTTGTTGTGGTGTCACCGCCAGACACCACACTTGCTAGGTGGTAGCTTAAATCGGCCGCGGTCCATTAGTACATGTCGGACCCGCGTGTCGCCACTGTCAGGTTCGCAGACCGAGCGCCACCACAAGGCAGGTCTCGAGAGACTGAGTAGCACTCGCCCCAGTTGTACGGACGACATTGCTAGCGACTACACGTACTAAGCCTTTCTCTCATTTGCCGAGAGACAGTTAGAATAGCCTTCAGCTAAGTTAATGGCTACGACCTAGCAAGGCGCCATTTGTACCATTGCATGTATCTCAAGATAGTCTCACTTGTATCATCAAGAATTCTGTATACCAAAGGACGATATAAAAGTTAAGTGTTCTAGTAGCTACGTTCTTTTCTTTATCACATTCATTACGAATCCCGTTCCAGACTTCGCGCCAGTCGGCGTGTGTGTACGAGTGCCCTTTCGGCTACCCGTCACTGTGGACTGGCTGCCTCAACAGTCCACTACAGTTGTAATATAAAGAACCAGTTGAGATCTATAGATAGCTTCTACCAGCTGAAACTGGTCATGTTCACTTATATCTTCTCGCAGACGACTGCAATCAATTATTCTGCCTATCCTCGGAAAGAAATTACATATTTTTTTCAACAGTGAAATTGTGCAATAGTTGCGCTTTATTTACAAATTCACTTGAGAGCATTACGTTAACGGAAGTACAGATTTCATCTAAAAAAGTTAACAACTGGATCAGTGAACAACCACTTCGATTAAAATCTTATTTAAGCTATAGACGAAATTTAAGATTCTATAGCATACTTCTTGTTGGCAGATGTGAAGGGATCCGGAGACTGTAGACACACAAGGTTGGACAAAAATATGGAAATACAACGAGAAACATATACTGGATCCTTGCAGATGATAGCCGAGCCTGCAGGCTGTGCTGTTGTATTCGAACTAGAACAGCCCGTGTACAATGTCTTCAATAGGTTGCAGGTGTCAGTCCTGGTGCCTTATATCGGAGGTAAGTGTATTAGAACATGAGCAAATGAATGGTGACCCTATGGCGGGTCATTCCGTAACCAAGATAGCCAAAATGTTAGATGTTTCAATAAGCGCCAGATCGAAGATTTATACCACATGCAGGAAAAGCGGGAAAACATTATCTGCCAAGTCACAACGCGGATGAAACTACGTGTTGAGTAATAGTGACACACAGTCACTGAAGAGGCTAAAAATGGCTCTGAGCACTATGGGACTCAACAGCTGTGGTCATCAGTCCCCTAGAACTTAGAACTACTTTAACCTAACTAACCTAAGGACATCACATACATCCATGCCCGAGGCAGGATTCGATCCTGCGACCGTAGCAGTCGCGCGGTTCCAGACTGCGCGCCTAGAACCGAGAGACCACCGCGGCCGGCCACTGAAGAGGATTGTGAAGAAAAGTAAGAGGATGACAGCTGCGAAAGTTACTATAGAACTGAATGTCGCACTTGCGAACACTGTCAGCAGCAAAACAACACGAAGAGAGCTTCTGAAATGGTGAGTGGTGAACTGCAGGGCGAGGTGGAATTCTAAAACCACCCATCAGTGACGCAAATTTCCGTAACAAGAAAATGTGCTACCGAAGCCGTAAACATGGAATGTGAAGCGATGGAAGAAAGTCATTTGGTCAGATGAGTCTTGTTTCACACTGTTTCCAACTTCTGGGCGAGTTTACGTCCCATGAACGAAAATGGCGGGGACTGGTGAAGATTTGGGCAGCCATAGCCCTTTATTCGACGGACCTCATGGTTACTCGACATGGTATGTGACTATTTTGGCTGATCATGTTCGTTCCATGGTACAGTGCTTGTTCCCTAGTGGTGATGCCGTGCACCAAGACGGGAAAGCCACTGTTCACACATCTCGCCTCGTCCAGGACTGGTTTTGTCAGCACGAGGATTTACACTACTGTCCATTAAAATTGCTACACCAAGAAGAAATGCAGATGATAAACGGTATTCATTGGACAAATATATTATACTAGAACTGACATGTGATTACATTTTCGCGCAACTTGGGTGCATAGATCCTGAGAAATCAGTACCCAGAACAACCGCACCTGGCCGTAATAACGGCCTTGATACGCCTGGGCATTGAGTCAAACAGAGCTTGTTTATTTTTTTTTTTTTTGTGGGATCTGAAATTTAAAAACCTCTCTCACACCGGCCTCATTTAGCTTCACTGATCAGGATAGTAAAAAACATGCGTATATTAAGGGAATTTTCATTCACAAAGCAAGCTTATCGCATTCACACAGTTCAATACTGTTCTATCCTGATTAAATTGAGCTTAACTTAAATTCCATAAGGCAGTGAAGCAATTTCGAAGTCTCGGTGCGACGAAAATTGTCAGTCGATCTCCTGAAAACATTTGTAATAATTATTAACTTTCGGTGATGACATGGGGAAGACCGGAGATCTGCTGGTAAGACCGTGTTAGCCCATTTATTGAAAGTAATAAACTGGATATCTTGAGCGTACAAAACGACAGGTTCGTCCAGTGTAAATCAAACGTTCCCCCCTGATCCCGTGCAACACAGCGTAGTAAGCAGACACTGTCAATAATAATCAGTTAAATAACACGCGAATACACTTACTTTAGTTTAGTTCATGTATTAAATTCCTTCTCATACAGAATGTCATCAAGATGGCGACTAGTTCAACAATACATACATATACATCTTCGTTATTTCACGGCTAATCGGCAAGCTCTCAATCATTCTTTTCATAAGAGAAAACATAGATAACAGAGAAGCTATTCCATGTAGTAAATGCACGCTCCAAGGAATAATAGGACTTGAAACTACTTTGCATTGATAATCATCGTATATTAAAGTTTAAGAATCGGTAAGATAAGAAGAGATATTTCGAGATATGTACTGTGTTATACAATTTATAAAATTTCTGAAAATATCGCGGAGAGACCGCTGCAAGGGACATTACATCGCCCCTCGCAGCGAGCAAAGCTGATATGTATCCACTTTGCGAGCTAACTATTGGCTTAGCTAACTCGTTAGAATTTGTGTAACATACGTTCCTGTAAATTTTAAGAAGTTAGTAAGATTTTTTGATTACAAGAACTGAAAGAGATTTTGTATAGGTAACACCGATCTTCGTTACCTAGATACCTAGTTGTTGCTTTCACGTGTACTGGGGCATACCCGCATCCCACGTACACAACCAGGGAAGATGGACTTATATAGTTGTTAATCAGGTCTACCTCTTCAGGAACTGGCCTTCACAGGGAAACCCCGGAAAACCTGGAGGCTTAGACCCCAACTAGGATGATAGGAAAGACAGAATAATTTAGAAATTTGAGAGATATTGTAGAATTCATAGGAAAGATAAAATCTGCCTCATAGCCAAAAAAATCTTTACACGTGCAAATTTTTACAATCTTCTGAAAAATTTTCTTCATCGATGTCTTGCTGAACTGCGGTGAAACTGATCGGACAGGAACATGGGACACTGCACGGAGGACAGGCGTCGCATTGGCGTACCGGGCAGGAGACGTAACGGATTTGAGAGAGAAGAAGGAACCTCAGGAACAGGCACTCAGGATTGTGGCGTGAAACAATCGAAATTCGTCTAAGGAATGGTCAACTATTAAAGATTCCTGGAAGAGAAGGGTTAGTCGAATTTCTCCAGATTCATTTTGAACTCAAATATGGACCTGATCCATCCAATCTTCCATCTGAGGAATGGGAAAATCCATTCGTCTTAAACTTTCCACACCTAGGTGTCTTAATCGATACTGTAGTTGCACAATATCACAACTCCAGATCGGAAAACAATTTTGAAAACATGGATAATTTTATCCATCTTCTTGAGTAAGCCGAAAGGTTCTAATCCTGGTTTTAATTTATTTATTTATTATTTTTTTTTTTGTTTCGTTGTCTTTTCCAGGTGGAAGTAGATCTGAATCTTTCCTAATTTGATCTCAAGTACGAATGTGGATAGCATGTCAGAATATTAAAAACTTTATTATTTGAGACAATTAAAAAAAAATATATCTTATTCATACATGATTACAATGAAATTTTGCTGAAAGAGAACGTTTAATTATGTCTTGCTGCATGACTCTCCAGCTGAAATTAATCTTTGTTAGTAGTGACTGACGATCAAATTTTTCTCTTTTATACTCCGATTGCCGCATTTTCTCAAGAACATATATGATTGCAATATAACAATAAACAAATCCAACTGGAAAATGACACATTATTATAAATTCAATAAAGAACTTTCTTATTAACTCTAATTTTATAAACACACACTAAGCTAGTTAATTAAATTCTCTTGAATTGACTTTAGTTCGCGCCAAAAAAAACCAGCGAGTCTTTATGTCTGTGGACAGTTGCAATCGATTCTAATTTCCTAACGCGGTTCATTTGTTCTCCTGTGAACTGTCAGTTTACAAACACTAACTTCACACGCAAGCGCCGTATTCGATCATATAGTTTCAGTAAACTTATTATCACTGGAGATTAATACTCCCTGAATGTATATAATTTCACGCGCACAAGCTTCTTTGGTGATCATCGCGTAGACAGTTAACCCGTAAGTCTTCACAGCAGCAATAGCTACAGTTCCACTTACTTTTCTAAATATTCCTATACTATCACGGAAGCAATCGCTTACTGTTCATTAAACTATCACAGATGCTTGGCATGCTGTCATTTAACCTA
The DNA here is from genome assembly GCF_023898315.1 of Schistocerca nitens. Taxonomy (NCBI): domain Eukaryota; kingdom Metazoa; phylum Arthropoda; class Insecta; order Orthoptera; family Acrididae; genus Schistocerca; species Schistocerca nitens. The sequence continues at coordinate 140,783,292 of NC_064616.1, read as the reverse complement.
TCACAGTAGCTGAGGCATATTGTCCTCCGCACTTCAATTTTTTTTTCAACACCCAAATACTTCATACAGACTTTTCATTTAATTTGACACACTTTCCTTAAAAGTACCTCTTTAGGTCTGCATGGGGAAATAATCCTTTTATTCTTCCAGAATGCGCATATGCTAATAAATACGCACCAGGATTCGGTATATCGACTATCATATATGGACCTGTATAAATTAGATTCCATTTTCTGATGGTCTTCTTCAACCTTGATGACTTGATGTGTCTTCTTAAAAGAATTTTCTGTCCGATATTGAAAGTCTGAATCCGTTTGATGTTTCTATCATGGATTTCCTTTCGCTGTCTTGCTTTCTCCGTAATATTAATGAGAGCACTGCGAATTTTTTCTTCCCGTGACATTTTGGTGTCCTCGAGTTTAGGCAAGTTATCTACCCAAAAGTATCTTTCGATATCTCTGAACATCAGTTCATTCGGGGTAAAGTTTGTAGAACTATGTGGTAAATTATTATAAATCTGCTCAAACTCGGTCAAATAGTTTATCTAGGTAGTTTGTTTACCATGACAGTACGTTGTCATGAATCTGTTTAGTTCTCGGAAAACCCGTTCAATTAAATTCCCTTGTGGATGATAGCAAGATGTAGTTATCTGTTTTATTCCTAGATGTGATACTAATTTTCTCCATAAATATCCAGTAAATATCGTCGCATTGTCAGAGATTATAGATTTTGGAATCCCTGCATGAGGAATGTAGTCATTTACAAACTTTACTGCGGCAGCTCTTGCAGTTGCTGATTTTGTAGGATATAATTTAACATATTTTGTAAACACATCACGGAATCCAATAATGTACTTAACACCACCTCTGGCTCTAGGAAGTGGTCCACAAATATCACATGATATAAGTGATCTTGGTGCTTCAGGTATTATTGAGTAAAGCGCAATTTTATTTCCCTTGTTGTCCGGCTTAGCCTTTTGACAGAGAACACATTTCTGTATGACTTTGTGCACTTTTTGCCTTATATTTTGGAAGTAACAATAATATCTAAGCTTATTAGCACACTTTACAACACCAACATGACCCCAGGTCAAATGTGTAAACCAAATTAATCGTTATGCAGACACACCACTTTGGATTCTCAGTCTTCCGAGATTTAAAAAATAAAATATTATTCACAAGCCGGTAGTATTCCAAATTGACCGTAGGATTTTGTTGATTGAATTGTCGTATTATAGCATTCCATCGCCGATCCTTCTTCTGAAGCTGAGCCATTGTCTTACATAAATGAATATAATATAACTTGTAATTATTTTCTTGAAGAAGAAGCACTGGAAATTCTGCCTTATTATTTACATCCATTTTAGGTGTTATTCCTTCTGTAGATCTTGACAACGCATCAGCTATAATATTTACTTTTCCGGCTACATGAATAATTTGAAACTGATATTCTTGCAGCGCCAGCGTCCACCTTGACAAGCGAGGATGCAGCAACTTACAAGTTTGTAAAAAGGCTAGTGATTGGTGGTCACAATAAACGATTATCCTTGAACCATATACATAATAATTAAACCTTTTCAAAGACCAAATAACTGCTAAAGCTTCCAATTCCGTAGTGGTACATGCTCTTTCACAGGTGGATAAAACTCTGCTAGCAAATGCAATTAGACAAAAGGTTTTTACACCATCGATATACCTAATTTGAAATAAACAAGATCCTAATCCCACATCTGATGAATCAGTAGCTAAACAGAATCCGACATTCATATTAGTGTGGTATAATAACGGAGCATTTATCAGTTGATCCTTAATTTCACAAAAAGCCTTTTCACAATCATTAGACCATTGCCATGGTACATCTTTCCTCAGGAGCCGGTTTAGTGCTTCAGAGTTCATTGCTTGAGTTTTAATAAATCGACGGAAAAATGAAGCCAAGCCTATAAAGCCTTTCAGTTGTCTTCTGTTTCTTGGAGTTGGAAAATTTTTAATCGCACTAATCTTCGCTTCTGTTGGAAGAATGCATTTTGCATTAATCATATGTCCTAAGAATTTAATTCTCTGTAGAGAAAAATGTGATTTTTTTAGATTTGCAGTTATACCAGTTTGTTTGAACACAGCAAAAATCCTCATAATAAGTTGTAGATGTTCCTCCCAAGTTTTAGAGGCAATTAATAAATCGTCCACAAAAATTGTTTTTCGACTACGTAATTCTGGTCCAAGGGCATAGTCCAACGTAGAAATAAAAACTCCAGAGCTGATATTGAGACCAAACACAACGACCTTGAACTGATAGCTTCTCCCTCCATATATAAAAGCAGTATATTTTCTTGAGTCCTTGCCTAACTGGACTTGCCAGAACGAACTTCTCAAATCAATACTGGTTAAATAGGATACATCTTGAAATTTCTGTATTAACTCATCGATGTTCTCCGGATGTGTGAGCACAGGTACTATAATTTTGTTAATTTCCCTCGCATCTAATACCAATCGAACTTTTCCTCCTGGCTTTGGTACAACAAGCAACGGAGAACAATATGGGCTGTTCCACGGTTCAATGAGACTCCAATTTAACATTTTTTGTATCTCTTCCTGAAATAGGTTGTTTTAATCGCCAGGGAATGGGATAGTGTGTGCGGCAAAATGTCTTATGGGGCTTAATCTGTAATGTACAAACATATCCTCTAATAATCCCGGGCTTTTCATCGAAAACTGACTCATATTCTGTTAATATATTGATTAATTGTTCCCTCTGACTATCCGTTAGGCAATCTGACTCAGCAATCTTCTGTTCGACTGTTTGTCTGAAATCCTCCACTTGAACTGACTTGATCTGTAGTCGGTACATATTATTATTTTCAGCACAAATCAACTGCACAGCAGCACCACGGAAATATCGCTCATACACTGCCTCCTTTCTCACTAAGATCAGTGTAACAAATTGATCTTCGACTTTAAAATGCACCTTTCCTTCTACCAAGTCCAAATTGCAATTGCAGGCTTGCAAAGTTCCAATGCCAAGAATACAATCTACTAACAACTTTTCCACTACAAGGAATGTGCATTGTTTAGCTACATTTCCCAATTTTATCTCTATAAGCGTTTGTATCTTCACGTTCAGGGATTTTGCTCCCACTGCACCTATAACTCGGCAATTTTGTTCTGGTAGGACTGGGATTTTCTTAATTTTACTAATTCTGCGAAACAACGTTTCGGATACTACGTCTGTAGATGAAGCTGTGTCCAATACAACATTGGTTAAAATTCCTCCCACTTCTGTGATGATCTCAGACACAGGAACCCTTTTATCTTCGACTACACAGGCCTCTAAGTCTCTCGTCAATTCATCTGTCATTAATTCGCCTTCATTATATCTCAACATTGCCACGGAATTAATTTCGTTTAAAACAGGTTTGCCCCTTTTGTATTCCCCGGCCGACTTTACGGAGCATAAAGCAGCCCCCTTCAGTTTAAATGTCGATTATTATTTCCTCTTGAATCATCTACTACTTCAGTTATGATTGGTTGTTGTTGATGACTGGTTGTGTTATTTGCTTCAAATCGAGGGTCAGAATTTCTGTACGCATTATTATTGTCTGAAAACTGCTGGTTCTGAAAATATCTTGCATTTCCAAACATTGGGTTGTATCTGCGGCCTGTTCGATTGTCTCTGAACCTGTCCCTCGCAACACTGTTATTGAAATTTCCATTTCCGTTGCAATTGTTTCCGTTGAATCTCTGACTGTTCCTAGTATAATAATTATTAAATCCGTTACCGTTCCGGTTTGCGTTTGGCGCCTCAATCGCTCTCCTCTGCATAACCGGTTGTCTTGGCCGATGTTCATCTTTCTCGATCATATCTATAGTGTCAAGCGTAGTCATGAAAGAGTCAAGGTCATGCTCATTAATATACAGCATTCTATCTCTGATGCTGGCCGGCAGTCGAGATTTTAATATGCCAATCACGTCTTGTAGAGGCATAGGCTTATCCCAATACCGCGATTTGTTTATATATTTCTCAAAGTATTTCTTGAAAGACCCACGTGAAAAGGAAAAAGGTTCCGGGTATAATACCTCCTACCTCAAACGTTCTTGTACTTCTTCGGACCAGTATTTGGATAATAATGCTGGTTCAAAATCTTCATATGTGTCCCAAGTTGATATCATATCAGATGCCCATATAGCTCCTGACCCCTGAATATAACCGGTCACGAAACTAACTTTTTGCCACTCACTCCAATTTTTTGGCAATACTCCCCTAAAACTTCTTATGAACACTACGGGATGAACATTTTTCTTGTCTGGGTTGTAGATCTGGAATTGACGTTGTTTCAACATTTTCTCCTCCATATTGCTTTTACAATTACAGTCATTATGACTACCCTCATAGTGTTGTGATTGATGTTGATTGCAAAAACGAAAGTGTGCAATAGTGTCCCTTTCTGTACTTGATCGGTTAATTAATGTAGCTTCATTGATAGATCTTGTTATGGGTTCATTCCCTTGCGTGGAACGCAAATCTTCTCGAGATAGATTTAAAGATCACTCAATGTTTTCTTTCCATTGTTTAAGTTCTTCGCCTAGTTGTTCTCTGGCTTCTCGCAAACCTTTATTAAATAAATTTTCTTCAGAACTCTCGGTCATAGATTGTATAGTTATTCTGACCGTTTGTTTAATATTGTCTGAAGAAATGCTTTGCCTTTCCAAACTTAACTGCGAGAATTTTCCCGCGAGAATGTTTACCTTATGATCAACCCCGCCTTCTCTCCTTTATGTTATTTATGGATTTATCCAAATTTTGGATGTCCTTCGGAATCTTGTCTTGTGATTGTCTCAAATCCTGCATATCTGCTGACATCTCATTTACTTGTTGCTTTAATTCATCTTGAACTTCAACTAATACCGGAATTACCGCCATAGAACATTGCATCTGTTCTTGTGCTTGAACTATCTGTGGGATTGACTCGACCTGCTCTTTAATAGTATCAAGCTTAATAGTAACATACTCGGTTAGCCCTAGGCGTAACTTCTACGCATTTTCATTACACTGTCAAGTGACTTGCTCAATTTGAGCAGCTAATTTTAATTCTGTCTTTTCGTTCTGAATTTTCAATTCTTCCGCAGTTTTATTTATCATCAAGTATCTGAAAACTATCTACTAATTTATTATTTAATTCCGCTTGATTAGCTTCTAATTGCTCATTCAAATTTGTCTGATTAGCTAGTAATTGCTCCTGGACTTTCACTTGATTGGTTGCTAATTGTTCATTCATTTCCCTTTTAGTCTCTATTTGCGCTTTAGTTAAGTCTGTTACATTTTTGGCTAACAGTGTTAACTGCTGCATGATTACATTCAATGGGTTTATTTCGTCCTGCTCAGATGACATCGAAACACTAAAGCTTTGTTGTGGGGCCTGATTAATGCTGCCGCTAGGCACTACTTCAGTTAAGCTAGCGTCTAATGTTTCACTAACCTCAGAAACAGCTGAGGGTTGTTGTGATTCGCTCTCCTGTTGCATTGCCATTTTATAAGCCACCCTAGTAAGAACCATTAATACATAGAACAATAAATATATAAAGTCACTCGCATCTGAGTTAATAATGTCACTGACCTAAACTTTGCATAATATTCACTTATAATAAACACTTCCTATCTAAAGTTCAACCTAACAGTCACTCAATCAATCTGATTCAAAAATTATTCAAAGTCCACCGATGGACATTTGATTAGTTATTCTAACTACACATATCAAATTTATATTGAAAATGTCTGTCACTACTCAAGTATTAAAATTTCTATCTACAAAAATTGATTGTATATTTTCTGGCCTGAACGACGTTCTCGTAGGTTGTGGCGAAATTGTGACTTCTGGAACAGGCCTCGTCTTCTTTTCTCTCGTGCACATGCAACATAAAATTCACACAATGCTTAAGTAATGCTCAAAAATGTGTCCTGTCACAGTGAAGCCCAATTTAAAAATGTTTTTGTGGGATCTGAAATTTAGAAACCTCTCTCACACCGGCTTGATTTAGCTTCACTGATCAGGATAGTAAAAAAATGTGTATATTAAGGGAATTTTCATTCACAAAGCAGGCTTATCGCATTCACACAGTTCAATACTGTTCTTTCCTGATTAAATTGAGCTTAACTTAAATTCCATAAGGCAGTGAAGCAATTTCGAAGTCTTGATGCGACGAAAATTGTCAGTCGATCTCCTGAAAACATTTGTAATAATTATTAACTTTCGGTGATCACATGGGGAAGACCGGAGATCTGCTGGTAAGACCGTGTTAGCCCATTTATTGAAAGTTATAAACTGGATATCTTGAGTGTACAAAACGACAGGTTCGTCCAGTGTAAATCAGACGTTCCCCACTGATCCCGTGCAACACAGCGTAGTAAGCAGACACTGTCAATAATAATCAGTTAAATAATACGCGGACACACTTACTTTAGTTTAGTTCATGTATTAAATTCCTTCTCATACAGAATCTCATCAAGATGGCGACTAGCTCAACAATACATACATATACATCTTCGTTATTTCACGGCTATCGGCAAGCTCTCAATCATTCTTTTCATAAGAGAAACCATAGATAGCAGAGAAGCTATTCCATGGAGTAAATGCACGCTCCAAGGAATAGAAGGGCTTGAAACTACTTTGCATTGATAATCATTGTATATTAAAGTTTAGGAATCGGTAAGATAAGAAGAGATATTTCGAGAGACTGAGTTACATAATATAAAATTTCTGAAAATATCGCGGAGAGACCGCTGCAAGAGACATTACACTTGGATGGCGTGTACAGGTACAGCTGCCCATGTAGCTTCAACACGACACCATAGTTCATCAAGAGTAGTGATTGGTGTGTTGTTACGAGCCAGTTGCTCGGCCACCATTGACTAGACGTTTTCAATTGGTGAGAGATCCTGAGGATGTACTGATCAGGGCAGCAGTGGAACATTTTCTGTATCCAGAAAGGCCCATACAGGACTTGCAACATGCGGTCCTGCATTATCCTGCTGAAATGTAGGGTTTTACAGGGATCGAATGAAGGGTCGTAACACATCTGAAATGTAACGTCCACTGTTCAAAGTGCCTGCAATGCGTACAAGAGGTGACCGAAACGTGTAACCAATGGCACCCCATACCATCACGCCTGGTGATACGCCAGTATGGCGATGACGAATAAACGCTTCCAATGTGCGTTCACCGCGATGTCGCCAAACACAGATGCGACCATCATGATGCTGTAAACAGAACCTGGATTCATTCGGAAAAATTACGTTTTGCCATTCGTGCACCCAGGTTCGTCGTTGAGTACGCCATCGCAGGCGCTCCTGTGTGTAATGCAGCGTCAAGACCAACCGCAGCCATGGTCTCCGATCTGATAGTCCATGCTGCTGCGATACGCAGGAGGATTCAAGTACCCCCACACATAAAACTCTTGAGGTTTTATGTCCAGAGAACGTAGAGGTCAATGGAACTGGTCTACATCTCCCTACCCATTTTGTAAGAGGGAAACCTTTTGAAGGGTCACAACGCACCAGACACATCCACAACGGCTGCCCAGACCAGTCCCCATCCCACACAAGAGAGCTGAATAAAATTAAGTAAGTAACTCTAATTGTAAATCTGGGCTACCTTCAAAATTCCGAGTTGATTGACAGCAATCTCAGACCGGGTCATTAAGTAAAAGGTCGTGACACTAAATCAGTTAATTCTTATGTATTTAGATCAATTTTCCCCTGCCAATGGATACCAGCGATTGCTCGCCTGCATAGTTAATCGTCGACTGGAGGGTGTGAAGTAATTCCTTCATACACCATTCAAAAATGGTTCAAATGGCTCTGAGCACTATGGGACTCAACATCTTAGGTCATAAGTCCCCTAGAACTTAGAACTACTTAAACCTAACTAACCTAAGGACATCACACAGACCCATGCCCGAGGCAGGATTCGAACCTGCGACCGTATTAGCCCCGCGGTTCCGGACTGCAGCGCCAGAACCTCACGGCCACCGCGGCCGGCCATGCACCATTCAATTCAGAAAATACACAAGATGGCGAAATTTCGTAAAGTTTAGAACCGTTACGTTTGAAAGTTAAGTTGAAGCCACGTTGTGGCAGAGACACACTAATTCTAATTCCTCCCTCGTTCACAGAACTGTTGCCCACACAGGTGTCCCAGCTTGAGAGCCCAAAGACCGTGTCAGCGGCGCTAAAGCAACGATTCCGCCTGCACCCTCTGTCATGATGTTTACGGGAACCTATTTGCTAACTGCGGACGCACTGTACGGTGCAGCGTCTGAGTTTAAAAATAGTGCGGAGAGTCACTATCTAGTCCCATTTCGCTGCGATCCTGGACGCCTTCGCTTCGCAGAGCAGAATTTACAGCTATTTTGATACGAAAACGCTTCCATCACGTTAGGAACAGCTTTGCACTAAAACCACCCGGTTTGGTCAGCATGATTCACAGTAGAATGCTTACGGCGACTACGGTGTCGGCTCTGATTGCTCTGAGCACTATGGGACTTAACATCTATGGTTATCAGTCCCATAGACTTAGAACTACTTAAACCTAACTAACCTAAGGACATCACACACATCTATGCCCGAGGCAGGATTCGAACCTGCGACCGTAGCAGTCGCGCGGTTCCGGACTGAGCGCCTAGAACCGCTAGACCATCGCGGCCGGCACGACTACGGTGTCTGCCACAGTGCCATCACACTGTTTGCACCGCGATTATCCGGCATCGCGACAAGTCTGATCGTAGTATGGTAAGCTCTATCGTTCGGCCCCTGCTTCTGTATTCGTAATATGAAACACATGCATAGTATATCTTATCGTTTTGGTTCAAATGGCTCTGAGCACTATGGGACTTAACTACTGAGGTCATCAGTCCCCTAGAACTTAGAACTACTTAAACCTAACTAACCTAAGGACATCACATACATCCATGCCCGAGGCAGGATTCGAACCTGCGACCGTAGCGGTCACGCGGTTCCAAACTGAAGCGCTTAGATCCGCACGGCCACACCGGCCGGCTCTTATCGTTTTGTTTCATCTCAATTGAACATTCCGTGCTCTCTCTAGGGACTGGACGTATTCCCGTTTCGTTTTCATTGTGTTTCGGTATACTTTATACTTCACTCCTTGTCCTGCAGCAAGGTGGCTACTAGTCAAGTCATTCAGGACTGTGAGTGCACGAGATAAAACATCGTGACAGGACTACCTCTGCAATATATTCAAAGTTAATTGTATTCACATACTATGAATGATCAGTAACGTTCCCTTTTTCTCTAATTAACGTATCAATTGGGCGACGAAACACCTGTAAAGATAAGCTCGACGCCTTCAAGGTCCAGGGACGGAGGGTTAACACAGGAGTGTAACTCCTGTCTGATAGGGAAACAGTTGGTTGGTTGGTTGGTTTGGGGAAGGAGACCAGACAGCGTGGTCATCGGTCTCATCGGATTAGGGAAGGATGGGGAAGGAAGTCGGCCGTGCCCTTTCAGAGGAACCATCCCGGCATTTGCCTGGAGTGATTTAGGGAAATCACGGAAAACCTAAATCAGGATGGCCGGACGCGGGATTGAACCGTCGTCCTCCCGAATGCGAGTCCAGTGTCTTACCACTGCGCCACCTCGCTCGGTAGGGAAACAGTGATAGGCAGTACACTCATCCACCCAGCCACAGACAGTTACAATCTGCCACGCAATCACAATGCCGATGACTGAAGAAATTACAACTCAAGTTGGCGTAACCAAGAGCGGATTTTCAACACTTTTCGCAAGAAAGGGTAGCAGGAGGTTGTACTGGTACGTTCTCTTTCTGTGTATTTCCCGTGGCTGAAGTACTACGAAGAGTTGTAGAAAATAAGCTATGACATAAAAACAAAGCGTTTCCGGGCCAACTGACATATCAATAAATGTGTGAGTAAGATGTCCTAGGAGATTCCCCGTACGTTTTTGTTACAGCCTGTGTATGTTCTGCTTCGAACTGGTTATAAACGTCACACACGGTTGTGTATGATTTCCGTTTGCTATTTCCATTATCATATTCACGCAGAAGCCACAAAACTGATTATCATCAAACGTTCACTCACCAGAATAGTTGTACTACTACTTGACTCAGAAACAAATAATCCGACTAAATCTTCACCCAGCAATAAATTGAAAAAAGCATCCTTGTCACTCCTCCATTACTAACAGGAGTTGCACTGCACATTATATTTTTTCCAAAAATTCATCTAGTGCTAACCCGTTGTACGTAAGGTGCTCAGATTTCGCTACGATACCGCGACTAGTGTTGACTCATCTGATAGATGTCATAAGCATGGATCTCTGAGTTTTCGTACAACGAAAAAGAAGCAACTAGATATTTATAAAACAATTCTTAATTATTACAGCATAGCATGCGCACTGTATTTTAGTCCGAAGAAGTAAGAAAAAAATTATAAATTAACCTAATAAGGAAAAGGCATCAGACACGGCCAACCAAATAGTCGGCTCGTTTTGGCAGGTTGCTTATGTGTAAATTAGAATAAAAGTCCCTCCCATTTCTGAGAAAACCACCCATTAAATTCACGATGCGCAATCGATTCAAAACTTGACGGGATCGACAGCTACCTAGAAATAGAACATTTTTCGTTATTATATATGGGGTCTACAAACACATATTTTCCTGGAAATCCAGAAAAGAAACTTTTACAATTGCCACCTCTGTAGCCATAAGGTAAACGCTGTGCAACGAAAGCGTCGCTGGCATAGCGACAAAAGGCATATGGCTGGGGAGTGGAGAACCAGTGTTCGATTCCGAAATGCATTTTGCACTATTCTTTCGTTTCTGTTCATTACCGTACCTATAGCGATGATAATACAAGGGTTATTAAGATAAGTAAATCAATATGGAATAATAACAAGGCAGACAAATAAATTTCAGAAACACCTTGGATCAGAACAGAATTAAAATTTTTATCATGGTCGGCTTACAATGACTCTTTAACTCACTATGTTAAGTGTCTTCATTTCCCTTCGAACAATTCGATGGATAGTAAAAGTGATATTATAAACTTTCAAAGCAGATATACTCTTCTCTGAGTAACTACTGCAACCTACATCCTTCTTGGTCTCCATCTACGATTTTTACCCTCCACGCTGCCCTCCAATACTAAATTGATGAATCCTTGATGGCTCAGAACGTGTCCTACCAACCGATTCCTTCTTATAGTCAAGTTTTGCCACGAATTCTTCTTCTCCCCAATTCTGATCAGTACATCCTCGTTAGTAACGTGATACCCACCTAGTCTTCAGCATTCTTCTGTAGCACCACATTTCAAAAGCTTTCATTCTCTTCTTGTCTAAACTGTTTATCGTCCATGCTTCACTTCCATACATGGCTTCACTCCATACAAATACTTTCAGAAAAGACTTCCTGACACTTAAATCTATACTCGATGTTAACAAATTTCTCTTCTTCAGAAACGCTTTCCTTGCCATCGCCAGTCTACATTTTATATCATCTCTACTTCGACCGTCATCAGTTATTTTGCTGCCCAGATAGCAAAACTCATCTACTTCTTTAAGTGTCTCATTTCCTAATGTAATTCCCTCAGCACTGATCACGTAATCAAGATTAAAACCGGTAATAAATGACGTCTGCGTGCTCAAAAGTACTACAAATTTCTGTATATCCTCGACATTTTCTGCCTCCTTGTCTGAGACATTTTTCGTGACATGTCGTTGACTAATTTTGTGCTTCGATCTGAAATTCCTTGCCCAAGATAATGACGCGGAGCAAACGTAAAATCCGTTGTTGGTTGTCTACTAAAGCGCTGCAGCTGCAATCCACTGGTAGAGCATTCTAGTTGTCACGTTCTCTTTTCGACAACGAGTTTCGATAAATCGATCGAAAGTCCATTTGTTTATGGACTGTTATTCGTCATATCTTGTCTCCCCTTCAGCGATATCACTTACCCACGATGTTAAGTCTTTTTTCTGTTGAGTGCTGTTGTTTCTCCATTTTTTTGCAACATTTTCAGGTTCCAATTTAGATGCTTCTTGGCTAACGCTACCGCTTTTACTTTTACTTCAAGGGATATAATTCTGTAGTTCGCTCGTTTAATTTCCAGTTCATTATACTCAAAAGGAAATGATGAAACACGGCTTGACACATTCCACTGAATCACCTTCTGCTTCTTCTTCATGATACAGTTCTTCGACATCAACAGCAATCGTTTCGTTCTTCACCCTCAAAAATCACTCAACGACAGCCACTCCTGTCAGTCTTGAATGCCGAGAAACATAACTACTTGCTTCGGGTGGTAGATTGATAATACACCTGTCTTGAAACAGCTGCAAGAACCAAAACACAACGTCGGTCAATTTCCGATTACCATCCTGTGTGATATGCTCCCAAATATTTATATCAGCACTGGTTGAAGGCCGTATGCCCTCCATCGTTGAAATTATGGAGCTGAAAAATTATTAAACAAACAACTATATATTATTCCATAAACAGAGAAAAAGATTTACAACAAGTGACATACTGTGCAAGGCGTATATTAATTATGGAAGATCACCGAATTATTTCACAAAACATATATCATTCTGCGGATATAATGTAAACATTCGCTACTAATATGCTCCAATTTCACAGCAGACTAATAATGGAGAATAACTCCTCCCGATTGACATAAATGCCGGTACTGCTGAATACCCCTGCTCTTAGAAGTTCAAAGGATAACATAACTACACCTGCGTGCATTCCTCTCCGCGTCTCAGTGTACACAGACATCGTCTTTCTGAGGTCTCTCGTGACGAATTCGCAACGGTCATACTCGGGATTGTTTCCATACAACGAGGCTTAAAATTTTAAATTTTTACTATTCAGAGTTGTTTGATAAATTTATTGGACACCTTGTTATCATACATATTGATTCTCCAAATACAAATGAAAAATAAAAGACTGCAGAATGCATTTGGGAATCGAACACAGGTTCTCTCTGCTGCTCACATAGATGCTCTTTTTTCCCTTTCTTCGTTCTATTTATCTGTTTTTTTCGTCATTTTTCGTTGCAGTTTTGTGCGGAGGTTGCATGACACCTATCAAACACCATCGATGAAAGCTTGATGCCGGTTAGTGCCTTGGTCGCTCCCTAGCGGCGCTTTAAATGAACAGCAATTACCCTACTGGTACATGAGTAGGAGTCCTAAAAGTTTCTTTCCTCTATTACTAGGGAAACATGCGTTTGTGGAACTGTATATGATGATGAAGAATGCTCAGTTTTCAATTATGTATCGATTCCGTCAAGTTTGATCTACTACGCGTCATGAACTTTTGGGGCGACTATGGTCTATTGAGTCAAAATATGTTAGGGTCTTTCGATGTAGTTTGTGCACAAGCGACCTGCCAAGCATGAGCCGAATTGGTTGGCTGTGACTGAGGTCTTCTCGTTGTAAATAATCTTGCAGTGGTAAATTGTGACTAACAATCAACTGAAAAACACGGAACTATTTCTGTGTTTTGGTATCTGCAGCTATTTTCCGAAAATGAGAGATGCAATAAATACAGAAAAAAGAAAGAACTAATTAGGACTCCAGAAGTTTAAGGGGTTAAATCAGTTTCTCAAATTGTTCTTACATAGTTTTGAATGATTTCTTACAAACCGTGACGTTTGGAATTCCACCACATTGGTGAGATAATAGGACAACCGTACTTATCTTGGTCTTCTACCTAGAGCTATACTGCTTTCACCTCAACTTTCACAAGGCTTCAAACTTCCCTCGTCATTTGCTATGCGCATTTTTCGATGGCCGATTCTCAACTGTCAATTAATATGAGTCTTCCTTACCACAGATGGAACTTCCACCGTGATACTACTATGAGAAGAGCACTACTCTTCAGGAAATTATCGGGGGGAGTTTAATTAGTGGTGGACATATTTGATACTGTCTGCTTAATATAGTGAAGGGAAGTATGTGTCGCTTTCTTAACGGTTTTAAGGTTCCGTCCCTCACCACAAAAATACGTTCTTCAACAAAATCAGATACGTGATGTCCCACATAACAGAAACGTACCAAGACCGAAACTTCTCGCTAAACTATACTAGCAATATGCGAAAAGACTGTCAGCTTGGCACAGTTTCACTTCCATTGTTACTTAAAAACCTCGTTATGGGGATGAAACAGCTTTCTACTGGAGGACTCCCGCCACAATCTAGAACAATGTCCAGTTATTTTTTGAAAAGTTTCACATGCGTAATATCTTTGTACTTCTTATGTGGAACATTCTGCATTGCATGCTTTTTATTTTAACGTCTCCGTATCCAGTGATAAATTCAAATTCTGGATCCCCCGTCCCATGTGCAATAGGAGTGATGAAAATCCAATAGAAATTAAAACTACGTACACAAGAAAGGAGCAAAGAGAAAAAGAAGTCGAATAATTGCCGAGGAATTCCTCGATCCAGACAACTGTCGTGAAATTTAGGGACCGAACGTGCTTTTCGAGCTTAACCAATTAATTTCAGTTTCGGAAGGAATGTGGCTCCCCACTGGAAGAAGTCATTGTAAATAATTACACCGGCAGTTAGCGTCAAATAAGCCACGGTCTTGCAGTAAATCTGCAGCAGGCCGAATTGCTCACATACCTACCTCGTGACAGATGCGGCTGCACAACGCCTTGCGGTTAATGAGTACCACACCGTGACCGACAGGCCCCGCCACAAGGACCGGCTGTTCCAGTCGTAAATATTGTACCCGGGAATTTATCTTTAGTTGCTAGCGTCACCTCTCCTGGGTGGTTCCTCTGACCTCCTCAACCAAAACGTATAGGAAAGCGATTTGTCCCTAACATTTTTACCATTTCGGTATTTGCGTGATGTTGGCATGGATTAAGATCATATATTTGAAAATATTCCGTACTTATGTACATTTTTGTCCAAAATTAAATGATTAATTGCTATAGTAAGGAATAATTAAATAATAAAAATGATGAGGCTGTGTGAAATAAGGCTATAATCAGTGTAATTAAAACAGACTTATTCAGCATAGCGAAGTACTCTTCATTCATTCAAGGATCATATCCATTTCCTCATTAAGTGTTCAGTTAAAAAATTATTACATCTTCTAAAATAGACAAACTCAGAACTGAACTGTCTTACGAAAAATTGCAGGTTTTCAGTGGTTTTACACTATTTTATTCAGATATATTTCTCTGGTACGCTCATCAGAGGAAACTTCACTTTTCCTTGTAAATTTTGCTGCAGATAATTCCGCATTTAGGGCAACTGAACTTACTCAAACCTATTTGATGGCATAGGTCAAGATAACTTCTTTAATTATTTAGGTAGCTCTGTTCCTAACATAATCTCATAATGCGTCGAGTATTAAATATAGTACAGCCTTCTTCAAGTTTACAGCACCTGAGGACATGAAGTCTTAGACCAAATAGAATTTGAAAACGAATATTTCCATTTAAATCAATGTTCACTCACCACAAAAAGTATTGCGCGTTCGTGGGTACTTACAAAATATAAGAAAGAATATTTAGGAGGATGGCCACTCGTAGTCAATAAACAACCGCAAACAAATTCCTCCACGTTTCTTTATTCAGGAAAATGGGACCTGAAAACATTAAACATAACCTCCAGCAGCAATATGGATTAAATGGGTGCCTACTGACAGTATGGGAGGAATATACGACATTAATGTCCAGCCGTCGACGAGGTCATTAGAAACTCGGATTGTGAATGTTTGGAGAAGGAAATCAGATGTATCCTTCTCAAATACATTTCTTTAAGCGATTGAGGGAAAACCTTATTCTGGATGACCAGGCGAGGGTTTTGAAACGGCGCACTTCCGAATACGAGTCCAATTCTTACCTCTGCGCCCTCTCGCTCAGTCAGTCGAGAAATGGGAATGAGTTATTAGTATGATGTGGGCGTACGTGGAAGATGGTTTCAAATATACTTCCCAATGCTGATTTTCGAATAGCTGTAACAGGAAGAAGACCCTGTGAAGTCTGTATGTAAGCAACTTGCTAAAACATTTATAAGACGTCTGTAAATGAGCAACTGATAACACAAGAATGATGGACGCAACTGTAATAGGTTAGTTTAAGGCCGTATCCAAGTAACTGAACCGATGAAACTTTTGTTGTATTAGTGTATGAGGTATCTAGTAACTCCATAATATGTATTTGGTAAAAATGAAAGACAATTCATCGAATGAAATTATTTATGATTTTGGTACCTTTCACTTTAGCATCCTTTCACTCATCGCTATTGCCGAAAACGTTAAGATACCTTATATGCGTTTTTAGTTGCTGTTCAGTTCGACAACTTTTTGATCAAAGGTTTGATCAGAGCGAGAACACGGCAAGCTAGAAAGTACACAATATATTTTTGTCCGAATTTTCATAGTAAAACTAAGGGTGAGAAATGGTCAAATATCAGATCAGACTGCTCGGCGTGAGACCTAGTTTTGCAAAAACTGATTTAATTGCTTGAAAGTAATAAGGGTAATTAATAAAAACTTAATAAGCGATTTGAGGGGAAACTTCGAACGAATTTTCATAACCAAACGGAGAGCGGGAAATGAAAAAAATGGAATATCAAACTGACCAGCGTGAAGTCTAGTTTTGCAAAAAATAGTTTTAAATACTTGAGATTACTCACAGTATTTAATAAAAGCTTTATTAGTCATTTCAGAGAAAGTTACACAATGGAATTTGGTTCAAATTTTCATATCCAAACAAAGAATGGGAAATGGAGATATGCGGTATCAAATTAACCATCGTGAGGTATAGTTTCGCAAAAAAAAGTTTAAATGCTTGAAAATAATAAATGTACTTAAGATAAATTTAGTGATTTGAGTGAAAACTTAAATATTGACGAACAGCTGCTGCTAGCTTCGTGAGTGAAGTGTCAAAAAATTCATCTCTTCAAGGGATGATATATTTTACACATAAAATGTTGCACTGATGTGATAGATAACTATCAATTAAAAAACGTGAAATAAAAATTTTAGAAATAGACTGTAAAATGTTTTGTGAAATGATTTGTCTACAAGTAATAAATAAAGTACATTAGAGAAACATTTGATACGCCTGCGAATCATACTCGAAATCTTGTACAGCAAATGAGGTACCGATTGAGAATTTAAAGTTTAATTTTCATCCCAGAATTTTAAAGAGTGCTAGAGGATATTTGCCCGGTGCCTTATGTAGGTCACGCAGTCTCGTTCACTGTACATGGTTTCGAGCATCATTCAAAGGTGAAAAAATGTTTCTCTAAAGAATTTTATTTCTTACTTTTAGATAAATCATTTCACAAAACATTTCACCGCCTTTTCTTAATTATATTTTCTGTGTGTTTCTCAGTCTGTGATGTGGAGTGTATTGTAGACATACGCAATGAAAATAGTGCGAATGTACCTTTCGGTTCTCTTTGAAGAAACATGTTAGAACGTAAGAAGTTGTTTTAACTACATTTTTTAAGCTTAATGCAACTTGTTACGGCGGAGAATGCATTTTTTGCTACGAATGTTTGCTTCGCTAAGTAGGACAATTTATAACACTACCAGTTTGCTACAAATGGGGAGGACAAACGGAAAGAGAGAGAATTGCCGAAGGAAGGTAGGGATTTGGTTAGTGTCATTCGCCAGGGTGTCATAATCCGCGGCCGACGGCCATATCGCGGGCCGGAAACGCGTTTCCTTTGTCAATTTGCATGGCGGCGCAGCTGCGCTCCTCCACGACAATGACGCCCTCCCACCCTTCGCCGCCTCCATAATGCTGCGCGTTAAAGATGAGCATTCCTGCGTGGTGTGAGGCAGATGCTGGATAAAAGGAAACGAGTAGTGGTTCCTGCCTATTGTCTGCCTCGATATATTTTATAAGCTTACTGCTAAACGAGATAAAGGAATCTAATTTAATGCCTTCAGAACTGGGTAGAGCTTTGAGTTATTTGCCGCGATATGGAGTCGCATTTCATTCCCAACCCCTATCAGCGACGCTGTCAAAAGGAAAGTTTTAAAGCTAGTGGATGACCTGTGACTGCTGTCTGAATTAAATACGTTTCTGAACCAAACAGCGTAATATCTTCAGCGCTATCTGTTGATTGTAGAAAGTACTGCACACCACTAATGTATAGAAAATTTTCAGAGATTCGTCAACGACACAGTCGACATAAAAAACCACTGTAGTATTATTCTAATCTCAGAACAATCAAGAAAAACCAAAACAGCCCCTTGTATACAGGAGATTTTGCTTCAGGCGCACATAAACGGCATCACTAATTTCTAAAAACGTGTGGGGAGAACTATTACTGTCTTACGTCTTGTAAAGTACACTTCAGAGTTCATACAAGGTAAACTCGAATTTAATTTCAGCGGGTTTCCGAATTAACAGCAGTTATTATTTTTTCATTTTCTGTTATCTGCTGCTGATGTCTACAATGGAAAAAAGCTCTTGATAGATAAAATTATCACACAAGAACATTCACTCTAGTTTTTAGTGATGAATAGTTAACTTAAAACAGTGGCTTATGTGACAGCTAAGTTCGTACATAAGAAGCTGGACATTAGCACTTGCCTTGCATCTTGCGCACATAGAAACAACGAATTGTGTCTCCAATATGATACTAAATCAATACAAACAGATCTCTACCTAGGAACTGGAACATTATGGTAAGATTCAAAACGTTTAAAATTTGTTCCACTCCCCTTACACTTGCTTTGAATGCATTACGTACTCCATAACACACAGGCTGTGACTGCCGTCTAAAACAGTGCGCCGGATGAAGGATATTACTAAGTAAAAAAATAATTCACTTAAATAAAACTCACTGATTTTGATTAGGAAGTTTTTAGTCGTAACTAAATAATGTGAGCAGTCATTGAACTATGACGCGTATAAATAGTTTAATTCGGTTATAAATTTCGTGTACGGTACCAGGGGACGGTTCATTCTAAAGTATTTCCTTCAACTTCAGTTACAATGTTTAATACAACTGTTAACATTATACAGTGCACGTATGACATTATTAAATATTGTTGTTTAAGCTGACTGAAATAACTTTCAAAACCTCATACAACAAACGCGTATCCGATAAAATTAAAGACGCTTGAGTGGTTATAAAACACTTCTACAAATTTCATTTGGTAAGAAAACTGTGGACGTTGCGTGGATAAACTCTAATATCCTCGAGCAAACATTTACAGTAAAGCTGAAAGCGTGCACAGGAACAAAGGATGGAGAAGAAATTGGACTACTCAGAATCAACACATCCTCGTAGAATGGATTCAGATGATGCTACTACGCAGCTACAAGCCATGATTTGATAAAGACGGATGTTGATTGCATATTTAAAGCGTATTTGTCAGAACCAGCCAATTATTTGGTTATTTCTTGCCAGGTGAGATAAACACATGACTAAATATTCTTCAAATGAACTGTGGCGACAGAATATCTGTGTCGCAGTGCAATATTCTCACCTTCTCCTTATAAGGTTGGACTATCTTAAAGATTTAGACAGTCTAATGTTTAAATAAGGTTTCTGATCTAAACAAAAAAAGAGAACACAGGAAAGCACAGAACAATACTCCTTTCAGGATTTCTGCTGTTTTTTAATTCTCAGAAACATTGTATCGAATTTTTCTATGAATACAGAGCCTAGTTGTCTATAATGTAATTTATCTGTCGTATTCTTCATATGCTTGTGGTATGTATATAATTTCCGCCTGTAGAATTTTCACGTCTTCTAAATCATTTGCTGTCTTATTTCTCTATGAACTGATCGCTGAGTATCCCTCCCTCCTCTTGCCCCCTCCCCCGTGCCATCTCCCTCCCCTCCCACCCAATGAAAGGAGAACTACAGAGGTTTTCATTATTTTAGTCACACTTTTCTCTTATCTCTTTCGTACCGTTTTGTTGATGGAACAGCGACTGTCATGAATATCAAGCCAGATAACGTCTTTACATTCCATCGCCAGCCTTACCTTTGAGATTGGACGTGGTGAGTTGATGTTAGTCAAGAATGTCTTTAAGACGACAGAGACACCATTATCAACACTTCACTGAGTTTGAACGAAGTTGTGTATTAGGGATAGCAGCAGCTGGATATTCCTTCTGCGGTATTGCAGGAAATACTTGGCAGTAATGTAGCCACTGTACGTGATTACTGACAGCGGTGGTCACGGGAATGTATGGTCGCATGAAGACGCCGTCCTGGAAGACGACGTGGCACAACTGAGAGGGAAGACCATCATGTTCGGCGCATGGCTCTGCCGCATCGTACTGCATCTGCAGCAGCAATTTGAGCAGCAGTTGGTATACAACGAACTGTAACAAATTGGTTACTTCAAGGACAGCAGGAGCATCTCGTGGTTATCCCACGCACCCTGACTACAAATTTGTACGTCAGTCTGCTAATTCGACCGGTCAGCGCTCGTCAGAAATTGGTCGTATGTTTTAAGAAGTCTTAATAAGACTGTCAATATTCCCAAAATGCAAACGATTGTCAGAAAGCACACACAAGTTGTTGAGAGGCTATTCTGTCGCCTACAGGAAAGTATCGTCGCCGGATGATTTTAAGGACAGTATTTCCCGTATTTTGTAGTCTTTGAAAATGTAGATAAGCGCAAGATAAGCACTATAAACAAGATAAAGGGCACGATGCCTGTCGCAGCGAAGTGTAACACTATGGAGCTGTATGAAATGGAAAAAAAAACATCAACGTTACGTAAGGTAAATGAATGAGTTAAATTTGTGGTTAATAATCTGAAAAAGTACAATACACGTATAAAGGTAGCAGCATCCAAAAAACATGGCGATTTATTATAGGGTGGAGTTCTAGTTTTTGGAATGTTATCAGTTGGTCCTGACAGCAGACATCGAAGGAATTTGAAGGCTCCCTGGTAGGATCGTAACCAGTCAGTGCAGCCCATAGGAAAGTTATAATAAAGATGCTGAGGTGACTTAAACTAGAACCTGTGGAAAAAATGTGACTTATTTTGAAACCCTTGTTGGTTACATTTCGAAAACCGAGATTCGAAGTAAACTACGCAAAATTTATCTTGCCTCTAATCGCGGTATTACCATGAGAATGAGATAAGCGAGACTATGACATTTATGGAGGTGTACAGGCAGTTTATTTACCCTCTCAAATGCAACTATTGCATGGTGCAACTAGACTCTGGCTAAATGAAAATACTGCATGTGATCTGTATCAGAATCCTCTTGATATGAAGATCACCTCCCCGCCCCCTCCAATTCAGATATGATATGGCAAACTGTGCGCAACAGAAACGATTGGAAATTAATGGCCCTGACAAATGTGCTGTGGGTGTGTCTTTCCCCAAAATGAATCGTGATTAACAGAGTTATTATGTTCATCTATGTAATGAAATGAAATGATCGTGTGACACTGATGGCCAGGAGTCCCCACCGGGGTAAGTTCGGCCGCACAGTTACAAGTCTTTCCAGTTGACGCCACACTGGGACATTTGCGTGTCGATGACGAGGAAATGATGATGAGGACAACACAACACCCAGTCCCCGAGAGGAGAAAATCTCCGAACCACCAGAGAATCAAACCCGGGGCCGCTGCGAAGCAGTCAGACACGCTAACCACTCAGTTAAGTGGGCGGACTGGAACACTAAATCATTACAACACATTTAATTAAATACAGGGCTATTACAAATGATTGAAGCGATTTCATAAATTCACTGTAGCTCCATTCATTGACATATGGTCACGACACACTACACACACATACGTAGAAAAACTCATAAAGTTTTGTTCGGCTGAAGCCGCACTTCAGGCTTCTGCCGCCAGAGCGCTCGAGAGCGCAGTGAGACAAAATGGCAACAGGAGCCGAGAAAGCGTATGTCGTGCTTGAAATGCACTCACATCAGTCAGTCATAACAGTGCAACGACACTTCAGGACGAAGTTCAACAAAGATCCACCAACTGCTAACTCCATTCGGCGATGGTATGCGCAGTTTGCCGGCCGCGGTGGTCTCGCGGTTCTGGCGCGCAGTCCGGAACCGTGGGACTGCTACGGTCGCAGGTTCGAATCCTGCCTCGGGCATGGATGTGTGTGATGTCCTTAGGTTAGTTAGGTTTAAGTAGTTCTAAGTTCTAGGGGACTGATAACCACAGCAGTTGAGTCCCATAGTGCTCAGAGCCATTTGAACCATTTATGCGCAGTTTAAAGCTTCTGGATGCCTCTGTAAGGGGAAATCAACGGGTCGGCCTGCAGTGAGCGCCGAGTGTGGGAGGAACTTGATTATCGGCTTGATGTCTGCCGAATCACTAAAGGGGCACATATCGAACATTTGTGAATGCCTAAAAAAACTTTTTGAGTTTTTGTATGTGTGTGCAAAGCATTGTGAAAATATCTCAAATAATAAAGTTATTGTAAAGCTGTGAAATCGCTTCAATCATTTGTAATAACCCTGTACAACCAATGAGCCGGAACGTCCAGGAGGGAAGGTACAAATGGCTCTGAGCACTATGGGACTTAAATTCTGAGGTCATCACTCACCTAGAACTTAGAACTACTTAAACCTAACTAACCTAAGGACATCACACACATCCATGCCCAAGGCAGGATTCGAACCTGCGACCATAGCGGTCGCACGGTTCCATTCTGTAGCGCCTACAACCGCTCGGCCACATCAGCCGGCCCAGGAGGGAAGGGTAGAGAAAAGAATCTGGTAACTAATCCGCGTTCGATCGAACTCAATCAATCACACAGTTTCACATCTGACATGATGATTGCATCGATCTTTGTGATGTAAAGGAAAACAAATACAGGAATACTAAATACTTGAACCGATAGTGAGTCATCGAAAACGGCGTGATTTCTAACTAGGTCCCCTTAACTTTAGGAAGATATGTACCTACCACTTTCTCGTCTTTCTCATCCCACACACGACTGGAAGCGTAAATTTACTATAATACGGGATTACGAGGAGATAGACTGCAACTTCTGCAGATGAAGATGCACCTAAGTGACGTCTAATGATGAGGTGTCTCCGAGACAGCGCTAAGAACAAATGTCCACGAATTGACGCTCCTCCGAGTTCTCTGAGGAAAAACCACCAAAAATCATCGGTTAACCAATCGGAAAGTTCGTTAGGCGAGCCTTCAATTGGATGCTACAACTAACCCTGTCGTCTACCACCCGAAAGGTTTATTTTCCCACTAGCGGATCTAATTTTTCTAAGTTAAAAAGAGTACTACCAATTCAAAAGCAAGATCCGAGTCCCGAAAGAAGTTGCAGTTCAAACGATTGAGAGCAAACTCAAGCTTCATACGCCTGTAGTTTCGACGAAAAAGTCACTCTGCCCAACAACGCGGCGCCCGGTACACTGAGGTCAGAGGAGCAGTGGCATTCTGCTGGGCGGTTGGGAAGGCTGTCCTGTGAATGTGGAACAGCTCAAGGAATTCTGTTCCTGCGGGCCTTCACCCTCCGGCTAACAGGATACTCGGCCGGCCGCAGTGACCGAGTATTTCTAGGAGCTACAGCCTGGAACCGCGCGACCGCTACGGTCGCAGGTTCGAATCCTGCCTTGGGCATGGATGTGTGTGATGTCCTTAGGTTAGTTAGGTTTAAGTAGTTCTACGTTCTAGGGGACTGATGACCTCAGAAGTTAAGTCCCATAATGCTCAGAGCCATTTGAACCATTTAACATGATACTCGTTGCTACGCTGGTTCACCGAGACTTGGATAATTTACCGACCTTGTACAAAATGCAGACCCAAGACATAGTTAATCGCAATTACGTTATTAGAACGACGTTATGACCTGTGCAATCATCCGTATGCCATTTGAATATAAAATCTTGCATCACTTCAAATCTTATTATTGGACGACTAAAGAGTAAATAATAGTAATAAAAAAATGTAACGACATATTGGCTCCAGCCTGACGTGTTTCACAGTGTGTTGCTTATGTTAGTGCAAATAACAGTGAAATGTGGAATATCGACATCATTGAAATTTAGAGTGTTGTAATGTGAAGCCTTATAGAAGAAGAAGGAAACGGAAATATTAAGGCAGTTAAGAATAGGGTATAGCTCGCATTGCGGAAGGATGAGGAAGGGAATCAGCCGTGTCCTTTTCAAAGGTACCATGCCAACATCTGTTGCAAGTGATTTAGCGAAGCCACGGGAAACCTAAATAAGAATGGTCGCATGGGGATTTTGAACCGCCATCCTTCCGAATGCTGTTTCAGTGTCTTACCACTGCGCTACCTTCGTCGGTCTAAAAACAAAAGTGTGCCCTCAAAGAAACTGGCTGTTCGTTAGAAAGCATTTTTTAATTGTTGACACTGTCTCTGATTCAGCACATTGACGGAAGTGGAAAGTGTTATTGCAGGAAGTCTGTCTATCTATCTATATCCGGATCCCGCTCCAACTACGGCTGGGTCTGGGTGCTGACGAGTCCTCTCCATGTGGCTCGGTCCTTCCACCACTTTTCTTCCTCAACATGCTGCCAGGTCACACATCTCCTTTCCACAGATATACTCACTCCAGTTTTTTACCGTGTTCTTCGGCGCCCTCTAGGTCTTTTTCCATCCATCTTTAGTTCTTCTATAATTTTGGGTAGTCTCTGCCCACACATCCTCTCAACATGCCGGTACCATCTTAGTCTCTTTGTTTAAGGTCCTTTCTGATATCTACGTCCCTTACTCCGTCCATACTTGTTTTTCCCTTAACTGCTCTGAGAAATTTCATTTCCCCTGCTTGCAGTCTGCTCCAGTCCCTTTCTGTCATTGTCCATGTTTCTCCTCCATAGGTGACAATAGGGAAGTAATAACTCTTACACATAATGAGTTTTACTTTTTCTGAAACTTCCTTATTCCATATCAGGTGTTTTATTGTTTGGTAGAAATTGCCTCCCTTCTGTAACATCCTATTAATTTCGTTGGTTATTCTTCCACCACTAGATATTTCACTCCCTAAATAAGTGAAACTGTCTACCACTTTGAGGAGTTCTCCATTCAAAGTGATATTTCCGTTGAACCCTTTGTCTCTTCCAAATACCATTACTTCACTCTTATCTTTATTTATTTTTAATCCATACCCTTTCATTATTGCCTTCCACGCATCAAGTTGTAAATGTACATCTACCTCTTTGTCTCCTCATATTACCATATCATCTGCAAAAATCATCTTTTTGTCTTTTTTCTTTTACTATATCTTTAACTGCCCTATTCATTCTTTCCATCACAACATTAAAAAGTGCAGGAGATAGAATACTTCCTTGTTTAAGTCCTTGTCTTATTTCGAAGTATTCAGAGTTCCCCAATGATGTTCTAATTCTACAGTTGTGTCCTTTGTACATTGTCTTTATTACATTAATGTATCCATCTTCTACATCTATTTTCTTCATTTCTTCACAAAGTCTTTCCCTGTTAACTGAGTCATATGCCTTTTCTATGTCTATGAAAACCATTATCACCCTTTTGTTATACTCCCAACTTTTTTCCATCAGTTGACGGAAAACCATTATCACCCTTTTGTTATACTCCCAACTTTTTTCCATCAGTTGACGGATAGAAAATATCAGGTCGATTGTGCTTCTTCCTTTCCTAAACTCATGCTGTCCTTTACTCAGCTCCTTTTCTGCCTTTTCACTTATTCGATTTAGTAAAATTCTTTCAAAAATCTTGGCTGTATGACTCATAAGGGTTATTCCTCTGTAATTTTTAAAAAGTATTTTATTGCCTGTTTTGGAGATGGGAATAATGTCTCCTCTTCTCCAATCGTCAGGTATTGTACTATTTCTCCACACACTTGATAGTTCTCTATACAGCCACTGCATTCCCAATGGGCCTGCTGCTTTTATCATGTCCACTGATACTTTATCAGGTCCTGGGGCTTTCCCCCCATTCATCTTCTTCACAGCTATTTCCATTTCTTTCCGTGTAATTTGTCCTAATTCTGCTTCCCAACTTCTCTCAATTTCTCCATTATTTGTTGTTTACTCGTGTACCTGCTCCTCAGAGTTTAACAGTTTCTTAAAATGTTCTTTTCAGAGATCTTTTATATTCCCTGGATCTTCAGTCACAGTACCATCCTCTGTTTCCATCTTTACAGGTATTTCAGAAGCCTTCCTTTTATTGCAAGATGTACCAGACCGAAACTTTCTGCAGATGTCCTTCACATAACGAGAAGTAAACTTAAATTAGGAACTGATCTCCGTTGTCGAAATGAATATTAGATGTGATACCCATGGCCACCAGCACACTCTTAAATTCATTGTTACATTGAAGTGGACAGCCCTGAATGTCATCTTGCGGAATTCCCTACATTGCCTGAAACGCAAGTTGTTTCAGTTCATGAAGACCGCTTGCTGGGGGCGGTTATTAAAGTACATAGCTTCCAAGACACGTTCTAAGGGTAACAAGTCAGAGGACTGGCCAGGCAATTCGGGGATCCGTGCATTCCTCGAAGCGTTGGTGGTGTTATCTGCAGCTATCTTGTATTATTCTGCTGCAGTTTTCCATTTAGTATCCCGGCCATGAAGGACCTGACAACGAATTTTAGCACTCTACGATACGATATTGCAATGCCTCTGTTATTCTGATTACGATGCAAAGTTCCTTTAGACTGGCAAGCATGTCTAAAGGAACAGGCACTGTGGCGATCACAGCCGTTACGAAAGACATATGAATTTGCAGTTGAGAATAATTACTAAAGGCGTGGTTGACGACATATGGAATTTTGAATCTGGCTGTGAGTCGTGCACAGATAGCCAAATGGTAAGGCGACCGCTCGCGATAAGCGGGAAATCCGGGTTCGAGTCCCGGTCCGGCACAAATTTTCACTATCGTCATTTCATTCTGCAGCTGATGGTAGTCCTTATTCGCAACTGCGGATTCATTTGATGTGTTTTAGCATTCTTGTCACATACAAAGGAGTGTTCAGTCTCTCTTCACCAATTACCAGTTCAGTTCTGTTGACATATCCAGTAACTCCCCACACCATAACCCCAAGATTTGGCAAGGTATGTGTCTCTAGAATCGCACTTTCTGCGACCCCTCACAAGGACGTCTACGGTCATGTGGACTTTCGACATGAGCGCCAGAAACAGAAGCTAAACTCATTATTAAACACTACAGAAGAATGACATTCAGTGTGCGGTTACTCCGCCTTTACACCATACAAGTCTCTGTTTTCCATGGAATGATGTCAACGGTAACGACTCATGGAAAATCGAGACCCCTACCTAGCTTTCACTAATCTCTTCCCCACCGTCTGTGATGGCACCCTCTCTGTATTCTCTTCCCGGATTTTAGCTGTTGTGATACGTCTGTTCGTCAGAGTCAGTCGAACTATCCCGTGATGAGCCCTTGTAGATGCACCCGTGCCTCCTCTTCTTGCTACACTGTCATCTTGAATTAATCATTCACAATTCGTTCTCCAGCCATTGCACTACAGCTAACTATACTGACGGAAAAATTTCGTAACGCCAAACATAATTACTGAACTGTAATGAAATTTCGGAAATGCATTTATCTAGGTAACATATTTAACTGATTAACACTGCGCAAGCCGGTGTGGCCGTGCGGTTCTAGGCGCTACAGTCTGGAACCGCATGACCGCTACGGTCGCAGGTTCGAATCCTGCCTCGGGCATGGATGTGTGTGATGTCCTTAGGTTAATTAGGTTTAAGTAGTTCTAAGTTCTCGGGGACTGATGACCACAGATGTTAAGTCCCATAGCCTCAGAGCCATTTGACCCATTTGATTAACACTGCAAGATCACAGATCAATGTAAGCGCGAGATAAGCCATTACGAATGTGAAATGCTGGTACATTAATAATCGATGCGACGACCAGAATGTTGAACGCAAGCATGGAAACGTGCTGGCATTGTGCCGTTCGAATGCCGGATGTCAGTTTGTGGGATGTAATTCCGTGCTTGTTGCACTTGGTCGGTCAATACAGGGACGTTAATACCGTACGTGGCTACTTTCCTGCTATTTTTTCTCTAATGTCGCAGAAGAAACATTCAGCTTCTCGTAGCCCTGTAACAGGGCCTTCTTCAGACTCAGTGAGCTGTTGATAATGGCGTCTTCGTCGCTCTAAAGGAATTATTGTCTAACATCAACTCACCACGTCCAGTCTCAACGGTAAGTAAAGCTCACAGCCGTTGCAGTGTGTACGTATTTAAAGCAAACCTGATTTGCATCCTCATAGTGGTGCTACCAGTATCACTATTACAGGACAGGCACGAAATTTGAATAAATCATCTTTCAGATGTAGAAACGTGTCTACAAATTTTCGTTTATGTCGAACACCTGCTTCTTGGTTTTGCGATTTTCATCCGTAAGTGAATGTGTCCAGACTGTCGGTATGTTACAATGTTCCTCATGCCAATAGTTCGACCGGCCGGCCGCGGTGGTCTAGCAGTTCTAGGCACTCAGTCCGGAACCGCGCGACTGCTACGGTCGCAGGTTCGAATCCTGCCTCGGGCATGGATGTGTGTGATGTCCTTAGGTTACTTAGGTTTAAGTAGTTCTAAGTTCTAGGGGACTGATGACCACAGATGTTAAGTCCCATAGTGCTCAGAGCCATTTGAAACAATAGTTCGACTATTCTTAGAATCCGAACGATGGTGATAAGCTGCACCTATACCTCCTCTGGACATGCTGAGTTGCTCCACTTGAGTAGATCCAGCATCATTAGTCACACCTATATCTATCACGTACTCTCTCCATTCTTCTTCTGTAGTAACGACTTTTCTCTGTACTGAAAATAAGCTCGCATATGACTGAAATTTTAATCGATTTATTCCACAGCCATGGAAATACTGGAATATCAGTTTGGTACCATTCGGTCAAGATGTTCAAGGTGCAACACTTGCCAACACCGTCAGTGTATTTCATTTATCTCATAGTCTAAGGTTACCAAGACAAACCACTGCTAGCGTGCTAATCATGTTGGCTCACAAGTTTGCTAATGTGCAAGTACTAAGGCAGACCGCCGTCCTTTGTGTGGCGAGGAGGACGCACTGGCTGGTGCCGCCTGGGCTGCCCTTATCGAGAACGTTACCGGTATTGACAGCACCATTAAATATGCACGCGGTAATTGACTAATTCCGATTGCAATCGCAGCCGCAATCAGGCGGGTGTCGCGGAGCGGCTTCCGTGACGATGCGCCATAAGCGGCCGTGACCCGCTAACGGCTCGGCGACACGCAGTCGCCGGGTCGCGCAACCTGTAATTTTCCGCCTCCCTGGGCGCACAAATATCGCCGCGGCCAATAAGGTGGCAAATCTGCAGCGGCGCCCCTGCCTGCGCTCTCGACCGGCACTCCACGCTAGGAGGCGGGAAATTTCTGGCAGAAATATTGGCTCCCGTGGCTCGATAAACGTTTTAAACGACAGGAATACGTCACAATTTTGAGCACAGTAACTGCCGAGGGGCGTTTCCAGAACGGAGGTGACCACCTGTCGCTTTGCTGCACGTGTCGTATGCCAGACCTCTTATGCAACAGAAGGTTCCCGACACAGTTTATGGCAGCTAAACCCGCACCTTTCACTTTTGTTCACCTAATGCTGCTTCCGGAATTAAATGCTACAATTGAATGATACATCTGGTTGTAGTGAAATACCGATCAATAAATGGCCGAAACTGAAGTACACTCGCTTTCATAAATTTCTCGGGCAAAACCAGATACCTCGTATCAAACTGCTGGTACGTAGCACCATCAGTGATTGATGATATAATATCTAAACAATGATTTCACTCTTGACATTGATTCTGGACACCTCCGACTATCCAATTTTGAACCATAGCGGCAACAGAGATAATTAATAGTCTAAATATACGTAATGCCACGTGAATCGCATACCAAAGTATATGACCATTTTATTATGATAATCAACGAACGGAAGAAAGGTGTGCTGACGACATGACCCTCCTTATCGTATCCAATGACGCCACTGGCAAAGGACCACTCGGCAGTCGGTCGGGCCCTATTTGCCCCTCCACCTTACCCACTTATTATAGTTATGAATTTGAGGCCCTATCTGTGAAACTCAATAAGTGCTGAAGTTTTTCAGCAGAATAGCCAATACATGCCTACTGCATCACATTCAGTACAGATACAGATCCAAGAAAGGGGTGGGGGGGGGGGGACGAAGGTAACGATGATTATAACCCTACTACTTAATATAAAAGGCAGTCAAATGAAAACGATACAGAGAAAAAAAGGAGGTAAACTGGTTATTAGTTCTGTAATGATCGCCGTAATTTTGAATACATTTACACTACTGGCCATTAAAATTGCTACGCCACGAAGTTGGCGTGCTACAGACGCGAAATTTAACCGACAGGAAGTAAATGCTGTAATATGCAAATGATTAGCTTTTCAGAGCATTCACACAAGGTTGGCGCCGGTGGCGACACCTACAACGTGCTGACATGAGGAAAGTTTCCAACAGATTTCTCATACACAAACAACGCTTGACTGGCGTTGCCTGGTGAAACGTTGTTTTGATGCCTCGTGTATGGCGGAGAAATACGTACCATCACGTTTCCGACTTTGATAAAGATCGGATTGTAGCCTATCGTGATTGCGGTTTATCGTATCGCGACATTGCTGCTCACATTGGTCGAGATCCAATGACTGTTAGCAGAATATGAAATCGGTGGGTTGAAGACCCCAACGGCCTCGTAACACTAGCAGTCGAGATGACATGCATCTTATCCGCATGGCTGTAATGGATCGTGCAGCCACGCCTCGATCCCTTAGTCAACAGATGGGGACGTTTCCAAGACAACAACCATCTGCACGAACAGTTCGACGACGTTTGCAGCAGCATAGACTATCAGCTAGGAGACCATGGCTGCGGGTACCCTTGACGCTGCATCACAGAACCTGGGTGTACGAATGGCAAAACATCATTTTTTCGAAGGAATCCAGGTTCTGTTTACAGCATCATGATGGTCGCATCCGTGTTTGGTGACATCGCGGTGAACGCACATTGGAAGCGTGTATTCGTCATCGCCATACTGGCGTATCACCCGGCGTGATGGTATGGGGTGCCATTGGTTACACATCTCGGTCACCTCTTGTTCGCATTGACGGCACTTTGAACAGTGGACGTTACATTTCAGATGTCTTACGACCCGTGGCTCTACCCTTCATTCGATCTCTGCGAAACCCTACATTTCAGCAGGATAATGCACGACCGCATGTTGCAGGTCCTGTACGGGCCTTTCTGGATATAGAAAATGTTCGACTGCTGCCCTGGACAGCACATTCTCTAAATTTCTCACCAACTGAGAACGTCTGGTCAATGGTGGCCGAGCAACTGGCTCGTCAAAATACGCCAGTCACTACTCTTGGTGAACTGTGATATCGTGTTGCGGCTGCATGGGCAGCTGTACCTGTACACGCCATCAAAGCTCTGTTTGACTCAATGCCCAGGCGTATCAAGGCCGTTAGTACGGCCAGATGTGGTTGTTCTGGGTACTGATTTCTCAGGATCTATGCACCCAAATTGCGTGAAAATGTAATCACATGTCAGTTCTAGTATAATATATTTGTCCAATGAATACCCGTTTATCATCTGCATTTTTTCCTGGTGTGGCAATTTTAATGGCTAGTAGTGTATCTCACTGTGATACAAATGTTTGCAGTTGTCTACAGAACCATGATTGTGCCCAGGCGTGCACATTTCGTCCGAAGCAAATCAACAGCCAAGAATGTCTTTCTTCTTGGTTCCGAAGGTATGGAAATCTCTTGTGGAGAGTCGGAACTGTACGAAGGATGCGTAATGGCTTCAGAGTGAAGCATCTGCATATTTTGGAGGCCTGAAGAAAGACTTTCGGACAAAGAAGTGCATGCCTGGATACAATCATGGCCCTTAGTTGTCCGCAGACATTCTTCCATGAAGGCATTGACTCCATGTTCACACTGAAATAAATGTATTAACAGTTTGGGCGATTACTTTTGAAATAATAAACGGTTTACTTACTTTTTTCCATCTGTCTCGTTTTAATCTGAATCCCCCTTATAGAATTGTTCGTTTCACATAGCTAACGATTTCCAAATTTTGCAGTTAACATTCGGAGGATGAAACATAATGTAAACTAAGAGTCCCTAAAATGTCAAGGAATTGAAAAAGTCACAAGCTACATTTAACGTACCCCGAACGCCCGCAGGGAACATTCCAGGCAACTAAAAGTGCACATTCACAGGCTGATCGTAGCTGCTGACACGGTTCATGAGTCTATAGATGGGACCGGCAAACCACACGCTATTGAATAAGGGAAGACAGAAAGGTCATCCGTAAAGAGAGGGGAAAAAGTAGAAAACTGACTTTCTGAGTGTAGACAGGAACGACTGAAAGAAACAACATTCCTGTCTCTGATACGCTCATAATGCCATAGTCTGCAAACCAAACCAGTGTTCACAACAGTAATGACTGGTAAGATAACGATAACTGTCAGTGCACTTTTCGTTTTCATACTACATAAATTACGATGTTATCTAAGTTGTGAAAGTTGGGAAAGTCCTTGCAGATTAAAACAGTGTGCCAGATCGGACCTTAAAGCTGGAAGCTTTGCCTTTCTCTGGAAAGTGCGATCAATTGTGAGAGTTTTTGCTGTTGCAGAACTTAAATTAATTCTGTGATACGTGTATTTCTTCAATTTAAGGACGTATCCTTTTCAAAGGCTACATTTTGTCGAAACTAATTTTTCGACGCTATGCTACAGTAATGTATTGCACTATTCACTGATGCAAACAAGTTATTCTTCTTTTTCTTTTGTCTTCTTCCGAGCCTACAAGGCCTCGGCAGGATTATTATGTGATTTGACATTGCTAATGGCACAGAGTGGCTGGATGCCATTCATGTTGCCTTCCTTTTGCCCCTCGGGACAGAATTTGTGTACCCCAACTGAATGTATGTATCCACGTGAAAGTGAGTAAACGTTTTGTAAACGTTTGCGAGTCATCAAACTGAAGCGGAACGGTAGTAGCAGGCACGCATTCACTGTGTGGGATATGAGAAAGCGCGTAAAAACCACAGCCAGGCTGGCCAACATACCAGCCCTCGTCGCTAATCCGTCAGGTGCATTCGATCCAGGTAAGGCCCGCCTTTTCGAATCTCGGAAGAGGTGTACTAAGACGCATGGCAATCCAGGCGAGTACATAAGCAGATTAATGTTATTTAATTATAATATTTTATATGTGTCATGGTAGTTAAATAATTTATTATTACATTAAAATATTCTATAAATTTAATTGTCATCATAATGAATATGGTACACAACAATAGCACGCAAGTTATATTTGGGGAGGAGGGGATGAAAGAGAGACAGTAACAAACTGTTTTGTCCCCTAACCCCCCCCCCCCCCTCCCCGCCAGAGGGGCTGCCAGTGTCGGAAATGTTTATAGCTTGCAAGTACAGCAGCAGGACGCTTAAGTTAAAAGTGTTGCAGGTAAGTGAAGATATCTACATCTACATCTACGTGGATACTCTGTAAGTCACACATAAGTGCCTGGCGGAGGGTTCATCGAACCACCTCCACAATTAATCTCTATTATTCCAATCTCGAACAGTGCGCGGCAAGAACGACCACCTATAGCTTTCCGACCGAGCTCTGTTTTTCCTTACTTTATGATGATAGTTTCCCCCTATGTAGATCGATATCATTAAAATATTTTCGCAATAGGAGGAGAAAGGTGGTGATTGAAATTACGTGAGAAGATTCCGCTTTTTCAATGACGTCCACCCCAAATTTTGCCTGCTTTTCTTTGAACTTTCTCGATGTACTCCGTTAATTCTATCTGGTAAGGATCCCAGACAGCGGAGCAGTACTTCTAAAGAGGACGGACAAGCGTAGTGTAGTCAGTCTCTTTGTATATCTGCTACATTTTTTAAGTGTTCTGCCAACAAAACGCAGTCTTTGGTTTGCCTTTCTCACAACATTTTTTATGTATTCTTTCCATTTTAAGTTGTTCGTAATTGTAGTTCCTAGGTATTTAGTTGAATTTATGCCCTTTTAGATTTGATTGATTTATCATGTAACCGACGTTTAACGGATTCCTTTTAGCACTCATGTTGATGAGTTCACACTTACCAGTATTTAGGGTCAATAGCCAATTTTCGCACCATATAGATATCTTACCTAAATCGTTTTGCGATTTGTTATGATCTTCTGACGACTTCACTTGTCGATAAACGACACCATCATCTGCAAACAAAGTAAGACGGCTACTCATATTGTCTCCTAAATAATTTATATAGATAATGCGCCTTCCCGGTAGCGAGTTGGGGAAATGCTGTCAAACAGTGCCGAGCAGGAGAACAGTGTTCCTCAGGGTAGTGTTTCAAGGGTTACCCTCTTTGTCATTGTCATCAGGAATATCATGTCTCCAGTAAGCAGCCCTGTAGAATGTTCTTTATTTGTGGACGATTTTGCAGTGTTTTGTTGCTCCTCCAACATTGCAACAGTAACTTTCGGGTAAAGAAGTGCGAGGAATCGTTAGAGGTTTTACATTTTCTGCTTTTTTCACATTACACTAGTCCTCCATAACGCCGATTAGCACATACACACACACGCACACACACACACACACAAACACACAAACACACACACACACTCACACACACACACACACACACACACACACTCACACACACACACACTGTTTTTTTAAATCAAAGGTGTATGTGTGTGTTCATATGTGTGTGTTCATTTTAATCATCCTCGTCGTATTTTTAATCTACCTGAATTGCGTATGTGGAACAACATTCTTTCTTTTATAGACTGTCCAGTTTTTGAGCCCATGTTTGGCTACATACTGTCGTAGTTATCACAGCTGATGGAGTGGGAAGCAAGGTCTCAGAAGACAGCGAATATTTTGAAGTGTCTTAGGCACAGGTCTTGCAGAGTGGACAGGGCGCTTCTGCGCCAGCTTTATAGGGCTTTCGTGAGATCGTGACTGGTCTGTGGTTTCACAGTGTACTTGTCAGCGAGGCCTTCGTATCTGAAGATCCTTGACGCTGTACACCATGAGGGGATCAGGCTGGCAATGGGTGCTTACCGGACCAGCCCCACATCCGGTCTCTGTGGTGAGGCTGATGAACCACCTCTTACCATCTGACAGCAACTTCTCACGGTGCATCAGACTTGTATGTCCCTCGCTACTCCCACTTCTCCAAAATACCATACTGTTGCTTGTCCAGCTATGGAATGCCACTTCACCAATCATCTACTGGCAACGAGGTCGTTAGAGATCTGTGCGAAGTGTGTCTTGGAGTCCCTTGGTTTCGGCCATGTACAGGCCCAAATCTGAGGTTTTAACCGACTGCCACCCTGTTTATTACAAAGCCACAGGGTAATTTTAGATTTAGTGCAGTATGAGAGAGATTGCACTCCTGATTCTGTTTTTAATATAATATTTTCCGTAATTTTGAATGAGCACCGCAAATGGTGTTCACGGATGGGTCCAAACAGAGGGATTCTGTTTTGTTTTCCCGGATCGTGTCCTCTATATTCGGTTACCTCCAGAGTTCACTGTCTTCGATGCCGAATTATGCACGACCTTGCACTGCAACAGATGAGATCTGAGATGCCTTCTGAATTCCTCGTCTGTTCTGACTGCCTGAGTATCCTTCACTCTCTACAACATATGTATGCAGAGGATAAAATAGTCCATGATACTAAGGAAGCCTCTACGCACTTTCAAAGTCTGGCGACGGAGGTGCCCTTCTACTGGGCGTCAGGGGACTTGGTCTTCAGGGGAACGAAAGAACGGATGTAGCAGCCCGGGTGGCATGTTGCGATCCTCCGTTAGTTCAGTGTACCATCCCCCTGCATGCTGTTGTCTCGCTTTTAAGGTACAGAGTCCTGCGTAGGTTGGAAGATGACTGGCTGGATGTCACAAACAATAATCTGGGTCTTGTGAAGCCCA
Organism: Schistocerca nitens; assembly: GCF_023898315.1. NCBI lineage: Eukaryota > Metazoa > Arthropoda > Insecta > Orthoptera > Acrididae > Schistocerca > Schistocerca nitens. The sequence goes on along the minus strand of NC_064616.1, from coordinate 140,747,340 downwards.
CAAAACGGCCGTGCTGTACTTCCTCCCAGCCACACACACGGGGCGAAATTGTCATTCGTCTTCGCGTAGGCCACAGCCCTATGACGCATGGCTTCTTGTACCGGCGATAGGACGCTCCAATGTGTTGTTCTTGTGGCATACAGATCACTATGCGCCATATTTTATTAGTTTGTGTTTTGTTTACCGACCAGAGAGTATCGGCAGATTTACAGACAGAACCTGCCCTCTATTTTAAGTAAGTTCAAACGAAATTGGTGAGAGTGTTAAGGTTCCGTGATTTGTTCAACTTCTTTCCAAAAATTTTAGGGAGATGTTCTTCATGTGTTAACAGGGTGACTGGCTCACCCATTTTTTTTGACAGTGGTCAGCCCGTCACATTTTCTTGTACCTTAGTTTTAGCTCTTGTGTGGTCTTACTTCCGTTTTCATCAGGAATAGCACCTTTCACCCTTCTCCGTCTTATTGAGGCCTATGAGATAGTGTGTGTGTGGGTCAACACGAGTGAGGAGAGACTGAATGAATGAGTGACATAGGTTTCCTCATCACTATGTGACAACAATTTTATTCATTTTTAGTTTCTTTTAATGTGTGTAATGGCGCTGATAACATCGGCGTTGAGTGCCCATAGGCTCCGAATACACAGACACACACAAAAGTCATTACATGTAAAATTGCTTCAAAGAACTTACTATGCACAGTTTTTTAGATTAGATTAGATTTACTTTCATTCCAATTGATCCGTAGTGAGGAGGTCCTCCAGGATGTGGAACATGTCAGAAAAACAACAATACATGACAAATATTTACAACTAAAACAAATAAGCTAATGTACCATTCCACAGGTCCCAAGTGGAATGATCGTCATTTTTTAATGAACACTAAGAGTCATTTTACAAATACTAATGCACTGAATTTAAAATAAAAAAAGTTTTTTATTTATTTATAAGGTAATAAACATGTAATACAACTACTGTAATACTTATTTACAATGAACACATTACTGCACTGAAATGGTGCAGAAGTTAGATTATACTTACACACACACACACACACACACACACACACACACACACACACACACACACACACACAAATTTTCAATGAACACATTACTGCACTGAAATTGTGCAGAAGTTATGTTGTACTTATATACAAATCAGTTGGTTTTACTAAGAAATTCATCAATGGAGTAGAAGGAGTTGGTCACCAATAAATCCTTTAGGCTTCTCTTAAACTGAATTTCATTGGTTGTTAAGCTTTTTATGGCTGCTGGCAAGTTATTGAAAATGTGTGTTCCTGAATAATGCACACCTTTTTGTACTAGACTAAGTGACTTTAAATCCTTGTGAAGATTATTCTTATTCCTAGTATTGATTCCATGAATTGAGCTGTTGGTTTGAAAAAGTGATATATTTTTAATGACAAATTTCATTAAGGAATAAATATATTGGGAAGCAGTAGTTAGTATCCCTAGTTCCCTAAACAGGCTTCTGCAGGATGTTCTTGAGTTCACACCACATATAATTCATACTGCACGTTTTTGTGCCCGGAAAACTTTAGCTTGTCTTGATGAATTACCCCAAAAAATAATCCCATATGACATTATGGAATGAAAGTAAGCATAGTACGCCAGCTTTTTCATTTTTATATCCCCTATGTCTGACAAAATTCGCATTGCAAACAGAGATTTGTTAAGACGCTTCAGCAGTTCTGTGGTGTGCTCCTCCCAGTTGAATTTATTATCAAGCTGTAATCCCAAGAATTTAACACTGTCCACTTCTTCTATCTTCTTGTCATCCTATGTTAGACATATACTCTTGGGACACCCCTTACAAGTTCTGAACTGCATGTAGTGTGTTTTTTCAAAGTTTAGTGACAAAGAATTGGCTAGGAACCAGTGATTAATGTCCACAAATATTTTATTGGCTGATCTTTCTAAGACTACACTTGATTTGCTATTTATTGCAATGTTTGTATCATCAGCAAACAAAACAAACTTGGCATCTGGTAATGTTACTGATGAAAGGTCATTGATATAAACAAGAAAAAGTAAGGGCCCAAAAATGGAACCTTGTGGGACCCCACATGTAATTAGTTCGCAGTTGGATGATGCCTGATAGCTTGATACATGTCTCTTTCCTAATAACGCCCTTTGTTTCCTGCCAGAGATATAAGATTTGAACCATTTTGCAGCGTTTCCTGTTACACTATAATATTCTAGTTTACTTACAAGGATATTGTGATTTACACAGTCAAATGCATTTGACAGATCACAAAATATACCAGTTGCCTGCAATTTTTTGTCTAATGAATTAAGCACATTTTCACTGTAACTGTAGATAGCCTTCTCAATATCAGAACCTTTTAGAAATCCAAACTGTGACTTTGACAGTATGTTATTTGGGATAAGATGGTTATAAAGACGACTGTACATTACTTTTTCGAAAATTTTTGAGAATGCTGGAAACAGTGAAATTGGACGATTCAAATGGTTCAAATGGCTCTGAGCACTATGGGACTCAACTGCTGTGGTCATTAGTCCCCTAGAACTTAGAACTACTTAAACCTAACTAACCTAAGGACATCACAAACATCCATGCCCGAGGCAGGATTCGAACCTGCGACCGTAGCAGTCGCACGGTTCCGGACTGCGCGCCTAGAACCGCGAGACCACCGCGGCCGGCGAAATTGGACGAAATTTGATGCTATTTCTTTATCTCCCTTCTTAAACAGTGGCTTAACTTCAGCATATTTCAGCCGTTCAGGAAATATTCCACTGATAAACGACTGGTTACACAGATAGCTTAATGTGTTACATAGCTCAGAATCACATTCTTTAATTAACCTTGTTGATATTTCATCATACTCACTAGATGTTTTTGATTTTAAAGATTTTATGAAGGACATTATTTCTGTTGGGGTAGTGAGGGTCAAATTCATATTGTGGAAGTTACTTGAAATGTCTGGTCTAAGGTAATCCATAGCAGCATATACCGAACCTGACAACCCCATCTTTTCAGTAACAGTTATAAAATGTTTGTTAAAAAGTTCTGCAACACTATACACATCTGTCACCAATGTATCATTTACTCTTAATGCTATTTGTTCCTCTTCATGTCTGGTTCTACCGGTCTCCTCCTTCACTATATCCCATATTGTCTTTATTTTGTTATCTGATATGACTATCTTTTCCTTGTAATATATTTGCTTTGACATCCGTATTACAGTCTTTAATATTTTGCAGTATTTCTTATAATGTGCTATAGCATCAACATTGGAAATGTTTCGGATTGACAGATACAGTTTTCTTTTTGTTTTACAAGATACCCCTATTCCTCGAGTAATCCATGGCTTCTTTGTAGACTTTGCTCTAACCTTGGTAAGTTTTGGGGGAAAGCAGTGTTCGAATAAGGTAAGCACTTTATTAGCAAAAATGTTATATTTTTCATTCATGCCATGAGCCCTGTAAACATCAGTCCAGTGAATGTCTCTGAGGAGTGTCCCAAAATAATCAATTTTTGGCTTACTGAATACCCTCTTGAGCTCAGATTTAACAGATTTTATATCCTGTTGAGTATTAACATTTAACAGAAGGAACTGCATGTCATGGTCTGAGAGGCCATTGACTATTGGTTTTGTAATATAATTTTGTTGATTGGACTTTTCTATAAAGATATTATCAATGGCTGTTTGTGAGCAAGTGGCTATCCTAGTGGGGAACTTTACTGTGGGAATTAAGTTGAATGATATTGTTACTAACTGAAATAAGTTCTTATTGGGAGAGTCTTTAAGGAAATCTACATTGAAATCACCAGCAACCACTATTTCTTTGTTTTTGGTTGTTAAATGGGCCAGTACAGCTTCAAGGTGGTTTACAAACAGATTAAAGTTACCTGCAGGTGCTCGATACACACTTAATATTATGAAGGATTTTTTGTGAAAACCTAATTCTGTTGCACATGCTTCCATATGCTGTTCTAGGCAAAATTTATGAATGTCTATGTTCTTAAATTTATGACAGTTCCTGATGAATGTGGCAACTCCTCCTTTCCCCATTTCTGATCTACAAAAGTGAGATGCTAACCTAAACCCTGTAACACTTAAAAGTTCTACACCAGTGGTCACATGATGTTCAGAGAGGCAGATTATGTCAGCTGGGTTTGAAGACTCTAATTCATCTATGCAGATAGTTAATTCATTAATTTTATTTCCCAGTCCTCGAATATTTTGATGCAATAAAGATAGCAGACATTTCACATTGACTGAGTTAAAATTGGGTGGAGTTAAAATATCTGCTGACAGTTGAAAATTCTTAACCAATGGCTGTATATGCTGATGTAATAAGCTGGAATTATGTTTTTTGATTTCTTTCTCAAACTGAAGGTTTGTCTCAGTTCTAACCTCTCTTAAAATTTGCTTTCTTTCTGTCCTCCCTACCCATAAAAAAGGGTCTTTTCTGAATCCTATAACCACTGGTATTTTACCACTCATGACAGTGCCTCCCCCCTTTAACTTTCCTGCTATTTCCCCAGCCAATTTACCCTTCCCCTTCCTGTTGAGGTGAAGGCCATGCCTAGTATAATCCCACCTACTGAGAGAATCAACATGAACCATACCAATGTGTGACCCCGCACCCGACATGAGCAGCCGTTCCAGCTCCAAATTAACTCTCTTGACAGAAGAGTTCAAATGAGGTCGGTCATGGCGCCCAAGAACAGATACAAACTCAACACTAGTATGCTTCGATGCTGATGCAATCTTCGCCAGGTCACACTCTATACTGTACCCAGGATCTCTGTCAATACTGTTACCTGCCCCACACGCTATAACCACGGTGTCTTCCTTAGTGAAATCTTTGCAAAGTGATCCTAAATCCTCTGTCACCTGCTCCAGACCAGCACTAGGTTTAAAAAAATTGGTGACCTGGTATTCTGATCCTAGTTCATCCTGCAAAAGTTGGCCAACACCTCTTCCATGGGAACTACCTAACAAAAACACTTTCTTTCTCTTTACTGATTTCTCTACATTCTTACTTTTCAATTTGCTGCTGAAAGTTTGTTGTGCCCTGTCTACACCTGCAACTGCTTGAGGATCACCAGCTTCTAACTGAAGCAACAGGTCAAATCTATTTTCCACATTCACCATAAAGCTGTCAGATAAAGTTCTAGGCCTGTTCCTCCTGTTGCCTGTTGCCACTTCCCACCTCTCTTTACCCTTCTCCCTCCTTAACCTGTCAAGATCTCCCCTGGCCTTGTCTAACTCAGCCTGAAGGGCGGAAATTTTCCCCTCCTGTTCTAGTATCTTCCTATCTCTACTACAAATCCTACAAAACCACTGATGAGTCTCATTTACTTCCCCTATTCCCACGCCACTACAGTCACCCACATGGAAAAAACTACAGCACCCATCACACCAAAGCCCCGACCTAACAATTCTACGGCAAGTCAAGCACTTTTTACTCACGATAAACGTAATAGTTTATTAAGAATAAGTCAGTTAAATTACAGATAAACACGAAAATATGGTTACACAAATTTGGCCTATACGCAACTGTGTGTAAACAAAAACAAAAGTGCAAAGTTTCTGAAACAACAACTTAGACTTTACGCTACTTTCCGGAAATGCTAGTTAAATAATGAAGAGGTACGCTAAGTTAAATTGCTGGAGAGAGCAAGGAACAACTAAACGAAATTCTATAGATTTGCTGCAGCAGAACGTAAACAGAAAATACGACTGTACTGTCTTTTCACGTTTTCTGCTATATGACGTAAAGAAAAATGAAACCTTTAATGGTACACTTAAACGGCAGACTAATGCACTTATTTACCACGTAATCAGTACTAATCTATATGTTTTATAATCTAAAATGACTTATCTTTACGAGAACACCAAAACTCGCGCTAGTCGCCTGGCTGCAGGGCAGTGGCAGAGTTATATTGTATATACAGCAGTTATGTACAAAGGACACGCAGTCTAAGCGGCACTAGACCCCGCTACATTCAAATGTTGCTTACGTAAGTTACCTTACATATACACAGTGAAACCTTCTTTCCGAAGAGAAGCCATGGTTTTGCTTACAGTAGTGATAAGACGAATAGAATTTCACCGTATTTTTCTTGAGCAGACAGAAAGAATGAAAATCTGGTGGGGAAAGAAACCCGCTAGGCAGCGAGCATTGTATCCAATACAAGGGGGAATTCGTTGTGAATGCCCTTAAGAAGTCTTACAAGGCGGAAGAAGTAAAGCGAGAGGAGCCGGGCGGCGAATCTCCCAACTTAATCTTTGACATCAACGCGGTGTTTACACGCTTCTTCATGCAGTCTGCGTGTATAGCTGCCTAAAACCTTCTAAATATTATAGTAGCTATTTATGAAGTAAAATAGGAAGAAATATCGTGATACATTACGAGGAACAACATCCATGAATAAACAAGCCGGGGGCTTTATGGGACTCAAACGAGAGAGCCACCTGCCAAATGAATTATTAAGCGCTGGCGTGACGGCGCGCGTGCTCAGATCAGTCTCCTGATACGGCTGCTAGGCTTTGGAATCGCAGCGCTCAGAATCATTTAGCACAACATTTCTTCCACTGCGTCACCAATTGCTCCTACCCGTATTAGTAAATGTAAGGGTAATAAATGAAGCATTGTATAACTGTTTCAGATGTTCTTTCATCCGAATTGCTCTCCACTGCTCACTTTGTCTCTCTCTCTCTCTCTTTATTTTTTTCCCCCCTGATCTAACTAGAAAGTCTCAATAATACGAATACTCAAGAGACGAAAATTTCGAAGTAGTATACGTTCTGGTGTTACAAGTAACTCGGCAAGTGGAATGTCACAAGTGTCAACTTGCAGGTATAGTACGCAATGAATACTGTTGGATTTTAATTTCATACGATCTCTTACGACACGTAAGTGTTAGGCTCATTGAATAATCTCATTGAGGGGTGTACAGAATCACATAAAACAGTAACAACAACTCCCTTGTTCCTCATATGGGAACAGTTCAAAGCTGCTTAAAAACCACTTCCATCAAGAATTAGTGGATATTGTATTTTATTTATTTAATAACTGCTATCTGTGTCCACGAAGTAGTTTGGAAAGGCTGTAGTATTTGCACATCTATTTTATGGATAAATTTAGTTTTTCTAAGGTGGTGCATCCACAGAAACCCCCCTGCTTACACCGCTGGCGGTAGCGCAGACCGCGGGTCGCTGGCAGTACACAACGGAAGAATTCATATACAGACCAAGTATCCCACGTCAGTTTCCTGCTATATGGTCTCGCGGATCACCGATTATTCCAGATGCACATTAAAGAAAGTGTCAGAAGATAAAAGTTTAACATTTTTTTGCAGACAATATGAGTATAACCAGTTTTCTTACCGAAAACATCAACACATTATTCAAGGCAACTAAATCACCTTTTAATTTTATTCATCATAATAGATATTTTTTGAAAAGCCTGCAGTCGTGTCATTCTTGATGTAAATAATTAAATACTGCACCAGTTATGCATTTTTTTAGTTTTCAGCACTAAATACTTGTTCACATAAGTATTTTGTGTGATGTTTGCGTGGTTTTTTATTTTTTATTTTTTTTTCTTCTCTCGCACTGCAGTAGTCCTCCATAACGCAGAGTACCACCACTCTCTCTCTCTCTCTCTCTCTCTCTCTCTCTCTCACACACACACACATACACACACACACACACACAAATCATTTCTCACACTTTTTTGTCAATTATAAATTTATTTTATTCACTGTTACTGACCTTTAAATGATCGATAATAGTTTTTATTCCTTTTTGTTGCAAATGTTGAGTGGAGTCTATGAAGCAATGAAATATATTTATAGAATTCACTACAGCTCTTATATACAAGAGAAATATCCGAAAAAAATTAACTGATTCATTATATAGTTTGTCACTGAGAATTCTTCGCCTTGCTTTTTATGGTGTACAAAAATTTCCAGCTTCTCCGTTAAATCTATTTTATGCGATATCCCGAAGTGGTGCAGTATCTTAAGATGTTACGTGTTTCTGAATGGGAGTACAGTGTTCTTATGTATGTTGCTATTGCTCATGTTTTGAATGAGTAATGTGTATAACGGTTGTTGTGTTCAGTGCATCTAGTATGAAAGTTCCAGCCAGTCTGTCCTAAGTAGTAATTCGAGCAAGTTTCACATGCGATTTTGTATGTTCCTCAGCGTGAGAATTTATCTTCTTCATTGTTTAAGGTGCACATTAATTTTTGTGATAGTTTGTTTCTTGCGGTGGAAGCTACTTTCACTTTATGCGACCTAAGTATCTTTGCTGTTTTTTGGGAAATCTTACCCACATTAGGTATGCTGGCCTTACACTTGCTTTTATTACTGGTTCCCTCTAAAGAGCGAGAAATTTCTTTCTTTTTTACTATTTTTACCCCTATTGTCTGTTATTGAGCTGGGGAACTTATTAGTCATTGCAGTTTTATTAATGATGTCTAATTCGCTCGCTCTGGCCTCTTTGTTCAGTGTAACTTTATTTACTTTCTATGCCTTTTTTTTTGTATGCGGCTTTCTCGTGTGTTCTGAGTGACGTGAGATGGCAGAGGTTGTGTTGCTTGAAGCTACCCTGTATATCTTGAAAATATGCATGTTGTTGTGATCTTGTATGCACAGATCTAAAAAATTAAAGATCTTTTTTTATTTTGCTGTGATTTTTATTTTCTTGTGTATATTATTAAACAAATTCATGAAGTTATTGATGTCACTGGCGTCATATTTGCCTAAAATTAAGGTATCGTTTACATGTCTTTTGTTTTTTTAAGTAGGGTTCCACGCTGCCGAATATTTTCTGCTCTAGGTGGTTTATGAAAATGTTTGCTACTGTGCCACATATGGATCAGCCCATTGCTAGTATATCTAGTTGTTAATGAACATTAATACTGAATGCACATTAACTGTAGTTGAGAATTAGTTCTATTAACATTTTAAATTTAATAATTTCAGCTTGTGAATACGGTTTATGCTTTATTAAATTCTTCTTCATTACTGCATGGGCTTCTTTCTTTAATAGGGATATTAGAATACAGGTTTGTGATGTCTTCCCCCATGAACCATGGACCTTGCCGTTGGTGGGGAGGCTTGCGTGCCTCAGCAATAAAGATGGCCGTACCGTACGTAGGTGCAACCGTAACGGAGGGGTATCTGTTGAGAGACCAGACAAACATGTGATTCCTGAAGAGGGGCAGCAGCCTTTTCACTAGTTGCAGGGGCAACAGTCTGGATGACTGACTGATCTGGCCTTGTAACACTAACCAAAACGGCCTTGCTGTGCTGGTACCGCGAACGGCTGAAAGCAAGGGGAAACTACAGCCGTAATTTTTCCCGAGGGCATGCAGCTTTACTGTATGGCTAAATGATGATGGCGTCCTCTTGGGTAAAATATTCCGGAGGTAAAATAGTCCCCCATTCGGATCTCCGGGCGGGGACTACTCAAGAGGACGTCGTTATCAGGAGAAAGAAAACTGGCGTTCTACGGATCGGAGCGTGGAATGTCAGATCCCTTAATCGGGCAGGTAGGTTAGAAAATTTTAAAACGGAAATGGATAGGTTTAAGTTAGACATAGTGGGAATTAGTGAAGTTCGGTGGCAGGAGGAACAAGACTTTTGGTCAGGTGAAAACAGGGTTATAAAGATAAAATCAAATATGAGTAATGCAGGAGTAGGTTTAATAATGAATAAATAGGATTGCGGGTAAACTACTACAAACAGCATAGTGAACACGTTATTGTGGCCAAGACAGACACGAAGCCAACGCGTACTACAGTAGTACAAGTTTATATGCCAACTAGCTCTGCAGATGATGAAGAAATTGATGAAATGTATGATGAGATAAAAGAAATTATTCAGATAGTGAAGGGAGACAAAAATTTAACAGTCGTGGGTGACTGGAATTCGAGATTAGGAAAAGGGACAGAAGGAAACATAATAGGTGAATATGGATTGGGGGTAAGAAATGAAAGAGGAAGCCGTCTGGTAGAATTTTGCACAGAGCATAACTTAATCATAGCTAACACTTGGTTCAAGATTCATAAAAGAAGGTTGTACACATGGAAGAATCCTGGAGATACTATGAGGTATCAGATAGATTATATAATGGTAAGACAGAGATTTAGGAACCGGGTTTTAAATTGTAAGACATTTCCAGGGGCAGATGTGTACTCTGACCACAATCTATTGGTTATGAACTGTAGATTAAAACTGAAGAAACTGCAAAAAGGTGGGAATTTCAGGAGATGGGACCTGGATAAACTGAAAGAACCAGAGGTTGTACAGAGTTTCAGGGAGAGCATAAGGGAACAATTATCACGAATGGGGGAAAGAAATACAGTAGAAGAATAATGAGTAGCTCTGAGGGAGGAAGTAGTGAAGGGAGCAGAGGATCAAGTAGGTAAAAAGACGAGGGCTAGTAGAAATCCTTGGGTAACAGAAGAAATACTGAATTTAATTGATGAAAGGAGAATATATAAAAATGCAGTAAATGAAGCAGGCAAAAAGGAATTCAAACGTCTCAAAAATGAGATCGACAGGAAGTGCAAAATGGCTAAGCAGGGATGGCTAGAGGACAAATTTAAGGCTGTAGAGGCTTATCTCAGTAGGGGTAAGATAGATATTGCCTTATTGCCTACAGGAAAATTAAAGAGACCTTTGGAGAAAGGAGAACCACTTGTATGAATATCAAGAGCTCAGATGCAAACCCAGTTTTAAGCAAAGAAGGGAAAGCAGAAAGTTGAAAGGAGGATATAAGATGAACATCAACAAAAGCAAAATGAGGATAATGGAATGTAGTCGAATTAAGTCGGGTGATGTTGAGGGAATTAGATTAGGAAATGAGACACTTAAAGTAGTAAAGGAGTTTTGCTATTTGGGGAGCAAAATAACTGATAATGGTCGAAGTAGAGAGGATATAAAATGTAGACTAGCAATGGCAGGGAAAGCGTTTCTGAAGAAGAGAAATTTGTTAACATCGAGTATAGATTTAAGTGTCAGGAATCCGTTTCTGAAGGTATTTGTATGGATTGTAGCCACGTATGGAAGTGAAACATGGACGATAAATAGTTTGGACAAGAAGAGAATAGAAGCTTTCGAAATGTGGTGCTACAGAAGAATGCTGAAGATTAGATGAGTAGATCACATAACTAATGAGGAGGTATTGAATAGAATTGGAGAGAAGAGGAGTTTGTGGCACAACTTGACAAGAAGAAGGGACCGGTTGGTAGGACATGTTCTGAGGCATCAAGGGATCACAAATTTAGCATTGGAGGGCAGCGTGGAGGGTAAAAATCGTAGAGCGAGACCAAGAGATGAATACACTAAGCAGATTCAGAAGGATGTAGGTTGCAGTAAGTACTGGGAGATGAAGAAGCTTGCACAAGATAGAGTAGCATGGAGAGCTGCATCAAACCAGTCTCAGGACTGAAGACCACAACAACAACAGTGATATAAAATGGGCACCATCAGGAATGTTTAATTCTCTTATTTCAGTGACTTGTGTGTTACCGTTTTTTACAGTAGCAGTTTTTAGATATGTAATATACTCTTTTAGAAACTGGTTAAGTTTGTGAGATAGTTTGCATGGAAAGCTGTTCACGCTGTTAACTATAATTCTCTCTGGACATCATTTCTTATGTGCTTTAGATCAAGATCTTAGTATGGCGGCTTCATGGGTAACACAGGCGATGTGCTTCTTCTCATATTCTGTTAGTAAGAAATATGTGTCTGTAATTGTCTTTTGATTTCCTAGTGGAACTGTTTTGTTGGCTCTTTGTTTAGTCGTATTAATTTGGTTTCTCACATAAATTTTAGAGTTTTTCAATGTCTTCAGTTCATTTTCTAATGATAATTGTGTGGCTTTTATCTACTGTTGTGGTTATTGCCTGATTTTCTGATGTACTTCTGATTTAAATGGCTCTGAGCACTATGGGACTTAACATCTATGGTCATCAGTCCCCTAGAACTTAGAACTTCTTAAACCTAACTAACCTAAGGACAGCACGCAACACCGAGTCATCACGAGGCAGAGGAAATCCCTGACCCCGCCGGGAATCGAACCCGGGAACCCGGGCGTGGGAAGCGAGAACGCTACCGCACGACCACGAGCTGCGGACTCTGATTTAAATCACAAGCAGATCATCAAGAAACCTTTACAAACCGTAGTACAACATCTTTCAGCACCTCTCATAGGACTTGACAGTCTATAAAAACATTCTACATTAATAATGTAACAGAATAATTACAAGCTTAGTTAAGCACCTTAGGTTAGCTACTTTTGGAGTATGCACGGTTAATGCTGCGAGTGATTTAAGAATGAAGAAAATTGTTTTATTTGGCGTATTTTCATTCCCTAATAAGTTGTGGGACAATAGTATGTCGTAATATAAAAGGGTGCAATGAGAACTAAATCTGATGTTAACTCTGAAATATATGAACTTCTTCAAAATACAAGCTCTGTTCACGACAGTTTGATAGTATTTATATCTATTACATCCTTTGCCGTTGCCTATATTTCTCTTGTTCAAAATGTAGTCCAAATCATGAACATATTGTCTGATAAAAAGAGCACCGAAAATACGTGGTTGGATATTAATGTGACTTAGTACATGTACACACTATGGGTGGGTATGTAAATGATTAGAGTTATAGTTCTCTGTTACAAGTGTAACGGCTACCATATTTCATTAGTGTTGTTAATGTTTAGTGTTGTTACAAGACCTGGTAGGTTGTATAAGGGGCGTGAACCGTGTCACGTGTTTTAATCACTGTTAATGTCATGGAGATGTCACGTACTCATGTGAGCGACAGTTACCAGCACCAGATATATTTTGGAACGGCTTCATTGTGGATCTCAATTTGGCCGGATTGTCGTTTGGTGCAATATTGAGAGGTAGCTCGCCACTGTTTCGTTTTAACAACATTGTCAGTGAGCAGTGAGCAGCAAAAACATATATTTCACAGGCACGACTGTCTGGGAAGCTTAACAGCGTGCTGTCAGGAATCGGAAATGGTCGGCCCGGAAAGATTACATCTTTCCGTAAATGAGGGACTGTGGTCCCGTCTAGGTAGATGTTTTTTGCCAAAACATGGTCATACTTACCGTGAGAAGGATATCTCCCTAGTCTAAATTATTCTTTTTCAGACAAGAGAGATTTGGAGTCGCTCTTCTCAGGATATACAAATTGGAGGCTTACTCCTCCGGCGTGGGAATCTTGGTGCTCTGTCTGGATTGGCTACCAGGTCAGCAGAACAGTCAAGAGGGAAGATTCAGTGAATAGAAGATAATTCGACTGGTTTGTGGAATGTTGGGGCGGTTTCGTTTTTGTTAATTCGGCTCCCGTACCGAGGCTTGGTGGAAAGTGGTATTGATTCTCTGCCGGCTTCTTTTCTGGTGGAGAACTTCAGATCTTTCCCTAGTGGGAGAGACTTGGGGCCTTTGTGTTGTGGTGGACTAAGAGACAGTGGTAGTCTCCAACTGCACCGTTAGGGGAACTGCATACCATCTCGAACATATCGTGTGTCACGAGGGTGAACTTATTCGTCCTGAGTCGGCCGTCTGACGTCAGACAATTCCAGCACGCACCGTCGTGACTGTGAGTCAAATTGCTTTGGCCAGACTAGCGAACGGGTGCACCCCACACTAAAATCTGACGAGATTACAAGATTCCAGGGCTCTGATAGGGACGTTTCCCGCGTTCTGATAATCAGAACACCAGACTACCTAGTTTGCAAATTTTGGTGGATGCGTCAGACCATTACAGCTGCCACAACACGCCGCTCCTCGCCCACAGCGCGCCTTTTTCTGCTACCGTCTGAATCAATGTGAAGCGATGAAATACTGCTGCACCGGCGTAGGTTTATTAAATGTTATTCACAGCTCCCTGTTCTCAGGTGAACCATAGTTTGTAGAATAGTTGGTCGTAGCTGATTCCATCTGAATAGAGTTGGGCCTCATAGTGGATTCACGTAAACGAAGTCAGATCGCCGGCCGGAGTGGCCGAGCGGTTCTAGGCGCTACAGTGTGGAACCGCGCGACCACTACGGTCGCAGGTTCGAATCCTGCCTCGGGCATGGATGTGTGTCTACATCTACATCTACATACATACATACTCCGCAAACCACCATACGGTGCGTGGCGGAGGGGTCCTTTAACCACAACTAGCATCTTCTCTCCCTGTTCCACTCCCAAACAGAACGAGGGAAAAATGACTGCCTATATGTGATGTCCTTAGGTTGGTTAGGTTTAAGTAGTTCTAAGTTCAAGGGGACTGATGACGTCAGAAGTTAAGTCCCATAGTCCTCAGAGTCATTTGAACCATTTGAAGTCAGATCGGGTTGTAAAATTGATTAATTCAGGGGAGAATTTGTATAGCTTCCACCCGAATGTAACGCCCTGGGCGGCAATAATGATGGGGCACCGGACTTCTCTAATTCCCATCTACGGCAATTTGTCTGGTCGCCGATACCTGCAAGACGTTCTACCACCGATTGTAAGGCTCGTGAAGTCGGTGACAACTTCATCCTAGTCGATGACAACGCTAGACCACATCGCACTCTAGTATTGTCTCTGTATCTTCAAAGATGCAACACCAAGCGAATGCATTGGCCAGCACAGTCCCCAGTAGTGAATGCAACTGAGCATGCATGGGACCCGTTAAGGGCGGCCATTGCACACCATCCGAATACACCTGACAGTTTTCAGGGCCTCACTGAAGTTGCCATTGAGAACTGGAACCTCATACCCCAAGATAAATTTGACACTCTCATCCACAGCATGCCTCTTAGAGTGGAAGAACTCATCCTCTGCGGGGAGGACATACTACAAAAGACTGACAATCATCGTCATGAGGTAAAGATTTTCCCTTAGGAGAGAGACTGCTTTACTTCGTAATGACTTTTTGTAACTAACCAAAATTGTCCTTGTTTTCAGAAGTAATTATGTTTATTTTGTTAATAAGATATATTACAAATGTCGGTGAGTGTACTGTAAGAAGTCATTGTGCTAAACTGTTTGATATTCCAAACTTTTGTTGAGGTGTGTATCTGATACCAAATCTAAATTTAGAAAGGGACAATAAAGATAATCTTAATGTTAATGTTCGCAGTCATTCTTCCTTTGCTTTGCTATTTATCACCAGCGGCCCGGCCCAGCTTCGCACGGAGGTCATTAAGTATGTATGGCCAGACGACTTGTGTGGAATAGCGAATTTTGTTTGCGGCCAACTGCTAAGAGTTATAAATACATTGATGTGAAGTCATGGGAGAGCGATATGCACATATACACATGACCTTACTACTGCGTATACGAAGTATAAAAGGGCAATGCTTTGGCGGAGCTGTCATTTATACTGTTGTGATTCATGTGAAATGCTATTCGACGTGATTATGGCCGCAGGACAGGAGTTAACAATCTCTGAAGGCAGAATGGTAGTTGGACATAGATGCATGGGACCATTTGCATCCATTCATGGATTTCATGTTCCCAGCTAAGGATGGTATTTTTATGGATCTCAATGCGTTATGTCATCGGGCCAAAGTTGTTCGCGATTGGTTTGAAGAACATTCTGCACGTTTCGAGAGAATGATTTGGCCACCCCGATCGTCAGTCATGTATCCCATTGAACAATTATGGAACCTAATCGAGGGGTCAGTTCCTGCACAAAATTCTGCATCTGCACCACTCTTGCACGAAAGGCTAAAGAGGCAGTACTGCTCAGTATTTCTGCAGCGACTTGTTGAATCCATGCCACGTCGAGCTGCTGCACTGCGCCGGGCAAAAGAAGGTCCGACACGGCATCCTATGGCTTTTGTCACCTCACTGAAAATTTCAGACAAGAACAATAATCAAGCATCATAACGTTTCTGTAGATTACGTGATGCAAACAACGCACGGCAGGAAAGTTGTCTCCAGGCGTGACTGTTATGTGTTCCATACTGAACCGGCGTTTGGAGTGACATGGCAATACTAGAAGCACATCGTGGTGTAAGTGATGCCTTTACAACCACTATATACTGGGTGATCAAAAAGCCAGTATAAATTTGAAACCTGAATAAATCACGGAATAATGTAGATAGAGAGGTACAAATTGACACACATGCTTGGAATGACATAGGATTTATTAGAACCAAAAAAATACAAAAGTTCAAAAAATGTCCGACAGATGGCGCTTGATCTGACTAGAATAGCAATAGTTAGCATAACAAAGTAAGACAAAGCAAAGATGATGTTCTTTACAGGAAATGCTCAATATGTCCACCATCATTCCTCAACAATAGCTGTAGTCGAGAAATAATGTTGTGAACGGCACTGTAAAGCATGTCCGGAGTGATGGTGAAGCATTGGCGTCAGATATTGTCTTTCAGCTTCTCTAGAGATGTCGGTCGATCACGATACACTTGCGACTTCAGGTAACCGCAAAGCCAATAATCTCACGGACTGAGGTCTGGGGACCTGGAGGACAAGCATGACGAAAGTGGCGGCTGAGCACACGATCGTCACCAAATGACGCTCGCAAGAGATTTTTCACGTGTCTAGCAATATGGGGTGGAGCGCCATCCTGCATAAACATCGTACGTTCCAGCACGTGTTTATCAGGCAGGCTGGGGATGATGCGATTCTGTAACATAACGGCGTACCTCTCACCTGTCACGGTAGCAGTACTGACGTTTTGCTGTCCAGCGCCATCTGTCCGACATTTTGTGAACTTTTTTATATTATTCTAATAAAACCAAATGTCATTCCAAGCATGTGTGTCAATTTTTACTTCTCTATCTACATTATTCCGTGGTTTATTAACTTTTCAAATTGATACTGGCTTTTTGATCACCGGTATATTTTATGCGAATCATGGGTGTATGTGTACGTGTGGGTGATTCAGTATGTATCGAAGGCAGACTGAGGTGGCACAAAACAAATTAAAAGAAATAAGAAAATAACACCATTATATACTTGCTTAGTTCGAGTTAGAGCACCTCTCTTGTAAAGCTTACTACGAACTGTGATGCACTGTTGACACTTATTAGCGTGATTCTTTGACATGGACTCTTTATGACAGATTTCTTCGCCGTCCCATGCAGAAAGACGTGTCCACATATAGCTTTGACTCAAGGAAAGCAGAAAGCTGAAAACTGAGTCACCTCCTGCGCTGCTGAAAAAAAGTACTCTGTATAAATGAAACAAAGTTGCTGAGGAAGTTTTTTAGAAAACGTTTTATATGTGGCATAAAAAATAAAACAACACATATTTTGGACGTAAGCAGAAATTAGAAAACTGAAATTGATGTCGTATAATGGGCGATCAAAAAGTTTCCGTTTGAGGGCATTGCTGCAGCGTATATGCAACGTAGCGCTATTCCGATGCTCGTATATAAGCACCAACTCATAGGCAAAGGATTTGTGTGTTTCCGGCAGGCGTGCAGTAAGTGCGGAAACGTGAATTATGGAGATGTTACTACCAGATGCGTCCAAACAGGACGTACGTGCTGTTATACTTTTCTGGGCTGTCGCAGGACAAACACCAGTATACATCCATCGCAAAATGAAGAATGTGTATGGGGTGCAGTTAAACTGCAACAGCGAATACTGCTGCTTCATGATAACGCACGTCCCCACATCGCAAATGTCGTAAGGCAAGGCTTTCGCTAACTTAAGTGGGAGAATGTCGAGCACCCGGAGTACCCGACCTATAGACCTGACCTCTACCCATGCACTATCACCCCTTCGGTCCCTTAAAAGGAGCCTTGAATGGTCGACGATTCCTGTCGGACGAGAACGTGCAGCTGGCAGTTACGGACTACTTCGAGCAGCAATTCCCGTTTTACCAAATGGATATCTTCAACTTCTTGCGTCATTGGGATGATTGCCTGAATGCTCACGGCGATTTTGCCTGATTGGCATACCGATTCTGGAGGGTACAGCCTTCAAACGGAAACGTTTTTGGATCCAACCGTGATTTTTTTCTACAACCTTTCATTTTCCAGCCAGACTCTGAAGAGGCTAGAGCGACACAACAAATACAATTTACATAAGACTTGCAGCGTTCTCGAGGCACAGCTGTCCCCTCGAGTCATGGCTGTTGTTCGCTAGCTGTCATCGTTCTTAATTCATCATAATTCAGACAATACGTACGATATATTTATAACTTATATAAAAAATATTCCTCGTCAATCATTATACACTCCTGGAAATTGAAATAACAACACCGTGAATTCATTGTCCCAGGAAGAGGAAACTTTATTGACACATTCCTGGGGTCAGATACATCACATGATCACACTGACAGAACCACAGGCACATAGACACAGGCAACAGAGCATGCACAATGTCGGCACTAGTACAGTGTATATCCACCTTTCGCAGCAATGCAGGCTGCTATTCTCCCATGGAGACGATCGTAGAGATGCTGGATGTAGTCCTGTGGAACGGCTTGCCATGCCATTTCCACCTGGCGCCTCAGTTGGACCAGCGTTCGTGCTGGACGTGCAGACCGCGTGAGACGACGCTTCATCCAGTCCCAAACATGCTCAATGGGGGACAGATCCGGAGATCTTGCTGGCCAGGGTAGTTGACTTACACCTTCTAGAGCACGTTGGGTGGCACGGGATACATGCGGACGTGCATTGTCCTGTTGGAACAGCAAGTTCCCTTGCCGGTCTAGGAATGGTAGAACGATGGGTTCGATGACGGTTTGGATGTACCGTGCACTATTCAGTGTCCCCTCGACGATCACCAGTGGTGTACGGCCAGTGTAGGAGATCGCTCCCCACACCATGATGCCGGGTGTTGGCCCTGTGTGCCTCGGTCGTATGCAGTCCTGATTGTGGCGCTCACCTGCACGGCGCCAAACACGCATACGACCATCATTGGCACCAAGGCAGAAGCGACTCTCATCGCTGAAGACGACATGTCTCCATTCGTCCCTCCATTCACGCCTGTCGCGACACCACTGGAGGCGGGCTGCACGATGTTGGGGCGTGAGCGGAAGACGGCCTAACGGTGTGCGGGACCGTAGCCCAGCTTCATGGAGACGGTTGCGAATGGTCCTCGCCGATACCCCAGGAGCAACAGTGTCCCTAATTTGCTGGGAAGTGGCGGTGCGGTCCCCTACGGCACTGCGTAGGATCCTACGGTCTTGGCGTGCATCCGTGCGTCGCTGCGGTCCGGTCCCAGGTCGACGGGCACGTGCACCTTCCGCCGACCACTGGCGACAACATCGATGTACTGTGGAGACCTCACGCCCCACGTGTTGAGCAATTCGGCGGTACGTCCACCCGGCCTCCCGCATGCCCACTATACGCCCTCGCTCAAAGTCCGTCAACTGCACATACGGTTCACGTCCACGCTGTCGCGGCATGCTACCAGTGTTAAAGACTGCGATGGAGCTCCGTATGCCACGCCAAACTGGCTGACACTGACGGCGGCGGTGCACAAATGCTGCGCAGCTAGCGTCATTCGACGGCCAACACCGCTGTTCCTGGTGTGTCCGCTGTGCCGTGCGTGTGATCCTTGCTTGTACAGCCCTCTCGCAGTGTCCGGAGCAAGTATGGTGGGTCTGACACACCGGTGTCAATGTGCTCTTTTTTCCATTTCCAGGAGTGTATCTACACTACTGGCCATTAAAATTGCTACAACACGAAGATGACGTGCTACAGACGCGAAATTTAAGCAACAGGAAGTAAATGCTGTAATATGCAAATGATTAGCTTCTCAGAGCATTCACAAAAGGTTGGCGCCGGTGGTGACACCTACAACGTGCTGACATGAGGAAAGTTTCCAACAGATTTCTCAAATGGTTCAAATGGCTCTGAGCACTATGGGACTCAACATCTTAGGTCATAAGTCCCCTAGAACTTAGAACTACTTTAACC
Source organism: Schistocerca nitens (assembly GCF_023898315.1). Taxonomy (NCBI): domain Eukaryota; kingdom Metazoa; phylum Arthropoda; class Insecta; order Orthoptera; family Acrididae; genus Schistocerca; species Schistocerca nitens. Next base: position 140,727,442 of record NC_064616.1, on the reverse strand, counting down.
TAACTAACCTAAGGACACCACACACACCCATGCCCGAGGCAGGATTCGAACCTGCGACCGTAGCAGTCCCGCGGTTCCGGACTGCAGCGCCAGAACCGCTAGACCACCGCGGCCGGCCAACAGATTTCTCATACACAAACAACACTTGACCGGCGTTGCCTGGTGAAACGTTGTTGTGATGCCTCGTGTCAGGAGAAGAAATGCGTACCATCACGTTTCCGACTTTGATAAAGGTCGGATTGTAGCCTATCGCGATTGCGGTTTATCGTATCGCGACATTGCTGCTCGCGTTGGTCGAGATCCAATGACTGTTAGCAGAATATGGAATCGGTGGATTCAGGAGGGTAATACGGAACGCCGTGCTGGATCCCAACGACCTCGTATCATTAGCGGTCGAGATGACAGACATCTTATCCGCATGGCTGTAACGGATCGTGCAGCCACGTCTCGATCCCTGAGTCAACAGATGGAGACGTTTGCAAGACAACAACCATCTGCACGAACAGTTAGACGACGTTTGCAGCAGCATGGACTAGCAGCTCGGAAACCATGACTGTGGTTACCCTAGACGCTGCATCACAGACAGGAGCGCCTGCGATGGTGTACTCAACGACGAGCCTGGGTGCACGAATAGCAAAACGTCATTTTTCCGATGAATCCAGGTTCTGTTTACAGCATCATGATGGTCGCATCCTTGCTTGGCGACATCGCGGTGAACGCACATTGGAAGCGTGTATTCGTCATCGCCATACTGGCGTATCACCCGGCGTGATGGCATGGGGGTGCCTTTGGTTACACGTCTCGGTCACCCCTTGTTCGCATTGACGGCACTTTGAACAGTGGACGTTACATTTCAGATGTGTTACGACACGTGGCTTTACCCTTCATTCGATCCCTGTGAAACAGTACATTTCAGCAGGATAATGCACGACCGCATGTTGCAGGTCTTGTACGGGCCTTTCTGGATACAGAAAATGTTCGACTGCTGCACTTGCCAGCACATTCTCCAAATCTCTCACCAATTGAAAACGTGTGGTCAATGGTGGCCGAGCAACTGGCTCGTCACAATACACCAGTCACTACTCTTGATGAACTGTGGTATCGTGTTGAAGCTGCATGGGCCGCTGTACCTGTACACGCCATCCAAGCTCTGTATGACTCAATGCCCAGGCGTATCAAGGCCGTTCTTACGGCCAGAGGTGGTTGTTCTGGGTACTGATTTCTCAGGATCCATGCATCCAAATTGCGTGAAAATGTGATCACATGTCAGTTCTAGTATAATATATTTGTCCAATGAATACCCGTTTATCATCGGCATTTCTTCTTGGTGTAGCAATTTTAATGGTCAGTAGTGTATTAATCAAAACTACATTAAAATGTATGCAGCAGTTCCTGAGATCATCCTGGATATACAAATGGACCGAGGATGTGTAACTTCGATTTGTATACGTAGAGACAAATTATGACGCTCCCAAAATTGTGGAAGTTCGATGCTCCTATAATTCTCAAATCAGCTGCATCCTAATTTTGTGACGAGAACTTTTCAAATCATTTATTCGATGAGTTTTAGTTCCTGTGGACTTATAACGATGTTTTAAGTACTGGCAAGGATAAATTGCTGTATTAAAATATTTTATAAACGTTACTGTTATTGAAAGTTATGTTTCTAGGGAATTGTCGATAGGGAGGGAGCGGGAAAATTGAAACTGTGGACTTGGATAATCTACAATGAAAGTATTCTACTTACTGAGCTACAGAAAAGTACTCTACAGGGCATTTAGATGTCACTCTCGTACCCCTTCTCTTGCCAGGACCCGCGTCTGCACCATCTCTCCAATACTGCATCCGTACTGCAAACAAAACATGTGGAAGCATAATGTCACAATGGTGAATTTACTTTGGACTATCTCCTTTGGAATATTAATAACTCTCGAAAATTTTCTGATTCTCTTTGAAGAAACAAGTTCTCTCAGTTCCTGCTCTCGGCGAAGAACGGGATGTGCAGATATGTAAGGCGTGGGGAGATCCAGATGAGGACATAAATTTTTCGTATCGCGAGTCGCGCAAACTGTTAACGGCGGTGCGCATCCGAGGATGTTTGGCGCACAATAGCACGCTCATGAATACGCAGCTCCTCGGAAGCACATTAGGGGTGGCCCGGGCCGTGATTAGAGCCTGCAGCTGCAGGAGAGCGCCGATCGGGCTGCGCACAGCCTGAGTGATTAAGGAAATCAGCCCGCCGACACACCCACGCATTCCCTCATTGTGCTCATTTCGCCGGCTGCATAAACAGGCAGTATCTTAGCATACGATACTCGCGACCGCCTGCCTAATTTTGCTTCCCGTTCCTGAGTGCTCCTTTTGCAGATTGCTACACGCTCTTTCTCAGTGGTGGTCCCGTGGAATGGTGCCTCTCGAGACTCAGATAACAACAAAAGCTTTCCCTGTGACCATCCTCGATTAATTTTCGGATAAGTCTTATGAAGCAGAAATTTTAAAAATGCGCGATGTGTCGCTTAACTTTTACTTTAGTACATGAGAAGTCTGTTACTGCCGTTGAGGTTAGGTTATAAAGATTGAGATTCACACGAATTCCTTCCAAAACTTCAGGGGTCGTTGAAGGAATGAGATATTCATCGCAAAGAGGAGATCCAAAGTATGAAATTTCGATAAATGGTTTCAGATAGTGCATTACGTTAAGTCCACAGAAATAACAGACTCACATTCCGGAGAACGACTGTTCAAACCTGCGTCCGGCCATCCAGATTTAGGTTTTCCGTGATTTCTCTAAATATTTCCAAGCAAATGCCGTTATAATTTCGTTGAAAGGGGATGACCGATTTCCTTCCCTATCCTTGACACAATCCGAACTTGTGCTCCGTCTCTAATGACCACAATGCCGACGGGACGGGGAACCCAATCTTCCTTCTTTTTCCTTCCAGTCCGCAGAAAGGAAATTAGTATTCCACCTGAGCATTCAAATGGTTCAAATGGATCTGAGCAATATAGGACTTAACATCTGAGGTCATCAGTCCCCTAGAACTTAGAACCACTTAAACCTAATTATTCTAAGGACATCACACACATCCATGCCCGAGGCAGGATTCGAACCTGCGACCGTAGCAGTCGCGTGGTTCCGGACAGAAGCGCCTAGAACCACTCGGCCACCGCGGCGGGCCACACATGACCATTACAAGATTATAATTCCTTAGTCCTGTTAAGCATATCTCAAACACTGCTGAGTGGATCCTGCGTTGCCTCAGACCGATCGTCGTTCTAACGTACTCGGACCTCATTACCACATCGTTTGACGTGAATAAGGCATAGCGGTACTTGTAATGATTCGGTAGCTGTTCACTGACTTAAATGAAATGATACTGGCCTCTCTGCTCACAGAACTACTGATGGGCGTGTGTGGATGCTACATTTCTCGCCATCACATCACTTATGAATTCTACATGAGAGAAACGTATTATTTGGTACACAGTGTTACTCAAAATGATGGACCCGATGCAGTTCATTTTTATTCCACGAAATGTAAATTGGAAATAAATAATCGATGTATAGATGGAAGCAGATACACTGCAAACATTTAAGAGGTAGCTGAACTCGTCCCACACGCGACGATGGATTCAGAAATACCCAGTGTGTTGACATTGCTTAGATCAGCGGCTTATGCTTTTCCTAGTTGGTGATTCAATACTGACTTGCAGACGAAATGCCCTCTGCAGTGAAATTATCCTCTCGTTTCCTCAGAACTGAAGAACGCCGACAACATTATTATTCTCGGCAGCTATATTACAACTGCAGCGGACTGGCTATCTGTTCGGTGTGAGCAGTGTAGTGGCCGTTTACGCAATTATTAGTGCCCTGGAGATGGTAATCGAAACTTTAGATCTTCTTCTTTCCGACGACGTGTGTATGATTCGTACCCAATTTATATTTCACGAAATAGAGATTGATTAAACTGCGTCCTTCGTTTTGAAAAATCCGGTATATCCTTGTAAGTTATACACATCAGATTTCGGTAGGGAGACGTGTGTTCGAGACTAACGAGTTTGAAGCTGCGAAGTAAATTATTCGTAGTCAGGCAGCCAGCAGCCGCAAGAAGGGACAGAGACGTGTTTATGAACAATGGAGGGCGCTGTGGCTCAGCTGCGAGCGGGCGCCGTGCGCCGCATTGGCCATCTGGTTTTACTGCGCCCCCAATTGCGCGGTGCGGCGTCGCCGTGGCCGTATCGTATCGTATCGTATTTTGGCGCTAACCCCCGCCAAGGTTATGCGGGGCCCTAATCCCATTGTTGGCGCACAAGGAGCCCGCCGTAATTGTGCCCGAGGCAGCGCTGCTATTTAGCGCGCGCCATCATCTGCGTCCCGACTCCCGCGCAATTCATAATCCGAGCATTACTCTGTCTCGCCTCGACTATCGGCCGCCACCTTACTATTCGTTGTTCGCATTTACGTCAAGATTTGTGTGCCGTGGCGTTAGGTATGAATAAGGCCACCGCCACCACAGGGTGAAAGGGCCCTCCAAACACTGGATCACTGGGCAATTTTTTGTGAGGAAATGTTTATTCCCGAATCCCTTTACACCGACAACTAACGCGTTCCGGCATGTGGTTTACCGTCTATTACAAATCTGCTTCATAATAGTGATTAATATCCGACGGCTCGGTTAAAGGCGCTGCAGTCTGGAACCGCAAGACCGCTACGGTCGCAGGTTCGAATCCTGCCTCGGGCATGGATGTTTGTGATGTCCTTAGGTTAGTTAGGTTTAACTAGTTCTAAGTTCTAGGGGACTAATGACCTCAGCAGTTGAGTCCCATAGTGCTCAGAGCCATTTTTATCCGACGGCTCTCGCTACGAACAATGAAAAATGTGTTTCAGTAAAATTTCTCTCAACAGCTTCTAAATACCTGCCTTCTAAATACCTGCCTGCCGTCACCAGCCTCCTGAATCTCCACCTCCTCCCCCTTCCCCATCTCTCTATCTCCTCCTTACCCTCCCTCTGTACATCTTCTCCTCTCCCGCTCTCTGTCCCCTCCTCACTCCTCTACCTATGTCCATCTTCTCCTCCTCCATACTCACTCTGTCCATTTCCTCCTCCTCTATCACACTATCCATCACCTCTCCCTCTCTATTCTCAGCCATGACCATCCACACATGTAACCGCTGTAAGGCATGCCGATACTACCTGCACAACTGGTCTATTGTGCTGTGTAACCTATATGTCAGGGGTTGAAGAAACACGTTTTTGCCCTCATCTCCACTCCCATGCAGCTAGGAGGTTCTAAAAACCACAATGCTTATATAGTAACCAGTATGTCTACCAAATGTGGCTGAAATCGATCCAGTGGTGCAGAAGGAGATGCAGGACATACATACATCCTGTTATATATATATATATATATATATATATATATATATATATATATATATATATTTGTTGTGGTCTTCAGTCCTGAGACTGGTTTGATGCAGATCTCCATGCTACTCTATCCTGTGCAATCTTCTTCATCTCCCAGTACCTACTGCAGCCTACATCCTTCTGAATCTGCTTAGTGTATTCATCTCTTGGTCTCCCTCTACGATTTTTACCCTCCACGCTGCCCTCCAATGCTAAATTTGTGATCCCTTGATGCCTCAAAACATGTCCTACCAACCGATCCCTTCTTCTAGTCAAGTTGTGAAACAAACTTCTCTTCTCCCCAATCCTATTCAATATCTCCTCATTAGTTACGTGATCTACCCACCTTATCTTCAGTATTCTTCTGTAGCACCACATTTCGAAAGCTTCTATTCTCTTGTTGTCCAAACTAGTTATCGTCCATGTTTCACTTCCATACATGGCTACACTCCATACAAATACTTTCAGAAACGACTTTATGCCACTTAAATCTATACTCGATGTTAACAAATTTCTCTTCTTCAGAAACGATTTCCTTGCCATTGCCAGTCTACATTTTATATCCTCTCTACTTCGACCATCATCAGTTAGTTTGCTCCCCAAATAGCAAAACTCCTTTACTACTTTAAGTGTCTCATTTCCTAATCTAATTCACTCAGCATCACCCGATTTAATTTGACTACATCCCATTATCCTCGTTTTGCTTTTGTTGATGTTCATCTTATATCCTCCTTTCAAGACACTGTCCATTCCGTTCAACTGCTCTTCCACGTCCTCTGCTGTCTCTGACAGAATTACAATGTCATCGGCAAACCTCAAAGTTTTTACTTCTTCTCCATGAATTTTAATACCTACTCCGAATTTTTCTTTTGTTTCCTTTACTGCTTGCTCAATATACAGATTGAATAACATCGGGGAGAGGCTACAACCCTGTCTCACTCCTTTCCCAACCACTGCTTCCCTTTCATGCCCCTCGACTCTTATAACTGACATCTGGTTTCTGTACAAATTGTAAATAGCCTTTCGCTCCCTGTATTTTACCCCTGCCACCTTCAGAATTTGAAAGAGAGTATTCCAGTTAACATTGTCAAAAGCTTTCTCTAAGTCTACAAATGCTAGAAACGTAGATTTGCCTTTTCTTAATCTTTCTTCTAAGATAAGTCGTAAGGTTAGTATTGCCTCACGTGTTCCAACATTTCTACGGAATCCAAACTGATCTTCCCCGAGGTCCGCTTCTACCAGTTTTTCCATTCGTCTGTAAAGAATTCGCGTTAGTATTTTGCAGCTCTGACTTATTAAACTGATAGTTCGGTAATTTTCACATCTGTCAACACCTGCTTTCTTTGGGATTGGAATTATTATATTCTTCTTGAAGTCTGAGGGTATTTCGCCTGTCTCATACATCTTGGTCACCAGATGGTAGATTTTTGTCATGACTGGCTCTCACAAGGCCATCAGTAGTTCTAATGGAATGTTTTCTACTCCCCGGGCCTTGTCTCGACTCAGGTCTTTCAGTGCTCTGTCAAACTCTTCACGCAGTATCTTATCTCCCATTTCGTCTTCGTCTACATCCTCTTCCATTTCCATAATATTGTCCTCAAGTACATCGCCCTTGTATAAACCCTCTTTATACTCCTTCCACCTTTCTGCTTTCCCTTCTTTGCTTAGAACTGGGTTTCCATCTGAGCTCTTGATATTCATACAAGAGGTTCTCTTCTCTCCAAAGGTCTCTTTAATTTTCCTGTAGGCACTATCTATCTTACCCCTAGTGAGACAAGCCTCTATATCCTTACATTTGTCCTCTAGCCATCCCTGCTTAGCCATTTTGCACTTCCTGTCGATCTCATTTTTGAGACGTTTGTATTCCTTTTTGCCTGCTTCATTCACTGCATTTTTATATTTTCTCCTTTCATCAATTAAATTCAATATTTCTTCTGTTACCCAAGGATTTCTATTAGCCCTCGCCTTTTTACCTACTTGATCGTCTGCTGCCTTCACTACTTCATCCCTCAGAGCTACCCATTCTTCTTCTACTGTATTTCTTTCCCCCATTCCTGTCAATTGTTCCCTTATGCACTCGCTGAAACTCTCTGCAACCTCTGATTCTTTCAGTTTATCCAGGTCCCATCTCCTTAAATTCCCACCTTTTTACAGTTTCTTCAGTTTCAATCTGCGGTTCATAACCAATAGATTGTGGTCAGAATCCACATCTGCCCCTGGAAATGTCTTACAATTTAAAACCTGGTTCCTAAATCTCTGTCTTACCATTATGTAATCTATCTGATACCTTTCAGTATCTCCAGGATTCTTCCAGGTATACAAGCTTCTTTTATGATTCTTGAACCAAGTGTTAGCTATTTTTTATATATATATATATATATATATATATATATATATATATATATATATATATATATATATATATATATATATATATATAGGGTGTTACAAAAAGGTACGGCCATACTTTCAGGAAACATTCCTCACACACAAAGAAAGAAAATATGTTATGTGGACATGTGTCCGGAAACGCTTACTTTCCATGTTAGAGCTCATTTTATTACTTCTCTTCAAATCACATTAATCATGGAATGGAAACACACAGAGACAGAACGTACCAGCGTGACTTCGAACACTTTGTTACAGGAAATGTTCAAAATGTCCTCCGTTAGCGAGGATACAAGCATCCACCCTCTGTCGCATGGAATCCGTGATGCGCTGATGCAGCCCTGGAGAATGACGTATTGTATCACAGCCGTCCACAATACGAGCACGAAGAGTCTCTACATTTGGTACCGGGGTTGCGTAGACAAGAGCTTTCAAACGCCCCCATAAATGAAAGTCAAGACGGTTGAGGTCAGGAGAGCGTGGAGGCCTTGGAATTGGTCCGCCTCTACCAATCCATCGGTCACCGAATCTGTTGTTGCAAAGCGTACAAACACTTCGACTGAAATGTGCAGGATCTCCATCGTGCATGAACCACATGTTGTGTCGTACTTGTAAAGGCACATGTTCTAGCAGCACAGGTAGAGTATCCCGTACGAAATCATAATAACGTGCTCCATTGATCGTAGGTGGAAGAAACTAAAATGAGCTCTAACATGGAAATTAAGCGTTTCCGGACACGTGTCCACATATCATCTTTTCTTTATTTGTGTTTGAGGAATGTTTCCTGTAAGTTTGGCCGTACCTTATGAGTCTATCATCTGGTAAAGTGCCATACTACCGATCTAAAGGTCTCTTGTTTGATCCCTGGACTTCCTTAGGAGTTTTGCCTGCTGCCACTTTCCATTTCATTCACACATGAAAATGTTTCTTAACGTGAAAAATGTTTCTGCGTCCATGTTAAATTGTGGATTCCAATATAAATTGCTGTTTAAGGCAGTTCAAAGGTGAGAGGAAGACAACAGCATAACACCTCTTGCAAGACCATGCCTAGTTAAGCCCTATGCTATTCAAACCGACCATCAGATCAGATTAAGACAACAGCATCCCACCTCTTACAGGACCATGCCTGGCTAAGCACTGTGCTGTTCGAATCAGCCTTCGGACTGATGACAGCTATAAATACTATTTATTGTTGTTATAATGTTATTATTTCATTTCATTATCAATAGTTACTGTAGAAACAGAAGAAAAATTACCATAAATATGACTGCAATTTATCATTTCAGTGAACATTACCATAGTTCTTTGTATTTATTTTTCACTATACTCATTCATGCTATGTATCGTTTGATTACTAATTGATTCTGAATTTTTAACGGGACAAACAGTTTTCTCTGGCGTGGTCATGCAACAGGGTGGCTTTGAAAACTAAATATAACAAACCTTCCTGCACCTTTACAATGAGAACCAAGAAGGCTATTCTGATTCAATGATTGCACGTTCACTTCCAACGATTCACACATTTATACATCATAGAGACATCCATGGTAAGGATTATGGATGGAGGCTAACATGGGATGCTGATATGAAATAATAAAAATCCAAACCTAGAAGAATTTCAACTGTATCACATAGCCATATCAAGAAGGAAGATCATCGAAATTGTGAGTGTTTAAGTAATCAGAAATGGAGGATTTGATTTAGATCATTATCTCTGTAATCTTGAAATACGATTTCTCCCATCTAAAACAAAAATACAGCCAAGAAAGTAATCAGATACAATCCAATACAGCTAATGTTGCAATGGAAAATATACACAAATTTTGAGAAGAAATTGGAACAACTGAAAGAGTTGATTGACATGAACTCCAGGCACAAAATATTAAAACAGCAGAGAAAAATATTAGTACTGTCCAAGAACATGGTGGAACTAAGAGTGAGGAGAAGCACTAGAATAAAAAGTTCAAAAATGGAGATGTTCAAGAAATGAACAACATTTAGAAGAATTTAGACAACAAAGAAAAGAAACACAAAAATAGTCCGAAAAATTAAAAGAATCTTTAAAAAAACTCGTTTTATGGAAATACAAAAAGATTTCACCAAAATTAATACCAGAAATTTTTACCAAACTTTTAAACATGTACTTAAAGAGTATCATGCACTAAGTGTTTGTTGCAAAGATGAAAATCGCAAAATAGGTTTAAATAAGACAAAAGAACATTGGGTAGTATTAGCAACACTTTTCGCAGACAGTTAAACTGTCCAGCTTCAACAGTTAAATTGGAATTTCCAGCAATACCACAAAATTTGGAGGAACACCTCCCACCAACACAGCAATAAATTCATGAGGCCATCAAATCACTCAATCACTCAGAAACAACAAAGCAAGTGGTGAAGACTCCATTACAGCAGAATTACTGAAATGGCCGGAATCAAAGATTATAAATGATCTACAAGTGCTTTTTGAGAGAATTTCAAAAAGTGAAAAGATTCCAGAAGAGTGGAAAACAGCGTTAATCCACCAGCTACATAAAATGGGAGACAAACAAAATGTCAACAAGTACAGAGAAGTGACACTTCTGTCAGTGGCATACAAAATATTGAACGATTACCATTGGTCCTGCGTGTCTTTCTTGCTTGTGGACAAGTCTAGTGACGAAATTTTGCTCTGTCTGGAATCTGCCAAGGCGTCGTTTCCTGGCTCTGGCGATTTAAGCTTGAATTGATACTCATACACTCGCTACACTCCTTGATTCAGTGCTTTGCAAGTAATCACTAAAGGGGCAGCCCAGATTATTTAATTGGTTATTTCATTTAAGGATGATTCAATGAATCTATTTCGCAACTATGACGCAAAAGGGGGGGGGGGCACAAGCAACGAAAGAACTCAGCTAACCGAGAGCATCTACACCATCATCAGATACGATATACTCCCACATGGGATCTCCCCTACTTTCATTAATTTCTGATTTCACATTACTATATTATGTGGGCACATTTCAGGATTACATTTACTGGGTACACGACAAGGGGTGGAATTAGTGTTCTGTGTACTTAAGATTGTAATTTAAATATCACTTTTATTGGGCCACACGCACCTACTTTTATTCCTTCAGTTACAAGGACATGATGCTCACTCCTTCTAGTCTAAATGGTCTCTTAATTCAGTGAAATGCACCGGATGGGGAGGAATGTTACGTTGCTGTTGTTACCGTCTTCATATGGCACTCTCATACTCATGCCACACATACACTGGGTAAGAACTACTATTTTAAGGTAATATATTCAAAGCGAATTTCAGGTGCTGATTTTGGAGGGAGCAAACTAAAATCAACAATTTAAAACTCATTTACAAAATCTCCATACTCACGTCAGAATCGTAAACTGTAATTATCCAGTATAGTTGGAAAACAATTTAAAAAGGTGGTCGTAACATAAGCCTAACTGTGACGATGCTGGAACCGATTAGTGACCTAATCTATGATATACCTCATCCTTTTGTTAAATTAGCAAACTGCTTGACGGTGACTAGCACAGGATCCGTCCATACTCTCAGCCGTCCTGAACCGGAGTGACGAAAAATGGCGCAACGCCCATAATAGTCACTCTGCTCATCCCTGAGGGGCATATACTTTTCCACTACTTGTACATCTTTGCCAGTCTATCTACGAGAGTTAAGTTGGCACCAAATCAAACACAATGTGCATCTTTGCGTTACAGCTGTCCTATTCACAGAATCATACACAAATCAAACATTCATTCTGACACTTAAGAGAAAAATAACAGGGAAAGGAAGAGGAGGATGTGCATTAATACATAATCAGATAAACACAGTGGCAAGTAAGCTCTTTACCAGAGCTTCTCGGTACCAGAGTAAAATGGTTCAAATGGCTCTGAGCACTATGGAATCAACTGCTGAGGTCATAAGTCCCCTAGAACTTAGAACTTCTTAAACCTAACTAACCTAAGGACAACACACACATCCATGCCCGAGGCAGGATTCGAACCTGCAACCGTAGCGGCCGCGCGGTTCCAGACTGTAGCGCCAGAACCGCTCGGCCACCAAGGCCGGCCCCAGAGTAAAGACCAGTATGTCATTACTATTGGGAGAATATAAGGGACACTTTCGAAAGGGAAATTCCTACAAAGAACAGATTTCTAACTTAAAATCAATAATTCGCCACAGAATATTAATTAGCAAACGTATAATAGCACCATTTATTGATCGAACAAAAGCCCGAAAATACAGGAGCTGACGCGCCTTGTCCGCTCCCCAATATTTGTGGGTAAGACACTTACAAATATTCAGTGGCTTCTGGGCCCTTGCCTTCAGGTCCTACAGGTCAAATACTAGGCCCAAACGCCGCACAGAGTCTTCAAAAGGGAAAATGCTGTTCCACATAATTACGCAGTTCAAGTAAACTGAAAATACGACGAGAACGGTTAAAATGAAAACACACAGACTTCTCTGTAGGAAACGTAAAGCCAGTCTTTCCATTTCACTTCTGCAGCTTCTTTAGTGTAAGTTGCAATTGACGAGTTACTGTTACAATACTAGAGTAGGAACAGATAATAGCAAAATTGTCCACGCCCACCAGTGTGGCCGAGCGGTTCCAGGCGCTACAGTCTGGAACCGCGCGACCGCTATGGTCGCAGGTTCGAATCCTGCCTCGGGCATGGATGTGTGTGATGTCCTTAGGTTAGTTAGGTTTAATTAGTTCTAAGTTCTAGGGGACTGATGACCTCAGCAGTTAAGTCCCATAGTACTCAGAGCCATTTTGAACCCACCACGACCTTGCACAGTGCCCTGTTGACAATTTGGGTCCATGGTTTCATGGGGTATGCACAACACTCGAATCCTACCATCAGCTCTTACCAACTGAAATCAGGACTCAACTGACCATACCATAGACGTGATACCTTTTATGGCTATGGCAAAGAGGGTAACACCTATAACACTACCGTGAGGAATACCATCCACCTGCTCGAAATTATTCGACAACACGTCACCAACACGGTATCGAGAAAATCGCTTTGATAAGAAGGACCGAATACAGATGGGGAGAGAGCCACGCATTGGTGAAACTCCTCTGGAATAATGTATCTCCAAGTAGTGTCGTTTGCCTTGCTGATATCAAAAAACATACCTATTAATGCTGTTTAAGCAGGAAAGTCCGCTGGATAGCCATCTCTAGATGAATCAGGTTGTCGACAGTGGATGACATTTCCTGAATCTACAGTGAGTGCGACTTAGGAACTGCCTGGTCTCTGACATTCAGACCAGGCGACGGTTAATCATTCGCTCCGAGATATTCCCTACAACGCTCGTTAAGGCGACACCACCGTAATTACTGAAACTGCTTCGGTGCTTCCCTGGTTTGAGAATATAACGCTACGCGTATCTAGGCGCTCTAATCGGCCGCCTAGAATTGCTACGAGGTAAGGTGAATTTGATGCATGTCCAAACGCTAGCGGGCCCAGGGCTCAGTGAGCTTCGCGGCTAGCCCCAGTTGTTGAACGTTCCTGCCAGTCGGGTGCAGAGACAAAGAGCGCGCAGTCCGATACGGGTAAATACCAGACCTCAGAATTTGGACGACTGATGGTCGCACTGCTTATGTACAGAATATGCTCCAGGCAGTGGCGGAATGTCAGACGCTTTTAAAGATGGCCAAGTTACTGCTCTTTGAGATTCGACAATAGCTCATATCAAGTATTAATGCAAATACGAATGCACTTACGATTTCAGAAAAATGAGGTGCATCCAGTCACACAATAATATCTCAACATCTTTAAAACTGCAGAAGTTAATATCTCACAGCGGGTAAACATTTTCGCAATGACATTCTAAATTAACAACTTTAAATCGCTTCATGCGATTGCAACAAACGTTACCTCAGATGATAGCATTGCGCTACTGCTGTCATCAGTGACAGCTGCGCGTCTGTATCTTTTTCATTTATTGATTTCCGACGTATTTTACATCTTTTTCATTATGCAGATGTTTGTGAGAACATCGTATTCTCCACATTTACACAGCAAATGAATGCTGTCGCAGTATCTCATATTTTGTCATACTTTGGTATTTATTTAATGAACCGGTTTACGACGTCTTTTACGTCTTTTTCAATATGCAAATGTTTGTTCAAAAAATCGTATTCTCCACATTAACACAGCAAATGAATGCAGCATCAGTTCAAATGGCTCTGAGCACTATGGGACTCAACTGCTGAGGTCATTAGTCCCCTAGAACTTAGAACTAGTTAAACCTAACTAACCTAAGGACATCACAAACATCCATGCCCGAGGCAGGATTCAAACCTGCGACCGTAGCGGTCTCGCGGTTCCAGACTGCAGCGCCTTTAACCGCACGGCCACTTCGGCCGGCTGCAGCATTAGTATTTCATATTTTATTACAGTTGTGTTCCTACTTAATGAACAGTAACTTTATTTATATTTTGACTGCAAGTGCTATTAGAAAACTGTGCTAATTTAAAACTGGTCAATCGCATGTGTTAGCGGACACCTAAACTGAAAAAAAGGAACCAAAAAGACGCCTCTCTCAAGCAGACCTAAATAATTGTTTAAACAATATATAAGGATAATCTGTTGTCATCTATCGTGGGTGCACTTGCGTAAAAATACTGGCTTGTTTATTAATGCCGGCCGGAGTGGTGGAGCGGTTCTAGGCGCTACAGTCGGGAACCGCGCGACCGCTACGGTGGCAGGTTCGAATCCTGCCTCGGGCATGGATGTGTGTGATGTCATTAGGTTAGTTAGGTTTAAGTAGTTCTAAGTTCTAGGGGACTGATGACCTCAAAATTAAGTGCTATAGTGCTCAGAGCCATTTTCTTTCTTTATTAATGTACAAGCCTTTATTTACAATCATTATAAATTACCTGAGTATTAGCGAATATTCATAACATTTCTTTATTTAAATATTGTTGCTATACATTAGTTTAGTACGGGGAGTGGTCAAGATGAGTCAAATCATCTATGTAGAACCTGAAGACGGTTGAGTTGAACAATGGCGGAACACTGCTGGTCGCGCTGGATTAGCAGAGTGGTCTGAGGCGCTGCAGTCATGGACTGTGCGGCTGGTCCCGGCGCAGGTTCGAGTTCTGCCTCGGGCATGGGTATATGTGTTTGTCCTTAGGATAATTTAGTTTAAGTAGTGTGTAAGCTTAGGGACTGATGACCTTAGCAATTAAGTCCCATAAGATTTCACACGCATTTGAACATTTGAACACTCCTGCAGTCAAGTGAAAACCGAAACTTTTCAAGTGAAGAGCTCAAGGGAAAGATTCTCCACACTTTTACTTTTGTGCTGGAAGAAGACAGACCTACCTGTGCTAATGTGCATGATTCGGACGTGTAGGGGATGGATTCTGGGCGGTGAACAAGCGCTATGAATCTTTAACTTCTGAGGACACTTCTCGGTTAGATCTTGAAAGTGACACTTCTACGTGAGTTCTGGAAGGAGGCAGATCTGCCTGTGGTAAGGAGTGGTATTCGATTGTGGAGGTGAACGGCCGCTGCCAAACTTTACCTTCTGAATGGACTTATAATTCGAGAGATTGAATGTGCTCTAGAGTAGGACTCTGTAACTTTTACTGCCTGATTTACGGAAATGAGATTAGGCAGAGAATGAGCAACTATTCTCCGTAACGCGTGTGTTAATTTGTGAATCATCATGTTGAACATTTAGCTGTTTTGAGCTGGTGAATATTTCGTGAGTTGTGATTATGAAATTGAATTTGTTTTCGCATATTTTCGATGACTACTTAGTTTGGGGATTTTGCTACCGTTCTCGTAACGCCCTTAACGTAACATTACTGCATTTGATAAGGATATTTTCTGTCTGTATTTTAATTATTCAACGCAATTATCTGTCGTCTTCATCAATTACAGACTATAGAATAGAACCCTTATTATTAAATTATTCATTTAATTTTTATTTTGTATTTCAGTGCATTTCATTTAGTCACAATTGTAGCCAACGCACAGGCTATTTGATTGAAGGAGTACAGCTAAAAGTTCTTATTTGCAGCGAATTAGCTGCGGGATATGAAAGCAGACGTGTGCGGCTCTACCTTATGACTACATCGAGCCCCAGCACCTACAGTGCGAGTAACCGCAGGTAAAGGCGCAACTGGCTTTCTCGCATTGGATGCTGTTTGGAAGAGCAAGTACACTTAGCAGCAACCATCAGGTACAGTCGCAAGGAGGGGTATCAAAATTGCCTCACCCCACGTGTGGAGAAAGTGGCCCGTCTGCTATATCGAATTAAAACATTCCTTTGACGCATGTTTTACGTTCCACAGCATGCTCTATCGGGTTGAGTCTTAAGTGGGTGCAGTACCACGAGCGACAGGCTGCTGAATACAGCTCCCACGTGGACGATGGGCAGTTGTATGACTCCAAGTGGTAAACCTGAAGTCCAACTTACCTCTTTAAATGGTGGCAAGGTATTGACGGAACACTTGATCCTGGATGGCAGTGGCAGCAGACGTTGCAAAATGCTCTGCCATTGTCTGCGCGATGTCTGTACGTACTGTTTGGAGACACACCTGATTCAAAACGCTGAAATATGTAATCCATTGCCATCACCGGAAATCCACTTGATATCTTCCCATCCCATACTGAAGTGGAACAAGTGGAGCGGCTGACCGAGTGCAGGAACGCTTGCCATGACCTTTTCTTGCTTTCTTGATGATGCGTCGAAACTTTGCACTTGCTAAGCGAAAGGCTGCGACGTTTGCCACCGTTGGGCGCCACTTAAACTGTTGCAGAGCTGCACACCTGACACCGGTTATTGAAAGGCACTCATCTGTCCACCAAGGGATAAGTGATGAAGGGTGATCAAGGGACTTCGTATGGAAAAATCAGCGGCATGCTGAATCACAGGCGTGATATGGTTCAGCCACTCCTGGACGCTGTCGTGGAGTTCAAAGACAGTAAGCTGTCTAAACTGCGACCAGTTGGCTCTGCTGATCATCCAACGTTGCTGCGTCTTTTCACGGAGAGCACCACCATCCAGGAGGCAAACGCGGAGTGAGAAGTGGTCACTGGAATGAAGGTCGTCGAAGTTTTCCCATTGAACATAGTCTGCAAGGGCTGGAGAACAGAAAGAGATCGATGTCCGAGAATGACCCAGTAGCAGCATAGAAATGAGTTTGAGTGCCTATGTTCAAGATGCACAGCTCATGAGACGTCTTAAGGTTCTCTAAACCCCGACCCTGAGGGCAAGGAGAAGTCGAATCCCACAAGAAATGATGAGCATTGAAGTCTCCCAGTATGAGAAATGGTTGGGTGAGTTGTTCTATGAGATCTGTTAGATCCTCAGTGTCAGTCGCATTTTGAGGAGGTAAATATATCAAGCAAACGGTGATCCTGCGACACACATGTACTACATCTGCAATCGCTTGCAGGTCACTAGCTAGGGGGTACGGGGAGCAAAGAGGAGTGATGATCGTTACTGAAAAACACAGTGGCCCCTCCATTGGCCTTTCCCCTAGTGAGGTCATCCTTGTTTAGAGTGTATAGCCCTGTAGCACAGGGGCATCAGATGCTTTAAAGTGCGTATCTTACAGACCCAAGCGGAGGGGGCATTCCTGTCCTAGGAGTTTCAGTTCCTCCACATGTGTCCTGAACTCGTTAATGTTCCACTGTAGGATGAGATCCACCTAGCATTGGGGTAACACTTTCATCCTGACTTTCTCCTGGGAAGGTAGCCCGCACCAGGCGGAGTCTCAGCCTTGCTGCAAGATCATTGCCCCCATTCCGACGTCAGAGTTCATCGCACCTGAGGAAAATTCGAGAGACACGTCAGAGAGGACGCCGTCAGCATCATCGGATTGTTTAGTTCCTGTCTCTTTCAATGGGCGAGTCTTCGCCTTCGACTTTGATTTTTTTGCAACCACGGCCTTTTCTGAAGTTCTGGGGACGGACAGGCTTGGAAATAGCTACAGCAGCACAAGTGTATTGACATATGCATCTACTAGTGCAGCCACTCGCAAGCTCCGTTTGTGTAACAGCTTCCGTTTCCTGGATTGGCTGTTTGAGAACGGAAGCAAATCAGGCAGCGAACGTGGGTGGCTGCACGGACTTGTATAGCTTTCTGGTTTCGTCATCAGGATGCGCTTTGTCGTTTTTATCTCCTGCGTCTTCCGTTGTTCAAGGAGGTCATTGCAGTCCCCACTCCAGAAATGCTGATTCCCACACAGTTCACGTAATTCGGAGGAGATGAACAACCAATTCTATCATGGGCAGCTTCACCGCAATTACCAAAATGGCTTCTCCCTTACAACCAAGAGTAACGTGCCTAAAGTGGTGACATTAAAACACAGCATTGGGTTGGGGAAATAAGGCTGTACACTTAGGCAAAGGCCTTCTCTGGAAGTTTGATTCTGTTAAATGTAAGTACCAAAGAACCTGATTTGATAAGATCGCCATCCACCCTTTTCATGATGTTTTGCACATCAACAATGCCTTCTTTGGCCCACTTAGCTTCCAGTTCTTCCTCTTTGGTAATATCACACAAGACCTTTGCTGTAGTCCAAGGTGTCATGCAGTTCATTGTCGATTGCATACTCCCTGAGGCACTGAGCTATCTGGAGGTTCTTCACTTTTTGGGAACAAGACGTTTCTACCAACGGAGTCCCATTTTGTAAGCGCTTGAAGGATTTTAAGGTTCCAACAATGTTCTCTAAATATTTCTGAATGTAGAATGGTGAAACTTTACCGAAGCTGCCCCCTTTTCGTTTAACTGTTAGAAACACATTCTGACAACCAGCATGCGTTCTGTTACTGTTAACTGAGGCTTGAGGACTGGCTACCCGAGACCTCTGATTAGTCTGGGTGTTGGTAGCTACCAGCGGCCCACTCATTCTTCTGGGGTAACGAAGAGAAAATTTCGATGGTTGCATCTCGGCCCCACGAGCAGCTAGTGAAGTAAAAGTCCACCTAGACAAAGTCAAGCTTGCCTAGGTAAGCCTCATACAACTGAGGTGCGGCAGGTTCCCCAAAGGTTGCCCGCTAACGACTGTTCCACCTCAACAGCTATGCATCTCATCAGTGCGCAGAACACCTTGAGATTGAGGGCTTTTTTTGTAGAGGTTGTAACCATCGCCAAGATCTGGGCGGTCAAGCCAAAATCCCCATTCTCCGCGACACACAACTTTCCACCGCCACGCCGCATGGTAGACGCTGAAGCGTGCCTACAGCTTACGGTGACAAAGGACTGGCGGCGCTTACCAGTCCCCAGCTCGGGAACCCCGGTGTCGCCAAGCCCGTACCCAGCAAACGAATGCTGAGCCTCTGAGGGCAGAAGGAGATGAAGAACGTACATGCCCACATACATATGAGCTCTTACATGGGTGGCTTATAAGTTCTTAGCGTTATTCGATAAGTTTAATAAACACAACAGATATACGTAACAGCCAGCCGGTGTGGCCGAGCGGTTCCAGGCGCTACAGTCTGGAACCGCGCGACCGCTGCGGTCGCAGGTTCGAATCCTGCCTCGGGAATGGATGTGTGTGATGTCCTTAGGTTAGTTAGGTGTAAGTATTTCTAGCAAGGGAACCTCCCCATCACACCCCCCTCAGGTTTAGTTATAAATTGACACAGTGGATAGGCCTTGAAAAACTGAACACAGATCAATAGAGAAACCAGGAAGAAGTTGTGTGGAACTATGAAAAAATAAGCAAAATATACAAACTGAGTAGTCCATGTGCAAGATATGCAACATTAAGAAGAATGTAAGCTGAGGAGCGCCGTGGTCCCGTGGTTAGAGTGAGCAACTGCGGAATGAGAGGTCTTGGGTTCGAGTCCTCCCTCAAGTGAAAATTTTACTTTCTGTATTTTCGCAAAGTTACGATCTGACCGTTCGTTCATTGACGTCTCTGTTCACTGTAATAAGTTTAGTGTCTGTGTTTTGCGACCGCAACGCAAAACCGTGCGATTAGTAGACGAAAGGACGTGCCTCTTCAATGGGAACCGAAAACATTTGATCGCAAGTTCATAGGTCAACCGATTCCTCCACAGGAAAACACGTCTGATATATTCTATACGACACTGGTGACGGCATGTGCGTCACATGACAGGAATATGTTGTCGACCCACCTAACTTGTACACTAGGCGAATGGGTAAAAAGATTCTTCTACCTTGCCCGATTTAGGTTTTCTTGTGGACGTGATAATCACTCCCAAAAAAGTGATGAAAACACAAGAGTTTGTCACATAAACTGCAACAAATGAATGCAACAGTTTCACAGTCGCACAGTTTTCCCTGTGCTCTGTCAAAACATATGTTTTTTACGTTTTCAAATGTTTCCGTGTGTAGACCGTAAAATTGTGCATATGTCCAAGCAAATCTGAACATGCCCCGGAATTTTGGAGAGCGAAGTTGATTATGTGTGAGAGCCTGAACTTTGATAATTGTCTGAAAATAAAAAATTAAACTTTTTCCTCGAAGAAGATTCGAACCGAGGACCTCGCATTCCGCAGCTGCTCACGCTAACCACGGGACCACGGCGCTCGTAAGCTGCCACTTTCCTAAATATTGTATACATTGCGCATGGACTACTCAGTTTGTATATTTTGCTTATTTTTTCATAGTTCCACACAACTTCTTCCTGTTTTCTCGATTGATCTGTGTTCAGTTTTTCATGGCCTATCCCTGTGCCAATTTATAACTAAATCTGAGGGGGGTGCGATGGGGAGGTTCCTTTGTGGGTTCTAGGAGACTGATGACCTTAGACGTTAAGTCCCATAGTGCTCAGAGCCATTTGAACCATTATCCGTAACAGAGACTTTAGTCATCAATAATATATCCTCCTTCACCATTCACGTTAGTCTAGTAACGCTGGGGTAACTTTTCGATTCCGCGGCTGTAGAAAGCACGTGGTTTTGAAGCGAAGAATTCTTTGATCCGTGTTCGGACCACGTTTTCATCCGGAAAGAAAGTTCCCTGAAGGCTGTTCGATAGAGCGCGGAAAACGTGAAAATCTGAGGGCGAGAGATCAGGTGATTATGGTGGGTGCGGTATGATTTCCCAACCTAACTCCTGTCTGTGTTAGATGTTTTTTAGCGGGCGGGCGGGATGGATTCGCATTGCATCACACAGTATTCCTGGTCGTTGTTCTTGGACTATGTCTGCATGATGCCTCAATTGTTGACAAAAAATGTCAGCGATCATGGTTAAACTTCTAGGAAGCAATTCGTAGTACCCCACACCGTCGCTGTTTCACCAGATGTATAAAATCGTTTGTGGATGCGCGCAGGTATTTATGCGGGGGATTATTGCTTTGTTTGGGCTCAGTCATTCCTTTATTTTCCCTGTGTTAGCATAAAGACACCATTTCTCGTCACCAGTACCGACACAGGACAGGATTGGTCGGTGTTGCTCACCAGCCAATTGATGATGACAAGCAGAGATGCACATTACGCCACGCACTGATATTTATGATTTTTGTTTAGAGCATGCAGTACCCATACACCAGATTTCTGAAGCTCGCCCATTGCATATAAATGTCGCACGATGGTGGAATAATCACAGTTCATTACATTTGCCAGTTCTCGAATATACTGACGTGAATCATTGTGGGGTAATGCGTTTAAACGATCTTTATCAAACCTCGAAGGTCTTTCTGAACGTGGAGATTCACTAATGTAAAAACGATCCTCCTCAAAACGAGAAAACCATTTACTCCGCAACTGTCACCATTCTTTTGAACTCAAACAGAAGAATATATCCGAAATGTTCCGTTTTCTCAACTTTGTACTCTCTTTTCTAGCGTCCACAGCTCCACTCACTATCTCCAAGCGACAAAATGACAACATGTAAGCTCAACAAGCAACAGTGAACGACAAATAAAAAATGACACTTGATAAATAAAACCATAGAAACCGGAATATCAACATGCAAAACAAAAACGCTTCGAACTTATGCACCAACCTAATACTTATTGGTGCAGAGTAATCGCAAGTTATTAACTCACGCTGTGAACGGTAAGACCGCCATTTACAGTAGGTTAATCAGACATCGACATTTCTGGTGAAGGGCCATCGCCTTCCATCCATCCACGTTTCATTTCTGAGCTGAAGGTGACGACACAATTGCAAATTAGGATATAAAATTTCTTTCTTGCCTCTTAAAAGAGTTCATACATTCGCTTTCACATATGCTGCTGTTCAGCATTCAACAAATTAGGCACTCGTTTTGCAAATAGAAAAAAAAAATAATCGTAACACCTTCACATAAATTTTAATGCATTCCTTCTTTTGATAAGGTCCTAAAAGCAATTGTTTCATACACATTCAGTTGCAACCGTCCAGTACTATTTGAGCACTTCCTAGAAACTTTCATCTGTGTTTGTAGTTTCCGACCTTCTTCACCTCGATCAGTTTCAAGAGAAGTATGAACAGTTTGCATTCAGTTGCACATTTACCAACTGTCAAAAATGAAGTAGTAAGCTCCGTATAAATTCTCAGCTGACGATAAACCGTCAAAACAGATTTTCACGGTTGCATTGTATTCTAGTTTCTGCATTTAATAGAAACATCATGACACGACTACCTTAGCTAGATCTATAAAAATCATTTCGCAGAACAAATTAACATTTTACATACATTATTATGCAGTATGTTCCTATATATTAGATACAAATATTATTGATATCAATGCTGTATATGCGACAAGTTGACAAATTCGCTTGTTCACCTAATTCAACCTGCTTTACTTGGGTCTATGTTCAGAAATTGCACCCACTTAGTCTGCTGGTTTTTTTTTTCGGGCAATTACTAGAGATAAAATGTTTTCCTGTCCAAGATTCTGAATCGGTTATCTAATTATCGAGTTTTATTGTAGTTCCGTGCGTTGGCAACATCGTCTACAAGCGGATAATGTGCCACATGTTACCGGAATAGCCTTCCGATATCGTTAGGCGCTTCGATTGGAGTGTTACAAACTTAAACCGGTAAAACGTCTGGTTAAACGAATAGTATTTTATTCATGGAGTTCCCCTCTTGTAGAGGAATATGTGGTCTCCAGTGGCTCGTTACTGTGTAACTACGTTTCGTTGGGTTTGTTTCTCTTACTAAGTATTTTGCGGTTCAGCCAAGCAAAATGTGACAACTCTTCGTCATGTCGTACTTCTGAAGGAAACATTGAAGTATTGGTGTACTCAAAGTAAGTTAAAATAAGAGCACTTTGTGTAAAATTTCGTTCTATTTGGGTAACAAATCAGAAAAGAGACTGTTATAGCCACAGTAGATCTAAACTTCACCCTTTTCGTTTCAGGGACACACTCAGCTTGGCCAAGCTGTGAAGGAAATGTTTCTTGTGTTTGTGAATGGAATGTATACATTAGCCAAGATTAATGTAGATCCAGTATGACAGGGTGCTAAAATATCATGCACCCGCCGTTGTACATGAAGTTGAGAGATACTTTCACCCGAACTTAGAGTCTTCCGCCGGCCGAAGTGGCCGTGCGGTTAAAGGCGCTGCAGTCTGGAGCCGCAAGACCGCTACGGTCGCAGGTTCGAATCCTGCCTCGGGCATGGATGTTTGTGATGTCCTTAGGTTAGTTAGGTTTAACTAGTTCTAAGTTCTAGGGGACTAATGACCTCAGCAGTTGAGTCCCATAGTGCTCAGAGCCATTTGAACCATCTTAGAGTCTTCCAACCAAATACCATGTACACCAGCCTGCTCGAAGGCACATGCTTACACCATCAAAATTTTCTGTCGTAGGATATAACTTTCAAGTGATGGACGACTGAAAGAAGTGGAGCAGTATTTAATAAACTATACACAGCGTTTTGGCGATGTACGTAAAAGCTTTCAGGAATAAAGGACAAAACAAAACGCTTCACTTGGAGATAATAAGCTCTGGTCCGCAAGTGATTGAGTAGAACGTTACGAAGCTGAACCGTGCGATGTGGTGCAGTTATGAAGACCCTGGAGTCGTACTTGGATGATGGCAGTTCTAATGCTCGTCCGAGTATCAAAGTTTAAGTTTTTTCCCTAAATCGCTCGAGGCAAACGCTGAGATGATTCCTTTGAAAGGACACGATAGAATTCCTGTGCTATACTTCACCTGTTCGATGTTGACCTCGTCGTCGATGGTAAGTTAAACGCCAATTTTTCTTCCTTTCAAACGCGATGCGAGAAAACGTACCAGGTGTAAAGATGTTGCTCATACAGAAACATGTAGCTTATGGTCAAATTGTCCTGCTACGTCTAAGTTCTTTGCCCATAGGCCACATGTTTCCATGTAAACACAGTGTATTTCACGAGTGCACATCGTAATAGTGAAATACGCAGCTAAACTTTATAAAACTGAAATATGGACGTGAAAATGATAATAAATGTGCAACTAAGTGGAAAAACTGTCACCACAGCGTGACTATAATAATGATGCTTCGTCTTTATGTAAGTAAAGATATGTTTTCGACAAATGCTGCCTTGCCACTTACAATTGTCCCACTTGTATTTATACAGTGATCTCCAGCAATAAAAACATGTACATGAATGTATAAACACCTGAGGATGAGCGCATGCCAGAAACCGGTCGTGTGACGGATAAATAACTTTTTATTGTGACTCGTATCGGAAATTTTTCTACACCCTGTAAAGGAACAGTCACGGAGTTCAACATCATCCACTATGGATAAAATTCATTTAATGATTACTTGCATGCTTCCCAGGGAGCTGTTATTACCCTGAAGTAGATTAACGGTATGTACGGGACGTTTTGTACGACCTGGAACATGGCCAAGAATTAACAACAACATTACTTTTTCGTTTCAGCACTGACGCTAGGGGCGATCGCCATTCGTTCATTTGGTCAGTCAAACTTCACTTGTACAAACAGAACAACAGCCTTGATCTTTACAAATGCTCTCATACTGTTATTTTCCAACAAACCCACCAAGCAAGCACCTTACATTTTTTTATTACTTGGTAACACTACCATTTTTTACAGTTGCTAAAAATTTCATGAAGCATAATCGTAGCTTTTCGCACACTCAGGATACAGGTTATCCGAACTTCAAATTAAATGTTCTCATCAGTGTTACACTTTCGTAAGAACTATATCGCCCTGTTAGTATACTGTCAGTGAATCGCTGTTAACTTCGGCGTCAGCCATCAAACTGAGTTGGTAAGTTTCTCAAACACTGGACCGCTATTCCAGAATAATTCGGACTAGAAACTTGTATGCCTGTTGCTTAACTGATGAAATACAAATTCCCAAAATTTTCCTAAGAAATCTAAGTAAAGATTCGATTTGTCTTCCTTATTTGTAATTTATTGTACTCTAATTAGTATCATCTAATATTATTACCCCTAGTTATTTCGATGTGTGAAATACTCGAAACCTAATGCTGTATTCATATTTTATAGTGTTCTTTCTGTTGATGGTGAACATCCTCTTGTATTGGCAACGTATAAAGAAAGATACTACTGAGTACAACAGGTGTGAGTACTGCCGATATACTGCATTTCCATCACCTAGCATCGATAACTTCCAGTAGGCATCAGCATCGTGTGCAATAAATCTGTGTTTCTAATTATAGAGACAAATCATTTATATGCACCGAGAACACCAGAAGTTCTTTTACGTTCCTTTGTGTGACAGTAGATTTTGTCTCCGATCTTATTGAATACTCACTGCCCAGTATTATGTACGGGCATCTATCAATCAAAACAAAAATTGTGAGACGTTCACACATCTAAGAAGATAATACAGTTGATTATGGCCTCATTATTAATGGGTAGTGTGGTACAGCGTTTAGCTCTGTTCAGAAATCTAGTAAGACAAAATCTTTCTTCCCGCCCATAAAAAATGTTTGCAAGATATCGAGTGTGAAGAAACTCAGCTGTGTTTCACACGTGTATGATCCTGCAACAAACAGTTGTTATAGGTGGTTCTTCATTATGTGGAGCCATTCCGTTTCCCTCACTGTAAACGGCAGAGGCCTGAGACAGTACATATACTTACGTCGCAGCATATTCAGTGTAGTAGAATGTAATAAAATTGAGTTGGGGCTTTGTTTTCTGGGGCAGATTCAAAAATTTTTCAACGCCTAGAGCTTTTACTTCCTTTCTACTTATTTACGAATTTTTGTCGCTTTCAGATACAGAATATAATTTTTGCATATTCTGTCTTCCGTTTATGTTTCGATACCAGATTAAATCCGAGAGGCTGGATGGAACATTTCGATCCCTTTTACATCTGACCAAAGCTTAGAAGGATTTTCCAAACGCTATTCCGTGGAATCTGATCGGGTAATTGTACTAGAATTCACACAAAGCCATTCTTACATATGAGTGAGTTGATTATCAGTTTTTTCACTGAGTTCTCAACTTACCCTCTCTGGATCGAGTGTATAAGTATCTGCATTCAACATGGATTTCTGTTGAAGAACCTGTTTACTAACTGAATTAGCACGACTCGTTTCTAAAGCTCTTTGACATGCTTGTTATTGCGTTACATTGATGCTTTTACATTGATGCTTCACAATGTCATAATAATTTTCAACATCAGTTGTGCCATTTTACATCGGTTCAGAACATTTAAAATTGCTCCAACTTCCACATTTAACAGCAATATCTATGAGACACGCAAACACACATAGCGCACAAAGACAAGTCCTACGTGTGCTTATCTGCCAAAAATTAACTTAAGTAACAAATATTTAACGTCTAAAGCAGCATTATGTCGACTACGTTACTGCACTATGTATTTCTCCTGCATATTGAGGGTAGCAGACATCCTTAACCTATACAAAATGACACTATTGAAGTTAAACAATATTATAATACAACGAATCGCAACCACGTTTTCCTAATTATATTAGTGGATGGTTTCTGAAAGAGAAAGCTTTTTAATTAATTGTAATTTATCGTAAGTAAGTGGCGTCATAGGAAGCTCCGTTTCCATACTGGAGCAAGTAGAGCAATCTTTGTTTCATCAATATTCTCCTACTGTGTCATTAAACTTAGGTAGATAATTTTGTTTCCTTAGTTCGTACGGACATACATAGTGCGTATTTTATGACGTTTCTGAACTCTGACCACAAATCTACGGTAATCAGATGTGAGTTAAACCTTCTCTGTTCGTCTTTTAGGTTGGCTGATAATGACTGTCGTCACCAAGCACTAATGCTCTCTGAGTCTTTTTGATGATTTTTCTACCTTACGCAACCATCCCCACTATAGCATCATGGTCACTAATCTCTCACTCTTTGATGACACTGTCACTGCGCTCGAATCTGTTGTTAGTTGTTGTTGTTAGTAGTAGCAGTAGTTGTTGTTGTTGTTGACTTCAGTTCTCCGGCTGGTTTCATGTAGGTTGTTGTTGTAGTCCTCAGTTCTACGGCTGGTTTCGTGTAATATTCCATGCTATTTTGTTCTGTGCAAGCCCTTTAATCTCTCTGTAACTACTGCAACCTACATTCATTTGAACCTGCTGATGTATTCAAGCCTTGCTTTTCCTCTACAGTTTTTACCTGCCCCTTCCCTCCCACCATTTCCTTCCATTACCAAACTGATGATTCCTTGATGCTTCATAATGAGTCCTATCAACCTATCCGCACTTTTAGTCATTACGTACCACAAATTTCTTCTTCTCCAGTTCCATTTAGTACTTCCTCATTAGTTATTCGATCAACCCATCTAATTTTCGATATTTTTCAGCAGCACCACGTTTCAGGAGCTTCTATTCTCTTCTGTGTTACTAGTTATGATGACTAAAATATTTTTAAGTCGGAGCAGCAACTCGAAACCATTGTCCGTCAGTGCGGTAGCTATTTTTGAGCAAGACGATGTCTGCACTGTCGTTAGTGTATACGTAGTTTTCATAGGATACAACTCAGATTCTAATACAACAGCATGATGGAGATATTTATGCGCTATCAGATTAAAGTGAGTGACTCTTCGAATAATGGACCTGCCAGCCAGTAAAAGCATAAGTTGGTTATTCCAAGTCGATTTACACTGGTAACTATTGTCCATATAAGTTCGCAGATAAATTAATTTTTCATCTCGTTAGATTTCTGCTTTTTGTTATTAACACTCCCTCTCACGGGGAGCGTAATTTTACTTGGCGATATGATAAAATTTTATGCACTAGGGTCTGTCCTGTTGTATGTTTCAGTAATCCAAATAAAAACTGCTACAATAATGTGAGAGAAGTTATCCAAAATTTAGGTTTTGCCTTGTTTCGAAATTCAGTAAATCAATTGTAAAGTAATTAGACGTGGAACTTCAGTAAATTTATGTTTTCGTGCATGTGAATTGGTGTGCATATTGTTATGAGATGAAAAACAGGAGAGGAGTAGAGGGGCACAGAACGAAGCGGTATCGAATCGAGATATACTGTATTTTCTTTTTTATATGAACTCACACACAGTGAAATAATTTATGAGATAATCAAATGTGTTTACATAGCGATTATATTTCCCTTTCGCTGCAAGAATTCTTTCTTTGTTTGAATCCTCGCTTCGTTCTGACAGGAGCAGGAAGAATGTAGTCTTTCGTTCAATGGTTTTTAAGCGGTTCTTAGAGCATCGAAATTCATATCTTTGATTTTCCAAAATATTCTGCCCACACGGTAGGCCCCACTGATAAAACACTTGCATCATATTCACAGAAGTCACGTTGCGAACCCAGTCGACCAACATAATTTACAACCGAGACCAGAGAGGGGTAAGTAGCTGAGTTGGATAAGGATGGGACAGTCGTGGCTTTACTGAAGGTGCCTCCAAGTATTGGCTTCAGGTGATTATACGAAACCATGGAAAACCTATCCTAGGATGAGCGGACGCAATTTAGAATCGTCCTCCACCTGAATACGAGCTCGGGTATCGCACTTATGATTTCAACGGTTTCCGCGAATCACTTCAGGCGAATGTCACTTAGTTTTTTTGAATAAAGCCATGGTTGACTCCCTTCATTGTTTTCCATACATTCATTTAATTTTTACTCCTCCGCCGGCGATAAAAATTCTTGAGGAGTCGTTTTGTAAAGGTATTTGTTTAACGAACGGCCGACTTTAGTTTACTGGGAGAACTCTAGGAAATCGTAGCTCATCTATAAAGGAGATTGCACACAGAACGCTTTTACGGCCAGTTATTGAAGAAAGATATCAAAGAAATTTCAGAGGCGCCCTGCTAGAATTGTTTCTAGTATGTTGCATCAACGCACGAGTTTTACAGAAAATCTCCTTGAACTCGAATGGGAATTCCTGGAGGAAAGAAGATGTTTAGAGAAGCGCCATTTGCGGCAAACTGTAGAAAGAGTCTACCGCCACAAACGTACATCTCGCGTACGAACCGCGAACACAAGATGAGAGAAATCAAGGCTCGTACGGAAACATATAGACAGTCATTTTCCCCTCGCTCCATTTAGGAGTGGAATAAGAAAGTGAATGGCTAGAAGTGATACAAGGTACCCTCCGTCATGCACCTTGTGGTAGATTGTGGAGTATGTATGTAGATATAGGTGTAGATGCATATATTGATTTATTCCCATGTGTTATCCACCCTCATCGCAAATGCACCGCTTCTTAGTTCGTCGAAGAGGACAAAGCATTGCTATACAGGGTGTTACAAAAAGGTACGGCCAAACTTTCAGGAAACATTCCTCACACACAAATAATGAAAAGATGTTATGTGGACATGTGTCTGGAAACGCCTAATTTCCATGTTAGAGCTCATTTTAGTTTCGTCAGTATGTACTGTACTTCCTCGATTCACCGCCAGTCGGCACAATTGAAGGAAGGTAATGTTGACTTCGATGCTTGTGTTGACATGCGACTCATTGCTCTACAGTACTAGCATCAAGCACATCAGTACGTAGCATCAACAGGTTAGTGTTAATCACGAACGTGGTTTTGCAGTCAGTGCAATGTTTACAAATGCAGAGTTGGCAGATGCCCATTTGATGTATGGATTAGCACGGGGCATTAGCCGTGGCGCGGTACGTTTGTATCGAGACAGATTTACAGAACGAAGGTGTCCCGACAGGAAGAGGTTCGAAGCAATTGATCGGCGTCTTAGGGAACACGGAAAATCAAGCCTATGACTCTCGACTGGGGAAGACGTAGGACACCTGCAATGGACGAGGCAAATTCTTCGTGCAGTGGACGATAACCCTAATGTCAGCGTCAGAGAAGTTGCTGCTGTACAAGGTAACGTTGACCACGTCACTGTATGGAGAGTGCTACGGGAGAACCAGTTGTTTCCGTACCATGTACAGCGTGTGCAGGCACTATCAGCAGCTGATTGGCCTCCACGGGTACACTTCTGCGAATGGTTCATCCAACAATGTGTCAATCCTCATTTCAGTGCAAATGTTCTCTTTACGGATGAGGCTTCATTCCAACGTGATCAAATTGTGAATTTTCACAATCAACATGTGTGGGCTGACGAGAATCCGCACGCAATTGTGCAATCAAGTCATCAACACAGATTTTCTGTGAACGTTTGGGCAGGCATTGTTGGCGATGTCTTGATTGGGCCCCATGTTCTTCCACCTACGCTCAATGGAGCACGTTATCATCATTTCATACGGGATACTCTACCTGTGCTGCTACAACATGTGCCTTTACAAGTACGACACAACATGTGGTTCATGCACGATGGAGCTCCTGCACAATTCAGTCGAAGTGTTCGTACGCTTCTCAACAACAGATTCGGTGACCGATGGATTGGTAGAGGCGGACCAATTCCATGGCCTCCACGCTCTCCTGACCTCAACCGTCTTGACTTTCATTTATGGGGGCATTTGAAAGCTCTTATCTACGCAACCCCGGTACCAAATGTAGAGACTCTTCGTGCTCGTATTATGGACGGCTGTGATACAATACGTCATTCTCCAGGGCTGCATCAGCGCATCACGGATTCCATGCGACAGAGGGTGGATGCTTGTATCCTCGCTAACGGAGGACATTTTGAACATTTCCTGTAACAAAGTGTTTGAAGTCACGCTGGTACGTTCTGTTGCTGTGTGTTTCCATTCCATGATTAATGTGATTTGAAGAGAAGTAATAAACTGAGCTCTAACATGGAAAGTAAGCGTTTCCGGACACATGTCCACATAACATATTTTCTTTCTTTGTGTGTGAGGAATGTTTCATGAATGTTTGGCCGTACCTTTTTGTAACACCCTGTATAAGGAGGCACTACGACACTCAGTTCCGCAGTCTGCTCTTAGGCCTACATGGACACTGCCTCATGCTAGGGAATTTACTGTGTCGTGTTATGGCGCTGTTGTAGCAACCGATACTCCACCAGCAGCACAAGAGGTCACTCCTGCAGCGCAGTAAAAACAGCGGCTCGGTCATTAGCACGATGAAGCGGCCGAGCCTGCAGATGAGCGACGCAAGGACGGTCTTTGCGCAAAGGGTCAACGCCCCCGAACGCATGTGGGCCGCCGCCCGCATCTCCCTGACTCGCCGAATATTTTAATTGGATGCTCGTGATTCAGAGCTGGACACGTGGACACCGGCGGCCAGTCCACTCCACGGGTACAATATAATACAGATGCCGGATAGTCTTTCCCTTAATCAGGGGTGTGCTCTGCGTAGTCGCCTACCAGTGTCCATTTAATGTCTGCGGGTTCGACTCCCGCATAGGGGTTATGCAAAAGTGATTTTTTAAACTCTCAGCTTATGTGTGTGTGTGTGTGTGTGTGTGTGTGTGTGTGTGTGTGCGTGTGACATCTACTGGGACACGCTGTTCATGAACGGAATATTAGGCATCCTAATAAAGGACCTTTCCAATTTCAAACAATTACAGACTTAGCAAACACAAAAATTTAGCTCGTTCCGTTGTCGTGATTTTCTTCAATACGAGAGGTCTCTCATTCAAATCACAATGTCGAAGGGAACTAAGGATATATGCTGAAACCAGATAGACTGTCAGTTTTATCAGTTTTTCTTGCTGCTTTAGACTGGTGGCATTCTTGAAGTTTTCCCGTGGAACTGAAAATTTCCAATAAGTTTCAGGATTTAATACAGATGATGTCGACACCCTGCCACGATATTTCGTCTGACAGCCACTTAGCCATCTTCAGGTGGGTTTTGCAGTGGACAGTGTAAATCGCACGTAAAGATGGCTCAACGACCGTCAGCCGAAATATCGACGTCATCTGGCTGTAATGCTGAAACCTCATGGAGTTCAAATGGTTCAAATGGCTCTAAGCACTATGGGACCTAACGTCTGAGCTCATCAGTCCCCTAGACTTAGAACTACTTAAACCTAACTAACCGAAGGACATCACATACATCCATGCCTGAGGCAGGATTCGAACCTGCGACCGTAGCAGCAACGCGGTTCCGGACTGAAGCGTCTAGAACTGCTCGGCCACAGCGGCCGGCTCTCATGGAGTTCTTGACTGGTGGTTCTTATTCATCACCACTGACCGACCATTATTGAAACATCTATAACAAATAGCTCTATAATACTCTTCTCCTTTAGCGTCAGGAAAAGGTTATTACGTGGCTCTAAAACAAACTGATTTCTGATATTTGTATGATTGTTAAAAATACAGGAAATTCGTTTCATAGCACCACATAAAGAAGAGCTGCGCGCCCAGGCTTCGCAGACCACAGAGTGGTGATTGGCTGCCGCGTCATCCTCTGCGTAATGGCGTCGTTTAGGTGCGGTATGGAAGGATCGGTGGTCAGCACACCGTCCTGCCAGCAGATGGCGTTTTTCCGGCTTTGGAGCCACCACTTATCATTCAAGTACATCCTCCATTGCCCTAACGTGGCTCAGTATATCCGTACACGCTCTTCCAATCCATTCATCCCTCCATCAGTAACCCGACGTATTAAGAAGGACCTTATTTGTTTTTGCGTTCTTCGTTGAAAAAGAAATGTTCAAATTTGTGTGAAATCTTATGGGACTTAACTGCTAAGGTCGTCAGTCCCTAAGCTTACACATTACTTGACCTAAATTATGCTAAGGACAAACACACACACCCATGCCCGAGGGAGGACTCGAACCTCCGCCGCAATCTGCCGCACAGTCCATGACTGTAGCGCCTTAGGTTCTTCGTTGACTAATGAAAATCTGTCATAGTTCTTCGGGGGGAGATAACGCAGGATTCCCTTGTTACTGTCAAAGGACATCATCGCAATAAGACTACGTACCAGGAAACAGAGAATTTGAATTTAGCTTGCTAGTTTCACTCTCTTCGAAAAGTAATGCATATATATACTCTACCAGACTTTCTTCATATATGGCTGGACAGATTTTGTTCACAGTCTCCGTTTTGATGTAAAATAAACATTGCAGAAACAAAAGAGAAGACACCACTGAAAACGCACAGTACAAGAGATGTGAGAAACTTTTATGTCTCTTCGCAGTACAACACATTCGTTGTACTGCAAACAGATTTACTAATAGCACACTCCAGGAAGACACTCAGCGAAACAACAAAAGTCTAAAAACAGTTTCCCCCGATATTCGATTATTTGGAGTCGCAATCAACCTTAGGTCAGCATGTAGCCCGCGTACTCTGGCACTGTTGTCGTCTTCGCTGTTCTGAGTTTTGTTCGTCTATCATTATTCCCGCATGGCACGTCTTCTGTGATATACAAAAGCAAACGACTTACTAATCTGAGTGTTGTCTGCTGTCGATGCTATGTTGTTGCCAACCGGGCGATCAATATCGGTAGAGTAACTTGGTTTTGTGCCGATTCAGCTAGCCCCATAAATCACCGCTCCCAGTGTTTGCAGGTATTACGCGAATAATACTTTTTACGATCGAAGACATGGAAAAGTAACGAATATATTTTTTTCAAAAAAATTTAAGAGTCGCAACACATCTTCAGACGAGCTGAATTATTTTCACTATCACGTCTTTATTCATATGCTGTATGTACGACTCAGTCCAGTAATTGCTTGAGTGTTTTATGCTCTTTTATTACTAAGTAATCAGAGTATCAATACCGTTTTATTTTTCGTTTCATTTCATACTTACAAATTCTTCACTCGATCTGTTCACGAATGTGCTATTATTTATCTCAGAAGCAGTTGTTGTTGTCGAGCGAGGTTATTTCTTGGTTGGTTATTGGGTTATTTCTTGGTTTCTCTAAATCAGAAAAGATTAATGCCGAGATGGTTTCTTTGTAAAGCGTACGGCTGAATATTGTTCCCATTCCACCATATTAGGACTTGTCTTCCGTCTCTAGCCATCACTTAGTCAACCGGAGGTTATACATCGGTGTCTCTACTTCCTTTTCAGTTCCTATCATAGATATAATATGTAAACTATTTATTACAGTGATGAAAAGCTCTCGGGTTTCCAGCTACCTTGAAGTACTGAAATACCGTGACGTTTTGACGAGTGTCATATTGATCCTCTTCTTCGCCAAAAGATTTAACACTTGTTGAAAAGTCACAGTATCTGAACACTGCCACGTGGCTGGAAACCCGAGAGCTTCTCATCAGTGGCATACGTCGGGAAACTCTGCATTCACAACTGTTATAGTTTTCTATTTTTTTGGTGTCATCTTAGGCCTGAAAAATGTTTGTATTAAATTGAACTTATTATTGACGTACACAAAGTAATCGTCTTCTATCTTACGTGACATAACTTTAAAATCTCTTTATCTATCTTGGTAGCTTCCTTATGGATGTATCTACCTTCTCCAATTGACAAACTTAAAATTTTACCGCTTCATGTGACTGATGACTTACGTAATAAATGATATAAAACGTGGAAATGGTTATCTCTGTTTGCACATAGTTCTGTGACACTCCTGAAACATTTGGAAGGAAGTAGATAAAATGAAGGAATGAAGGAGGATTAGGACTTAATGAGCTAGATGGTTAGACGCATAACACAAGGCTGGGATAAGAAACCCGCTTTGTATTTCTCAAAGGAACCACCTCAACATTTCCCTTCAGTGATTTTCCTCGCGAATGAGAAACCAACGCCATTTTCGAAGTCACCTCACTCGGTAGATCCGTTACATATGACAGTTCGTTCTTTTCTAATGAACCTGTAGACATATATGTGATGGTAATCTTTGCTACGTTCCAGCCTCTCTACATTTTTAGCAATCGAAGATCGTTCTGATCATATCCAGGATACATAAGCTGCTACAAAGTAAAAAACTATTTTGGGGTTCATTCTTCTTTCAGCAATTTCTTCACAGTAACACATTGTAAACTATTATTGTGGCTTCAGAACATACGCGTTAAAGTTTGTAAAAACGACTGAAGAGCTTAACTATTCAAGCTGCCAAGTTCCACAAAAAAAAATTACCACACTGATATGACACTGGTCATGGTATAAATGACAATTAAAGTTGTAAAATGTAGTGGAATAACAACCGATTCCGTGTAATTCTCTCACTGATCTTTTCGATTTTGAACATTATACGTTTAGTTGTATGTCTAGTCCATGTGGATTTTGTGTTATTGACTATACAAGAGTCTAGGAGCTACAGCAGCAACATGAAAAGGGTCTAGGCCTGAAACAGAGGTGGTGTAATAACCATTTTTAAATGTCGTCCAAGCTCAGTATCGTAAGCCGGATATGAGCCTGATCTGAGGAGTATTTTTGTTTGTACCACTTTTCAGAACGGCCTTCCTGAGTATGTCTTGTTCAAGTGAACAAACTGGAGTAACGTACCGTCATAAAATGCTTTGTTCTGGACGTTTTATCGATAACGAAAATACATCAAAACTTGTTTAGTATTTGCAAAGGCTAGAGAACGTTAGCAGTTAAATTTCTTTGTTTACTTGCTTAAATGACTTAATATTGCTACATTTTTCTAGATATAGCCTCAACATCAACTAACAATGCCAATACAAATCATTTTACATGGATATATATGAATCTTAATGTAGTAATTTCCAGAAACAGAACAGAGAAGGGCAAAGCACATCCCAAGCAACAAAACTACTACATTAACGTGAATGTGTATACATTTGAAATGTTTTGTATTAAGGATTTTCACCTGATCATGGGGTTATACTTCGAAAGTGTGGCAATTTTATATACATGAAGATAGCTAACAAAGAAGTATAGCTGGAAGCGGTTCTTGAAAAAGTGTTTATAAAAGGCTATCTTCATCTGTTTCCAACAAATAAGGGCGGCTGCAGTCAAACGTAAGCCAAACGAAAGACGTAATATAAGTAAAGTCTCTAAAATAAGTACAGTGTATGAAAATGTATATGAGACGGATCCTGGGTTGGAAAATCTTTCATCATCAGAGGAATGCGCCTATCCAAATGCTTTGATCAGTAGAAAAACAGAGATATGAAATATTGATGGAACATACACAACAGTCACAAGATATGTAGTGTCTGATTTCCATCAATTCATATGGTAAAGGAAATCAAAGGATTATTTTTGCTATGGATGGATATTTGTCAGACGTTAGAGGATCGCAGTTCACGTACGGCATCCACTCACCGAAAAGTGCGTTTACCGAAAAGGAGACTACATCGATAATTTTGTTTTTACCTAAGAGACACAGTCGCCCTCTGTCAGTCCTAGAATATTTCAGCTTGACCCCGTATGTTCGGGTACTGAAGCCTGACGAATTCATTGTTCGTCTGGGGCAGCTGTGGCGGTTTGACGACAACGTCCAGTGTGATCCGGGTGCGGTCAATACGAGGGAGAGTGGAGGGCGCCGTGAAGATGGCTTGTTAGGCGAGAGTGCGGCGTCCGGCAGCGAGCGCGCTCAATGAGGCGATAATTGCAGCCGACCCATCTCTGATGCCGGTCAAGTGCTCGCATTGTGCCTCCCTTATGTGAATATGGCTCATTACGCGCCGTAATTGCCACAATTATTCGCAATGTCCGGCATTGTTTATTCCGTATGCTGGTACCGCGCAGCGGGCGATGGTGGCTATCGATATGTGGGCCATTCAATATTTTACACTCTTTCTGTCGATCGTTGTTAGGAGGCGAACAATATGGAGTCATCCATTTTGACGCAGGAGCGACGCCAGATACGGACGTAATATGTGAGTCAGTTTAGATGCATATAGCACTTGAGTACATTTGAGGGTCCGCGTTACGATCCCTGGGGCGCCCTGCAGCTACCGGAGGGATCTCGCCGCCTACTGTCGCTATTTATTATCAGTCGATAAGACACGCGCCGCAGAAGTACTCCATTAACGTCCTACGCAAATGCGGAGGACAGCGTCACTCTCCAGCCTATGCGAAATACCGCACAGCTGCAAGTTGACAGAATAGTTATTGAGATCGTTTGCTAGATCTATCTCAGCCGTTCACAAAAGTGAATTGCGGTTACGAAATGCGACGGCAGGCTGGTGGACGAGAATCTTTACGTCCCCTGTCAACATTTTCCCGTATGAGAGAGTACTTATATTAATAATGGGTTCGTGGATATGACTTGTTCGGAATCGTTTACTTTAAAGCCTTGTCGTTGTCGAAGTACTAAAAGTAGATTAAGTTATAATCTGGGAGAGTGTTTCTTTGTAAGTACATATTCACAACAGCACAGCCATGACTGATGCCTTTCACAACACGACCGACAGAGGTGTTTGACCTGTCGTAAATTTAAAT
Organism: Schistocerca nitens; assembly: GCF_023898315.1. NCBI lineage: Eukaryota > Metazoa > Arthropoda > Insecta > Orthoptera > Acrididae > Schistocerca > Schistocerca nitens. Next base: position 140,690,090 of record NC_064616.1, on the reverse strand, counting down.
TTTTCCCCACTGTCATTAAACATTACAACTGATGTCAAAATTTTAGTACAAAATATTTATTGGTTGTGAAGTTATAGAGGAGTGTATTTGTTGGTATGCGTGTGACATTTGAACACTTCATCCATTAGTTCCTAATTCTTAGATTTCTGACTGTCAGTTTTACTTTGAATGTATTTCTCATACTTCGGTGTCGCAGGATGGCACTGCAAATATCTTATAATTGTAAGGCATAGTTTAGTTCTTCAATTTTTCGCCTTAGAACTGTTCGTTGCTTGAATTGTGATGTGTTGTTGAGGGTGCAGACTATATTTTGCAGCTGTTTCAGTGCGATATCTGAGATGATTCATTTTGATTTAGAAATGGGAAGCCTTAAAACATCTTATAAAAGTAAAAGGCATGCTTTAATGGAAACAAAGTAATTTGGAGGGGAATGCTAATAATCGTAACCACACAACAAGACCTTCGATAAAAAAAAGTGAAAACGTATTTCAGTCCTATGGAATCTACAGAAATAGTTCTAATGTGTAATACAGATTTAATTTTAAGGAAATAAAAAGGTGTGTGGGTGGATTCACTCAAAACACTTATGAGTCATATCATTCCAAAATCTGGGAAATGTATCCAAATACTGGCTTCTTTGGAATAAGAATAATGAAAAAGGGACGTTTGATGCTGCGATTACTTTTTATGATGAAGTGAATGGCACAGTAAAAGTTATTGAAAGACTTAAAATACCTGTGTGCAAAATATGATAAAATATTTGAAGAATGAAGGCATACAGAGAACAAACGTCTCCAAAAAATGGACAGAATAATCCACCAAGGAAGCAAGGAAAGCAGGAAAGCGGCTGAAACTTCAAAATGAAGCAAAAAAGTACAAAGAGCAAAGTGTACATTACTCACTCTGGCAGTTTTAGTTCATAGAAGTCATCCCAACGTAAAGTTGAACATTTTTGAACGTCTAAGTTGATGTTCGTATATTTAAAAAAAATGGTTTCCCCGGTAATTTTTTCTATAATGCATGTATCATGTTATAATTTTCAGAGGATACTCTACTTATGATGGTCTACAATACACACTACAATTTCTGCTGAAGACTGAAATCTTTTTAAGTAATGAAATCTTAATGGATGTAGAAACGGTACAGGAAGTGGTTAAGGAACTAAATTTATTATAAAATGATTGTCATAATGATCCTAGTTAATGTTCTAGCTACTGTCTGTTTTGTAGCTACATAATTCAATATGAATGAATGCAAAATATTTATTACTTGTTGTTAAGGAAACCAGAAAAGACAACATTTCTGCAAGGCTAAACACTAATTCACATTTGCGGACAAGTTATTTACCCAAATGTCTTTGTTTCTTGTTAGCTATTTAAATATTTCTTTACACAATAACGGGCATTTTGTGCCAGGCGTAGTACAGTGGCAGATACCTTTTCACAAATAGAAAAGAAATAGTCACATGGTTCAGTATATTGTAGTGATAAAACTGAGTTAGAGAAATGATACCATCTTCTGGTTAGTTGCCGAATTTCTGATGAATAGTAGATTTTTCTCATTGTCCTTTTGTGTACCACCTGCGTTATTGCTTACTCAAGGACGGTCGCCGTAAAATAACTAAAGACAAAATTTTAGTAGCCCGCGTCTATCGCATGAGTCTCATTTTTAAAACAGAAAAAGTCAAATGTTATTTAGAACAATAACTAAGACGGCTTAATCGGCTGTACATAAATACATGTGTAGCGTTGTGTGTTATCGATTTCCAGAAAACAAACACTGCTCTCTCCAATTATCAGGCCTCTTCATTCGCAGTTATAGTGAACACAAGATGTCGCATATGCACGCTGAAAATATTTGCGGTTCCATGTACTGGCGATACGTCTTCTTATTATGAAGACCTGCCAACATAGTGAAAAACGGTAGTTGGTCGAACGAGACGTGTTGTACACCGCAGGGGAAGCGACTCTGCGTGCATTCTAGCGAATGGATCCTCATTTCAAATCTTATACGGAAATCCAAATATTACTTTTTTTCCTCAGATATTTCAAGTCATAGAATTTTTACAAAGCAGATCTCCAATAACAAAGAACAGAAATACACCCAAAATTTAATCAGTCGCTAGATTTTATGCAGAAAAATCTCCTTTCCTAGTCTCCAGTTATACAGACATGAATTGCTTCACGCACCTTTCCTAGTCTCCAGTTAGATATACATGAGGTGCCTCACACGAAATACTAGCTATAATTCATTGAGTCGACGCAGTCGGAGCACGTGATTCCTTTTCGTTTTGTTTATTGCTTGAGAGAAGAAGAACCAAATGTCAGGTGCGTGTTTATATGATATTTGCCCGAAAAAAATTATCTGTATACTGTCAATGTATCTTATGCTTATTACAAATGGAGATGGCGCATTAGTGAAAGCACAGGACTTGTGGGGGTCAAATACCTGTCCAGCCATCCTCATTTAGGCTACCCGCAGTTGCCCAAAACCATATGCGATGAACACCGGGATGGTTGCTTTCTTGCTCCATCATTGTCCAATTTGATATCGTGCTTCCCCTTTAATGAAATAATGTTCTTCTGGACGTTAAATCCTAATCTGTCTTCCGTTCTTTCTACTGCACACTTCCCATAAGGTCATGGACTGGCTATTTGCAAGTAATTCATACTGCAGCCACCTACCAACCGATAACACACGTATTTAACGCCAACAGTAGCCCAGTCCATACTTCCTGTAAATTCCAGGTACAGCTGACCATGCATTACACACTACCTCCGTTTCAAAATCTGTCCGTTTCTCTCTCCTTACAGCATGTTTCAGGGTTGTTTCCGACCGGTCTTTGTCATTTGTAAATGACTGGGATTTAGCTCAGGCTGAGTGAAATATAGGATGCAGGAATGGGAGTGGATTTCTCAAAGGCAGTCGCTGAGAGTGATTTAGCGGGAACTGGGAAAACTCTAAATCAATATGGTTGTACTGGGGTTTGGAAATCACTCCTCCCCAGAAGAGTTTCGCACCTTAACTCGCAGAACATACACTCTATGTTTTCTGACGTTATTCCCATTGACAGGATTCGAACATGACGCACATTCGTTCATCTTATTTCCTGTGGTCAAATGTAATTCATGCCGATATCGGGAGAAATATCCACGGAATTGCGCAGTAACAATACTTTGCCGATAAAAGCATGCGCATTCGCGGATATCCGCGGATGTCTGCAATAATAATTACTTTGAGGCTGAACATTAAAGGACAGTGTCAGTTTGCGATATTTGTCTTCTTGCATTACATGTAAATGAATGATGTTTAATATAAAATCAGTGAGTCTATCTATGTTTCTCGGAAATATTTTTGCAAGTAAACATTACGAGTCTTATTAAATTGAGAAATTTAGCACGTTAAAATCGTTTTACGTGATGGTGAATTAATATACGTCTGGTACGTCCAGATACGACTCGGATAGGTCACACGTACGTAAGAATCCTGTCTGGTCACCTGCATCCATTCATGTCCATTGTGCATTCCGACGAAATTGGGGAATTCCAGCAGGACAATGCGACACCCCACACGTCCAGAATTCCTACATAGTGGCTCGAGGAACACACTTCTGAATTTAAACACTTCCGCTGACCACCAGTGTCCCCAGACATGAACATTATTGAGCATATCTGGGATGCCTTGCAATGTGCTCTTCAGAAGAGATCTTCACCCCCTCGTACTCTTGCGGATTTATGGTGTCAGTCCCCTCCAGCAGTACTTCAGACATTAGTCGAGTCCATACACGTCGTGTTGCGGCTCTTCTTCGTGATAGTGGGGGCCCTACAAGATATTAGGTAGGTGTACTAGTTTAGTTGGCTCTTCAGTGTATATCAATAACATATAAAATTAAGCAAATTATAACAACAACTTTTAAGATAACTTTATCTGACTTCACAATATGACAGAAAGTTCCAAAGAAATCTGGAAAAACGCATTTCACTCACTACGGCGGAAGGTTGCATAACTTACGGAATGCATCAATAATGTGAGGGCCTATATTATAATTAAATATGATCACTGTCGGAGGCTACATTCTGAGAGTATTGTTGTTGTGGTCTTCAGTCTGTGACTTGGTGGAGCTCTCCATCCTGTTCTGTTCCACGAAATCCTCTTGATATTCGTGTAACTATGCAACCCACATCTGTTTGTACGGGCTTACTGTAGACTATCCATCGTTTCGTCTCCCTCTGTGTCCCCCCCCCCCCCCCCAAACACACAAGGGGTTCAGCATTTGTTTGCTGAGTATGAACTTGACGAAACTGGGTTTCTGAGCTGCTAAGCGCCGCCAGGCCTCTGTCACCGTAACCTCTGGGCAGATGGAACGTTACCTATCACGGGGCCGGGGATCTTGGCTTCACCGTCTGTCTGGCGAGGACGGTACTAAGCTCTCTAGAAAAACCCTTCTGTTTCATGTTTGCTGCGCGTCGATGAGATACATACCTGTTGAGGCGGAACATTCGTTAACTGGCAACCTTTGGGGAACCTTCCGCCGTCAGTCGTGTAAGCCTTACTTAGGCATCAGAGCTGTGTCTGGGTTTTCCTATATGCTCTTGAGATCACTATGGCACCCATGATTTAACAGACACTTGCACTCGACGCTTCGGTTGATCCGTTGAGTAGTACTAATACCTATCCTTCGAAGCGAGCATAGGAGGATAGCCCTCGTGAGAAATCTTCATCTAAAGTTCAGGCTTTGTGTCGTAACAGGGCACGCACAACGTGTTACAATGTGTTTCTTGTGATAAGGAGAGAATATAGTACGTTTAAGAAGGTATCGGGTTTCTATATCCAAAAAACCAGGATGGTTTGACTGGAACCCTCAGATATGTTAAATGATTGTGTCATGGCACATTGATGGTCGAAATAGCGACATCACAGCAAGTTAACAACCTTATAAAGTTCAAAATTTTGGCTTAGTATCCTATTGTCGTTGGTTTTGGCTTAGTATCCTATTGTCGTTGGTTTTGGCTTAGTATCCTATTGTCGTTGAATAGAATCACACCCTTAACTAGAATCATTAAGGTGAAATATGTAATGCGTCCTGTGGATGGATAACTGGAAAATTCAGACCAGTTTTCATCGACGTTTGATTTGCCGGTTTTGCCAGATTATATTAACGCAGAACTTTTAAACATGAAAGTCAGATCATACTTCCCCAGCCCTGTGAGGAGTTGAAATTCAGGCACACCACTCGAGGATGTAATGAACGAGCTACGTTTGGTAAGTGTTGTACAGCTCCCCACGCTGATGGAACTACATATACCTTCCCTGACCTTTGTGTCAATTGTTCATGACCACATCTAGCTTTGCACAGAGAGTGTATGGCGTTCAAGGAAGAAAACAAAATCCAGGAGTTATAGATGACTTAGTGCGTTTCTTACGCTGAAGCGAAGAAGATGTACAATTCCCTTCAACCTCCAATCTTTTTCACTTACTTCGCTGCAGTTCTCACGAAGAAACATGTTACAGCCAGTGCTTACACCCAGACATCACCTATGGAACTTGATAGCAATAAATGATTTTGCAAGTGCACTTTTAGAAGCAACAATTCAGATGCAAAAGTTGGTGTCTCCACGCAAACTCAAACGGGGACAATTGCTTCCGCTCCTGCCGCTGGTGCCACTTTGGCAAAGCAAATGATGAACACTGGGATAGCACAGCCTACCTCGGCGTCTTCGAATCTGGAGGAGAAGACTACGGTAAGGAGTACTGACAAGAAGACAGAATCGAAACAGGTGGATCGTGAAAGCCAGAAACACTTACAGGATGACGACTCGGACTTGGACGTAGAACTCTGCCCCTATGACCTCTCGAGTGCACTCAGTTCCTTCCTTTGTGAAGTGGGTTCTCCTACAAACCGAAGGGCAAGGGGAAAACATAAACCTCCCAGATAAATGGCTCTTTTGCTTCAATGAAACATGAACGGATACAGAAAACATGTGTGGAGCTGAAACTATTGGCAGATGAGGGACCTCTCTATCCGTGTCTATAGGAATTTTAAACTTAGCGATATCCCTGTGATCACGGGATACAGCCCCACCGGAAAGATGACCTCAGTGGAGACATTGGTATAGGTGGAGTCGCTATCTTCGTGAGTGACATTACTCCACTCCATTTCTGTCGGCCTCAGAACAGCTATGGTGGCAGTAGCTGTCACGGTGTGTATTCCATTCGCTGTTACCATCTTTTGTGTGTATCTGCCGCCCAACGAAAGTTTGGGTAGAGCAGGTCTTTCTGCCCAGATTTCACAACTGCCTCCACCTTTCCTACTTGTAGGAGACTGTAATGCACACAACTTGCTGTGGGGATTTCCATCAGTGTGTCTCAGGGGTCGGACTGACTAAAGCCTTATTGTGTTGGAGGAGTTATGCTTTCTTGACGCTGGTGGTAGCACACTTTTTACCACTGCCATGGGGTCATTTTCGGCCACAGACCTTGCTTTCTCTTCTCCTGCCCTTATCGATGCAGCTCATTGGGAAGTTGTCGATGACTTGCATTCCAGTCACCACTTCCCTATTATCTAGATCCACCTCTCAGACAGAGCTGTCCCTGAAAGGAAACCGCCACGAAGGATGCTTATCGGAACAAACTGGTCACTGTACAGTCAATTAGCAGGTTTTGAACACTGGGAGAGTGATCCTCACACCGACTTCATAGACGACATGTCCCATGGCGGAACGATGAGTGTCGCTCAGCCATCAGGCGGCCTTGCGATGGTTCAAATGCCAATCTTTTGCAATGAACCTCGCAGCCTTTCGAATCGCGAAGGCACAGGCACGACGGACAGTCAGGGAGAACAAAAATAGGTCCTGGCAAGTGTTTCTGGACTCGATGAATCGTTCCACTAGCTTTTCGGAGGTGTGGGAAGCCACAAGAGGCAAATGTGCCAGACGACCTATAACTGCTTTACTGAGGCAGGGATGTTTATAATTTATACCTGGTGCATAGCGAAAGCCATGGCAGATTACTTAGACTCGATCACTGCCACTGCCAGTCATGGTCCAGCTTTCTGCCCCAATCTGGCATTGGTGAAAGGGGTAGTTGGAATTTTAATTGTACCAGCACAGAGGACTAAAACTACCCCTTTTCCATGTAGGAGCTTGTGTTTCCTGTCTCCAGTCAAGTAGACCACCTTAGGTAAGGATGGAATCCCACACAGCATGGTACTGTACCTTCACCAGTATGTAAAGGAAATACTTGTGTCCTTTTTTTAATGCGCTTTGGTTGACCAGGGACTTACCCGAATCGTGGAAGGAGGCAATTTTAGTGCTCCCTCCGAAACCAGGGAAGGACCACATATTGCGCAGTAGTTATCACAGACTTGTTTTAGGTATAACTCTATTCGCTATTGTTATCAATGGCATTACGTCCACAGTTAAGTCTCCTGTTCGATGTTCATTGTTTTTGGACGACTTTGCCATCTTCTGCTCCTCCTCTAACTCTGCGACGTCCATTCGTCAGTTGCAACTTACGATATGGCGATTGGAGGAGGGGGCCGACAGTACAGTTTTTGAATTTTCCTCAGAGATACGTGTTTGTGTTAATTTTAATTGTTCTTGTCGCCCTTTTAACCTGCCTCTTCTTACAATGAGGGACACAGTCCTTAATTTTAAAACTTCACTGAAGTTTCTCGGTCTCACTTTTGATGAACGCTTCACTTGGTTAACACAACAGAAGCCTATTAAGACCAAAGGTTTAAAGGCATTGAATATTTTAAAATTCCTACTCCACAGGTCATGAGGAGCAGACCGAACATGTCTGCTTCAATTTTGCAAGACGTTTGTGCGATCGCGCCTTGACTACGGTCGCACAGCTTATGGCTCCGCTCGATCATCTTGTCTTAAGATCAATGATGCTGTTCACCATGAGGGGATTCGGTCGGCGACGGGACCGTATAGGAAGAGTCCGAATCCTAGCCTCTGTGTTGAGGCTGGTGAACTACCTCTTGTCAATCGGTGGCGAGTCCTCATGATGAATCATGTGTGCAGCTCACTCTCCACGCCACTATGACTGGCATTCCACACTGTTGCTCGCCACCCAATGGAACGACTGTTTACAAATAGGTAACGAGCAAAAAGCCATTCGGGATTCAAGTGTAGCAGGACTTAGTGGCTCTCGGTGCAGACAATACACTATGTGATCAAAAGTATCCAAACACCTGGCAGAAAATTACTTACAAGTTCGTGGCACTTTCCACCGGTAATGGTGAAATTCAATATGGTGTTGGCCCACAATTAGCCTTGATGACAGCTTCCACTCTCGCAGGCATACGTTCAATCAGGTGCTCGAAGGTTTCTGGGGGAATGGCAGGTCATTCTTCATGGAGTGCTGCATTGAGGTGAAGTATCAGTGTCGGTCGGTGAGGCCTGACACGAATTCGGCGCTCCAAAACATCCCAAACGTGTTCTACAGGATTCAGGTCAGGACTCTGTGCAGGCCAGTTCATTACAGGGATGTTATACTCGTGAAACCACTCCGCCACAGGCCGTGCATTATGAACAGGTGCTCGATCGTGTTGAAAGATGCAATCCCCATCCCCGAATTGCTCTTCAACAGTGGGAAGCAAGAAGGTGCTTAAAACATCAATGTAGGCCAACACCACCGCCTCCGAATTTTACTGTTGGCACTACACACGCTGGCAGATGACGTTCACCGGGCATTCGCCAAACCCACACCCTGCCATCGGATCGCCACATAGTGTACCGTGATTAGTCACTCCACACAACGTTTTTCCACTGTTCAGTCGTCCAATGTTCGTCCTTACACCAAGCGAGGCTTCGTTTGGCGTTTACCGGCGTGATGTGTGGCTTATGAGCAGCCGCTTGATCATGAAATCCAAGTTTTCTCTCCTCCCACCTAACTGTCGTAGTACTTGCAGTGGATCCTGATGCAGTTTGGAATTTCTGTGTGATGATCTGGATAGATGTCTGCCTATTACACATTACGACCCTCTTCAACTGTCGGCAGCCTCTGTCAGTCAACAGATGAGTACGGCCTGTACGCTTTTGTGCTGTACGTGTCCCTTCACGTTTCCACTTCACTATCACATCGGAAACAGTTGACCTAGGGATGTTTAGGTCGCAGGTTCGAATCCTGTCGTGGGCATGGATGTTTGTGATGTCCTTAGGTTAGTTAGGTTTAAGTAGTTCTAAGTTCTAGGGGACTGATGACCTCAGAAGTTAAGTCCCATAGTGCTCAAAGCCATTTGAGCCATTTTGTGTGTGGAAATCTTGCTTGCAGGCGTATGACACAAGTGGCACCCAGTCACCTGAGCACATTCGGAGTCATGGGTTTCGCGTCCACAGCTCGTGGTCTTGTGGCTAGAGTTGCTGACTCTGAATCACGGGGTCCTGGGTTCGATTCCCGGCCGGGTTGGTGATTTTCTCTGCCCGGGGACAGGGCGTTTGTGTTGTCTCATCATTTCATCGTCTTTCATGATAGTGGCTAGGTTGTACTGTGTAAAACTTGAGCTGTGTAAAACTCGGGCCCTTGTACGGGCGCTGATGACCGCGCAGTTTATCGCCCCACAGACCAAATATCATCATCATCGTGAGTTCCGCGGAGCGCCCAATTCTGCTGTCTCACGATGTCTAATGACTACTGAGGTCGCTGATATGGAGTACCTGGCAGCAGGTGGCAGCACAATGCACCTAATATGAAAAACGTACGTTTTTGGGGTGTCTGGACACTTTTGATCAAATAGTGTATTTCTACGTTTTATCGAGGCTGGAGTCGTTCGCCACCCTGGTTAATACGGAGACCCAGAAACATTTTAGATCTGCTTTGTACATAAATTTTTATTCCTGCCTCTGTTTTTAATTCTGTGTTATATATAATTTTAGCCGAGCGCTGTGACCATGTGGTCGTTTACACTGATGGGCCTCAGCAGGATAATTCCATGGGCTGTGATGTGTTATTTCCACACTGTGTTATCAAGATTCCCTTACCTGGTACATTCACAGTATATAACGCTTAATTATGTGAGATCTTGAGGGCATTCAAGAAGACGTTGTGCCTTCCTGCTACCAAATTCCCCACTGCCCCGATACCGTTTCAGGCTGCCGATCACATGCATCCAGTTGATTCATGATATCCTTTTCTACTTATAGAGGAAGGGATAGGATGTATTATTCTGCAGGGTACCAGGGTACTTCTGCATTCATTAGAATGAGGCAGCAGATGCAGCAGCTTAGGATGCCTGCTTGGACGTTACAATTTCTGAATGTACTGCCCCTGTCCATGCTGATACCTAGCTATTGACACACAACATCATGCGTCTGTGCGAGGAGAAGGGGTTACGGTCGGAGAACAACAACAAGCTGATGACTGTGAAACCAACGACACAATCATGGAGTTCCTATTTCCGACCACTGCGGCGGCAGCAAGTACTTTTAACGTGCTTCCAATTAGGACACTGTCCTCTGACGCAAGAATTCCTCCTTCGGCAGGAAAACTCACCGTTATGCATTGCTTATGGTGTACAGATTTCTGTGCGCCACATTTTAACTGAATGCCTTTTTACTTAGCCGTGCGGTCTGCAACCCACTTACCATTAAGCCTTCCCTCTATTTTAGATGATGATGAATCGAATGTGGTCCGTGTTTTAAGAATCTATGTGACGTCTGATCTTGTCAATAGTGTCTTAGGTAGGACGTTTTAAAGTGTTCCAAGGCTGGTTTCTTCATCTTTTATTTTGCAATTGATCGTTTTGCCTCAGTTCATTGCTGCACTATTATTTTACTCATACATTGCCTTGACGCGTACGTCTGTTAATGTTTTGTGCGACAGTGCGAGTGAGAGAGACTCAGGACAGCTGCGGTTTAAATTTTCTAATCAGCATTCTGTTGCATGCTTCTAACAACTCGTAACCACACTTGTGCTCTATTAGTTGAATACGGGTGCTGATGACCTCGCTGTGGAGCGCCCTATATGTATCACCACCACCACCACAACACTACTAAGCTGACGAATCCTTCATTTCTCTGAATGTGTCTTATCAAACGATCCTTTCTTTTAGTCAAGTTATGCGACAAATTATTTTGTACTCAGTTCTGCTCAGTATATCCTCATCAGTTATGCGTTATCCACCCACCGATTTTGTAGTATTCTTGTGTAGCACCACATTCCAAAGCTTCAGTTCTAATCTTGTCTCAACTGCTCATCGACCACGTTTCACTTCCGTGCAAGATTACACACCAAACAAATATACTCCTAGAACTTAAAATTAGATTCTGTATCAACAAATTTTTCGCCTTCAGAAACACTTTTCCTGCCCTTACCAGTCTATAATTTATATCCTCTCTATTGTGGTCATCATCAGTTATTTTACCGCCCAAAATACAAAGCTCAACTACTACTTCTAGTGTACCATTTCCTAATCTAATTTCCTCAGGATCGCTTGATTTAATTCGACTGCTTTCCATTAGCGTTTGTTAATGCTCATCTTATATCCTTTCAAGACACTGTCCATCCTGTTCAACTGCTCTTCCAAATCCTTTGTTGTGTCTGACAGTATTGCAGTGTCATCGCAAGTTTTTATTTCTTCTCCCAGAACTTTAATTCCTTCTCCAAATTTCTCTTTGGCTTTATTTACTGCTTGCTCAATGTATGTACAAACTGAATAACATCGGGGATAGGATATAGCCTTGCCTCATTCAGTTCTCAACCACTGCTTCCCTTCCATGCCCTTCGACTTATGTAACTGCAGTCTGATTTCTGTACAAGTAGTGCACTACCTTTCGCCCCCTGTATTTTACCAGCATTACCTTCAGAATTTCTAAGAGTGTATTCGAATCAACATTGTCCATGACTTTCTCTAGGTCTACAAAAGCTATAAACGTTGATTTGCTTTTCCGTAATCTATCTTCAAAGATTAGTCGTAAGGTATGTATTGCCTCACGTGTTCCACTATTTCTTCGGAACCGAAAGTGGTCTTCCACGATGTCGGTTTCTACAGCTTCATTCATTCGTCTGTAAGTAATTCGTGAAAGTATTGTGCAACCACAACTCATTAAACTGATAGTTAAGTAATTTTCACACATGACAGCATCTGCTTTCTTTTGAATCAGAGTTATTACATTGTTTTTGAAGTCGGAGGTTATTTCACATGTTTCATATATCTCTCACGTTAGGTGGAATAGTTGTGTCAAGGCTGGCTCCTTTAAAAGTATCAGCAGTTCAGAGGTAATGTCGCCTATTTCGGGGGCCTTGTTTCGGTTTAGGCCTTTCAGTGCTCTGTCAAATTATTCTCGCAGTGTCATATCTTCCATCTCACCATAAGCTACCTCCTCTCCTTCTATAATATTGCCTTCAAGTTCATTTCCGTTGTGTAGTCAGCCTATATGTTCCCTAGACGTTTTAGCTTTCCCTCCTTTGTTTCGTACTTGTATTCCATCTGTGCTTTTGATATTCATGCAACTGCTTCCCTTTTCTCCAAAGAGGTCTTTAATTTCCTGTAGGCTGTATCTATCTTTCCCCTACTTACACATGCTTCTGCATGCTTAAGATATGTCCTCTAGCCAGGCCAGTTTACCCATTTGGGACCTTCTGTCATTCTCAATTTTAGACGCTTGTGTTCGCTTTCACCTGCTTCATTTGCTGAATTTTTTATATTTTCTCCTTTCATAAGTAAAATTCAGTGTCTCCTGTGAAATCCAAGGATCTCTACTTGTCCCTGCCTTTTTACCTATTCGATTATTTTCTGCCTCCACTATTTCATCTCTCAAAGCTGCCCTTTCCTCTTCTACTGCATCTCGTCCCCTGTTTCAGACAATAGCTGCCAAACGCTCCCTTTGCTTGTTTTAGCTTATCGAGGTCCCATCTCATAAACTTCCTCCTTTTTTGCAAATTCTTCAGTTTTAATCCACTGTTCTTAACCAATAAATTGTGCTCGGAGTCCACATTCGCCCCTGGAATTGCCCTACAGTTTAAAATCTGGTTGCGAAATTTCTGTCTTACCATTACACGTATAATCAATCTGAAATCCGTCCAACGTCCAGAGTTGTCTTCCACGTACATAACCTTCTTTCATGATTCTTAAACCAAGTGTCAGCGATGACTACATTATGCTCCGCATAAGATTCTACAAGCTGGCTTCCTCTTTCATCTCTTTCCCCCAGTCCATATTCTCCTGTGTTTTTCCTTCTCTTCCTCTTCCTGCCACCGAAATTCAATCACCCGTCACAATTAAATTCTCCTTCCCCTAAACTATGTGAATAATTTCTTTTATCTCATCACACATTATTTTCAATCTTTTCATCATCTGCGGAGCTAGTTCGCATATATAAACTTGAACTACTATGGTGGCTGTTGACTTCGGGTATGTATTGGCTACCATAAAGCATACACTACGCTGATCGTAGTAGATTACCTACATTCCTACTTCCTTACTAATTATTCGACCTAGTTCTGCATTGCCTCTACTTGATTTTGTACTTGTAATCCATACTCGCCTGATGGGAAGCCCTGTTCCCCTTGCCACTGAACTTCGTTTATCCGCACTATATCAAATGGCTCAAATGGCTCCGAGCTCTATGGGACTTAACATCTGTGGTCATCAGTCCCCTAGAACTTAGAACTACTTAAACCTAACTAACCTAAGGACATAACACACATCCATGCCCGAGGCAGGATTCGAACCTGCGACCGTAGCGGTCACGCGGCTCCAGACTGAAGCGCCTAGAACCCGCACTATATCTAACTTAAACGTACCCGTTCCCCTTTTTAAATTTTCTAACCCACCTATCCGATTAAAGGATCTATCATTCCACACTCCGTCTCGTAGAATGCCAGTTTTGTTTCTTCCTGATACGATATCCTGAGTAGTCCCCACCCGGAACAGAACAGAAGACTATTTTACCTCCTGAATATTTAACCAACAAGATTCCATATCAATTAACCATGCGAAAGAGCTGCATGTCTTCGGGAAAAGTAACGGCTATAGTATCCCCTCGCATTCAGGCGTCCGCAGTACCAGCACAGCAAGGCAGTGTTGGCTGATGTTACGTGGCCTGATCAATCATCGAGATTGTTGCCCTGAAACTACTAAAAGGGCTGCTACCGCTGTTCAGGAACCACACATGTGTCTGGACTCTCCACAGTTACCACCCCGTTGTGGTTGCACCTCTGCAGTGCCTATGGTTTGTGGTTCTTAGGCTACAGATTGTAAATTATGATTTCCGACTCGAAAGTGTAGGCCAGCAGCAAGCCTACCCACAGAGGTCTTGGGTACTGAATGGATTAAAGTAATTTACAAAATTTTAATATCCGCGGATGCAGATGCAGATAAAAGACTATCGGATGTGGATAGTATTTCTCTTATCTCCGCAGGTCTCTATCGATGGCTAATGCAGGAATGTAGGACAAGTTGTTATAACAATGATGATATTTCATTTAAAATATGAGGTATAATAGCTGTGAGTCTTGTGCAGAGAAGATTTTTATGTAACAAATGAAGATCACACGTTTAACGAATTCCGTAGTTATCCTTTCCCATTTGTTGTCGTGGCAAATACTGTGATGAACAGTGAGTCACGCGCATGTCACAGCCGGCATTTTAACGCAAGGCAGTTTCCGTGGAAGCCACACAAGTGAGGCGAACGTTGTGCTAGATTACGGAGGCGCGGACGACCCTTTTGTCGGCAGCTGGGCGCAGATCTGGCGCTTATGAGGGATTGCGGCGCCGCTGATAGCATCTTGCGGGCGTTAACGCGCCCAGCCGAGGCCGGCACGTGCGTGTTTCAGCAGAAGCGGCCTGCATTTGCATTTTAACAAACTCTTTTCACGATATTTGACTATCTTATCGCAGCAATTTACATCTAAAACGCTTTCCGCCTTCATATTCATAGGGACATATGAATAAACCTAGCAGCATTCGCATACCGCGTCGGGAGTTGTACTTTAAATGGAGTCATTTTGTGAATCGGGAGTAATGGAAAGATTACCGAAGAATTTAGGACTATTTTCTGTACTGTTCCTCAAAGAACACAGTTACTTCTTCTGTAGCTGTAATTCTGTTAAGAGGGAAGTCTGAAAATTCACGTTTCTCAAATCGTCCACTGAAGTAGACAAACAGAAGAAAATTAGCTATCGTTATACAGTGCTCATATTTCAAATTTTGAATTGCAGTTTTGCTAATCTTCCTCTCAATTATATAAGTCTATACTAAGTTTCTTCGTTCTTCCTCGCTTGCAGTACAAACAGTTGTTGCCCACAATTACTGCTTTTAAGTAGAGTAATTTAAATAGGTTTTCTTGTCAGTTATTTGTTAAAAAGTTTCTTCGCTCTATCTTCTTGTAAGCGCCTTAGTGGCTAGTAATTTTGATATTTTCAATTCAAATGATGGAAGACAAATCAGAGCTTAATGTTCCGTCGACGTTAAGGTAATTAGAGAAGGCACGGATTGTGGAAGGTTAGCCGGCCGCTGTGGTCGAGCGGTTCTCGGCGCTTCAGTCCGGAACCACGCGGCTGCTACGGTCGCCATTAGCAGTTTCTACTGTTTTTGTTCTTTTGGGGCATAAGTTTGTATTGTGTGCTGCGTTTGAAAGCATTACGAGTTCGACATATTTAAGTGTTGTATAATAAATTAAAGCTATTTTGAGGATATTGTTAATTGGTCAATTACAAAGTTTTATGGCGAGTAAAATTCTACATATTTTTAAAAGTAGTTACATAAAGTGTGGACGGGTAAGCCATACTTCGTCAGCTGTACACCATCTTTGACCCTGAAACAGAAGGTCTTCTGCCATGGAACACATGATATTTGCAAAATATGAGTTTCTTTAATGTATTAACAATTTTCCCTCTCTTGAAAATGGAAATTCGTGTTTCTTTCCAATAGTTTCTGTCTAAAAAATTATTTAGCTTGTAACTGGATTTAAATGATGCGTACTTCGTAATTTGATCTCACTTACTGATTATTGGTTTATATTACAGTAATAACGTAACGCATAGACTATTAAATAAGGTATTGAGAAGATTTTCTAGACTGCAACACTTTCAAATTTGGAGTGACTATCGGTTCCTAGGTACATGACCATATTGTACCTTGGAACAGTTTTTCACATTTTGAAAAATCTTAATTTTCTGCAGTAATTGCTGTAATTTCAGGAAAAGGCTGTGGCACACAAAAAGTGAATGCCTTCATTACAAAACAGAATCATAAACTATATTAAACTACTATTGCATGGCTGGAAAGTCGAGAACACTCTCCCCTACACACAGAGGATTAAGTAACACATTTAACCAATGCTTAAGTACATACTACTGTCCTGAAATTGCACAAACTATTATTTTTAGCATTTTACGTAGCAAACGTGTATACATACGTCAGCACTTCCTGGCGCACGAGTCTGTTAATGAAGACGTAGCTTCTTTAAATGTCGTTAAAATTTACTCTGTCAAAGAGGAAAAGAAACATTAAAATTACTGGAGCATTTATTCGCTATTACCAGAGTAGTTATCAAAATTTGGCCACATGTTACAAGTGCAGTGGTGGCACATGGGTCAAAGACAGTCACGTATGACATAAATGTGGCCAATTCCAACAATACACACTGTAGGGAAGCAGCCTACTCACGCTGCAGCAAATTCACATCAGTTTCCATTGTGTGTTAGTCAGTCTGCTAGCTCTGACGTCATAGATGTTGCGCAAGACCTTAAAAATCAAGCAAATGACATAAAACTTTCCTAGTATGTCTGGAATAATGATAAACTAATGTGTGTTAAATATCAGCTTGATAACTTCAGCCGTTTCCTTTATTTGGACGTTTTTCTATAAAAATAATTGGCGGCACAGAAAAGAGCTAGAGACTGCAAAATTTGTATTTAGATTCAGCTTTCATAATGATTTAATAAAAATAGTACTTTGGATTTCACAAATTAAGATGTTAGTGTAAATTCATGATTTTGTGGTTTTCATCTCAAAACTAGAGGAAGCAAGATAGATTAAGTGAGCTTATAAATCATACTAGGATGTTTAGATTTTAATAGGTTGGAGGTCCGCTATGATGATGAAGCTGTAAAAAGTTTCTTTCAAATATCTATTAAATTATAGCAATAGCGGATCTCAGAAGGGACAGTTCAGAGCCCATCTGCTGCGTGCAGTGCAATTAAATTAATTCTCTCGCCTAAGTTATTAAAGTTAGCCATGTCAAAAATTTATTATCAATACTTCCCTGCGTGCTGAATGCACAGTTAAATTAGGAGCTTCATCGGCCTTCAGCAAGAGAAGCTAAAATTTATTATGCAACTTGAAGTGGTGCGTTACTAGCACAGCGGCTAGTCGAGACAGCCGATTTGATCGAGCGTTTTCTCAGCGGTCCGCACCCCGGCTTTATATATAAGAGCACTGTGCGAGGAAGCCAAGGCCCCTGTGTGTAGCTAAGTTATATAGCATTCTTCTTAAAATATTAGAGATGGTAAATACACTCTTTTGACTTCCAGCAATAAACAAACTCATTTACAGGTGCGTCAGTTGTGAATTTTCAGTCAACTTTTAAGGAAATATTCCCATACCTTTCGACAGTTTCGCCTTTCCGGAGATAATGACAGAAAAGTTCTACGTTGCAGGATCGATGATGGAGGACTTATTTTTATGGAAGGGTGTCACCGTGAAAGACACGAACATAATTGCACTACTAACGACATTATTACAACACATCAAACATCATGATAGGAGAACTAACAGACTGCTCTCTGAGCTACGATTCCTATTTGGGCTCGTGAATAAACTTTGAAATTCTTGCTTATATGATACTGATCTCAATAATATACATTTCTGTGTGTGACGTGTAAATTTTAAATAAATATATATACCTACAGAAGACAATTAATAATATAATAACATATATTAAAAGTTCCATATAGTTTTAATGTCACCAATCGGCTCCATTATTTCTGAGCACAAGACTGTAGCACACTGTTCGCCAAAATAAAGTGCAGCTACCACTGAGGCCAGATGAAGACGAGTACTGCTGGTAGATCATATGAAACGCTTAGATGGTGGAAATGAATTAGTGGTAGTATCGGTATCTTCTGTAGAAGGGTCGAGCACAGCACATGTTGCGGATTACTGGCAGAGTTTCTTCAGCGACGGATACAAGCGCACCCTAAGCAGTCAGTACCACACGTGCCCGTCTACGCTCTCTTGCCGTCTGGGCCACACTGCTTCCTTTTAGCCACTGTGTCCTTCCTGCCGTATTTGTCTCGGTATTCGAATTTATTTTCCAGTCGAGCCATTTTGCGTCTGTACTCACAACAGCATCGTCTTTCCCCATAACGCCCATTGCTAATTAGTGCATACAAATCCATTTTATACACTGATCTATCGTACTCGCTGTCATCAGCCAATATTTGGTTCCCAGGTGACGCCTAGATTATCTCGGCGTTTCGCTATGTTAAATAAAATCGTGTTATTCATTCAGAAACGATACTTGCCAGTTTACTAACGTTACGACAGTAGTAAGGTTAAATTCGGAATCAATTCTGTTCTTGGGTTCCGATGTATATAAAATAAATTCTAAACGTCAAAATAATTTTCAGAGGTATTCAAGAGTCGAACTCTTTGAACAAGGCTTGCTCTCTTACATGATAGTTACTTTAGTAATAATATAAGCACTACCGTTCTAAGTGATTCTACGACGCAGTTCTACTACTGTTGCGCCAAACATTGAAGAAATTTAAGATCACAGTAAGTGAGGCAGCCCAGCCAAAGTACTTGCTTATTCCCATTAAAGACGAAATAAGTATATTCATAATAAACATATCTCATATCACCTACCGTTTTCCAGTACATGCTCACAAAATCACGAACTGATACACGACCCCCGGTTACGTCTTGAAACGATGTTATTTTTAGCTCTACTCCGTCAGAGTGAAATGACAACGCCTTCCATTTCCCAGAAGTCATCGCGACCAGGAAATAGGAGCCGATTGAACTGTAACGCAGGGAATATAAAACGGAAAAATGGCGTTTTCTGCTGTTCCCAACAATTCTCTCTCCTCGTAGAACAGCACAGACTTGCTGCAAAGGATACCATGAAATGTAAAAGAAATAATCCTTTCCAGTACCTCAACTCAATAAAAATAAAAGAGACCGAGGAAAAAGTGTAATACAATTAACAGGGTTTTTAAAATATCGATAAGTGATCTCTCATGCATGAAGCGATAATGTTTTGTTAATTTCTTCCATTACCTCCTTTCACAGGCACATTAAACCTGTGAGAATGAGCTATGCACCTTTACTCACTTACGAAGCGTTAACATCCCATTATATCTGCATAATTTCTTCTTAAAGAGTATAATGTGACCTTCAATCGCGAGAAGAAGACGTATAATGTGAGTATTTGAAAACATGACAAAATCGTAATGTAGTTAAATACGCATGGCAGACTGACTGAATAAGAAACTTTTTCTCGTTGTTGTACAACACTTGTCAATATGAAATCACAGTACTGAATTTCCTGCCTGCCATGATACTATAACGCTTTGACCCCTAGTTTGCTACAGGGTGTTGCGTAAGACGCAACTTGTTTCTGAGAATGCACTATGCAAGAGAGTGTCGTTATGAAGTCAGACCCACTAGGGTGAATATTTCCAATTCAACGATAATGATGCGTTAGCCATATAGCAACTGCTGCCGTCGAATTTCTCTTAACACAATAAACATAAATCCATTTGTCACCATTGTTTCTGAGTAGGTTGTATTTGAGAGGTTAGCTTAGGACAGCCACTGTTGCTTGGAGTATGCAAGGGAGGACACCCACCAACCTTAGCGGAACAGACTACACGAGAAGACACCAAATTCCTATCACGGCAGCTCTCTGTCAGGGCAGCAGAGGCAGTAAAAAGATCAAACAAGTGTCCTCGACCAAAGATCAACGCCACTGAGCAGCATTACGACCACCAATTGTGGGTGAAGAGATCACTATGGGGTTCCAAGCCAGGAGACATCTGCTACAGAACAACTGCTGCATTTATTTCGCACTCTGTGGCACTAGTGAGAAGCTTTATTTTACCCCTCATGAGAGAGTATGGCCATATGTTTAACCTTCTTAATGTTTCTTTTTCTATCATTTCCCAGTGCAAGTTCTTCAACTTCTAATGAATGTGCAGTGCTTCTTTTTAAGATTTTCCCATTTGTGAAGTATATGTAAGTAGTGGAGCAATGGGATTCCAACCGCAATTTTGATATTAAATTAATTATGAAAACTGATTAATAAATTACACCCAACCCCTGATGCCATCATTGGATTTCCCCAGCTGGCACATGGGTCCCTCCCCTCCCATCCCCACCCCAATCTTTCCCTCCTCACCCCTCCCCTCCCCTCACTGCTCTCCTCTCCCTTCCCTTCACCCACCAATGGAAATGGATAGAAATTGTACTTTTGGAAGGAAATTCAAAAAATAGTGGGAAAATGAAATTTATTGGTGGGAATATCAAATTCTGTGTGTTCACCTCCAGCATTGGAGACGAACTGACCTAGTTCACAACACCACCACCAGAGACTCCTGTTGGCCTTCCCCCACTCCACTCCAATTCACTGCATCCCCACCTCACCCCACACCACCCCACCCCTCCCCAGCCCTACCTTGCCCTACCCTACCCTACCCTACTATACCCCACCCCAACCTACCCCACCCCACCACACCCTTCCCCTACTGTACCCCACCCCACCCTGCCCTCCCCATCTCTGCCCTGCCCTGCCTCCACTCCCCTGGCCTCCCCTCCCTTCCTCTTGTCCCCATACATCCCTCTCCACCTCACCCCTCCAGCAACCCCACATAGATTCCTCAATTAAGAAAATCTGAAACAGGGATGTTGTGAAAATCCTGTACAACACTATGCTGTATGCTACGTTTCCTCTAAGTATTCTGTTATCAGGTAGAAAAATCTGTTCTGATCTGCCATGTTCTGCATCACAGGACTAGAATATTAAACTCATTTTTGGCTCATGAAAGAGTGCAAACAGCATCCTATACCTTTGTCATAGGATGCCTCCTCACTTTTGAACATCTTAAAGTAAACAAATGTCACATCAGATATGAAGTCTCTCAAGGTAACAGCAAAGAGAAATTGTAAATATTAGGTTTATACTACATATCACTTTATACATTCAATAAAATAGCTGATTTTATTGCGATGATCATCTCTCCCTGTGTAGATTGAGGATTGAAATTCCATCAAAAGAGCTTGCCACAGCGAAAAACGTCTAATTGCCACTCCAACTCTTGAATCAATTCGTGGTACTCTCGCACTCAGTGCCACCTACCCAGCGGCATGTCATTGGTATTGAATAGATAGGATAATTAATTAGATTGATCATGAGTGTCTCTTTGCATAGTGAGTAATTTTTCTTCCTGCACTCTGGTTACACTCGCCAGATAAGCATTACAGACGCTTCTGTGACGTCTCTATAGGCTTCCCACAAGCTAGGTAGTCATTTTCTCTGATACCAAAATGGATGGTAACTGTCAGCAAACAGCTGAAGACAGCCAACGCTAATTGCATCTCTCAGTTGTCTTCTCATGCTGGTGAAAGTAAATCACTTAGAATTCTGATATGCTGCTCCTAACTAACCGTGGTGAGACAGTCGGTGTATGGAGGGTTGCAGGATGTTTCACTGTCTTCTCCACCCCCACTACGCCTCCGCCACCAGACTGCATGTGAACAGCTGTCACTGGGTCGCAAATCTCCGCCTACGTGTCAGGGATGTATCGCTCCCAGCCAACAACCCACCACTTGCTGTGCCGTACAGCTATTAATAATTCCAGACTCGAAAAGTTGTCCGTTCTTTCTGAGAAGGACTGGGCGCTTAAATGTCACTGGGGTAAATACCAAGGTGCTGAACAACATGCTTCCCCTCATTCCTCCTGCAAACCGAAACGTTCTGAGATATGTTTTCGAAATACGCTGGACATGCTGACCCAGTGAGTAATAATAAAATACATAAAGGTTTTTTTAAATTGCCGCTACCAGTCACAACCTTAGTCAACTATTGTATTACTTATTTATTTAGCGACATGTTTCGGGGGTTATACCTCATCTTCAGGCTAAATGGCATTACAAAAACAACTTTACAATAAGGTCATACTGATGTTACATAGTCTTTTCGTACATGATGTGGTCATCTTTGTTCTTCTGGCGTGGCAGTCTCGTTGTGATGTGTTGAGGTGTTACCATTTGTGTGGCTCTCTTGGTCACTGTTCACAAATGGTCACTAACATAGTAATAACTTGGCAACACGATCACAAACAGTTCTGTAGTGCAGTGAAAAAGTTAGTGTTCGAAATGCAGCTGTATTTCGACCGCCATTTTGTCTATTGCACGCCATGCAAAGGGACACTCATAATCAATTTAATTAATTACCCTATCAGTTCAATACCAATGACATGCCAACAGTCATGTGCAAGTGAAGGCGAGAGTGCCATTGATATAATTCAAGAGTTGGAGTGGTAATCAAGTGCATCTTCGTTGCATCGAGATCTTTTAATGGAATTTCAATCTCCTACCTACACAGGGAAAGATGATCATCGTAATGAAATCAGTTATATTATTGAATTTATAGTGTGAAACGTCCCCTTAGAAAAATTAGTGAATTACTGTGCTGATAAACCTCTACGTTATTTGATTTTCAAACAGCTGAGTAAAACTGAACGTACTTAGACATTACTCTCTTTACTTGTTCTGATCAATACTAAACAGACACACAATATTTTTAGCGCAAAGCAACTTTCAAAAATCCCTAGAAAAGAATGGCCCTGACTAACAATAACCTATGCCTTTCATGAATCACTTACCTCACAAAAATCTTCGTTACTCGAACTACTGCAATACAGCGAGCGCCACTACTGCCAGCTAAATAAAAGATTCTAACTACTGAAGGCACTAACTACTGATAGTCATAGTTAGAAAATGAAAGATTTTGATAGAGAACAAACAATGTATTTACCTTAATAGTGTTCAAAAGTCGTAATATATATATCAGTTCATGATATCCAGTATTACAAATTTGTTCTTTCTGGCGGACACACGTCCAGATCGTCCGCTCTTAAAATTCTGCCATCTCTCTCCCTACATCCACCACTGCTGGCGGCTCACATCTAACTGTGCACCGCTATGAGTTGTTCACATCCAACTTCCCAACACTACAATAGCGAATATTTCAACAATGCCATCCAGCCACAGACTGCACATAGCACAGTCAGTGATATTCATACAGAGCGCTACGTGGCGTTACCAACATAAAAACCTAAACAGCCTACTTGCATAGCCCCTATGCTCCCCACAAAAAATTTTAGAAATAGTTTTGGGCAGCGGCCAATAATAATTTGATAAAATTTTTCATAATTACAATAACAAAGATATCAAATGCACACACTTATTGATGCAATGTTGGTCACAAGAAAAAATTTTCCCACAGTCCATAAAGACGTCCTGATCATTCATTTCTCACTGTCTGAGCAGTAAAATAAAATGCACACGGAAGTAGTGAATTTCCATGCAGTCTTGACGAAGTAGTGTTGTCCTACCAACGGAAAGACAATGCTGACTCTTGACATGCAGACAGGTAATGGGCCACAACAGAGCAAACCCACAGCAGAGTCAGTCGAAGTTTTGAGGAATATTGGTAGGTAGGTCATCACAGAGCAGACCCACTGTAGTCCTGGTAGAGATTATGGTACTGGTGGGCCATCAAAGGTGCAGACCTACTGCAGTCCTTGTAGAGACGGCCAGCAGCCATCTGTTGCGACTGTGCAGGTGCACAATCACCATCGAAGAGTATTGCGGACAATATAGCAAGTCCATAAACCGCCACTTGTGCACTCACAACGTTTTTAGAATTGTCCTTAGAACCAGCAATGCTGTTAACCAGTCCCTTGCTGAATTATCAACACAAGTGCAAATGCTAACAGTCCCCCTTTTTTTTTGTCGCATATTCTGCGTGTACTATGACCAACAAAAACGTGTGCAGTGAAATGAGGAACTGGTGTCTATACAATTATAAATTTTATAACATGAAAATAGAATTACAAAGGTACAGAAAACATCATTAAAACATAATAATACAGATAAAATTTGTAGTAATATGGACTTTACAAAAGAATAGAAATAAATATATACGTCAGTGTTACAGGAAGTATGACATAAGTAAATACATAAAAGATCAGAATAGCTTTCGAAAATAATGTCTAAACATCTTTACAAAGTAAATAACATATTATTAGAAAAATTCTACAATATAACTCTTATCAATTAAACACATAAAGACAGGAAGAACACAAATACACAAGGGTATACAAACACATAGCGGAATAACACAAAAAGAAAGGACAGGGTTTGTTTTACTGCTGTATTTTGCAAACAAAACTTTCTTTGTTTCTTGGAGATCTCTCTTCGGTCATCATTATTCCCAAAAAGTCCTATCTATACCTATTGTCCCTAAATCTTACTGTTTTGTTCATATCCTCCTTCAAAGTAACTATTCTTCATTGTACACTACTCATTTTGGCCCAAATCTTTTTGATATTTCTCAATGCACTCTTTCCCTATTCTCCATAGTTAGTTTCTTATATAGTATCCCCCCTCTTAAGCTAACTCTGCTGAGCTGAGATGCATAAACTAAGGGACGAGGCAATGCAACAGCACAAAACAATTAACATAAACAGCAATGACAAAAAATGCAAATTGGCAAAGCAAGCAGCAGTATATCTAAATTAGCAGAGCAAATGCAACATCACAACTAATATGAGCCAATGTGGAGCAACAAGAAATATAAATCAGTAGTACAACTGGCTTAACAGAGTAATACAAAGTGAAATTCAGTAGCACTATGCCTGGCAAACAGCGGCAGCAAATGCTGTAACTTATACCTAAACATGACAAAGCTCAAGCAGAAAAAATATTACAGTAAAGA
Source organism: Schistocerca nitens (assembly GCF_023898315.1). Taxonomy (NCBI): domain Eukaryota; kingdom Metazoa; phylum Arthropoda; class Insecta; order Orthoptera; family Acrididae; genus Schistocerca; species Schistocerca nitens. Next base: position 140,665,134 of record NC_064616.1, on the reverse strand, counting down.
TGGCCATGTCTAATACCTATGTCACATCTCAGCAGTAGAGTGATGCATCACGATTACTTACTCTAGCAGACAAATTACCAAATCGAAAAAAAATGCAATTCCTGTGAAGGGAAATGTCTATTTGTGTTCCCTTTTTTTAAGAAAGTAGATCATAAAATTATTGTTTAATGGATCTGCAGACAGAAAATATTTACATTAGTACATCCATTAAATTTTATTTTAGCAAAATAAACTATAAACTAGATGTTAAACAAAATGGGCAAATATATATACAAAGCAAAGCATGAAACATCATTCACTAGCCATATGGCATTTCATAAGGCAGTAAAAAGATCTCTCAACTAGAAAGACAGTAGTCATAATCAGGTGTATACACATAAAACATTTCTCACCATTTCATTAGGCATTTCGGTAAATGTCAGAAAGTATGATCTCAAAACTGTAATCGTATGTTTCAAGTATGAGCGTGTCTCATTTGAAATGCTTTCTACAAAGAAATGTCAATAGCGAGGTTAATGGCCTCCCTTTTCTTTTCACCTAATAGTGTTTTCTTCAGGCGACTGGCACAGCTGCGTGCCCATATCGCATTACGTCAAGGTCACTTAGCTTCCTTACCGAAATATTTACAACAGCAGTTTACACTACAGTGACAGCCTCATATAAAAAATTTCACATGTCGAGAGTTTGCGTTACAAATGTGTAGAAACAAAATCCTATAAATATAACAGTGTCCAAAAAATTTACGCCGGCATTGTGACACATTCACGCATTTACACACATTTCATAACTCTTAAAGTACGATTCTTGGTTTTCAACATCCTTTTTCACAAGTCATAGTCCCTAACCACTACTCATTATTCCTTACTTTATTACACATATACATATTCGTCGACACTTCTGCGATATTTCATCATAATAAATATGTAGCATAATCAAATTCCTTATATAGCATCAGCTTATTGATCATAAACATACCTCAACAGCATAATACACATCATCGTCGTAATAATATCATAACACCTCAGTCAAATCTCAAAAACGTCGTAGCTTTCTGCAATAATTTCAAAACCAAAAAGATTCTCTGCTCGTCTCAATAGTGTCATCTACCTCAAACGTACTTTAAAAATCATGATCCCATACCAAATACATCATTGAAAACTCTCATAGTATCACAATGGTTCCGAAAAAATATGAACACTTCACAAAGTACAGACAAAATACAATTTCATAAGTGTGAAGTTATGCAACTGTGTAATTGCGTAAACATCTGTCACTGGCGTAGTAAAAAAAAATGATTATGTCTCTCAGTTAAATGATCAGATAGCTGTGTAATTATGTGTTAGAGAAATATGGTACCGATGTGTAAAGTCGTATAAGCAAATACCATATTAGCTAGGGCTCCTTGGGCTTGCCACACACATGGTACACAAAGTAAGCGTGTACCCCCGTGAGGATTAATGTAATTATACCCTCAGGTGTTACAGATTACAACAATCGAATGAAATGTATCAACGAAAACTTTCTTTGTATCTTTGTGATTCAAAAATGTTTAAAAATAAATGTTTTAAGTACAAAATTAATCACTCAAATACGTGTACTGCAGCGCTAAACTGTGCGTCTTGTTGTAAGATAATCTCTGTCATTACTTAAGTGTAAAAAAATGTACCAAGTGTCGTAATTATCGTCGTCCGTAAGCAAAGTTCTGGAGAAGTCAATGTACTTACCTCATAATAAACAAAAGCAAAATGCTATGCGTATAGATATCGTAGTTATTACGTACAGTACCATGATCAAGAAAGTACTACACTGTAACGTATTGTTGTGCTACGAAAAAGGCTGTCTCATTGTAGCTATACCAAAAAAGTTACTGCTAAAACATGTTTTACTTTCCAGAAGAATTCAGAAAAACTGCGCAGATATGAAGCAGATACAGCGCAAAAGCTGTAATATAAATTGTGTCACTCATTAGTAGCGTCGTTATATAATTGTGTAGCTGTCAAATAAGCTATCCACTATGTCATCTGGTATCTCTCAGAAAGTACTTTAGTTCCAGAATGTATTTTCAAGTAAACCAAAATGTTGCATTAAAATCTCATTAGCAGTACCGGTATATGTTCTAAGTATGTGAGCCTCATAGTCGTTACATAATCGTGCAACCAACAAGCAAGAATGTTCACACACAATAACACTGTGTCGTCTGTTCACTATAACAATGCATTCGTAATTACTGTCTAAATATGTTCCCTAGGTTCTTGACTGGATAGTTAACTTTAAAACATAGTTGCATGTTAACAGTTTCTAAGTCTGACAAAGCGTACTAGTAACGTAAAGTGAAAAATTTTATGGCAAAGACTAAGTAAAAAAGCAGATTATCTCTGAATAAACGGTTTTATATGTGAAATGTGGTGCGATCCTTTACCCTTCCTAGTACATAGAGTTTCAACTTCACAACAATTATCATGTTGTATACGTCGGTAAGGAATGCTAAAATTTTTCTCAAGGTTAGAGTCTATGTTATTTTTCTCTGAGCCAGCCGGCGCACGTGGCTGCCTGCAGTGCGAGTCATTGTCTGTCTCTTTGTTAACGCGCATCGTTATTAGAATTAGGAGACCTAACTTCTATAAATTCACCTTGTCGAGAGGGCCCTGCCCTGTTTGAATCCCGCCAGTTCTGATGACATTCAGGTCTGTCGTTACGATTATATCATCTGTCGTCATGTCGGTAGATACCATAGTTTCTTTCTTGTCGGTCATGTGGTGAAGAATTTCTCCCGGAATCGTAACTGCCCGGTGGATCATTGCGTCTGACGCTATTCTGTCTCCCTTGATAATAATTGTTTTGGTTCCCATATTGTCTGTTTCTATGGTTATCTCTGTCATATACATTACTATGGATATGCGATCTTTCTCTGTAACTATTACTACTCTGCCAACGTTGGCATATGGGTGGTGTCTGTTTTGGTCACGATTTACGTTGTAAGAATAGCCTTGTTGGGCCCAGTTATTATTTCTTTCATCGCGGAATTGTGACGGATGTGACCTGTAATTGTTGTGTCCCTGTTTTCGCGTCCCGCGATTGTCAGTGTCAATTTCCAATTCTTTTAATAGTCGCTGAAAAGCTTCAATGTCGTCTTTGCAACGTCCTGCCAAAATAATATGTCGTAAATGTTCAGGCAATTTGATTAAGCAAATGCGGATGAGTTCTGAGGGGCTGTATGGGTTTGACAGGTACAGATTCTTGTGCAACATGTCTTCAAAATATTTCACAAGGCTGGAAAATTCAGATTGTTCGAAATGTTTCATCATTATGATGCTGTGTTTTACTTGGTCATGTGTAGCTTGAGACCAATATGCTGAGAGGAAGGCATGATAAAATTCTCCTTCACTGTGATAATCTTGAATGACCGATCGCATTCCTACAGCTGGTTCATTCTCTAAATAGCCACACATAAATTCTAATATGTGCTCTAATGACCAGTTGGGAGGAAAACAATGAGAGAATTTATGAAGCCACGCTTGTGGATGAATGTCGTTGCCGGAATTCTTAAATGCTTTGAATTTACATGTAGTAATAAACAGCTTATAGTCAAAATCATCATGTCGGCGAGTCGCATGTCGGTCATTGTTACGTCGTTTCGGTGGTTCCATCTCAAAATTCGGTGTACCTTGCCAATTTCTTTCATAATTTCCGAAATGCCCTGTGTTATTATTTTGTGGCTGTTCCGTAGTTCTATGTCCCTCTTCCCGTATTGGAGCGCGAGTCTCCTCTGAAATATATAATTTTTGTATTACTTGTGGCAACTGAATTTGTACATCCTGGATTACTCTTTTGCGTTGTGTATTAATTTGATTCTGATTTCGTTTGAATTTCCTAATTTGTTCGTACTTTTCTGTGTCATTAAAGACTACCGGTCTTGTGTCATTCAGAGTATCATCTACCTTCGTAGATAAATTATTTAGCTGATCCGAAAGTTAGACTACTTTCTCTGATAATGAACTAATTTCCACCATGTGTCTTTCGGAACCAATTTGCAGAGTATCTACTGTGTCCTTTAAGTTTTCCTGAGTTTTTGCAAGTTGCGTAACCGAATCGGTAGATGCAACTGAGTCTATTTTAGCCTGCAAGGTCTCGTGATTTTCATGAACAATAGGGGAGGGGAGGGAAGGGGAGGTGAGTGGAGAGGAGTGCGGTGGGATGGAGTGGAGTGGGGTGGGGTGGGATGGATGGGGTAGGGTGTGGTGGTGTAGTGTGGGATAGTGTGGGGTGGGGTTGGGTGAGATGAGATTGGGGGGGGGTGAGGTAGGGTTGGGTGGTGTAAGGTGGTGTGTGGGATGGTGTGGTGTGGGGGGGTGTAGGGTAAGTTGGGATGGAGTGGAGTGGAGGAAATGGGAGGTGGGTGGAGTGGAGTGGGGGAGGGCCAGCAGCACCCTCTGGTGGTGGTATTGTGAACTAGGTCAGTTGGTCTCTGATTCTAAAGGTGAATGGACAACATTTGATATTCCCACCAACAAATTTGAATTTCCTGTCATTATTAATGTTGTGTACATAGTCCTGCATAGTCAGCACGTACACAACATTCCCCATAGAGAGCGCCCCACTAAGCACAACAGCACAAGCACAGCGCTCGTCCGTCTCCGCATTACGAGATGGCGCTGCCATAGAGATGGACCAAATTCTGCTTCTGCCGATCCGCGTATTAATATGTAACACAGCCAATGAGATTGCTGCTAACGTAGAACCTTTTCTTCTCGTGGATCACACTCACGCAGTGATACATGAACGCGCGAGGTGTTATAACGAGTGTACAGACCTTCGATTAGTCAGTCTGCATTTGTCTGCACCAGTCTGTACCAGTCTGCATTTGTCTGCACCAGTCTGTACCAGTCTGCATTAGTCTGTACCAGTCTGTACGAGTTCTACATTTGTCTGTACCAGTCTATAGTCAAGTTTCAGTCTGCGCCCAATAAGATTACCCTACTCCTGTACATAGCCATGAAGATAAATGTATAGACACTTTTGTCAAGTATCAGAGATATATGTGAGAATAAGATTAACGTACCAATACCAAAGGAACTTCAGATTGTCAACTGTAAATAGCATCCAGAACCAAGTTAAGTAATTTTTATGCTTATTATTATTTTAATAAATGTGTGTGGAAATTAATCAAGTTCTGTTTAAAGTTGGTCACCGTCAATCTGCTACTCTAAGCATGCACGTGGCATTTCTATCATTTGACCTTATGGCAGAAGATAAACACGCCACGATAAGATCACGAGACATATTGCTGACACTCGCCTACTTCATTAGAGCGACAAGTCAAATAATCTGATGGTCTTGCAGTACACACACTACAATTAATTTTCTACCATTTTTGATTTTCTCACTAAAATATCAGTTTCCCACCATTTTCGTGGGAGAGGATGTGGTGGAGGGGGAGAGTGTGGGAGAGAATGGGGAAAGGATCCACATACCAGCTGGGGAAAAACCATGATGTCATCAGGGGGTAGGGATAATTAATTGATCAATTTGAATAATTGGTTTGATACCAACTTGATATCAAATTTAGAGTCGGAGCCCCATTGCTCCACAACATATGTACTTGTAAATATCATTTCAACTTCATTTATACTTTGTATTTACTTTTTATAATTGAATAAAGTCAAAGAATATTACTGTAACAGGTTAAGTTTTTTTAATACTTCCAATGTAAATTTGATCTTTTTATAACTTTAGAAACATATGTAAATGTATCACATTTTTAGTTACATTATTTTGACTTCATGTACTTTAGACCTGTTAACTGAGTAGCGGTTTGGTTGTAACACTGACGCCCTCCCCTCCTGCAGTCTCGCTATACTCAGGAGGATGAAAAAATAATGAAAAAGTATCTTTGACATTAAATCTTCTTTTCTAAATCTGTAGCGTCTGATGCCATATGTCATTTCGAATGACCCTATCGTATCTTGAACAGATATATTTTCACCTCCTCGGCACAAGAGCATGATGGAGCAACTGCAATACCAATTTTCACCAGTACGAAACTCACTCTCCCTCTGAAGGCAACCATTTATATAACCATCAACTGTACACATTCAACTTTATTCTTTACCAGCTTCGGTGTAAGAAGAGTAGTACATCAGATGAACAAAAATGCATACTTCTCATACAAGACTCGTTAGCATACCAAATATAACGATGTCTTACTGTGGTATGTAAAATACACGTAAGTTAGCCAACGTTATACATCACAAAGACAGGTTGCGTACGTACTAGTAGCCTTTATGCAACATATCTTTGTGATTTATGACATTGGCTAAATTATTTGAATTTTACATACCACAGTAAGACATAGTTATATTTGGTATGCTAATTATTCTTGTATGAAAAGTATGCATCCATCTGATGTATTTTCTTCCACCGACGATGGTAGTAAAAACTGAAACTGGTACAGAATGAAGTTGAATGTATGAAGCCCATGGCTATAAAACTGCTTTTCTTCAAATATTAAACAGCTGTAGCAAGTTACCTATACAAATTTTTAATCACTCCCCACTGCCTACGCGATCATGGGCCAGGTGAGCCAGTCCCGACACCAATATAAGTAGGTTTAGTCCGTTAGCGTGATATTCTGGTCATCTTAGGTGAGCTTTTTAGAGGATTACCCACACATGCTTAGGGGAATCTCGGTGTTGCTTCCCGTTTCCGCTGCAGAAACATTACGCGCAAACCGTGAAAACTCACAGTTTGCAGACAGATGGCGTCCACGACATTCTTCCCGTTGTATCAAGATGACGTAGGGTAGCGATCCGAGGCAGTAACTCCCAGATCCTGACTGAAAAAGACTTGTCGCCTACGGACCCTTTGGTGCCAACGGGATGACAGAAAAGCAAAAGAAAAACACTTAAGTAAAGCAATTTACAAACGTTTCCGTGTTATTTGGTGACATTAGAAATATATTACTGTGTATACTTGATGAACACAAAGCATCTCTTCAGTCTATAATTAATTATAAACTGCAATCTTTCAAATCTGCTGGTCCCTCTACGTAGCAGTTGTTCAAAAATTGGGTCACACGACAGTAGTGGATTATGGCGACAGAAATGAGGTAAGAGGTGGACCTTAGAAATGCTATGTAGACGTGTAATCATGTCCATTGCATTGGTTAACAGAAATTGTGACTGGCGAGGAGACATGGTTATTCATTTGGTCCAATGCACAAGCAGAGTTCCTGGAGGTATCTGGACTCGCGATAGAGAAGACAGATTTCACGCTGTTTCCTCACTAAAATAATGGATCACTGTTCCGAAATTAACGCTCCTGCAACTTCCATCCACCTAAGATTTTATTACTTCTTAAAAAGTATACTGCTTAATATATATGTGTTGTTTTTAGCACGTAAAACTGTGATCAAAGTAATGGCACGCAACACATTGAAAGTCAAAATGGTTCTACTTTACACTTGAAGACCACAGAAGAAAGAGGAGGTAAGTCCAGTTTTTGTCAGAGTCATATTTTTGCTCCATTCACGTAGCTTAAGGTCTGTTTATCGCACAAATAATTAACATAAGCAGTAGGTCACTCACGTATGTTGACCGTTCTTATATTCAAGTGAAGGGTAGAAAGGACGCAAGTTCAGCGTCTGTTGCGGGAAAAGAAGTATATCCATAATTGTCGCACTGCATAACACTAACAGTGGAAATTTTTTATTTGCTAAATCTGCAGTTACACAGTCTTAGTCTTAGTCTTAAACCATGTGATCATATTTATTGCATTTGTTAGTTTTTTGGAAGCAACGAGTTTGTTGATGTAGTGTTATTATTACTGACTCTTGGTGATCTACAGTAGATCTTCTTTTTCTAGGCACCAAAAAGATAAAACATAATGAAAAATTTTAATATTTTTGCTCCCTCAAGGACCAAGAGCACTACTCTTCACTACTACAGGAGTAATTTATTGTCTTCACTACCTAATGAATGAAGTATTACTAATGATGAAGTTAAGTGGTTTACAATAAGCAAGAATGTGGTCTTTTCACGTCTTTTATAAACATTTAAATCATCAAGATGAACAACATTTTTTGTTCACAAAATTTTATTGGCTTCTTTTTGCCTCTGGACGTCTTCATGTCACATAATTTCCATTGTGAGTATTTATTAATTATAAAAAAAGTGCTTATAACAACTAAAATATTTACATTTACCCCTGTAAGTATGCACTAATAAAAACGAAAGAGGGTTTCGGGAACGGTAGATTGGTGTATTTTTTAATTGCTCTCTTGCAAAATATTATTCACCTAGTCTAACCCCTCCCCCTTCTTTTCTGTAGTCTTCATCTATCTAACATACATTTGTTTGTCAACATTAGTGAAACTCAAAGCCAGAAATTATATCGTTACCTATTCCCAGTATCCACGTAACACAAGCGTCTCTCTCTCCCGTGCGCGTGTGTATATGTGTGCACACGTGTCGTGAGACGCATGTGCAGCCGCACTTGGCGCAGAGTACTGAAGCGAACAAATTAACATTTCATCGCATTACCGCTGGCGCGGAAGTGTCGGGCTGGCGCGCAGCCAGGCGATATTAATAATGCGCCGGCGATTTCTCCAGATTACGGACGCGGTATGCGGCCAGTAATTAAGAAAGGGACGCCGACGCCGATGCCGACGCCGACGCCGAGAAGGAATTAATTTTGGCGAGCGCGGCTATCAGTGCGCGCGGAATGCCGTGTCCGCGGCCGACCGACAAATATGTCGAAATGTTTGACAAGTGTCGCGCGACACGCGCTATGAAAATAAATTAGGCGCCCCCGCTGCCACCCGCTTTTAATAAAAGCGGCCGCGCCGCGCCGCTGGGGACCGTATGCAAATGTCCGCAGCTAGCCTGGGGCAGTCCGCACACCCGCATCCGAAGTTGCGAGCAAATTCTCTCTAGCTGGATTTTCACGTCGTCTGGCAACGTTGTGGTAATCACCAGATAACGTCCGGAGTAGTCGCCGTGAGCTGCGCCGACGACGGCTGGGACGGACTCGAAGTGAATACGAGAGGTGCTAGTAGCACGGTTACTGCAACTTGGCTGGAAGACCCTGAGGGGGAATATTCAGTTATTTCTGTAAGTTCAGTGACAGGAAATGCATCTGCCAAACTTCGGTCCACTGTCAGAGTATTGCGAAACTGCAGTGTACCAGCAACAGAGAACCGCTATAAAAGCGTGAGTGACATATGCTGCAGTATTTCTCGAGTACGTGGCTGTCTTTGTGGTGGCAATGATACAAGAACTGGGCGTTTACAGAAAAACTGGCACAAATCTTGATATATTTTTAATGATATAATGAAATTCTAAGCAAGAGTTACAATGTTGGATACTTTGTATCAATACTGCGACCATCCCCTTTACTATGATGCTTTTTTTTAATTTTTTTTTTTTTTGCACTTTTATTCTCCGACTATCTAGCATTGAAGTGACAGCAGGCTCATCGTCAGGCGGTGGGTATTTGCAAGCAGTTTATACACTGAAGCGCGAAAGAAACTGGTATAAGCATGCGTACTCAAATACAGAGACATCTACACAGGCAGAATACGGCGCTGCAGTCGGCAATGTCTATATGACAAAAGGGTCTGGCGCAGTTGTTAGATCAGTTACTGCTGCTACAATGGCAGGCTATCAACATTTAAGTGAGTTTGAATGTGGTATTATAGTCAGCGCACGATCGATGGGACACAGCATCTCCGAGGTAGCGATGAAGTGGGGATTTTCCCGTACGACCATTTCACGAGTGTACCATGAATACCAGGAATCCGTTAAAACATCAAATATCCGACATCGCTACTGCCGGAAAAATATTCTGCAAGAACGGGACCAACGACGACTGAAGAGAATCGTTCAACGTGACAGAAGTGCAACCCTTCCGCAAATTGCTGCACATTTCAATGCTGGGCCATCAACAAGTGTCAGCTTGCGAACCATTCAACAAAACATCGTCGATATGGGCTTTCGGAGCCGAAGGCCCACTCATGAACCCTTGTTGACTGCATGACACAAAGCTTTACACCTCGCCTGGGCCCGTCAACACCGATAGTGGACTGTTGATGACCGGAAACATGTTGCCTGGTCGGACGAGTCTCGTTTGAAATTGTATCGAGCGGATGAACGTGTACGGGTATGGAGACAACATTATGAATCCATGACCCTGCCTGTCAGCAGGGGACTGATCAAGCTGGTGGAGGCTCTGTGGTCCGCCGTTGTGGCCGAGCGGTTCTAGGCGCTTCAGTCTGGAACCGCGCGACCTGCCTCGGGCACGGATGTGTGTGATGTCCTTAGGTTAGTTAGGTTTAAGTAGTTCTAAATTCTAGGGGACTGATGATCTCAGATGTTAAGTCCCATAGTGCTCAGAGCCATTTGGAAGCTCTGTAATGGTGTGGGGCGTGTGCAGTATGGGACCCATGATACGTCTAGATACGACTCTGACAGGTGAAACGTACGTAAGCATCTTGTCCAATGTACATTCCGATGAACTTGAGCAATTCCACCAGGACCATACGATACTCCACACGTCCAGAATTGCTACAGAGTGGCTCCAGGAACACTTCTCTGAGTTTAAACACTCCCTAGACATAAGGATTATTGAGCAGATCTCAAATGCCTAGCAACACGCTGTTCAGAGGAGAACTCCGCCCCGTCGTACTCTTACGGATTTATGGACAACCCTGCAGGATCCATGGTGTCAGTTCCCTCCAGCAGTACTTCAGACATTAGTTGAGTCCATGTCACGTCGTGTTGCGGCTCTTCTGCGTGTTCGCAGGGGCCCTACACGATATTAGGAAGGTGTACCAGTTCCTTTGGCTCTTCAGTGTATTTTGTGCGAAGAATACCTTGTCGCCGGGATCGTGTCCCTGGGACGCATGGCTGGAATGTCTACAAATTCTGCCATTTTGTGCCAAAAATAAAGGTTTTGTTGTTATTTTGTTACTTATGCGTTAATAACTCTCTAATCTGTAAATATGGCACTTAAAGAATGAAACGATACATTACTCACCAGCGTTGAGAACGTATTACTGACATGCACTTCATTTAACAGTTTCTTACAAACATTCGACTTTAGCGCAAAGAATGATAAGATTCGAGATATGACAATTTTCCACATCACTTTCTTTGGTTCTTTGGTATCAGCTGTGGAAATAAATTATGTGTAGTTACGCCTATGCCCTAAATCTACTGGAATCTAGAGTGCTGACACGTGTCTTACGACACTTCCAATATGCAAATGTCGACGTCTACGTCTACATCTACGTCTGCCAGCTTCAGCTGTTCGTGATTGTCATCCATAGGCATTCAGTTGAATCTACAATTTCTGGATTTGTGTTATCTATTGTTTAACCGAAATTTAATTACTTTTTAAGTAGAAATATGAAGGAGTTCACACTATTTATTGTTTATTGTCAATTGTCACTATTCGCACAATACAAATGTCTCGTATAAAATATTCTGAAGTTTGTTTCTGATCTACTGATAAATTTACTAAACGGTAAACGACAGCATCACGTTCAAACAATCTAAGAGAGCTGCTCAAATCGTGTTCTAAATCATTTATTCACGTAACAAATAGCAGAGGGCCTGTGACACTTCCTTGTAGCACGGCAGATATCACTTCTATTTCAGTCGACAACTTCACGTCGTTAACTACGAACTGTGACCACTCTGATAGGAGATCACGAATCCAGCAGCGCAACTGAGATGTTACTCCATAGGCAGGCAATTTGATTAGAAACCGCTCGGGAGGAACAGTGAGTATATTGATTGTGTCTTGCCGCTGATATACTTTACACACAACGACAAACTTTTTAGCTTTTCTGCCAGAGTAGAGACGGAGTTTCCTTGTGGCAGCTATTTAAAGCATCTGCGTTGAAGTCCGTGATAAATTTCGAGCTTCTGTAAAACATTGCCCTACCTTCCAATTTTTGCGCAAGAGATGCAAGGGCTATTTTTTTGGAAGATCTGATTGGTAGCGAAATGGAAACCGCAGTGAAACTCTAAAATGTTTTATTTGCAACATTGAGCTACACCTTCTACACAGTCCTCACTCCGACTTAGATGTATGTCGTAGTGGTGTGCCAGCATTCCTTTGTCATAGATGGTTGCCGCCTGGGCTTTCCTCACTTCTCTATACTGGTCTGCAGCTCACTGGGTATGCCAAAATACTGTTCGCATAGGAAGTGGTTCATGTGAGCAAAGAGATGAAATTACAAGAAGCTAAGTCCGGGCTGTATGGTGGGTGATCAAACATTTCCCATTGAAAGCGTTGCAGGAGCGCCTTTGTCCCTGCTGCAGTGTGCGGCCGAACATTGTCATGAAGGACAATGCCTCATGACAACATTCCTCTTAGCGTGTTCTCAATTTCCCTTCATAGACCGTTTCCTCGAATCGCCTGATGCACTTGCTAAGGAAGATCATCGATCGACATTGTCTTCTTTCCCTGACCGGCACCACTGTTGCATTTCGCTGTCACACGACACAGTTACGTTATGTAGGCTGCATGAAATCAAGTGAAACCTCTCAGTATGAAGAAATCGAATGGCAACACGCACTTCACACTTGGATGGAGAGGAGGAAGAGGAGGAGGCGATTAGTTTTAACCTCTCGTCGACAAGCAGATCATTAGAGACACAGCACAAGCTCGGATTAGTGAAGGATAGAGAACGAAAGCGCCCCCCCCCCCTTTCGATTGAACCACCACGGCTTTTGCCTTAAGCAATTTAGGAAAATCACGGAAAACCCAAATCAAAATGGCCGGACTCTGGTTTGAACCGTCGTTCTCCCGAATGCTTGGCAGGAGACACAATTGTTCTAGGCATGTTTAATGCTCCAGTGTGCTCAGAAATGAAAAGTGCGACTTGACGCGATCGACGGGCATGCTAGAGTCACTGCGCAACACATCTGCACAAATCTTCATTGGATTTTCACCGTGGTTTTAATTTCGCGGCCGATCTGACCATTTTTAAAAAAAAAAAACTAAGAAAAGAAAAAGAAAAACATCCCGAAAACCCTTGTAAAAATGGCAAACTGTCGTATCTCATAACTTATCATTCTTCGTGCTTAAGTCGACTAATGGAAAGTAAATCGTTCAAACAAGTAGATGTAACAAGAGGACCGCACGGCAATCAGATTTCTGTAATATTTTTGTATTTATGGTACGTGAAGTGCCGAACTGAAATATTAATCCCCCAAAATAGTTCGATGCAATTCTAAAAAATTGACAAGAATATCGACTTTGATATTTTCCGACCACCTTCAATACGTTAAAGAAAGGCTGGGTTTTGCTCGACAGGCCATGTGGCTGTATCGTAGAAAGCTTGGCTACCACGTAGGGGTTTTAGGTTCGATTTCCAGCTGATGCAAATTTTTAAACAGAGATGCCTGAGTTACCAGAAATCACGTGAAGTTTAAAATACTGTAGCACTGGAGACTGGTAATCGTTGGTTCGAGTCTCGTTTTGGTCATCATTATTTCGTTTGTTTTGCTCTGTTCCAATGCCTAAATCATTTAAATATATTTTCCGTGCAGGTGTGTAGTGTATCGTTTGAAGTATCACACATACAGCTTTAGGAAACAAAAGACTTGTAAGTAATGAAATAATACCACCGTACTTCATTTTGTGCATAAAACTGCAGAATCTGTATAAATTTCAATTATTTTCACCAACGCCATGATCCCAGCAACCAGGTGCACCATGTACAAAACATAAAGTGCCAATAAATTCCCGCAGGCTGAGAACGAGCCTGCTATGGCCTGAAAGGTAGCTAATGGAAATTGTTATAGCAACCGATGTAAAGTGATTGGCCGCAGTATTAAAGCATCCGATATTTTATCCACAGTCGCAGGTTCAACGTCCATAACTGACAAATGAAAAAAGACTTAGAATGCTTGTAAGCAATCCCATTTATAGTACCGCTTTTGGAGGATTCTTGAAATATTTTGCAGTGAGTACGTACCACTCCCGGAGGAACAGGGACAAGAAGACTATATTTATTACAACCCTGAACGAATGAAAAAGGACGCCACCTATAAATTTACGGTGGCACGCAAAATGGATTTTCAGATGTATTCTCGGGATAGTTTGCGTCTATCTTCAAGTGTCTGCCAGTTCAGTTTCTTCAGAGTCTCTGTAACATCGTCCCACGCGTCAAACAAATCTTTGAATTATCTCAGTATGACCTTGGAGCCCAGACGACAGGCATCGTTCACTCCAATGAACGCCACAATCTGCAGTTGGTTGCACCCTATTCCCTCTGTTCTGGCGTAACCACAAGCGCCGGAATGAAGACGAAAAAAGCAGGACCAGAGAAGGCGGTGAGACGACTTCAGCCAATGGTGCGCTGATAAGGACCGCACCACGACAGGAGCGACATCTGCAAGAAGTGAATATAAGCGCCGCTCCTAGCAGCCTCGGCCGGACATTAGTGGAAAGTATTCGCGGAATATTAGCATGGCCTAGCTGAGAGTGCTACGAGAACAATTAGTAGTGATCCACAAACTGTGTGACAGACTTGTTTGAACATTGTGTGTAGCAAGGACTCGAATTTATGTTGCATGTCACCCATCGCTTGCGACATCTTTGTACATGAAAGTGAAGTATTGTCAATCTGCTTTATAGAAATAAAACTGCTAATGTTATTTGCCTGCATTGTTGTATAGCATTCCGAGAACGCAGCATCCCTTAGGCGCCCTATACGGGAAGAGAGTGCGAGGTGCCGGGGCTAGCAGTGTATTTAACACTAAATTCTTCGAGAATCTTCAAATAAAAGTCATGCTCTAAGCTCTCTAAGCCCCCCCCCCCCTATTCTAACTCCGACTTTTGCTGTTGCACATGGATTAAAAAGAAACGCGAACCGACTGTAATCGACCCTGCAAGTGGAGTAGAAAATTAGCTTGGCACCTGCAATAATTTAGTTTGATAGACATTAATTAAATAAAGGAAAGTTTCAGTAATGTAGTGAGAAATGAAAGGGTTGCTCTGCCGATTAACAGAATGAAAGTTCTCTCCAAAATAACAATATGATTTATTATGACTAAACTCAAAATAATAAACAAAACACATGAAACATTTACAATACATCAAATTGGCTCAAATTGGATACTCATATAAATGCTGTGAAGGTGAAGTTGTCCCTAAACTGGATTGTGACATTTATGACGAAGTGGTATGTGGAGCCAATTCCTTGCAACTCAAATCTTAAAAGAAAACACACAGCCAACCCAACATTAATTGCTGCTACCCAAGACAGAACAAAGTTAGAAAAAGACGAACAGGCGCGCTCTGCTGAGCTCTGATTATCACCTAGGAAAATCCCTATCTGCCGGTGCTGCGGACATACATTACCGAACTGTCTTCATATCTGCCAGAACACGATCTGGCGTACCGGAGGCGATGGCTGGTTGCTTCGACGTCCCGTCGTGGTGATGATAATGTCGCGAGTATAGCCCGAAACAAATTATCCTGGTTTGCTTGTTCCAGACTAAAGACTTCCTAGCAATACAAATGCGCCTCTGAGGGAGACGAAGAAGGCTCGCCACACAATCACTGACAGTACAGTGATTGATTTTAACAAGCGAAGTCACACTGTAACTCCGATACAGTCAACTTTAGCCAAAACGGCTCAAGACAGACAACATAGGCCGCTTGTACACAGAACGCTCAATTGCCACCTGTACTCGGAAAGTTACGTTGAAGTCAAAACTTCAGCAACTTCCTCAAACAGTTACAATTAAATAAAAGTATATTAGACAGCCAACGGAAGGCAGGCTGTCCAGACCAGCGAGAGCTCAGTCTTGTAACCTACTCCGACCGAAAGGCGAGAGCCGACTCCTCACAAGAGCACCCGTACAAACCGAACACAGAAGATTCCCGCCCCCACGACAGTGGCCGTGGTTAACCGTTCCAATCAGCAACTCGAAAACCGGCGGAAAACACGGGAATTTGCGCGCCAAGGCTGCTTGGGAACACAAGTCATTCCCACGCCTCGCTGGTAGCCCGCCAGAAAGTGTTTTCGTTAAGTTTCTACGAAGTAACGGAACCTCTAGCCCAGCCGCTACTTCAGGCCCCTCTGGGCGTGTCTTTTGACAATGTCGGCGTCTGGAAAGCATTCACTCGACTCCCTCACACCCGTCGGCTTTCCCTTTCAAGATCAGCATAACCTGCCTGTCACCGGACCACCTGGGTGACGAGAGACGCTGCGTGGGAAGTCCGCGTGTGAAGGAATAGCAACTTTTCACCGCATGCAATTAGAGAGGAAAATCGTAGGATAGAAATATGAGAGGGGGCTCATGCCACCTCTCATAGCCCCTACGCCATTTTACATTGTAATTGGTGAGCGGTTGGCTCACTTAGGAGCAAGGTAGTGAGTCAATCGCCCAAGAACAATCTTGCAAACTGACTCCACATGCCGCGCTCTATAAAAAAAATCACTACAACTGAAAAATGCAGCTGATAGAGGGAGGATTTTTTATGATGTAGCCAACTTCACCTTCTTAATATGGAACTCTAACACTCACATCACACATCCATACCCAGGGAGCCCCTTCCAAACACCGATTCACACAGACATTCACGCTCTAAATATGGCCCGGGCATGTGAGCCAAATATGGAGCAATTTATTCTTTACAATCAGAGTTGGAGTGCTCCGCAATTAAATGCCCAAGATGTTACAACAATTTGAATCATTAAACTAACCTGAACTCACTCACACATGATACTATTTAAGTTAACAATCTCTTTGTGAGCTTTCAGAATCTAATTACAACCTCCGATTCATTCTGTCTCCCTGCAGCAAGAATAACCTTTACAAAATGTTCCCTGAACTGATGGTCCATTCACAATGACAGTGGTGGTATCTGCTTCAGTTTATGGGGACTTCAGGCACACTGTTTGCATATACAGAACAATAAATACAAGATACAAACAAAAAACATGGTGTGGAGAACAATACAGTAATTTGTAATTTGTGCGCCCTACTCTATCTCTTACATCAGAATTACAGTGTAAAACACAAATACATACAAGGTATGACATACATTACAAAAACAACACTAGAGAAAGAAATTTAAGAAAAAAACCAAGGTTCATGGGGCGTCATGTTGTGCTTGCACATTGCACAATGTTCACGACTGTGCTGAGAATGAGGCACTAAATCACATTGTTAGAAATATTCGAAGCACTTCACAAATTCGTTAGTTTCTCTCAGGGGGTTGGTATGCTGAGTCATATGCATTGATGCACGTGGTTACATGTCTTGAGCATCGGAGGGGGGCTTTTGGGATGGGGCCACAGTACTGACATCACATAGGGCTAAACGTCGGGTGTTGTTGCTATGTTGTTGCAACAGCAAAAGGGTGTGCTGGGGCATCTGCAGTACTCTGTTGAGATTGCATCAAGACCCACGCATATGATCACGGCAGTACGGTAGGAAGACACAGTGATAGGCTCTCCTCACGTCGATTAATTGTCTCTGAGGTCTACTTGTTGGGATACATCACTAGTCTAGGTCTCTTCTCTCGCTGGACAGTGCTTTACGTTTCCCAATATTGCAGTTCGACGAGGGATGATGGCACGTGGAGTGACTCCACAAGTGTATGAGGTCATCCATACAGGATCGAACTAGGAGCGACGATTGCTACAACTGCTCTCTAATAGAGAGGAGAAGTTAGAATTGAGACCATTCATTTGTTAGAGTGTGTGGCACGATACTTCTTTGTGTATGCAGATCGGCCAATGCTAGTGAGCTGTAAAAACCCAAACAGGTGAGTATATAGCGTCCCTTTCTGTCCTGAGGCACATGAGGCGCAGGTTCTGACACGATATGTGACCTTCTTCGTGTACTCACGACAACGTTGTCTGCCACAGGGAATCCCTCCAAATGGCTGCCGCGTCCAGAGAGCTAGCAGGCTGTCGCATGTGGGTCGCGTGTCAGTGTCAACGGCCAGCCTCACTTTCGCTTGTGGCCCGGCGAGGATCCCGCCTAATCCCTCAGGTATACGGCCCGGTGACTGTCAGCTTGCAGGACCGGACGCTCCCGCGCCCTTCTCGTTAGGTGGCGCGCTGACGCTCCCCTTCTTACAGGTAGCCGAAGACCTCTTGTTTTTGCTCTGGCTGGCCTCTGCATTGCCACAATACCCATCATCTGCACAATTCTGACAAAAAACTTATGCCTAACTTTTTCCCAAGACCTTCTATGTTATAATAAATTTACATAACGACACATTGATGATCTGTCATTTCAGACACTCTTATTTTACTTTTATAGTTATTAATCTATGGCTATCATTATAATAAAATCTTGGTGTATCTAATTTAAACATGGAAATAATTTATCTTGATATTTGTGTAGAGACCGATCTCACTATGGTATATGGTGTGTGACAACTGATGCTATGTATTGGATGAACAACTAAATGTGTGGGCCCGCAGTAATATTACTATTAACTATATAGATCGACAGTAGACATGCTCAAGAATTAACTACCATTTGCCAACGACCTTCATTCTATGTCTTTTGATTAAATTATGTTGTTATGCAGGTCGAAGTTTTACTGAGTTATAAAGAACATCCAACTATTCTACATTCGCTCGCCTGTCGTCCCTCCACTTGGGGTCTGTGTTTTGGTGACCTGAAAAATAGCATCCCAACACGCGTGCGCCAAACACTTATGGTAGAAAACCCCCACAATATTAAGGATCTAACTATTGTTAAATCCTAAAGTTTAACTTATCCTAGTATATAGTACTCTCCTTTTTTCTATTTTTATTTACTTATTTATTTATTTTTTTTACCTTATACAATACTCTAACATAATTCCTGTTACATTGAGATGTCTGGCTGCTCCCCGTTATTGACGACAGTGATGTGCGCGCCGTACGACATGACCTCCGAGTTTTCATTCCGCCTCACTGTCCGCCTCACTGAAACTCCGGAGACTGGGTTAGCCATGGCTATACAATAAATTTATGATTGCAACTTCTTTTTCTATGTGATGCGGTTTTCGCGATCAAAGCGCCCCTTTCCAGAGGCAATGTACTATGACCCAGCCAGGACTGGTTCCTGTTGAGGATTCCGTCGCCCACCACACACCAGCTACACAGTATGTCACCAATCTCCAAGTATAATTCCTTGGTTATTCATCTGTGACAGTCACAAGCAGCACGCTAAATCCCCAACCAGCACATTGGCATGGTAGGCTTTATGCCCGCATTTCTACCGTCCAGGGCACCATTGGAGTCAAACGCTCACAGGTTCACCCCGACTTGCAAGACAACGATGCTGGCGCATCACTGTAAAAACTATACTGCCCATATTCATCCTCGAAATCACGCAGTATACCACAATCTTGCAGTGCACTGACGCGTGCCTGCAAGCATTGGTATGAACGTCTCACGAACTGGTTGTGGCCGCTATTGAGCGTATCACGTCTTCTCAGAACGCTTCTAAGAGCACGTTCTTGTATGCGCCCGTTTGTGCGACATCTCGTCACTCATCATTATCCCTTAACATGGACACCAGATAGGAAAGGACAACAACATTGCTCATGGAAAGATAGTGCCTCGTATCCCATCGACAGTGGAGATCGCAAACATAAACAAAAACAAGTTAGCAGCAGTAAATTCTTATGCGAGAAAACGCAGCGTGTTAATACTTTAACAATCTTAATCTATTAATGCAACGATTCTTGTTCCCCGAAGAAAGGTTCATATATTTGCCTATTCTACTATGTACACCACTTACACTACTACTATAGCTAGGTTCATGTATTTGCCCATTCTACTATGTACACCACTTACACTACTACTATTCCACGAACTTCTTTATGTGAGAGATGTGGTGGAGTCCTATGGACTTCTTTCCTTTCAGCGTCTCCAATTCATAAGCATTGTGGTGAGCTGCTCTCCTTATACGGTACGGGCCGTTGTAAACAGAATAGAATTTTTGGCATTTCATTTTTTGTTTGTTAGAGAGTCGGAAAGACTTCACGAGCACCATTTGTCCAATTTGGAAGTGTCGTAGACGAGCTCCCCTGTCGGCACGTCTCTTCCTGACCTCTGCTGCAGCCCGTATCCTCTTGAGAGCCAAATCCACTATGGCTCGGTGCTGCGTTCGCGCCCTTGGTGGGAAGTGTACGACTTCGGTTACCAAGTCCTTAGGAATCCGGTTTTTCAGTACTGTAATGGGTGCCAATTTTGTTATCCCATGGGGTGCCTCATTGATCACCTCCTGGAAGTCTTTAAGGAAAACGTGCCATGTCGTGTGCTGTTTGTTACAGTACAACCGGCACAAGTTTCCGAGTTCCTTAATAACCCGTTCTGCAGCATTCGAGCTCGGATGGTGTGAAGATATAAAAATGGGATCAATTTTACATCGACGCAACGTCTCCTTGCATGTTTTTGACTTAAACTGTGGCCCGTTATCAGAAATAATTCTACTCACATGACCAACCTGTGGTAGGAAATCCCGGATTAGGGCTCGTGATACAGTTCGTCCTGCCGCCCTCTTTAGTGCCGTAAAGGTAACGTATTTGGACGTTAGTTCAACAAACACTAATACGTAAGTATATCCTCTTCTTGTTCTTGGCAAAGGTCCCATCAAATCTGTTGCTGCTAATTGTCTTAATTTGGTCGGTACGATTGGGTATAATGGTGGCTGCATGGTCACAGTGGTGTGCTTAGCCTTTTGGCAGTCTTTACACACCGACAGTACCCTCCGAATTCGACGCTCCATGTTTCGAAAGTAACACATGGTCCTTAGCTTGAGATTGCACTTGCGTGGTCCGAAGTTTCCATAGCTGAGGTGAGTATGCCATATAATCTTGTTTATTAGGTGTTCAGGGATGCATACCCCCCATTCAGTGTCATTGGCATAATTTCGGTGGAAAATTATGCCTTTCTACATCTACATCTACATCTACATTTATACTCCGCAAGCCACCTAACGGTGTGTGGCGGAGGGCACTTTACGTGCCACTGTCATTACCTCCCTTTCCTGTTCCAGTCGCGTATGGTTCGCGGGAAGAACGACTGTCTGAAAGCCTCCGTACGCGCTCTAATCTCTCTAATTTTACATTCGTGATCTCCTCGGGAGGTATAAGTAGGGGGAAGCAATATATTCGATACCTCATCCAGAAACGCACCCTCTCGAAACCTGGCGAGCAAGCTACACCGCGATGCAGAGCGCCTCTCTTGCAGAGTCTGCCACTTGAGTTTATTAAACATCTCCGTAACGCTATCACGGTTACCAAATAACCCTGTCACGAAACGCGCCGCTCTTCTTTGGATCTTCTCTACCTCCTCCGTCAACCCGATCTGGTACGGATCCCACACTGATGAGCAATACTCAAGTATAGGTCGAACGAGTGCTCTGTAAGCCACCCTCTTTGTTGATGGACCACATTTTCTAAGCACTCTCCCAATGAATCTCAACCTGGTACCCGCCTTACCAACAATTAATTCTATATGATCATTCCACTTCAAATCGTTCCGCACGCACACTCCCAGATACTTTACAGAAGTAACTGCTACCAGTGTTTGTTCCGCTATCATATAATCATACAATAAAGGATCCTTCTTTCTGTGTATTCGCAATACATTACATTTGTCTATGTTAAGGGACAGTTGCCACTCCCTGCACCAAATGCCTATCCGCTGCAGATCTTCCTGCATTTCGCTACAATTTTCTAATCCTGCAACTTCTCTGTATACTACAGCATCATCCGCGAAAAGCCGCATGGAACTTCCGACACTATCTACTAGGTCATTTTCCGCAAGAGGTAGAACTGCCTGACGGTGGCGTGTCTTCTGTCTATCCATTTCTGTTTCAATAACACTAGGGCAGGGTCCTTGTCTTGCTCCTTCTTGATGTCCTGCATACTACAGGTAATAAAATTTTCAAAGGCTACTTTCTGCATATAGAAAAGGCAGTAGTGATTTTCCTCCAGATCTTCTTCCATGTTGTGCTCAAATCCGATCGGTGACCGTGATAAGGCGTCTGCAATAATGTTCTGACTGCCGGGGATATATTCTATCGAAAAATTGTATTACTGCAGATATGATGCCCACCTAATGAGCCGCCTGTAATTAAGCTTTGCAGTCATTAGGAACTCGAGTGCCTTGTGGTCTGTGTAGACCCTCGTCTTGTGACCAAGCAGTAGGTATCTGAATTTTTCAAACGCCCATACAATAGCCAGCGCCTCTAACTCGGTTACTGAGTAATTCCTCTCACTCTTGGCTAGTACACTGCTACCAAACGCAATTGTCTTCCACACCCTGTTTCCTTCATGTACATAGTCTTGGAACACCATGACACCCAGACCTGAGTATGAACTGTCCGTGACTATGCAAAGCTCTTCTGCTAAATTAGGGTGTGAGAGGATGGGTGCTTGTAATAATGCGAATTTTAATGCTTTCCATTCGGATTCGGCCGCCTCATCCCATTCCCAACGAATCTTCTTTCCTGTAAGTTGATGCAACCTAGGACTGCTCTGAGTTTTGACATGTATAAAGCGGTTGTAAAAATTTATGATCCCCAAGAACCCCCTTAACTGCTTCTTTGTCGTAGGAATGAGAAACTTTTCAATCGCTTCGATCTTTTCGGGATTTGGCGCAATGCCCTCACCCGTGATGATATGTCCTAGAAATTTGACAGAGGACGTCCCAAAATTCGATTTTTCGATATTGATAGTCACTCCGTATTCCTTGAATGTTGCAAGGAGTTCACCGAGGACCGCATTGTGCTCTCCCCAAGATTTCTCCTCGATCAGCAAATCGTCCACATAGCTGGTGACATGACGTTTCAAATTATCGCTTAGTATGCCGTCCAGCCCCCGGATGAATGCGGCAGACGAAATGTTCAACCCAAATGGTAGACGACGAAACCGGTAACATCTTCCAAATGCTAAAAAGGCTGTATACTGTCTGCAATTTGGATGGAGCTCGATCTGCCAGAAACTCGATTTTAGATCAACTGATGAGAAGATTGATATTCCATGGAAGTTTTGTAAGAGTTCCTCTAATCGTTCCGGTCTGTCTGTTTCGGGTTCTATTATGGTATTAATCTGTCGCGAGTCCAAGACTAGACGAATACTACCATCTGCCTTCTCGACTACTCTTAACGGGTTATTATAGGCTGAAGCCGTAGGTTCTATTATTCCTTCACTCAGAATTCGCGTAATTTCAGCTGCTACTTTCTGTCGATATGCCAAGGGAATTGGATGGGGTGACACACGAAATTGGTTGTGCGGACGTACACGGAATTCATATTGGAAGTTCTTTATTGATCCTGTCTTGGGAATGAAGACCTCCGCATGTTCTACTAGTAATTTATGAAGTTCTTTGCGGTGGTCGCATCTTATATTCTTTATTGCTTCTACTTCTTCTCCTATTTTCTCCTTTATTTCTCCCATTACTACGACTTCATTCTCATCCGTGTCCTCTCCCCTAACCGCAACGTCGACCTGTTCTTCCTTTCTGTCTTTCTGTCACGCATAGTTTATCCGAACACAGTCAGACGGTAGTTGAGCTGGGATCAGCTGATCGTCGAACTTAATGTGGGCGGGATTCCCTTTCCTCAGAACCACTTCACCTCGTCCTAGATCAACTATCGCTTCATGCTCATTTAGGAAGTCCGTTCCTATTATCATGTCGATCGCCAGATTTGGCACGATCCAGAAGTTAGACTCTATTTTGTGTCCTTGGCAGGAGAATTCCAGTCTTGTTTGTTGGGTGACCTCCGTACATTTACCCGCTAATGCCCCTTTTAATTTGATTTTCTTAACCGATAGGACAGGCCAGTCCATCTCCTGAGAGCACCTCTTGTATGCTGCCTCAGATATTGCTGTTATGTAGCTTCCACTATCTATTATCGCATTCATACTCTTTTCAGCTATTGCTACTGTGATAAGAGGCTGCCGATCCTGTCGAGGAGTTGTTTTATGTTCTTCGAGCAGGATTTCTGATAAATCTTCGTAATTTATCATCCGTAGGTTGCCAGGTCCGAGATTACGTGCGAAATTCCGGCGGCCTGTGTTCGCACTAGTCTGGCGTCAATCCCTTGTTAAGCTCCCCCTCCTCTGACATGCATTAGGATTTGCGGGTCTAATTTCAATCTCCTGGCTCCACTGTTGTCCTTGGTTTCGCTCTCTCCAATTACGGTCGCTTTGCCGTTCGTTATTCCTCCTGTCCCAGATACCTTGTCTAGATTGACCCTGCTCCCTGACGTTCTGGTTTCCGTGTCTTTGGTTTCCATAACCTTGAGTAGCGTAACCTTGGCTTCCGTAACCCTGGTTTCCTAACTGACCAGTGCGATTATGCGATCTGTTGTCGTCTTCCTTTCCTGGCCCGTGGTATTTGTTACTTTGCCCCTTCTTCCTGTCCTTTGCGTCTTGTTTGTCAAAGACAACTTCGAGTTCGCGCAATAGACTCTTGAATGCTTCTATGTCAGATCCACACTTCCCGACAAGTGTCTGTTGGTACCTAACTGGCAATTTGGAAAAGCAAAATTTAATGATTTCTCCGTTGCTATATGGACTATCTAAAAATTGATTCATCTTGAGTAAATCATCAAGAAATTTGGTTGCGCTCCTATGCCCGGACACTTCCAGTTCAGGACAAAATATTATTTCCTCTCTAATCCTGTCTTGCGTTTCCTTTGACCAGTAGGTCCGCAGGAATGCACCAACAAATTCCTGATAAGTCCGACACGTCGCTGCCACACCTCGCATCTTTTCCGCGGTTTGGCCTTCGATGTGTCCACACATGAATTCTAATTTTGTCTGGGTTGGCCATGACGACGGTAATGAATTTGTAAACTGCATCACCCAGCTCTTCGGATGCATCGACCGTCCATTATCTTTGAACTTCTGGAATTTTAATATCGACAGGAAGTGATTCTGATCAAAATCCTGTCCGATCCTCGCACTGGTGTTTTCACTCGTTTCCGATACTTGCAGGTTTGCTGAGTGTCCTGATCTATCTTGCTGACAACTGTGATGTGCTACCTCTGTATCACAGTGGAAGTGGCACTCCGAATTCACTCTCCTAAGTGGGCTACAATTATTGGAGCTATTACTCGCTGTTTCGGCGTGTGCACTGTTTGTTCCGCACTCTGTCACTGGGCTAGAGCACGGCGGGCTTTTCCTCGGAGAAACAATTCTGTGTACTCCATCATTGGAATCCGAACGCGCAGTGCTCGTGTGCCCGTTTCGCTCTAGTTTTGCTATTCGACTCTCTACTTCTTTCATTCGTTCCGTGATGTTCGTAACCGCAATATTACCTTGAGTTTTTAAGACCGCTAGGGGTTTTGAGTGGGCCTGTGTCGCACGCCGCAAGCGCCCTGCGAGTTGAGAAGTTGCTTTTGCGATTTTCATTGCCCCTTTTGCTGCCGTTTTGGCTAGGCCTGCTACTTTTTGTGCTACCATTGACATTTGTTTTGCTTCTCCACATTCTTTCTTTATTGTTAGTACTTCCCCACGAATTTCCCCTATATGCGAAATTATTGCCTCAGTGTCCTTCTTACGCTGTTTCTCATCTTCTTCTTTCATTGATCGTAGGAAGCTCAGTATTAGGTTAATGTCATCTTTTTGATCCTCGTCACACATGGGCGATGTAACTCTGCACACCTGGGCGCTAGAGCTCTGACGTGACCGAGCTGGCCCCTGTCTGCTCTCGTTCGTTTGATTATAAACTTCGGCTGCCGTCTCGACCTGTGTGCCTGTCTCTGTTTCATCCTCTACCTCACTATCATTATCACAGTCGCCACGTTGCTCTAAGATCGCGTCAAAATCACCGTCCTCATCAATGACCCTGTCGTCCTGTGCTGCTAAAAATGTGCCCATCTCATCTCCGAGCCTATCCCCGTCAGTAACGTGCCCCTTATCTATTATAGTATCCACATTTGTTTTAGCTTCGCTCACTAATAGTCGTGCCTTACTTCTCGTGATCATTCATGAGAAACAAAATTTATCTAAATTACACAGTAAAAATAATCTACTCCCTGTATTTTTACACATAGACATAAAATTTCAACAACGCTGTTCCAACGCTGTAATTACAAGCACAATTTGATGTGGTACAGAAACCGCACACAAATCCGACAAAGTGCGATGTGGTATGTGTAGTGGCGTGGCAAGACAGCCAAGCTACTCGGAGGTAGCCGAAAGGCACGCGTTAAGCTCACGCAGATTGGCGTGAGGTCTGGAACAAGGTAAAGTAATTATCGTATAAAGAAAAGAACGTAGTTCTTGGAATACTTAACTTTAATCCACAATTGGAGAACATCGCTCTTGTTTAGACATTATTACACTGAATATAAACTGGTAATGGCGCCTTGCTAGGTCATAGCAAATGACGTAGCTGAAGGCTATGCTAACTATCGTCTCGGCAAATGAGAGCGTAATTGTCAGTGAACCATTCCTAGCAACGTCGGCTGTACAACTGGGGCGAGTGCTGGTAAGTCTCTCTAGACCTGCCGTGTGGTGGCGCTCGGTCTGCAATCACTGACAGTGGCGACATGCGGGTCCGACGTATACCAATGGACCGCGGCTGATTTAAAGGCTACCACCTAGCAAGTGTGGTGTCTGGCGGTGACACCACAGTATGGACACCACATGAACGAAACACAAAAAACAATGAACAAAAAAAAATATATACACTGAAAACAAAAACTGTAATCATGCGCCGATACTTAAAAACTAATCGCGGAACTACAAGAAAAAGAACTTGGGTGTTAATTATTAAAAAAAATAGAGAAAAAGAATTTGAATGTTCCTACTAAGAATAGTGTTAGCTTATCAGTGATTCACAGGAAAGATCCTGGCAGGGTCGCCATTTTATGCGTGGTGCTGGGGCTAGCAGTGTATTTAACACTAAATTCTTCGAGAATCTTCATATATAAGTGATGCTCTAAGCCCCCCCTATTCTAACTCCGACTTTTGCTGTTGCACATGGATTAAAAAGAAACGCGAACTGACTGTAATCGACCCTGCAAGTGGAGTAGAAAATTAGCTTGGCACCTGCAATAATTTAGTTTGATAGACATTAATTAAATAAAGGAAAGTTTCAGTAATGTAGTGAGAAATGAAAGGGTTGCTCTGCCGATTAACAGAATGAAAGTTCTCTCCAAAATAACAATATGATTTATTATGACTAAACTCAAAATAATAAACAAAACACATGAAACATTTACAATACATCAAATTGGCTCAAATTGGATACTCATATAAATGCTGTGAAGGTGAAGTTGTCCCTAAACTGGATTGTGACATTTATGACGAAGTGGTATGTGGAGCCAATTCCTTGCAACTCAAATCTTAAAAGAAAACACACAGCCAACCCAACATTAATTGCTGCTACCCAAGACAGAACAAAGTTAGAAAAAGACGAACAGGCGCGCTCTGCTGAGCTCTGATTATCACCTAGGAAAATCCCTATCTGCCGGTGCTGCGGACATACATTACCGAACTGTCTTCATATCTGCCAGAACACGATCTGGCGTACCGGAGGCGATGGCTGGTTGCTTCGACGTCCCGTCGTGGTGATGATAATGTCGCGAGTATAGCCCGAAACAAATTATCCTGGTTTGCTTGTTCCAGACTAAAGACTTCCTAGCAATACAAATGCGCCTCTGAGGGAGACGAAGAAGGCTCGCCACACAATCACTGACGGTACAGTGATTGATTTTAACAAGCGAAGTCACACTGTAACTCCGATACAGTCAACTTTAGCCAAAACGGCTCAAGACAGACAACATAGGCCGCTTGTACACAGAACGCTCAATTGCCACCTGTACTCGGAAAGTTACGTTGAAGTCAAAACTTCAGCAACTTCGTCAAACAGTTACAATTAAATAAAAGTATATTAGACAGCCGACGGAAGGCAGGCTGTCCAGACCAGCGAGAGCTCAGTCTTGTAACCTACTCCGACCGAAAGGCAAGAGCCGACTCCTCACAAGAGCACCCGTACAAACCGAACAGAGAACATTCCTGCCCCCACGACAGTGGCCGTGGTTAACCGTTCCAATCAGCAACTCGAAAACCGGCGGAAAACGCGGGAATTTTTCGCGCCAAGGCTGCTTGGGAACACAAGTCATTCCCACACCTCGCTGGTAGCCCACCAGAAAGTGTTTTCGTTAAGTTTCTACGAAGTAACGGAACCTCTAGCCCAGCCGCTACTTCAGGCCCCTCTGGGCGTGCCATTTGACAATGTCGGCGTCTGGAAAGTATTCACTCGACTCCCTCACACCCACCGAGCGAGGTGGCGCAGTGGTTAGCACACTGGACTCGCATTCGGGAGGACGACGGTTCAATCCCGTCTCCGGCCATCCTGATTTAGGTTTTCCGTGATTTCCCTAAATCGCTTCAGGCAAATGCCGGGATGGTTCCTTTGAAAGGGCACGGCCGATTTCCTTCCCCATCCTTCCCTCACCCGAGCTTCCGCTCCGTCTCTACTGACCTCGTTGTCGTCGGGACGTTAAACACTAATCTCCTCCTCCTCCTCCTCCCTCACACCCGTCGGCTTACCCTTTCAAGATCAGCAGAGCCCGCCTGTCACCAGACCACCTGGGCGACGAGAGACGCTGCGTGGGAAGTCCGCGTGTGAAGGAATAGCAACATTTCACCGCATGCAATTAGAGAGGAAAATCGTAAGATAGAAATATGAGAGGGGGCTCATGCCACCTCTCAAGAGGGCAAGACCTAGCACCCTCAATGGCTGCCGGAATAGCCTCAAAAAATGGTTAAAATGGCTCTGAGTACTATGGGACTTGACTGCTGTGGTCATCAGTCCCCTACAACTTAGAACTACTTAAACCTAACTAACTTAAGGACATCACACACATCCATGCCCGAGGCAGGATTCGAACCTGCGACCATAGCGGTCACGCAGCTCCAGACTGTAGCGCCTAGAACCGTACGGCCATTCCGGCAGGCGGAATGGTCTCTTCAACATTTTGAATGAGGCCCCCAAGCATACATGCTAAATGCACCTGGTCTTCCTCCCAACCATTTGCTGCCATTTGCGTAAGGGCTACCTTTATTCGCTATACCTTTGAGCTGCCGACGATCAATGGGCGACCACCCTTTGGCGTTTGCTTCCTCTTGACAGAGGACACAGCAGGTTTCCCAACAGGTGAAGTGAGACTTATTGGTTTAGTTTCGGTTTTAGTGGAAGGCAGCACCTCAAACGTGTCAGGTGGGTATGGGTGTAATGCGCTGTGTTCTCTCTGGTCCCTGTCTCCCCTGTACACGGTGCCTAGCCATACCTCTGGCATGCTTCAAATGGTTCAAATGGCTCTGAGCACTATGGAACTCAACTGCTGTGGTCATAAGTCCCCTAGAACTTAGAAATACTTATACCTAACTAACCTAAGGGCATCACACACATCCATGCCCGAGGCAGGATTCGAACCTGCGACCGTAGCGGTCGTGCGGTTCCAGACTGTAGCGCCTTTAACCCCTCGGCCACTTCGGCCGGCCTCTGGCATGCCACTCACAGTCAAGTGGACGAGTAATGATAGATCCCGCACTTCCTGTAGAGGAGTATGAATCCACAAGAGAGGCTGGCATTTGAGGTAACTTTGGCATTTTTCGTACACGATTCTCGGGAGCACTCCCAACACACCCTGTGTACATTCCAATCGTCTGAGAGTACCCAGGGCAATTTCCAGCTGCATATGAACGTCAACTTACTCGTTTCGTGTTCGAGAACAGCATTTTCAGTGGGGCTGTATTTTGGGTGGTGTTTTACACGATAATAAACAAGTTTAAAAGACGCCAGCTGATACTCTTTTAATTTCTACACCTGTTCTTTAAGAACTTAAGCAATTAGTACGCAAAACGAGGTTTCTATCAAGGTAACAGAAATCTTGAAACAAAAGTTATAAATTTCCTAAAAATTTTTGGTGTTGTAGTTCCTAATAAAATCGAAAACTACGTAAATTTATGACATATGCAGACAATTTATACTCCTGTTGAAGGGGAAAACTAAACGTAACACGAAATGTTAGTTATAGTACGTACCACAGTAAATAAATCAAAAAAGCTGATTTAGTACGAAATATGCGTAAACTCCTAACTTCCGAGAAACCTCAAAAGTCTATAGATATAAAAGTGTCTTGACGCTGACACACACTGAAATTCGCGTTGAAAAATTCTTTGTACGAGGATACTACTGCTAAAATTTTGTAAAGCACGAATGTCGATTAGCACAAAATACGATTCTCGCGGCACACAACGTGCAAAAATATGCCCTAGTTTACGACACTCGCACATACATGAAATAGAAATTAAATGCTACAGACTAAATAGAGACACTCAAATACAATGAATTTTACAAAAAATGGTTCAAATGGCTCTGAGCACGATGGGACTCAACTTCTGAGGTCATTAGTCCCCTAGAACTTAGAACTAGTTAAACCTAACTAACCTAAGGACATCACAAACATCCATGCCCGAGGCAGGATTCGAACCTGCGACCGTAGCTGTCTTGCGGTTCCAGACTGCAGCGCCTTTAACCGCACGGCCATTTCGGCCGGCTGAATTTTACATTTCAGCAACTGGAAATTGCAGTGGAACAAGAAAAGTGCGGTTCTAGAAAGACAATAAAACAAAATTACAGGCAACGTCTGTAAATCATATCAACGTGGTTCAAGTGGACATGTAAAAATATGACACTGAAAAGAGAACAGTCTGATGATACGTAAGTAGCTCAGAGCCAACCAGCAGCGCTCAAAATTACGACCTCTCCAACAGCTACAGTCAATATAGATCAAAAAACAAGCATAATACGAGTTTACACTGTCCCACAGAGCGTAAATGAGTGCATATGCTTTGAAAGACAAGGTGAAATGTGCCTCGTGCAACAAAAATAAACGCACGAAGTCACAAGGTCGAAATCGGCTGATAATCGGATTTACAGTTGAAACAATTCGTTTTTCGTACGCCGACGCTAGTGACAAGTGTGTCCTGCATCGATAGCAGGCAGTAGGCGTTGTGAGGGGAGGGACGTGCGCATCTGATACACGGGCAGGACGCACATTTCGTAGCGTGGCATGACGCATCTGTGCGCCCAATTTTTAATGATATAGCAAAACCGTTAACCGCACGGCGCAGGAACAGCAGCAGGCCAAAGAGATTACACGCGTCAGATTAGATAAGCGCAGCCGGACACGGCACCAGGAAGCAGCCAGTGCGAGATCGATCACAGATCCCGTTCGCAGCGTCGAATCGTGTGTCACACGTATGACGGCATTCCGACTTCAAACGTCGCCTGCCGTCACATACGTGGCTTACGACACACGACGCGTGTTCCCATCGCGTGCGACTGCATCAAAGCCTCTCGTCACTTTCGCGATAACTAGTCTCCCTCACCTCAAGTTCGAATCACGCTCTGGATTCCCAACGGAAGCACAGATGGCGCTTCACACAGTTTTAAATTTTTCATGCACTCTGGCGCTCCACGCGGAACGCGATCTTTAGATAACAGTGAATTATCGGCAGCCTGCCAGGTGAAATGGTATCTAGGCCGGCAACTCGTGCGATAACGGGTCTCTTTCGCTACTGAGCGAGTAAGGACAGCACGCTCGCGTAAATTATGCAGGTGATTGTTTCTTAGCGCCACCACCGCTCCAAAGCAACAGCGTTACGTAAGAAATTGGATGTAAATGATGAGAGTTTATTAGGTTGCGTGCCGCGATTTCTTCCTGGCTACCTACTGAAATGCCCTAATGATCTCTGTTCAATTTTATACCGTAACATTCGAAAACAAGCGAAAATAACAATATAACATTCTTTTCGCTTGAACGTTAGTTAAATAGTGTAAAAAATTGAAAAACTACGATCAAAGGTTTTGTGAAATGATTCATCTAAAAGTAAGAAATAAAATAGTTTGATGAAATGTTTACGACGCCTTTGAATGACGCTCGAAATCATTCACAGCAAATATCCTCTAACACTCTTTAAAACTCTACGTTCCTAAGTTAAACATCGCACTCTAAATTCTCAGTCGGCACTTCATTTGCTGTGCATGATGTCGAGCAGCGTTCAAGGGCGCATCACGTGTTTCTCTAAATTATTTTATTTTTTACTTATAGACAAATCATTTGTCAAAACATTTGACCGTTTATTTTTAAATTATTTTTAATTTAACATTTTGTCGAAGAGTATGAAATATAATATTTTATTTTTGACATCTCCTTCTCTAATTGCTCTAAATTTAGTACATGATTCGAACTACGGTATTTTGACAGTCAAATATCACACTAACGCCGCTTCATATGCGCAAAACAGTGAAGTCTTGAAGAGATAAACTTATTGCCTCTACATTTACATATTTGTGAAATATTTCAATTCTCCTTCAAATCGGAATTAAGTTTTTCTTAATTACCCTGATTACTTTCAAGCAATTAAACGTTTGAAACTTCCTGGCAGATTAAAACTGTGTGCCCGACCGAGACTCGAACTCGGGACCTTTGCCTTTCGCGGGCAAGTGCTCTACCAACTGAGCTACCGAAGCACGACTGACGCCCGGTACTCACAACTTTACTTCTGCCAGTACCTCGTCTCCTACCTTCCAAACTTTTGGAAGGTAGGAGACGAGGTACTGGCAGAAGTAAAGTTGTGAGTACCGGGCGTGAGTCGTGCTTCGGTAGCTCAGTTGGTAGAGCACTTGCCCGCGAAAGGCAAAGGTCCCGAGTTCGAGTCTCGGTCGGGCACACAGTTTTAATCTGCCAGGAAGTTTCATATCAGCGCACACTCCGCTGCAGAGTGAAAATCTCATTCTGGAATTAAACGTTTCTTTCCAAAACTATGTATCACCATGGTTAGTTTGATATTCCGTTTCTGCATTTCTAACTCTTCGCTTGGCTATAAAAATTCAGACAAAAGTCAATTTTTTAATATTCCGTCAAATGATTGATTATGTGTTTTTTAGTTGACCTGATTAGTTTCAAGCAATTAAATCTTTCTTTGGAAAACTAGACTTCACACTGGTCAACTTTATACCTTATTTGACCATTTTCCTCTACTCATTTGGCTATGAAAATTCGGATAAATATCCACCAACTGAAAATTGCTTCCATTGGAGCCCAAAAAAGGCTAATATACTCCTGTTTTAAAAGACTGACTGAAAAGTGAGGTACAAGCTTACTCATTCTACCCTCCCCTGCACCTTCCAAAATTTTCTCAAGAGTCTTTTGCAGGTTTTCGTAGAAGCTTTCAGACTCATTTTTCCCCTTCTTCAGGTGCATATACACTTATAAAGGTGGCTTTATCCCATATCAGTTTCAGTTTTATGATGGGTGATTTCAATGTCATAATAGGAAATATCCCAGTAACAAACGTTATAGGTCCGTTTGGAGAACCAATATGTAATGAAACTGGAAAATTAATAAGAGATTTTGCCACTTACAACAATTTAAAAATCACAAATTCACTTTTTAAGAAAAAGGATATACACAAGTATACTTCGGCCAGCAGAGATCTTACATCAATAATCGACTACATCTTAGTAAATGATAAGCTAGCGGGCTAAGTAAGGGGTAGAAGAGGTCATAGATGACAAGATATAGGATTAGATAATTTATTACTAATCTCCAGAATAGATCTTTTTACAAAATGGAAGAAAATAACTAAACAAGTAACAAACCAACAAGATCAAAGCGTTTATAAGGTATACTTGCTTGAAGAGGACATTATCAAACACCTGTACCAAAGGAGATTAAATGAAGAACGCTGGGATAGGTTTAGTTCTAATATCGAACATGGTATCCACGAAAGACAACAAATGGCATATAAGGTTTTAGAAACCTTAAACACAACAGAAAGAGAGAAGATACAAATAAATAGTATCGAAGAAGAACAGTGGACAAATCATCACAGCGAATTGTGGTATAATCATACAGCAAAAGAAACTGAAATTGAACAACTAGACGAGAAAGCATTACTTGAAATACAGTCTGACGTATTAACATCTGCACTACAATCACTTAAGAACTGAAAAGCAACAGGAAAAGACGGCATTAATGCTGAATTATTAAAATATGCAGGAATGATGCTAGACCAACGACTGCTACATCTCTTCAACTAATGTTGGAAGCAGAAGAGTATTCCCAAAGACTGGAAAACAGCTAGAGTGATATCAGTTTTTAAAAAAGGAGATAAAAGGCTGTGGAGTAATTATAGAGGAATACGTTTACTGGACTCAGCATACAAAATGCATGCTATGATTTAAATACAACATTAAAAATATAGCAGAAGCAGTACTGCATGAGTAACAAATGGACTTTAGGACGCTCCACAACAGATGCAGTTTTTATTCTACAGCAAATAATAGAAAAACGGAGAGAGTATAATAAAGACACGCACATTGCTTTTAATGACTTTAAAAAAGCTTTTGACAATGCCAATAGATGGAAACTTTGGGAAATGACGACGAATCGCGGATATCCAAAGTATCTAGTAAATGCAATAAAAAGTTTATATCAAGACACAAATATCACTCTAAATCTCAATGGTAGAACAACTAATGAGATACCAACTAACAAAGGGTTACGGCAAGGCTGTTGCATCTCTCCTACTTTTTTCAACGCCTACATTAATGAAATAATACATGTATGGAGATCAGAATTTCAGGAAGGCATCTACCTAAACAAGAACATTCTTTTAAATAATTTACTATATGCTGATGGTGCAGTGATCGTAGCAGATCAGGAAGATGACCTTCAGATAGGAATCTACTTACTAAAACAAATAAGTGTAAAATTTAACACGGAAATTTCAAAAGAAAAACTAAGACAATGGCCTTCATGGGGAAAGAACCAATCAGGACCAAAATTGTGATAGATCAGAAGATTTTAGAGCAAGTGAACCATTTCAATTACCTCGGATGTGAAATGACATATGGCTACAGCAGAGATATTGAAATTAAGCATAGTACATTCAGCCGGGTATGTGGAACAATTAACAGAAACCTAAAAAACGAAACCAGGAAAGACACTCAAATTAAATTTTACAAAACTGTTGCGGTTCCCACACTGCTCTATGGCAGTCAGACCTGGGTGATTACCAAGAAGCAATAAAGCCGGATACAAAGAACAAGAAATGAAATTCCTTAGAGGTGTTTCACAAGAGAAGACAGGCTAAGAAATCACGATATTAGAGAAGAACTGCAAATCTTTAGCCTCAAGGATAGAATTCTACATTACAGAATAAATTGGAACGAACATCTACATAGAATAGAGAGTGAGAGACTTCCCTCAAAGGTAAGAAATTATAAGTGCCATGGGACAAGAGACAGAGGAAGACCCCGACAGAGATGGGCACCGTAACAGGTAATTCCTGGCTAATACCTGAAGAGAAGATGAAGATGATGAAAATTTTGGCATCCGAACATATTCGCTCTCTTTTTAACTTGAAACTCACGTCTCACTCTAACACGCGCTCCCCTAACTGCAACTCTCTGACACCGACTGCTCCATCGCTTTATAAGTCGCTCATAACCGTCCACTCCCACTTGCCCATTCTCACTCATTTAGCTCAACTCATTGTCATTATCTCTTTGTGTCTCTGTAACTGTCACTGCCTCCTGTCTCAGACACAGTCTCGTTCGGTCTGTCCTACTTCTACCGTATCTCCGTCTCTATCTTGCTCCCTCTTACTGCTACTATCTCATTCACTCCTTCCCACTGCTGTCGTATCTCGTCACAGGCTCTCTCTCTCTGTCTGTCTGTCTCTCTCTCTCTCGCTCCGTTCTTCATTGTCACTGTCATAGACTCTGCCCTCCTTATCACTGTCTCTGACCCACTTGCACTTTCTCCTTCTCTTTATTGCTGTCCCACTAGCAGACTCCTTCAATCATTTCTTACCAATATTCTGTAGCTGTCAACTATATTTCACTGCCACTGTGTCCCTATCTTTCTCATGCACTGCTGTGGTCCAATGTCTTCTTCGCTCCTTCGATCACCACAACTACTGACAGCTATCTTCAAGTATTTATTACTTTTCCGTCTCTTTCCTAATGCTATTTCTCCTTCTCTCTTTGCATAAAAAGCACGAATATGTTCGAATCCCATAATTTTGCTAAAATGTTTGAAGGTGCTGATGGAGGTAGACTGTGGCACTTGATATCCTATTTTTCAGTCAGAATCTTTTAAAACAGGACCAATCAGCCTTTTTCTTGTGCCTATAGGAGGATTTTTCCGCTGTTTTTTTTCTTATTTTCTCTGCTACAGCAAGGCATTTCATTCATATCAAAAGAACTTTATGGGTCAGTAAAATTTTGGTAGTTTATTTAAGTGAAATTGAAATAACACAAAACTAATTTTACATCTCAGGCCGTATTTCACGTGCAGAATAATTTTGCATGTGCTACAGTACTACTACAACAACGGGTTCCCTTCTGATGGTAACGGAGACACTTTACAGCATATTTCTCTGTGCTATGTCACTTTATAAACAACATTTTCGCCTCATACCGCGCATTACGCGCGTGTTTTACGTGTAACAGTAAGGTAACTTTGAACCTCTATATGTTGGAAACGGAGTAAAATGTCAAGAAAATTTTCACTGGTGTTCGAGATCGGGATCTAGGAAACATATGGTAAAAATTTCAGCCTTTTCCTATGGATAGCCGGCTTGGAATCCGCAGCTCGGTTTTGGTACCAAAATACCTTGTTTTTGGGTGTTTGTCGATAACGGATAAAGATTTTTGAAAAGGGGAAGGTAGCATTTCTAGATAAATACCTAGAGAAGATACCTTTAAAATTTGACCAATTTGAATCGGTGATTCACTATTTACCTTTCGCCCTCGGAACCGGGTAAAAATATTAAGAAAATGTTCATGGCTGTTCGAGATCGGAATCTTAGAAATGTACCGTAACAATTTCAGCCATTTGCTGAGCATAGCCGCTTGGAAACCGCTGCTTGGTTTTGGTAATCAAAAATCATGTTTCTCAGTTTTTCTCAGGAACAGCCCATTATCTAAATGGTGCCTCCATCAACCCATTAAAGAGCACCACAGATCCCATGTAAAGTAAGAAAAACCAACCAATGTGCTCCACCTTCCTAATATGGAGGAAGTTTTTAATATTGAAATTTTGATCCTGTATTGTAGTATAGTTACTTTAAGACGATCCTTCCATTGGGTATACACACTGTCCCTATCCCAATTGATATCTAAAACACTTGACACTACCTTTCTGCCGGCCGAAGTGGCCGTGCGGTTAAAGGCGCTGCAGTCTGGAACCGCACGACCGCTACGGTCGCAGGTTCGAATCCTGCCTCGGGCATGGATGTTTGTGATGTCCTTAGGTTAGTTAGGTTTAACTAGTTCTAAGTTCTAGGGGACTAATGACCTCAGCAGTTGAGTCCCATAGTGCTCAGAGCCATTTGAACACTACCTTTCTGCCACCAACAGAACCCGAGGTATGAGCCCCGGAAAATCCCGTTTTTATGCGCGGCGTTTAGGATCATATTAGGTGATATTGTCATTTAATTTCTAGAGACTCTTATTTTCGCTCTGCTCAAATGTTTGACCAAAAGCAGTGGAACTTTCTTTGTCTTGCATCAAGATGTCGTTGATATCAGCGCCATTTTGCTTTTGTTTTGTCTGAACAGTGAAACATCTTTCATGTAGTCTAGGCGAGATCAATGGGCAATCCGATTATCGACAATCCGGAAAACCGGAAATCCAGAAAAAATTCAGTGACATTGTTTAAATGACATAAACTTACACCTTATAATGATATTAGGTAAACACAAAACACCATATGTTATTTTCGTATAGATTTCGAATAGATATTGAAAAACCAAAACCCACTCTTCAATATACTGAAATAACCTGCAAATTGCTTTTGAGCTAGATTGGTACGCATCTACGTGCAGCACAGTCCCGAAGTTGTTTCACCAGCATTAGTTGTTTCCATCTGGCGTTCGAAATATATCCTCATTTTGTTCAGTTGTGTGTTTGCCTCTGTACGTTCCATAATATCTTCGGATTGAGGGCCAGATTTTTGAGCTAAGCTATCATTGCTATCGTCGTTGTCTGTGGACGAACAAACGGCAATAATTTCGCCATCAGGAAAGAAATCGTTTCCAGTGTCATTGCCATTTCTCAGCCAGTCATTTACGTAATTAACGTCTATATCTGAACATCCCGTAATGTTAGCAAATGCTTCAACGAATTTCGACGGGTATACATTGTCATCAGTTTCTTCGTTCAATGTGCAAACTGCGTCAGTGGACTCACAAATGGCCATCCACGTTATTACTCTTCCGAGATGACACCGTCGAAGTTCCAGCACAAAATTCGGCAGCAATGCTTTTCAACAACTCTTATTTATACATGCTACTGAGTACAACTTTTTGTCCATTGGCACTACGATCTTCCTTGTTTCTGCTATCATTCTACACTCGCAGCGAACGGGGTCAGTATAGAATTGTACAATTCAATGTTAACTCGCTAACGGGCACAAAGCCAAGATCTGTTGATGGCGGTTGGTTAAATTTAAGTTCAGTGACTGTATTCTTCTGTTGTTGCCGCTATTACTTCTGGAGTATCGAATAGTGTAGAGTCTCTGTAATTTAAGAAGATTTCTGCAGGTGAACCGTGGTTCTAGATTGATGAAGTTCAAATAAATTTGTTTCGACTGTTCTTGTTACACAGTATTATAAAGCAAACGTGAATATTCTTCGGAGTGTACGGCTTTTTAAAGTAGTTGCATCGTGTGTGCCTTTCAGATTGCTAAACTTCAGTGAAATTCTTTATCGTACGTTAAAGGTTTCAGTACTTAATAATTCGGTAGATGACTTCAGACGTGGCTGTGCTTCCCGAGAAGGTAATGAACCTAAAGTACGACCTCAAGCTGCAACCATAGATGAAAATACATAATATGTTAGCCGAAGATCAGTCATTAAAATTTTGTGACATAAAAGCATAACGGCAGGAGGGTTACAGTACGATTCTCACGAACAATTAAAAATGAAAACGGTATCAAGAGATTAATGCCACATTTACTGCCTGCCGACTATAGGCTAATGAAAATGTATTTCTGTTTGGATATTTTTCAAAACAATCTACTTCATTTTGAAACTGATTTATTATTCGGGACGATTCGTGAATCCACCACTTCACGCCAGAAACTACAGAAGAGTGTGTGACGACGGAGTCTTACACAAATTAAGGAGAAGTCCATTTCATCTGCTGGCAACGTTACAGTCAGTCGGTTTCGTCTTTCATCTTATTGATTGCCTTTTAAAGAGTATAACCATAGTTACTGACAGCTTCGGAAGTCAACAGGTCTAACTAAATTAAAATATGCATGTGAAGAAGTCTGTCTTCCACACAGAATGAAATCATCTTCCATTCGAACATTGTGAGTCCGCACTCGGAAAACTACAGAACTTCAAATATGGATTGCTGGTATAGCCACCAGATTCATAAGGTTTGGTACACTCTGGCCCCCACCTCTTGTCACATTTAGAGGAATCTGTACCTGGAAAATGTTTTGACCCCAATGAGGTTTTTATAACAGCAGCCGTAGATGTATAATTTGCACTAGTAGTCTCTTCGTAAATACCCTGGACAAACTGTATTAACATAACAATTATTATGTGTTTTGATAATTACGATTAACCTCATTATAATATCTCAGATGTAAATACATGCACGGAAATTGAGAATGTTTCCATAGTTATTTGTACAATGACCGAAAATAATTAACGCAGAATAATGAAATTTTGGGATTACATTTTTTTGGGTAACATATTTAAGTTATTAACGTTGGAAGTTCACAGGTTAATTTAAACGCGAGAAAGGCCATTGCAAACGTAAAATGCTGGTACACTAACAACTGTGGTAGCCGCCAGATGTTGAATGCAAGCTTGTAAATATGGATGCTTTGTGTCGTACAGGTGCCGGATATCAGTTTGTGGCATGGTGTTCCACGCCTCATGCACTTGTTCGTCCAATACAAGGATGGTTAATGCTGGTTGTAGGTGATGCTGGCGTTGTCGTCCGATTATGTCCAATATGTCCTCGACTGGAGACAGATCTGGTGATCGAGCAGACCAAGGTAACATGTCGATACACTGTGGAACACGTCTGGTCACGACAGTGGAATGTGGGCGAGCATTAACCTGTTGGAAAACTCCCCTTGAAAGGCTGTTCATGAATGGCAGCACAACAGGTCGAATCACCAGATTGACCGGCGTACTCCTATTGTTATACGAAATCGCAGCCGAGACCGTAACTCCAGGTGTAGGTTCAGTGTGTCTAAGCCGCAGACAGGTTGTTTGCAGGCGTTCACATGGCCTCCTTCTAACGCACGGCCGCAACTAGTACTGAGGCAGAACTGTCTTTCTTCAAAAAGCACAACAGACATTGCTGCAGGTGCAATACGATTCGTCAGACCCATACGGCAAACAGTTCCTGCCAAGTCTTTCTGCAGTATCACGGAAGGAACATCCAGCACCTCGAAGCCTATCACACGATCTCGTTCAGACTCCTCAGCTGTTGATAATGGCATCTTCGTCGTCTTAAAGGCATCCTTGACCAACATAAACGCTCTACGTCCAACCTCAATGGAAACTAACCCTCACTACTGTTACAGCGCGTATTTAAAGCAAATCTGATTTGCCTCCTCATAGTGGCACTACTAGCGCCTCACTTATGTAGCTGGTGCGAAATCTGAATAGACGTCATCTTTCAGGTGTAGAAACATGCCTACCAACTTTAACTTATCTCGTACAAGCCCTTGGTTCAAATGGTTCAAATGGCTCTGAGCACTATGGGACTTAACATCTATGGTCATCAGTCCCCTAGAACTTAGAACTACTTAAACCTAACTAACCTAAGGACATCACACACATCCATGCCCGAGGCAGGATTCGAACCTGCGACCGTAGCAGTCGCGCGGCTCCGGACTGAGCGCCTAGAACCGCTAGACCACCGCGGCCGGCAAGCCCTTGGTTTTGCGATGTTTTTTCCACCTGTGTATGTATAGTTCCTTGTCCTACGTAAGAGAGGGCCTTAAGGCCGTAATTTTGTCAGACTGAAGAAAAATAAATAAATAAATAAACAAAAGGGAACCATACTGAAAACTTATTGCTATTTTTAGCATAAGAGCACTGTACATCACTGCGAGAGCGAGAGATTTCCACCTTGCCTACGTGCATGAACTCCCTCGCAAAGGGATCATGAACTATCCAGTAAATCGAAAGTAAATTAGGCTTTCCAAACATATGCAAGAATAGAATATTCCTTAGCTAGTTCTTTTTAAAAACAATTTATGCGTAATATCCTGCAGAAATGTAAAATTACAGTATGTTATTTTCACTGGGATGAATTCAACGCGGCATTAGCAACTTTAAGACTCACAGAAAAATCGGCGCACGTGAGTCTCTTTCTATTTTGTGATTGAATTGACAAGTGAAATTGAATTTAATAGCTTTGAAACACGTTCGTATATTCAGGATTACAAAGGCATTGTAGTTTCTTCCAGTCCTCTCTTAATTGTAGTAAGACCGAAATTTTATAAGAAAATAAGTTTCACATGTAGATAACAATGAAATAGCGTAGAGTATAACGGAAGGAAAATGGCACGCACACGCTCCCATGAGTCTTAAAAATTAGAAATCTTCATCTAAGGAAAACACTTGGAAACTCGACAAGGGGAAAGAAGAAAAAATTTATGTTTCTACAAACAATAGCATTGTGAATCAGCAGTTAAAGTTTATTTAGGAGATACTTTTTCATTATAAGCTATGTCAAACGTGGTCCAGTGGAGTAAAGTGAGCCTGAATACCGAAAGGTCGAAGTATCTAATCCCAATCATACAAGGAATATAACAGTCTGGCTGTAACCTAAGCTTCAACTCTTAATGATGTGATTATTCGTCAGGTACGACTTGTAGATCGGATTCCATATCGAAGTGTAGCTCCCATTCAAACAGTAGGATTACTGGGGTTGCCGAAGAGGCATCCAATTGAAAGATCTGCAGCAGGCCTTTGAACCGTGCAGAATTATTGTTGTTGCTATAATTCCACAAATAAAATGTGTGGCGAAAATTCCAAAGTAAAACACTTCATAAGAGACTTCTCTCCGTTGAAAGAGGATAGAGCAAAAAGACAATAGTGTCAAAATCAGATGGCCCAAAGTCCTTAGTCTCAGCTAGCCGCTGTGGCCGAGAGGTTCTAGGCGCTTCAGTCTGGAATCGAGCGACTGCTACGGTCGCAAGTTCGAATCCTTCCTCGGGCATGGATGTGTGTGATGTCCTTAGATTATTTATGTTTAAGTAGTTCTAAGTTCTAGGGGACTGATGACTTGAGAAGTTAAGTCCCATAGTGCTCAGAGCCATTTTTTCCTCATACACAAACACCAGTTGACCGGCATTGCCTGATGAAACGCTGTTGTTATGCCTCGTGTAAGGAGGAGAAATGCTTACCATCACGTTTCCGATTTTCATAAAGGTCGGATTGTAGCCTATCGCGATTGCGGTTCATCGTATCGCGACATTGCTCCTCGCGTTGGTCGAAATCCAGTGACTGTTAGCAGAATATGGAATCGGTGGGTTCAGGAGGGTAATACGGAACGCCGTGCTGCATCCCAACGGCCTCGTATCACTAGCAGTCGAGATGACAGGCATCTTATCCGCATGGCTGTAACGGATTGTGCAGCCACGTCTCGTTCCCTGAGTCAAGAGATGGGGACGTTTGCAAGACAACAACCATCTGCACGAACAGTTCGACGACGTTTGCAGCAGCATGGACTATCAGCTCGGGGACCATGGCTGCGGCTAACCTTGACGCTGCATCACAGACAGGAGCGCCTGCGATGGTGAACTCAACGACGAACCTGAGTGCACGAATAGCAAAACGTCATTTTTTCGAATGAATCCAGGTTCTGTTTACAGCATCATGATGGTCGCACCCGTGTTTGGCGACATCGCAGTGAACGCGCATTGGAAGCGTGTATTCGTCATCGCCATACTGGCGTATCATCCAGCTTGATGGTATGGGGTGCCATTGGTTACACGTCTCGGTCACCTCTTCTTCGCATTGACGGCACTTTGAACAGTGGACGTTACATTTCAAATGTGTTACGATCCGTGGCTCTATCCTTCATTCGATCACCGCGAAACCCCGCATTTCAGCAGGATAATGCACGACCACGTGTTGCAGGTCCTGTACGGGCCTTTCTGGATACAGAAAATGTTCGACTGCTGCCCTGGCCAGCACATTCTACAGATCTCTCACCAACTGAAAACGTCTGGTCAATGGTGGCCGAGCAACTGGCCCGTCACAATACGCCGGTCACTAGTCTTGATGAACTGTGGTATCGTGTTGAAGCTGCATGGGCAGCTGTACCAGTACACGTCATCCAAGCTCTGTTTGACTCAATGCCCAGGCGTATCAAGGCCGTTATTGCGGCCAGAGGTGGTTGTTCTGGGTACTGATTTCTCAGGATCTATGCACCCAAATTGTGTAAAATGTAATCACATGTCAGTTCTAGCATAATGTATTTGTCCAATGAATACCCGTTTATCATCTGCATTTCTTCTTGCTGTAGCAATTTTAATGGCCAGTAGTGTATTTAGAAAGTGCACGTTCTATTTTTCTAAGTACACAGTTCATATTGCGCCCAAACGACAAAAACGTCACTTAAACTACTCTTTGTTCACAATAACTGCAACTGAGAAATTTTCTAATTCTGGACTGAAGTACGTCTTACAGGGTGACAATTACTGACCTGTATGAAAAGAAACGTAAATTTGTTACAAACTGCGACGTGCGCACGCTTTATCCAACACGTAAACGTCACTACAGATATTCAGATTTAGGTTATGCGATATTCGATATCCCTGCGATCATTGGTGATGAAGACAAATAGCGAAATTCTGCATGACCCGTTGAAGTGTCAAAACATTGATGACGTCGGTGACCACCTAAATGGCTGTTTTCAGTTCAGCAATGGTTTTGGGGTTATTGCTGTACATCTTGTCTTTAATATAGCGGCACAGAAAGGAGTCGCATGTGCTAAATTCCAAATAATATGGCGGCCAATCGAGGCCCATGCCAGTGGCCTCTGGGAACCCCAGAGCCAGAATGCGGTCCCTAAAGTGCTCCTCCAGGACATCACTCTCCTGCTTCGCTACGGTCGAGCTCTGTCTTGCATGAACCACATCTTGTCGAAATGAGGGTCACTTTGGACGGTGGGGATGAAATCATCTTCCAAAACCTTCACGTATCTTTCGGTAGTCACTGTGCCATCAAGGAATATCGGACCGATTATTCCGTGCCTGGACATTGCACACCACCCGTTGAGGGTGAAGAGACTTCTCGATCGTGAAATGCGGATTCTCAGTCCCCTAAATGCTCCAATTTTGCTTATTGACGAACCCATACAAATGAGAGTGGGTTTCGTCGCTAAACCAAGTCATGCATGCGCATAATAATTCCCATAATACCCCGCGGCCAACCGTGCAGTTTGAACATCCTAACGCAAACCGTTTAGAAGTTATGGCGATTTTATTTCATATAGTTC
The DNA here is from genome assembly GCF_023898315.1 of Schistocerca nitens. Lineage (NCBI taxonomy): Eukaryota > Metazoa > Arthropoda > Insecta > Orthoptera > Acrididae > Schistocerca > Schistocerca nitens. Next base: position 140,620,571 of record NC_064616.1, on the reverse strand, counting down.
AGTAATTGTCATCTTGTATGTAACTACGAAATGTCTCTCGAAAATGAGAAGAATCCGTGCAATCAATTGAAATTCTTTCCTTTTCTTGCTTTATCTTTCCACGACTTATTCCAGTGAACAACTGTAAATTTTTGTTCTGCAGCTTTTATATTTTCTGTAGCGGCTAGAAAATTTTCGCAACAATGGTTACTCTGTTCCGAGGAACTCACGACAGACAGAAAAGGGAACTTGTTGTTTCAACCCCTCCGATTATTCATCCACGCGGGACACCAGAACATTCCTGAAGCAGGTCCCGATAGAGGGGTTGAGTCGTCGCATTTTGAAGTTTGGAGAGGAATATGGCACGCCCCAGTTTCCTCGAATATTTTACTTTCAAAAACAGCAGCTTGTAAGAGGCCCCATCTGCTGTTGTTCCATATTCTCTTACTTGTTTCAGTTCCTCTCCATACAGCTCAGACAGGGGACAGGAAAGCTTATTTAACGACCGTGGTCTGAACCACCTACGTAAAGCTTCAGCTCGGACTGCTCCTTCTTACATGCCATTGTTGTTCGCGGAAATGCGGAAATATCTAACACATTACTAAAGCTCAACACAGAGGGAGCTACATCAGTGAAAGTAAAACAGTTTGGTAATATTAACTCTTTTCTGAAAATTGTTCTTTCGCGGGGGTGTCCTGTTCACATGTTATTCTCTTACACAAGTCGGAATCGCTTTGACAGCCAAACTGCACAAGTCCCCTGACTCTACCTCCTGATCATTATCAAGGTCCTCCTATCGTGGTGATAATCATGTGTTTTGTGGGGAGCCGGCCGGTGTGGCCGAGCGGTTCTAGGCGCTACAGTCTGGAACCGCGAGACCGCTGCGGTCCCAGGTTCGAATCCTGCCCGGGGCGTGGATGTGTGTGATGTCCTTAGGTTAGTTAGGTTTAAGTAGTTCTAGGGGACTGATGACCTCAGAAGTTAAGTCCCATTGTGCTCAGAGCCATTAGTTTTGTGGGCTCTTGCCCACTCGTCTCGTATAGGGTGCATATGGGATGCTGCGTTCTCGGAATGCTATACAGCAAGTCAAGCAAATAACATTAGCAGTTTTATTTCAGTAAAGCAGATTGACAATACTTAACTTGGAGATTTACAAGGAGTCGTCGCAAGCGATGGGCGACATGCAAACAGTTACGTTCATCGCTAAGCAAATTCCAAATAAGCAACTCATATTGTGGTGTGTGTACTGTAAGACCTTCGGTACACACACTATCAGATTTTTTTGATTTGTCGCTCTAACGAAGTAGGCGAGTGTCAGCAATATGTCTCGTGGTCTTATCGTGGCGTTTTTAGCTTCTGCCGTTAGGTCGGACGATAGAAATGCCACTTGCACGCTTAGAGTAGCAGATTGACGGTGACCAACTTAAAACAGAACTTGATTAATTTTCACACACATTTATTAAAATAATAAAAAGCATAGACATTAGGTAACTTGATTCTGGATGCTGTTTACAATTAACGATCTGAAGTTCCTTTGGTCTTGGTACGTTAATCTTATTCTCACATATCCCTGATACTTGACAAAGTGTCTATACATTTCTCTTCATGGCTGTGTACAGGAATATGATAATCTTATTAGGCGCAGACTGAAACTTGACTATAGACTGGTACAGAATAATGCAGACTGGTACAGACTGGTGCAGACAAATGCAGACTGACTAATCGGAGGTCTGTACACTCGTTATAATACCTCGCGCATTCAGGTATCACTGCACGAGTGTGATCCACGAGGAGAAAAGGTTCTACGTTAGCAGCAATCTCATTGGCTGCGTTACATATTAATATGCGGATCGGCGGAAGCAGAATTTGGTCCATCTCTAAGACAGCGCCATCTCGTAGTGCGAAGACGGACGAGCGCTGCGTCTGCGCTGTTGTGATTAGCGGGACGCGCTCTAGTGGGAAAGTTGTGTACGCACTGACTACGCGGAACTATGTACACAACAGCTATGGGTCACTGCTAGCTGCAATCGTAGCACTCTCTGCTAGGCCGTGCTAAACTCTGCGAATGCTGTCCTTTTTTTTTTACTTTATTGTTATTTTAAAACCTGTACAACAGGCAGGCTGCCAGCAGCATTCTACGCTGCTCTTCAGCCATAGAATACACAATGAGAAAAAACAGGAAGAATACACATAAGTTACAGAACGGTGGGCAATAAAACAGTAGACACATAAGGACAAACACGGAGCCGTTCACACTCGACGATAAACCACACGGCAAACTGTTGATACGACGCACAAACACTGAAGATGGCGATGGCACAGGTGAACGATGAAGTGCGAGAGTGAACACTGAACACTAAACACGACGGCACACACGAGACACTGATGGCGACGATCTCCAGCGCGCAAAAGTCCACGTAGCGTGTGTGAGTCCAGTGACCTGCCAAGAAAGGAGGAGGGGGGGTGGGGGAGGGAGAGGGGAGAGCAGAGATGCCATGGGCAGAAGAGATAGGAGGACAGGAGGAAGGCGGAGGGGAAGCCCGGGGGAAGAGGGATGGGGGGAAAAGATGAGAGATGGGAGGGAGTGTGCCTAAAGGAAAGGACACAGGAAGTGGGGGGGGGAGGATCAAAGTTGATAGGAGCGGTAGATGGAGGGGAGGAGGACATCATCAGGGAGGGGGAGCTGCTGGCGGAAGCCACCTTGGGAGAGTGTAAGGAGGGTGGAGAGATGGAGACCGGGTGGGACGTGGGAATACAGGCGCGGCAGCGGGCGGGGGTGGGAGAGGATGGGTGAGACAAGCGGATGAGGAGGATCGAGTTTGCGGGAAGTGTACAGGATCCGTACCCTTTCAAGGAAAAGGAGGAGGTGGGGGAAGGGCATGAGATCATACAGGATCCGCGTGGGGCAGGGGAGACGGATGCGATAGGCAAGGTGGAGAGCATGGCGTTCAAGGATTTGGAGGGATTTATAAAAGGTAGGGGGGGCGGAGATCCAGGTCGGATGGGTGTAACAAAGGATAGGGCGGATGAGGGATTTATAGGTGTGGAGGATGGTGGAGGGGTCCAGACCCCACGTACGGCCGGAAAGGAGCTCGAGGAGATGGAGTCGGGAGTGTGCCTTGGCTTGGATTGTCCCGAGATGGGGAGTCCAGGAGAGGCGACGGTCGAGGGTGATGCCAAGGTACTTAAGGGTGGGAGTGAGAGCGATAGGACGGCCATAGATGGTGAGATAGAAATCAAGGAGGCGGAAGGAAGGGGTGGTTTTTGTGGTGTCACCGCTAGACACCACACTTGCTAGGTGGTAACTTAAATCGGCCGCGGTCCTGTAGTACATGTCGGACCCGCGTGTCGCCACTGTGGGATCGCAAACCTAGCGCCACCACAAGGCAGGTCTCGAGAGACTGAGGAGACCTCGTCCCCAGTTGTACGGACAACATAGCTAGTGATTGGACGTGCTAAGCCTTGCTCCCATTTGCCGAGAGATAGACAGTAGAATAGCCCTCTGCTAAGTTAAATGGCGACCACCTAGCAAGGCGCCATTTGTATCAGTGCTAATAGCTTACGAGTATGCAGGAGAGATGTATTCCAACAAGAGAATAAAGTTAAGTATTAAAAAGGCTACGTATTTTTCTTTAGTGCATTTATAAGTCTCATGTTCCAGACTTCACGCCCGTCTGCGTTAGCCTTGCGTGCCCTATCGGCTACAGCATTGTGTCTGGGCTGTATGGTCTAGACACAACATTATTGGCGACGAGAAAAACAGTTTGTATTAATTCGTTTGTGTCATGGCTTCGCCACAATCTCCGGATGTACTGTCCGAATTTTTTCGCTTGCAGAATCAGCAGTCGCAGGCGTTATTGGATGCCCTGGGACAGCTCGTCCAGGGTCAACGTGTGCTGCAACACGATGCGGCAGCCGCCGCTTCATCGCTACCGCAGCCACAACACGCCATTGCACCGCCCTTCCGTCATTTTGACTCATCCTTGGAGTCCTGGCCGGAATGGTCCCGCCAGTTCAGCTTTCATCTAGCCGCCTACAGAATTCAAGGTAATGAGCGGCAGCCGTTTTTGCTTTCTTGTGTCGGTGTGTGCACCTACCGTGTGATAGTGAAGTTGTTTCCCCGGCGCGACGTAGCAACTCTGTCCTACGAAGAAATTTTGTCGGCGTTAGATGCCTATTTCAAAGAAACAGTAAATGTTGTTGCAAAACGGTATATGTTCTTTCGTACAAAACGTACGGCCGGTCAGACTAATAGGGAGTGGGTTGCAACATTGCAAGGACTTACTAGGGAGTGTGCGTTTGAATGTGAATGTGGCCTCCCTTATTCAGATACTATGGTGCGTGATGCAATTGCACAGAACGTTTCTGATGTTCGCATACGGGAACAGATTTTGAAACTAGTAAATCCCTCCCTTCAACAAGTGATAGACATATTGGATAGGCAAGACACACTTGACTCTGCTCAGGACTCATTTGAAACTTCGCCAGCAGTGTGTCACATTAACCGGCCCGCCGGGCCCGCTGCACGGGACGCTACGCGGCCCTCGCGCCCGTCACAGCAGCGGCAGCCTACCTTGCAAACACGTGCGCCGCGTAAGCAAGCATCTGTAGTGAAATCATGCCCGCGGTGTGCAGCTAGACATTCGCGTGAAAATTGCCCGTCACGCCACGCTATTTGCTTTTACTGTCAAAAGAAAGGCCATGTTCAAAGTGTTTGCCAGAAAAAGCTTAGATCAGACAATCACAATAATTCCAGGCCCTTTGCTTCGCGCCGGAATCGAACCCAGGACAATCAGGCTCGTGGACCTTCGCCCATGGACATTCATGTAGTTCATTCCCACCCGTCCAGTGACACTTTAGCTAACGGTGACTGTGTTCGTCCCACAAACAGTGTGCGTCGACGTCGCCGAAAATCCCGTGAAGTCGCAAGTGCTTCTGTACCTGTATCAGTTCAAATTGCACGTGACAGTCGCTCTTGTCGTCAGCAGGACAATAAACTTTTTGTGGACTTAGACTTTGAAGGCAAAGTGATACCCTTCCAGCTCGATACCGGAGCTGCAGTTTCATTGCTCAATCACGACACGTACAAACAACTGGGCAAACCGCCATTGCGTGCCGCAAATGTTAAGTTACATAGTTACTCTGGACAGCATATACCTGTGTTAGGACAGTGCAGCCTTCTTGCCACATACATGGGACAGACAAAACTTGTATCATTTTACGTTCTTCGTTCTACTTCTGCAGTGAACTTGTTTGGTTTAGATTTATTTCAGTTGTTTAATATGTCTATAGTAAATCAGGTCCTATCAGTGAATCAGACTGTGCCTTCCGCCAGTGTTTCTAGTCTTTGTGAAGAATTTGCAGACATTTTTGCACCGGGCCTTGGTTGCGCTAAGAACTATGAAGCGCATTTGGAACTGCAAGAAAACGCGCAACCGAAATTTTTCAGAGCGCGCAAAGTTCCCCACGCATTGCGTGATGAGGTCGCCAGAACATTAGCCGATTTAGAATCTCAAGGTGTAATTGAACGTGTGCAGGCTTCTCTCTGGGCCTCACCCTTAGTAATTTTGCCAAAACCTTCCGGTAAACTGAGACTTTGTGTGGACTTCAAGGCAACAGTGCATCCACAACTTGTGACTGCCACTTTTCCTTTGCCCCGCCCGGAAGATCTTTTTGACAAACTGTGCCCGGGAAAATATTTTTCCAAATTGGACCTAGCAGATGCGTACTTGCAAATACCTGTGGACGAAGAATCCCAGTGCGTCTTAGTGGTTAACTCGCATCTTGGCTTGTATCGCTTCAAAAGACTACCGTTCGGGTGTGCATCCGCCCCTGCTTTGTTTCAGCAATATTTACAAACTGTGTGTGCGTCGGTCCCTACTGCTGCGAACTATCTGGACGATATTGTGATCTCAGGAAAGACAGAAGCCGAACATTTGCAAAATCTCCGAACATTATTTCAGGTCTTGCGTCAGAATGGTCTTCGCTTGAGGAAGGACAAATGTGTGTTTTTTTCTCGTGACTTACCCTACCTGGGGCATGTCATAAATGCCCCAGGTATACATCCGAGTCCAGAGCACCTCCGTGCCATACAGGATTTACCTGCACCGCGGAACTTGAAACAGCTACAGAGTGTGTTGGGTAAAATTAATTATTATGCAAAGTTTGTGCCGCGCGCTTCTTCCATTTCAGCTCCGCTTCATCGCTTACGCCGTAAAGGTGTTCCGTTCGTCTGGACGACGGAATGCGACCGCGCCTTTCGCCAGTTGAAGTCGGCGTTACTTTCAAATACGTGCCTTCCGCCATTCGATCCCCGAAAACCTCTTTTGTTGATGGTAGATGCCTCGGATTTCGGGATCGGTGCTGTGCTTGCGCACAAAGATGGTTCGCATGATCGCCCTATTGCCTTTGCGTCAAAATTGCTCTCATCTGCACAAAGAAATTATTCCCAGATAGCGAAAGAAGCTTTAGCTCTCGTGTTTGGTGTTACAAAGTTTCATGATTTCTTGTATGGTCGTCACTTTACAATCATCACGGACCACAAACCTTTGACATCGCTTTTTCATCCGAACAAGCCTGTACCTCCACGTACAGCGCAGAAATTCATTCGCTGGTCTATTTTTCTCTCGCAGTACCGCTACGATATCTTGTATCGGTCCACTGCTAAGCACGGAAACTCTGATGCGTTGTCCCGTTTGCCTGTTGCTGAGGATGAAGCCTTCGATTCTTCCGAACTTGCTTGCCTGTTCATTGATTCGGAAACCGATGACGTGGTCGAATCGTTTCCGATTGATTTTCGTCGTGTAGCTACAGCCACAGCTGCTGACCCTGTCCTTGCTCCCGTTTTGCGTTTTGTTGCTACGCAATGGCCCTTGTCAAAGTCACAGATCGAGGATCCTTTGGTTCGCCGTTCTTTTGCTCACAAGGAGAGACTTTTTGTACGACGTGGTGTTTTGTTGTTGCGTTCCGATAATGATCAATCCAGAGTCGTGGTCCCACGTTCGTTACAGTCCTCTGTCTTACAGCTTCTTCACCAAGGACATTGGGGTATAGTGCGTACGAAACAACTTGCTCGTCAGCACTGTACTTGGTTCGGAATCGATGCTGCGATTACGAATATGTGCTCCTCTTGCGTGGCGTGTGCCGAACAGCAATCCGCACCGCCGCGGCAATTCTTTGCATGGCCGAAAGCCACTTCCCCTTGGCAACGCTTGCACATCGATTTTGCTGGTCCATTCTGGAATGCTCGATGGTTGGTTGTGGTCGATGCTTTCAGTAATTTTCCTTTTGTTGTCCGGATGTCTTCCACGACGTCTTCTGCCACAATCCAAGCCTTGTCTGCTATCTTTTGCATTGAAGGTCTTCCGCAGACTATTGTTTCCGACAATGGCCCACAATTCATGTCCGCAGAATTTCAGTCCTTCTGCGAGGCCAATTGTATTCAACATCTGACATCCGCGCCGTTTTCGCCTCAGTCAAACGGTGCCGCTGAACGATTGGTCCGGACTTTCAAGTCACAGATGTTGAAATTGAAAGAGTCGCATTCTCGGGAGGACGCTTTGTTGCTCTTTTTGTCTTCGTATCGCTCTCAGCCCCGCGATGGTCGCTCGCCGGCTGAATTGCTCCATGGTCGTTCTCATCGCACCCTGATGTCTTTGCTGCATCCGCCACATCAGGTTCCTGTGCAGCGGCAGACTCCTGCTTTTGCTCCTGGCGACGTTGTCTATTATCGCACCTATCGCGGTTCACGGCGTTGGCTCGCAGGGCGCATTCTTCGCTGCCTCGGCTGCGCGATGTATTTGGTTTTGGGGGCCTCTGGTGAGGTGCGTCGGCATCTCAATCAGCTGCGCCTCTGTCGTCGCCTGGGTTCTGCCGCTCCCCGTCTGCTTTCAGCGACGGCGCCGTCAGGTCAGCGCCCTGGGGACCCATCTACTGGCTCGCCTCACCCCCAGGTATTACCGACGCTGCCTTCCATTTTGCCTCATGGCGTCGCGCCGCCGCCGCAGCCGCCGCCGGCGCCGCCCGCAGTGGACGCTTCGCTGCAACCGTCACGCGCCTCCCAGGGTCACGCGCCGCCGCTCGCTTCCCGTGACCAGCCGTCCTCCGCCGTGGACCTCTTGCCCGCTCCGGACCAGATGTCGTCATCGCGCGTCGGATTCCCCGACGCAATTGAGGTCGACCCTTCGGCCCCTCCTGTGTCATTACGTGCGCATACACCGCATGTTGACGTGCACCCTGGACTAGGTTTTCAGGCGTTTCCTAGCTCCCCTCGGACCGAATGGCCGGGTGCGGGTGGCACAGCCTCGCCTGTTGTTAGGCTCCCCACCTCATCGCATATGTCAACATGCGGTCCTCCCCACGGCGGGCGGAAGCCTTATCTCACGACCGTTCGCCGATTTGCGGGGGAGGAATGTGGTGTCACCGCTAGACACCACACTTGCTAGGTGGTAACTTAAATCGGCCGCGGTCCTGTAGTACATGTCGGACCCGCGTGTCGCCACTGTGGGATCGCAAACCTAGCGCCACCACAAGGCAGGTCTCGAGAGACTGAGGAGACCTCGTCCCCAGTTGTACGGACAACATAGCTAGCGATTGGACGTGCTAAGCCTTGCTCCCATTTGCCGAGAGATAGACAGTAGAATAGCCCTCTGCTAAGTTAAATGGCGACCACCTAGCAAGGCGCCATTTGTATCAGTGCCAATAGCTTACGAGTATGCAGGAGAGATGTATTCCAACAAGAGAATAAAGTTAAGTATTAAAAAGGCTACGTATTTTTCTTTAGTGCATTTATAAGTCTCATGTTCCAGACTTCACGCCCGTCTGCGTTAGCCTTGCGTGCCCTATCGGCTACAGCATTGTGTCTGGGCTGTATGGTCTAGACACAACAGTTTTGCCTACAATGATCACCTGGAGGGATTGACCTTGAGCAACCACTGGTTGCACCAAGCGGTGAACTGGTCAAGATGGGATTGGAGAAGGTGTTCGGAGCGCTGCAGGGTGGGGGCAAGGGCAAGGAAGGCGGTGTCATCGGCGAACTGGAGAAGGTGGACGGGGGGTGACGGCGGCGGCATGTCCGCCGTATACAAAAGGTACAGAAGGGGGGAGAGGACGGAGCCTTGGGGCACACCGGCGGAGGGGAAAAAGGTGTAGGAGTCACTGTTATGGATGGTGGCGTAGGAAGGACGGTGGGAGAGAAAGGAGCCGATCAGACGGACGCAGTTAATGGGAAGGGTGAAGGTTTGGAGCTTGAAGAGGAATGCTGTCCACTAAAGCGGCACTTATATTCACTTCGACTAGATGCCGCTCCTATCGTGATGACGTCTGGTCATCGCGCTGTTGGCCGACGTCACTGCACCGCCTTCTCTAGTCTTGCGTTCTTCCTCTTCGTTCTGGCGCTTGTGGTTACGCCAAAACATATTTCGTTTCCAGGTATCGCAATAAGAAATTCGCAATTAACGCATAAAATGCAGAACTGAATTTTTACAGATAATTCTTATGAAAGAAAATTCTTTTCAAACACGTGGTTCAATCAGAGCTTGGCCGCAGATTCATACGAATTTAAGTTATAACAAGGGCGAACGGTCTTAAACTGTGCACTAAGATGTATCGCTCGCACTATTGCGGAGCACATTTACATCTGTTCTCCGTAAACCACTTTATGGTGTGTGGCGGGCGATACCATTGGTACTACTACTTGATTACCCCTTCCCTGTTCAACTCGTGAGTGGCGCGCGGGGGCAGTGATTACCGGTAAACCCCCATATTAGCCTTAATTTCTTGGATTTTCTCGTTGTCATTTCGTGAGACTTATCTGGGAGGAAGCAGTTTGTTGCCCAACTCTTCTTGAAAATTATTCTCTCGGAATTTCAACAGTAAACCTCACTGTGGAGCGCAACGCCTCTCTTGTAGCGTCTGTCATTGGAATTTTTAAAATTGATGTGTCGGCAGCTGAGCCAACACCTTGTAGTTAGAGGTGGCTTAATGCACGCTAGACTAACGCAGACGGGCGTGAAGTACTGGAACAGGATACATAATTAATGCTATGAAGAAAAGAACGGAGTTTCTCATATACTTATCTTTAATGTCTTCTTGTACATCTCTATGGTGAACACAAGTGAGACTCTAATTACAATCACTGTAAGGCTAATGGCGCCTTGCTAGTTCGTAGCCATTAACTTAGCTGAAGGCTATTCTGTCTCTCGGCTAATGAGAGAGAAAGGCTTCGTACGTCTAGTCGCTAGCTCTGTCGTCCGTACAACTGGGATTGAGTTCAAGTCAGTCTCTCGAGACCTGCCTTGTGGTGGCGCTAGGTTTGCGATCACACAGTGGCGACACGCGGGTCCGACATGTACTACAGGACCGCGGCCGATTTAAGCTACCACCTAGCACGTGTGGTGTCTGGCTGTGACACCACATTCCTCCCCCGAAAATCGGCGAACGGTCGTGAGATAAGGCTTCCGCCCGCCGTGGGGAGGACCCCATGTTGACGTATGCGATGAGGTGGGGAGCCTAACAACAGACGAGGCTGTGCCACCCGCACCCGGCCATTCGGTCCGAGGGGAGCTAGGAAACGCCTGAAAACCTAGTCCAGGGTGCACGTCAACATGCGGTGTATGCGCCCGTAAAGGAGACAGGAGGGGCCGAAGGGTCGACCTCCATGTGGTCGGAGAATCCGACGCGCGATGACGACATCTGGTCCGGAGCGGGCAAGAGTTCCATGGCGGAGGACAGCTGGTCACGGGAAGCCATCGGCGGCGCGTGACCCAGGGAGGCGTGTGGCGGCTGCAGCGAAGCGTCCACTGCGGGCGGCGCCGGAGGCGGCTGCGGCGGCTGCGGCGGCTGCGGCGGCTGCGGTGGCGGCGCGACGCCATGAGGCAAAATGGAAGGCAGCGTCGGTAACACCTGGGCATGAGGCGAGCCAGTAGATGGGTCCCCAGGGTGCTGACCGGACGGCTCCGTCGCTGAAAGCAGACGGGGAGTGGCAAAACCCGGGCGACGACAGAGGCGCAGCTGATTGAGATGCCGACGCACCTCACCAGAGGCCCCCAAAACCAAATACATCGCGCGGCCGAGGCAGCGAAGAACGCGCCCTGCGAGCCAACGCCGTGAACCGCGATAGGTGCGATAGAAGACAACGTCGCCAGGAGCAAAAGCAGGAGTCTGCCGCTGCACAGGAACCTGATGCGGCGGATGCAGCAAAGACATCAAGGTTCGATGAGAACGACCATGGAGCAACTCAGCCGGCGAGCGACCATCGCGCGGCTGAGAGCGATACGAGGACAAAAAGAGCAATAATGCGCCCTCCCGAGAATGCGACTCTTTCAAATTCAACATCTGTGACTTGAAAGTCCGGACCAATCGTTCCGCGGCACCGTTTGACTGAGGCGAAAACGGCGCGGACGTCATATGTTGAATGCCATTGGCCTTGCAGAAGGACTGAAATTCTGCGGACATGAATTGTGGGCCATTGTCGGAAACAATAGTCTGCGGAAGACCTTCAATGCAAAAGATAGCAGACAAGGCTTGGATTGTGGCAGAAGACGTCGTGGAAGACATCCGGACAACAAAAGGAAAATTACTGAAAGCATCGACCACAACCAACCAACGAGCATTCCAGAATGGACTAGCAAAATCGATGTGCAAGCGTTGCCAAGGGGAAGTGGCTTTCGGCCATGCAAAGAATTTCCGCGGCGGTGCGGATTGTTGTTCGGCACACGCCACGAAAGAGGAGCACATATTCGTAATCGCAGCATCGATTCCGAACCAAGTACAGTGCTGACGAGCAAGTTGTTTCGTACGCACTATACCCCAATGTCCGTGGTGAAGAAGCCGTAAGACAGAGGACTGTAACGAACCTGGGACCACGACTCGGGACTGATCATTATCAGAACGCAACAACAAAACACCACGTCGTACAAAAAGTCTCTCCTTGTGAGCAAAAAATCGGCGAACCAGCGGATCCTCGATCCGTGACTTGGACAAGGGCCATTGCGTAGCAACAAAACGCAAAACGGGAGCAAGGACAGGGTCAGCAGCTGTGGCTGTAGCGACACGACGAAAATCAATCGGAAACGATGCGACCACGTCATCGGTTTCCGCATCAATGAACATGCAAGCAAGTTCGGAAGAATCGAATGCTTTATCCTCAGCAACAGGCAAACAGGACAACGCATCAGCGTTTCCGTGCTTAGCAGTGGACCGATACAAGATATCGTAGCGGTACTGCGAGAGGAAAAGAGACCAGCGAATGAATTTCTGCGCCGTACGCGGAGGTACCGGCTTGTTCGGATGAAAAAGCGATGTCAACGGTTTGTGGTCTGTGAGGATGGTAAAGTGACGACCATACAAGAAATCATGAAACTTTGTAACACCAAACACGAGAGCTAAAGCCTCTTTCTCTATCTGTGAATAATTTCTTTGCGCAGATGAGAGCAATTTTGACGCAAAGGCAATAGGGCGATCATGCGATCCATCTTTGTGCGCAAGCACAGCACTGATCCCGAAATCCGATGCATCTACCATCAACAAAAGGGATTTTCGGGGATCGAATGGTGTAAGGCAAGTATGTGAAAGCAACGCCGATTTCAACTGGCGAAAGGCGCGTTCGCATTCCGTCGTCCAGACGAACGGAGCACCTTTACGGCGTAAGCGATGAAGCGGAGCGGAAATGGAAGAAGCATTGCGCAAAAATTTATGATAATAATTTATTTTACCCAGCACACTCTGCAGCTGTTTCAAGTTCTGCGGTGACGGCAAATCCTGTATGGCACGGAGGTGCTCTGGACTCGGATGGATGCCCTGGGCATTTATTACATGGCCCAGGTAGGGTAAATCCCGAGCAAAAAACACACATTTGTCCTTCCTCAAGCGAAGACCATTTTGTCACAAGACCTGAAACAAAGTTCGGAGATTTTGCAAATGTTCGGCTTCTGTCTTACCGGAGATCACAATATCGTCCAGATAGTTCGCAGCAGTAGGGACCGACGCACAAAAAGTTTGTAAATATTGCTGAAACAATGAAGGGGCGGATGCACACCCGAAAGGCAGTCTTTTGAAGCGATACAAGCCAAGATGCGTGGTTACCACCAAGACGCGCTGAGATTCTTCGTCCACCGGTATTTGCAAGTACGCATCTGCTAGGTCCAACTTTGAAAAATATATTCCCGGGCACAGTTTGTCAAAAAGATCTTCCGGGCGGGGCAAAGGAAAAGTTGCAGTCACAAGTTGTGGATTCACAGTTGCCTTGAAGTCCACACAAAGTCTCAATTTTCCGGAAGGTTTTGGCAAAATTACTAAGGGTGAGGCCCAGAGAGAAGCCTGCACACGTTCAACTACACCTTGAGATTCTAAATCGTTTAATGTTCTTGCGACCTCATCACGCAATGCGTGGCGAACATTGCGCGCTCTGAAAAACTCGGTTGCGCGTTTGCTTTCCGTTCCAAATGTGCTTCATAGTTCTTAGCGCAACCAAGGCCCGGTGCAAAAATGTCTGCAAATCACATAGACTAGAAATACTGGCGGAAGGCACAGTCGGAATCACTGAGAGGACCTGATTTACTATAGACAAATTAAACAACTGAAATAAATCTAAACAAAACAAGTTCACTGCAGTAGAAGAATGAAGAACGTAAAATGACACAAGTTTTGTTTGTCCCTTGTATGTTGCAAGAAGGCTGCACTGTCCTAACACTGGTATTTTCTGGCCTGAGTAACTATTGAGCTGAACATTTGCGGCACGCAACGGAGGTTTGCCCAGTTGGTTGTACGTGTCGTGATTGAGCAATGAAACTGCAGCTCCGGTATCAAGCTGGAATGGTATCACTTTGCCTGCAAAGTCTAAGTCTACAAAAAGTTTATTGTCCTGCTGACGACAAAAGCGACTGTTTTGTGCAACTGGAACAGACACTGGGACAGAATCACGTGCGACGTGACGGGACTGCCGTCGACGTCGACGCACACTTTTTGTGGAATGAACACTGTCTCCGGACGGGGTGGAATGAACGACATGAATATCCATGGGCGAAGGTTCACGAGCCTGAGTTTCCTTGGTTCGATTCCGGCGCGAAGCAAAGGGCCTGGAATTGGTGTGAGTGTCTGATCTGAGCTTTTTCTGGCAAACACTTTGGACATGTCCTTTCTTATGACAGTAAAAGCAAATAGCTTGGCGTGACGGGCAAGTTTCACGCGAATGTCTAGTTGCACACCGCGGGCATGATTTCACTGCATTAGCTTGCTTACGCGTTGCACGTGTTTGCGAGCTAGGCTGCCGCTGTGCTGACGGGCGCGAGGGCCGCTGAGCGTCCCGTGCAGCGGGCCCGGCGGGCCGGTTAATGTGACACACTGCCGGCGAAGTTGCAAATGAGTCCTGAGCAAAGTCAAATGTGTCTTGCCTATCCAATATGTCTATCACTTGTTGAAGGGAGGGATTAACTAGTTTCAAAATCTGTTCCCGTATGTGAACATCAGAAACGTTCTGTGCTATTGCATCACGCACCATAGTATCTGAATAAGGAAGTCCACATTCGCATTCAAACGCTCACTCCCTAGTAAGTCCTTGCAATGTCGCAACCCACTCCCTATTAGTCTGACCGGCCGTACGTTTTGTACGAAAGAACGTATACCTTTTTGCAACGACATTCACTGTTTCCTTGAAATAGGCATCTAAAGCAGACAAAATTTCTTCGTAGGACAGAGTTGCTACGTCGCGCCGGGGAAACAACTTCACTATCACTCGGTAGGTGGACACACCGACACAAGAAAGCAAAAACGGCTGCCGCTCATTACCTTGAATTCTGTAGGCGGCTAGATGAAAGCTGAACTGGCGGGACCACTCCTGCCATGTCTCGTGGGTTGCATCAAAGGGTCTGAATTGAGGTGCAACAGCATGTTGTGGCTGCGGTAGCGATGAAGCGGCGGCGGCCGCATCGGTGTGCAGCGCACGTTGACCCTGGACGAGCTGTCCAAGAGCATCCAATAACGCCTGCGTCTGCTGATTCTGCAAGCGATAAAATTTGGACAGTACATCTGGAGATTGTGGCGAAGCCATGACACAAAGAAATTAGGGCAAAGTAAAACACAAGAGCCTTTGTAGACACGTCGCCATGTGATGTGTCGGCAGCTGAGCCAACACCTTGTAGTTAGAGGTGGCTTAATGCACGCTAGACTAACGCAGACGGGCGTGAAGTACTGGAACAGGATACGTAATTAATGCTATGAAGAAAAGAACGGAGTTTCTCATATACTTATCTTTAATGTCTTCTTGTACATCTCTATGGTGAACACAAGTGAGACTCTAATTACAATCACTGTAAGGCTAATGGCGCCTTGCTAGTTCGTAGCCATTAACTTAGCTGAAGGCTATTCTGTCTCTCGGCTAATGAGAGAGAAAGGCTTCGTACATCTAGTCGCTAGCTCTGTCGTCCGTACAACTGGGATTGAGTTCAAGTCAGTCTCTCGAGACCTGCCTTGTGGTGGCGCTAGGTTTGCGATCACACAGTGGCGACACGCGGGTCCGACATGTACTACAGGACCGCGGCCGATTTAAGCTACCACCTAGCACGTGTGGTGTCTGGCTGTGACACCACAAAAATATCTCTGTCACACTCTCTCTCTGGCTAAACGATCTCGTCACGAAACGCGCCACTCTTCGTTGGACCTTGTCAACCTCTTCTATCAGTCCTACATGGTAATGGTCCGATACTGAGGAGAAATACTCAAAAATCGGTCGAATAAATATTTTGTAAGCCACTTCTTCCGTGGTTGTGAGACTTTTCCTTAAGTTTCTAGGTTTGAATCTCAGTATGGCGTCTGCTTTCCTCACTATCTGTTTGATATGGTAGTTGCAATGTAGGTCGGCCGGCCATGGCGGCCGAGCGGTTCTAGGCGCTCCAGTCCGGAACCGCGCAACTGATACGGTCGCAGGTTCGAATCCTGCCTCGGGTATGGATGTGTGTGATGTCCTTAGGTTAGTTAGGTTTAAGTAGTTCTACGTTCTAGGGGACTGATGACCTCAGATGTTAAGTCCCATAGTGCTCAGAGCCATTTGAACCATTTGAACTGTAGGTCGCTCCAGATGGTTATTAATACGTATTCTGCGGTACTTACACTTCCCACCGACTCAGTACTATTAGTGTAAGTGTACAGTAGTGGATTTCCTTGCCTGTTTATATGCAACAGGTTACATTATTTACGTTCAGGGTCAATTACTTGTCCCTGCACCATTAATCAGTCCGCTGTAGGGCCTTCTCCCGTTCGATATAGTCTTCTGGCGTTGCTGTCTTCTTACAGACAAATCACGTCATCTGCAAACAGCCACATGCAGGTTCTGACGTTATCCACTGGATAACTGTACAGACTGTAACAGGTATAAGTGTAGATATTTCTATTGATGACAGAGGATGGTATACTGAACAGCATTCCATCAGTAGTTACGCCATTTGCAGAATAATAAATGCAGCCATTACAAGTCGTATGCTTTTAGGTTAGGTAGTAACTCCAAGTACACGTGGCAAGAGCAAACCATTAATGCTTTTTCCTCTTGGGCAGTAGATCAGGTGTTGATCACACAAGGACCCAGGACGGGTAATCTGTACTGACGGGCATAGTTCATCTAGTGGTGCAGTTACAACTGTGCAGAGAACATCACGTCATAAAGTTTGTGATATGTTTGTGGGCAGACTTCGATCCAGAGGAAACAACAACCAGTACAATTGTTGTGTGTACATATTAAGTTACCACACATAAAAATATTTCCATTTATACCCGTTATACCCTGTATATACTGCAAACAGTAACACTTCTGCCATACTTCGATGAAAGAGGATAAGGTGCTCTATTTTCAGTTGGTGGCCTAATTCCGGATAGGTGGATGTTTGTCCCCTGGACAGTGCTGCCGATGTGGAAAGTAGCTGAACTCCTTTTGCTTCTGGCATTTTAGTGTGCTGCTAACCGCCAAGCGCATCCGTCGCGTTCCGTGCTCGCTGTTGATTTTTTCCTTAGTTTCTGACATTTGAGTGTAATAGTTTTTTGACACAACGTAAGCACCACAGCTGCATGGTAAATCCTTTGATATTTTAGTCTTACTTATTAGCGATATATCATATTAAATGGAGCTAGTGAGTAGCTTTTAAATGCAATAATTCATTGCACATTTCGATAGTTCAGCCATGTTTGTCAAGTGACACATGTGCCAAATTTCGGATAGTGCTAGGGTGCATAATTTCGACATCCGACAAATGGGCCTCTTTGTAGTTTTCGCTTTTTATTCCTTTGCAGGAGATGCCTGGGAAGAAAAGAAAGTATTGGGCACACGAAAATATGACGAAGGCAGTGGAAGCCATTAGAAATAACGAATTGGGATTCCTAGAGGGTTCCAAAGTGTTTCAAGTGCCAAAATCTACACTTCTAGATTACGTAAAGGCCGGAAACTTGGAAAATAAACTGGGCTCTATGATAGGTAGAAAATGTGCTTTAGGAAGTAATGTTGAGAAAGAACATTCCAAATATTCCCAAGTAATGGATGAGAAATTTCATGAGTTATGGAGGAGAGATATTCGAACTTTGGCATATCAGCTACCTGTCCGAACCAATCTTAAACGCCCTTTTGCTCCAGGCAAGCATTTTGTTGGTAAAACATGATTGAGAGGCTTTGTAAAATGGCATCCAATGCATTATTTTAGAAAACCTGAGCTTTTTTCAATAACCCGAGCAAAGGGCTTCACCAGAAATAAAGTTACTGCATTTTTCGATATTTTGCGACCTGAACTACAAAAAGCGAACATTGATCCGTGAAGGGTATACAGTGTGCACGAAACCAGTGTATGTGTATTTCAGGGAACTCAGTCTAAAGTACTGGATGTGAAAGGAAAAAAGTAAGCTGCTACACAATCTTCAGCAGAGAGAGGCTCCTTGATTACAGTTATTAACCTGTATGAATGCTTTAGGGCCATTTTTTCCACCACTCATCGCATTTCAACCGGTCAGAATGAAGCCAGAACGTTTGAAAGGCACATCTCCAGGGACAGTTGCTCATTTTAGATAGCCACTACTAGCATACAAAAAATCTGGTCGTTGTTCAATTGGGAAAACAGCGCGGAGTAATACTGATATGTCTACCACCCCATAATACCCATAAGCTACAGCCAGTAGACGCCATTTTGTTGGAGCCATTCAAAAGTTTTTACTCACAATCTCTGGCTTGGCAACCACCCATTTCAAGCTGTGACTATTATCGAAATTGGGGAAATATTTGAGAAAGCTTACGTGCGAGTCGCAAATATGCAAACAGATATAAATGGTTCAAGAAATGAGGAATAATATCATTTAGCCAAAACGTTATTGATGATGCAGACTTCCTGCCATAGCAGATCGGTGCGAGAGAGAAAAAAACAGATGAGGGGGACTGCTGAGAAGATGTAGAAAATTATTCTGCAACCACAGTTCCATTTTTTCAAATGCGTCTACCGCCAGTCTTAACTCAGTCTTCTGCTAGTGGAAGAGAAAAAGGAAAACCAGCAGTGTTGACATCCTCAACATGTCGGAAACAGCTTGCTGTGAAAAGTCCTCAGCCTTGAGCTCAAGACAAGCTAAAATGCAAGAGGGCAGTAGCAGAAGAACTAGGAGAAGCTTCAAAAAGGGGAAAAACATAAAAGCACCCAAAAGGCCATCCAGAAAAACACAAAGTTGGCTGTGGTGAATAAGAGGCAAAGAAAATCGACATGTGAGTTATCATCTTCTGAGGGTTCCGAAAGTTCTGTTTCCTTTGATTCGACAGATGATGGAGACTGCACCGATGAGGAATGCATCTATTGTTCTGTCCCATACCGGGAGGATAAATCAGGAGATGATTGGATAGGGTGTTTAGGATGTTTGCGTTGGGTACATGAACTGTGTATTGGGGCCGAGAAACATAGCTGGAAGACGTAAAAATGTGAAAACTGCAAATGATAGCCTCAAAGTAGTTATAAGTGTATCAATACCGCAATCAAATTGGAAAATCTCAACATTACTTTTGTACTTTTTAAAACAATATTCCTGTAGGCATATAATCTTGAATTTTCCTTGTGAAATACCCTATCCGAATCTAGGAGCTTCACTATCTGAAACTGCGCACCCTTTTAGTATAATCTCTAAAATGTAGAAATTTCGTTGACATAAAGTATAAAATGCAATCTGTTGGCTTTCGCTATAAGAGGTTATATATAACCAAAATTCATTATGTTTTACATACGTCAGTGATTTTCGGGAGCTTTCAGCTGATTTTTAACCAATCATATCCTTAGATTTCCTTAGCTAGTCGAAAATAAAGCACCTTAACCTACTCCTCAAATTACCTTTACATCTATCGACTTAGTTCCGTTAAACGCTTACACGCATCACCAAGTAATTGCCTTTTTATCTCTCAAATAAACCTTTTATCATCACGTTTCGCCACATCCTCCGAAGAACGAGCTACGCTTCTCCATCTCTCTTTATCAGGTTATCCCAACACTCTGAATTTACACAGTAACAACAATCGATCGCGCACCGAAGTAATAATCACAACGCTAACGGTGGACTATCAACAGTTCTACGCAACAATATGCAACTTATGGGCCACAAAACCCAGCAAAGAGATAGTGTCTGCTGCTAAATTATAAAGATAGTGTGTTGTTGTGTACTCTGTTCTGAAGTGAAACGGATCTTACACATACCTGTCACTAGACTACTCTGGCACTAATATTCATCTATCTACATTTACTTGATTACTCTGCTATTCACAATAAAGTACCTGGCAGAGGGTTCAATGAACCACCTTCATGCTCTCTCTCTACCGATCCACTCTCGAACGGCACGCGGGAAAAACGAGCACTTAAATGTTTCTGTGCGAGCCCTGATTTATTTTATCGTGATGATCATTTCCCCCTATGCAGGTGGGTGCCAACAGAATGTTTTCGCATTCGGAGGAGAAAACTGGTGATTGAAATTTCATGAGAAGATCCCGTCGCAACGTAAAACGCCTTTGTTTTAATGATTGCCACTCCAGTTCACGTATCATATCTGTGACACTATAACTCTATAACATTTCCTTGGGGAACGCCGGATATTACTTCTGTTTTACTCAATGACTTTCCGCCTACTACTATGAACTGTGACCTCTCTGACAGGAAATCACGAATCCAGTCGCACAACTGAGGCGATACTCCGTAGGCACGCAGTTTGGTTAGAAGACGCTTGTGAGGAACGGTGTCGAAAGCGTTCTGGAAATCTAAAAATGTGGGATCAATTTGACATCCCCTGTCGATAGCACTTATTACTTCATGAGTATAAAGAGCTATACATGTCAAATAAATCGTTTTCTTCGAGGTACTTCATAATGTTCGAATACAGTATATGCTCTAAAACCCTACTGAAAATCGACGTTAGTGATATAGGCCTATAATTCAGCGGATTACTCCTACTTCCCTTTTTGGGTATTGGTGTGACTTGAGCAATTTTCCAGCCTTTAGGTACGTATCTTTCTGTGAGCGAGTGGTTGTATATAATCGCTGAATATGGAGCTATTTTACCAGCATAGTCTGAGAGGAACCTGACTGGTAGGCAATCCGGACAGGAGGCCTTGCCTTTATTAAGTGATTTAAGCTGCTTTGTTACACCTAGGATATCTACTTCTATGTTTCTCATCTTGGCAGTTGTTCTTGATTGGAATTCAGGAATATTTACTTCGTCTTCTTTGGTGAAGGAGATTCGGAAAACCGTGTTTCATAACTCTGCTTTAGTGGCACTGTCATCAGTGACTTCACCGTTGTTATCGCACAGTAAAGGTATTGATTGCGTCTTGCCACTGGTGCGCTTTATGTATGATCAGAATCTCTTTGGGTTTTCTGCCAGATTTCGAGACAGAATTTCGTTGTGGAAATTATTAAAAGCATCTCGCATTGAAGTACGCGTTATATTTCGAACTTCTGTAAAACTTTGCCAGTCTCGGGGATTTTACGTTCTTTTAAATTTGGCATGCTTTTCTCGTTGCTTCTGCAACAACCTTCTGACCTGTTTTGTGTACCATGGGGAGCACTAAAATCGGAGTTTCTGTGTGGATCCCAGTACTCTAGCCAAGCACAGTTTCTTTACCTTGTAATTATACCACTGGAGGGTCTACGAAGTTTCGGAAGATTTATCGTCACGTCGCCTTTGAGGTCACCGGAGACGACGCTCTAGTTTTTTTGCAGTGGAGTGGCGCAACAACTCGGCCGTGACATTATTAAGATAACTATCCACACATTTGCCTCAAATTACTTGGGGAAAGCACGGAAACATAATCTTCGAGAGTTAAGCTTAATTAGCTTTAAATGAAAACAATTCATGTAAGATTAATGCTCACATGAGGTTCAAATGGTTCAAATGGCTCTGAGCACTATGGGACTCAACTGCTGAGGTCATTAGTCCCCTAGAACTTAGAACTAGTTAAACCTAACTAACCTAAGGACATCACAAACATCCATGCCCGAGGCAGGATTCGAACCTGCGACCGTAGCGGTCTTGCGGTTCCAGACTGCAGCGCCTTTAACCGCACGGCCACTTCGGCCGGCGCTCACATGAGGCATAACATGTTACCCACTAGGTTCACAGTGAGTAAATAAACGTGCTAGTGATAACTGTAAAAAAGAACAAGCATGTGTAAGAGCAGTACGTGTGTAAACTGAGTTACTGAAAAACATTAATTGTGGTCACTAATGGAATCGGTAATGATTGTGGCAACGGGAGTTATGAACTGGACAGCAGATGCCTCTTGTACTCTTGAACATCTGCTTAACAATTAGGAGAACTGTTTATTCCACTCCGGTATAAACCACATCAGTTGAAATGGCTTAGCGGAACTAGAGGATTGCCTAATGCATGCGGAGAAGTAATTGCATTGGAACGGCTGATTGCATCCTACAGGACAATAGTGCAAGATTGGCCTATCGCTTCTGCGTGGTTAGCTGGAATGTCCGCATTCTACTGCCGCAATGCCTGCTATGCGATTGGCGCGCAACTATATCTCCCCCACCGACCGCTGGAGTTAATCTGCACAGCATTGACAAAACGTCACCCCGGATGTAATAGGGCAGGTACTCAACAGCCATATATTCTGTAACTTGGGTTTACAGTATACAAGGCTTTCGAAATTGCTAGTTCAGTGTCACTCTTAGCCCACATATTTCATTCGTCTTGACATAAACGTTCCATATCGCACAAGCAAATAACTTTTTAATCGACAGGAAAAGTAGATATCCGTAAATATAAAAAACAAGAACAGACTGTAATTAAATATATTCAAAATTACAAGACTTACGTGAAGAGATGTTGCAAAAAATGGAATGTTCGAATTTCAATTCGGTTGTGGCATCTACTTAAATGTAAACTGTTGCGTAACTACATGTGAATCTGAGACGCCTACGAATTTTTAAGGTTATAATGCAAGGTGCCAGTTCTGTACGTCTGGGGGTATGGTTTTGGACTTACATACAACTATATATATGAAATGATTGAGCTTTACTACCAGCTGTGAAGCCTAACGGACAATTGCGGAATACAAAAGAAAACGAACGCACCAAGATACAAACTACATTAAATATAGAAGAACAGTTGGGGGCGGGGGGGGGGGGGAGGGGGAGGAACTGCGTCTCTCACTTCATTTCCAGAACTACATCACCATGTAAATTATTTGTGTGTATATGGTCACATGCTCATTGCCATATACCATAGCTACTTTAATAACAAATATACAAGTATTTCTTTGATAATAATCGTGCTGTCATTCAAACATATTTAAATTAGCCAAACAAAGCACATCCTTAAGAATTGGTCCTTCGCGAACCACATAACTATTTTGACGCCTGAGCAACTTTCTAGTATATTTTGCAATAATCCTGAGTATCCATCTTACAGAAACCACAATCCTGGACTGAGTCCATTTTAATCCCTACCAACTTAACTCATAGTTAGCAATAAATTAATTTTGTAGGCCGGAACCTAATGAAGGCTGTCATTCTAAACTGACCTTATAACTCCTACAGCGACTTATGTTTCGTTTACATTCTTCAAACTGTCCAAATGATTACCGCACCGTTTCCGCCAGCAGTCAGCCTTGACAGCCGTCAATTGCAATTTTCAGAACGCAATAAGCTCCAGTCGCTTCGTTACGACGAAGTTGCTGTGACCACTAACATGCCTGGAGCCTAGAAAGCCGCGAGCGAACTTAAATTGTGGCTTAACGCCCTGTCGACAAAGAAGTCAGTGGAGATGCAAGACAGGCTGACACTGAAGAAGGATGGATAAGGAAATAAGTAATGTTATTACCAAAAGAGCCATCATGGTGTTCAATATAACCGAGTGAAGAAAATCACGGTAAATCCATATCTTGATTGCTGTATGGGGCTTATTTTACGAATTACCAAAGTACCGGAAGAAGTTAGTCGAGTTCTACTTGTTTCGCTTGTGCAAAAGTGTATTATCTTTTTTTATTTTCCTTTTATTATCGTGTCTGAGTGTTTGGGAATATTTATGTACGGTTCTTTGTTGTTTCTTGGTGTGTTGCTGCCATTTGCTTTTGCTTTCACCCCACGATATTTTCATAGGATTTTTCGTTTTTTTCCGTCTCGAGTCTGTCCGTTTTCCCTGATTTAAGTGCAGTAGTGCACAGTGCTCCTTAGAGCGCTTGTAGCTTTGCAACTACAATATTTGTTTGCTTATTGACTTTGATTTTTTCTTCTCTATTAGAGTTGGCATCCCATATCAACCTTCTAGGCACTAGTGTCTTTTGTATCTTTATTTTATCTACTGGCTTGAATGATTTATTCGATGTATTTTAGAGTTTCACTGTTGTCGCTTTTTCACGCCAGTTTTTAATTATTTGACTACGTATGTAATATTGATCATATAATGTGTTTATCATCAGTAGGCATGAATACTGTTATACAGGGTGGCTCCGTGATGATGTTAGAAACATTCATGATTGATGGAGAAAGGTAAATCTATAAATTTCAGGCAAGGGATTCTGGTTCGGAAACGATCAAGTCGCAATTATAAGCGAAAATCATCCTGATACCTCTGGTAGTGGAATACATATAGGGGAGAGTGCAAGATTATCGGATACTTTTGACGTAATTTATTTCACGCTATGTTAAAATAAAATACACTTTCACATGCCACAAGCATCCCAATAAAATATGTTACCAAGGTTCTCATTATTGATATTATTTTAGTCACTAATTGGACATTATCTGATTTATGATCATTTCGGTGTTTTTAAATTGGGATTCCTATTATCGGATAGTAGTCAGGATTAAGTGCAATTCGATATAAAAAGAAACATACTTTATCTTTTAAGTACTTTTAATAGATAACATACAAAAACCAAATTTACACAACATAAAGGCGTTATTAATTTGTTTACCGAGCATCACTTGCTTAATTTATTACAATGATCACATACAAATATTTTCCATCGCTTCTTGGCATGCGCCCAATGAAGACATTTTCTGCAACTGATCCACTGTTCGCCACTTGTGTCTAATATGTAAGCGTGATTGCAATATAGGCACTCCTCATCCGCACCGCGTTCGTCATCAGTGGAGACGAGAGGAGCACAGTCATCCTCAGGTGAGGAGGAAATTGAGTGACGCTGCCTTGTGTTTCCTTTTTTCTGTCTTGTTGCAGGCGTTCTTGATGCTGCAGCTGTTGACCTTTCCAGAGATGAACGTTCTGACAGAGCTCTGGCTGATTTTGTGTTTGATAGGCCTGGTTTAGGCCTAGGCTTATCTGTTGGGCCTTGTAATTGCAACTTTCCTTCAAGCGATTTCTTGAAAGGCGAGCTACTGATTGTATCGGCTTTACCAGTGGGACGTGCTGTTCCATTTGTTTGGCTGACTCTTGGAGGTGGACGCACATGGAAAGGTGAAACATTTTTTTTCGTTTGGCTGGGCTCCATAAGTTCGGGATCATTGTCAGCATTATTTTCGTGCCCATGGCCCAATTGGATAAAGACCAGTTCTGAAAAAACATTTCTGTTAAGGGGGATTGTACCGCATTTTTTTGAAATGACTCATCGCAATTTCAAGATTTGCGCACTTAGCATTCGCCTTCCCAATCAATTTCCCGACTTGATATGCTGTAACTGCACTAAATGGATGGTTAGACTACCAGAACTCTATTTCTAGGCTGTAATATGTTTTGAATGGTCCCATGAAAGCTACATCTAATGGCTGGAGTTTGTGTGTTGTGTGTGGTATTACACACACAATTATTACACCATGTTTCCGAGCTACTTCAATCATGTCGATGTTCCTCGTGTGGGAGAAATGCCCGTGCAATATCAATATAACTGGGCTGTCGGTAGATGATTTGTAAACTGTAAGAAGTGCTTGAACAATTCTGTAAAAATATGGAGCTGAAACCATCCTGAGGGGTGACATCTCACAGTTGTTCCTGGAGGACAACAGTTCAACAATTCCGCAATTCAGATTTTTACGAGGAAAGACAATCAGCGGCGGAATAAACATGCCAGCTGCACTCATTCAAGTCACCGATGTCATCAAGGATCCTCCTTCTTGTGATGAAAAACTTCCTAGCTGCTTTTTGCCCTTTAAACTAATAATTTTTGTACGTCGATTTTCAACGACGGTTATTCCCGTTTCATCTACGTTAAACACTTTGGCAGGATTGAAATCGATCTTTACTAGCTCAGGTTCCAGAAGGTCGAATGAGGAATCAACGATTTCTTTAAAAAAACCTTTAGCTCTAGGCAAAGAAACGGACTATGGTCTTCTTAAACTAAGACAGGGATGACGCTTCATAAAATTTCTGAGTCGTTTTTTTTCCGCTGCTCCTTTTGAAAGTGCAAACGGATGTTCGATGTCAATTCTCACTGCTAACTGGAAAGCAAGTTGCCTTGCATCACATGACCGTAACCCAATACACCTACTTTCCATTATTTTCCAATAACGTACCAATTCTTCTTCCAAGTCATTTCCCAATACCCAAGATTTTCCCGGTTTTTTTAACCAAACTTTCAACATTTTCAGTTTTGTTCTTTACATAATCTTTTATGGTTGATTTGGGAATGTGGTAGATTTTTGCTGCTTTCAAATACCCACGTTCCTTCTCTCTAACGGCGTTTACTGCTTCTAACATTGCTTGCGGATCCCATTGTTTCCTTTTCTTAATTGGTTTCGACAATGACATCTATAAAAGAAATATAACGTAAATAAAAAAAAGCTAATCCAACTATCGGATATCCGGTAATTAGAACCCTCCCACTATCGGATAAAAGGAACCCACGCTTGAAAGGAAAGACCAGCATATAACAAAGACAGTATTTAACAAACACATTATTTCGAACTATCGTTCACAAGTTGAAACTATAAGCTTTCCCACTATATATAACATAAAACCGTATACACTTACATTTAGACAATGTCTGCGCGTATAGTGAACTCTGCAGAATATTTCCAAACTCCGAATTCACTCAGGCAACCACTTCACCAGAAAGAATGCTTCGTACTGCGGAAAACGCAAAATGGCGTCTAGCGGACCAGTACTTAACAGTTCCTTCCACCTCCGACAGAGCGCAGTCGTTACTTGATTAGAAACCTTTACTATCCGATACGTGGGAACTATCCGATAATCGGGCACTCTCCCCTATCGGTACAGTGTTTGGTAAGGTTGTAGGGAGGCAACTTTCAGAGCTGATAGTATTATCAAAACAGAAAAAAATGACTAGGACACATGGACTCTAAAATTCATACTTTTAAGAGGTATGAGCACTTATTCGTATTCGATACTGTAAACACATCTATTCTACTGTACAACTGCAACTATCTCTGAAGGTACGCATTTTAGGGCCCACTTTTACTAGATATATTTTTCTTATTTTAGTCCATACTAACACCTCTGAAAGTTGCCTAATATACAACCCTACCAACAACATTACCAGTATATGTTGCCACGGTGAGAGATATCAAAACCATTTTCGATTATAACTTTCGACTCGGTCGTAACCGGACAAGGATACCTTGCTTCAAATTGATACATTTACCCTTTACCATCACCCCTGGCACTCTATAACAGCATCATGGCATTGTCCTGCATTTTGTAACTTTTTCCATAAGATCGCCTTGAATAATGTCTGAATTTATTTCTTTAACAATAGTTGTTAGGTATCCTGAAAATGTAAGACAGATAACTTTAATTCGATTGTTTCTGGTTCGAAGGTCGACTTGGTTATTTGTTTCGGATTGTTTTGTGGCTTCCTTCAGTTCAAATTATCCTGCATCTGAACCGCAGTTACAAACACAGGGTTAACTCGACTCCTTGTCAGTATTTGTTTTCTTTCAAATGTTCGTGCATAAACTTTGCTTTGGATTTGGTATTCGTGACGGTTTGTTTCATTAAGTTAATAGTTACCTTATCTACGTTGAAATTATGGATGGCGAAGTGTACGGTTGATCAGTCTCTACAGTCGTATGTTATTTGAAACTCTACAATGCTGATGATGTAGTCTCGTTTAGTCAGTCTAGAGTAGTAACAGTAAGTACTGTTGAAAAAGTTTTCCTATGGCAAGGAAAGAATTCGTAATGGCAACGTAATGCTCTAAGAAACCATACCAATTATACACTCAGGGAAAAAAGTCAAAACACCAAGAAGGAGTTGTGCGAGATAGGCGTGTTTCTACACCTGAAAGAAACATCTACTCAAATTTCGCACCAGTCGTATGAGAGCGTTGCTAACCCAACATGTTCTACAAAGTGTCGACACGTTGCCTTGGTCTACTCGATCACTAGTTCTGTCTCCAGTCGAGCACGTGTGGGACATCATTGGACGACAACTCCAGCGTCATCCACAACCAGCTTTAACCGTACCTGTATTGACCATCCAACTGCAGCAGACACGGAACTCCATCTCACATCCAGCACCTGTACGACACAATGATTTGACGTTTCCGTGTTTGCAATCAACATTCTGGTGGCTACACCGGTTACTAATGAACCAGCATTTCACATTAGCAATCGCTTTTCTCGGACTTACATTAACCTGTGAACGTGCAAAGTGAATCACTTAAGTAAGTTACCTAAACAAATGTACTCCCGAAATTCCATTATTCTACATTAATTATTTGTTGCTGTTAGGATTTTATTTTCTGTCAGTGTATGTACGTTTTACACCTAGTTTTTGATAAAGGAATCACTTGTAAAGACGTGCGTTGTATTTTATTCGGTAAAAATATTCATCCGTTTTTCCTGAAAACCGAGTCTATGACAGGATTTTCTGCATTCGAAAGGAGACTTGTACAGCATAACTGGAAAGGATCTTGCACGCTCGTTCATTCAATGAGATAAAATAAATGATATTTGTGAGGAAATTCACAAAAATTTAAAGCAAATTTCTTATCCACTTTAGATTACAGTCCAAAAGGAAGATGAAGCAAGAAATAATTATTTAAATAAAAAGACTTCTTGATACAGCACTTTTTTAAAAAGAACTAAAAAGTTTAAAATAATTTCTTCCAGCTCCATACAGATACCTATACACATAGTCCTGAAAATTTGTACTTATGAATTTTTAATAGCTATGACAATACTTGTAAAACTGAAAACGAGAAACATAGGGGCATGCAATAGATAATTGATGCATGAATAGTTCACCGAAGTCATTACCAGATTTATTGCACTACAAATAATATGAATCGTTGTCTGATTATTGTCAACGACATCTACTCTCTACACTCATTATCATCTATTGCATGCGCCTCACGTTTTTTGTTTTAAAGTTTACAATTACTCTCATAGCTACTAAAAATTCACAAACACAAATTTTTCGGGACTATCTTTATGGGGTTAAGAAACTGTGCTGGGTTAGAAGAAATTACTTTATGCTTCTTAGTTCGTTTGAAAAGCGTGTTACGTTAAAAAGTTTTTTTTTATACATAATTATTTTCTTGTCATTGCCTTGTGTGTGTAAAACTTTTTAGTAAATTTTACACTTTTTGAAGAGATTACAACAGAGACATGGGGTAAATTCCAGGTTCAGTGTCTCTTCACCTGAGCCCACCAACAGTTTCCTTCCGCCAACTTATATCTCGCGACGAGACTGTGAAGCTAAAATTTAGAGATACCTGAGATCACACGAAGGCTAATCGGCAACCGTTCTTACCGCTGAACAACCGCAACTGGATCAGGAAATGTGCGAAATAGCATTGGTGCCCCAAGTACTTTCCGCCACACACTAGACATGGAAACGAGATAATACTGTACCGTCATCTGGTTCTGACCTATGTTGAAAGCTTCACGTCCCTAACTCACCGCGTGGTTAGTTTAAAATGAATTGCAGTATTTGTACCGAGCAGACAAGAAAGCGACCTAATACAAGTAAACACTTGTTAAAATAGTTGACACGAGGAATTATCATGGTGTGCTGAAAATTTGATTGTAGAGCTTCAGTAGCTTCTTACTTTCCACATTCGATGTATGCTATGTGAAGTGCAAAGATAAATTCATCTTCAATTCGTAGGGAAATCTGGATGATGTTTTAGAATTCGATCTTAACGCTGCTGGAGTTCTTCGACCCTTTTGCAAGGAAGTCTGTCAGGCGACGTCTGGGCTGAAGTGCGGAGAAAGCCGGGAGTATCGGTGACAGGAGAGGCAGAGGCAGCTGCGGCTATAACGACGGTGTAACGAGAGCAGGCCGTTATCATGGACACACGAGCCACGGTCAGCGCCGAGTAACGACGCGCCCCTATAGGATTTCCGATATTGTCTGCAACCTGACCACCTCTTTCAGAAGCTCCTCGCTTTTATACGAAGGTAATAACGCGCAGCAAGGAAACATCGAAGTTTTCCGTAAACACTATGACACTAAGCTGTAGTCTCCCGAGTTTCCTAAGAGACTCCTTTTGACTGAAGTGCTAAGAAGGTATTTTTGGTGCGCGCTCCTCTGCCGCAGTGGGTAATTTCCCACGTACTGGTTTGAGCAATTGAGCCACGTGCCTTGCTCGTTCATGAAAACATGCCTTTGTTGATCTGAGTAATGGACCAAAACTAAAGTAGATTAGGATCGAATACAGTGCATTAAAGAGGAGAATGAAATTTCATTTTCACGTAATGCAGGTTATTTTAGTGTGAATAATTTGAAATATGGTACTCACATAGAGGAATTTCATATTCTGCACACCAGTAAAATGTCTCTTCTCAAAGACCTTTCCTTACGCATAGTCATCTTCGTTGTGCTTGCATAAATGTCGGAAAATGCTTGACTATCGGACGAGTCGTTTTCGGTGATCTAGGTGGGAGTCCAGTTGATGACTCTTGTTGTGGAGAGGATATGTCCAACTGTTCCCCGAGACCTTCAGTCTGCATTTCCCACAGTTGTTTTTAGTGTACACAACGTATGCAACGACCACCATATGACAAAAAATCTTCTGATAATGTTTTTCCACTGTGCTCCCAGCTACCTGGTAGCTTTGAAACTGGTAATTGCTCCTCTCCATACCTCCCTTATTCTTGTTGTAATCGGTGACATCATTTCGTTTTTGCAGGATGCCATTCTTTCAGTTTACTTCTTGGAATGCATCGCCATGGAACGTGCTAACCATCACGACGTTCCTCTTGTCTTTATATTTTATCAACATCTGCTTCTTTCTTTGGCCGTTAGGTATTCATCTTCCTTCAGTTTTTCATTTCTCGTTAACCCCTTTCTGTTTTCACGCATTAAGCCTACAAAGCTAGTGTCCTTACTCGTTAGCTTTGTCAGCTAAATCTGGACTAGTACCAGTTTTAGAGGTAAGTATAATAACACGTTTCGAGCAAATCATGAGTAAACTCCAAACACTACGCGGTCACACGACCGATTACGAATCTTTACTACAGAGCCGAGCCGTGGGATGAATGAGAGGGTCAGACGGTTCTGCGACCGTGAACGTTGCAGGTACCTCGCCTTACGCTAGAGAGTGCTGGGCTTTCGGTTTCCGCTTAATAGGTCAGATGTCTACTACACGCAGCAGGCGGCTATACGGGTAGCGTGGGCTCTGTGGAACAGAATTGGTAATTTTTTAGGTTAGAGGGTCTAGGGAAACTGCAAAAAGGGCTTCAGTTTCAAAGGGGGCGAGGACGACCGCAGAAACATGGTAGACATAACAATAATCAGAATTGTAATTGTTAATTATTGTAGCTGTGTTGGGAAAGCAACAGAGCTCCAAGGGCTAGTAAAAAGCACTGAAGCTCAAATCAATATAGGTATCGAAATCTGGCTAAGGCCGGAGATAAGTTAAGACGAAATTTTTATAAAAGACCTAACGATGTTCAGCAATGATAGATTAAATGCAGTTGGTGGCTGCAGTTTATATTGTAGAGAAACTGAAGTAGATATTCCCTTTGAGTTAGAATGGCCGATAACCGGAATGAATTAATAGTTGGTTCCCTTTACCACCTCACCGACTCAGATGATTCAATTACTGAATATTTCAATGAAAACTTGAGACTCATCAAAAATAGGCACCGCACTCCTGCAACTATAATTGATGATGACTTCAGTCTACCCTCGATATCTTAGTGAAAATATACATTCAAAGCTAGTGGAAGGTATAAAAGATCGTCAGAAATTGTACTAGATGCTTTCTCAGAATATTATTTTGAGCAGTTAGTTCGGGAGACTACTAGAAGTGTACATGGTTGTGAAAACATACTTGACCTCTTAGCAACAGCTAATTATCAGCAAGTAGGGAGCATCATGACGCATACAGGGATTACAGACCGCAAGGTCGTTGTAGCGAGACTGAATACCGTAGCATCTAAAGCAACCAGAAATAAACCGAAAATACATCTATTAAAAAAAGTACATAAAAATTCGCATAACGCCTTCCTAAGAGAGAGTCTCCACTCGTTCCCAACTAAGTATGTAAATTTAGACCAGATGTAGCTTAAATTCAAAGAAATAGCATCAGAGGCAATTGAGATATTTATACGTAATAAATTAATAAAAGATGGTACCGATCCACCATGGTAATCTAAACTGATCAGAACACTGTTGCAGAAGCAACGAAGAAAGAACGTCAAATTTAAAACCACGCAAAATCATCAAGATTGGTTATGTTTTATTGATCTTCAGTGCAAGGTGCTTTTAATAACTTCCATAGCAAAAGTCTGCCTCGAAATCAGACAGAAAATCGAAATAGATTTTGGTTGTATGTAAAGAACACAGAGTCAAGACACAATCAGTAATTTCACTACACTATACGAATGATAATATTGCCAATGACAGCACCACTGTAGCGGAGATGTTAAACATAGTTTTCCGAAATTCGTTCACCAACGCAGACTAAGTAAATATTCCAGAATTCGAATAGAGAACAACTGCCAATATGAATGACTTAGAAGTAGATATCCGCTGTGTAGCGAAGCAGCTTAAAGCACTTAATAAAGGGAAATCATCCGGTCCAGATAGCATACCAATAAGGTTCCTTTCAGAGTGTGCTGATACAATAGCCATATAGTACTTAGCAATCCCATACAACCGCTCGCTCGACGGAATATTCATTCGAAGAGAATGGAAAGTTGCACAGGTTACAACAATATTCAAGAAAGGAAATAGGAGTAATCTACTGAATTACTGATCCATATCACAAACGTCGATTTTCAGCAGGATTTTGGAACATATATTGCGTTCAAACATTATGAGTTATTTCGAAGGTGACGGCCTCTCGACACACAATCAGCACGGATTCGGCAAATAACAATTAGCCCTTTATTCACTCAGGGTAATGAGTGCTATCGACAGGGGATGTAAAATGGATCCCATATTTCCAGATTTCAATAAGGCTTTTGATACCGCTCTTCATAAGACACTTCTTACAAGTTGAGTGCCTACGGAGCATAGCTTCAGTTGCCCGACTGGATTCGTAATTTCCTGTCAGAAAGGTCACAGTACGTAGTAATCGAAGGAAAATCGCCTAGTAAAACAGAAGTGATATCTGACGTTCCCCAAGGAAGTGTTATAGGCACTCTACTGTTCTTAATCTACATGAACGATCTAGAAGACAATCTGAGTAGTCCTCTTAGATTGTTTTCATATGATGCTATGATTTACCGTCTAGTAAAGTCATCAGAAGATCAAAACAAATGTCAAAATGACAGAAATCATATTGGTATGGTGCGAAAAGTGACAATTGTCTCTCAGTGAGGAAAAGGGTGAGGTCTTCCACATAATCAAAAAAGAAATCCGTTAAATTTTGCTTAAAAGATAAATCAAACAAATTTAAAGCGTTTCAATTCGTCTAAATACCTATGAACAACTTAAATTTAAACGATCAGATAGGTCATGTTGTGGTCAAGGCAAACCAACGACTACGTTTTATTGATAGAACAGTTTAGAAGATGCAACAGTCTACTAAAGAGACTGCCTACACTACGCTTATTCGTCCTCTGTTACAGTATTGCTGTGATGTATGGGATCCTTGCCAGATAGAATTGATGGAGGACATTGAAAAAGTTCAAAGAAGGGCAGCTCCAATATACGTTGAGCCCATTCAGAAATAACTGGCTGTGGATAGATACATCCGTCATTCCCACTTACATTGTTAATGCCAGTTAGACGATAATGATTTATTCGTTTTAGTCTATAGTCGCATATTTTCTATTTTTACCTACTGGCTACCGGTTTCGGTACGCACTGCCACCCTCAGGGCATCCTAAGATAAAAAAATATCACAACATATAGTTAAAATAATAATTTGACAAACATTTAGGTAATATTTTCTCTCTATGATGGCAAGCGTATGGTATTAAGCTCAATCTTAAAATATAATGGTAACCCCTAGCCCTTGGCCCACAGTCGTCCTGCTTGCTTCCCAAGCATGTTTGTCAAAAACTAAATACGAAAGGCAATGCCAAGCTTCAGATAGATGAAACTGCGGACAAGGGTTTCGAGTGACCATGGAGAATTCGTATTTTCAATGTGTAATGCTAATATTATGATGACACTTAGTTGATTAAATTATTTATGGTCATATCGCATTTTATAGTTATATAAACCATATTAAAAAGGCTTAATATAAATATGTCTACAAAAAATTGTAATTTTGCTTTTAACGATTTATTACAGCTTTATTCTTTGTTTTCTTATGTGATTTCGTAATTTCATATTTTTTTAGTCTTTAGATTTTTTCTGTGTGACTATTTGTTAAAGAAGGAAAAAAAACGCTGTGCATTGTGTCACACTTATCACTGATGGCCGCTATTTTCACCTATTTAAAGCTTAGCATTTTACTTTTAGTTTTGACACTTGGGAAGCGAGCAAGAAGACTGCATGTCAGGATTAAGGGTTGAGGCTTTCCTTCCATATGGATATATCAAGGTAATTGGACTGTAAACGGTTCTGTTTAAAAGGATGACTCGATAAATTAGTTGGGTCGAGCCATACGTGTCTGGTTTCACTCCCTGCAGCTAAACTCGCTGAAAATAATAATATATACTGGTGATCATGCACTCAATAACCTATGCTTTGGCTAGAATTGCGGATTAATAAAATAATAAGAAATCTTAAATAAAAAACTAATAATTAATAAAAGGATTTTATTCTAAGTCTGAAATTGATTTAGACGACACCACAGTTATGTTCTATAATGTTTATTCAAATAAGTAATCTCAAATATTTGGAAAATGGTCCTACAATTAACAGTTATAATCCAGACAGAAAAATATAATCTTATTAAAACGCAATAAATCTCAGTTAAGTGCGTTACAAGAGGTACCAGAACCCCCAAACTAAGTAGTCATTCAAGACAAGTGAAAAACTATATCAATTTCGTGACCACCATAGATCAAATATTTGCCAGCTCAAAATAATTCAGAGTCAAGCTTGGGGATTTACACGTCAACATTTGAGAGATAAAGGGCATAAACTCGTGCTCTGTCCAGTTTTCATACCACAATGCAGCCGGAAAGAGTTAATGTTCTGAAATGTCTAACAATACCACTACTTGCAAAGTAGATAAGAAATCAGATTAATAACGTTGCTCACGCAGCATATGTTCGCTTTATCGGGCAACAACAAAGTTGTTGAATCTGGATGGTATCGTCAGAATGGAAATAATGAAGTCACTGTAAAAAATTCATTAATTTTGGCACTTATCTTAAATGCATTCCGACGTAGATTTCGTCGAAGTTGTTATGGCTCATATTGTTGATTCTAGGGTGATTCCACTTTGACTGCTAGAAGGTCCAGATCTGTATTTTAGCAATATTTGAAGACCTAACAAATGCGTTTTTCAGGAAATTCTTAATGATCAAACAATCCCAGATCAGAACAATGGTATGGTAGAAATAATTTTTGACTTGGTGTTCACGATCCACATTTTTATTAAACTTCTTGTAAATTCACATATACTTCTTCTTAATTGTCACATCATCAAGAAAACAGTTTTATATCAATCTTCATATATTTAATTTCCACTTTAACCAAACACAAGACTTGATTGTTATTTTACAAAGCGAAATAACAACTTAACTTCTGCAAAGTGAAACAAAAACTGCTCTGTGCGCATTCGCGCCAAAACGGTTACAAGTGTAAGTAGGCTGTTTAGGTTTTTATGTTGGTAATGCCATGTAGCGCTCTATATGAAATTCACTGACTGCGCTGTGTGCAGTCTGTGGCTGGTTTGCATTGTTGGAATAGTCGCCATTCTAGTGTTGGGCAGTTGGCTGTTAACATTGCATAGCGTTGCGCAGTTGGAGGTGAGCCGCCAGCAGTGGTGGATGTGGGGAGAGAGATGGCGGAGTTTTGAGGGCGGATGATCTGGACGTGTGTCCATCAGAGACAGTAAATTTGTAAGACTGCATGTCATGAACTAATATATATATATATATATATATATATATATATATATATATATATATATAATGACTTTTGAACGCTATTAAGGTAAATACATTGTTTGTTCTCCATCAAAATCTTTCATTTGCTAGCTATGCCTATCAGTAGTTAGTGCCTTCAGTAGTTAGAATCTTTTATTTAGCTGGCAGTATTGGCGCTCGCTGTATTGCAGTAGTTCGAGTAACCAAGATTTTTGTGAGGTAAGTGATTCATGAAAGGTATAGGTTATTGTTAGTCAGGGCCATTCTTTTGCAGGGATTATTAAAAGTCAGATTGCGTTGCGCTAAAAATATTGTGTGTCAGTTTAGTGTTGATCAGAACAAGTAAAGAGAGTAATGTCTGAGTACGTTCAGTTTTGCTCAGCTGTTTGAAAAACAAATAATGTAAGAGGTTTATCAGCACAGTCTTTCATAAATTTTTCTAAGGGGACGTTTTACAAGTAAGTCAAAGATTATGACAGTCTCACAGGAATGAATACACACAAGAACCATATCACTGTAATATATCGATACATCGTAGTACCTATACATTAACAAAACCAAATGTGAATATTGTCACAAAAATATGTCTGTCACTTCGCAGAAAAGTAGTGCGATATTACTGGTATCGAGAACTGGGGTTGGAGTGCCGTAATGGTCACATAAATAAGGAACCATTACAGCTGGAGCACAATCAGATTTCGCGAAAGTTAATGTCCTTTCGAAAGTTAAATTATTCTAGCTGCCTTTCACCTCCCAAAATCAACCTCCTATACGATCAATAGGACACGTTACTTGAGGTACGTCTGCCTTCTTCCAGATTTCGAAGTAAAGTGTTCTGAACCGTCCGCATCACTCAAAAAGTGCCTGTCTTCACTTGACTACAGTAGTGTTCCACTACTGTATAATACACAATGGCTGAAGCCCGTCCGCGCAAAATTTACGTAGTTCATATGTTCTACAGATGTCCTTTGACCCATCTTGATTACTTTCCATACTAAACTAATAAATTATAACAACATTCAGTAAAAAATGTTATAAACTTTCGGTCACACTCAGTCGTTTTACAATAACTATAAATAATTGTTTGCTCATAAATACATAGGCCAGGATTCTTGCCCATGTATGCTCACACTAAATGACAGTAAAAACCTTGTCAAATACTGGTAAAACAGTCACTTTGACCAGCCTGACATAAGGGCCATTTGGCATCCTTTTCAATGGTCGTGTTAGTTAATACATGCTAAAAACTAAATAAAAACGGTCTCGATAGCGTTTTCAGATTTTTATTCGTCAGCTACCGGTTTCGGCCATTTCCTCACACTGTCTTAGGCTTTTCCTCGCCATTACGGCTGCTGGTGGCGGCAGATGGAGCGTAGAAGTAACACACCGAGGATGTCTACTTCGAAGTCATTCATGTTGACAGTTGTTCTCGATTCGCTTTCTGGAATATTGACTATGTCTGCTTTGGTGAACGAATTTCGGAAAACTGTGTTAATGTCACCGCTTTAGTGGTGCTGTCCTCGGTAATATTATCGTTGTTATCGCGTACTGAAATTATTGATGTCAATGGTATCCTTACTTCTACGGATCTCGCTCCGTCTGCCGCCAGCAGCAGCCATAACGGCGGGTAAAGACCTGAAGATGTCCTGAGGAAAGGGCCGAAACCGTTCGCCTAGCAAATAAAAATCTGAAAACGCGATAGAGACTGTTTTTATTTGATTTTCCGCATTTATATCGATCGCTGCTTTGCTCCCGTTACAGAATGCTTTCCAAAATTTTAAGTTAATAGATGCAACTGACAACCTCCAAATTCCACTGTCTTGCCATAAATTTCTGTAAATGAAGAATTAACAATAGATTCCAAACAGCTTTATTACATCATAGAGCAGTTAAATATTTTGAACTCAGACTATTTATAAGTGCTGTACAAACACAACTTCATGTCTAGCAGCAATAAAAACTGTAAAAATGGCGGAATCTGCCGAAGACGGTCTCTTTATCTGATTTTAAAATTAAACACTAGATTGAAGTGCCGACCAAAAAAAATCGTGTGTTCCCAGGCTCTCTATCATGTAGGTACAACACTCTCTCCTACTTC
Source organism: Schistocerca nitens (assembly GCF_023898315.1). Classification (NCBI taxonomy): domain Eukaryota; kingdom Metazoa; phylum Arthropoda; class Insecta; order Orthoptera; family Acrididae; genus Schistocerca; species Schistocerca nitens. The sequence goes on along the minus strand of NC_064616.1, from coordinate 140,582,633 downwards.
GACTGATAAATTAGCTAAGAACATGAACTATACATCAAAATATTCCACCGTTTGTGTACCACCGTTGAATTAAGGACACATAACTGGTGGTGTGGTAGTGCCCTACTTCGCCCACGTGGGGGGGGGGGGGGGGAGGGGGGGGGTCACATTTCGTGACACGGACTCTACGAGAAACCAAATTCCTAACGGAGCTGTCCTAATCCGTGACCGCCCAGTCGCCACTTACAAGCAAAGGAGATGTTCGAAGATGAGTCGTAGGCGTTCGATGGTGTCCCATAGGCGTTCCGTACCACTGTCGGTAAGCCTCCTTACCTGCCTTATTTTCTTTCATTTTCCCCTTCGTCCTCATTCCAAGAGATGTACACTGGCAACAAAATGCTATTTCCCCGTCCTGTGTCTAATTCACGATATAATGATACAAATTGCCAACAGATGCTGTTACGATCGTGTTCTGCACGGAAGACGGCATTCCGATCAACGGACAACCACGCCCGCAATGACGTCATGGCACCCATCAAGCGGAGTAGTGGTTGCAGGGTAGTCCCACATCCACAGTCTCTGTGTATACAGTCACAGACGGTGCACTATAGTACAGAGAAGACATCTACAGACTCTCTGCTGTGGAGGGCCATAGGAAGAATGGAAGCAGGACAGTCGCAAACTGATGTGACCCGATGGCTTAATGTGAATCGTTCTGTACTTTCTCGGATGATGCGACAATTTATAGATACCGGAACTGTATCCCGGAGACCAGGACAGGGCCGACCACCTGTGACATCAGAAAGATTGGAGCATTATTTGGCTGTAAAGGCATGACCGTACCGCCTTAGTACTGCGCTGCAACTAGCGTCTGACCTCGCAGCATCCCCTGGACGTATTGTACCGAAACAAACGGTGTACAGAATGCTTCAGCAGAGAGGCCTTCACTGTTGTGGAGCCGTCAACATACTACCTGGATGGTTGAAAGGTGGGCCAATGTTCTTTCCACAGATGAGTCCCGATTTGGTCCGGAGTGTGATTCTCTACGGATTCGCAGCTAGAGGGCACGTGGAACACGATTTTGGGACCCATACAGTGTGCAAAGGGAGCGCTATCGAGGAGGAGCCGTAATGGTGTGGGCAGGGTTTGTGTTAACCACTCGCACACCTCTTCATGAAAGTAAGGGTGAATCAGAAAGATTTAACTGCTGTCAGGTACCGTGAAGAGATCTTGGGATCTCATGCACGGAGCCCAAACTTCATATTGCTGGACGATAATGCTCGACCTCATAGAGCACTGGTGGTTAACGTTTTTTTTTTTTTTTTTTTTTTTTTTTTTTTTTTTTTTGGAAACGGAGGATATTGCACGCATGGCATGGCTTGCTCTCTCTCCCGATTTGAATCTCATAGAGCATGTCTGGGATGCAGTAGGAAGACGTGTTGCGTGGCGTCAGCATCCACCACCCATTCTTCAAGACTTGTGAGCAGCTCTGCAGGAAGAATGGCTGTTATTGCCTCAACATGAGAGTGACGACACCATTCACAGCATGTCCCGTCGTTGCCAGGCCTGTATTGGTGCCAGAGGTGCTCACATCCCATACTGAGCACATTAACCAGTTGTCAGAATGTGTGTGCAAACCCGTTAAGTTGGAAAAAAGCGAAGAACATTTTTATCTACCTTTGTGATGTTGCAGTTGATTACGTTCTGTATCCTTTACATTGTCTGCTTTACTTTCACTTGTTTACACTGTTTTCTGGCAAAATAAACGCAGCCTTGCAAAATTTCGGTTCGTTGCTTTAATTTTGGACACCAGTGTACGTGACTAAAACTAATATGTTGCCTTAAGCTTCTAGGAGCATAGACTATCGGAATTTTAACAGCAATCCTTCATGTGATGCTCAACGCCTATCTTGTAGCACCTGACACCTGAGTTTGTCCAGCATCTCCGTAACGCTGTCCTGTTTAACAAACGAACTCGTGACGAAAAACGCCGCTCATCTTCGGATCTCCTCAGTTTTACGTAGTAACGGTCCCAGGCTAACGTGAAATGCTCAAGAATCTCTCGTCCGAGTGTTTTGTAAGTCACTTCTCTCGTGAATGCGTTACAGCTTCAGGGATTCTTGCAAATAATCTCTGTCTGGAGTCGGGTTTTGCCTACAACTAGTTTTATGTTGTCCTTCCATTTCAGGATGACATTTTACGGCTGTTATTATTTTCAATGATTTACTGACAATAGTGTAATCGAACAGAAATTGGCTCTGGTGCCTACTTAAGAGCAGTACTTTACATTTAAGTTGACGGTAAACTGCCAGTTTCTGCACATTGTGTCGTGCCTCTGCAGCTCATCTTGCAATTTGGTTACCATTTTCTAGTGCTGTATCTTCCCTGCATAAAACATTATCATTTGTGAAGAGCCTCACGCCGCTCTAGACGTTGCCCATCAGATAATACACATATATAGCCATCAACACAATTACACTTTTTCGAAACCCGTAGTTGTATCCCACCTATTGCGACGCAGAAGTTTGAGTTTGGCTCAAAGGTGCCTACAAGCTTCCCATGCATTAGTCCAAAAGCGTGGCGTCCCGCGACCTCACGCTCAGGCTCGGCGACACAACAAACAGCAAGCTGTCGACACAGAGCCAGAGCTCAGAAGTTCGTGTGAGCTGAAGGTAGGTTAATGATGCCATATTGACACTACATTTCATCACAAATGTGCCCAAGGCCACCGTGCACGTGTCACGCAATGGCAGGATCGTCGCACCCTCTCTTACCTACATTTCAACCTTAGTCTTGGCGCATCTGCGATGAATGTCAGAACTGTGATGCCCAGCATTGAAATCACGCAGTTTTCTTAATCGTGGCCGTGGAAAACATTTCAGACACACAGCCGCTCAGAACTGACATGAAAACTTTTCAGGGGATGGCATAAAGACCGTTAATGAATCCAGCCCTTCCCCTGGGGCACTGATTTCCACATATTTCACGGTCGCCACCGAGAGTTCCCAGTGCGATGAACAACGAGATGAAATTCTTGACCACCATTGACACTGCTGAGAACCCCATCACGAGTCAAATCTTCAGTAAGGCATGATGGGCCTGTAACCGTATCTAGAGTGATCGCACCACTTTCGGGTGTAGCGCGAGTGCAATTTTTGCTCTGGGATACCAGATGGAAACACAACGGACTCTTCTGAACCATTCGACGAAATTTGAATGTAATCCGAAACATCAATGTATTTTTATGCTTTTTTACCGATCCTGTTTCACGCCTCCCTCTGACGTGATCACGAGGGATGCGAATGAAACGGCAAAGGGTCACTGTAAGAACCTTCTGTTCGGCAACTCGCTCTGTGACACAAGCCCACATTTGTTGGGCACTTTTAAAATGTTTCTCTACAGAGACAGCTTTTCACCGACTCCTAGGCGCCAGCGTGACAGGCCTCCGTTTTGACATACCTTAAATTTCGCATACGGCCAGCAGGCACTACTTAACCTACCTAAAGTCGTTCAGCTGAAGTATGTCGAAATACACTGCGAAACAGAATTAAGGGATCACTTTTCCCAAACCCTGTAACTGTTTCCCGTTCCGACGCATAAGTTGCAAATTAGGCTCAAAGGTGCCTCAAGCTTCCTCTAGCATGGTGCCGTAGCATGGCGTCCTGAGGGGTCGACGACGCTTCAGACAGCAAGGTGTCGACAAAGCGGGAAAAAAACCAGAGCTCATAATTTCATGTGACGTGTAAATTGGGTTAATGGTCTCACATTAGCGCCAAATTACACCACAATTCCGTCCAAAGCCACCGTGGACGTATTACACGATGAGAAGGTAGTGACAGCTCTTCTTATCCACATTTCATCCCTTTCTTTTGTCGCATCTGCGAAGGAGGTCTGAACCACGACGCTCAGTGTTGAGTCATGCGGTTTTCTTATGAGTGGCAGATAAAAACATTTCAGGTACACCGCCGCTCAGGATCGAAAAGGCTACAGGGAGTGCCATAAAGAGCGTCGGTGAAACCACCCCATTCCTTGAGACTTTGACTCTCGCATATTTCACGGTCAAGGAGATGAGCAAAAGCACGAAGTTCTTAACAACCTTTGGCACTGTTGACACCTGCTGGGCGATTCAACCCGTCTCAATGGATGCCAAAAGGCTGCTACCCTATTGAACGTCATCTCAACCTTTTGGAGCATAGTGCGACAGCCAGTTTTGCTCTGGTGTGCAGGCGTCCAAGAACTACACGAACTCCACAAACAGAGGACGCAATTCTTGAAACCATTCACCAATAATCTCGGCGAAGTACCCGTCATATTGCAAAGCTGCTGCAGATATCTCAAAGACTGGTTGTTGAAGTGTTTCACGATGAAGAACTGCAGTTCATATCATTAAACGTTAACTCGACACCAGCGGCTGGAAGAACGCATTCTACGAGTATAGTTTTGTGAATGGTTTTTGCACCAAGTGAAAAACAACGAACATTTATGAATAATGTGAGACGGGCTGACGAATCTACCTTCTCTCGTGAAGCTACACTACTGGCCATTAAAACTGCTACACCACGAAGATGACGTGCTACAGACGCAAAATTTAACCGACAGGAAGAAGATGCTGTGATACGCAAATGATTAGCTTTCCAGAGCATTCACACAAGTTTGGCGCCGGTGGTGACACCTACAACGTGCTGACATGAGGAAAGTTTCCAACCAATTTCTCATACACAAACAGCAGTTGACCGGCATTGCCTGGTGAAACGTTGTTGTGATGCCTCGTGTAAGGAGGAGAAATGCGTACCATCACGTTTCCGACATTGATAGATGTCGGATTGTAGCCTATCGCGGTTGCGGTTAATCGTATCGCGACATTGCTGCTCGCGTTGGTCGAGATCCAATGACTGTTAGCAGAATATGGAATCGGTGGGTTCAGGAGGGTAATACGGAACCCCGTGCAGGATCCCAACGGCCTCGTACCACTAGCAGTCGAGATGACAGGCATCTTATGCGCATGGCTGTAACCGATCGTACAGCCAAGCCTCGATCCCTGAGTCAACAGATGGGGACGTTTGCAAGACAACAACCATCTGCACGAACAGTTCGACGACGTTTACAGCAGCATGGACTATCAGCTCGGAGACCATGGCTGCGATTACCCTTGACGCTGCATCACAGACAGGAGCGCCTGCGATGGTGTACTCAACGACGGACCTGTGTGAACGAACGGCAAAGCGTCATTTTTTCGGATGAATCCAGATTCTGTTTACAGCATCATGATGGTGGCATCCGTGTTTGGCGACATCGCGATGAACGCACATTGGAAGAGTGTATTCGTCATCGCCATACTGGCGTATCACCCGGCTTGATTGTATGCGGTGCCATAGGTTACACGTCTCGGTCACTTCTTGTTCGCATTGACGACACTTTGAACTGTGGACGTTACATTTCAGATGTGTTACGACCCGTGGCTCTACCCTCCATTCGATCCATGCGAAAGCCTACATTTCAGCAGGATAATGCACGACCGCATGTTGCAGGTGCTGTACGGGCCTTTCTGGATACGGAAAATGTTCGACTGCTGCCCTGGCCAGCAAATTCTTAAGAGCGCTCACCAATTGAAAACGTCCGATCAATGGTGGCCGAGCAACTGGCTCGTCACAATACGCCAGTCACTAGTCTTGATGAACTGTGGTATCGTGTTGAAGCTGCATGGGCAGCTGTACCAGTACACGTCATCCAAGCTCTGTTTGACTCAATGCCCAGGCGTATCAAGGCCGTTATTACGGCCAGAGGTGGTTGTTCTGGGTACTTATTTCTCAGGATCTATGCACCCAAATTGGGTGAAAATGTAATCACATGTCAGTTCTAGTATAATACACTCCTGGAAATTGAAATAAGAACACCGTGAATTCATTGTCCCAGGAAGGGGAAACTTTATTGACACATTCCTGGGGTCAGATACATCACATGATCACACTGACAGAACCACAGGCACATAGACACAGGCAACAGAGCATGCACAATGTCGGCACTAGTACAGTGTATATACAGTGTATATCAATCTTTCGTAGCAATGCAGGCTGCTATTCTCCCACGGAGACGATCGTAGAGATGCTGGATGTAGTCCTGTGGAACGGCTTGCCATGCCATTTCCACCTGGCGCCTCAGTTGGACCAGCGTTCGTGCTGGACGTGCAGACCGCGTGAGACGACGCTTCATCCAGTCCCAAACATGCTCAATGGGGGACAGATCCGGAGATCTTGCTGGCCAGGGTAGTTGACTTACACCTTCTAGAGCACGTTGGGTGGCACACGGGATACATGCGGACGTGCATTGTCCTGTTGGAACAGCAAGTTCCCTTGCCGGTCTAGGAATGGTAGAACGATGGGTTCGATGACGGTTTGGATGTACCGTGCACTATTCAGTGTCCCCTCGACGATCACCAGTGGTGTACGGCCAGTGTAGGAGATCGCTCCCCACACCATGATGCCGGGTGTTGGCCCTGTGTGCCTCGGTCGTATGCAGTCCTGATTGTGGCGCTCACCTGCACGGCGCCAAACACGCATACGACCATCATTGGCACCAAGGCAGAAGCGACTCTCATCGCTGAAGACGACACGTCTCCATTCGTCCCTCCATTCACGCCTGTCGCGACACCACTGGAGGCGGGCTGCACGATGTTGGGGCGTGAGCGGAAGACGGCCTAACGGTGTGCGGGACCGTAGCCCAGCTTCATGGAGACGGTTGCGAATGGTCCTCGCCGATACCCCAGGAGCAACAGTGTCCCTAATTTGCTGGGAAGTGGCGGTGCGGTCCCCTACGGCACTGCGTAGGATCCTACGGTCTTGACGTGCATCCGTGCGTCGCTGCGGTCCGGTCCCAGGTCGACGGGCACGTGCACCTTCCCCCGACCACTGGCGACAACATCGATGTACTGTGGAGACTTCACGCCCCATGTGTTGAGCAATTCGGCGGTACGTCCACCCGGCCTCCCACATGCCCACTATACGCCCTCGCTCAAAGTCCGTCAACTGCACATACGGTTCACGTCCACGCTGTCGCGGCATGCTACCAGTGGTAAAGACTGCGATGGAGCTCCGTATGCCACGGCAAACTGGCTGACACTGACGGCGGCGGTGCACAAATGCTGCGCAGCTAGCGCCATTCGACGGCCAACACCGCGGTTGCTGGTGTGTCCGCTGTGCCGTGCGTGTGATCATTGCTTGTACAGCCCTCTCGCAGTGTGCGGAGCACGTATGGTGGGTCTGACACACCGGTGTCAATGTGCTCTTTTTTCCATTTCCAGGAGTGTATAATTGTCCGATGAATACCCGTTTATCATCTGCATTTCTTCTTGGTGTAGCAATTTTAATGGCCAGAAGTGTATTTTCAACCTCCGCAATAGCCGTGATTGGTCGGAACAAATTCACATGTCATTTGTTAACATGGCTTTCAGGGACGCTTTGGCATAAAGCTGTGGACTGGATTCGTGGGGAGAGCGGTTTGGGCCCTTACCTATTGCCAGACAAGTTGAATGCTCTCCTGTATCGTAAGGTACTTTTGCAATACTTTGCCTGGCCCACTAGAAAACGTTCTACTTGGTGTTCGGCGGCAGCTATGATTTCAACATACTGGTGCACCTTTGGAATGAATGTGCTTAACTATTTAAATGAAGAACTTTGGAATGACTATGCGTAACTATTTAAATGAAGCGATTCCAGGGAAATGGATTGATCGTGGAGGTCCTGAATGAAATTATTGTACGTAGCGTAATGTGCAGTTTAGTGTACCTTCCTGTTGCGTTTTTGTACCTTATTGGATACAGTCGATATTACTGTACCCACTGTTATTTTACATTCGCTTTATTTGTGTCATGGACGAAACAAATCGGTGATTTACGTCTGTAAGACGTTCATGTTGTGTCTTTGGTTCCAATACGCGGCATCCTTACAGCACAGCATATACCGCATTGTAGAGGTGTAAATTACATACAGCTTGATGCTTTAACTGAAAAAATATGCTTGGCCGAATGCGACTCGAGCATCGGCGAGTCTGCCTATCCGTTCACCGCGGCATTGTTTGGTATCACTGAGCTAATAGGACAGCTCCGGCACAACGCAAAGTTCACGGTACCTGTTCTTGGCCAAACTGCCGGCAGTTTTAGCGTTGCTAGCGCCTCGTTTTTTTTTAAATCACATACGCATGGAACCGCGCGACCGCTACGGTCGCAGCTTCGAATCCTGCCTCGGGCATGGATGTGTGTCATGTCCTTAGTTTAGTTAGGTTTAAGTAGTTCTAAGTTCTAGGGGACTGATGACCTCAGATGTTAAGTCCCATAGTGCTCAGAGCCATTGGAACACTTTTTTTTTTTTTCAACAGCGAGGAAACTATGTGGACAGGAGCAGCGTGTTCAGAAGTTGTAGCTTCAAAGCAGGCATCCTTAGCTGCTGCAAAAAAATGTGTGTGAAATCCTATGGGACTTAACTGCCTAAAGTTATCAGTGCCTAAACTTACACACTACCTAACCTAAATTATCCTAAGGAAAAACACACACACCCATGCCCAAGGGAGGACTCGAACCTCCGCCGGAACCAGCCGCACAGTCCATGACTGCAGCGCCTAGACCGCTCGGCTAATCCCGCGCGGCTTAGCTGCTGCATCTGCTGCTTCATTACCCTGAATGCCTACTTGCCCTGGTACCCAGTCGAATGGTACATGATGTGTTGGCAGAAGAGCCAACACCGTGTTGCTAGAGGAGGCCGAAATGCACGCGTTTAAGCTCACGCAGACTGGCGTGAGGTCTGGAACAAGGTAACGTAATTATAGTAGCCAAAAATAGTACATAGCTTCTGGAATACTTAACTTTAATCCATAATTGGAGAACATCGCTCTTGATGATACATAATTACAATATCAATATAAACTGGTAATGGCGCCTTGCTAGGTCGTAGCAAATGACGTAGCTGAAGGCTATGCTAACTATCGTCTCGGCAAATGAGAGCGTATTTGTCAGTATATCATCGCTAGCAAAGTCTGCTGTACAACTGGGGCGAGTGCTAGGACGTCTCTCTAGACCTGCCGTGTGGCGGCGCTCGGTCTGCAATCACTGACAGTGGCGACACGCGGGTCCGACGTATACTAACGGACCGCGGCCGATTTAAAGGCTACCACCTAGCAAGTGTGGTGTCTGGCCGTGACACCACAGTACATCCTTTCCCAGCGATACGGAGACACTCAACAAACTCGAGTGGCAGAGACAACAAAAGAGGCTTCGCGTAAAACAGAGAAGATTGTTGTTTTAGTTCCGAGAGGGGACGTTCGAAGAAGAGTAGGACAACATATTACCTCCTGTTACTTATGTCTCGCGAACTGATCACGACGAGAAAATAAAGGATACTGTAGCGTTCGAGGATGTTTACCGACAGTTGTCCTTCACACATACCATTGATGAATGGAACAACGAAGGGAGGAAAAGACAAATGGATCAAATGGCTCTGAGCACTATGGGACTTAACTTCTGAGGTCATCAGTCCCCTAGAACTTAGAACTACTTAAACCTAACTAACCTCAGGACATCACACACATCCATGCGACTGAAGCGCCTAGAACCGCTCGGCCACCACGACCGGCCAGGAAAAGACAGTGTAGCAAAAACACCCTGCACCACACGTTGCATTGTGGCTTGTGGAGTGTAGATGTAGTTGTAGATGCTCCTGAAAAAGGTTTATTTACCGTCTTTACTAGTCGATGGAAGACCAGAAGCAGCCACGCCGCAGACAATAACGATGGCAGTAAACGTAAACACTGGCGCCACTGCGACACTCATATGGGGGAAAAAATCCAACAGCGGCCGTTCTTAGAAGTTAATATGAGAAGTTTAATTCTGCCAGATAGGAAGGGTAGGCAAACAAAGACAAAAAAAAGCAGTGCGGGCAAGGAGGCGGCTCAGCGCCGGGCATCGACGAAAGCCCCCGAGGCAATTCCGGGGTAACGAGGCATTCAGCGAAACACCGGCACGCATTGGCCGCGTATATGGCCGCCGCCTAATGACGGCTATTATTTTAAACGCTCAGGGGGCCGCCGCGGACGGTATTGAAAATCATAACACCGAAGCCACCGCAAGGCCGCATGACGCACGCTGGCCGGCGCAGCCCGGCCCTAATTTAAGTGAAACACTCTCGTTCTGGATGCGCGACAACGGGGGACGAAAGGGGTGGCAGCGGCTGTCCGTAATTCAGCCACCCCCTGTCGCGCTGGCCAGCGGTCAAGCGCGGCCGCTCTGCTCAAACAGCGGCGGCGCGGATAATTCGGCGGCAGCCTTTCAGCGCGAGCTGTCAGTCGGCGGGCGCACGCGCCCCGCACGCGCCGCGCCGCCGCCCCGGCTCGTCTCGCGTGTCAACTGCCGCCGCGGCCAGCTGCCTCCCACAATACGGGCCGCTTCCCATTTGCTAAAATATTGTGCCCGACCATCGTAACTCGATGCGCTATAAGTAATTGCCGAAGTATTCGTCCACGCTTCTAATAGCACTGTGTGTTGAGGTTACTGCTGACAATGTACTTCTACTGTCCGAAGATTGATCGTCAGCTGCACGAAGGTTCCGCTTACTTAATCTGCTAATACACTGCTCGACAATAACTGTTAAGGAACAATCTATACTGTAACATTACTGCGACATGAGAAGACACGAACATCTACATACACTCCAAAACGGACGGCAGAAGGTACTTATTACCAACATCAGGTACCCTATGTCCTTACACATACACGTGTCAAAAACAGTCTCTCACATTACTGCTTTTGCTCAATTGGATATGTACTGAACTCCGTGACTGTGGAACACGATTTTATGTATTAATAAGTTTACCACGAAGAGGAATTGTATTTTTTAGGGTACCGTATTTCAACAATACCGACTCAAGGGAAGACCTCGGCGCTTGTTGGTGACGTCATGTCAGCTAGGCACGGCGAACGCCAGGTCTGTTGCAGGCAGAAACGTCTGGGCGTGCTTATCACTATAAATCTCTTATTTTTGGACAAAATGTTTGGTATTGCTTTGGATTCTGCAGTTTTATTTAGATGAAAGATTTTCTTACTATCGTAAAGCCACAAATGAAGATCATAGTTCTGTATTACTGAATCCTGTCGAAACAAACGTAGATAAATATGAGAAGATGCTTTGCCCCATTGCAAGCTTCGGAAATTTTACATTCAAGTAACTATATTTACTTGATCCATTTTGTTATCGAAACTTACCCCAACCCCCTTACAATTAACTCGTTTCTTTTATTTATTTATTTTCGTTTGACATCGTCACTGGAAATGTGAACTAATTTACATGTGTAAATGTACAACTGTTGCCAGTAATTAGATTACAGTCGTTTTCAACGAAAGGAATTTTAAACAGGAAACAAAATAGCATCATACATCGAAAATACTGCTGAGCTTAAACTTTTTTAAACATGCACATTAGAAAAGATAAATATTCCCCTCTTGCAACTGATAGGAGAAACTTTATAAGATAAAAAAATTTTATTTGATGAAACAAGTATCTCTCTTTTGCCTTTTCTTCTGTCCCCCACCCCCTCCCCCAACGTGTACAATCGCAATATATTTCATTAACATTCAGTGCTCCTCATCCGTAGTCAACCAAGATACCTAAAGAAGAGCACCAATATGTTCACAGTTTCTTGTAAAAGCAACCCAGTACAAACGTAACTTCCTCAGATTTAAAAATAAGGTAAAGAAGCACGAATTCCTTTGCTGCTGGACCATGAAGTTGTTTTTGTATGTCAATCCTTAAAACAGGTGGAAATTTAAGCTCAGGAGTACACTATTTGTTAAGAAGTGTAATGAACTGCACAATTAATTGATTGCAGAAATCTCTCAGAACAATGTGTGTTGGTCAACTAGCGCCAACAGTTTCACAATTTCCTGTGTCAGAGAGGGAGACACCACCATTATGGGTATGCCTGCAACAGACATGGCGTTCGCCGTGCCTAGCTGACGTGACGTCACCAACAAGCGCCGAGGCCTTCCTTTGAGTCGGTGTTGATTTCAATCGGTAAAGACGAAACTCTTATAGGAGCACTTCATTGTTCATCTTTCTGTCTGTCTGTCTGTTCGCCAGTTAAGATCCCTTTTACTTAGGAACGGGTTGACATATCGAGTTGAATTTTATTTCACATACTAAGGTCTACGGTTCCTTGGCACAGTTTAAAATTTCAACTTCTGAGTCAATTCAATCAAAAGAAACATCAATTTTCTGATGATTGCAAACCCACTTATCAAAACCTATACAGAATTTCCCGTTGATCTAGAGCCATGAAAGTAGGCAAGAAGTAAGGTTTCATAGTACAAAAATCATAAAATTGTTAATTTATGATTACGATTATATCGTATAAAAATATTTTTCGCGATTACAAATTTGTAACGGATTCGTAATCTGTCAAAAATCTCTGAAACTACTCAAGCGATTTTGATCTGGCTTTCAATAGCAGGAAGAGTGGTTCACGAGGAAGGTTTATGTGTTCAATTTGCAAATATTTCGTCTTAATTGGCTGAACTACAATGATGTGAAGTTCAAATGGTTCAAATGGCTCTGAGCTCTATGGGATCTAACTTCTGAGGTCATCAATACCCTAGAACTTAGAACTGCTTAAACCTAACTAACCTAAGGACATCACACACATCCATGCCCCACGCAGGATTTGAACCTGCAACCGTAGCGGTCGCGCGGTTCAAGACTGTGGCGCCTAGAACCGCTAGGCCACTCCGGCCGGCCGATGTGAAGTCCCCTGCCGCTCTGAAAATGATGTCTTTGCCATCTAGCGGTAAAAGGCGCTCATTCTATATTCAAACATTTCCTGACAGTTTATGATTACGACACTGAAGCGTTACACAGACCAATTCGACATTTGCTTAACAAGAATAGAGCTATGGCCGCCTGTACTGTTTTTGTCTCTGGAGACTTTCGTTGAATCTTATCAGTAAACACAAAAGAGACAAGATCAGACGAAATCAACGCGTCTGGAATTCTCAGTTAACATAGCATGTTAATCTAACTCCAAAACATTGAAATATTTAAAAAGTCTATTGATTCCCAGGACCGATATCTTGCCAGAATAGATATAGATAACAGGCAAAACTCGTCGCGACTTTTTCGACTCCCGTGATGGGTGAAGTATCTGTATACATGATTACTTATTTACATTGTGTAACTGGTTTCGAATGGGTAACAATCCAATTCGGATGGTCGGAATATGCGTTTTTAGTTACGTATACCCAAAAGCTCGAACTAATAGCAACCCCCCTGCGTGAAACTTCAGAGAGTACATCTATGTGCAGCTTTGAACAAATATGGTAGCTATGAACGACAATTACACGTAGTAGCACTGGTTTCGTATAGTTCAAGGGCGCCCATACCCCGGTGCAAGGAGGCCCACTCACCTTCGCCCCCCCCCCCCCCTCCCACCCGATAGCTGTTAGGGAATGGACAGAGATATAGGCTAATTAATGTTTTTCTTTCAAGAAAATGAGTCAAACGTAGGTAAATATGCGGGTCTTTAGCAGTGTTGGAACTGGAACTTTTTATAGCTTCTTATAAATCCTCATTCGTGTTCCAAAATACTTCACACCCAAAGGTCTAGCCCGCTCCCTCCCCCCCGCCCCCCCCCCCCCAATACAAATTATCGTATGGGTACTTCTGGTGTTGTTGTATAGGTGAAAGACGGCTCTACAAAACTTAGCGCCTTGATACCCTTAACAGATGAGTCAGCAGGAAAAACATTAGTCAGCCTCTGGACGTATCACGCTAATACTGTGTAACAACGCCTCCAGTCTTCATAAGGGCCTCAATCCATCAAGGAAGAGAGTCCACAATTTGCTTATCAAAACCTATACAGAATTTCCCGTTGATCTAGAGTCATGAAATTTGGCAAGAAGTAAGGTTTCACAGTACAAAAATGCTAAAATTGTTAATTTATGATTACGATGACCTAAAACCACTATTTGATAACAACACCCCACAGAGCTGTAAAAATGCAGGGAGCTTGATTGCTGCTTTTCACCCGCTCTTTCAAACAAACCCACAACTCCGCTATGGAATTTAGAAGAGGTAATTTTGCGGGCCAATCGAGGTGTGATACGATCCCTGACTGTTTATCAAACCAGCACTCTGAACACAGCTGATGTCTTCTAGTAAGACGGTAGTGCACTCATCTTTCAGATGTAGAAGAAAGGGCAACACTTGGTCACCGAAAAAGTCGAAACAAGCGTCCTGGCTCTTGTTCACGGTAACCTGAGTGAGTGGGCCCAACTGACGTTACGAAAACCACCCCCAAAACGTCACAAAGCATCTTCTCCGCCCGAAAAACACCCACCACACACTGCGGAATTAACCATAGTTGGGTCGTCGATGTGCTGGACGCTTTGCAACATTTGCAAAGAGGCAAAATTGCCTCTCGATGGACCGCACTACACGCCTCCGCTCAGCTACTGTTCAGTTCCTGCCCAATGAATACCTTCCACTGTGAGCAATGACCATTTGCGAGGTAAATGGCCCCAAATGCCCAGTGCAAGCGATTCCCTTTGTAATGTTCGCTCGGAAACAGGTCGAGATGAACTGCCATTCACTGACAGGAGCAATTCCTGTCGGGTTTAAAACACATTTTAACTGACAAATGGTGGCAGGGAGGATCTTATTACGACGACTGTCCTGATGCCACGTTACATGGCTGCGAGTGGTACATCATTCCTTGTAGACACGGCTGATAGTCCACATTGATACATCAACACATCAGGCAACTTCATTAACAGTTTGGTCACTGGCAAGACCAAACACGATAGTTTCTTTCTGCCACCTCTCTACGTCCATCACCCTTGAAACCGTACAACCGGTCGATACATACACACCACTTCACTGACACAATTTATGTCAATGGCGGAGGATCACGTGATCGCCTGGTACCAGTTCCGATCCATCTGCAGCATTCCAAAGCGCTCTCTTTTCTCGTGTAAGTACTTTTCGCTCACTATGGATTTATGCTGAACTCCATGACCGTGAAATACAATTTTACGTGTTGGCATAGTTAACGAAACTAACGACTTTTATTTTTGTTGTTAATTGTCTATATTGTGTAGCTTGTTTCGTGTGGGTAACCATTCATCTGCACGCCAACGGCCTTGCCGCAGTCCTCACACCAGTTTCCCTCAGCTGACAAAAGTTAAGCGCTGTTGGACTCGGTTAGCATTTGGATCGGTGACCTCCGGGTCTGCCGAGCACTGTTGGCAAGCGGGTTGCACTCAGCCCCTGTGAGCCCAATTGAGGAGCTACCTTATCGAGAAGTTGCGGTCCCGGTCACGAAAGCTGACAACAGCCGGGAGAATAGTGTGCTGACCACATGCCGCTCCATATTCGCATCCAGCGACGCCTATCGCTCGACGATGAAGCGGTGGTCGCTCGGTGTCATTGGGCCTTCAGAGGGCTGTTCTGGAGGATAAAAAAAGGCATTAATTTGCAGATACTGTGGAAATGTGTTTTTATAAAGCCTACAATAAAACCCGTCCTAATAGACATTTCACTGTGTCGAAACAGATAGCGAACATTAGTTTCTATGAAATTTGTGACGAAGAAAAGCTATGAAGGACAAATTCACTTGTTTGGTGTAATAGTACTGAAAAGAAAAATGGCAGTACTAAACTTAGCGCACTGAATCTTCACGATACATTTCGCAGTCATAACGGTGAACGTGTTTCAGTCCATAAACACACATTTCTCTAAACTTTGCTACGCGATTCCACAAATCAGCAGCACAGTAGGACATTCAGCACGAGTGTAACATAGAGTTCATACAGTATTTGAAATAAAAAACGTAAATC
This sequence comes from Schistocerca nitens, assembly GCF_023898315.1. NCBI lineage: Eukaryota > Metazoa > Arthropoda > Insecta > Orthoptera > Acrididae > Schistocerca > Schistocerca nitens. The sequence goes on along the minus strand of NC_064616.1, from coordinate 140,566,786 downwards.
GGAGGCACTCAGAGAAAAAGACGTATGTATACTCGAATGCACGTTGTGCGAAAACTGTTCCTGTCAGTAAGACTGGGCTAGAAATATAATTTCGTCCGCTACATTAATGTAACACGAAAGAAATTGTATTTATCTATGGATATTGCTTTGGCAACTTAATACGTACTCGATTAAAAAGAAGTATACTAATATTTCATTAAAATTTTTCTCTCAGCGATGCTTATCAAATTCTTCCAATTAATGGCATCACTACATTCTAAAGGGAACAAGAAAATCAACATTTCGAAGGAGAAATATTGTGTAATTAGTTTTGTGTGAGAGGTGAGGTAACTAGATGAGGAGGGGGTGTAGGATATGGAGAACAAAGAAATGACAGCATCTAAAGACTAATACCATATAAGATACACAAAAAATGAATACAAATAATAGTCTCATGATCACTACGAGATATACACGATGGAGACAGTCTTCGTCTCTCGTACGGTTGCAAGAGATCGAGGTCCTCTTTCTTCGTAAGACCCCCAAATAGTGTCGCTTAGCATTTATGTTTTATTTCATAGAAGCTATATAGACCCTCTTCGATGTTTGCTGTTAGGACAGCTTGATAAAGAATCGACACAGCGTAGCAGTACTAGTGAATAGATCGCTTAGGAGCATTGTAAGTGATTACCTTCAAGAATGCGCGGCTCCTTTTTCAGACTGATCCAAAAATATCTAAGCTTTCCATTTGTATATTTTATCACTATTTTCACGTTTTCCATTAAATTTCATATTTCTTCCTAGCAACACAATTAGAAATAAAGAAAGAAGATAATTACGTCCCGTCGGCGATGAGGTCATTAGAGAGGGAGCAACGACTGGAATTGAGGAAGGATATTAGCCACGCCGTTTCAAAGGATCCATGACTGTATTTACGTTAACGGATTTATGGAAGCCAGAGAAGCCCGAATTTGTCAATTTTTTTCGTCATATTCATTATGCGATGTCTACGTCGGGACAAGTTGTATATTTCTTTTATTTCGTTGGCATGGGGCTGTCGGTTGTTTTAGACCCAAAAACTGTTACTAAGACCACAGCTCATTTTTTAAAATTTTGTGTCCCTTCCATTAATCTAACTTGGCAAGAATCGCAGGCACCCAAAGGACTGGTCGAATGATAAAATTGTAGAATACTTCCTTGGTGGATGAGTTTGAAAGTCTTAAGGATCTCCCTATAAATGTACATCTGACATTTTACTTTACCTCGTCTTCCTTCATGCAGACGACTCAGCTTAAACCACACCGGACGGTTAATCCTAAGTGGTTGACAGTTGAGACGGATTACAGTGACTAACGATCGACCGATTGCGGATCTGTTCGTCTGTTTATGCATTTTACGTTATATTAATTTATGTAGGAGGTATCTGCTACTGGTCTGCTCAAGTTCCGGTCATCTTCAAGTCTTTCTACAGTTCCTAACACTTTTCTAGCAATGTGACCGCCTCACATAAAACTGCTTTCTCTGCAAACACCGTCAGAGTTGAAATCGTTATCTAAAAGGCAGTTTGTGTACAAAGTGAATCACTGTTGTGTACGTAGTTCCGCGTAGTCAGCGCGTACACAACTTTCCCACTAGACTAGAGCGCGCCCAGCTAAGCACAACAGCGCAGGCGCAGCGCTCGTCCGTCTCCGAACTACGAGATGGCACTGCCTGAGACAGACCAAATTCTGCTTTTCTTTTTTCTTCCTTTATTGATTTTCAATTCCCCCCGAAGGGGGTGGGCTGGCAGCAGCTTAGTACACTGCTCTACAGCCTACAGACTTTTAGTTTAAAAAAATGGAAGAAGAAAAGAAACAAGAAAAACAGGCGATAAAACGGTGACATAAAGTGTAAAATGGCGGAAAAATGCGGAAAGTTAAAATAGAAACCAAAAGGGGTTGGCAATGTTAATAAAAGACACAGGAATCAGACAAGTAACATAGTACACACACAATTAAAAAACACGGCGACAGTCTGGTTTCTGTTCGCAAGAGATAAAAAGCACACCCAGCGACAGTATGATGGCCGTTCGCAACACTTCCCAAAAAAACACAACACGGAACACCCACTGTAAAACACTCACTGTAAAACACTGCACGAAAAGGGCGGCACAAAGATGACACTCCCGAGCCAAAGGCAGATGGGGGGGGGGGACCTGGAGGAGGGGGAAGAACAAGGATGGAGGAAGGAAAAAAAAAACGAAAAGAGGGGGAACCAAGGAGGGAGAGGACTAATAAAGGGGGGGGGAGGGGCAGGGCAGACGCGAGAGGGAATGAGAGGAGGCAGAGGAGGGAAATGGAAAAGGACTCAGGGGAGAGAAGGGGGCAGAGAGAGGGGAGGTGGGGAAAAAAGAGGATGGAAGGGGGGGAGAGGGAGCCCGGGAAAAGGAAAGAGGAAAGGGGGGGAGTGAGGATCAGAGTTGATAGGAGGGATAAATGGAGGGAGAGAGGGCATCATCCGGGAGGGGAAGTTGATGGAAGCCACCTTGGGAAAGGAGATGAAGGGTGTAGAGATGGAGGGTAGGGGGGACACAACAGTGAAGACGTGGCAGGGGGTGGGGATGGGAGAGGAGAGGAGCCACCAGGGGGTGAGGGGGATCAAGGCGGCGGGAGGTGTAGAGGATGCGGATATGTTCGAGGAATAGGAGCAGATGGGGGAAAGAAGGAATGAGGTCATAGAGGATCCGCGTGGGGGACGGGAGGCGAGGCGGAGTGCTTGACGCTCAAGGATCTGGAGGGACTTATAGAATTTGGGGGGGAGGGGAATTCTGCTTCCGCCGATCCGCGTATTAATATGTAACGCAGCCAATAAGATTGCTGCTAACGTAGAACCTTTTCTCCTCACGGATCACACTCACGCAGTGATACATGAATGCACGAGGTATTATAACGAGTGTACAGACCTCCGATTAGTCAGTCTGCATTAGTCTGTACCAGTCTGCATTAGTCTGCATTAGTCTGTAGTCAAGTTTCAGACTGGCCGCGATGGCGTGCGGTTCTAGGCGCTCCAGTCCGGAGCTGCGCTGCTGCTACGATCGCAGGTTCCAATCCTGTCTCGGTCATGGGTGTGTGTGATGTCCTTAGGTTGGTTAGGTTTAAGTAGTTCTAAGTTCTAGGGGACTAATGACCACAACAGTTGAGTCCCATAGTGCTCAGAGCCATTTGAACCATTCAAGTTTCAGTCTGCGCCTAATAAGATTCATATTCCTGTACATAGCCATGAAGAGAAATGTATAGACACTTTGTCAAGTATCAGAGATATGTGAGTATAAGATTAACGTACCGAGACCAAAGGAACTTCAGATTGTCAATTGTAAATAGCATCCAGAACCAAGTTAAGTTATTTTTATGCTTTTTATTATTTTAATAAATGTGTGTGAAAATTAATCAAGTTCTGTTTAAAGTTGGTCACCGTCAATCTGCTACTCTAAGCGTGCAAGTGGCATTTCTATCGTCTGACCTAACGGCAGAAGATAAACACGCCACGATAAGACCACGAGACATATTGCTGACACTCGCCTACTTCATTAGAGCGACAAGTCAAATAATCTGATGGTGTGTGTACCGAAGGTCTTACAGTACCCACACCACAATCACGGAACGTAGACGAGCCGAATACTTCACAAACAGTACTAGACCCGCGAGGAAAATGTTCCTTCGGAGCACAGAAAAGGCTTATATCCTCCTGTTTTAACAGACTCTGAGTAAAAGGTTGGGTACCAACCTCCTAATTCTGACCTTCTCAGAGTCTTTAAAAATTTTCCCAAGGTTTTTGACATGCGAACATATTCGCGTTCTTTTTAACATGCAACTCACATCTCAGTCCCACAAGCTCCTCTTAATGGAGGGCAAAGGAGAGTAGTGTTTAACGTCTCATCGACAACGGGGCCATTAGAGAGGAGCACAAGCTCGGGTTAGGAAAAGATGGGGAAGGAAATCTGCCATGCTCTTTCAAATAAAGCAACCTGGTGATTTAGGGAAATCACGGGTTTGAACCGTCGTCCTCCCGAATGCGAGTCAATTGTGCTATCCACTACGCCACCTCGCTCGGTTTCTCTAACTGTAAATCGCTCACAAGCACTAGTTCATCGCAGTAAATCGCTCCTACCGATCCACTCTCACTTGCTTGTTGTCACCCACTCATTCAGTCCAACTCATTGTCATTATCTCTTCACTGCCTCCTGACTCAGAGCCACAGTCTCCGTCATTCTGTCCTGCTACTACTGTCTGCCCTCACTGTCACTATCTCCTTCTTGCTCTCTCTTACTGCTGTTATCCTATTTATTCCTTCCCACTGCTGCTGTTACTTCTTATGATCGCTATCTCCCTCTTCCTCGTTGCCGTTGTCATAGATCCTGTCTTTCATTATGACTCCCATTCCCAACTTCTCCTTCTCTTTATTCATCTCGTACAGGAATAGTCCCCTTCACTCATTCCCTAGCATTGTTCTGTCACGCCCAACAATGTTCCACAGCTACTTTGTCCTCTTTCTCTCATACTGCCATTGTCTCCTTCGCTCTTTCTATACCACAACTACTGTCTACTGTCTTCCAGTGTTTATTACTTTTCCTTCTTTTTACCACTGCCATTGCCTCCTTCTCTCTCAGCCGAAAACCACGAATATGTTCGCATGCCAAAATTTTTGGTAAAATTTTTAAACGTACTCAGGAAAGTAGAATGAGACAGCTGGTATCAGTCTTTTATAAAGGGAGCATATTAGCCTGTTTTGTGCTCCAGTAGGAGCATTTTTCCGCTGGTTCCTTTCTTTTCCCTGCTACAGCAGGGCATGTCACTCATGTCAAAAGAACTCTTTGGGCCAGAAAAACTTTGATAGTTTACTTACATGAAATTAAAGTGACGCAAAACTAATTTTATACCTCTGACCGGTATTTCCGTGCACAAAAGTTTTACATGTACTAGAGTACTTCGACATGGGGTTCCCAGAATCCTTTTGATGATAACGGAGACACTTCACAGCGTATTTCTCCGTGGTACATCACTTTATAAACTACGTCTTCGCCTCACACCAGATATGAAGTGCATATTTTATGTGTACAGGTAGGGTAACTTCGTCTGTCTGTACCTTGAAAAAGGACAAGACATCAAGAAAATTTTCATGGTTGTTTCAAATTGGTATCTTAGGAATATGTCGTAGAAATTTCAGTAATTTGCGAGCCCGGGGCTACGCTTTGTTACGCAAAAACAATTTTTTTTCGGATTTTCTCAGGATCCGCCACCGAGCGAGATGGCGCAGTGGTTAGCACATTGGACTCGCACCGGGAAGGACGACGATTCAAACCCGCGTCCAGCCATCCTGATTTAGGTTTTCCGTGATTTCCCTAAAACTTCTTCGACAGAATTCGAAACCTATTGGAAAGGGTAGTTCAGTGTTACAAAGTTGGTTAATTTCGTGATAAAATTTTCGCAACAATAACTAGATAATTTTCGAGGTAAGTGTATCAAGGCAAGCGGCTACTAGACTGTTTCTTATCGGAAGACATAAATACCGCTAAACGGGGCTCAGCCAGATGCTTCCACACGTTTGGCAGCGAAGATTGGATGTAATTCAACAAGGAAAAAGTCTCTTCTGTGTCACGACAGGCGTAACTAGAAACTGCACAAGGTTTTTTTTCAAAACATGAGTGGCTTTGCAAAATACAGCATGAACTTGTGCTTTGTGAGCTTTTTAACCATGTCCAGGGATCAACAGTGTTCATAAACCTGTAGAAACGAAAGAAATAACGCAACACCATTTGACATCGCAGATACATATCACATACAACAAGGCACTTGATAAAGTTAATAAACACCTCAGTTTAACATGTGTCGCACGACACGCAGTGCCAGTTTGTAGTAATTCCTAATTTTATTGAAATCACTACATTCCGTTGTTTTTCTCCGGACTTTTCATGACTCGCTGGGTTCCCTTTCGCCCATGAACTTTTCCTCTTGCATGTAGTGGGCACAACGGCGTGTGTCGTCTACATGCCGAACAATGATAAGCTTTAACGTCGTAGTAGCGCAAATCATTACTCTCGCATTTACAAGCTCTAAATGTAGCCATCCGGTGTCGTTGATGGGATCTGGTTCACAGTTTTCCCGAGCTCCCCACGTAAAAAATCAATTGCCGTGAGATCCGAAGAGCATGCAGGCGATCTACAAATGCCGCCACATCGTATCTATCGGACTTGGACGTTGTATCACGTATCTACTTTCGTGCCGAAAGTGCAAGACATCCGCCATGCTGAAACCACATATTCTGACGGTTGATTATAGGTACATTATCAAGAACTAATGGCTAATGTCCTTGAGAGAATTGTCATATGTGTGGTAGGTTAGCACAATTTGAATTATTATTTAATTTTGTTGCGCAGTGGATACACTGACTTCTTACATCATCCCCTAGCTTGGGATCGCAAGCACCCACGGAACACGAAAACTAAGTAAATAAAAAATAAGTCATTGAATTATTGCCTTCCTCCTTCGAACACGCTCCAGCACTCTGTCTCCTCCAGCAATGTCTCTCAACAACAACTTATAAACAGCATTTGAGATGCAAATATTTCAGATGCGTCATGGTAGAGAATCACGTGACCACGGAAGAATCAGCATATTCCGACACGACGAGGCTCATAAAAGTAAGGGTACCTCACGTTAGGAAATTACACCCTGTTTCGCATATCAAATTTATTATTGTAGGAACTCATCATCGTTCGAGGTGAAACTAACCTAAAGGAATATAATGTTCCTGTTCATTACTGAATATCAGACTTCATTGTCTCAAACGCAAAGACACAGGAACTTACAAACAACAATAACGCACACTCTTCCTGTCACCAAACGGAGCTTTATTCGAAGACAGTTCACGCCATTAACGAAAGAGAGAGAGAGAGACAGCTTCTTGCCACCTACCCTGGCACGTGTAATTAGAAACTTACGAAGTAACTATATTCCTGCGAAAATTTCTGTCCAAATCTTAACAAAAGTCGTATGACTAAACTCGGTTTCTAAAGGATTTAGAATGCCTTTAAAAACGTATATCGTCCAATTACAGAAACATAGATTTTTTAGTATATCCCTAGTTAAAAAGATACAAGTGCTAACAATACAAAAAAATCACACTGCAGACCTTAAGAAACGTTTTGTCACCGAAATCCGTTTTCCGATGGGTTTCGAATACCTTTATAAAAGGTAGATCGTTTCACTAAAAAGTCACAGTTGTTTTACTTTCCTATATGCGTGCAATCATCTGTCTGAAACTTCGTTTAGATTCCTAGAAACGTTTACGAAATAGTCCGCGAGCTTAAGTTACGTGTAACAGAAAGATATGGTCTAACTTTCAGAAAACATTCCTCATATCATCATAGCGTCTTGGTTGCAGTACGAAATACTTTCCTATATGAAATGTTCCAAATGCCTTCCGTGAGCATGAATATCCGCTTCAGCCCGTCGCTGCGATGAATTCCTGATGCGCTGGTGCAGCCCTGGAGAACTGCATATTGTTTCACTGCCTGTCACAACGGAGGCAGGAAGGTTCTGTACATCTTGTACCCCGCTTGCGTATGCAAGAGCTTTCAAATGCCTCCACAAATAGAGGTCCAGTGGGTTGAGGTCCGGAGAACGTAGAGGCCAAGAAATTGGTCTACGTCTGTCTGTCCATCTGTCGTGCAATATGTTACTTACAAGGGAACCTCCCCATCGCACCCCCCTCAGATTTAGTTATAAGTTGCCACAGTGGATAGACCTTGAAAAACTGAACACAGATAAATCGAGAAAACAGGAAGAAGTTGTGCGGAACTACGAAAAAATAAGCAAAATATACAAACTGAGTAGTCCATGCACAAGATAGGCAACATAACGGAGAGTCTGAGCTCAGGAGCGCTGTGGTCCCGTGGTTAGCGTGAGCAGCTGCGAATCGAGAGGTCCTTGGTTCAAGTATTCCTTCGAGCGAAAAGTTTAATTTTTTATTTTCAGACAATTATCAAAGTTCAGGCACTCACACATAATCAACTTCGCTCTCCAAAATTCCAGGACATGTTCAGATTTGCAGCATTTGACGGTCTACACACGGAAAAATTTGAAAACGTTAAAAACAAATGTTTTGACGGAGCACAGGGAAAAGTGTGCGACTGTGTGACTTTTGTATTCATTTGTTGCAGTTTATGTGACAAACTCTTATGTTTTCTCCACTTTTTTGGGAGTAATTATCACATCCACAAGAAAACCTAAATCGGGCAACATAGAATAATCTTTTTACCCATTCGCCAAGTGTACAAGTTAGGTGGGTCGACAACATATTCCTGTCATGTGACGCACATGCCGTCACCAGTAACGTATAGAATATATCAGACGTGTTTTCCTGTGGAGGAATCGGTTGACCTATGACCTTGCGAAAAAATGTTTTCGGTTCCCATTTGAGAGGCACGTCCTTTCGTCTACTAATCGCACGGTTTTGCGGTGTGGTCGCAAAACACAGACACTAAACTTATTACAGTGAACAGAGACGTCAATGAACGAATGGACACATCATAACTTTGCGAAAAATTAAGAAAAATTTTTCGCTCGAGGGGAGACTTGAACCAATGTCCTCGCGTTTCGCAGCCGCTTACGCTAACCACGGGACCACGGCGCTCCTGAGCTCAAATTGTCCTTGATGTTGCTTATCTTCGCGTAGACTACTCAGTTTGTATATTTTGCTTATTTTTTTATAGTTCCACACAACTTCTTCCTGTTTTCTCGATTGATCTGTGTTCAGTTTTTCAAGGCCTATCCACTGTGCCAACTTATAACTAAATCTGAGGGGGGTGCGATGGGGAGGTTCCCTTGTTAGAAACCTACCACCATTAACACTGAAATAAGAAGGAACACCATCGAGCATGAAATACATATCTTGTCGCATTCGTAACGGGAGATGTTCTAGTAGAACAGATAAAATATTCTCAAAGAAAGCATGGAAAGTTAATGCGTTGAGCCTGGATGGAAGAACACAAGGACCTAACAAACAGTCACCAACCATGCCATCCCAACCGTTGACAGAAAATCTTTATTGACGACGTGATTCTCGAGGGATGCATGAGCACATCACCGGAGGTGCATGAAGAGGAACATAGATCGGTGGCCTTTATTCCTTATGCTGGGGGCATATCGTTTAAGACTGGAAGAATTTTAAGGAATTCTAACATTACGAGTGTGTTCCGTTCACCTTCCAAGATACACTATGTGATCGAAAGTATCCAGATACCCCCAAAAATGTACGTTTTTCATATTAGGTGCATTGTGCTGCCACCTTCTGCCAGGTACTTCATATCAGCGACCTCAGTGGTCAGGTGATTGGGTGTCATTTGTGTCAAACGTCTGTACGCACACTCCTAAACATCCCTAGGTCCTCTGTTCCCGATGTGATAGTGAAGTGGAAACGTGAAGGGACACGTACAGCACAAAAACGTACAGGCTGACATCGTGTGTTGACTCACAGAGACCGCCCACTGTTGGGGAGGGTCGTAATGTGTAATAGGCAGACATTTATCCAGACCATCACACTTAAATTCCAAACTGCGTCAGGATCCACTGCAAGTACTATGACAGTTAGGCGAGAGATGAGAAAACTTGGATTTCATGGACGAGCGACTGCTCATAAGCCACACATCACGCCGGTAAATGCCAAACGACGCCTCGCTTGGTGTAAGGAGAGTAAACATGGAGTGACTAATCACAGTACACAATGTGGTGATCCGATAGCGCCTGCCGCTGTGGTCGAGCGGTTCTAGGCGCTTCATTCTGGAAACGCAGGTTCGAATCCTGCCTCGGGCATGGATGTATGTGATGTCCTTAGGTTAGTTAGGTTTAAGTAGTTCTAAGTCTAGGAAACAGATGATCTCAGATGTAAAGTCCCATATTGCTTAGAGCCATTTGAACCACTTTTTGGTGGCAGGGTGTGGGTTTGGTGAATGCATGGTGAACATCACCTGCCTGCGTGTGTAAAACTCGGAGGCAGTGGTATTATGGTGTGGTCGTTTTTTTTTTTTTTCATGGAGGGGGATTGCACCCCTTGTTGTTTTGCTTGGCATTATCACAGCACAGGTCTACATTGATGTTTTAAGCACCTTCTTGCTTCCCACTGTTGAAGAGCAATCCGGGGATGGCGATTGCATCATTCAGCACGATCGAGCACCTGTTCATTGTGCAAGGCCTCTGGCGGAGTGGTTACACGACACTAACATCCCTGTAATGGACTAGTCTGCACGGAGTCTTGGCCTGAATCCTATAGAACACCTTTGGGATGTTTTGGAACACAGACTTCGAGCCAGGCCTCACCGACCGACATCGATACCTCTTCTCAGCGCAGCACACCGTCACGAATGGGCTGCCATTCCATAAGAAACATTCCAGCACCTGACTGAATGTATGCCTGCGGAAGTGGAAACTATCTACAATGCTAAGGGTGGGCCAACACCATATTGAATTCCAGCATTACCGATGGAGGGCGCCAGAAACTTGTAAGTCATTTTCAGCCTGGTGTTCGGGTACTTTTGATCTTATAGTGTATATCGTAGCCGCCGGTGTTCTATTACGGGCGGCGCCACCTGCCCAGTCTTGGAGGGCAGCAACCGTGATGGGCGGTGCATGCACCGTGTACCGTACGGAGGCCTATGTAGGACGTCGGTTTACAGCTTGACGTCGGTTCTCAGCGGGACTCATCAGCAGAAGCAGCATTCTCCTGAAGATGACGAACAGCTGGATCGCCGAAATATCGATTCGAATTGATTTTAGGATCCGGCAGCAAACCCGAAGACACTTTTATGTCAGTAGTAAGAGTCCTTTCACATTTCTTTGAGATTGACCGCACTCTGTTTTCGGGTTATGACGACGTCTCCTCGTTAGTTAGGCTGTCTTCAGTTCAACCATGTTACCGAGCGAGGTGGCGCAGTGGTTAGCACACTGCTCGCATTCGCGAGGACAACGTTTCAAATCCCGTTCTTTCACCCAGATTTGTCACATCGCATATATCACTTACACTTTCACATAATGGAAAGTGTACGTGATGTATGCGATGTGACAAATTTGGGTGAAAGAACGCTAGAAATCGACCAGCTGGAGCTCGAAAACTAACGAATACATCTTCATGAAGACATGCATGAGTTAAGAGCGCTGGAAATCCTCACTGAAGATGCTCCCAAATAACAGAAGCGAAACGCGTATGCCAATAAACAAACTGCCTTCAGTTAGTTGCATGGACGGAACATACCTCCACGAAAACAATATATATTCAGATACGTACCGACCGACCTTTATAGCTAAATAATAACTCTCATAAGCTCGAAGACTCATTTACAAGAGAAGCAAAGAATTTTAAATGCGTGGGTCTTCCAGCTGACAGGTGCTTTACATGGGAGTATCAAATCAATACAATTTCGCCTGAAATAAGCCTAAGCATATCCTAATGCGTAAAACGTCTGGAACAGTTAAGGAAGGCACACATCTAATGTGCCATGACCTAATCTATCCTCATTAAGCTTACTGTCTCATATTTGTGAGTAAAGGAAACTCATGTACATACACACTGTTACCCCTAGAAAATACTAAATGAGCAAATTGAACTGAAACACAAACAATACAAAGGAATCTTTCTTAAAATTATCCATCAAAACAACGGATAGATACAGAAAGCAAATAATACGAGACGAACAGAGATTAGAATGGGATTTTTGGAAGGTAGGAGACGAGGTACTGGCAGAAGTAAAGCTGTGAAGACGGGGCGTGAGTCGTGGTTGGGTAGCTCAGTTGGTTGCCGGCACGGTAGCTCAGCGTGTTCGGTCAGAGGGTTAGCAGCCCTCTGTAATAAAAAAACTGAGTTAATCGATCAACAAATAACTTAAACGTATGTCTTACGACGTCCGCCCCGAGCAGATGCAAGGAACAAAAGCGAACAAAATGAGATTTAACAAAAAAAAAAAAAGTTGGTAGAGCACTTGCCCGCGAGAGGCAAAGGTCCCGAGTTCGAGTCTCGGTCCGGCACACAATTTTAATCTGCCAGGAAGTTTCATAAACAGAGAATACTCTATAACTAAATGCGCAACAAAGTACAGATTCGAACAAATAACACTGTAACAATATGACATCGCTGGAAAACCTGTCTACAAATAGATAGAAAGGCGCATAGCACAAAAACAACAAGAATGAAATGTTTAATTCCATTTATAATTGAATACAAAAGAATACATAGGACTATACACAACCTATACTGAAATTCGTCTACGAAAATAGATTAAAACGACAGTATTCAGCGTTGTCATATGGACATACAAAAATCAAGTAAAATAACTAATAACTAAGAAAATAGGACTACAAAATTTGTAAATAATACTGAAAGTTAAAAAATACATTCAGTTATAAAATGAAAATATATATACATAACACACAGAATATATATACATAACACACAGAAAAGGAAAAAGTATAACTGTGGCAAAGATCAATACCTACATAACAGCAACAATGAACAGAACTGCCTGTAACCTACAGTATCGCTGGATTATCTGTCAAGTAAGCTGTCACAAAAATGGCTCTGAGCACTATGGGACTCAACTGCTGAGGTCATTAGTCCCCTAGAACTTAGAACTAGTTAAACCTAACTAACCTAAGGACATCACAAACATCCATGCCCGAGGCAGGATTCGAACCTGCGACCGTAGCGGTCTTGCGGTTCCAGACTGCAGCGCCTTTAACCGCACGGCCACTTCGGCCGGCAAGCTGTCACGAAAATACTGATATCCAGAATATAATCTGACAATTACATAATGTAAGAAAGCAGATGAGGTGATAACCAACCATTGTTACCCTAATAACACCAAAGGAACGTAATTACCAAGCACATATACCGATATAGCATGTCTGCCAAAATCATCAGGCATACGCACATACACTCCTGGAAATGGAAAAAAGAACACATTGACACCGGTGTGTCAGACCCACCATACTCGCTCCGGACACTGCGAGAGGGCTGTACAAGCAATGATCACACGCACGGCACAGCGGACACACCAGGAACCGCGGTGTTGGCCGTCGAATGGCGCTAGCTGCGCAGCATTTGTGCACCGCCGCCGTCAGTGTCAGCCAGTTTGCCGTGGCATACGGAGCTCCATCGCAGTCTTTAACACTGGTAGCATGCCGCGACAGCGTGGACGTGAACCGTATGTGCAGTTGACGGACTTTGAGCGAGGGCGTATAGTGGGCATGCGGGAGGCCGGGTGGACGTACCGCCGAATTGCTCAACACGTGGGGCGTGAGGTCTCCACAATACATCGATGTTGTCGCCAGTGGTCGGCGGAAGGTGCACGTGCCCGTCGACCTGGACCGGACCGCAGCGACGCACGGATGCACGCCAAGACCGTAGGATCCTACGCAGTGCCGTAGGGGACCGCACCGCCACTTCCCAGCAAATTAGGGACACTGTTGCTCCTGGGGTATCGGCGAGGACCATTCGCAACCGTCTCCATGAAGCTGGGCTACGGTCCCGCACACCGTTAGGCCGTCTTCCGCTCACGCCCCAACATCGTGCAGCCCGCCTCCAGTGGTGTCGCGACAGGCGTGAATGGAGGGACGAATGGAGACGTGTCGTCTTCAGCGATGAGAGTCGCTTCTGCCTTGGTGCCAATGATGGTCGTATGCGTGTTTGGCGCCGTGCAGGTGAGCGCCACAATCAGGACTGCATACGACCGAGGCACACAGGGCCAACACCCGGCATCATGGTGTGGGGAGCGATCTCCTACACTGGCCGTACACCACTGGTGATCGTCGAGGGGACACTGAATAGTGCACGGTACATCCAAACCGTCATCGAACCCATCGTTCTACCATTCCTAGACCGGCAAGGGAACTTGCTGTTCCAACAGGACAATGCACGTCCGCATGTATCCCGTGCCACCCAACGTGCTCTAGAAGGTGTAAGTCAACTACCCTGGCCAGCAAGATCTCCGGATCTGTCCCCCATTGAGCATGTTTGGGACTGGATGAAGCGTCGTCTCACGCGGTCTGCACGTCCAGCACGAACGCTGGTCCAACTGAGGCGCCAGGTGGAAATGGCATGGCAAGCCGTTCCACAGGACTACATCCAGCATCTCTACGATCGTCTCCATGGGAGAATAGCAGCCTGCATTGCTGCGAAAGGTGGATATACACTGTACTAGTGCCGACATTGTGCATGCTCTGTTGCCTGTGTCTATGTGCCTGTGGTTCTGTCAGTGTGATCATGTGATGTATCTGACCCCAGGAATGTGTCAATAAAGTTTCCCCTTCCTGGGACAATGAATTCACGGTGTTCTTATTTCAATTTCCAGGAGTGTATGTACAATAATGAAATTTATTTAATAATTACCTATAAAACTACAAATAATGTACCAAAATTATGTACCATTAGCTACAGATAACTTGATGATAGCAGTTCAGCCGAAACAGGCCTATAAAAAAACGCGAGCAATCGAACTTAGCAACATGATGGAAATATAATTATACAATACCCTTAAGAGACATATATCACGCATCGAGTATAGAAGAATATAAATTGGAAAGACAGTTATTAGAGAGGGATGGTCCCAACGCGAGCATATTCAGCAAATGCACTTCATATACAGACAAAAATGTGATCTCCAGTTCAATGACTGTACTTCTGCAGGTCTTCATTCTGGTCTATCGTAGCAGGTCTCTTTATCTGAGCCTAACTGCTGTGCCTTTTTACCTTTTCGACATCACGTCATTTGCCAATTACTCACTGAGAAAACTGCCTATTTTTGAAATACTTTTCTTGAGCAGCATTTATGCGTCTCACTGTATTTACATTTCCCGTCCAGTTGTACATCAAGGGTGGATTTCTGTTTCTATTTGTATTTTGTAAATGGTATTCCATACCTTTTCATAGAGGAGTATTTCACTCTTACCTTGCTTTTACACTTATTTCTCGTGAAACGGCATTTGAGTAAACACTTCATACCAATAGGGAGACGCCATGCTATTGTCGCCGATCTCTTGTTCATCGTCTTGCTTCTGTTCAGTCCGCGCTAAATTTGAATGTTTTGGTGAGAACTATTGTGGTGTGTCTGCGGAGAAAGCATTTATGTGATACGATGTGTGTGTGCGTGTGTGTGTGTGTGTGTGTGTGTGTGTGTCTAAGAGAGAGAGAGAGAGAGAGAGAGAGAGAGAGAGAGAGAGAGAGAGAGAGAGATCGAAAAGGTGGGGAGGGGTTGAGAAGCAGATATTTTGGGAAGTTTGAGGACGCTTGATTACTGTGTTTTACATCAGGAAGTGTCGTTGCATAATTCATTGAGTGTTGCAAAGAGTGGTCTGTTGTAAAGTGTTGCGTTTTCATTCAAGACTTTCTTTCCTTGTATCGCTGCTTTTTACATATAGTAGCTCTCCTCTATCCTGAGTTTTTGGTGGGGACTATTGCTTTCTCAGAGGATCTTGAGAATTAGTCTGAAGGTTGTTTGAGTATGGTTTCTTGTATTGGTTGATCTGCAAGAGTGGAGTGTGTTCTGTGACATTTTAAAGCTCTGAGGTGTTCAAAATGTCAATTTCTGCATATTTTGCCCATGCAGACAGATTGAATGAGCTACAGGTTAAATGATAGATTCCAGCTTTGGAAAATTCGTCTTTTGAGGTGTTCTTAGTGGTTTGATTTTTCTGTACTGTATTTTTTGTGCAGAATGATATTTTTACCCCTCGTTTCTTCAGAATTTTTCGACCCTAATGCCTGATGACGTTTTTGTTGCTGTACGTTAGTATGTGCCATGCTGTGTTCTTTCTAAGGTGGTTTGTGTTTCCTATATTTGTCCTGTGTTGGTGTCTCTGGCTCTTTATTGTGGATCGTAATATATGCGTGGTTTGTTATTCTTAATTTGCTGTTTTGTCTTGTTGTTCAATTTGTTTATTATTCGTGTATCGTGCCCCTTCTTTCTGACTACCTGATGTGTTTAGTTCCTGTGTGTAGTTCAGTTTGGCCAGTGGAGTTCTGTTAAGCCCATGTAGCATGTATCTGGATCTTCAGAATTGTGTGCCTCTGGGTGATTTGAATGGTTTTGAATAGTTGTACTTGTGGCTGTGGGTATGTTGCATGTTCCAAAATTATGTTTGTTGTTGATTCTGTGTATGGTGATGGTGTCCAGGAAATTAAGTTTCAAGTCTGCTTCTGTCTGCATGGTGAATTTAATTCGGGTCTCTGTGTCATGTATCAAACAAATGACGACGTCCATATAATGGTAACAGTACATAACCTTGTACTCTTTTGGATGTGTATTACATTCAATGCAATATTTTCAATATGGTGCATAAATACGTTTGCAAGTACACCACTCATTATTGCTTGGCCTTCTTTTGCAAACAGAACTCCATGTTCAAAGTGAGGTATTTCCTTTCTGCTTTAATCTTTAGGACGGTTTCAGTTTCATCTAGGTGTGCATTTGTTGTGTTCTCTTGTTTCTACTGTTGTTATATAATAATAGTGATTTTTTTCTCCTACTGACACATATGTGTACATGCATGTGATGTCAAGCGATATAAGGTTTGCTTTTGGAGGTATAGTCTGCAGCTCGTGGTCGTGCGGTAGCGTTCTCGCTTCCCACGCCCGCGTTCCCGGATTCGATTCCCGCGGGGTCAGGGATTTTCTCTGCCTCGTGATGACTGGGTGTTGTGTGATGTCCTTAGGTTAGTTAGGTTTAAGTAGTTCTAAGTTCTAGGAGACTGATGACCATAGATGTTAAGTCCCATAGTGCTCAGAGCCATTTGAACCATTTTTTGGTGCTATATTTATATCTTTTTATCTTTTCTATCCGTTAATTGGTATTTTGTAGGTTCCTATTGTTTGTGGAAGTGCACAATTTCTGTATTAATGTACATATGTGTCTCACTAGTCGGTAAGATGGTACACTTTGATGTTCATTAACACCCTAATCAGACAGTTGCGTTTGTGTACACTTTAAGACAAAAACAAGATACAACAGATGATTACAGTTTCAGAAACATTGTGTGATTTATTCAAGAGAAGGAGTTTCACAAATTGAGCAAGTCGATAACAGGTTGGTACACCTCTGGCCCTTATGCAAGCAGTTATTCGGCTTGGTATTGATTGACAGAGTTGTTGGATCTCCTCCTCTGATATATGCTGTCAAATTACGTCCAATTGGCGCGTTAGATCGTCAAAATCGCGAGCTGGTCGAAAGGCCCTGCCCATAATATAGCAATCGTTCTCAACTGAGGAGAGGTCCGACAGCCCTGCTGGACAGTGCGGGGTCTAGCAAGCACGAAAACAAGCAGTAGAAACTATTTCCATGTGCGGGCGAAATGTTACGCTCAGAATGGCTTGCCATGAAGGGAAACAAGACGTGACGTAGAATATCGTCGACGTACCGCTGTGTTGTAAGGATACCGCAGATGACAACCAAATGGGTCCATGAAAATAAATGGCACCTCAAACCATCATTACTGATTGTTGGCCCATGTGGAGGGTTACAGTCAGCTTGGTATCCAGCCGCTATCCAGGGCGTCTCCAGAAACATCTTCGCTGCTCATAGGGGCTCAGTTCCAAGCGGGACTCATCAGTGAAAACAATTCTGTTCCAGTCCGTGAGAGTCCTCACCGAAGACGTGTCTGGAAGTGCCCCAGACAGCAGTAGAATATCAAACCGACTGTCGCTAGCCACATAGCCCGACAGCCAGGAGTGATTTTCTGGGGGGCCGTTTCTTTTCATTCTCAGCCGTGGCACCCTTACAGAACGGCGGTACGTCGACAATATTCTGCTCCCCGTTTATTTGCCCTTCATGTCAAATCATCCTGGACTTACATTTCAGCAATATAATGCCCACCCGGACAAGGCAAGTGTTCCTACTGCCTGTCTTCTTGCTTGCGAAACCCCACCTTCGCCAGCAAGGTCTTCGGATCTCTCCCCAATTAAGAATTCCTGGAGCATTATGAGGTGTCCACTCCTATCAGCTCACGATTTTGACCATCTAACCCGCCAGTTGCCAGACTTCATCACGATATTCCTCAGGACATTCAACGAATCTGTCAATCAATGGGAAGCCGAATAACGGCTTGCGCAGGGTAGCCGAACAGTCTAGGGCGCCTTGCCACGGCTCGCGCGGCTACCCCCGTCGGAGCTTCGAGACCTCCCTCGGGCATGAGTATGTGTGTTGTTCTTAGCCTAAGTTAGTTTAAGTTAGATTAAGTAGTGTGTAAGCCTAGGGACCGATGACCTTAACAGTTTCGTCCCACAGGAACTTACCACAAAAAATTACCGAATAACGGCTTCCATAAGTGCCAGAGTTGGACCAATGTACACTACTGGCCATTAAAATTGCTACACCACGAAGATGTGCTACAGACGCGAAATTTAACCGACAGGAAGAAGATGCTGTGATATGCAAATGATTAGCTTTTCAGAGCATTCACACAAGGTTGGCGCCGGTGGTGACACCTACAACATGCTGACACGAAGAAAGTTTCCAACCTATTTCTCATACACAAACAGTAGTTGACCGGCGATGCCTGGTGAAACGTTGTTGTGATGCCTCGTATAAGGAGGAGAAATGCGTACCATCACGTTTCCGACTTTGATAAAGGTCGGATTGTAGCCTATCGCGATTGCGGTTAATCGTATCGCGACATTGCTGCTCGCGTTGGCCGAGAGCCAATGACTGTTAGCAGAATATTGAATCGGTGGGTTCAGGAGGGTAATACGGAACGCCGTGCTGGATCCCAACGTCCTCGTATCACTAGCAGTCGAGATGACAGGCATCTTATCCGCATGGATCGTGCAGCCACGTCTCGATCCCTGACTCAACAGATGGGGACGTTTGCTAGACAACAACCATCTGCAGGAACAGTTCGACGACGTTTGCAGCGGCATGGACTATCAGCTCGGAGACCATGGCTGCGGTTACCCTTGACGCTGCATCACAGACAGGAGCGCCTGCGATGGTGTACTCAACGACGAACCTGGGTGAACGAATGGCAAAACGTCATTTTTTCGGGTGAATCCAGCTTCTGTTTACATCATCATGATGGTTGCATCCGTGTTTGGCGACATCGCGGTGAACGCACATTGGATGTGTGTATTCGTCATCGCCATACTGGCGTATCACCCGACGTGATGGTATGGGTGCCATTGGTTACACGTCTCGGTCACTTCTTGTTCACATTGACGGCACTTTGAACTTTGGACGTTACATTGCAGATGTGTTACGACCCGTGGCTCTACCCTTCATTCGATCCCTGCGAAATCCTACATTTCAGCAGGATAATGCACGACCGCATGTTGCAGGTCCTGTACGGGCCTTTCTGGATACAGAAAATGTTCGACTGCTGCCTTGGCCAAGCACATTCTCCACATCTCTCACCAATTGAAAACGTCTGGTCAATGGTGGCCAAGCAACTGGCTCGTCACAATACGCCAGTCACCACTCTTGATGAACTGTGGTATCGTGTTGAAGCTGCCTGGGCAGCTGTACCTGTACACGCCATCCAAGCTCTGTTTGACTCAATGCCCAGGCGTATCAAAGCCGTTATTCCGGCCGGAGGTGGTTGTTCTGGGTACTGATTTCTCAGGATCTATGCACCCAAATTGGGTGAAAATGTAATCACATGTCAGTTCTAGTGTAAAATATTTGTCCAATGAATACCCGTTTATCATCGTTCATTTCTTCTTGGTGTAGCAATTTAAAGGCCAGTAGTGTATTATTGAATGCTCAATTTTTGAAGCTCTTCCTCCTGAATAAATCATCCAACTTTATTCTAAAATTGTAATAAATTGTCTGTCTGTTCATTTACATCACATCTACAAATTTCCGTCCCATTCGTGTAATTCCATCTTGACGAGCCTTTTTTTTTTCTTCTTCTTCTTCATTAAAATGTGATTTTGGTGGACGATTTAGTTTGGTTGTCTTCGGATTGTTTTGTGTCATATACTTTGCTTGTACTTCTATGATGGTAATATTAAGGGTTATTGAAGTTTTATTGGTACGTCCTGATGGGATCACTGACTAATTTTATGATGTTCTCCTCAATTAATTCTTCTGTTTGTTGGTGAATTCTGTTTCGCTCATAGGTATCAGGGTATTTCCTTTCTCAGCTCCACTGGACAAACTGAACTACACACTGGAACTGAACACAAAACACCAGATTGTCAGAGAGAATGGGCATAACATGCAAACAATAAACAAACCGAACAACAAGATAAAAAAGCAAATTAAAAGTAACAAGTCTTGAATAGATTATCAGTCAGATCAAAGAGTCAACAATACCAACATAGGACAAACATAGGGAACCAAAACCACCTTAGAAAGAACATAGCATGGCACATACTAACATACAGGCATTAGGATCGAAAAAATTCTGAGGAAACGAGGACTACAAATATTCTGCACACATAATACAATACAGAAAAATCCAAAGGCTTAGAACACCTCAAAAGACAAATTTTCCGCAGCCGGAATCTATCATTTAACGTGTAGTTCATTCCAATCTGTCTAAATAGGCCAAATATGCACAAATTTTAAAATTAGACGTTTTGTCGGTCTACTCATTTTTCAAGTGCCGCACTCTTTCTGACAGAATTACAATGCCATTGGCTAAACTCATTTTTAATTTCCTCTCTCTGAACATTAAATATTTTTTCCCAATTGACCCATAGTTTCATTCACTATTTGTTCTACATGCAGAGTCAGTTACTTGGAGGAAAAGCTAAAACTCCTTCTTAACTACTGTCTCCTTTAGATGTCTTTCGACCCGTACAACTACAGTCTAGTTTCTGTGAAAGTCTAAGTGTACACAATGTAAATGACGTGTCTTTGCCGGCCGCGGTGGTCTCGCGATTCTAGGCGCTCAGTCCGGAACCGCGCGACTGCTACGGTCGCAGGTTCGAATCCTGCCTCGGGCATGGATGTGTGTGATGTCCTTAGGTTAGTTAGGTTTAAGTAGTTCTAAGTTCTAGGGGACTGATGACCATAGCTGTTAAGTCCCATAGTGTTCAGAGCCATTTGAACCATTTGACGTGTCTTTGTACAGGAACCTTCCCGACGCTCCATTACTCTTTGTTTTAGTTATCTTAAAGTAGATAGTATAATTCTGAAAGCATGCCGAAACCTATCCACTACAGGAAATACATAAGCATTCACAACAATCTCAATACGACGGAGAGCTCTTCCCTGACATATCCTCGATCCGTCCCTTAACTGGCAGGTCCGCCTGTGTATCTTATCGTATCGATGACGGAATTACGCTCCTCATATAGAAATGTAAAATGAAATCGGTAAGCCCGCATGCGAGTGCAAAATTCTTTCCTCAAATTTTCATATCTGCGGCAGCAGCGGCGGCTTTCAGATCGGCGCGCCGCGCTCCCGATTCTCTTTGAGTATTTAAGACGTAATTCTTTTCCCATTAGGCGGCACAATGCGCCGTGTAAGCCGCGGGCCCGCGATAAGCGGCTTAGGCGCAGCCAGCCGCCGCCACCAGCGCCGGGCGCCACGCCGCTGCGATCCGCCCCGCCTGCCAAACACAAAAAATCTCCCCGTCTCATTTCCGTCACGCGTTTGCCGAACAGCTACGCTTGCTTAGCGACGCTCAAACCACTGGTCACACCTCCTGCCCCAGTCTGCAGTGATGTGCATGAAAATCGCGTCACCCCGCTGAGACGTGTCCACGTTACTTTATGTGCTAATGCGACTTTTAATTACATTTATGCCAAGTAACATCGTAGGAATATTTTTACTGAACACCTGCAAAAATTCTTTACTGTATAACACTTCGTCATTTTCTTACATTTTCTAGAGATTTCGTAAACATCTACTCGTATATCTGTACTTCACAAGTCACCTTGTCGTGTGTGGTGGAGGGCACTTTGTATACCACTGCCCATTGTTCCCCTTTCCTGTTCTAGTCACGAGTCTTTCGAGCGAAGAACGATGTTTCTACGCCTTTATGTGAGCTCGAATCTCTGTAATTTTTCTTCCATAGTAGAGGGGGAGGGGTGGGGGAGATTTATGTAGGTGGAAGCAATATATTGGTTGACTATTCTAGGAACATACACTCCAGAATTTAAAAAATAAACCACACAACATCTCTCGGATACCGTCTGCCACTGAAATTGGACGAGCATCTCTGTGGTACTTTCGCCCTTATTAAATGACCCTTTTGATGAAACTCACTGATCTCCTTTGGATATCCTCTATCAACTCTATCTCGTAAGAATCCTAGACTGACAAGCAATATTGAAGTACTGATAGAATAAAGGTTTTATGGGGGGACTGTAATTCCAGAGGACTTTTCGAATGAATATCAGTCTGGCATCTGCCTTATTTACAATTAGTTTTATTTGGTCGTTCCACTTTATATCGCTCCATACGCATATTCCTAGATATATTATGGATGTGACTGATTCTGGTGATTTTTCTGCAGTTGTATAATGTGTAATATATCATCATATACATTCAAATAAATGAACGTGTGTGTGTGTGTGTGTGTGTGTGTGTGTGTGTGTGTGTGTGTGCGTGTGTGTGTGTGCGTGTATGTGAGTGTGAGTGAGTGTTCCACATATCCTCCAAAAACAACACATGGGCCTCATCCAAATTTGGTACACATACTGCTCATTGTCTGGGGAGACGTTCTGCATGGGTAAGAACCAGTCAGCTCACACAGGCACTGGTGGTGAGGTGATAACCCCTGACATTTACTCTGTCCTGCGTGAAACGATTTTTATGAACGTGCTACTGGAATGTGTTCTTGGGGTTATATGTGCAGATGGGCACAGGTGAGCAAAGAGAGACAGGGGAGGATGAGATTGTCACAGAAATGGGGGAGGAGGAGATTGACAGGCATGGATGAGAGCAGGAGATTGACAGAGAGAGAGAGAGTGGGCAATGATGTGTGTAGGTAGAAGTGGAAGCATGAGACTGACAGAGTGTGAGAGAGAGAGGGAGAGGGAGGGTGTGAGCAGGGAGAGAGGAAGGGAGGGCGAGAGAGGTGGGGAGTTAATGGACAGACAGAGAGGATGGGGGAGGAGATGGACAGAGGGATGGTGTAGGAGGGGATTGACAGAGAGTGTGAAAGATGGGGAAGAGGGCAAGGTGTAGGAGGCAGATGGAAGATGGAGAGGGGTAGTGAGCAGGTGGAAAAGGAAGGTGGGAGAGGAGGAGATGGGCAGGGAGAGGAGGCAATATACAGAGAGAGATGTGAGAGAGAGAAGATGGACAGAGGGGTAAAAGGAGTTGGACAGAAAAAAGGGGGCTGAAGAAATGGACAGAGAGGGGGGGTGAGGAGGAGGTGGACAGAAGGAGAGATAGAGGAGGAGATGGAGAGAGAGGGGGAGAAGGAGGTGGACAGAAAAGGGGTGGCCGAGGAGATGGACAGAGAGAGAGGGGGAGGAGTTGATGGACAGACAGAGAGAAGAGCGGAGAAGATGGACAGGGAGGAGGGGGGAGGAGATGGACAGAGAGACAGAGAGGAGGAGATGGACCGAAAGAGAAGGAGGATGGGATGGACAGGCAGAGGGCACAGGAGATGGACAGAAAGAGAGGGGATTGGAGGGATGTGAGGATAGGCAGAGAGAATGGGGAAGAAAGAGCATGAATCATAGTGGGAGGAGTAGGAGGAGGAGGAGAAGAAGAAGAAGAAGAAGAAGAAGAAGGTCTACAAAGACATGAGAGAGGAGAAGCACCCACCATATCAGCACCAACAATTTGCTCACGTTCAAATGCACTAAGCTCT
The DNA here is from genome assembly GCF_023898315.1 of Schistocerca nitens. Lineage (NCBI taxonomy): Eukaryota > Metazoa > Arthropoda > Insecta > Orthoptera > Acrididae > Schistocerca > Schistocerca nitens. The sequence continues at coordinate 140,543,021 of NC_064616.1, read as the reverse complement.
AACATAACGCAGTAACAATTACACAGAACACTGTTCTGATCACGACTGACACTTACAATGCATTGAGAACATTCCACTGGTGTAGTTAGTGGTCAAGTACAACACCACATCCTGCGGGATTGACTAACATATGCATTTATCAATTTTCGAATGACAGACCGATGCCAGCCACAACTGGACATCGAAATAATTCAATGATGTAAGCTGAAAATCTGTCACGGCCGGGAATCGAAGCCTGCAAGCCTGATCTCCCGTTTGACGCGAGCTGTTGCCTTAACCGTCTCGGCTATCTGGACACGCTTTCCGTCCGACAAAAATTCTCAACTTGTCACACGTTAGTGAGTGCACTGTCGTTTCACCTACTTGCTCGCAGTGAGTACTGTATTCCCGCAAGCGGCTTTTCTTTTTTCTTTATTTACATATATGGTTCAATTATAAAAAGAAGACTAACAGGGCCAAAAAAATGAAATAAACTGTGTAGTAATATAACTGAAAAGGAGCCATGACAAGAATACCACAAGAACTGTCTGACTCATGTCCGTAACTCGTGGTCGTGCGGAAGCGTTCTCGCTTCCCACGCCCGGGTTCCCGGGTTCGATTCCCGGCGGGGTCAAGGATTTTCTCTGCCTCGTGATGGCTGGGTGTTGTGTGATGTCCTTAGGTTAGTTAGGTTTACGTAGTTCTAAGTTCTAGGGGACTGATGACCATAGATGTTAAGTCCCATAGTGCTCAGAGCCATTTTTTTTTTTTTGTCTGACTCAATCAATACCTTGACGACGAAATACAAGTTCAACCCATAGGCGAATAAGTCGCGATACCGAGGCAGGCGCAAACACTTCCAAATTCCAGTGGCCACGTATTGGTGGAAGGCGAGTGCATCCGTATTGCCCCCTACATCTGCAGTGGAATGAACATAATGGCCCAACAGCCAAGTAATTGTATTTTACTGTGCCCTCAAAAAAATGGCTCTGAGCACTAAACATCTGAGGTCATCAGTCCCCTAGAACTTAGAACTACATAACCCTAACTAACCTAAGGACATCACACATGTCCATGCCCGAGGCAGGATTCAAACCTGCGACCGTAGCGGTCGAGCGGTTCCAGACTGAAGCGCCTAGAACCGCTCGGCCACATCGGCCGGCCTCTGCCCTCAGGAAGTAGGTGGAACCCAGTATGAAATAGGCCTTCATTTGTATGGCTAATGGTTCAAATGGCTCTGAGCACTATGGGACTCAACTGCTGAGGTTATTAGTCCCCTAGAACTTAGAACTAGTTAAACCTAACTAACCTAAGGACATCACAAACATCCATGCCCGAGGCAGGATTCGAACCTGCGACCGTAGCGGTCTTGCGGTTCCAGACTGCAGCGCCTTTAACCGCACGGCCACTTCGGCCGGCCCTTCATTTGTAGATAACAGGTCCTGTTCCACCTGATACCAGGAGGATGCCACTGCCATTGGTAGAACAAGAAGGCAAAGATGAAACCATACCGTCTTCTAAGAGGTTTGTGGTGATGCCCGTTCAACAGGCGGCGTACAGTCAATGCCTCCCCCCGCGCATTAACAAAAGTGTGGTAGTGAGATGCAGCCTCTGCAGAGTATCAGCTCCCAAATAACTCAGAACAGTGTAAAATTCACGCACATATGTTAACTGGAGATTCCATCGACCAACATCGTCAGGCAGATCAAGACTGCCTGGCCGCAGACAGTAAAATAACAGAGACGTGAATATGTAGCTTGTGTGAGAGACACGATGGGCCAAACAACTAACGCAGATGCTTTCCTTTTAACATCGGAAGTCGCAGACCCCCGAGGGGACGCACACGCAAAACCACCTCGTATTATAATCGAAACATGTGATGCTTCCAAAAGAAACGAATAGACAGCTGTTTGAGTTTCCTAGCCATCACAGCGGGGAGCGGAAAGATGGAAGAGATATAATACGTTTTGCAGAAGATGTGGGTACCCAGGACGCGAACTTTTTAAATCAGGTTAAGGGGACGCCATTCATGTTACAGAATTGGCTTTTTTATCCTTTTCGTAACTGATTTACAATTAAGTGTAGTCATTTGGAATGGTGAACGATCAATTATGACTTCCGAAGGTTTGTGCCTAACGACCAGCATAGCCCACGAAATGACAGCAATATCAAAACTCCATAATTTCATCAACTGACGTTTGCCTTCGTTGATACCTGCACCAGATACAAGGGAAAAGGCACTCAATGTAGCCTCGAACAATGGAATCTCATTGGCAGAACAGAGTAACATCATGATATCATCCGCGTACTTGCGCGGCGAGATCGTCTTGTTCAAGAGTGTCCATCCTTGTAACTGAGTGACGATCCTTCGAAGAAGGGATTCAAGTGATAGAACAAACGACGACACTGAAAGCGGGATTCCCTGAAGACATCACCTACGGATGTTAATCCGGGAAGTCAGTTAGCTAGTAACAGCTGCCGAAGCTTGATGATGATGATGATGTTTGGTTGTGGGGGTTCAACTGCGCGGTCGTCAGCGCCTGTACAGTGTCCCAGTTTTTACACCGTCCAATTTGTTACACAGTCCAATACAGCCACTGTCACGAATGATGATGAGCATGATGAAATTATGAGGACAACACGAACACCCAGTCCCCGGGCAGAGAAAACCCCCAACCCGGCCGGGAATCGAACCCGGGACCCCGTGATACAGAGGCAGCAACGCTAGGCATTAGAGCGCGAGCTGCGAACCTGCCGAATCTTGGATACTCGTAATCAAATTACTCAAGACTTTACGCACGGTAATTGTGAACCCAACGGCTTCCAGTACCTGCAACAGGAGGCCGTGGCTGACCTGGTCGAAATCCTAGTCAAAGCACCAGGAAAAGAAGCAGCAGCGGATACCGAAATGACATCACGACATTCAGTTAGCGGGGTCAGAATAGTACGGTCAACTTTGATGGTCAGCAGCAACCTACTCCAGCTATGTAGACAGCCGGCTATTCACCACTCTCGCCACAGTCTTACAATCAAAATTTAATAAGGTAAATAGGCGAAATTTATCAGTTGCTACCTGACTAGAGTTTTTAGGAATTAATACAGTTTTGCCAAATTTAAACGAGTCGGGTACAAATTCCTCTCTCAACATTTCATTCAAACCAGTGTAAAAGTAGTACCCAACAAAGGCCAAAAACACACATAAAACTCTTTTGGCAGACTGTCCAACCTCGGCGACTTACGAGAAGGCGATCTGACAATAAGGTCACAGATATCGTCTCACTGAAGAACATTTAAAAACGCAGCATTACGAGCAAGTGTAAATCTGCGATCCAGAGCCCGAACAAACAAGAGAATTGATCTAGAGCATGCAGGGTGTCCTTCAGTATCCCCACATCATTACTGTCCTCAGTCTTGAAAGACGTGATACACGCACGACGACGAGTTTAACGTCGAATCCGATGGTATAGAGAAGGCATTTCATCCGCTATCAAGGAACTTGGTTTGGGTCGCATTCTTATCACTTCCTTTTGTCGCTACTTTAGTCGTAACAATTGCGTCCTTACACGCCTGAGTCTGCAATCCGTAGGGGAGCATGATGAGCACTTTCATAAAGATCACGGAGGACAAGATAGTAAAATTTTTGCGTCTTCCGAAATTCCCGCGCTAAATCAGAGCAGAATCGTATCTGTGTTTGTCAGAGGCTTAGTTTATCGTGTATAACGCACAGGTTGAACGAAGACTACTGTCCCACACTTCCCGGATGACCTAATTTAAGTGCACCACATTCAGCGTCCAAGGCGATCGAAACAATTGACCCACTGTCGCGTCTGATTTAAAGTTAGTCACCGCACAGTGGTCCATGAGGTAGGCGGGGAAGACATCGACAGTCAAAATCGTATCACGCATCCAATCAGACAAATAAAATCCGTCATGCCTAATGCTATAGGCAGTAGTTGACAAGAGTCGGATATTTACGGACCCAAACATCCTGCAATTTCAAGGAACGAGGTACAGCTTGGAAATCCCAACAAAACGTAAAACTGGGAGACAGATCTACAGCATGCAACACACAGTTAAACCACCATCTTTTCCATAATATATAAACCACCACCTCCTTATAAAATCGGGAACAGTATAAGTGCGTCCGGTATCGCACTATGCCTAAAGGAGAATCAAGGTCAGGTGAAGAGAAGTACAATCCATTTCTCAACATTGTGAAGAACTTCACTCCCTTCAATTGGAGTGCCCTCCCTAAAAAAGGAAGGCAGTCCTAATGCAACATTCTGGAGCAACCTAAAATTGAGGAGAGAAAAACGAGTAAATTGAACTTATTGTAAAAATACGACATCCGCACAGCAATCATAGGAAACTGACGCAACGAAGCGAGCTGCAGATCAGATTTCAACCTATTTCCATTCTAAGAAAGAAACCTATCAGCGTGCATATTTTAACAACAATAAACAAAATTAGATCTGCTGATCAAATTAATTACGTCATAATTGTGTGCAAGGTCCACTGCTGCTGTCCATTGACGAGTCAGAAGGTGGCGGGCTTGCAGCCTCCGTCCCCGCCCCATTCGGGAATCTTTATGTTTCTACTTTTTATGAGTCAATGCGCGCTCAGGTTGGCCGCGTTGTTTCAGTAACTGCGAGGCATTTGCATTCGGGAACGTAGGCGGTTCTTGAACGTTAACCAAAGAAGGTGACAAACAAGGAACCGCAGAGGTGCACTCCGCAGGATTGGATCCTTGCAATTGAGATCGACGCACAAGAGCGGGGTCAGGTACAACAACGTCTGGACCAACATGTGGGACTTCCTGACCATCTATACCCTCCACGGAAGTAACAAGAGTCGAACGTTCCGACAATCAGGGGCGCCTGAATTTTCTGCTGTTAAGTCATTGGAACACCAGAAGGCTGAGCGACTTCCCCACACTTGGCTAGTTCCGGAGGAGTTACCTCAAATGTGAGAGGAATACTACGAGAAACAATAGAGACCTCAGCAGCTGTTTACGCATCATCAACCCCAGGACTCAGCAATACAAGATACATCAAATGACAAAGTTACCTCAGAGAGTGGCGGGTGAGAAGTAGATGTACACTATGTAATCAAAAGTATCGGGACATCTGGCTGAAAATGACTTAAAGTTCGTGGCGCCCTCAGTCGGTAATGCTGGCTGGAATTCAATATGGTGTTGACCTACACTTAGCGTTGATGACAGCTCCCGCTCTCGCAGGCACACGTTCAAACAGGTGCTGGAATGACAGCCCATTCTTCTCGGCGAGCTGCACTGAGGAGAGGTATCGATGTCGGTCGGTGACGCCTGACACGAAGTCTGCGTTCTATTGAATTCAGGTCAGGACTCTGTGCAGGCCAGTCCATTACAGGGATGTTATTATCGTGTAACCACTCTGCCAAGGGCCGTGCATTACGAACAAGTGCTCGATCATGTTGAAAGATGCAGTCGCCATCCCCGAATCGCTCTTCAACAATGGGAAGCAAGAAGATGCTTAAAACATCAATATAGGCCTGTTCTGTGTTAGTGCCACGCAAAACAACAAGGGGTGCAAGCCCCTCCATGAAAAACACCACCACACCATAACACCACCGCCTCCGAATTTTACCGCTGGCACCACACACGCTGGGAGATGACGTTCACCGGGTATTCGTCATATCCACACCATGTAATCGGATCAACACATTGTGTACCGCGATTCGTCACTCCACACAACCTTTGTCCACTGTTAAATTGTCCAATGTTTACGGCGTCGTTTGGCATTTACCAGCGTGATGTGTGGCTTATGAGCAGCCGCTTGACCAAGAATTCCAAGTTTTCTCACCTGCCGCCTAACTGTCATAGTACTTGCAGTGGATCCTGATGCAGTCTGGAATTTCTGTGTGATGGTCTGGATAGATGTCTGCCTATTACACATTACGACCCTCTTCAACCGTCGACGGTCTCTGTCAGTCAACAGACGAGGTCGGCCTATAGGATTTTGTGCTGTATGTGTCCCTTCACGTTTCCACTTCACTATCACATCGGAAACAGTGGACCTATGGATGTTTAGAAGCGTGGCAACCTCGCGTACAGACGTATGACACAAGTGCCACCCAATCAGCTGACCACGTTCGAAGTCCGTGAGTTCCACTGAGTGCCCCATTCTCCTCTCTGACGATGTCCAATGACTACTGAGGTCGCTGACATGGAGTACCTGGTAGTAGGTGGCAGCACAATGCACCTAATATGAAAAACGTATGTTTTTGGGGATGTCCGGGTACTTTGTATCACATAGTGTATCTGTCTTCTCAACATGGCAACAACAATTGCAATTTCATGATCCTCCTGCGAGGGTAAAGGCGGAAATTCGGAAGCAATAAGCTGCGATTCCCTCTGTTGTTCCATTGCATCCGGAGAAGACGGCACCAACCTCGTGAGCAGTAGAAATAAAGAGCAGTTAATGTCAATTTTCGACAGTGTTCAAATGAGGACTTGAATACAAATACACACCATGGGCCATTAGAACTAAGGTGACTACTTTCATTGCAGAGAAAGCAGTCCCCACTTGCCCACTACACGTTATATAAGTGCAGTAACCACAGACATGTAAATGAAAAGGTAAGTTATGTTTGAATACCATCTCCACTGATCGGTTCCGCTATAACATTGCAACTGGTGTTAAGTCGACCAGCGTTCACGTCGTATTCTCCTCACATCACCATAAGGGATCAAAGCCTCCTTAAGTAAACTGTCGTCAGTTCCGTCGGGAGACTGAACACTCGGACACGTATATAAAAGAGATCTGCGTTAACAAGAAGCACCATACCTATAGAACCATCACGGTGGTTAAAGGGAATTTGAGAAACAGACGCAAAAGCAACCTAACTACTTGTATTAGGTACAGAAACTTTACGAAAAATACATAGTTATCTGACTCAAAATAGGCAGTATTAACCTGAGCAGATGTTACAGAAATAGTATGAACGAGCCAGTCATGAATCTCCAAAGATCCGGGCTGCACGGAACCCGTAGATTTGTCGAAACAAAAGCTGACTGTTCTCTTTCTCGGAACCTGGAATTCGTGGCTGACATTATGAGCACACTACACTGCTACGAACGGACACACACAACATCTAACGCTACGGACCAAACGACGACGTGACGCACATGAACCACAAAAAAAAAGGAAAAGCTGTCCAGGCGCGCGCAACGCCGCGATGAGGCGGAAACTATCAACCTTCCCGTTCGGCGGTCGAGCACGCTTCCCGGACCAACCTAAACTTTTATGTATCGTGTTGTCCGTAACCCCTATGCTCTCACTTTGTGATTCCTGCGGAGGGAGAGAGAAATTTTTATTACGGGCATTTTAGCCCAGCAAGGCACATGCACTAATGATTTACACAATGTCTGTATTTTATACAGTGTCTGTATATTATATTACAGTGTTCTTAAGATGTGCATGCGTGACTGAAGGACATTGTAATGTAGTATACAGATGGTGTACAAAACACAGAGAGTGTGTAAATCATTGACAAGAGTTCCTGTTAGACCAGGGTTTTAATTTACTTGTGTAAACTAATATATACTTCAATTCACTGTAAGTGTCCATAGAAATGTAATGTAAAATTTTTGATTTATTATTTCATATTTTTACAGAATTCATGTTACTGCTAAAATGTGCTGTTCCAGAATTATTTCAATGCATAGGCTGCTTTTGACAAACCTTCTTATACACTCCTGGAAATGGAAAAAAGAACACATTGACACCGGTGTGTCAGACCCACCATACTTGCTCCGGACACTGCGAGAGGGCTGTACAAGCAATGATCACACGCACGGCACAGCGGACACGCCAGGAACCGCGGTGTTGGCCGTCGAATGGCGCTAGCTGCGCAGCATTTGTGCACCGCCGCCGTCAGTGTCAGCCAGTTTGCCGTGGCATACGGAGCTCCATCGCAGTCTTTAACACTGGTAGCATGCCGCGACAGCGTGGACGTGAACCGTATGTGCAGTTGACGGACTTTGAGCGAGGGCGTATAGTGGGCATGCGGGAGGCCGGGTGGACGTACCGCCGAATTGCTCAACACGTGGGGCGTGAGGTCTCCACAGTACATCGATGTTGTCGCCAGTGGTCGGCGGAAGGTGCACGTGCCCGTCGACCTGGGACCGGACCGCAGCGACGCACGGATGCACGCCAAGACCGTAGGATCCTACGCAGTGCCGTAGCGGACCGCACCGCCACTTCCCAGCAAATTAGGGACACTGTTGCTCCTGGGGTATCGGCGAGGACCATTCGCAACCGTCTCCATGAAGCTGGGCTACGGTCCCGCACACCGTTAGGCCGTCTTCCGCTCACGCCCCAACATCGTGCAGCCCGCCTCCAGTGGTGTCGCGACAGGCGTGAATGGAGGGACGAATGGAGACGTGTCGTCTTCAGCGATGAGAGTCGCTTTTGCCTTGGTGCCAATGATGGTCGTATGCGTGTTTGGCGCCGTGCAGGTGAGCGCCACAATCAGGACTGCATACGACCGAGGCACACAGGGCCAACACCCGGCATCATGGTGTGGGAAGCGATCTCCTACACTGGCCGTACACCACTGGTGATCGTCGAGGGGACACTGAATAGTGCACGGTACATCCAAACCGTCATCGAACCCATCGTTCTACCATTCCTAGACCGGCAAGGGAACTTGCTGTTCCAACAGGACAATGCACGTCCGCATGTATCCCGTGCCACCCAACGTGCTCTAGAAGGTGTAAGTCAACTACGCTGGCCAGCAAGATCTCCGGATCTGTCCCCCATTGAGCATGTTTGGGACTGGATGAAGCGTCGTCTCACGCGGTCTGCACGTCCAGCACGAACGCTGGTCCAACTGAGGCGCCAGGTGGAAATGGCATGGCAAGCCGTTCCACAGGACTACATCCAGCATCTCTACGATCGTCTCCATGGGAGAATAGCAGCCTGCATTGCTGCGAAAGGTGGATATACACTGTACTAGTGCCGACATTGTGCATGCTCTGTTGCCTGTGTCTATGTGCCTGTGGTTCTGTCAGTGTGATCATGTGATGTATCTGACCCCAGGAATGTGTCAATAAAGTTTCCCCTTCCTGGGACAATGAATTCACGGTGTTCTTATTTCAATTTCCAGGAGTGTAGTTTCGGGAGTCTTTCTTCATCACAAGAAGTTGGGCCAGCTTGAAATGGTTAAACCATCTAGAACTTCGTTTCCTATAGCAAACTTGTGTTCGATTAATTTACATTAAGAAGCCATGGAGACTCAATGGGCATTCCAACATCTCTATCACATATGTAGAAAAATCTCACTTTTTCTATTATCTATGTTACAACAATAACAAAGAGTGTACCAGGAAGGCTTTGCGGTGTTATGCTCGGAGTGGACTGCTCACACTCACTTTCATTGTAACTGTCGAACAATTATCGTTATGGTGTACCACAATGTAAGGAACCTGAGTGGTGAGCCATTTTGCCGAATATGTTTTCTGGTAGACGTACAGCGGTTAGTTGCTTTGAAAATACGTCGCCAGTGCTTACAGAAGTCTACCTATGTCTCTATGCGATATTCGAATGTTTTAAAAACGTTACTTGAGCCTTTTATAGTGTCCCAGTGCCTCCTTCTTTAGTTACCGTACTGAAGAGAATGTTTCTGCAGATGAGGAAGAACAGTGTTAGTACACCACCATTCACACTAGTAATAACGCTATTATGCAATACTACATGAAGGTAAGGATGTGTGGTCCTTCGTAGATACCACAAGCCTTGACAGAGAATCAGTTGCCTCATTGTGCCTTGTGAGAAAGAGAATTCGACAACAGTAACCGCTGCTATACGAACAGCGTTGTTATAGGTAACTAGACGAAGCATCATTATAATTATTGTTTTACTTGTTGAGTACCCGGCATTGGAAGGGTATGTAATTATTCCAATCCTTTATTAGTCCACCACTCTACTCCTCACTCTCTATCCATCTCTTCCTGCCCCTCTCTCTGGCCATCTCATCCCCCACCTTCTGTTAATCTGCTCATACAATCTCTGTCCATCTGCTCCTTCCTCCTATCTCCATCTACTCATCCCCCTCTCTTTATCTGTCTCTTCCTCCCCATTCTCTCTGTCCATCCTCCTCTCCCCTCTCTTTTTGTTCAACTCCTCCTCTTTCCTTTTTCTATCCATTTTCTCCTGTCCTTTCTCTCTGTGCTCCTCCTTCTCTTCCCTTTCTCTGTCCATTTCCTCCTCACCTTCTGTCTGTACATCTCCTCCTCTCTCTCTCTGCCTATCTCTTCCTGTCCTTGTCTCTGCCTATCTCTTCCTCTTTCCTTTCTCTGTTCATCTCTTCCTCTTCCCTTTCTGTGTCCATCTCCTCCTCTCCCCTCTCTCTGTCTATTTCCCCCTCCCATCTTCCTCTGCCGGCCGGAGTGGCCGTGCGGTTCTAGGCGCTGCAGTCTGGAGCCGAGCGACCGCTACGGTCGCAGGTTCGAATCCTGCCCCGGGCATGGATGTGTGTGATTTCCTTAGGTTAGTTAGGTTTACTTAGTTCTAAGTTCTAGGCGACTGATGACCTCAGAAGTTAAGTCGCATAGTGCTCAGAGCCATTTGAACCATCTTCCTCTACATTTCCCCCTCCCTCCTATCTATGCCCATCCCGTCCTTCCCCTTCGCTGTCTCTCCATCTCCACCTCCACACATCTCTCTCCACGTTATCACACTGTCCCCAAAAGGAGGCTGGTAATTCTTAGCCCCACAGTATTTATTTCCAGATTGTAATTAATATGTCTACCAAATTTTGTTGAAATTGTTCCAGAGGTTTAGGATGAGCTTTTTATCCATGGCTTTGCCAGAGTACGCACATATCAAATATCTTTCACATATATTTCAAGTATACACGTATTTGTACACATATTTCATCTGTATCTCTAGCGAATTTCAACCTGCAGTTTGATTTTCAAGCAGCTCAATGTTTATGACGTCGTATATTCTGACCTAAGTGCTTTACAATGATAAAATTACGCAGGTACATCCAGTAGTATATGTGACTACTGTATCCTAAATACATTATGAATAGAGTTAGAAGTAAGGAAGAAATAAATTAAAATGTCATGCTTGTGCGTTACTTTTTCACGCATCTCAGTATTCATATCTCCTGAACTGTGTCGTACAATGATATATTACTCTAGGTACAACCAACGGCATATGTTGATACTGCCTGCGAAATGTTTTGCGAATAGAGTTAGTAGTAAATAAGAAATAAATTAAAACATCATACATGATGCTGCTATTTTTCCTGCATCTCCGTATTTGACGTCATATCTACTGAAATATGTGTCGTACAATTTTTCTGGTACGCTCAGTGGAATATATGAATATTGTCTGATGAATGTGTCACAAATAAAGGTAGTAGTAGAGAAATAATAAATTCAAACGTCATGCTTAATGCTGCACTTTCACTGCATGAACAGCGAAAATGAAGTAAGCGATATATTTTTATCTTTCAATGAAAATCTTGTGTAGGTAACTGGCTACAGCTGTGATATATTTATAGAAAAGCATTTTTATTTGCCATCAGCTGCGTATGTTATATTTATTCTTGACTGATTTCGGTTATTTCAGCTGCCATTGTCTATTATCGTTGTTGACCTGTCATTTTATTTGTGATAAAGATGACACATATTTATAATGCTGACATTTCTTCTTTGTATGATAAACTCAGTTAATAATATTTACTATTTATTAACTTCATTTATCTAAGGCGCTGCAGTCATGGACTGTGCGGCTGGTCCCGGCGGAGGTTCGAGTCCTCCTTCGGGCATGGGTGTGTGTGTTTGTCCTTAGGATAATTTAGGTTAAGTAGTGTGTAAGCTTAGGGACTGATGACCTTAGCAGTTAAGTCCCATAGGATTTCACACACATTTGAACTTTCTTTTTTGAACTTCGTTTAAACAAGGTTATTATTATACCATTATATGGGTCTTACAAAGTATTGGTTTCTTGTGTATATTTTACTTGATTGACGTGTATTGCAAGTTAGCGTCGCTTAGCATTTGTTATTCTTATTCCACACTAGTACACACATCAAAAAAAGTTTTGCATCACCTCGATTCCCCGAACTGCTGAAGATAGACGTTGACTGTGGATATTGTATCACAGACACAGTCCCTTTGACTGTTCAGAGATGTCACTAAACCCGTCCAAAGATGTAAACAACCATGCACGAGCAGCGCCTATTAGACGGAGGGGTCCGACAGCTGATCAGTTCCAGTCATTCCACCAGGAAGGAGGTACACGGCTCGTGTTGTCTGTAGTTCAACCATGCCTAGACGGTCAATACCGCTGTTCGATCTCGTCCACACTGTTACTTTGTGCCAGGAAGGACTCTCAACAAGGGAATTGTCCAGGCGTCTCGGAGTGTACCAAAGCGATGTTGTTCGAACATGGAGGAGATACAGACAGACAGGAACTGTCGATGACGTGCATCGCACAGGACGCCCAAGGGCTACTACCACAGTGTATGACCGCTAACTACGAATTATGGCTCGGAGGTACCCTGACAGCAACGTCACCATACTGAATAATGCTTTTCGTGCAGCCACAGGACGTCGTGTTACGACTCGAACTGTGCGCAATAGGCTGCATGATGCATAACTTCACTCCCGACGTCCATGGCGAGGTCCATCTTTGCAACCACGAAACCATGCAGCGCGGTACAGTTTGGTCCTACAGTGTGCAGAATGGACCGCTCAGGATTGACATCACGTTCTCTTCACCGATGAGTGTCGCATATGCCTTCAACCAGACGATCGTCGGAGACGTGTTTGAAGGCAACCCGGTCAAGCTGAACTCCTTAGACACACTATCCAGCGCGTGCAGCAAGGTGGAGGTTCCCTCCTGTTTTGGGGTGGAATTATGGGTGGCCGACGAACGCCGCTAGTGGTCATGGAAGGCGCCGTAATGGCTTTACGATACGTGAATGCCATCCTCTGACCAATAGTGCAACCGTATCGACAGCATATTGGCTATGCATTCGTCTTCATGGACGAAAATTCGAGCCCCCATCGTGCACATCTTATGAATGACTTCCTTCAGGATATCGACATCGCTCGACTAGAATAGCCAGCATGTTCTCGAGACATGAACCCTATCGAACATGCCTGGGATAGATTGGAAGGGGCTGTTTGTGGACGACGTGACCCACCAACCACCCTGAGGGATCTACGCCGAATCGCCGTTGAGGAGTGATACAATCTGGACCAACAGTGCGTTGATGAACTTGTGGATAGTATGCCACGACGAATACAGGCATGCATCAATGCAAGAGGACGTGCTACTGTTTATTGGAGGTACCGGTGTGTACAGCAATCTAGACTACTACCTCTGAAGGTCTCGCTGTATGGTGGTACAACATGCAATGTGTGGTTTTCAGGAGCAATAAAAATGGCGGAAATGATGTTTATGTTAATCAGTATTCCAATTTTCTGTACAGGTTCCGGAACTCTCGGAACCGAGGTGGTGCAAAACTTTTTTGATATTTGTAGGATCTTGTGTGTTGGTAGTAACCACATGGTACCAACACTGAAATTAGTCTTGTTAACTAATATTCTCTCTAACTTCACCAACGATTGTATTTCAGATCTTCTTATGTTCTTACCCTGGGATATTAGACTCTTTGACCATCTGAGGCTACATAGGCCTGAGGTACCAGTGGCCTGTTAGCTGTCAGGAGTATATTTTGAAGATATTGTCAAACTCTGGTTATGTTATATTCCACGTTTTGTCATTGTTACATTTGGTATAGGGAAGTGTTTTCTATGAGAAATACGCTTGTTTAAATAGACATACGTTACAATTTTGTAAGTACTGTATACGATGTTGATGCTTAGAGGCACAACTCTTATATTTCGACTTTTACGTCAGTATTTACTACATATGTTGTTTTTCTGTTTGGTTAGTCTTCCTGTTGATGATGAATGAAAGAACTGAAACCGGTCAAGAATAAATATAATATATACAGCTGATGGAAAGAATAATGCTTTTCTACTTTTTTCATCATTTTTCAGGGGTCATCAGCGAGGAAAAAATTTCGCAAAGGTTTTTAATTACATGTAAAGTTTGTTGAAAATCTCTAACTGCTCTTACTCTCAAAAACTGAATGATTAAATGTGCGTGTTTCACCTCCTCCTGGCTCTCCTTTGATAGGTAGGTGGTTCTCAACTCCATAGCGATCATTTCCACTATATGTGCACCAAGTTTAGTCGAAATCAATCCAGTGGTTTAGGAGGAGGTGTGAAACATACTTATATCTGTACATCCCTTTTTGTAATATGTATGGATTACTGTCTTCCAGTCATGCTACAAATCAAAGGTTTATATTTAAAGATAAGTGTGTACTTGTCCCTGTCCGAAAAACCACCTTTATGGAAGGTCGGTATTTCCTGTCCCATAAGGCAATCGTTAAAACTCGTGGTATCAACATATCAAGCAGCAACCTCTGAAAACTGGCATACAGAATGATACCCGTCTGACAACACATGGATTCTGAAAGTGAGTTGTCCGTCAGTGGTTATATCTTCCATAACGGAAATGTTCTAATGCATCCGTCAAGAGGTTTGAGCTAATTATTTTATTGCAATACGCTTTGAGGTTAAGATACTCCCAACCCCAACTCCTCCTCCACCCTCCATCCCTAACTCCCGCCTACTGCCTCGACCATACTGCCCTAATAACGAACCATGTAACTGGTCCTTTTCTGCAAGACAAGACTGGATTGAAATACTGTTGACCTTTACAGAGAAAGAGGTGTAGGACGCTCTATGTACCAAACTGCTGCAGACGTTGAAAAAGTCAGGCTAACGGGCACAAGTCCCGGTACTGCCAAGGATTTTCGCTTGGTGGGAGGACTGGGACGGGTGCACTCAAGCTCGCGATGCCAACTGAGGCGCTACTTGAACGGGAAGTAGCGGCTCAAAGGTCTGGCACGCCGACAGCGGCAGAGGGAGCGGTGTGCTGCCCTCATACCCCTCCATACCGCATCCGAATAACGTCATCTGAGCCTGGTCGCGGAGTTTTGGTTTTTAGTTTTTTCTTGTGGCTAACGCTGAATGCTCCGCGAGGCTTTTTGCGGACGGTTCTGTAGTCTATAGGAAGGCTGCAGTGTCAAAAGACTATAGCAAAACGCAGGAAGACTTGCAGAGGATCGATAGTTGGTGCAGCGACTGGTTGTTGACCGTGACACAAGTAAATGCATCGTACTGCACAGAAATAGGCGAAGAGATGCACTACTGTTCGATTACACTGGAAACTGCAACTACTATTTGTGGGGTTTTACCCACTCGTCTCTTATAGGGTGCCTAAAGGATGCTGTTTTCTCTGTTAACTATACAACGTACAAGCAAATCACATCAATGGTTATTTATTACAATAAAGTAGATTGACAATATTTAACTTTGCGTTACAATGTCGTGTCGCAAAGTTATTGTCGACATGCAAATAATCAATGTCTTTCGCTATATAGGATGTCCATGCAAGTAATGGGTATGGATTACAAGTAAGAGCTCTTCTAGCGCTCTCTTCTGGTCCGGGTCTACTAGTATCCGTCTTCTACTGTCCGGCCGAGTCTTCCTGTAGAGGCCGCTCCTGTCGTGGTGCGGTCCTAGTCAGCGTACTATTGACGCCGTCTCACAGCCTTCTCTGCTCTTGCCTTCTTCATCTTCGTGTAGCCGCTTGTCGTTACGCCGGAACACTATTAAATGTGAAGGGTAACAGACTGGAGTCACCTAAACTAAAATGACAACATAAAACAAATTGTACGAAAAGTACATGACAGGCTGAGACTAATTACGATAATCTTGCGGAAATATAATTCGACCACAAAAGACGTGGTTCACAGAATTCATGTTCCACCGATTCGGAAGTATTGCGCATCAGTATGGGACCTTATAAAGTTGGATTAACAGAAGATAGGGAGAAGATCCAATGAATAGGGACGCATTTGGTCATGGGCTCGTTCAGTCAGCCGGCCAGTGTGGCCGAGCGGTTCTAGGTGCTACAGTTTGGAACCGCGCGACCACTACGGTCGCAGGTTCGAATCCTGCCTCGGGCATGGATGTGTGTGATGTCCTTAGGTTAGTTAGGTTTAAGTAGTTCTAAGTTCTAGGGGACTGCTGACTTCAGAAGTTAAATCCCATCGTGCTCAGAGCCATTTGAACAATTTTTTTCGTTCAGTCTTCACAAGAGTGTTCAATAAACTCCGGTGGCAGACGCTACAAGAGAGGCGTCCTGCGTCACAGAAAATGGTTTATTGTTGAAATTCCAAGAGTGTACGTTCCAAAAAGAAACGGGCACATATTATTTTCTCTCACATAAGTCTCGCCAAGTGATCTCCTCGAGAATATAGAGCTGATTCATAGTGTTGCAGTCAGTCATTCTTTCCGCGCAAAATTCCAAAATTCATTAATGGAAATAGCGGAAAAAAACAGTAGTGCCAAGAGTACTCTCCACCACACCCCGTAAGGTGACTTGCGGAGTGTAGGTTCAAATGGTTCAAATGGCTCTGAGCACTATGGGACTCAACTGCTGTGGTCATAAGTCCCCTAGAACTTAGAACTACTTAAACCTAACTAACCTAAGGACATCACACACATCCATGCCCGAGGCAGGATTCGAACCTGCGACCGTAGCAGTCGCACGGTTCCGGACTGCGCGCCTAGAACCGTGAGACCACCGCGGCCGGCCGGAGTGTAGGTTTAGACACAGACGAATTAACGAAGCTACGAAAAATCTAACTCATGACCTGATCTTCTCGAACACGGTGCGTCAAGAAATAGCAGTGTGCGGAGCTTTACAACTTGTACAAAACTTCATGCGCTTAGTAGCCACAATAAGGCTCAGTAGTCGATAATTGGAATTTCCGATTATCCCGTGTGTCAGAACGGTTGGCCTCATAACGTGCGTCGAATGGCGTGCATTTGCGCAGTACCGCCAGCGCTCATGCGTGGTGATGCGGCGCGCTGGAGATAATTGGCAGCAAGACGAGGCACGTGCCGGCCAACGTTTGTCACCCCGAGTGGGAGCGGCGAGGGGCGAAGACGTACAAACAAGAGGGGGCAGTGTTGACCTTCCCACGATGCAGTGGTCAGCCGGACACCGGCCTAGTGCAATAAACACGTGTACAGCGTCACTCTGCAGGCCAGCAATATGACACCACAACATCCGTCACTGCCACACAGCTCCTGTGGTCACTGCACGACATACTGGTGGCCACCGAACCCCACTTATGAAACTGTAGTACTAGTCAAGTTCGACGTCCACTTATAGACGAAAATCGTAACGCCTTTTATCTTAATAGCTATTCCTTCTTTCAATACTCTCTCGGGAAGACCACCGTTTTGGTTCTCTTCAACCGGCAAAGCCTCTAAATGCCACATTCAGCGGTTTGTGGTGTTGTATAACTCAACCAAAAGGTCTGTTCAGAGCCTAATACTTGTAGACATGATCATAATTTTAGTATGGATAGGCATCGTAATTGCTGCTTTGGGATACAAGCTGAGTTGGTGACCATTTGCAGACATCTCCTGCTAGGGATGGTTTTGCTCACAAAGCTTGAGGCTGTTGCCAATGGGCACCACTTTGGGGGGCCAGATGTAGTGATCCAAGGGACGTTCACGTGTTCTCTAAGTGGACCATTACTGCGACTGCCCCAGTTACTGCCCACACCTACGCTGAGTGGGAGGTTGGTGAAATATTTTGTAGGCAGTGAAATACTTCCTGGCTGGTTGATCTAAAGACCTTCCCAGTTCTTCTGACAAGCAAGCTTCTGGTGCTATCTGTGACAGGTAAAGACCCTAAACCAGATGCAGTCACTCCTCTTTCAGAGGAACCCCTCAGCCTGCAAGATCTGGACATTCGCAGAGCGTCGGATGACCTGGTAATTGGGAGCTCCAATGTTAGCCATGTAATGGGGCCCCTTAGGGATATGCCAAGTAGGGGACAAAGTCCAGTATGCACTCTATGTGCGTACCAGGAGGAGTCATCCCATATGTGGAACAGGTCCTTCGAGATGCCATGAAGAGTAGAGCATACAGCCAACTTTGGCATTTTGGAGTGAAAGAGTGTCTCTTGGTTTTGGGTGGCTGTCTGAAATGGTAAAGAGTGCCAGTATTGCTTGTGAGAGTCCACAGAGTCCACAGGATTGACTGCAGACATTTGCTACAGGGCCAATTGGAGGCTGTGAATCAGCGACTCAAACGATTCTACGACCATTTAAGCTACAGATTCCTCGACGTGTGCTGTAGGGAAGGGAGGTTTTGGGTTCCACTCAGGGGTCAACTACACAGAGGAGGTGGCTACGTAGGTATTAAAGGCTGCATGGAGTGGGATGGGTGGTTTTTTTAGATAAGAGGGTCTCGGGGAAGCACAGAAAGGACTTAATTTTCAAAGGGTGCAGGACGAGGGTAGACCTAGCAATAATCGATATTGTAGTTGTAAATTGACTTAGATGTACCGGGAAAGTCAGAACTCCAAGCGTTAACAGGAAGCACTGAAGCTCAAATCGTTATAGGTACAGAAAACTGATGAAAGTCAGAGATAAGTTCAGATGAAATTTGTACAAAGAACAACGGGTGTTCAGAAAGGATAGATTAAACAGTTGACGGTGGAGTGTTTATTGCTGTTGGAAGTAGTTTACGTCGTAGTTAAATTAAAGTAGATAGTTCCTTGAGTTAGCATGAGTAGAGGTTGTCGTTGACAACCGGAATAAATTAACAGTTGGTTCCTGACTCATATAATACAGTTGCTAAACAGTTTAAAGAAAAGTTGAGACTCATTTCAAATAGACATTCTACTTATACAACTACAGTTCGTGTGGACTTCTATCTTTCCTCTGTATGTTGGCGAAAATAGGGGTTTAAAGTCGGTGGTATGCGTACAGTGTCGTCCGTAATAGTACCGAATGCTTTTACCGAAATTTGTCTCGAACAATTAGACCGGGAGTCCACTCTATACCTACATCTACATCTACATAGATACGCCTCAAGCCACCGTACGGTGCGTGACGCGGGGTACCCTGTACCACTACTTGTTATTTCCCCTCTTATTCCACTCGCAAATAGAGTGAGGGAAAAACGACTGTTGTAGGCCTCTGTATGAGCCCTAATTTCTCTTGTCTTATCTTCGTGGCCCTTACGCGCTATGTATGTTGGCGGCAGAAGAATCGTTTGGCAGTCAGCTTCAAACGCGGATTCTCTAATTTTTTTCACTAGTGTTTCTCGAAAAGAATGTCGCCTTCCCTTCAGGGATTCCCATTTGAGTTCCCCAAGCATCTCGGTAACACCTGTTGTTCGAACCTAGCGGTAACAAATCTAGCTGTCCGCCTCTGAATTGCTTCAATGTTTTCCTTCAACGCGACCTGGTACGCATCCCAAACACTCGAGCAGTACTCAAGAATTGGTCGCACCAGCGTCCTATATGCGGCCTCCTTTACAGGTGAACCACTCTTTCCTAAAATTCTCCCAATAAACCGAAGTCGAACATTCGACTTCGCTGCCACAGTTCTCAGATGCTCGTTCCACCTCATATCGCTTTGCAACGTCACGCTCAGATACTTGCAAGAAACGACTTGACTGTGTCAAGCAGGACACTAGTATTACTGTATCCGGACATTACAGGTCTGTTCTTCCTACTCATCCACATTAACTTACATTTTTCCACATTTACGGCTAGCTGCCATTCATCACACCAACTGAAAATTTTGTCTGAATCATCTTGTGTCACCCTACAGTTTTTCAGCTTCCACATCTTACCGTGCTCCATGGCATCATCAGCAAACAACCGCAGATTGTTGCCCACCCAGTCCGCCTAATAATTTATGTATATAGAGAACAACATCGGTCCTGTCACACTTCCCTGTGGCATTGCTGACAATATGACAATACCCTTGTCTCTGATGAACACTAGCCGTCGAGGACAACATACTGGGTTCTATTATTTAAGAAGTCTTCGAGCCACTCCCATATCTCTGAACTTATTTCATATGCTCGTACTTTCGTTAACAGCCTGTAACGTGGCACCGTGTCAAACTCTTTCGGAAATCTAGAAATATGGAATCTGCTTGTTGCCCTTCATCCATAGCTCTCATTATATCATGTGAGAAAAGGGCAAGCTGAGATTCGCACGAGCGATGCTTTCTAAAACCATGCTCATTCGTGGACATAAGCTTCTTATTCTCAGGAAAGTTTATTATATTCGATCTGAGAATGTATTCAAGGAATCTGCAGCAAACAAAAGTTAGAGATATTGGCTTGTAACTTTGCGGATGCGTTCTTTTACCTTTCTTATATACCTGAGTCCCATGCGCATTTTTCCAGTCGCTTGGTACTCTGTGCTGGGCCAGGGGCCAATGCCGTAGAGTACTCTTTGTAAAATCCATCTGGGCTCCACCTGCACCTGGTGATTTATTTGTTTTCAAATCTTTCAGCAGTTCCTCTACTCCAGGTATGCTTAATTCCATGTCGTCCATACTCGAAGTGTAAATGACTTCGAAAACATACTTGAGCTCTTAGCAACAAATAATCCTGAGTAAATACGGAGTATCGTGATGGATAGAGGGATTAGTCACCACAAGGTCGTAGTACCGATACTGAATACCATAACATCCAAATACACCACAACTAAACACAGAATATATCTTTTAAAACAGCAGATAAATTTCGCTTCACGCTTTGCTAAGAAACTGTTTCCACTTCTTCCAAGCGATGTAACTGTAGATTAGATGAAGCATAAATTCAAAGAAACACACGGTACAGTCACACTAATGAGACCACCGCCTACGTTCGACGTCAGTGTGCAATAACCACTCACAGGCGAGAGATCGCAGCCCTCACAATGGAGGATGTACACTGAAGAGACAAAGAAACTGGTACACCTGCCTAATCATCACGAAATAAGGGGGATAGCGCCACAGACTTGAGACATAAATTGGAGTGGTAATCATTAAAACAAAGGCGTTTTTCATTGCGACAGGATCTTTTCATGAAATTTTAATCACCAGTTTTCTCCTCTGACTGCAAAAACATTCTGTTGGCATCCACCTACATAGGGATAAATGATCACCACCATAAAATAAGAGAAATCAGGGATCGCACAGGAAAATTTAAGTGCTTGTTTTTCCCGCGCACCGTTTGAGCGTGGAACGGTAGAGACACAGCTTGAAGGTGGTTCATTGAACCATCTGCCAGGCACTTTATTGTGAATTGCAGAGTAATCACGTAGATGTAGATGTAGACGTAGATGTAGATAACAACAAAGGCCATCTTTGCAATTTTTGGGCAGTTCGTACAGGAACCGGCTTCATTGGATGAAACAAGGACTTCAATGGCTTGTGATCCGTTACTAAGTAGAATTTTCTGCCACACAAATAGTGGTGGAATTTTGTGACACCATACACAATAGCCAATGCTTCTTTCTCTATTTGTGAATAGTTACACTGAGCTTTGGACAACACTTTTGATTCGAAAGCAATAGGCCTCTATTTATCAACAATTCTGTGCGAAAGCACTGCACCGATTCCGTAAGAAGAAGCGTCAACTTGCAACACAACTGGTTTGTCAGGATCAAAGTGAACCAAGCATCGATCACTGAGTAATGCATCTTTAAATTTTTGAAAAGCTCCTTGACACTCATCTGTCCAAACAAAGGGGACGTTCTTGCGACCCAAGAGATGCAATGATGCTGCGATTTGTGCAGCATTCGGTATGAATATAATAGTTCGTTTTCCCTAAGACGGACTGCAATTCTGTGACATTTCGAGGATCTGTCAAGGCACGTATGGCTAACAAATGTGACGGAAGAGGATGTACATCTTGTCTGTTTGTGTCATGACCAAGATACTGCAACTCCGGTTTAAGAAAAATGACACTTGTCCAGTCTACACTTTAGTCCTGCACCAGATAACACACGAAACAAAGCACTCAAATTTGCAATGCATTTTTCAGGTGTACGACCTGCTACGACAATATCGTTCAAATAATTTGAACAGTTTGGTACATGAGAAGTCATCTGTTCAAAATACCGTTAGAAAATGACGGGTGCGGAAGCACTGCGAAGAGGCAAACGCAAATATTTAAACAAGGCCAGATGAGTATTCACAACACACACGGTTTGAGGTTCTTCATCTAGTGGTATTTGAAGATATGCGTCGCGCAAATCAATTTTTGAAAAGTAGGGACCAGCGCCTAATCTGTCCCTGAGATCCTTTGGACGTGGCAATGGATAAGTATCAATCACCATTTGTGGGTTGATTGTAAAGTCAACACGGTGGCGAATGCGACCTGCAGGTTTGGGTAGCAAAACCAGTGGACTTGCCCACTGACTAGCTTGTATGGGCACAATAGCTCCGCTATTTCGCAGTTCTTTAAGTTAAGCGGCCACTTTGTTCCGTAATGCAATGGGAACAGATCTGGCGCGGTAAAATTTCGGCTGAGCATTGTCTTTCATAGTAATATGTGCAACGAAATTGTTAACCTTGCATAAACCTTCAGAAAAGAGTTGAGGGAAATCTTTCAGCAAGCTAGCTACACTGTCTTCTTCATTGAATGGAGACAGTGACAACACATTGTTCTGAATTTTAAAGCCAAACTAATCAGACGAATCAAGGCCAAATATGTTGACACAATCGCGTGGTTGTAGCACAGAAAGCTACAGTTTGTGTATGGGAGCGATACATGGCAAGCAAAGTACATTTTCCGAGAATGGGAATGTCTTGTCCATTATAAGCCGTCAGGTGCGTGCCAGTTTTAGATAAGTGTGGGGAGCCTAGCAGTTCAAATGTGTTACGACTCAGCAATGTAACAGAGGCACCTGTGTCGAACTGAATTTCACGCGTTTTCCACTAAGATGAAAATGAACAAAAAGCTTGTTGGACTGGCATAACAATGGAGAAACTATTTGCTTGCTGGTCTTGCTAATCCCTGAAGCAGGCTTTGAATGCACTGCAATTATAACATGCGCTTTGTTCTGTTGCAAACATACGGACTGTACGTGACCTTCCTTGTCACAAGCGTAACATTGTGCTTGTCTGGACGGGCAGTCTTGGCGTTTGTGCTGTGAATAGCACCAAGGGCATTACTTAATTCTGTTCGCTGCCGTAGCCGCCTGTTTAGAGATCTGTTTACTCAGCTTAGCATATTTGATGTTTGCGACATTCGATTGATGCATCATCATGAGGCATATTACAGACTTTCAACGAGGAAAAATTGTAGGCGCTCATTTGATACTTGCAACTGCGACAACAATTGCAAGTACTAGTTGTGTCTGATTCTCTGTGGTGTTATGACAACTCATAATGTTAATGTTAAACTTCAAAAACTTCACCTGTTGAACACAAAAGTGGAAGAAAACAAAATTTTGTGATTGACACACGAGGGAATCATTAAATGTAATACTATCGTTGCCAGGAGGGTATCTGATAAGCTTTTGCATCAAGAGAATACAGGGAAAACCAGAACAGTGCGGTGGAAACGGTATAAACTGACCTTTCACGGTAGAGCTGCCATTGCCAGACCTCTAAAAACTAGATGAATGCTAATATGAGGCTTCAGCGGAATAAGCTGCTCGATACCCGGGCTGTCGACCGATATTAACATGGGATGTGGTCCGATAAATTACGTCTGCTGTTTGCATGATGATAAACGTATTTACGTATGGAGAAGTGAAAAGAAAGATCACAATCCAGAGGCACTTTTCCACCTATAGATGATTTTGGCGGGCACACTTTTACAAAAGACAACTATTGAAGCGTATGAAACCAATCAGATGACCACATACATTAAAGAGCACGGGAATTTAACCGAATATCATGCTACTGAAAATTGCCAATATTGGTTATATAAGCATGAAAATGAAATTATACGTCTTGAATGCACTCCACAAAGTCTGTATTTGAATATCCTAGCGTCATAATGCTCTGTGTTATAGAAGCGAAACAGAAAAGCGTATTTCATTTAAAAACGAGCTAATTTTAGTATCTTATTATATCAACTGATATTCTTTAAGCATTTATTTTTACACCAGTGGTGTCCATTGTGTATGATAAATGGTCATGAAATATGTCTTTACATACCGAAACTTTTTTAAAGAAAGACAAATTCCACACGTCTGCCGACAGGAACTTCTACGTGTTTCCATTGAAAAGAGCGAAAGACAATTTATTAATAACAGATTCACATTTAACATATAGCTTTCATGCTTTACAAACTGAAATTCTTTTACAGGGAAGAGATGAAGCAATAACAGACTCTCAGAAGTTTTGCAAATGATCACTCATGTAATAAGTAGGCCACAACCTGAACAGAATGTCACATGCCATCCGTTTCATTCGTACATTTTTTGTTACAAAATGGCTTGCCAACGTTGCAGTGTACACATGATAACACGTTTATTACGTGACGGCACGGCTTTGTAACATGTAAGCAATTCTCTTTTAGTTTTGAATCATACCGATAATACCCTAAGACTGTTGATAGTTTTACAACACATAATTTTTAAAGGGTCTGGTTGCTCGATTTTTCTCCACAAATCGAATACCTGTTTGAAGTCTGCACTTCACGGATTGAATAAAAACGCTTTCGAATAGTTGGTTCGGTTATATTCAGATAAAATATGTGAAAATAAAGTAAAAATGGACATTGAATGACTTTTTCTTTGTTGTTGGAAGATACATCGAAATACGATGGTAAATCCAGCGAGATAAATTATTCTCTTTCGATCGGGTTTAATAACCCATCATTACGAAACCGATGAAAAATTTGAAAAAAAATAAAATGACAAACAGTAAATAAATTGAATCATTTTTCTAACTTATCTGAGGACTGCCAATCTTAATCGTTCAGAACTGTTGTGCTTCGAGGGATGTGAGACTCGCTGCATTCTCTTGTGAACAAAAAAATAATTGTATAGTACTGAAATTAAGTGCCCTTGTCATACCTCGGCTGGTTAGATGGGCACAAATGGAAAAGTTTACACATCAAGTACAGTTTTAATGAGTAGCGTAACGTTTCATATTGGAAATGGAAATGCCGTGTGGTTAAATGTCGAGTGACAAGCGCCTTCCGTCGGGTAGACCGTTCGCCTGGTGCAAGTCATTCGAGTTGACGCCACGTCGGCGATTTGCGTCTCAATGGGGATGAAATGATGATGACAAGGACAACACTACACCCAATCCGTGAGCGGAGAAAATCCCAGACCCAGCCGGGAATCGAACCCGGGCTGTTAGGTATGACATTGCGCAGCGCTGACCACTCAGCTACCAGGGCGGACTTTTCATATTGAACTCAGAGGAAGAGAGTAGGTATTACCCACAAATGGCTCAATTGAAGACCAATGTTTACCGGAATGTTTTTGTTTCTATTATTGTATACTTCCACCTCTATCAGTTTTCGCTCTTAATTATGATACACGCCGTGTAATGAATGATAACTAAGACTATCGGTTTTAATAAGCCTCAAAACGATTTAACCTATGACAGTTTCTAGGGAGCAGTATTTTCGTTTTTCTTATAGCATTTCCTATCGCCCAGTTACTTCACTCTTACAGACTGTGCTTAAGCTTCTGATGATAATGATATATTTCTCGTGGTAAATGCGCCAGCTAAAGCAGTTGTGTGTAGAGCGAGAGGAGCGAGCATACTCGCTGCTGGAAGCCATGTCAGTGTAGCCGGTGTTCGATCTGCTCTGCAAATGCGGCGCTATTGACACGGCGGCTAGACAAAGGCTAGCTACATCACAGCCCCCCAGGCGGCTGTCGCTTTCATCACAAACTATTGCAATTACTGCACGCGTAACTCGATACCAAATTCATTTTTACTGCGATTCGCGTCTAGGATTCGTTTACACTTTCCGTCATACCGCTATGTTACTTACTCTCTGCGAAACAGTAATGAGAGTTTGTGACATACGTAAACTAAAACTTCTGAAGCCCTTTAACGATGAAAATCTACAACGGAAATTTAACAGACGTACGTTTGATAGTATCGTAATCGAATGACTCAGCGATACAGAATAATTCCCGGTTATTTCGTAGAGTTAAATAACACAGTACTACTGCTAATAAGTCGAACTCGCTGTACTTAAGAAACTTTGCGTAAAAAATACGAGAAAGTAAGGAGAGTAAGAGAGTTTGGTAAGTAAGAAAGGTCTCGACAAAGTCACCACTTTGTAGGTAGAAAAGCCTATGCAGACGATTGTATGGTTTAGTGGCTAACTGTCTACTTGTCAGACTAGAAATACGGTAATTTGGCTGTAATTTTGGGTGCAACATCATCCACAGTCACCTAGCTGAAAACTCAGCAGGGCTACAGCTACCACTATTGCATAAGATACAACTGGTGTTAAACCTTTGACTAGGAAGACTGATTACCCGCCGACCTCCTACGGTTGTACTATCACACGTGTGCATTGATGAGTATTTGGACTATGACGGAAGTTTTCTCATTCTGGTGGGTTGCACTTAAGCATACATATCAGAGACTACACAGTAAAGGAAACGAAGTTAAGAGAAAATTTATTTTGTTTTTATTTCTTCATTTATTTAACATTATTACATTAGAGTCTTCAGGCTTTCACTTTCATAGGAACAGCGTTTCACATATATAGTATTTCTTACACCACAGTTTCTTAAGAAATAACTATAATTTTAATATGATAGATAATAATAAAATCATATTAACACAAGTTAAATTGCTTTGAATGTATCTAATGACAATGTAACAGTACTGTCTAAGAATCAGTAATGTTAATTCTAGTGATACTATAACTGTTGCTACTACTACTACTAGTAATAATAATAATGATAATAATAATAATAGTAAAAGTAATACACTGCAGAAAATACACCAGAAAATTCGATACAAACAAAATCAGTTAAACCAACCTCAAAGAAGAATGAAAAAAATAACAAGCAAAAATCTCTGAAATAGCACACCAACCTTACACAAAAGGATAAAAAGTTGCCGGAAGAACGCAAAGAAGCTTTCCTTGACTGTAACGGTAAGAAAACATCAAAAATTTAACAACACTTCTACGAAATCAGTACTCTGCAATTCACAGTTAAGTGCCTGGCAGAGGTCTCATCGAACCACCTTCAAGCTGTTTCTCTACCGTTCCACTCTCTAACAGAACATGGTAAAAATGAGCACTTAATGTTTCTGTACGAGCTCTGATTTCTCGTATTTTATTATGATTATGATTTCTCCCTGTATAGGTGGGCGCCAACAGAAGATTTCCGAAGTCGGATGAGAATGTTGGTGATTCCAATTTCCAGAGTAGATCCCGCCGCAACGAAAAACGCCTTTGTTTCACTGACTGTCACCCCCCTTCATCTATCACGTCCGTGGCACTCTCTCCCCTATTTGGCTATAGTACAAAACGAGCTGCACTTCTTCGAACTTTTTCGATGTTCTCCGTCAGTCCCATCTGGTTTGGATCCCACAGCACACAGCAACACTGCAGAAGAGAGTAGACAAGCGTAGTGTAAGCAGTATGTTTAGTAGACCTGTTACATTTTCTAAGTGTTCTGCCAATAAATCACGGTCTTTGGTTTGCTTTACGCACAACGCTATCTATCGTTCCAATTTAAGTTATTCGTAATTGTAATCCCTAAGTATTTAGTTGAATTTGAAGCCTTTAGATTTGTGTGATTTATCGTGTATCCGAAATTTAGCGGATTTCTTTTATTACTCATGTGAATGACTTCAACCTTTCCATTGTTTAGAGTCAACTGCCACTTTTCGCACCATACAGATGACTTGTGTAGACAATTTTCAATTGGTTTCGCATATCTGATGGTTTTACAAGATGGTAAATGGCTCTGAGCACTATGGGACTCAACTGCTGAGGTCATTAGTCCCCTAGAACTTAGAACTAGTTAAACCTAACTAACCTAAGGACATCACAAACATCCATGCCCGAGGCAGGATTCGAACCTGCGACCGTAGCGGTCTTGCGGTTCCAGACTGCAGCGCCTTTAACCGCACGGCCACTTCGGCCGGCCAAGATGGTAAATGACTGTTTCATCTGCAAACAATCTAAGAGGGCTGCTCAGATTGTCCCCTATGTCGCTTTTGAAGATCAAGAAAAGCAGAGGGCCTATAACACTTCCTTCCGGAACGCCAGATATTACTTCTGTTTAATTCGATTAACTTTCCGTCAGTTACTACAACCCTGACCTTTCCGAGAGGAAATCACGAATCCACTCACACAACTGAAGCGATACTCCATAGGCACGCAATCTGATTAGAAGACGCTTGTGAGGAAGGTGTCTAAATCCTTCTGGAAATCTAAAAACGTGGAATCAATTTGACATCCGTATCGATAGCACTCATTACTTCGTGAGAATGAAGAGTTAGTAGTGTTGCACAAGAACGACATTTTCTGAATCCGTGCAGACTATTTGTTAATAAATAGTTTTCTTCGAGGTAATTTATAGTGTTCGAAGTGCATGTTCCAAAATCCTATTGTCAATCGACGTTAATGATTTGGGTCTGTAATGCAGCGAATTACTCGTGTTTCCGTTCTTGGATATTGGTGTGACTTGTGCAACTTTCCAATCTTTAGCTACGGATTCTTCGAAGAGTAGGCGGTTATATATACTTGCCACATATGGAGCTACTATATCAGCATACTCTGAAAGGAACCTCACAGGTATACAGTGTCAACCGGAGGCCTTGCCTTTATTGTGTGATTTAAGCTGCTTCGTTACACTGAGGATACCTATTTCTAAATTACTCATGTTGGTAGTTGTTCTAGAATTGAATTCTGGGATATTTACTTCGTCTTCCTCGGTGAAGGAATTTCTGAAAACCATGTTCAGTAACTCTGCTTTAGTTGTACTGTCATCAGTGACATCAACATTGTTACCGCGCAGTGAAGGCATTGATTGTGTCGTGCCGCTGGTGTACTTTGCATGAGATCAGAATAGTGACAAAAACAATCAGACAAAACGAGAGGAAATACATGAAGGTACAACTGGACCCCGTCGAACAAAATTGTCGCAACTACTGCACGCGAGATTTCTATATACCTTATACAGGGATATGCCGAGGATATACCTCTCAAAACTTGTGTTTCATAAAATCAGGCTTGCCTTGACCAATCAGGAATATTTTTGGAACTCCTCAACTGTCCCAAAACCCCCTCAATATTTCCTAAGGTAAACTTTACTTACAACCACCTGGCACGACTAACCTAACAAAAACAATAGAGCTTTGGGAGAAGATATTACACCGCAGAACCGCTCAATAATCTTGGACCAAAGTCACTGGAAGCCCTCAAACAAATCGTGACAAAGATCTGGTAGACAGAAAAATTTCAAGACTGCCTCATTCTCCCTCTGCACAAAAACGGTTACAGAACGGGTATGAATAACTATCGAGTAATCTCCCTTCTTCAGTCCCACAAAAATTCTATACTTATTTCTGGAACACTCGGCATAGCGAACAGACAGTGATCCCGTGACACACAAAATGTTCAACTGCAACTGCTTGCAGATTAGTATCCAGGGGGAGAAAAGAAGAGTGATGCGCCTTGTCGACAAACAAAACAACTCCTCAAATTGTTCAAATGGCTCTATGCACTATGGGACTTAACATCAGAGGTCATCAGTCCCCTAGACTTAGAACTACTTAAACCTAACTAACCTAAGGACATCACACACATCCATGCCCGAGGCAGGATTCGAACCTGCGACCGTAGCAGCAGCGCGGTTCCGGACTGAAGCGCCTACAACCGCTCGGCCACAAGGGCCGGCAACAACTCCTTCCATGGTTCTTTCCGCTGTCAGGTTGTCCTGTCGGTAGAGTGTCTAGCCCCATAGTACAGACGCATCAGACGCTTTAAAATTTGTTTGCTGCAAATCCAAGCCAAGGGCCGTTCCTGTGCTAACAGTTTTAGTTTCTCCAAATGTGTTCTGAACCCATTAATATTTCACTGTAATATGGGTGCCATCTATCATGGAGATTGCACTTTCACGCTTTCCTTCAGCCATGGAGGTGAGTCCGTAACGGGTGGAGCCTCGGTGTTGGGGCAGATGAGTCCATCAGTCCAACATAACCAGGATTTTGGAACATGTATTGTGTTGGAACATTATGAATTACCTCGAAGAGAACGGTCTGGTGACACACAGTCAAGATGGATTTAGAAAACATAGTGGTTGTGAAATACAACCAGATCTTTACTTACACGAAGTGTTGAGTGCTATTGACAAGTGATTTCAGACTGATGCCGTATTTCTTGATTTCCAGAAAGCTTTTGACATTGTACCTCACAAGCGGCTTGTAATCAAATTGTGTGCTTATGTAATATCGTCTTAGTTATGCGACTGGATTCGTGATTTCGTATCATAGAGGTCACAGATGGTAGTAATTGACGGAAGTCATCAAGTGAAACAGAAGAGATTACTATCGTTCCGCAAGGTAGTGTTACAGGCCCTCTGCTGTTCCTTATCTACATAATACAAGCAGCTGTCTTAGGTTGTTTGCAAACATCAGAAAATAAAAAAAAATTACGAAACGGTTTAGAAAAGATATCTGTACGGTGCGAAAATTGTCAATTAACCCTGCATAATGAAAAGTGTGAGGCCATCCACATGAGTGCTAAAGGGAATCAGTTAAACATCAGTTACACGATAAATCAATCAAATCTAAAGGCCGTAAATTGAACTAAATACCTAGGAGTTACAATTACGAACAACTTAGATTGGAGATAACACGTAGAAAATGTTGGGAAGGCGAACCAAAGTCTGCGATTTATTGGCAGAGCAGTTAGAAGATGCAACAGTTCGACTAAAGAGACTGCCTACACTACGCTTATCCGTCCTCTTTTGGAGTACTGCTGCGCTGTGTGGGATCCTTACCAGATAGTACATCGAGAAAGTTCAAAGAAGAGTAGCACGTTTTGTATTATCGAGAAATAAGGGAGAGACTATCACAGACATGATACAGGGTTTGGGGTAGACACCACTTAAACAAAGGCGTTTATAGTTCAGCGAGAACTCAAGAAGTTTCAATCACCAACTTTCTCCTCCGAATGCGAAAATGTACTGTTGACGCCGACCAGCATAGGGAGAAATGTATCATCATAATAAAAAAACGTAAATCAGAGCTCGCACCGAAAGATGTAAGTGTTCGTTTCTTCCGTGCACTGTCCAAGAGCGGAATAATAGAGAATTATTGTTAAGGTGGTTCGTTGAACCCTCTACCAGGCAGAGTATACAAGTTAATGTAGATGTAGATGTGGGTCCATCGGCTCAGTAGATGAGTCATGAGAGATGTGAACATCGTCAGTGAGAACTTCTCAAGAAGTTTCGATCACCAACATTCTCCTCCGAATGCGAAAATGTACTGTTGACGCCGACCTGCATCATCATTTCCTCCCATCGCCACTGGCAGCTGATTCTTTGACTTACAAGGGGAGGCCGCCAATTGTGAAATTCAGATTCGATTCATACTGCGCATAATTAAAGCTCATGGCCAGAGGTGTAATGTGGCAACGCACCAAGATGCACTTCTCAGCCGTTGTCGAGAAAATCGACAGTTAAAAGAAACCGTTACGGTGAAATACTCTATACAATTAACAATTTTCGTCAGCGTCGTGGCGCAGCGGTAAGCGCTCGGGTTTGTAATCCGAAGGTCGCTGGATCGAATCTCGCACCATTCAACTTTTTTTTAGTATTTGTTTTTTGTAATTCAAATATATATATATATATATATATATATATATATATATATATATATATATATGATGTTCGAAGTCGCCAGTTTTTCCACGACAAACGACTTTCAACAACTTATTATATGCATAATTGTTGCAACTAATTGCCGGGAATTATATATATATATATATATATATATAATTCCCGGCAATTAGTTGCAACAATTATGCATATAATAAGTTGTTGAAAGTCGTTTGTCGTGGAAAAACTGGCGACTTCGAACATCATGTTTTCCGCAAACGAAGTTGTATTTCACAAATGTTATTAATTGTCGTCATAATGTTAACCACGTATAGTTAACGGAAGACGTAGAAACGATATTCCGAAACGAATACGTATAGCGTAAGTCAAACGTTCGAATTAGAATAGAGACCCCACGAGCACAAATTCGCTGTGGCAGGTATGAAATATAAACTCCGTTACTCGCTCGTTACACTTGAAGGACAGATGTTGAATGGGCCGAAACGAGCCGCCGCATAACAGCGTAGTTGCCTGCTAACTTCGAAAGAAGGTAGATGCGGTCCCTAGCGCAACTTATAACATCGTCGGAAATCAGTGCGGACGGGAGAGCTTTGGTGCACCCTGTTAAAAAAACGGAAAAATGGAGACGGTTCAATTGGAGAGCGATCCGCCTTCACCAACATGCATAAGCAATTCATTAATAGTTTATATATATATATATATATATATATATATATATATATATATATATATATACTATTAATGAATTGCTTATGCATATATATAAAATTTGAATTACAAAAAACTAATAATAAAGAAAATTACCTGAGGCGAGATTCGATCCGGCGACCTTCGGATTACTAACCCGAGCGCCTACCGCTGCGCCACGACGCTCTTGAAAATTATTAAGCGTAGAGAGTATTTCACCGCAACGGTTTCTTTTAACTGTCGATTTTCTCGACAACGGCTGAGAAGTGCATCTTGGTGCTTTGCCACATTACACCTCTGGCCATGAGCTTTTATTATGCGCAGTATGAATCGAATCTGAATTTCACAATTGGCGGCCTCCCCTTGTTAGACTTCGATTTTTATAGCTGGGGAGGTTTTGGAGCCACAGCCGTGGAGGTGGTAGTGGCAGCTCTGGACGGTGGACCAGTCATAACCCGTGGAGGAACAGGAAGCTCTGCAATGCTGGCAACCACAGCCTTGTCTGGTGTTCTGGAGGAGGTAGCGGCTTAGAAATAACTGCAACACCACATGTGCATTGACGAACGCAGGTAATAGTTTGTGTTGCAGTGTCTATCTTATGAACTGACTGTTTAAGAATAGACACAAAGTAGGTAGCGAACTTTAGGGGCTGCATGGCCTTACAGATCTTTTTTTGGCTTCTCCATGAGATCCGCTTATTTGTTTTTTATTTCCTGTATCTTCTCTTCTTCATGGAAGACACAGCAGTCCCTACTCCAGGTAGGGTGATCTCCAGAACAGTTTACACACTTCGGATGAGATGAACAACCAACTCCTTCCTAGGACGATGTACCACATTTGCCACAAGTGGCTTCTCCTTTAAATCCTAAGGTGGTGTGCCCAAAGCGCTGGGCCGAGCTGTTCTAGGCGCTAAAGTCTGGAACCGCGCGACCTCTACGGTCGAAGGTTCGAATCCTGCCTCGGGCATCGATGTGTGTGATGTCCTTAGGTTAGTTAGGTTTAAGTAGTTCTAAGTTCAAGGGGACTGATGACCTCAGTATTTAAGTCCAATAGTACTCAGAGCCATTTGAACCAAAGCGCTGACATATAGAACAGCGCATTGGATTGGGAAAACAAGGCCACATGCTGAGGCGAAGGGAACCAGCCTTAATGTGCTTTGGAAGTTTCGTGCTGCCGAAAGTCAGCGTAAACGAGTTTTACTTCTCTACATGGCCATCCATCCACCCTTTTCATTGTGTTGTGCACACCGACAACGCCTTCCTGGGACCACTCAGCTTTCAATTCTTCACAGGGAATGTAAGCCAGATCCCTGAAAGTCACATCTTTGCTGTATGTGATTCTTGAGTTTCTCCCGGCGTATTTGATAATCAGAATATCCACGGATGTACTGCCGGTCTACAGTGTCCAACGGGCACTGTAGACCGGCAGTACACCCGTGGATATTTTGATGATCAAATACGCCGGGAGAAACTCGAGAAATCACATACAGCAAAGATGTTGTGACTTTCATGGATCTGTACACCCGTGGATATTTTGATTATCTTTGCTGTAGTTCAAGGTGTTGTGCAGTTCACTTTCTATTGCATGCTCCCCAAGGCATTGAGCTTTCTGGATGTTCTGCACTTTTTTAGAATTATACGTTTCTCCCAGCAGGGTACCGTTTCACAAATGCTTGGCAGATTAAAGTTCAAGCGATGCCCTCTGAACCTTTTTGTGTATAGGATGATGAAACTTTGTCAGAGGTGCTCTCTTTACATTAAACTAAAAGAAACACATTCTGGCCACCAGCGTGTGTTCTGTTACTAGAGACTGAAGGACTCTGTATAATCCCCTAATCTTGAGGTCTTTTCTTCG
Source organism: Schistocerca nitens (assembly GCF_023898315.1). Classification (NCBI taxonomy): domain Eukaryota; kingdom Metazoa; phylum Arthropoda; class Insecta; order Orthoptera; family Acrididae; genus Schistocerca; species Schistocerca nitens. Next base: position 140,508,756 of record NC_064616.1, on the reverse strand, counting down.
ATTGGGTGTTGGTACCCACCAGCGGACCACCCTTCCCACTGGAAGGAGGAGTGAATTTCAATGGTTCCATATTGGTCCCACGTGCAGCTAGGGATATAAAAGTTGTCTGGACAGAGCCCCATGTACCTAGATAAGCCTTATGCAACTGAGGATCAGTAGTTTCCGCTAACGATTTTTCCACCCTAACAACCATGCATCTCACCGGTGCACAGCACGCCTTGAGGTTCTGGGGTTTTAATAGAGCTTTTTACCAGCCTCGCGATCTGGGTGGTCAAGCCAAGATCCCCTGTCACTGCGACACACAACGTTCCACCACTGTACAGTGGTCACTTAAGCAAGCCCAGAGCTTATGGTGACAAAGGACTGGCAGCTCTTAACAGTCTCCAGCTCAGGAACTCCTTGTTCGCCAAACCCGTTTATCCAGTAAACGAATGCTAAGCCCCTGAGGGCAGTATACTATCGTCATCTTCGAGACGCGACTGTTTGCTACCACTGCTGCTGCCACTGCTGCCCTGCTGCTTGAATGCTTCAGGACGGTGCTGATGGTACTGATGCTAAGAACAGGCTGAAATAAAACAGAGAGGCAAGACTGTGTAGCCAGCACCTGCATCTCACCTTTTGCATGCGCAAAGCCTACTCTCCCTACGGCTAACATTGGGGCAATTCGTCTTCTTCTCCTTCAGTCTAAGGATTTGGAGTAAAGGACATCCAAATAGTTTTAGAATTCTAACTGCATCATTGTTGTGAATATCACATATCCATAATGATTCAACACTAACTTTAACTTAAGAAAGCGTATCAATACGATCAAAACTATGAACTGATGCTGTACATTATTCCTTCGTACCTGTTTCATAGGACTGTGTTTCTGTCTTCTGATGCTGTCAGTATTACATCAATTTCATTTTGTTCCTTCCCTCAATTTACGTGACGATATCTGGAGCAGGAGTTCTGTGGGACCTGTGGGTTTTTCCATTTTTATGTTTCTGTGAGATCCATTGTGATCAGCAGTCTCATAACTTCTCATGTAGCTAGACATGGGGTAGCATCCTACATGAACTGGAAATATGATGAGCTAGCTGCTAGTTAGAGACAGTTCCTCCCTTTCTTTCTGTGGAACAAAGGGAAAATTCGTAGGCTCTCTTTAAACCTGACCGGCAGGTATGAATCTCTACACCGGAGCTGAAACATCACACCTGTTTCAGAATAATGTTGTGTCATTGGCTTCCCAGATTTCCTAGTGAAATGGCCAAACAAAACATAATACCAACTTTAAAAAAAGAAGACTAACGGAACATGGAATGCCCGCATCTCGTGGTCGTGCGGTAGCGTTCTCGCTTCCCACGCCCGGGCTCCCGGGTTCGATTCCCGGCGGGGTCAGGGATTTTCTCTGCCTCGTGATGGCTGGGTGTTGTGTGCTGTCAAATTCAAATGGCTCCGAGCACTATGGGACTCAACTGCTGAGGTCATTAGTCCCCTAGAACTTAGAACTAGTTAAACCTAACTAACCTAAGGACATCACAAACATCCATGCCCGAGGCAGGATTCGAACCTGCGACCGTAGCGGTCTTGCGGTTCCAGACTGCAGCGCCTTTAACCGCACGGCCACTTCGGCCGGCTGTGTGCTGTCCTTAGGTTAGTTAGGTTTAAGTAGTTCTAAGTTCTAGGGGACTGATGACGATAGATGATAAGTCCCATAGTGCTCAGAGCCATTTGAACCATTTTTGGAACATGGAACGCCTAGGCAAAATTCAGGGAAAATATCTTTCACCTTCTAGTAACAAACTTTATGTAAACAAGCCAATTTTTTTCAATTAAAAATTTCTCAGGGTTCCAAGAAATATATAAAAAAACCTTCTCCCGAACAAGCCATGAATTTCCAACGGTACCGACCGGCCGCCGTGTCATCCTCAGCCCACAGGCGTCACTTGATGCGGACATGGAGGAGCAGTTTCCGAGACCGGATTTAAGAAATATAATGTATATAAAAACAAGTAACCTAACCCACAACCTAACTCAAGAGCTTGAGGAAGGTTCATAATAATCCTATTATTAAGAGAAATATTAACCATCAAATTCGAACCTTCTGCAGTTTAAAAGCCACAATTTTTTAATTTTTTTTAAAAAAAGAAAATTCCAAGCATTTAAGAGAAAACAACCATTTCAGGAACCGGGTACATATACATTCAAGGCGAGCTTCAATTATGTACGACTGCCACAATACTTAATAAAATATTACAGCTTCTTTCAGTTAAACAACATTAAAACTTTAAAATCGTAATGATATGAGAAAAGCAGGAAAAAAAATTGAGAGAACCAGCCATTTCGCAGATGCGGGCGTCCTTCTGCCCCGTCAGGGCAGCGTCGTCTTGTATAAGGCATGGCCCTCACGCTGGCAAAACTAGAACTCAGTTCAATACCACTGGTTGGGAAGTAGCTTTAAATACACACAAGAGAGAAATACAAGTCCGGTGCGAAACAACAGAGTGCCTCTGTAAAACCAAAGTCAGTATGGAAATTCCAGGCTGCCAGGGGCTCAGAGGCAATGGGTACAAGCCTACACCCGCGACACGATGTGGCCGAATCGAATCAGAAAACATCACAGAGATGTTACTGAAACCCAGAACAACTGAAGAGGTGGGCGACGGATGCAAAGATTAAACCGAATAATCACCCAACTCAGGTCAAATCGGAGGAGGCAGCAACTTAGACAGTCCGCGGGTGAAGTTGATGATACACACCCACTATCCCAAAGATATCGGGAAGTATCCGCAATAGAATTCCAGGTGGGCCTCCAGATGAAATGGATAAATACAACAACTTCCAGCAAGTGGCACAATCCAGGTGTATTCTTTGCGGAATACACATAAGCAAACAGCTGAACTATAAATCAAATTTGTAACTAGCATCAAAATTCATGTACGGGATCAGAGTACTGCGGCCACACCACCGAAAAACGGAAATTAAAGACGGTCACTAAATAATGGAAACACGACTAGGACGGGCGATGGTCTCCATGCACCGCATACCAACACCTGTGGCCCTCTCGCTCAGGATAACGATGGGGCTATGTCCTGTCTGCACTGGCCGTTGCGTCCTAACTCATCTTGCCATCTCCGTGCTACCAGAGCTCCTCCACCTGACTACCTTGCATCGATATGTCCGTCCGCCGTATCGCCGATCGCGCTCTCTCGCGGCAACCGTCGCAGAAATTGAGCTGCAACAATGAGGCGAGCGCCTCAACCAGAACAAGAACATCTCAGGAGCAAAAACACAAAGGACAAATAGACCCAGGAACATGAAGGAAGCTGAACCGCACAACTCAATTAGTACGATGGTTGACCAGAAAGTAATACACCTCATTTTTTTTCTTCAACAGTTCTCTATTGAGTATAATGAAAATTTCACACATGAAAGAATGATGTTTTATCTATACACCTTATTTTTCCACATAACTCCATCCCGTTCTATGTCCTTCCTCCAGTGCGCAACAAGGGCGTGTATGCCCTATCGGTACCAACCCTTGTCCTGGTGGTGGACACAGTTCTTCACTGTGTGAATCACATCTTCATCGTCTTCATAATACCCTCCACGAATGGCATCCTTTAATGGCCCAAACAAATTGAAGTCCGAGGGGATTAGGTCAAGTGTGTCAGGTGTGACAACTGTGGATGGTATAAAACTTCCATGCCCAGCGACTAACCATACTTCTGTCGACAGCAGAAGCTCCATAGACTCTGTGCAAGCGTCCGTGAATATTCCACACAGTTTCTTTCTCTGCAGTGAGAAATTCAATGACGGCACATTGCTCGTAACATACATCACCTACAGACGCCATTTTGAAAGTGTCCTGCAGCTACGCTATCTGTCGGTAGTGACGGGAACTTGCCGAGCTCACTCAAGAGACTTCAAATAAATACACACATAACGTTTCGCATTCGTAGCATTGTTTTCGGCTGAGAAAAAAAAAATGTGGTGCATTACCTTCTGGGAAACCCTCGTAGAACGTTTGAGAAGATTCTCGAAGCTTTTTCAATTAAGAAAGGAAGTCAGTATAATTTCCACCACGAGCTTCCTAAAACCCTGATTGGAACAGCACCTCCGTAGATGTGTTCTTTGAAACTGTTTATCACCGATCTGTATTGTTTATTCATTTAAAGTTATAGGCTACATGCCCAACAGATACGCTTTGTCACAACTGACACCGAATGTTTTGTCTATCCTAACTTCGCTGTGACGGTTAATGAAATCGGCAACAGCGTCATCGTCGTCGTTGCGGAATTTTGCTGAGAGCTCATCGAGCGATTCAGTAACTGGTTTAAAGGTTTCTCGCAGTGACTGCTCCCTCTTCAAATGCCCTAACCTTATCAACCGTATCTTCAGTGCCTCGATGAATTTATGCTTAATCGACATCTCGTTGTATACGAATAGGACTTCTGTCCGGGGTGAGGCTTTATATATCCGCTCTTCTTCTTCCTCTTCTTATGCTACCCTCTCTTCTCGGTAACAGCTATTTCCCCTTCAGTTAAGTCGTCTATTTCCTTTTCAAATGGGTTAATTCGTTCATACAATGTTCCCTTCGCAGTAACAGATATACCACCTTCAGTTAAGTCGTTTACTTTCTACTCGATTGCGTTAACTCGATCGTTCAGTGTATTGTTCACACTTAGAAGGGTATTACAATACATCTCTGTTTCCTTGCGTACACTTCCTACTGTAGTTCGAGGGTTTGAATTTTGGCGTCCATGTACAAGTGAATATTTTGTTTATGCTCACCCATCCTATCAAACTGAGCTCCCGACAAGCGTGCGAATTTATCCATGGTGATGGGTATATTGATGTACTCATCTCTTTGCATAGCTATATTCAGGGTGGTCCATTGATCGTGACCGGGCCAAATATCTCACGAAATAAGAGTCAAACGAAAAAACTACAAAGAACGAAACTCGTCTAGCTTGAAGGGGCAAATCAGATGGCGCTATGGTTGGCGCTCTAGATGGCGCTGCCATAGGTCAAACGGATATCAACTGCGTTTTTTTAAATAGGAGCCCCCAATTTTATTACATATTCGTGTAGTACGTAAAGAAATGTGAATGTTTTAGTTGGACCAATTTTTTCGCTTTGTGATATATGGCGCTGTAATAATCACAAACGTATAAGTACGTGGTATCACGTAACATTCCGCCAGTGTGGATGATATTTGCTTCGTGATACATTACCCGTGTTAAAATGGACCGTTTACCAATTGCGCAAAAGGTCGATATCGTGTTGATGTATGGCTATTGTGATCAAAATGTCAAACGGGCGTGTGCTATGTATGCTGCTCTGTATCCTGGACGACATTATCCAAGTGTCCGGACCGTTCGCCGGATAGTTACGTTATTTAAGGAAACAGAAAGTGTTCAGCCACATGTGAAACGTCAACCACGACCTGCAACAAATGATGATGCCAAAGTAGGTGTTTCAGCTGCAACAAATGATGATGCCAAAGTAGGTGTTTCAGCTGCTGTCGCGGTTGATCCGCACATCAGTAGCAGACAAACTGCGCGAGAATCGGGAATCTCGAAAACGTCGGTGTTGAGAAAGCAACATCAACATCGATTGCACCCGTACCATGTTTCTATGAACCAGGAATTGCATGGCGAAGACTCTGAACGTCGTGTACAGTTCTGCCACTGGGCAGAAGAGAAATTACGGGACGATGACAGATTTTTTGCACGCGTTCTATTTAGCGACGAAGCGTCATTCACCAACAGCGGTAGCGTAAACCGGCATAATATTTCCTACGTAATGTTCTACCGATGTTACTACAACATGTTTCACTGCATGACAGAATGGCGATGTACTTCCAACATGATGAATGACCGGCACACAGCTCGCGTGCGGTTGAAGCGGTATTGAATAGCATATTTCATCACAGGTGGATTGGTCGTCGAAGCACCATACCATAGCCCGCATGTCCACCGCATCTGACGTCCCCGGATTTATTTCTGTGGGGAAAGTTGAAGGAGATTTGCTATCGTGATCCACCGACAACGCCTGACAACATGCGTCAGCGCATTGTCAATGCAAGTGCGAACATTACGGAAGGCGAACTACTCGCTGTTCAGAGGAATGTCGTTACACGTATTGCCAAATGCATTGAGGTTGACGGACATAATTTTGAGCATTTATTGCATTAATGTGGTATTTACAGGTAATCACGCTGTAACAGCATGCGTTCTCAGAAATGATAAGTTCACAAAGGAACATGTATCACATTGGAACAACCGAAATAAAATGTTCAAACGTACCTACATTCCTTATTTTAATTTAAAGAACCTACCTGTTACCAACTTTGCGTCTAAAATTGTGAGCCATATGTTTGTGACTATTACAGCGCCATCTATCACAAAGCGAAAAAAGCGATCCAACTTGCCCGCGAAAGGCAAAGGTCCCGAGTTCGAGTCTCTGTCCGGCACACAGTTTTAGCCTGCCATGAGGTTTCATATCAGCGCACACTCCGCTGCAGAGTGAAAATCTCAATCTGCATGTATCTTTACAAAATCATTGAACGACATATCGGTTCCTATATGAGCTTGGTAAATGTGTTTTACATTCAGATTGTTCTGTTTGAATGCTGTAATTCGGTTTGCATTACCTCTCACCAGCTGTTTTGGAATTCTGGAATACGTCTGACGCAGATAAAATACATCAACAGCCATATGGCGACCAAAACAGAAATATCGCCGAATTTGATCTTGGTTTTCCACAGCAACATCGTCAAATATGAAGGCTGTATTTGGCTTTACTTTTTTTGTTGGAGGGATTTCACCGCTCTTACTGAATGTCGTGTATGTCACATCGTCTACACCCTGCAATATCTCCTGTAAAATTTGGGCTGAAACAGTGCTTTTGAAAATACACATACATGTCCAAAGCGGACTCCATCCGGATGTGTTATCAGCTAAATGAGAACATTTGTCTTGCCGCAGGTGGATGGACCTCCACAATATTGTTGCACGTATGTTGTCAGGAAGGAGTACGCCACTCTTCATCTTGCGGTCTTCGTGCACACCGTCACAGCTATGGTTGCTTACAACCATGTCTTGATGCTTCACCCACCATGTCACGATACCTGCTACGTCAGGTACTGTCGTGCATTGGGTTTTTGTAGAAAATAATGAACACTACGCCCTTCCATGATACCGACTATGTCAGTTCTGTTGTGCAATGGACTTTTACGGAGAATTTAGTTAGATGACATAATTTTCTGCTGTTGCATGTTTGCGGTGAAAATACTTGTGGCATTAGCTTTAGTGCTGCCAATATAATGAGAGGCAAAAAATAAAAAAAAACTTATACATGGTTATATACATTTTTTATTCAGTAATCATACACAGGATGCATTACATGAACAGATTCTTTCCTTATAAAACCAGTACAGAATATAGAAAATAAAGCGTTCTTGTTGCACAGAATTCCGCATGTGTTTCTATCAAAATCACTGGCAGTACATTAGTTTTCGCTGGCATCATATTGACCCACTGTTCGAAGTCGTCTACATGCACACTGTTTGTACTCAGATACTCTGCAATGTCTCTATACACAGTTTTAACACATGGCAGCCATCTGTTCAGTCTTTTCAATACATTGGATACCACCGTCTGTGACCGAACAATTTTGTAACGGTGGAGTGCTGTAGATAAATGGATGTGTCACCCGATTTAACGTAGAGGGCAGAATCATAGTACAATTTCATAATGGATAGAATTAGAGCAGTACAGTAAATGCCCGTAGGAGGATGGCTTGGATGATACTTGGAGGTCAACTGCTGCTTGATGTAGGCATTTGCACGACACAGTTCATCCCATACCACCTCCGTAAACCACATTTTAACAATTTTATCTGCATTCTAGATCTCTATCAAAACACGCCACTCTCTGTCTGTGGTTTCTTCTATACCAACATGTAAGCGCTTCGAACCACTAGCGGTTAAATTATACACTGAAGTGAACAGTAGTGGTGCACAGGGATAAATTTGTATCTTCTCATCCACTACATCCAACCTTGTCCGTGGAGTATTACTGGAATATACTGCGATGGCACGTGTGATGGTGTCCAGTACCGACCTGCGTCATGCTGATTAAGACCCCCGGTGCACGTCAGCGAGTCACGGTCTAACATTCTGCGTGGTGTCTGTTTGTTCTATATCGTGTCTCCCTACCACTTTCGCGCAACGACCCTCTGAGCGTGTTTTTTTAGGGAATTGACTAGTTTGAACCTGGGACCTGTTGCTGGTAAGGAGACGTCAGACCATACATGACGTGTAGAGTTCAGAAGAGTTCAGTGAGACTAGCGATGATATAACCAAATACTTAATGATTTCAGCGTCAGCTCCACTGCACTCCGTGTAAAAGAATCTTAATACTAACTAAATTTAGAGGAAGGGGTTCAAGCCTTTCCTATTTTTAGTTAGCTGGTAAAATAACGTCCAAAAAGCAGTTAAGTTTACCATTGCAAATTTTATTCTACTCACAAAACATTGTTTATAAATTGCACTATTGATAAAAGGAAATGTTTTAATACGGGATGGTAAAAACCAACTGCGTTCAACAAAAATGTGAACGAATATTCCCTGAGTGGGTTTCCAAGTTCTACAATGGATCGAAGGATGACCTATGCCATATCACATATATAATCTAGGTTTAAATTAAGTTTCACAAGAGAGAAAACTATCAAAATGGTCTACAGTGACCCTCAATTATCTTTAATTACTTATCTAACTTGTCGTAAATTACAGTGGCTGATGTGGCTTCTCGATAACTATATACCAGAAAAATCATCGCGTTTCAGACTTTTACTTCAAGTGGCAAATGTGAACACCATGAGCTTTAATTGACGATCGACACTAGTATTACGCAAAAAGGGGATGTAACAGATAAGACTTCTGCAGTTCTGAGTGAAGCTCTATGCGCTGTTAATGCGGCATCGCGTGCGTTCAATACCTTGTCGGTGTTCGTCAGGGGGTGGCGAGCAGCACAGCTCCGCTCACCTCGCCGTCTCGGAAGCAACTCTCTCCTAACTTCGCCTTACTACAATTTACCGAAGTTGGTTTAAAAAAACTATCTGGCTGTGTTTTCATCTGACCAATCAGGGTCTCAATGTTAACCTTAAGCTCCGCCTACAAAAATTCTGTCTATACAATGAGAAACATTATACTTTTCGTGGTGGGGCAATGTTTTTAAAGTTTGCAACGTAACAGAGACGCGAAAAAGTCTCACACTAAAACTTGCAGCTGGTGTGGTCCTTTTAGTGTTATCGTAAGATTTATACTGTTCTTCTGGAGGGCTCTATCTTTTAACATGGGCTAGGGGGTGGTCCTGACGTAACAGAGATGCGAAAAAGCCTCACGCTAAAACTTGCAGCTGGTGTGGTCCTTTTAGTGTTATCGTAAGATCTATACTGTTCTTCTGGAGGGCTCTATCTTTTAACATGGGCTGGGGGGTGGTCATAGCGGTTAGCTTTCGACGTGGGTGTCCGTCCCTTACCGTAGGGCCTTCCAGCTTAACACGGTTCTGCGCTCGGCTTCTATTCTCGTTTCTCCCCTCGGAACTGCGTCTGTCTCACGGTGGGAAGGTATGACATGCATTTAGGCATTCTTGTGTTAGTCTGTGGTATTCCATTTGCTCACTCGTTACTCGTATTACTTTGGTTAATTTAATGTCACGATTTATTCGGAGCTATGTGACATACTACTGGATTTGCTTATCATGTCAGGGTTTTCATGGAAGGTGTTGGATTTCCCTGACACCTTACATATCACCACCCTTCGAACTTAATTTTTGTACTGAAGTTAGGCAATGATTGAATCGTTGTCCAAGCCAGTCATAAATTATTCCGTTATCTAAATTTTGTTGCCTACTGTTCAGCCACGTTATTCTGTTCTATGCTAGTTTGTATTACTAATTTATATTTTATATTCTTCTACATTATTATCAAAAATATGTTTATACTGACAAGGGAAGAATATTTTTATTCTATTATAATTATTATGTTTTAATTATTTTCTTTCTTTATTTAATTGTGAAGTTTGTTTTTTACGAAGTTTGTTATCGAAAGTGAGGAGTCTTTCACATCGATTTTCTTAGAAATATTGTTTTTATAAATGTAGTAATTAAGTAAAATCTATTCCTAACACACTTTCTAAATATCATGTACAAGTAAAATGTTTTTGTTTCTAGACACTCATTTCAACATTGTTACACTAACAAATAAGATTTATTTCCAAGAATTGCTTTGACAAAGAAATATACATACACAAGTATTGAGATATTATCCTAACAAATGGTACAAATGTTAAAAAAAGGGAAAACATCCAACAAGATAATTTTTTATTCTTTGTTTTTATAAGGAGAAAATAAATAAAATATAGTTATTCTTTTATTTTTATGAGGATAAAATAAGTGGCATATAGTTTTAGTGTTTATCATGCCTTATTTTTGTTCTTTATATACTTTCCATTTCAGAACTAATGACTTATTTTTATCGATAGTCTATTTTTTACTTATGTCCATAGTCAATGACTGTTATTTTGTAGTTTATTAGCAGTCTGGTGTGCTTAACTTATTTAGTTTTTCACACATTTCTTTTGCACAATTCCTACACCACATAATTTGATTTCACACATTCACACAATCCTATGAATGTTTAAGCATGAGGTTGGCGAATGTTTTTTTTGCACGAAGGTGATGGACTTGAGCGAGATGGATGTGGGCAAGTATTTGATGTACAGCTTTGTTCGTCATTCCTTGTTGGCTTTGCAGGTGTGTGTTGCTGTTGTGGAGATCCCATAATGGAATGGAGCTGTGAGTGCAGAATCTCATGGTTTACTGGCTTTGTATGTGTGAAAGTCATCGTTATGTGTCGCCGAAAGTGGTCGTTTTTCGTTGTAATACTTAGCAGACGACTACTTTACAATAGGATAGGGATTTGGGAAGGTATGTCATCTATTCTTCACCCATCTTCTTTCTTGGTCTCAATCTTGCGAATCTTCAACTTCTGATCTTCCTGCTTTTTCCCTGCTTCTTACTTGCTTCTTGGTTCTTCTCTGGGCAGGATATGGAAATATTTATTGATAACTAGTTGCTTTGAAGTTCTCCTCTTAGTAACAGTTTGATAAATTGTTTGGGTGTGTCATTTTTACTTTGTGGAAGTTTTCTTCAGTTTCATGCATCAGCATGCTGTTTAATAGCAGTAGTGAGTCTTTTACACATATTTTTTCGCCAGTGGTGGCTTAACCAAGCTGTCTTCTCGTCGGGCCGTTTTTTGCTCGCTCCGCTGAGTTGGGGCGTTCGGAGACCCTTCAGGCGTTCGGTGTCATGTCGTGTCTCTGTAGGGTTCCGCCACTGTGTGGTTCCGTGTTCTGTCCCAGCAGGGTTCCGCCACCCTGTGGTTCAGCTTGGCAGCAGATTTATTTATTGCCCACTTCGGCTACAAGGGCCTTCTGTTGGTCTCGCTGTCCTTTCCTTTCTCTCAACGCTTCTGCCTTGTAGGAATCGTGTCTTGCAAATTACTTCCTTTCCTTTCTTGATACTTTTCGCATTGCAACTTGTGGGTCATTGCATCTCGTCCTTGCTGGAATTTTTACAATGGTTCTTACAAAAAGTTTTACTTATAATCATCTAACATATGTCTAGTACCTACATTGTTTTAAGCCTTCTTAAAAAGCTTTACAAATTTCGGCGCCCTTTCCATGTTACAATTCTAAGATATTTTGAGTCTTAACCTCTACAAAAATCCTCAAATTCGTTTTTTTTATTTTTTGTGTAGTGTCGTGGTGTATAGTATTTTAGTATTTCATGTTGTTAGACTATCTACGCTTTATCCCTTCACCTTAATCTATGGTACTATTGGTGTTATTTTTGTTTTTGTTTTCATCTGGTCCCTGCGGATTTGTTTCTTCCTTCTTCTCTTCTCATGATAAGATTTTTACTTCTCTGTTCAAGGTGCTGCAATTGTCCTGGGTCGGTGCGTCATTCTCTTTGGCATGGGCGCTTAGCTGTCAATTCGAACATTTATCGGGGTTTGGTGGTCTTACCTCCATCTCTTCTATCTGTATTCTCTTTTCTTGTTCAGCTTGTTGATAGTGGTTTCTTTGTTGATAATTTGTCGGTCTATTGATTCTCCAGTACCCGTTCTGGTTGTCGTTATTCCCTCTGTAATAGTTGTTGCCGTTCCTGGGTGAATTATAGTTATTGCCATATTCTCTTCTAAATCCATAACCGGTTCATTGTTGAAATCTATTGTCGTTTCTTGCTGCGCAGTTATCACATGGTTCGTAATTATTGTTCCTTCGTACTGTGTCTTGTGGATTCCACTGCTTTTTGCTTTCGTTTTCACATGCGCTTCATCTTTTTCTTGCGTCATCTTCCGGAAATATGAACTCTAGTTCCCTTAGGATACCTTTAAATGCTTCGACGTCATTGCCTCCACGACCTACTAGTGATTGCTGGTATTTCAATGGTAGCTTCATCACGCATAATTTAATCAACTCTCCGTCACTGTATGGTACATCTAAGCATTGATTTTTCTTTGCCATTAATTCGAAAAATTTCACGGGACTCTTCTCTCCTGAATTTTCAAAATATGGGTTCTTTAATAATTCGTACTTCACTCTGTTCTGTGCTTCGCTGGACCAATATCGTGAGAGAAACTTCTCTCTGAAATCTTCGTATGATCGGCATGTCGCTGCAACATTCTGCATGGTTTCTGTCACTATTCCTGACATGTGTGCACATATAAAGTCTAATTTGTGTGCTAGCGTCCAGTGTTCTGGTAATCCTACTCGGAATTGATCAACAAACGTTCGTGGATGTAATGAGTTTCCTTCTCGAAAGTTTGAAATTTTCTGACTGTGAGGAAATGATCGTTGTCAACTTCGTCATAGTTCCATATGAAATTCGCGATTCTTCGCCACTTTTGTTTCTGATCATTTCTCCCGTCGTTCTTCCCGGTTGTGGTAGATCCATTGGATATTGTCCACTGTAACTTTCGCCTACCCTTGCGTAGTATCGTTGGAGTGGTACGCAATAATTTTCTTCCATCGGTTGTGAACGTGTAGCTGAAGGCATTGCACTATACTCTTCGCGACCTGGCTTTCCACTGACAGGTATTGGTTCGGTATCTTGTCTGGCTAACCTTGCTGCTTCATTGCACGATCCAAACTGTCTTGAAACATACATTTGTGGTTCCGCATGTGTTTGTGATGACGTTTGTTCATCAAGAATTTCGAAACGTGTTTCTTGCTGTGCAGGCTGTCTGATTTCACGTATGTTACTTTCCGCCTGTGATTGGAATCGCAAATGCGTAATATCTTCGTTAATTGCTTGTTTTTTCCGGTGCTGTTACAGATACGGATGTGGTTGCAGACTCTGTGCTTGTTCGATCCTGTTCACTACGCTCTTCAACGGCTTGCAACAACTCTGTTCGCAATTTCTGAAATTGTCGCTTCGTTTGCGCTTCTATTTTGACTATGCGGTTATCATATCTTTTCAGCGCTGCTTTTGTGATACGTTTGTGTAACACACTGTTTTCAACAATTTCACGCGCTGTACCTGCTGCTTCTCTAGTAATTACGTTTATCTGTTTCTCTAGTATCTTGACTTCTCCCTGGGTGTTGTAACGTAACGTTCTCGCTTCCCACGCCCGGGTTCCCGGGTTCGATTCCCGGCGGGGTCAGGGATTTTCTCTGCCTCGTGATGGCTGGGTGTTGTGTGATGTCCTTAGGTTAGTTAGGTTTAAGTCGTTCTAAGTTCTAGGGGACTGATGACCATAGATGTTAAGTCCCATAGTGCTCAGAGCCATTTGAACCATTTTTGTTGTAACGTAATGTTTTGATCTCGTCCTGAGTGTCATTACGCAACATTTGTACGTCCGCTTGTACCTTGTCAGTGTCTGTTTTCAATTGATTGTGACCTGTTACTAAGTTTCCTATCACTTCTCGAGATTCTTTTGCCTCGTCTTCAATATGACTTAGGTGTAACTGAATTTTTTTGTTTTGTTCTTTAATCGCACGCATTTGTCTCGTGGTTTCTGCATTCTGAATTTGAATTTGGTTCGCTATGTCTTTATTTTGCCCTGTCATGGTTTCCGTAATTTGTTTTAATAATTCTGCCAGATTGGTGGGTCCTATTGCGTTTTCTACCGACGTCCTACGCTCTGTGTTTTCGCCCAAGTGTTGGTTCGCAACCGATTGCATTGAACTGTGCTGTGACACGTTTCTGCTCGCATTCCTTGTACTCTGTGGTGAGGGAGCTCTTATTACTTGTACTATGGCTTCTACGTATTCAAGACGCAAGTTAAAATCCTCATCGACTGTCTCTCTACTTTCCTGCTCCTCTGTCGTATGCTGACTAACGTTTTCTATGCCTTGACGTACATTATCCTCGTTATGGTGCGTCATATGTCCTATTTCTCGCGATACTGCATCGTCTGTTGTACTGTCCTCTATTCTCTGTCCATTTTCATGCTGGGTCTCTACCTCAATTCGGTAAAGGTCTCGATCTGCCATTGCTAATCTTTCCGAATCCCTTATTTTCTGTTTTAAAAGCAATTCACGCGCCCTCCTTCGAGTCAACATGCGCTCATACGATCTCACGCGTTTCATAAACTTTTTGTTCACACGACTTGACACTTATTATGTCCAAGACTGACAATCCATTCACTTACTTGTTGGGTCAGAACCAACTTGTCAACGATGTATCCGCCACCTGTGCGCTTGCATTGAGGAGAAAACTTAATTCTAACAATTTTTAAAGTTCATAATTTAATTATGCTATTGTCTCTGCTAGAATGTCTCACTATCTATCGCTGTAGCTACTGTTTTCAACTATTTATGCCTTTCAAAAATTTTTGTTTTTTATTACGAAAATTTTTAACAGGATATTTTTCTGACCTAATTAGGCATGTGGTCGACCTTCAATCATGGTATTTTACCATCCTGGCAGGGTCGCCATTTTCTAACATTCTGCGTGGTGTCTGTTTGTTCTATATCGTGTCTCCGTACCACTTTCGCGCAACGACGCTCTGAGCATGTTTTTTAGGGAATTGACTAGTTTGAACCTGGGACCTGTTGCTGGTAAGGAGACGACAGACCACACATGACATGTAGATTTCAGAAGAGTTCAGTGAGACTAGCGATGATATAACCAAATACTTAATGATTTCAGCGTCAGCTCCACTGCACTCCCTGTAAAAGAATCTTAATGCTAACTAAATTTAGTGGAAGGGGTTCAAGGCCTTCCTATTTTTAGTTAGCTGCTAAAATAACGTTGAAAAAGCAGTTAAGTTTACCATTGGAAATTATATTCTACTCACAAAACATTGTTAATAAATTGCACTATTGATAAAAGGAAATGTTTTAATACAGGATGGTAAAAACCAACTGCGTTCAACAAAAATGTGAACGAATATTCCCTGAGTGGGTTTCCAAATTCTACAATGGATCGAAGGATGACCTATGCCATATCACATCTATAATATAGGTTTAAATTGTTTCACAAGAGAGAAAACTGTCAAAATGGTCTACAGTGACCCTCAATTATCTTTAATTACTTACCTAACTTGTCGTAAATTACAGTGGCTGATGTGGCTTCTCAATAACTATATACCAGAAAAATCATCGCGTTTCAGATTTTTACTTCAAGTGGCAAATGTGAACACCATGAGCTTTAATTGACGATCGACACTAGTATTACGCAAAAAGGGGATGTAACAGATGAGACTTCTGCAGTTCTGAGTGAAGCTCTATGCGCTGTTATGCGACATCGCGTGCGTTCATTACCTTGTCGGTGTTCGTCAGGGGCTCCGCTCACCTCGCCGTCTCGGAAGCAACTCTCTCCTAACTTCTCCTTACTACAATTTACCGAAGTTGGTTTAAAAAAACTATCTGGCTGTGTTTTCATCTGACCAATCAGGGTCTCAATGTTAACCTTAAGCTCCGCCTACAAAAATTCTGTCTATACAATGAGAAACATTATACTTTTCGTGGTGGGGCAATGTTTTTAAAGTTTGCAACGTAACAGAGACGCGAAAAAGTCTCACACTAAAACTTGCAGCTGGTGTGGTCCTTTTAGTGTTATCGTAAGATCTATACTGTTCTTCTGGAGGGCTCTATCTTTTAACATGGGCTGGGGGGTGGTCATAGCGGTTAGCTTTCGACGTGGGTGTCCGTCCCTTATCGTAGGGCCTTCCAGCTTAACACGGTTCTGCGCTCGGCTTCTGTTCTCGTTTCTCCCCTCGGAACTGCGTCTGTCTCACGGTGGGAAGGTATGACATGCATTTAGGCATTCTTGTGTTAGTCTGTGGTATTCCATTTGCTCACTCGTTACTCGTATTACTTTGGTTAATTTAATGTCACGATTTATTCGGAGCTATGTGACATACTACTGGATTTGCTTATCATGTCAGGGTTTTCATGGAAGGTGTTGGATTTCCCTGACACCTTACAAGGGGCTGGCTGGGTGTCTTCGACTGACAAAAACAGTTGATTTTCCAGCTCCATCAAGCTGACCAGGTTCTCAACAGGCTTTTACGGGCCCCAACGGACTGGGACACATTGCTGTTGCAGACCCCGACAGGCTGGAGGTAGTCGCATCCACTGACGAGCAATGAAGAACAACCATTACAAGCGATTATGGAAGCACAAAGACTCATCTTCTTCACACGGCAGTAAACACAGACATTAAGCAGGGGGTACTTACTCTTCTGCGGCTTCTTCCTATTCTGTTGCTTCTGCGGCTGGGCGGCGCTGAACGATCTCGTCTGGCACTTCATGATGACTGACTGACTGCTACTGAGGCTGCAGAGCTGCTAGGCCCGTCTTATATCCTCGATGTGATTGGATGCAGCGTTCCTATTGGCTGCTGCCAGTTTCAAGCAGCACTGGTGGTATAATTGTGCTAAGGAGCTTCACTTGGGCTTTCCTTCCAGGAGGACCAGAGTTCAAATCCCCAAAATGGCACCGCCATTTTTGATTTCCCGCCAATTCACGGCTGGTTCAAATGGCTCTGAGCACTATGCGACTTCTGTGGGCATCAGTCGCCTAAAACGTAGAACTAATAAAACCTAACTAACCTAAGGACATCACACACATCCATGCCCGAGGCAGGATTCGAACCTGCGACCGGAGCGGTCGCTCGGCTCCAGACTGTAGCGCCTAGAACCGCATGGCTGGGGGGGGGGGGAGCGCGTTTTAGGACCTCATCACAGCCCTGGGACAAAGAAATTCCCACCAAAATTCGAAATTCCCCCCAGAATTTGAAATTACCGCCAAAATTCAAAATTCCAACCAGTTGGGTGGGTGGAGGAGGGGTGGGTGAGGCGTGGGGAGGGGGGAGGGTGAAGGGGGCTGGGACCCTCGTGCAGGCTGACGAAAACACATGACGTCATCTAGGGGTGGGGATGGGCGTGAGCGCGGTCGAGTGTGGGAGGCAATTAATTGATGAATATAATTGATTTGAATACCACTTTGATATCAAAATTGCAACAGTAACACCATCTATCTACTACTTACGTGGACTGGGAGAATTTTTGATTACAATGTGGGACTACATCTATTGTGTTCAATAAGGTGCCGGTACACTTCGTATGTAATGTAACCGTTAAACGAATGAGCTCCAGCTGGCTTTGAGGAAAATATGCGGCACCTCCTGGACGTCACATACACAAATCCATGGACTGCCAGCGGAGACCTGTTCTATGGTCATTACCATCACCAGATTTTGCACCATTTGACTATTTTCTTAGTGGAACTATGAAAATTGTGGTCTACGCTACTCCTGTAACATCGCACTTCCCCACGCTCTGATTTAAATAGTGAGTACACACTTAGAGGAAAATATGTTGAACCACTTTTGAAATTTACTGTACGGTGAGATGCCCCTGTAGGCATTCTTAACGGGGTGTGGAAAGCATATTCGCACCCTTCTCCAACATCCGAAATCATAAATTTCCAGTCATGGATTACCTGTTAAAAATTGATCATTTTATCACCTTGCGCAACATGCTAAGCGATCCGCAATTACGTACCGTGCATCCCTCTTACAGTGATGGTTGGTAGGCTCGATAACAAAGTACAATATCAGACACAGTCGAAAGAAATTTTGACACTATTGTTCTCAAACTTCAACGTGCCACAAGCTCTAAATTATGTATTTATTACCAGCCAAGAGTTACCCACTAAAAAGACCGGTTTGCCATCTATCTCAACGTACTATGCCTTGTCAGTATTTTTTCTGTACATAGTGCGTCTGTAGTAAAGTTGCTCTTGGCATATTAAAAAATTCTGTTTAATAATATGGCACAAAACAAGTAACCTAGTGTAGTCATAACACAGGTAAGGACGTTGCCACTGGTAATACACCTGTATCCGACCTGGCATTGATTTATATCTTTTAATAACTACGCTTATTCCCACACTCGCTCACTACTGTAGCTAAATATTTAAAGATATGATAAATAAGTATGAACGTACCTAGCCACAGAAAACGGGTAAGCTAAGTATTTTGCAATTTTTTACGCCTTACAGTTGAAGAGAATAAAAAATTTCATTAAGCGGACGCCACGCGGTATGCATCAAACAGGCTTCATAAGTTTTACTGCACTGTGAGAATTATGCCCTTAAAGGAATTATGTCCCATTAAAAAACTTTGATGGTGCAATTTATTTCTTGCGCAAGGTGACTGCTTTTGTTGACGACCCAAACGGGTTCGATTCTTTCTCATAACGCATTACGTGTAAATGCGTATTTTTACAGATAACGGAGTAATTACTTCGTAGAATATGATCGTTTGCACATGTGAAACTCGTGACAAATGATTAAATATGTACTTCTATAAAAAAAATTTTTGACGCACTTTCCTTTCCAAGAGAAGTCGTTGTAGGATATATTATAGAGAATCCAACAGACCTCCATCTCTGAAGTGACGGAACATACAACTGAAAGAGTAACTAAAACTGTCATGTACAACCTTTATGCCAAGGTAGTTATACTTCCATACTGTTGTATTTTTTGTTTATTTGTGTATTCATTTTATACTTGTGTTTTAAGCCGGGAGCAAGACAGCGTGGCAACTTCTTCAGCCAATTAGTTTGGCCGGACACAGCTGCAACACTTCCTATATTGACAAAAACGGATTACCGCACCCTACTGCATTCTATCACTGGTTTACAGCATTTTGTTTTGGCTCCCCTAGCGGCGTAGTACGGGGATTTCAATGTGTTACAGGACTGCAGACATTTAAGTGGAAATAAAAACAAATTAATTACATAAATTCAGTTGTTCGAGGTGATAATTAAAATTTTATGACTACCCCCGTATTTTCCTACTATCGAATTTTTTGAGATATTCTATGAAAAAATAAACTTACGAGGGCACTATTGCTATTTGGTTGCAAGAGAACGGCTACCAACCATAAACATAGGTCCAGTTTCAGTTCCGCCGAGTTCTCTTCACATGCAGTGTGTTTCATGATGTAAGAGCCATTTAGCGACATCGTGACATAAAGGCACGTAAAAACTTGCAAGCAACGTGGTTCCTCATTTGTATCGCCACATGAAAGTCAGAATGACAGAGATCGAAACAACTGACCACGGACAGAAGAAAAAAACAGCAATTGTCCAACAAAAGAAAGGCCGCCGGACCTGCTGAGATATTAGTACAGTTCTGAATAGAGTATGCGATAGAACTTGCTTCTCTTCTAGCACCAGTGTTTGGTAGGTCTCTGGAAGAGCAAAGATCTCTTAGTGATTGAAAAAAGCTGCAGGTCATTCCCGTTTTCGGGAAAGGTCATCGAACAGACACACAAAACAATAGCCCTATATCTTTGACATCGGTCCGTTGTGCAATTTTCGGACACGTTTTATCCTCGCGTATTATGAAATTTCTGGAGAATGAAAATCTCCTCTGCAGGAATCATCACGGTTTCCTCAAACAACGATTGTGTGAAACAAAGCTATTTTGTTCCTCTACTAGCCCCAGTAGATACTAGTGCCCAGGTTGATGTCGTTTACTGGACTTCCGCAAGGCGTTCGATATAATTCTGCACTGCCACCTATTGAAAAAAGTAAGAGCGTACAGAATCTCAGACGAACTGTATGCATGGATTAAAGAGTTTCTGGCAAACAGAACACGGCATGCACTCTCAACAAAGAGAAATATCCAGCTGTAAAAGTAACTTGTCCTATTTCCATAAGGCTTTTCGCGGATAAAGCTGTTGTAGGGCAAGGTTGTAAGGTTGCTCAAATCGTACCCCTCAAGGGAGAATTACTGTATTTGGTAGGGTAATTTCAGTGACACAATCTGTTTTGTGTACACTGAATCTTTACTTTTTAAGCTATCAACTGTCTGTCACAAAATGCGTTTTCAACCAGGCCCATGGTTTTTAATCCGTACCAACTATGCTGTACGTCGTGCTTATGGCGGTCAGCGGCGACATAAAAAGTCCCTGGAATAACCTAACAAAACCGCACAGTTCCAGTTACTAGTTATAAATTAACGTTATTTCCATAGTTAACTTAATGAAATTACGAATAGGAATCAAAATATAAATTCCTAACAAGTTGATCTGGCTTATCGAAAATCAGTTAGTTTGAAGGCAAGTATCACAGAACTATTAATTTTTCTTTCCACGCCAGAGCATAACTCATATACCCAAACTTTACTTTTCATACACTGAATCATGTTTTCTTCTGGATATTCCTTATACAGCTGACATAACCAATTCACTCTGTTTTTTATTTTTTTATTCTTGTTTTCATCTACCTTACTATTTTCTATAGGTTTGTGCACAGATTTCTTCTTTGTATTTTTGCCTTTTATTTGGCTTCTATGGCCTTTCTTTAACAACTTGATGTTAATTCAATTGTTGGTTTAGCTCCTTTCGTATTTTCTTGATAACTGTTGTTATACACTGGATGGTAGATAAAGTGTTAAAGTAGGACTTCATTTGTTGACTGTTAATTTTCGCAACTGTTGCAATGTTGTTTTCGGGTCCACATTCTTCAGATGTTGCTCGCAGGCCACGGCCGGGCCAGAGTGCCAAAGAGCTCAACCTGGATTCACATTTCTCCCACCGCCACGCCACGCTATATAAGCGCGAAGAAGGGGAAGAGGGGAAAATAGCGAACGTACCGCATTTAAATCGCAGTGCAGTCGCTCTGCATGCGACTTGGTTTTATAAATGTTCAAATGTGAGTGAATTTTTAGGGACCAAACTGCTTAGGTCATCGGTCCCTAGACTTAAACTAACTTATGCTAAGAACAACACGCACACCAATGCCCGAGGGTGGGCTAACCGCGCGGCCGCTCCGCGCGGCTTGGTTTTATATTTCACATTTCTCATCACACACAAAACAGATTTCCGTTGTTAATTAATTCTTTTTGGCACGCTGAAGATGTAATATAATTTTTGTCTGGTACAACCTATCATTATAAGCAGAGATGGAAACAAATTTCACAGGGTTTCGCACATAAGTTGTCACGTAATCGTGACTTTTTTACTTTCATAATCGAAGAAAAGTCTTTCAAACAAATATGTCGATCGAAATACTGTAGCATTTTTTCAACCTCATTATGGAGACTTGGAAAATCAACCTGAAGAAAGCAATGTACATGTCCTGGACAATTTTAACGTAAAAAGATTTGTCACTGAAACTGGAATTACCTTGCAGGTCAATCAGTTACATCTGCACATGCACAGGTAGCTTTCAACTGAAACTGCAACAGCTCGAAAAGAGATGTAAGACTTACAATGTCCTCAAAACCTTTATAAAACTATCCTTTTACTTCTTGCACGGTCACAATGAATTCTTCAGACTTCACGCTTTCTTTAAGGCCAGCGACCTTATGGAACCAGACTGTCTTTGTCTCAATGTGTCCCTTCTACAACGCGATTTTCTGTTTAAATACATCCCGATCAAATCAGAAAGAAGTTATCTCGCAGTCTTTTACTGTGGGTAGTGTGCAGTCAAGTCCATTTAAAATGTGAAGTCTGCAATCCATTCTGGATATTTTCCATTCTGCACTCCTTTTCACTTCATAAAATCAAAAATAGGGAGTTTTAAATAGAAAAATCGTTCCAGGCGTGCCCCTTGACTTAACCAACGTACTTTGCAGTAATCTATGATGTTTCCATCCTCTACGTTCATTTCTACTGAAAACTGATGCGACAGACAACGGAATAATGATTGAGACTTTAGGAATTTTACTATTCGTACGAACAATTTCTTCAAGTGCCCCATGCCTGCAAATTTAGCACAACGTAATTCTTGATGTACCCGTCTGTCGATCTTTGTAAATTTGTTCTTTCATTGTCATCTAAATGTTTAAATTCTCTCTATGATAGTGTAACAACCCATATGCGAACTGAGAATACTCATCCCTCTATTCTGTCATTCCCATTAATTTTGAAGGATTGTAACGATAGATCGCTGACTGCCTCTTTTTGCACAAGTAGCCACTGGATCTGTAAACGTCCTTCATATCACGGACACGTAGCGAAAGGTTAACAGCACTGACACCACGATTCTGCCTAACTGAGAGTTGCGCCGACCAAAAAATGCTGCACCGCAACGCTAAATGAAATGTCGCGCTGTTCTCGATACTTCAGAGAAGGACCGTGTTGTGTCAGATACTGAGGGAGTCAGCATCGACACAAACAAAAATGGAGAGAAGTTGCGATGGCCGGTGGCAGGAATCCAAAATGAGCTGCACGTAACAATTTCAAGTTAATAGAACCCTTCATTTCTAAAAACAAAACATAACTTAACTGCTGGCTATGAGGTGGCTTGATGTGCTCCTGTTCCTCCCACGTGCAATTGCATTTACACTCTATTACTACTCACAGAAGGCAGGCTAAGTATCGTCTTCCTATTACTCAATACTAATGCTCTCGAAGTTTGCGACCGAACTGGGCCCAACCAGCAATGGTCGGCTGGTTAAGTCACCTTTGTCAGGGAGCGCTGAACGCTGTCTTTCCGGAGGCGTGGCGCTGCCCGCACTTTCCATTGGGGCGCGGGTCAGCGCCTTCTTGATGCCGTTTCGCGGCGCTGCGATAGTCAGTTTGTAGTCGATGCTTTAGGACTGCGCAGACCGACCAAACCTGAGTGACAAGCTGGGCATCGGCACGCCCTCTGCCTGAACACACTACACATGTGAAGGCTGGTATGTTGTGTCCGTACCTGTTGTAGAAGGTCCAGACTGATAATTGAGTGGTCTTGCAAAGTTAGATAGCCTTCCAGATTTTAGCATTGTTGCTTCAGTTCCATCAGCCGATTACTGATCTGATTGGTCAGCGATATGCACAGTAGTGGCTACAAAGTTCTCTTCTTTGGCATTTCTGTCACATTGCCAGAAGCCTGTTGCCTTGAAACTGTTTAGTGCTATGTCCATACAAACTACTCTGGAGTTCTGCAATCTGTTTTATGTCACTGCCAGGATTTTAACATAGCCAAACAGACGCCGCTTTATTGTAGCTGTCTTTTTAGCATTTTAAGAACGATCTGTCCAGTGGCTGTAGACGATGACTTGTGTGAGCAGGAAATTATACCACGATCACGAGACAGCTGAATTGTCTCTGAAGTTTTGGTGTTTGTGCTATGTCCTTCCAGTTGGTCCTGGTCCCTTTTACTACGTTTTGTAGCCATCGGAAAAAACAGTTCTGATATTATCAAACCATCTGTCGTCCTCCCCTAGTAGCTGAGTGGTCAGTGCGACGGGATGTCATTCCTAACAGCCCGGGTTCGATTCCCCGCTGGGTCGGAGATTTTCTCCTCACAGGGACTGGGTGCTGCTCTTAAATATTAACGTCGGAGGTATGAATTCGCCTGCTGCATTCATTGTCGTTGTAAGACCAGTTTCTCGACTTGTGATTGCGCCCATTTGGTGTTTGCCTTTTCAGGCAATTACTTTAGACGATTTGTGGACTGTGAATAATGCAGTTTGATCCAAATTATATATTTGGTAAGCGGTAAACTTGTGTTCACCTAGTATTTGCTCATATTTACCTAAAAACTCGTTAACACGTCACATTGTAGGCTTTCCTTGAGTAATAAGTCTTGAAAGTGTCTTTGGGTTTGCTGCCGGATCCTAAAAGCAACTCGATTCGTTATTTCGGCAACCCAACTGGTTCTCAGTTCTCAGGGGGACTCACCAGCAGAAGCAACACTCTCCTGAAGATGGCGTCCAGTTGGATCGCCGAAATATTGAATCGAGTTGATTTTAGGATCCGGCAGCAAACCCGAAGAAACTTTCAAAACTCATTAACATGCTCTTTCTACGTGCCATCGATATTGCTTCGGGAACTCACAAGGACAAAGTGGGATGATCTTTCATAAACCTGTAACATCATTTTTTATCAGTTATTTGTTTTTTCTTTATTAAAGCGATGTGGAATATTATATTCCCAGCAAGTTGGTAGGCAAGTTTCCTTACCTCGGTAACAGTTGTAAGGTGGTTCAAATGGTTCAAATGGCTCTGAGCACTATGGGACTTAACATCTATGGTCATCAGTCCCCTAGAACTTAGAACTACTTAAACCTAACTAACCTAAGGACATCACACAACACCCAGCCATCACGAGGCAGAGAAAATCCCTGACCCCGCCGGGAATCGAACCCGGGAACCCGGGCGTGGGAAGCGAGAACGCTACCGCAGTTGTAAGGTGGCACAATAAATGAAGATCAATTTCGCACCTTACATAAGAGTTCATACATCGTAATGGGAAGGTGAATATGACATCTAATTTACTTTGGCAGTAATT
This sequence comes from Schistocerca nitens, assembly GCF_023898315.1. NCBI lineage: Eukaryota > Metazoa > Arthropoda > Insecta > Orthoptera > Acrididae > Schistocerca > Schistocerca nitens. The sequence continues at coordinate 140,483,956 of NC_064616.1, read as the reverse complement.
AGCTGATTTGCGTTTAAGTCTATAATGCAAAAAGGATGACACTCAGTCGACTGTACTAACACACCACTTCCATATAATGCATGTTAATGAGCAAAGGTGAAACAAGCAGCGAGAGGAAACGTTTTGTGTGGAAGCTAGCACAGGCAGACGCAGAGGCCGCACTCCGGGAGGCACTACAGAAAGCACTTAAGGGGGCGTGTCCTGTAGTGGGTCAGCGACTGGACAGGTGATGCATACCAAAGGGCGAATAGTGGGCCACCAGAAGTAGGACAGAAAGAAACTTTAGAAAACTGCGTTTCGGAATGCCAAAGGGATACGAACAAAGCCAGTGACGCATTCGATCATGTGAACTGCAAGTGGTACACATGTGATAGGCACATGTAACTTTTTGGCGTCTGGAGCAGGCACAAAATATCCAGTTGGTGGAGACGCACCAGGAAGGAGTAAAGTTCCAAGATTTCGACGCAGTTCAATGATAGGGCTCTATCGGTTGGTGGAGAGAGTTTCCACTAAATGAGAGGAACGCTCCTATTGGTCGAAAAAAGCCGTGACGTGGAGAACGAAAGAACCCAGGTGGGGAGAGAGTTCGTCTACGAGAAAGACGAGAGCGAAATTTTCGAGTACTCTTCTCTGAACTGGCGTCAAGTGCAGAACGGAGCACATAACGCTCTTTACGATACAGAGGAGAAATTTGTGTGAGCACTGCTTTCGCAGCGGCTGAACTCCAGCTAGAAATTAGCTGTAGCGTCGTTGAGCTCCAACTGTGGAGAAACTAACCAGCCAGTTAGTTAATTGTTCTTGCGAGAACTGAAAGGGCATTATAATATGCACGCTGCTCCAGCCATGTGCGTGTATATCGCCACAGTCTGAGACTAGGGATGAGTTCATGTTTTTTCTCGCATATCGAGAAACATAGGGAGAGTTTCTGCTGGAAAATTCAGCAAAGGCTTAATTAGATTTTATAGGAATTTCAGTGCACGAGAGCAGCCATGCAGACAACAACTCATCGCAGCTAAGGGAAGTACCGCGTGCAGAGGCGTAAACTTGCGTCCACTGTAAACTTGGGTAATCTTTTGCTCGACTTGTCACAAAACTAACCATCCTCCACAGACTTGACTGTCATCCTAAAAATATCGTAGTACTGGCCAACATCATTATGTAATAGTAAGAATAATTTTGTAAAGAAACTTCTAGTTAAAATTTAATATTGTTGTGTTTAGGAATATTTAACTTTTTGAGAGCTACAATTTAATACTATTGTGTTTAGGATAAGTTCACTTTCAGAGGCCGAGGTGCGTGATTTTGACGACTGTCTTAACATTGTCACATTGTAAACTGTGTAAAAGCGTGTATTTCCGTGACAAAATTGCAATATTAAACAATGTCATTACAGCTTACACAGTTGTGTTCAGTCATAGAATAAGATACCACCTAACCATAACCTTACACAGTTACTCCAAAAAAAAACTGGACTATAAATTAATTACATGACGTGCTAATTCATCTTCTGTCTCTGTTATCCTATCATTTGGTCTCCCAAATTTTGATGATTTATTTAAACACTTCAGATGACGACACAATGTAGACTTTGGTGTGTTATACCTTCTACATGCTTCATTAAATAGAATTTCATCATTTAGATGTTTCAGCAAAGCTTCATTCACATCCACTTGCTTCCACTTATTGTAAGCTCTCTTCGTCATATTGACCAGCTGAAACAAACAATATTTTGTTGGTACGTAATTTATATCAATGCGTAAGTCGTACCGGTACGATTAATGAATTCTCCACAGGTACGACATGGGCACTGACACCTCTTCCCTGTCAAAACAGAACTAGAGACATATCCACAACGTTTTCTACTGTTCGATTACTCTTAAATGAATGACAGAGTTCAACGAAAATAGACACGATACAAAACAATTACCTTATCATCACATTCTTCTCTAAAATTGCTTACAAATGAGCGAGAGAATGTAATAAAAACAGCCAAACAAACGTACTTGTTAATAATTTTCTGGCACTACAGCCTGTTGTCCGCTCACTTGTTTTTGCTTGCTCCCACGACTGTTTAGTTCAATTTAACACTACTTGCTGCAGCATTTTATAAACGTGGGATCAGATATTACGGGAATACGACTTAGGCTGTAGTACGACTAACACAACTGTACCCTGTACAGAGAAGTTGAAAAGCTAGAAAAGTATAGTGAAATGCAGGAAGAGCTTCAGAGCGTCTATGAGTGGTGCAGGGGTTATTGGTTGTTCTTCAACATAAACAAATATAACGTATTCCATATAAATAGCCCATTATGGTGTGATTGCACAAGTGCAGAACAATCACTGGAAGCAGTCAAATCCGTAAAAAGTCTAGGGGTATGAATACGGAGCTATTTGAAATGGAACGACTACATGCAACTAATCACAGGCGAGGCAGACGTCAGACAGATTAATTGCAAGAATCCTCAAGAACTGTGGCTCACCCATACAGGAAGTAGCTTACGCAACTTCCAATCGACCTATATTCGAGTATTACTTGTCAATGGAAAATCCGAACAAGATAGTATTGATAGAAAAAGTAGAGAAGATCTAAAGAAGAGCAATTCGTTACAGGTTAATTTAGTAAGCGACATGCTCAGCAACCCCAATAGCAGACGCTGCAAAAAAGCGATCTTCGTAACGCTGTGGCTTACGATAAAACTCCGAGAGCCTGTGTTTTGACGAGCAAACTGTATATTGCCTCCCCTTACGCAAACGTTGCCAAAAGACCATGTGGGCAAAAGTAGAGAGATTGGAGCTCACACGGAGGCTGACCAACACTCACTGTTCTTTCGAACCATTAGCGACTGGAACCGGAAAGTTTGGATGTAGCAATGGTACAAGAATTACCCTCCGCCACATCCCGTAAGGTGGCTTGTGGATTATAGATGCAGATAACAGATTGCACATGTGTAGCTCTGGGGAAAAAACTGGCGCTGAGTGCGTCGCCTAAGCATTCTTTGAAGCACATCGCGCGCGAGCGCGCAGACACCTATGGCACACACCGATCCCGTCCCCACTGAGCCTGTGCGCCCCTTTGTGCTCGCAGAATAAACAGACGGCAGGTGTCTCGCGCCGAGAGGCTCACGATCTACTCGCGTACAACGTACAGATTTGCGAACAAAGCTCTTGCGAAGAATGTTCTCGTAAGATGTTCACGAGCCGCTCGGCTCTCAAATGTATACGCATCTTAACACTTTCAGATATGAAGAAATAATTTCCACATCGAAATTCTGTCTAGAAATCTGGCAGAAAACCCAAAGAGTCAAAAATGGGTCAAATGGCTCTGAGCACTATGGGACTCAACTGCTGTGGTCATAAGTCCCCTAGAACTTAGAACTACTTAAACCTAACTAACCTAAGGACACCACACACATCCATGCCCGAGGCAGGATTCGAACCTGCGACCGTAGCGGTCGTGCGGTTCCAGACTGTAGCGCCTTTAACCGCTCGGCCACTCCGGCCGGCCGAAAACCCAAAGAGATTCTGGTCATACATAAAGCACACCAGTGCAAGACGCAATCAATACCTTCACTGCGCGATAACAACGGTGAAGTCACTGATGACAGTGCCACTACAGCAGAGTTATTAAACACGGTTTTCCGAAACTCCTTCACCAAAGAAGACGAAGTAAATATTCTTGAATTCCAATCAAGAACAACTGCCCAGATGAGAAACATGGAAGCAGATATCCTCGGAGAACATGACAAACATCGAAGCAGATATCCTCGGAGTAACGAAGCAGCTTGTATCACTTAATAAAGGCAAGGCCTCCGGTCCAGATTGTATACCAGTCAGGTTCCTCTCAGAGTATGCTGATAAAATAGCTCCATATTTAGCAAGTATATGCATCGCTCGCTCACAGAAAGATCTGTACCTAAACACTGGAAAATTGCTCAGGTCACACAAATACCCAAAAAGGGAAGTAGGAGTAATCCGCTGAATTACAGGCCTATATCACTAACGTCGATTTGCAGGAGGGTTTTGGAACATGTACTGTACTCGAACATTATGAAGAACCTCGAAGAAAACGATGTATTGACACATAGTCAGCATGGTTTCAGAAAATATCGTTCTTGTGAAACACAACTATCTCTTTAAACTCATGAAGTAATAAGTGCTATCGACAGGGGATGTCAAATTGATTCCATATTTTTAGATTTCCAGAAGGCTTTCGACACCGTTCCTCACAAGCGTCTTCTAACCAAACTGCGTGCCTATGGAGTATCGCCTCAGTTGTGCGACTGGATTCGTGATTTCCTGTCAGAAAGGTCACAGTTCGTAGTAATAGACGGAAATTCATCGAGTAAAACAGAAGTAGTATCCGGCGTTCCCCAAGGAAGTGTTATAGGCCCTCTTTTGTTCCTGATCTATATTAACGACATAGGAGACAATCTGAGTAGCCGTCTTAGATTGTTTGCAGATGATGCTGTCATTTACCGTCTTGTAAAGTCATCAGATGATCAGAACGACTTGCAAAATGATTTAGATAAGATATCTGTATGGTACGAAAAGTGGCAATTGACCCTGAATAAGGAAAAGTGTGAAGTTTTTCACATGAGTAATAAAAGAAATCAGCTAAATTTCGATTACGGCGTAAGTCACACAAATATGAGGGCTGTAAATTCAACAAAATACTTAGGGATTACAATTACAAATAACCTAAATTGGAACGCTCACATAGATAATATTGTAGGTAGAGCAAACCAAAGACTGCGATTCATTGGCAGAACACTGAGAAGGTGCAACAGGTCTACTAAAGAGGCTGCTTACACTACGCTTGTCCGCCCTATTCTGGAGTATTGCTGTGCGGTGTGGGATCCGCATCAGGTGGGACTGACGGATGATATCGAAAAAGTACAAAGAAGGGCAGCTCGTTTTGTATTATCGCGAAATAGGGAGATAGTGTCACAGACATGATACGTGGATTGGAGTGTCAATCATTAAAACAAAGGCGTTTTTCGTTGCGACGGGATCTTCTCATGAAATTTCAATTACCAGTTTTTCTCCTCCGATTGCTAAAACATTCTGTTGGCACCCACCTACATAGGGAGAAATGGTCATCACGACAAAATAAGAGACATCAGGTCTCGCATAGAGAAATTTAAGTGCTGGTTTTTCCCGCGTGCCGTGGAACGGTAGAGAGACAGCTTGAAGGTTGTTCATTGAACCCTCTGCCAGGCACTTAATTGTGAATAGCAGAGTAATCACGTCGATGTAGACGTAGATGTAGATGTGAATCTTTTCTGGAGGAAGGAAATTTTTCTTCGTGTAGTAACGCTCTTATGTGAGTTTTTTTAAATGATTTGTACAAAAACATTTACGCGTACTCAAAACATACTCCGTACACTTGGCTTCATTTTATGGACGAAAATAACTAATTACAAAATATTATCTATTGTAATACATATTAAAATGATTATTCAATAATTACCATGCAAAATAACAGTAACAATATTCATTTACGCAGCGGAATATAGCGAACCAACCATTTCCTTGTATTTTGGTGGTCACAAGCTGCTGCGCAATGTTACACTGACTTGCTGATATTTTCATAGTGATGAACAACAGTTGGTAGCATTCACGCATGATGAAAAGGTTGAAGATTCACAAATGTGTACCTCAGGTTTCCATTCGGAAAAAAATACTTTTGTTGCAGTTAAGAGACAGTCAATCTTAATGTACGCAATTGAAGCCAGAGTGTCTGAAAGGGATAAAGTGAAGGGCAAGTCATAAATGGTAATCAGTATTCAAAACCAAGTTTTAATTATTAAACAGTCGTATGAGAAACGCTCGAAGATTTTTTTCTGCATTTTTCGAATAATGATGGCTAACTGCAATGCTATTGAATCAAAACTGTCTTTGACCTTAGTGCATATCACTCAGCATAAGATGCTGAAAGTAACTGAATGTACTTCAATGGATTGTCGAAAACGGCATATCTTTGACGAATAAAAAAAACTTTAATTTAGGTCTAGTAACCTAAGAAGAGCTTGGGCCCTTCTGTCTCTACCATGCATACATGCTCCCCAATTCGAGTGCACTAAAGCGAACTATATATTTAATTAAATAATATCGAATCTGATGACCAGTGTTAGAATTAACTTTGAGTAAGTACACACTTCTGTAACAACTATGGTTTTCGATGATATTTTTTTCTGATACTGATAGCCATTTTCGATACTATTTATTCTAAATCATAAGAACTGTACATCGATGCTGAAACGTCCGAAGTGGCAGATTCTTGAAGACAGAGGTCAACTATTCAGAGAAAACCTACTGCTTCAGTTTAAAGAACGTGTATTACGTGAGGAATGTAAGTCCATACTACAGACCGTTGCGATCAGCTCACACACGGACGGTGAAGACAAGATTGGATAGATCACAGCCTGCTCAGATACCTCTCCGTGGGCTATCTTCTACATCTACATCTACATCTATTCTCTTCAAACCATTGTGAATTGCATGGCAAAGCGTACATCAAATTGTACCAATTATTTTTGTTTCTAGACGTACCATTCACATACGGAGCGTGCGATGAATGGTTGTTGAAATGCCTCTGTGCTTGCTGTAGATAATCTAATGTTGACCTCGCGATCCCTATGGGACCCGTACCCTAGAGACATCATTTAAACATTTACTATCAAAAACAGTCTTGATCACAATTTATTTATTCCTGTGACCGGTTTCGACCACAACTGTGGTCATCTTCAGACCTACAAGTCAAATACAAGGTTTGATCAGAGGGCTACATACATTAAAGAAAAATATATAAAGCTACAAAGTTATGAAACGATGAATTGTCAATGAGCAAGAATCTCCTTCTGGTGGTAACTCACTACTGGAGAAACCAGTGCACGTCTCACTATATATACTGGAGCCTCCACCCACCTCTGACAGAATGATGTCATCGCTAACCAATCGAATAACAACGTAAAATTTCTTAGATAGGGCAACCCATGTACTGTCAAAACGATTTTCATTTATCCTACATGTTTAAATATTTTTAACGCTTCTTAACTGACAATAGCTGTTTTATGCGTGTTTATTTTTCTTTCTTGTCAATGTTCTTTCAACTAAGAAATTTTACGTTGTTCGTGCAGCCATTCTCTCATTCTCATGTATCAGGCACCTTGCCACGGTTCGCGCGGCTCCCGGCCCCCCCTCCCCTTCACCACCCGACAGAGGTTCGAGTCCTCCCTCGGGAATGGATGTGTATGTTGTCCTTAGCATTGAGAGGCACCCACATGCCTTGCTCATAGTGTGGCATCAAGCAGTCAGGCCCGCAAGATGAGTGGTCTGCCAAGCGAGTGGATTAATTCTTATTTATCGAGTAACATGAACTCTTGTACTCACAATTAAGTTACAAATTATCCCCCTGTATGAATAATACGCAACGGAAACGCACATCTGACTATCAGTAATTTACAGAACTCTGACTGTTCACTACGCACTGGCAACACCACATTTTCCTTTTTTTTTTTTTTTATTTAACGGCTTTTATCAACACGTGGCAATCGCACTGAATATGAGTGGCGCACACATTATAAATTCTGGATATCATGACAACATACAATTCGAAGGAAAAGGCCACCAATCTTTTTCTTTTCACTATCTTATTTATTCCGATAAATTCTATAACCTAAACACACAAATTCTATAACCTACAACAATAACACATGAGAAATTCCGCCCAGTGGGCATGGCTTTACATTGGTGAATCTCTGTCTTATGGTCTCGTAATTATTTAACGCTACAGTGCACTTTCTGGATAGGATGGATATTTTATTATTTCTCACACTTCGACTCTCACAATCATCATCACGAAACTTTCCTCCAGACCGAGCAGTACAAAAGGAACACGCATAACCCACTACCTCTGAAACTACCTTGCTACTCTCCCATGCAAACCACACATACTTAAATTACATGACATACACCACACTACAACATGAAATACTACACAGGGAATAGTCACAACATTATCACTTTCAGCTTTCACGCTTCAATTAATATTTATCCCAGTTTCACACGACACTGCCCCACTTCGTAATTCTACTTTCCTACTATGAACTCTGGAGATACATGCACGTCTTCCTGTGCAATGCAAGCCAAGTGGCGTTGCTGGATAGACGGCTGACTCACCTTGTTTCTCTCTCAGAGTGTTGTAGTTTGAATCAATACACTCCTGGAAATTGAAATAAGAACACCGTGAATTGATTGTCCCAGGAAGGGGAAACTTTATTGACACATTCCTGGGGTCAGATACATCACATGATCACACTGACAGAACCACAGGCACATAGACACAGGCAACAGAGCATGCACAATGTCGGCACTAGTACAGTGTATATCCACCTTTCGCAGCAATGCAGGCCGCTATTCTCCCATGGAGACGATCGTAGAGATGCTGGATGTAGTCCTGTGGAACGGCTTGCCATGCCATTTCCACCTGGTGCCTCAGTTGGACCAGCATTCGTGCTGGACGTGCAGACCGCGTGAGACGACGCTTCATCCAGTCCCAAACATGCTCAATGGGGGACAGATCCGGAGATCTTGCTGGCCAGGGTAGTTGACTTACACCTTCTAGAGCACGTTGGGTGGCACGGGATACATGCGGACGTGCATTGTCCTGTTGGAACAGCAAGTTCCCTTGCCGGTCTAGGAATGGTAGAACGATGGGTTCGATGACGGTTTGGATGTACCGTGCACTATTCAGTGTCCCCTCGACGATCACCAGTGGTGTACGGCCAGTGTAGGAGATCGCTCCCCACGCCATGATGCCGGGTGTTGGCCCTGTGTGCCTCGGTCGTATGCAGTCCTGATTGCGGCGCTCACCTGCACGGCGCCAAACACGCATACGACCATCATTGGCACCAAGGCAGAAGCGACTCTCATCGCTGAAGACGACACGTCTCCATTCGTCCCTCCATTCACGCCTGTCGCGACACCACTGGAGGCGGGCTGCACGATGTTGGGGCGTGAGCGGAAGACGGCCTAACGGTGTGCGGGACCGTAGCCCAGCTTCATGGAGACGGTTGCGAATGGTCCTCGCCGATACCCCAGGAGCAACAGTGTCCCTAATTTGCTGGGTAGTGGCGGTGCGGTCCCCTACGACACTGCGTAGGATCCTACGGTCTTGGCGTGCATCCGTGCGTCGCTGCGGTCCGGTCCCAGGTCGACGGGCACGTGCACCTTCCGCCGACCACTGGCGACAACATCGATGTACTGTGGAGACCTCACGCCCCACGTGTTGAGCAATTCGGAGGTACGTCCACCCGGCCTCCCGCATGCCCACTATACGCCCTCGCTCAAAGTCCGTCAACTGCACATACGGTTCACGTCCACGCTGTCGCGTCATGCTACCAGTGTTAAAGACTGCGATGGAGCTCCGTATGCCACGGCAAACTGGCTGACACTGACGGCGGCGGTGCACAAATGCTGCGCAGCTAGCGCCATTCGACGGCCAACACCGCGGTTCCTGGTGTTTCCGCTGTGCCGTGCGTGTGATCATTGCTTGTACAGCCCTCTCGCAGTGTCCGGAGCAAGTATGGTGGGTCTGACACACCGGTGTCAATGTGTTCTTTTTTCCATTTCCAGGAGTGTATTAAGAACATATTCATCACACACACGAGTCCTCAACTGATACCATGGACGAGTACTTCTCTTTATCCTTTGTCTCATACACAGATTGAGACTCACACAGTACTCACCACGTGGAAGTACTCGCCTCTAATTTCAAGTCCTGCACACGCTATTTCTTAAATATTTCAACTTATAGTACACACGCTAGTAATTCAGCTTAACTTAAGCACACGGAAGTATTTCAACTTATTGCTACACGTGGTTTCATTGTGACCGTTGGTCACTTCCGAAGATTACTACGATCCCATTAATATTACCTGCCTGACGTTTAATTCTCCCCACAAAAGTTCCTGAAATAGAGAAATTATTATTTCAAACTACTCTTAAATATTCCACATGCATACCATGTCTCCACTCTTTTGTCTTTATGGAGCACAACTAAGACAGGTCTTAACAGCACAAGATCCAGCGGCAGAGTGCTGAAACATGGCCGTTCTTCAGGTTCTCTCGCACCTCTGCCAAAGTGGGGGAGCACCTTGCTACCGTATTGGTCAGCCACATTTCAGGCGCTCAAAGCTCAGGTAAATTTCATCTCTTTGGTCCCACCAAAGGTGGCCAAATGATCGTCTCAAAGATGATCATATATTCACATTCACTATCTGCGGTTAGCAGACGACCATACATTCATTCATTTCACAGATCTCACCAAACTGGATGTAGGGATTTATGTTGTGGGAGTGCACATGTGATCAATTAAATAAATAAATTGTCATTCTTTCCTACACTGGTATCCAGCTTCGCTGTATTAATTGAAATTGAGTTATTTTACAAAAAAATGTGTTATTCTGACAAAAATAATGAAGTATGTTGTACCTATTTTCAGTGTCAGCATAAGTTAGTTTGTTGTTGTTGTCGTCTTCAGTCCTGAGACTGGTTTGATGCAGCTCTCCATGCTACTCTATCCTGTGCAAGATTCTTCATCTCCCAGTACCTACTGAAACCTACATCCTTCTGAATCTGCTTAGTGTATTTATCTCTTGGTCTCCCTCTACGATTTTTACCCTACACGCTGCCCTCCAATGCTAAATTTGTGATCCCTTGATGCCTCTAAACATGTCCTACCAACCGATCCCTTCTTCTAGTCAAGTTGTGCTACAAACTTCTCTTCTCCCCAATCCTATTCAATACCTCCTCATTCGTTACGTGATCTACCCTCCTTATCTTCAGCATTCTTCTGTAGCACCACATTTCGAAAGCTTCTATTCTCTTCTTGTCCAAACTGGTTATCGTCCATGTTTCACTTCCATACATGGCTACACTCCATACAAATACTTTCAGAAACGACTTCCTGACACTTAAATCTATACTCGATGTTAACAAATTTCTCTTCTTGAGAAACGATTTCCTTGCCATTGCCAGTCTACATTTTATATCCTCTCTACTTCGACCATCATCAGTTATTTTGGTCCCTAAATAGCAAAACTCCTTTACTACTTTAAGTGTCTCATTTCCTAATCTAATCCCCTCAGCATCACCCGATTTAATTTGACTACATTCCATTATCCTCGTTTTGCTTTTGTTGATGTTCATCTTATATCCTCCTTTCAAGACACTGACCATTCCGTTCAAATGCTCTTCCAAGTCATTTGCTGTCTCTGACAGAATTACAATGTCATCGGCGAACCTCAAAGTTTTTACTTCTTCTCCATGAATTTTAATACCTACTCAGAATTTTTCTTTTGTTTCCTTTACTGCTTGCTCAATATACAGATTGAATAACAACGGGGAGAGGCTACAACCCTGTCTCACTCTTTTCCCAACCACTGCTTCCCTTTCATGCCCCTCGACTCTTATAACTGCCATCTGGTTTCTGTACAAATTGTAAATAGCCTTTCGCTCCCTGTATTTTACCCCTGCCACCTTCAGAATTTGAAAGAGAGTATTCCAGTTAACGTTGTCAAAAGCTTTCTCTAAGTCTACAAATGCTAGAAACGTAGGTTTGCCTTTTCTTAATCTTTCTTCTAAGATAAGTCGTAAGGTTAGTATTGCCTCACGTGTTCCAACATTTCTACGGAATCCAAACTGATCTTCCCCGAGGTCCGCTTCTACCAGTTTTTCCATTCGTCTGTAAAGAATTCGCGTTAGTATTTTGCAGCTCTGACTTATTAAACTGATATTTCGGTAATTTTCACATCTGTCAACACTTGCTTTCTTTGGGATTGGAATTATTATATTCTTCTTGAAGTCTGTGGGTATTTCGCCTGTCTCATACATCTTGCTCACCAGATGGTAGAGTTTTGTCATGACTGGCTCTCCCAAGGCCATCAGTAGTTCTAATGGAATGTTGTCTACTCCCGGGGCCTTGTTTCGACTCAGGTCTTTCAGTGCTCTGTCAAACTCTTCACGCAGTATCTTATCTCCCATTTCATCTTCATCTACATCCTCTTCCATTTCCATAATATTGTCCTCAAGTACATCGCCCTTGTATAAACCCTCTATATACTCCTTCCACCTTTCTGCCTTCCCTTCTTTGCTTAGAACTGGGTTGCCATCTGAGCTCTTGATATTCGTACAAGTGGTTCTCTTCTCTCCAAAGGTCTCTTTAATTTTCCAGTAGGCAGTATCTATCTTACCCCTAGTGAGACAACGCTCTACATCCTTACATTTGTCCTCTAGCCATCCCTGCTTAGCCATTTTGCACTTCCTGTCGATCTCATTTTTGAGAAGTTTGTATTCCTTTTTGCCTGCTTCATTTACTGCATTTTTATATTTTCTCCTTTCATCAATTAAATTCAATATTTCTTCTGTTACCCAAGGATTTCTATTAGCCCTCGTCTTTTTACCTACTTGATCCTCTGCTGCCTTCACTACTTCATCCCTCAGAGCTACCCGTTCTTCTTCTACTGTATTTCTTTCCCCCATTCCTGTCAATTGTTCCCTTATGCTCTCCCTGAAACTCTCTACAACCTCTGGTTCTTTCAGTTTATCCAGGTCCCATCTCCTTAAATTCCCACCTTTTTGCAGTTTCTTCAGTTTCAATCTGCAGTTCATAACCAATAGATTGTGGTCAGAATCCACATCTGCCCCTGGAAATGTCTTACAATTTAAAACCTGGTTCCTAAATCTCTGTCTTACCATTATATAATCTATCTGATACCTTTTAGTATCTCCAGGATTCTTCTAGTTATACAACCTTCTTTTATGATTCTTGAACCAAGTGTTAGCTATGATTAAGTTAGTTTAAGTTAGATTAAGTAGTGTGTAAGCCTAGGGACCGATGACCTCAGCAGTTTTGTCCAATAGGAACTTACCACAAACTTCCAAATTAGTATACGTTCAGTCTCACCTTTTGTCCTATTTGGTATAGATCCCACACAGTTGAACCACATTGTTGAAGTGGTCACAGGGGTGATTTGTAAGCAACTTCCTTTGTATACTGATTGCATTCTAGCAATATTCTGCAGGCCGGTGTGGCCGAGCGTTGTAGGCGCTTCATCCTGGAACCGCGCGACCGCTACGGTCGCAGGTTCGAATCATGCCGCGGGCATGGATGTGTGTGATGTCCTTAGATTAGTTGGATTTAAGTTCTAGGGGACTGATGACCTGAGACGTTAAGTCCCATAGTGCTCAGAGCCATTTTGATCCCAATATTATACCAATAAACCGAAGTCTATCACCTGTTTTATCCCCAAATGAGCCTATGTGATCATTCCATTTCATATTACATCAAAGTATTGCAACCAGGCATTTGTATGAGTTGGCCAATTCCCTCTGTGGCTCATTGAGATTACAGTCATAGGATATTACGTTTTTTCCATTTCGTGAAGAGCACAACATTTCACATTTCTGAACATTTAAACAAAGTTTCCTATCTTTGCACCACTCTGAAATCTTATCAATATCTGAATATTTATGCATCTTCTTCCATTAGTACTTCATTAGAGATATGGATCATCTGCAAAATGTCTGTGGTTACTATTAATACGGTCCGTAATGCCTTTGATATACAACATAAACAGCAATAAAAACCGTGCACAATAGTTGGAACAAACCATAGGTCACATACGTGTACAAGAAGGGTACCTTCCACTATCCTTGACATCTGTTTATTGTAGAATCTTCTCGTATTTCATACGCGAATGGAAAAGGTTCAAATGGCTCTGAGCACTATGGGACTCAACATCTGTGGTCATAAGTCCCCTAGAACTTCGAACTACTTAAACCTAACTAACCTAAGGACATCACACACATCCATGCCCGAGGCAGGATTCGAACCTGCGACCGTAGCGGTCGCGCGGTTCCTGACTGAGCGCCTAGAACCGCTAGACCACGCGGCCGGCGAATGGAAAAGGAAGGAACCCTAATACGTGGTTCAACATTGTGGTACCCTCTGTCAAACACTTCATAGTTGTCTACAAAGTATGACTGATGTACTACAGGTAGTGATAAAGTTTCAGTTGTAACCTGGAAAGTATAAAATTAAGTAATTATTTCTTTTGTTCGGCACCAACATATATACAGTACCGGTTACAATGAGGTCCCCGCGTCACTGTAACGTTGCTAGATGACGCTAAAAAAGGCGCAGCACCTTGATAATGGCAGACGGGTTGCGCCATTTACACTGAGGTGAAAAAACCCATGGGATATCGGTATGCACTTATACAGATGGCGGTATTATAGCGTACACAAGGTGTAAAAGAGCAGTGCATTGGCGGAGCTGTCATCTGTACTCAGGTGTTCTTGTTGTTGTGGTCTTCAGTCCAGAGACTAGGCTGATGCAGCTCTCCATGCTACTCTATCCTGTGCAATCTTCTTCATCTCCCAGTACCTACTGCAGCCTACATCCTTCTGAATCTGCTTAGTGTATTCATCTCTTGGTCTCCCTCTACGATTTTTATCCTCCACGCTGCCCTCCCATACTAAACTGGTGATCCCTTGATGCCTCAGAATATGCCCTACCAACCGATCCCTCCTTCTAGTCAACTTGTGCCACACATTTCTCTTCTCTCCAATTCTATTCAATACCTCCTAATTTGTTATGTGATCTACCCATCTAATCTTCACCATTATTCTGTAGCACCACAATTAGAAAGCTTCTATTCTCTTCTTGTCTCAACTATTTATCGTTCACGTTTCACTTCCATACATGACTACACTCCATACAAATACTTTCAGAAACGACTTCGGGATACTTAAATCTATACTCGATGTTAACAAATTTCTCTTCTTCAGAAACGCTTTCCTTGCCATTGCCAGTCTACATTTTATATCCTCTCTACTTCGACCATCATCAGTTATTTTGCTCCCCAAATAGTAAAACTCATTTACTACTTTAAGCCTATCATTTCCTAATCTCATTCCTGCAGAATCACCCGATTTAATTCGACTACATTCCATTATCCTCGTTTTGCTTTTCTTGATGTTCATCTTATATCCTCCTTTCAAGACACTGACCATTCCGTTCAGCTGCTCTTTCAGGTCCTTTGCTGTCTCTCACAGAATTACAATGTCATAGGCGAACCTCAAAGTTTTTATTTCTTCTCCATGGATTTTAATTCCTACTCCGAATTTTTCTTTTGTTTCCTTTACTGCTTGCTCAATATACAGATTGAATAACATCGGGGATAGGCTACAACCGTGTTTCACACCCTTCCCAACCACTGCTTTCCCTTCATGTCCCTCGACTCTTATAACTGCCATCTGGTTTCTGTACAAATTGTAAATAGCCTTTCGCTGCCTGTATTTTACCCCTGCCACCTTCAGAATTTGAAAGAGAGTATTCCAGTCAACATTGTCAAAAGTTTTCTCTAAGTCTACAAATGCTAGAAACGTAGGTTTGCCTTTACTTAATCTATTTTCTAAGATAAGTCGTAGGGTCAGTAATGCCTCACGTGTTCCAACATTTCTACGGAATCCAAACTGATCTTCCCCGAGGTCGGCTTCTACTTTTTCCATTCAAATGGTTCAAATGGCTCTGAGCACTATGGGACTTAACATCTGTGGTCATCGGTCCCCTAGAACTTAGAACTACTTAAACCTAACTAACCTAAGGACATCACACACATCCATGCCCGAGGCAGTATTCGAACCTGCGACCGTAGCAGTCGCGCGGTTCCGGACTGAGCGCCTAGAACCGCGAGACCACCGCGGCCGGCTTTTTCCATTCATCTGTAAAGAATTCGTGTTAGTATTTTGCAGCCATGACTTATTAAACTGATAGTTCGGTAATTTTCACATCTGTCAACACCTGCTTTCTACTTTTCTCAGGTAATTCTTGTGAAAAATTAGCCGCACAACGAGAATTAACAGGATTTGAATGCGGAATGGTAGTTCGAGCTAGAGGCATGGGATGTTCCATTTCGGTAATAGTTAGGGAATTCAATATTCCGAGATCCACAGCGTCAAGAGTGTGCCGAGAACACCAAATTTAAAGCATTGCCTTTCACCACAGACAACGCAGTGGTCTATGGCCTTCACTTAACGACTGAGAGCAGCGGCGTTTGCGTAGAGTTGTCAGTGCTAACGGAGAAGCAACACTGCGTTAAATAACCACAGAAATCAAGGTAGGGTGTACTACAAACGTATCCGTTAGCACAGTGCTGCCAAATTTGTCATTATTGGACTATGGCAGCAGACAACCGTCGCGAGTGCCTTTGCTAAAAGCACGACATCGCCTGCAGCGCTTCTCCTAGGCTCCTGACCATACAGGGTTATTACAAATGATTGAAGCGATTTCACAGCTCTACAATAACTTTATTATTTGAGATATTTTCACAATGCTTTGCACACACATACAGAAACTCAAAAAGTTTTTTTAGGCATTCACAAATGTTCGATATGTGCCCCTTTAGTGATTCGGCAGACATCAAGCCGATAATCAAGTTCCTCCCACACTCGGCGCAGCATGTCCCCATCAATGAGTTCGAAAGCATCGTTGATGCGAGCTCGCAGTTCTGGCACGTTTCTTGGTAGAGGATGTTTAAATACTGAATGTTTCACATAACCCCACAGAAAGAAATCGCATGGGGTTAAGTCGGGATAGCGTGGAGCCCATGACATGAATTGCTGATCATGATCTCCACCACGACCGACCATCGGTTTTCCAATCTCCTGTTTAAGAAATGCCGAACATCATGATGGAAGTGCGGTGGAGCACCATCCTGTTGAAAGATGAAGTCGGCGCTGTCGGTCTCCAGTTGTGGCATGAGCCAATTTCCGCGGGCTACGCGTGAAACTTGCCCGCACGCGTTCAACCGTTTCTTCGCTCACTGCAGGCCGACCCGTTGATTTCCCCTTACAGAGGCATCCAGAAGCTTTAAACTGCGCATACCATCGCCGAATGGAGTTAGCAGTTGGTGGATCTTTGTTGAACTTCGTCCTGAAGTGTCGTTGCACTGTTAGGACTGACTTATGTGAGTGCATTTCAAGCACGACATACGCTTTCTCGGCTCCTGTCGCCATTTTATCTCACTGCGCTCTCGAGCGCTCTGGCGGCAGAAACCTGAAGTGCGGCTTCAGCCGAACAAAACTTTATGAGTTTTTCTACGTATCTGTAGTGTGTCGTGACCATATGTCAATGAATGGAGCTACAGTGAATTTATGAAATCGCTTCAGTCATTTGTAATAGCCCTGTATCAGTTGATTCCTAGACTGCAAAAACCGTGGTCTCGTAAGATGAGTCCTGATTTCAGTTGATAAGAGCTGATGGTAGGTTTCGAGTGTGGCGCAGACTTCACGGGGCCATGGACCCAAGTCGTCCACAGGGCACTGTGAAAGCTGGTGGTGGCTACATAAAGGTGCGGGCTGTGTTTGAAGAACGTTCTGCCGGCAGCGGTGGCCGAGCAGTTCTGGGCGCTTCAGTCCGGAACCGCGCGACTGCTTCGGTCGCAGGTTCGAATCCTGCCTCGGGCATGGATGTGTGTGATGTCCTTAGGTTTGTTACATTTAAGTAGTTCTGAGTTATAGGGGACTGATGACCTCAGATGTTAAGTCCCATTGCGCTGAGAGGCATTTTTTTTAAGAACGTTCTGAAAAATTCGATGTGGCCACCTAGATCGTCTGACATGAATCCCATCGAACATTTATAGAACATAATCAAGAAGTCAGTTCGTGTATAAAATCCTGCACCGGCAACGCTTTCGCAGCTGTGGAAGACTATAAATGCAGCGTGGCTCATTATTTCTACAAAGGACATCCAACGACTTATTGAGTCTATGTCACCTTGAGATGCAACACTACGCCGGGAAAAAAGAGGAGCGACACGATATTAGGAGGTTAGGAGGTCTCCCATGACTGTTTTTTACCTCAGTGTAGTTACGGCTCGTCTAGCCTCCTCAGTTCTGAATTTAGATTTTATGAATGGAAAGCTTATATAGGTGGTCAATTCGTTGTTTTGGAACAAAATAGATTTAAAATAGTATACATCGCTGTACTGTTGTGATAAAATAAACAATTACTTATTCGACAGTGTAGGGTATATTAGCATGCTATAGCATATTTTAAACGCATTCTAGTTCAGAGTTTCTAAAAATAAACAGAAATCACCTCTATTTCTTGAATACATGCTGACAATTCGATAACCAGTTTTCTCCAAGCAAATGCTGTCAGCTACTGTGGACATGCAGATACGAAAAGAACTGACGTGTACAAAGAACACGGTCTAAAGTAAATGCTACAAACATGTAAAGGAGTATTGTTTACTCCTTGAGCTAGAAAGCATGATGTTGGGTGAAGCAGATATGCTACGTAAGGACTGAGGAGGCTAGCAGCATTCTACTGCACTGTGGCGAGGGGATGTCAAAGTGAGCCAGTATTGCAGACGAACAAAATATTATTTGTGTATGTAATTTTACTTTTTGTACGTGATAAATAAAAAGCTTATGACTACTCCTCGTAGACTTAAATGCAGATGTCAAGTCTCTCATTTTAGGACACCACATAGCTAAAAGGTTTGCCGGCCGGTGTGGCCGAGCGGTTCTAGGCGCTACAGTCTGGAACCGCGCGACCGCTACGGTCGCAGTTTCGAATCCTGCCTCGGGCATGGATGTGTGTGATGTCCATAGCCGTGGAGCTCGTTACTGGCGCGCCAGTCTCTTGGGATGTCCATCCTTCGATGTTTCTTATCTTTGCTTGCCTTGTTGTTTTCCGCATTCGCGGGGCGAGTGGCAGTTGACGTTTGCTGGGACTACCTGCTGAGACGCCGCAAGGTACGAGGTGGGAAGCAACCACGTATATGTGGAGTTGGTTGTACGCGGTCTGCCGGTTCAGCATGGACGATATGTGTTAGCTGCCTGCCTATCTGTTGATTTTGCTCGCCGTGCCTTGCGACCGCCTAGCTTGGGTTGCTGCCTGTGTATCCTACACGAGCCATACCGGACGTCCAGCAGAAGCCAGCAAAAGTTAAGCAGCCTTGTGTTTCTTTAAAGAAAAGGAGAAAATGTATAAGACCTTTCGTAACCAATTTTGGTGGCCTTCGCGTTTACACTGCCTTTGGGGAGAGCTAATTCTTTTAAATTTAAATAGTTGCGGTTCCCTGTCCTTTATAATCTTTTGGGGGTTTTATTTGAATTTTCTCTTTGGGGTTCCTTCCTTGTACTTGGTTAAATGTTTACTTGTATAGCGAGAAGTGACTCCTGGTTACAACTCGGAGAAGGTGTTTGATGTTACTGCCGCTTCCGGCATTTGTCTTTTCAATTAAGTGTTGTCATCCCTTCGAGCGACCTGGTGTCACTCCTCGTTAATTAATGCGGGTTTATGTGTACTTAATTTTGAATTGACCATTTGAATTAATATTTTGGAGCGCAGTAGAGCACTAACGCAACCTCATTGTATACCACCTTGTGCCCCTGTCTAGTACCTTAATTTTCAGTGGCACGAGTTAGCTCCACTACCGGATTTACTGATGTGCTTCCTTCAAAATCTTGTCTTGTATAAGTTTGCCCCATGTGTGTCTGGGAACACAGAGATGAGCTTTAGTGTGACTTCAGTGCTAGTCAGTTAATGGCTTCATTTTGGCTTGGCTTCCACTGAAGAGTTTGAGTGGAGCGTAGTGTGTTTGATTTGTTATTGATTGAATTACTGTAAGTTTGTTTATTTAATGGGGAGCAAGACATTTAAAGACTGTTGGTATTAACTCCCCTAGTTTCGGGGTGTTGCTAATTCGTTCCAAATGGCCTACTACTTATTCAATGACAAGGCTGTTGATTAGTTGGTTACTGTGAGTACAAATTCACGCTATTTATTTGTTACCACAATTGTTGAAGTGTCTCTGTCGTGATTCAATCACTAGCTACGTGTTTGAGCTAAACTGATATAAACCTTACATTGCCTCCTTAAAATTTGTTACCAGCAGAAACCCTTAAGACAACTAAGTTTTGTCACTGCTTATGTTAACCTTTATTTCATGTAGTTAAATTTTATCTTAAAATGTGTATTTCTCTGATGTAATAAACGAGTGATAAAAGAAAAAATCAAAGGGGCCTGGTCCTTCCCACTGTGTCCGGTTTGTAGCACGTATCACTTAGGTTAGATAGGTTTAAGTAGTTCTAAGTTCTAGGGGACTGATGACCTCAGTAGTTAAGTCCCATAGTGCTCAGAGCCATTTGAACCTTTTTTTTTTTTTTTTTTTTTTGAGCTAAAACGTTTCCGCATTATGTAACTGTGAACAACGATTGCGTGTTCTGGAATTATATGAAACCTGGCTGAAAATGGCTTACAAGTTCCATCCCTAATGCTGGAATTCAGTATGGTGTTGGCCCACCCTTAGCCTTGATGACAGCTTCCAGTCTCGCAAGCACACGTTCAATCAGGTGCTGGAACGTTTCTTGGGGAATGGTAATCCATTGTTCGCGAAGTGCTGCACTGAAGAGAGGTATCGATGTCGGTCGGAGAGGCCTGGCACGAAGTCGGCGTTCCAAAACATCCCAGAGGTGTTCTATAGGATTCAGGTCAGGACTCTGTGCAGGCCAATCCATCGGTCCCTAGACTTACACACTAGTTAAGCTAACTTATGTTAAGAACGACACACCCACCAATGCCCGAAGGAGGACTCGAACCTCCGGCTGGAGGGGCAGCGAAATCAGTGGTATCCAGCCTCTAACAGCGCGGCCACTTCGCGCGGCTAACCAGTTCGACCCAGGCCCTGCATTATGAACAGGTGCTCGATCATGTTGAAAGATGCAATCGCCATTCCCGCTTTGCTCTTCAACAGTGGGAAGCAAGAAGGTGCTTAAAACATCAATGTAGGCCTGTGCTGTGATAGTGCCACGCAAAACAACAAGGGGTGCAAACCCCCTCCATGAAAAACACGACCACACCATAGCACCACCGCCTCCGAATTTTACTGTTGGCACTACACACGCTGGCAGATGACGTTCACCAGGAATCCGCCATACCCACACCCTGCCATCGGATGACCACATTGTGTACCGTGAATTGTCACTCCGCACAACGTTCAATCGTGCAATCTTTACGCACCTTACACCAAGCCAGGCGTCGTTTGGTATTTACCAGCGTGATGTGTGGCTTATGAGCAGCCGCTTGACCATGAAATCCATGTTTTCTCACCTCCCGCCTAACTGTCATAGTACTTGCAGTGAGTCCTGATGCAGTTTGGAATTCCTGTGTGATGGTCTGGATAAATGTCTGCCTATTATACATTACGACCCTCTTCAACTGTCGGCGGTCTCCGTCAGTCAACAGACGAGGTCTGCCTGTACGCTTTTGTGCTGTACGCGTCCCTTCACGTTTCCCCTTCACTATCACATCGGAAACAGTGGACCTACGGATGTTCAGGAGTGTGGAAATTTCGCGTACAGACGTATATTTTTCGGGGTGCCCGGATACTTTTCATCACATAGTGTATAAAGAAGTTTATTCTTTTTTAAAAGAGAAAGAGGAGGAAACAAAACATAATAAAATAATAATTCCAGAGCTTTAGTTCTACGATCTGCACCATCCCCCCCCCCCCCTTTTTCTGTTTCGCGGAACGAATAGCGCGGTATTGAGCCTGCTGATCCAAACAGCGTGCTGCACCGCCTACGGCCGCTTTGTGTGAACTTTACGGCTGCTACCGTCCCGTTCGACGATCGCGTGACAATATCCGGTCGCTTTACGAGCGCCACCAATCGACTCTCGCAGAAGGAGGGCGCGTGACGTCGACAAAAGAATGCGACGCCGCAGATAAGGCGAGACTGGCGGAATGAAGCCGATACACAACTGTGCGTAGCGAATCACAAGCAGTGAAAAATAAAAAAAAAGAAGAGCGAGGAAGAGACTAATAAGCTGTGACGTATATGAGCCGTAGCATTAGTTGCGGCGATAAAGCCGCGATGCGGACACCGTCGTAAGATCGGACAGTTTGGGCCGGCAACGCGCTGACATGGCGTGGAATTGTCTGGCTTCCACTAATTAAACTCCCCAGGCCACTCCGGCGGGGGACCGACGCGCCGTAACGACAGGAGAAGTTTATGGCGGGCGCTCGCAGCCATTCGCGCGGGACTTTCAATTTTACGGCTTTCTCTTCCGCAGTCTATAAGCGCTACTAGTCACGTATACGTAATTAATGTACTGAGGATCGTAATCTGTTTGCGCTCGGCGTGACAAAGCGCCAATGAAGTCCGACACGCCGTTTACACCTACCGTGTGTATGGGAAACCAGCGTGTTTATTATACCCTTTAATGCTAGCTATATCAGTATGTTTATTGTTCGAGTAAATTATATCCCATAAAAAGATAATTACTGTGATTACTGACGTCATCTGATGGGCAGATAGCCCGTAGAACCGAGAAGTGAAAGAGCGAGTCCAGAATGCACAAGACAATGGCCGATGTTAGCGAATGAAATGAAGGACTGTTATTTAGAGAGTGTCATTGGAATAATTGTGATAGCAGTTGAGTAAGAGAGCTTTCCGTGATGCTAACGTGTTCCATTTAATTTTACATCTTAGCCATCACACTAGTAGGATTTTTTCTGCCAAAACTTTTGACTGAGAAGTAACGGAAGCGAAATATCATTAGTGTGTCAGGCAATGAAAGATAATATGAAACGTTTTAGAATCAAAATATCGACGTCTATATTTAGGTTACGCAAACAAAGAGTGATTTGTTTCCATTAGGGGGTGTCCTATGTGACAGGGGCAGCTGTAATATTTCGCTAATCGATCGATATTACGAAACAGTTTCCGACAAGCAATTGTAAATGCAGTCGCGAGTATTTTGTTCCATGACCAAGCCAGTGTATTCAGTTGTCAAGGCGTTTGCAGATGTTTACGATAACATTCTTGACAAGACCATGCTCAAACATTATCGCAACCTTTGTAAATGTGTCCTTTAATTTAACTTGTTACTGTTCCTGTCCATAAGCACTCACTGTTGCACTGTAATTATTGAAAGTCTGCTGACTTTCTGAACGGCCCTTATTTAGTTACAAACTAATTGTCAATGTGTATTTTTGGTATGAAACTGAGCGATGGATGCATGCCAGATCCAGTCCCTAAAAAAAAGAATGGAAACAAATTCAGCCTTCAGCATATGAGAATGTCCTATTAGTTCGATAATTTTCATTTTCGTAACAAACAGTAATTGGGCACACCTGTTTCCAGTCCTTCACGTGAGGAGCTACAAGCGAATGCTACCATCACATATGGTGACGCAGGTTTGTTCCTGGTGGCACAGTGGTTCAAATGGCTCTGAGCACTGTGGGACTTAACTTCTGAGGTCATCAGTCCCCTAGAACTTAGAACTACTTAAACCTAACTAACCTAAGGACATCACACACATCCATGCCCGAGGCTGGATTCGAACCTGCGACCGTAGCGGTCGCGTGGTTCCAGACTGTAGCGCCTAGAACCGCTCGGCCATCCTGGCCAGCGGTCGCATAGTGCTACAAACTGAAAGAATTACTATGTGTTGGAAGAGAATATCAGTTAATAAGAATAACTGTTTGTATTTAATAACTCAAAAGGGAATTCTGTGAAGCAAAATAGCCACAGCCACGAAAACTGGTATAATTTGATAGTTTCAGCAGAAAGGCACAGACTTCCGCAATATCCGACCTAATGTCAGATTTGATGATGGTTATACGATGATCTTCGACTTTGCCATCTTGTCGTTCGAGAAATCGTAAAAACAGCGCTGACTGATCATAGTATGAAAAGTGATGTCAGTTTTCAGATTTAAGATGGGCTCTTGTGTGAAAGTTCAGAAAAACTGGCAACCGAGAAATAATTTTAAATAACGATCCAAAACAAAGTAAATGTTGTATTAATCTGGATACTATATCAAGAGTCTCAGAATAATCTATTTGCAAATTCTTCACGTTCGCTGGTTGATTTGGGGTCATCCGTCCCATCGTATTAGGGAAGGATGGGGAAGGAAGTCGGCCGCGCCCTCTCAAGGCATTTGCCTGAAGCGATTTAGGAGAATCACGGGAAACGTAAATCAGGATGGCCGGACACTGGTTTGAACCGTCGTCCTACCGAATGTGAGTCCACTGCACTAACCACAGCGCCACTTCGCTGGGTAATACTACATGTCAGTTCTACTAAATACTGATATGGTGCAACAAAAGATACGAATAATTTCTCCTATTTCCACTTGAGAACTAGGAAGACAAGTAAAGGAGGAATGTTTACATGTTCAACCTAAAAGACCGGCGAAATTATCTTCCAATACACTGAAACGCTTTAAAAATGCCGTATGACGGAATGGATGTACTAATAATTTGTTGTATATAAACTAAACAAGTAAAGCTGAAAAAAATCCACAGATTTTTAACACCACAGCATTATATTTTGCATGGTAGTTCTGAAACCAATATGCCCTAGTTTTCCTCGATCTTAAGAATCAACTCACACAGTCAGTTGTAGTAGAAATACAGTTTAACGAGGAATCAGAAAATGGGATAATTCTTTCCTAGAATAAGCAAAGCATTGTACAATCAGAACGTCACGTGAAGTGCCACAAATATCCCTGGATCAGCTGTGGTGATAACGGATGATATTCGGATTTGTAAAACATAACTATAATGAGCTGATGAGTTCCGTGACCTGAACTTTATAAAATTTTATGTACTAAGTGTTTTATATCCGTACAAAGCGTCAGTTCTGAATTGTAGTCTGTCACATATCAAAAATGGTTCAAATGGTTCTAAACATTATGGGACATAACATCTGAGGTCATCAGTCTCCTAGACTTAGAACTACTTAAACCTAACTAACCTACGGACATCACACACATCGAGGCAGGATTCGAACCTGCGATCGTAGCAGCAGCACGGTTCCGGACTGAAGCGCCTAGAACCGCTCGTTATAGCGGCCGGCTGTCACGTATCCTCACAGCCATTATACCAGTAGAACGAAGTGTAAATTACAAACTGTCCAGTCACATTAATGAGACCACCTGTCAGAAGCCTGAATAACCACCTTTCGCAGCGCGGACCGCTGCGAGACGTGCAGGAAGAGAATCAGTGAGCTTCTGGAATGTACCGAAGGTACTGACAGGGATGTGGAGCCATGTTGACTCTAGTTCCACGGCCACAGGTTTCTCCGTTGATGATGCACGGCGATAACAGCTCGCGCAAGATGCTTGCACAGATTCCCGATTGGGTTTTAATCCGCAGGCCGTGGTGCTCGGTGGCCAGGTGAGTACGGTAACCTCATCCTCGTGCTCTTCGAAGCACACATGTGTGCACTGCGAGCTGTGTGACACATTGCAGATGCCATCATGCCCAGGAAAAACAAATTTCTTGTAGTGGTGGACATGGTTCCCGCGGATAGATGCATTCCTCTGTTGATCCATTTTGCCTTCCAGAATGACGAGATCACCCAGGAAATGCAACAAAAATATTCGGTAGAGCACATTCCTTTCACAGGTCTAGACTCTTCTATAGACCTATATCTCTGACATCGATCTGTTGTAGAATTTTAGAACATGTTTTTTGCTCTCGTAACATGTCATTTCTGGAAACCCAGAATCTACTCTGTAGGAATCAACATGGATTCCGGAAACAGCGATCGTGTGAGACCCAGCTCCCTTATTTGTTCATGAGACCCAGAAAATATTAGATACAGGCTCCCAGTTAGATGCCATTTTCCTTGACTTCCGGAAGGCGTTCGATACAGTTCCGCACTGTCGCCTGATAAACAAAGTAAGAGCCTACGGAATATCAGACCAGCTGTGTGGCTGGATTGAAGAGTGTTTAGCAAACAGAACACAGCATGTTGTTCTCAATGGAGAGACGTCTACAGACGTTAAAGTAACCTCCGGCGTGCCACAGGGGAGTGATATGGGACCATTCCTTTTCACAATATATATAAATGACCTAGTAGATAGTGTCTGAAGTTCCATGCGGCTTTTCGCGGATGATGCTGTAGTATACAGAGAAGTTGCAGCATTAGAAAATTGCAGCGAAATGCAGGAAGATCTGCAGCGGATAGGCACTTGGGGCAGGGAGTGGCAACTGACCCTTAACTTAGAGAAATGTAATGTACTACGAATAGAAAGAAGGATCATTTATTGTATGATTATATGATAGCGAACAAACACTGGTAGCAGTTACTTCTGTGAAATATCTGGGAGTATGCGTGTGGAACTATTTGAAGTGGAATGACCATATAAAATTAATTGTTGGTAAGGCGGGTGCCAGGTTGAGATTTATTGGGAGAGTCCTTAGAAAATGTAGTCCATCAGCAAAGGAGGTGGCTTACAAAACACTCGTTCGACCTATACTTGAGGATTGCTCATCAGTGTGGGATCCGCACCAGGTCGGGTTGACAGAGGAGATGGAGAAGATCCAAAGAAGAGAGGCACGTTTCGTCACAGGGTTATTTGGT
This sequence comes from Schistocerca nitens, assembly GCF_023898315.1. Taxonomy (NCBI): domain Eukaryota; kingdom Metazoa; phylum Arthropoda; class Insecta; order Orthoptera; family Acrididae; genus Schistocerca; species Schistocerca nitens. The sequence continues at coordinate 140,457,503 of NC_064616.1, read as the reverse complement.
AAGCGTGATAGCGTTACGGATATGTTTAGCAAACTCAAGTGGCAGACTCTGAGAGAGGCGCTCTGCATCGCGGTGTAGCTTGCTGTCCAGGTTCCGAGAGGGTGCGTTTCTGGATGAGGTATCGAATATATTGCTTCCCCCTACTTATACCTCCCGAGGAGATCACGAATGTAAAATTAGAGAAATTCGAGCGCGCACGGAGGCTTTCCGGCAGTCGTTCTTCCCGCGAACCATACGCGACTGGAACAGGAAAGGGAGGTAATGACAGTGGCACGTAAAGTGCCCTCCGCCACACACCGTTGGGTGGCTTGCGGAGTATAAATGTTGATGTAGATGTAGAAGATCCAACGGCCATCGGTCCAATGGAGCATAAAGCATGATTCATCTGAAAAGGCCACCTGTCGCCACACAGTGGCCGTCAAGTTGCGGCACTGGCGTGTAGTTTCCAGCCTTCGTTGCCGAAGAACAGCAGTCAGTATGGGTGCACGAACCAGGTGCCTGTTGCGGAGACCCATACGCAGCAACGTTCGCTGAACAGTCGTTGGGGAGGCACTGCTTGGTTCATCTGGGTGGTCAGCTGCTCAGCAGCTGCACGTCTGTTCGCCCGTACTTATCTCTACAGACGTCATTCCCCCGTATCATTTACTGCCCGTGATTCACCACAGTTGCGCCGGTGCCGGTTTTGGATAGCGTCATTTTGCCATGCACAGTTTACTTTAACCACGGCGACACGCGAAAAGCTTAGAAGCTTAACAGTTTCTGAAATGCTTCCACTGTTGGCCCGAAAGTTGATGATTATGGTCTTTTGGAGGTCAGATAAACCGCTTCGTTCCTGCTTTACGACAACGATTGCACTGTTTCCCGCGTGCCTCCGAGACACTTTATATATAGACGAGTATTAACAGCAATCTTTGCGGAAGGATACGTATCACAGAAAATTTCGATACACTGGAATAACGTGCGAGATTTCCAAATACGCAACTATTGTCACTCTGAAATGTAACGCTTACTAATGACTAAATCTGCATACATTTAATGACTTTTGTGGTGGGATATGAATAGACTACTGACTCAGATAACATACTCTTGTCGGTTACTGTTAATGTTATGTTGTTGTTGGGTAACGCATCCACATCTACAATGCATGAGATGGTGTGAAGGAACTAATATGGCCTACGTAAACAACAACTGAAAATGTTTTTGATAGGACGTTTCGTATCCCGCCTGGAAGGAGGCGCGTGGTTCCGCTCCTGTAAACTGAAGGGTAGGCCGAATGAAGGAAGCGAGTAGGGGCAGATGAGGTAAAAATCTCGGTACTGCTTTTAAAGTAAAAGATGTTTACTCTAGGTAAGACAATAAATACAGGGTTACATAACTTTGGCCATGATAAGCACGTAGGTGCAAAGCCGGATGTATCAAAGCTTGCACAGGCAAAATCTGTAGTGGCTCGCCCACTATGAAGATGAAAGAATGTTGATTGGTCGTCTGCTCGGAATCAAATGGGCAGAGTCTGGAGTGGCGCACGTAGAGCTGCACAGCGCCGGCTAGAGGGCGCTGTCGTCGGTCTGTGTCGTAGTGCCAAACTAAGAACTTGTACCTACACTGTGGCATCGTAGCTATCGATAGCGCAAGACGAACAGAGGAGAACCATAAACCCTAAAAAGTAAGTTCTATTCGAGATAAAGTTCGTCCACATTTTCAGAAATATGTGGAAAAAACACATTTTTTCCCCACTTGCCTCACTTATTATTTATTTTTACGTTTTAAGTTTTCATTTCGAACTTTCAACTGTACGATACGTCATTTCCTGTCATTTCCAGTGTTCGTCACTGATCTGTAACAATAACTGCACATAATAAAAGTAACAAGTATAAACAATTGCTACCAGTCCACTCTTATCGACGGTCTTCTTAAGAAAACACTAAAGAAAGAAAGCTAAACCCCACGTATATCCACCAACAGTATATTAAACGAGTACCAGAAAAAGATGTGTTTCACCATTTATTGGTAAACTGTCTGCCAAATAGACAGCATTCTGAAAAAAGAGAAATATTCAGTGGCGTATTATACCACAAAGGCAGAAGGAAAGAATTTGTATAACCACAAATATAAGCAGTTTCCAGTGAACAAACGTGGAGTTTATGAAATCAGTTGCATCGCGTGTGATCCATACTACATACTAAAAACAGGTAGGTCAGTGTCCACCAGACCTGAGGAACACCACAGAAACTGGAAGCTGCAAAAAACTGACTCCCCCATTGCGCAGAATTATCAGAAATGCACATATTTATTTAATAGGTGTATAAATCTACATCTACATTCAGATGACTACATTGCTTAAGTGCTCGGCATAGGGTTCGTCGAATCACCTTCAGAACGTTTCTCTACCGTTCCACTCTCGAATACTCTGAGCACGATGGACAGTAATTGCATCTACTGGAGATGAAGAGGCATACGACAACTATCCTGAACGGCTACTGAATCAACAGACTTCAGTTGGGGAAATTTAGGTCCACCTGTTATGTTAACAACGACTGTTTATAAAGGCACAAAAATATTTTAGCAGCATCTTGCCACTAGTTTCTACATTGTTGAGCTCTGCAGGACCCTCTTTACATAACTCAACGATATAGGAAATAATAACATTAAAAATATCTACTGATGATGGCACAAAATGATGAACTATGTTTTGGTATTCATATAAGGCAATTGTTTGGGTAGTAGGCTGGCCTGAATTCCCATAATTCAGTGTAGCTATATCTCCAAAATCAAACGATAAAACTACAGTTAAACTCCACGTCTTGAACCTGCCAGACCGGTCTCATTATCCAGTCTAATTATGTAAAATTTTGTTGCCAGTTACTCATTTGCTTCAGTGCTCTATGACTGTGAATATATTATTTGTTAAATTTAGTGATGGCAGCTAACCCTACTACAGTGTTTATTTTGCACATACACTCAAGGCTTTCGGATAAAAAACACCCAGTATTTTCCGTTTCCTTTAGGTATACTTTTACAAATTTGTTTATTGAAATCATAAAGAAAATTATAATTTAGATTGTTTAATGTATTAATCGTTCAAACTGCATAACAAAATAGTACAATACAAAATCGAATATTATAATTATCTGTGCATTGATTTCTCTACACTATGCTTAACTTCTACTAACAGTTTTTACACGTGTATGTAAGACGCTTCTTGGCTCTAAGCACTATGGGACTTAACATCAGAGATCATCAGTCCCCTAGAACTTAGAACTACTTAAACCTAGCTAACCTAAGAACATCACACACATCCATGCCCGGGGCATGATTCGAACCTGCGACCGTAGCAGCAGCGCGGTTCCGGACTGAAGCGCCTAAAACCGCTCGGCCACAGAGGACGGCAAGACACTTCTTGCAAGTGAATTTTTTGCACATTACATATTTCAGAATTTTTTTACATAGATAACATCTGCCTCTCTTCTTACTCCTACGATCATTTTCTTCCGATGTGGAGGGTGCAGGTCTTCTTTCTACAGCTTCTCTTGCAGCACTTCCTCTTGCTGGATGATCTCGTCTCCTCATATCTCGATCAATTACCTGCTCGCCAAGAGGTTCTAGGAGTAAACTTCTTCGCTGTAGGATGTTTGCATTCCGTTGGGGTAATTCGCCTTGTGTAGCATATCAGTGTTATATGCAGATATGTCCATGATATTTGAGAACACAACAATAGGCCATTTGTTTGTCTTCCTCTTTACTGTACAATTCACCACCATCTTCTCTATTGTGTCCATAGCTCCTTTCGTAGCGTTGTGGTCTAAAATAATTTCAGGTTTTCTCTTCGTAGTCTTTGCATCGTCGTGCAGATTGCTTTGGGCAATAACCCACTTGTTTTTTCTTTGGCTGTATGATACAAGCGTTGTGTCCTTTGTAAAAGTTAATGTTGATGTGTAATTAGAAAAACCCCTTGCCTGCAATAGTTTGGTGGGATGTAAGGCTTGCTTTTTCGCATAGTTCCAGTCACTGCGATATTTCCCTTTATCAGCATGTGTCCTAGCTCGTAGGAGGTGAAAACGTTGTCGCAGGTAATGGTTATGCCATTTCAAGTTGTAAGACAAGTCAGTTACAATCCTTCGACCTTTGTTCTTTTCCCAGCATATCGCTGAATATTTCACACATAACGTATTTCAGTATCACAAAGTGCGTAAAACTTGACACCATACTTTGCCAGTTTATTAGGCGTACACTGGCGGAAAGAACAGTTTCCTCTGAACGCAACATGTTATCCGTCTACTGAAACAAACATATTGGAATTGTATAATTTAGGTAATATCTCTTCCATTTCTCTCACAAATTCCTTATAGGTGCAAACGTATCTTATTTACGTCTTTGTAGACCTTTTTTCACGGTCATCAAATCGAATAACCCTTGATATCTTTTTGAACTCTTCTAGTGACGTTGTACTTCTGAAAACTATGTGGCCTTTGTCTCATCCCATAAACTTTCAGTAAACTCATTATACGACTTATAAACTTCTACTGATAACAACAGACCTATATAAGCATCTAGGTCAAGGACATGTAATTTTCTCCACTCCATATAAACGCATTCCTTCTGCATTAAAATGTTTGTGTTTAATGTTATCAATTGATGGAGGGAGGAAGAATATGAAAGCTGAGTATTCCTTCGTAATGCGAGAAGTGGCATACCTTGTTGGTCCTGGAGTCAGTTGAAATACATCACATGCTGCACGCCGTCCCAGTTGAGATAGGGGTTCTGTCTTCCATTCATCTGATTTATCCTTTGACATCATAACTGCACTGTTTACCATTTGCTGTTCTGGTGTATCATCTGCGCCTTCTACTGAAGATAAAGAGCTGCGCTCCGAAACATTATCTTCATCCTCCGAAACTACTTCATCACTCACTGATATGTTCACAATCTTGCAAAGAGGCCGCTATCTTGCGAAAAAAGCTTACAAAACATATCAACTATACAGGTAGAGACCTAGTGATCTGGGCAGAAGTGAATCACATCACAAACAGATTTGCTTACAGGAGAAAACTACTCACTCCCCCTTCCCTCCTTTCCACAGAAATAGACATTCCATTCTCCAAAACACCAATGAATTCACTTCTTTATACCCACCTTACTGCACCCATACACGTTACATTGCTGGCAAATTGAATAGTCAGATTTTACTGTACACAGGTTCTAAAAAGACATGAACAGCTTGAGAAGTACGATCTCTGTGGATAACAAACTAAATTTCCAGAAAAAAAAACCTGTTAGAATATACTTGACTAAGGAACAAACAAAGTCAATGAAGGAAATTTATTAAAACCAAATATTTTCAAAATTACATACCATCAAAAGTCCTTGTGGGTCCCAATAGACCCGAACGCCGTACGAGGGTTAATTTCTTTGATGATGGGAAATTCTGTGCTGTATATAGGTCTACCATTCAGTGGCTTATCCTGAAAATGCAACATGAATCCTATTAGTTGTACCTCGGATGTGCTGTACATGTGCATTGCTCACTCATCAGGATTCTTATTGCACATCTAATCAGTAGCGTCACCGAAATCTGAGCTTCGATCTTACATCTGCTCCAATACATCCTTTTATGCTGACTTAAATTCATCAGTAAACTTCGAGTCATGCAGCAAATCAAATCTGCCGTTTGACAGCACGATTATAGTATCTACTATCTAAAGGTACATCCTCCTGTAGTTATTCTTTACTGATGTTTCAGTGCGGTTTTCCTTTTTTCTCTTGCTTGGAGTATCACCTATGGCCAGCCTTGCACAGTATTTTCTCAAAGCCATAGTATCTCTAATTGCGCAGTTTTTTTTTTTTTTGCAAGTCTTCATTTTTTTGGTGCAAAATTTAATGTCTAAGGATTCTGGCTGCAGTCTTGCAGCAGACATAAAAGGAAGCTAAATTCAAAATTTCGTAACAGCACGATAAAAGTACGTGTTTCCTTAATTGCAGCTGTGTTCTAATATTATGGGGTTTCCTAAATGTGCTTGCACAAATCTTCAGGTTCAACTCAACGACCTTCCACAGTTTGTACCAAACAACTAGAATAAATCCATTTTGTTGCTGCAAGTTTTGGTAATCTCTTCTTCATTATGATGCCTGGTAAGTTTGTTTCTTTCGAGGGATGGACAAAAAATATTACAAAACCACAAAGATTACAAAAACACACTCTACAAGCACTCTTTCGCTGTCATTTGCGAAACATTTGTGACGTCCTATGCTTCATCTAGTAAAATAGCAACAAACGTCGCTTCTTTTATCTGAGGTCTTACGTGGTCCACTCACGTTGATGAGACCTCAGCCTATGTTTAACGTCAACGTGAGGTAACCTCTCGCAGACGGAAGGTGGCAGCATCATCAGTGGACGGTATATAAACGGTGTGGACGGAAGACGCAGACAATACAGTGCAGTCGTTGCTGTAGTGCGGAAACGGAGCGATTTACCCGACGTTCAAGAGGACATCATCACTGGATTTCGCGCCAAGGGTGGAAGCATCTCCGAAACGGCTCAGTTTGTAAACTGTGCCTGTGTCGATGTGGTTAAACTATACCGTGCATGGCAAAATGGACAAAACCAGCTCCGAGGTAACTGGTGCACAACGGGCCGTAGATGACAGGTGTGGACGACGGCAGTGGAGATGTGGACGCACGAGGAGACGTCTAACTGTTGAGCAACTGACCACCCAGATGAACCATGGGGCTGCCAGCAATGTCTCCTCAACGACCTTTCAGCAAAACGTTACTGAGCGCGGGCCTCTGCAGCAGGCGCTTGGTCCATGCACCCACGCTGACTGCTGTTCACCGGGATCGAAGGTTGGAATTTGCACGCCAGTATAGCACCAGGACGTTCACTGAGTGGCGACAGGTAGGCTTTTCAGATGAATAACTTTTTATACTCCCTTAGATAGGTGGCCGTTGCGTGTACGGCGTAAAACGTCTGAAATCAAATACCTTGTAACAATCGCCAGAGTGATATGGTCTCGAGAATGTTTTCGTGCCAGTCCCTGTGTGATTTCATCATCCTGAAACACAGTGGATCGACGTAGGTCAGTATGTCCTTGTGGCCGCGTCTAACGTTATACACAGTTTGTTTTTCCTCGGCACGATGGCATCATCTACTACACTACTGGCCATAAAAATTGCTATACCAAGTTGAAATGCAGATGATAAACGGGTATTCATTGGACAACTATATTATACTAGAACTGACATGTGATTACATTTTCACCCAATTTGGGTGCATAGATCCTGAGAAATCAGTACCCAGAACAACCACCCCTGACCGTAATAACGGCCTTGATACGCCTGGGCATTGAGTCAAACAGAGCTTGGATGGCGTGTACCGGTACAGCTGCCCATGCTGCTTCAACACGATACCACAGTTCATCAACACGTATTGTGACGAGGCAGTTGCTCGGCCACCATTGAGCAGACGTATTCAATTGGTGAGTGATCTGGAGAATGTGCTGGCCAGGGCAGCAGTCGAACATTTTCTGTATCCGGAAAATCCCGTACAGGACCTGCAACATGCGGTCGTGCATTATCCTGCTGAAATGTAGGGTTGCGCAGGGATCGAATGAAGGGTAGAGCCGCGGGTCGTAACACATCTGAAACGTAACGTCCACTGTTCAGAGTGCCGTGAATGTGAACAAGACGTGACCGAGACGTGCAACCAATGGCACCCCATACCATCACGCCGGGTGATACGCCAGTATGGCGATGACGAATACACGCTTCCAATGTGCGTTCACCGCGATGTCGCCAAACGCGGATGCGACCATCATGATGCTGTAAACAGAACCTGGATTCATCCGAAAAAAATGACGTTTTGCCATTCGTGCACCCAGGTTCGTCGTTGAGTACACCATCACATGTGCTCCTGTCTGTGATGCAGCGTCAAGGGTAACCGCAGCCATGGTCTCCGGGCTGATAGTCCATGCTGCTGCAAACGTCGTCGAACTGTTCGTGCAGATGGTTGTTGTCTTGCAAACGTCCCCATCTGTTGACTCAGGGATCGAGACGTGGCTGCACGATCCGTTACAGCCACGTGGATAAGATGCCTGTCATCTCGACTGCTAGTGATACGAGGCCGTTGGGATCCAGCAGAGCGTTCCGTATTACCCTCCTGAACCCACCGATTCCATATTCTGCTAACAGTCATTGAATCTCGACCAACGCGAGCACAGTATCGCTATACGATAAACCGCAATCGCGATAGGCTACAATGCGACCTTTATCAAAGTCGGAAACGTGATGGTATGCATTTCTCCTCCTTACACGAGGCATCACAACAACATTTCACCTGGCAACGCCGGTCAACTGCTGTTTGTGTATGAGAAATCGGTTGGAAACGTTCCTCATGACAGTTTCGTTATAGGTGTCGCTACCGGCGCCAACCTTGTGTGAATGCTCTGAAAAGCTAATCATTTGCATATCACAGCATCTTCTTCCTGTCGGTTAAATTTCGCGTCTGTAGCACGTCATCTTCGCGGTGTAGCAGTTCTAATGGCCAGTAGTGTAGCTGTACAACGTAATGTGTCACACAGCTACCATTATACGTGCGTGGTTCAAAGAACACCAGGACGAATTTACTAAAATTCCCTGGCCACCAAACTCCCTGGATCTAAGCCCAGCCGAGAATGTGTGGTAGCATCTTGATCGGGCTGTTCGCGCCATCGATCCTCAACGGAGTAGCCAAGGCACTAGAGTCGGCATGGCTCCACATCCCTGTTGGTGCCTTCCAGAACTTCGTTGACTCTCTTCCTGCACATCTCGCAGCGGCCCGTGGTGCAAAAAGGTGGTTATTCCGGCTTTTGACAAGTGGTCACATTAATGTGTCTGGACAGTGTATTTCGGAGAGCGTAGCACCATGTACGCTTTGAATTAAATAGGGAGAGGACGTAATTCGGTGAACAAAGAGGGTGTAGGTAACTGGGTTCTAAGTTTGTCGTCAAACTCAGCCAACAAATGAATTAAATGAACACAATTGTCTCGTCTGTTGGAGTCGCAGCTTTCCCAGTGTCTTCAAAATGATAACTCTTGTTGTCCTAAAAAGCAGGTGGCTGCTGTCAGCCTCTTAAGTTTTTTTTTTTTTTTTTTTTAACTATATATGACGGTAGTATCTGTTCCCGAAAGAACATTTACCGTGGATGACCATGCTGCTTTGCTAGAAATGAGATGATAATTAAATGGACACCCTAGCTGCAAACAGGCGTTGATGTACTTCATGGGGGACATGTTGAAAATGTGTGCCCCGACCGGGACTCGAACCCGGGATCTCCTGCTTACATGGCAGACGCTCTATCCATCTGAGCCACCGCGGGCACGGATGATAGTGCGTCTGCAGGGACTTATCCCTTGCACGTTCCCCGTGAGATCCACATTCCCAACATGTCCCCAATGAAGTACATCAACGCCTGTTTGCAGCTAGGGTGTCCATTTAATTATCATCTCATTTCTAGCAAAGCTGCATGGTCATCCACGGTAACTGTTCTTTCGGGAACAGATACTACAGTCATATACACTCCTGGAAATGGAAAAAAGAACACATTGACACCGGTGTGTCAGACCCACCATACTTGCTCCGGACACTGCGAGAGGGCTGTACAAGCAATGATCACACGCACGGCACAGCGGACACACCAGGAACCGCGGTGTTGGCCGTCGAATGGCGCTAGCTGCGCAGCATTTGTGCACCGCCGCCGTCAGTGTCAGCCAGTTTGCCGTGGCATACGGAGCTCCATCGCAGTCTTTAACACTGGTAGCATGCCGCGACAGCGTGGACGTGAACCGTATGTGCAGTTGACGGACTTTGAGCGAGGGCGTATAGTGGGCATGCGGGAGGCCGGGTGGACGTACCGCCGAATTGCTCAACACGTGGGGCGTGAGGTCTCCACAGTACATCGATGTTGTCGCCAGTGGTCGGCGGAAGGTGCACGTGCCCGTCGACCTGGGACCGGACCGCAGCGACGCACGGATGCACGCCAAGACCGTAGGATCCTACGCAGTGCCGTAGGGGACCGCACCGCCACTTCCCAGCAAATTAGGGACACTGTTGCTCCTGGGGTATCGGCGAGGACCATTCGCAACCGTCTCCATGAAGCTGGGCTACGGTCCCGCACACCGTTAGGCCGTCTTCCGCTCACGCCCCAACATCGTGCAGCCCGCCTCCAGTGGTGTCGCGACAGGCGTGAATGGAGGGACGAATGGAGACGTGCCGTCTTCAGCGATGAGAGTCGCTTCTGCCTTGGGGCCAATGATGGTCGTATGCGTGTTTGGCGCCGTGCAGGTGAGCGCCACAATCAGGACTGCACACGACCGAGGCACACAGGGCCAACACCCGGCATCATGGTGTGGGGAGCGATCTCCTACACTGGCCGTACACCACTGGTGATCGTCGAGGGGACACTGAATAGTGCACGGTACATCCAAACCGTCATCGAACCCATCGTTCTACCATTCCTAGACCGGCAAGGGAACTTGCTGTTCCAACAGGACAATGCACGTCCGCATGTATCCTGTGCCACCCAACGTGCTCTAGAAGGTGTAAGTCAACTACCCTGGCCAGCAAGATCTCCGGATCTGTCCCCCATTGAGCATGTTTGGGACTGGATGAAGCGTCGTCTCACGCGGTCTGCACGTCCAGCACGAACGCTGGTCCAACTGAGGCGCCAGGTGGAAATGGCATGGCAAGCCGTTCCACAGGACTACATCCAGCATCTCTACGATCGTCTCCATGGGAGAATAGCAGCCTGCATTGCTGCGAAAGGTGGATATACACTGTACTAGTGCCGACATTGTGCATGCTCTGTTGCCTGTGTCTATGTGCCTGTGGTTCTGTCAGTGTGATCATGTGATGTATCTGACCCCAGGAATGTGTCAATAAAGTTTCCCCTTCCTGGGACAATGAATTCACGGTGTTCTTATTTCAATTTCCAATATATATATATATATATATATATATATATATATATATATATATATATATATATATGGCTTCCCGGTCATTGACCTTCTTGTGCGAACGAACACGCTATGCCCAAACTCCTACGGGACTTGGTAGATTAATCTGCCACGAGTAACGAGTATGATGGGTAAACATCTATTAGGTGCACTACGAATATAGTGGTTTGGACATGTTGAGAATGTGGATCTCACGGGGAGCGTGCAAGGAATAAGTCCCTGCAGACGCACAATCCTCTGTGCCCGCGGTGGCTCAGATGGATAGAGCGTTTGCCATGTAAGCAGGAGATCCCGGGTTTGAGTCGCGGTCGGGGCACACATTTTCAACATGTCCCCAATGAAGTACATCAACGGCTGTTTGCAGCTAGGGTGTCCATTTAATTAGCTTCTTAAGTGTTTCTCAGTTCTATTTCACTGCTTCGTTGTGCATTAAAATTCTTGTACGTTTCTGTTCATCTAATTGTAAATCAGTCCTACTCTTGCCAAATTTTCCAAGGGTTATCCATTCGTGGATCTGAGATACTGATTTTTAAAGTCTTGAGATTGCAGTGTGCAGATCATTAATGCCCGAATAAGCATGACCTCTACTATGTCTGTGAGATTTGTTCTTTTCGAGCAACAAACGTGACAAATAGAAGAGTTTACACAATGTTTCACTGCCGCATAATACATTTTTGATGCTGTAAATATCAAGATTAAATGTTCGTATAAAATTTCTAGACTTTTTAATGCCTCTAAATTGCTGAGACTGGGGGTAGGTCAACCAGTTTCAACGAGTGGACAGATTTATTAAATCACTTACTGTAACATAATAATTACAGTCACTTTGCGAAATTGCTGGCTTAAATATTATTCAGAATAATTAATCGCGATGCGTTCATCCATAACTAACCTCAGCACGCTGAATTCAGGCTAGCGGAAGAGAAAACGTGCTGAATGCAATGTTCCTGTTGCATGTACCTACTCACGTTTCACGCGAGCTTGGTGTGACATCGCAGACGGCCAAATGGGAGTCGAGACTACCACAACGTTTCAAGAACTATTTCAAGAAAGGGCCCACACAGGCACACCATCTCCTGTGCAGCACAGAAACTAACTGTCTGTTCAAAAGAAAAAAATATGGAGTCTGAAATACTTATTATATTATGATTCCATTATTATGAATGGACTTAACGAATATCTGTGACTTAACGACACATATTTAACACTGCATGCAATGCATGCATTGCATTTATCGAAAATGCGCCCCTGTTACCACTACGTACAACACAATGTTTCTCTGTTATGCTATACAAGGGCCTAATAGCCTGAAAGCTAGGTCGAAGAAATAAATAATTACTAAAACAAGTGGCAAAATCGTTGGTTTTGTCTATATAATAATACTAGCTGTTGCCCACACCTGCTCTCACATATCAGTTGTTGTGTTGTGATAAGTGATGATGAGTAAGTAAGCTATTCTATGTGTAGTAACGTCAGCTGCCCTCAGGTGTCCGCTTGTTCAGGTAAGCAAGATCGTGGTGTGCACCTCTCTGTCAATACGCACAAAACGGCGACGTGGAGGGGCGTGGCTGGAGCGCGCTTCTATGTATCATGTTATTCAAGTAGCTATACACTATACAATGTCTACATTGTGCAACAAACTTAAAAACGTTGTAGCATGGTTTATGTTCACTGACGAAAGGAAAAAACTTCCATTCCTTACTTCACCCTCTTCGAGATTCATTCTTTTTTTATTTCTTATGTTTTACTTTCTAAAGCAGTCTTCGTTCTTCGTCAGAGCTCAGGGTAGCTCTGTACCAAATGTCATGGAAATAGGTTCATTGTTTTTGTAGTGAAAACTTAGCAGTCCGAGTTAGGTTCGCATTTTATAATATTAGTACTGAAGTATAGATTCAAAATGGCTCAAATGGCTCTGAGCGCTATGGGACTCAACTTCTGAGGTCATTAGTCCCCTAGAACTTAGAACTAGTTAAACCTAACTAACCTGAGGACATCACACACATCCATGCCCGAGGCAGGATTCGAACCTGCGACCGTAGCAGTCGCGCGGTGAAGTATAGATTAAACACGTTGAGCATTGTATAGGCATTGTATTCATTAAGTTGATTCTTATTATGTAGAAAATAGTAACCAATAAAAGAATTTTCGCATTTATGTTAAAGAGTAAACAACTTTCTCAGAGGGTAAATACAGGGTGTTTCAAAAATGACCGGTATATTTGAAACGGCAATAAAAACTAAACGAGCAGCGATAGAAATACACCGTTTGTTGCAATATGCTTGGGACAACAGTACATTTTCAGGCGGACAAACTTTCGAAATTACAGTAGTTACAATTTTCAACAACAGATGGCGCTGCGGTCTGGGAAACTCTATAGTACGATATTTTCCACATATCCACCATGCGTAGCAATAATATGGCGTAGTCTCTGAATGAAATTACCCGAAACCTTTGACAACGTGTCTGGCGGAATGGCTTCACATGCAGAGGAGATGTACTGCTTCAGCTGTTCAATTGTTTCTGGATTCTGGCGGTACACCTGGTCTTTCAAGTGTCCCCACAGAAAGAAGTCACAGGGGTTCATGTCTGGCGAATAGGGAGGCCAATCCACGCCGCCTCCTGTATGTTTCGGATAGCCCAAAGCAATCACACGATCATCGAAATATTCATTCAGGATGTGGCCGGGCACCATCTTGCATAAACCACGAGGTGTTCGCAGTGTCGTCTAAGTCAGTTTGTACCGCCACAAATTCACGAAGAATGTCCAGATAGCGTGATGCAGTAATCGTTTCGGATCTGAAAAATGGGCCAATGATTCCTTTGGAAGACATGGCGGCCCAGACCAGTACTTTTTGAGGATGCAGGGACTGCAACATGGGGCTTTTCGGTTCCCCATATGCGCCAGTTCTGTTTATTGACGAAGCCGTCCAGGTAAAAATAAGCTTCGTCAGTAAACCAAATGCTGCCCACATGCATATCGCCGTCACAATTCTGTGCACTATATCGTTAGCGAATGTCTCTCGGCAGCAATGGTAGCGGCGCTGAGGGGTTGCCGCGTCTGAATTTTGTATGGATAGAGGTGTAAACTCTGGCGCATGAGACGATACGTGGACGTTGGCGTCATTTGGACCGCAGCTGCAACACGGCGAACGGAAACCCGAGGCCGCTGTTGGATCACCTGCTGCACTAGCTGCACGTTGCCCTCTGTGGTTGCCGTACGCGGTCGCCCTACCTTTCCAGCACGTTCATCCGTCACGTTCCCAGTCCGTTGAAATTTTTCAAACAGATCCTTTATTGTATCGCTTTTCGGTCCTTTGGTTACATTAAACCTCCGTTGAAAACTTCGTCTTGTTGCAACAACACTGTGTTCTAGGCGGTGGAATTCCAACACCAGAAAAATCCTCTATTCTAAGGAATAAACCATGTTGTCCACAGCACACTTGCACGTTGTGAACAGCACACGCTTACAACAGAAAGACGACGTACAGAATGGCGCACCCACAGACTGCGTTGTGGTCTATATATTTCACATCACTTGCAGCGCCATCTGTTGTTGAAAATTGTAACTACTGTAATTTCGAAAGTTTGTCCGCCTGAAAATGTACTGTTGTCCCAAGCATATTGCAACAAACGGTGTATTTCTATCGCTGCTCGTTTAGTTTTTATTGCCGTTTCAAATATACCGGTCATTTTTGAAACACCCTGTATGTTTTCCTAATTCGCGTTATATGCTTCAAACCAATAAGTATCTATACTACACACTTTTTAAAGCAGCCTATGTCCTTCCTCAGTGTTCAGGCTACCTCCAGACCAAATTTCACCAGTCTGTTCTGTGGTTTAGTCATGAAAAGGTACCACAAAAAAAAAAACACACTTTCGTATTTATAACTTTATGTTTTTCACCAAATCAACAGAAATTTCAGAATTAAGTTTTTATTGATTGTCCTGTCAAACTTTCTCGTCCTCACTACCATGACTTGCATAAATTCCTCGCAGGGACCCACGCCTTGTAATTGAATTCAGAATTATGACAAACTGCCCCAGTTGAGAGATCAGAGCCGGTTGTGTATGCGGTTTCCAGAAACGACAAGCGTCTGTGTTTTATGTCGGGGCCCCGAGCGGGAGAAGGTATGCGAGGGGCGCGCGCCTGGAACCAACGGCTTATAGCTGCGCGCCGCAGTTGGCCCGCTGATTTATGCCAGGAATTTGCGTCTGTTCCAACCGACTGACTGACAACTGCATCGCGGCGCGCATTAGGAGATATAATAGGGCGACACGAGGATCTCCCCACCGTGCATTTAAACAACGCGCGTTTGTTTGCAGTCGACTGGGACGGCCGCGTATCCGGCAGAGGGCGTTAAACTAAGCGCCGCGTAAAGTAGTGGACAGTCGTCTAAATTGAAAATGACCATTACGTATTGGCAGCGCCTGCCCCCCATTCGCGACGCTTCGTCACCGAGGGTGTGGGTCGCAGATGGAGGGGAAGAAAAAAAAAATCGACGCCACTTATCATTTTACCTCGTAATATAAAACTGCAGCCCAACCAGAGGCTCTCTCGAAATTGACCAGAGCGCATCTCGGGCTGCGACCAAACTTATCACGGGTTATTCTTTACGGACGGGCGTCCTCATGAATTTCAATTCGTATGCTGCACGAGCCAGAAGAGGATAGCGACTCTTTTTTATTTTCCCGCGTCGCGGGGAAGTAGAAGGAGGCTACACCTGCACGTGGCCTCGTCCCCCAGCCGCTGCCATAAAGCGCGTTAAATGAACTGTGACCATTCCGCAACAAAGGAGAAGGCGCGCAGGAGCCGCGTATAATGCCGCCCGGTGCACTCGTATGCTTCCTGACGTGTTTACATTGATTGGTCCCGCTGGGGAGAAACCGGATTCCCGGCAACACGTGCGTCCCTCCACACCTGGACGCCTCGCCTCTCCCGTTTCCTCCTGTGTGGCTGACGGTCTCTAATGCGTGATGCTGCAATGCCTCTCGAGCGGGAGGTAAAAGGCTCGAATCTCGACGCTAGAAGACTCTACACCTCCGAGATTTGACCAGCACATGAGGAGATCTGATGGCGTACGGTATCTGTTGACCATACTATACAACAATATTCCGAGTTTAATTCCGATCTGTCCACGATGTTAAGCTAGACTTTTATTAAATTTTTATATAACACTGGGTTTCAACCTCCATCTTCACCATCATAAACCTAAGCACAACTCTACATTCTATACTCATCATCACAGACAGCAACATTAAACAATACACTTAGACATAACGCTAAAATACACACTGTTTAGAAAATGTCAGTGTTAGCGACAGAAAAGAGACTTTCCCGTCGGTGACTGAAAAAGCCCTCGTAGTCTCCAGTGGTCTTACAAATATTTCACGTATGTCCTTCCGATGCTATAGTCACAACCAGTCTTTTTGGCACCGGGCGATGTGGCTGG
Organism: Schistocerca nitens; assembly: GCF_023898315.1. Taxonomy (NCBI): domain Eukaryota; kingdom Metazoa; phylum Arthropoda; class Insecta; order Orthoptera; family Acrididae; genus Schistocerca; species Schistocerca nitens. Next base: position 140,441,067 of record NC_064616.1, on the reverse strand, counting down.
ACTCGCATTCGGGAAGACGACGGCTCAAACCTGCGTCCGGCCATCCTGTTCAAATGTCTGTGTAATCGTATGGGACTTAACTGCTAATGTTATCAGTCCCTAAGCTTACACACTACTTAACCTAAATTATCAAAAAATGGCTCTGAGCACTATAGGACTTAACTTCTGAGGTCATCAGTCCCCTAGAACTTAGAACTACTTAAACCTAACTAACCTAAGGACGTCACACACACCCATGCCCGAGGCAGGATTCGAACCTGCGACCGTAGCGGTCGCGCGGTTCCAGACTGTAGCACCTAGAACCGCTCGGCCACCCCGGCCGGCCCTGAATTATCCTAAGGACAAACACACACACCCATACCCGAGGGAGGACTCGAACCTCCGCCGGGACCAGCCGCACAGTCCACGAATGCAGCGGCCATCCTGATTTAGGTTTTCCGTGATTTCCCTAAATCGCTACAGGCAACTGCTGGAATAGTTCCTTTGAAAGGGCAAGGCTGATTTCCTTCCCCATCCTTCCCTAACCCGATGGGACCGATGACGCTGTTTTGTTCCCTCCCCAAGAATCCACCATCCTCCCTCTTTGCCAGTGACACACTGAGGGTAAAAGTGAGTCTTCGATAAGTAACTGTGAAATCACTACCAACAACAAAATTACTGAGACATTTAAGTTAGAAGGAGTAGTCGTAAGATTTTAGTTATCACCTCTAAAGACAATTTTCCTTGTCTTCAGATCCATGTCTGCAGCCGTGATACACTCTGTAATCCCAACGGTACAATAATGCAGCACGCAGCTAGCGGGACCGGATGACCTTTATAGCCATCACAATTGGCCAGACGCTGCTGCAGAAAACGAATTACAGCACTTTACTGTCTACTGCTCAAATGGCTCTGAGCACTATGGGACTTAACATCTATGGTCATCAGTCCCCTAGAACTTAGAACTACTTAAACCTAACTAACCTAAGGACATCACACAACACCCAGCCATCACGAGGCAGAGAAAATCCCTGACCCCGCCGGGAATCGAACCCGGGAACCCGGGCGTGGGAAGCGAGACTGTCTACTGCGTCATTTTATTTGGACTTCTCTGGTGGCGTGCTGCGGTACTGTGGCACCACCATTTCCAGATGTACCAACACTGTACATACGTACCTGCAAACAAACAAAATGAATCGGTTACAGATACAACGTTTGGTGTCACCGCCAGACACCACACTTGCTAGGTGGTAGCCTTTAAATCGGCCGCGGTCCGTTAGTATACGTCGGACCCGCGTGGTGGTGGTGGTGGTGGTGGTGGTTAGTTTTTAACGTTCCGTCGACAACGAGGTCATTAGAGACGGAGCGCAAGCTCGGGTTATGGACGGATTGGGAAGGAAATCGGCCGTGACCTTTCAAAGGAACCATCCTGGCATTTGCCTGAAACGAATTAGGGAAATCACGGAAAACCTAAATCAGGATGGCCGGAGACGGGATTGAACCGTCGTCCTCCCGAATGCGAGTCCAGTGTGCTAACCACTGCGCCACCTCGCTCGGTCGGACCCGCGTGTCGCCACTGTCAGTGATTGCAGACCGAGCGCCGCCACACGGCAGGTCTAGAGAGACTTACTAGCACTCGCCCCAGTTGTACAGCCGACTTTGCTAGCGAAGCTACACTGACCAATACGCTCTCATTTGCCGAGACGATAGTTAGCTTAGCCTTCAGCTACGTCATTTGGTACGACCTAGCAAGGCGCCATTACCAGTTTATATTGAGATTGTAATTATGTATCATCAAGAGCGATGTTCTCCAATTATGGATTAAAGTTAAGTATTCCAGAAGCTATGTACTATTTTTGGCTACTATAATTACTTTAACTGTTCCAGACCTCACGCCAGTCTGCGTGAGCTTAAACGCGTGCATTTCGGCCTCCTCTAGCAACACGGTATTGGCTCTTCTGCCAACACATCACAACGTAACTCCACATTTTATGCAAAAGGAGTTATTTACGTCCAGGCCTTCATTAAACGTAACCGCAGCATTCTGTTTACAAACGATGTAATTTCCATCTACCCGTTACTTTTAGAAACAACATAACTCCTGGAGTTCTGGGGTTTCTAATCTTAACCCTTAACTAGTATCAACTGTCTTTCAGACCACTACAATTTATTGTCTCGTGATATTTCATGCACCACTGCGAAGCGAAATGGACTCTTCTATGTACCTTCCTATTTGTTTACAAGCTACACGTGCCAGAACTCTTACATTGTCGCTGTTCTTTGTTTGTTGTTTATGGGCCTTGAGAGGTCTCACAGACGTGCTCTAGTGTTTGTGTGTTGTCGTACCATTGAATGCTATCGGTTCTCCATGACGGGGAAAGCTGGACTTTCTATGGAACGTGTTCTACGTAAGACAGATGTGGATGTTCAAGAACCTTTCAGCGAACCCCCAGACGAAGACTTTGATGACAGTTATAATGACCCTGATTTCCAGATCATTAGCGATCAAGACACTAATTCCGAGCAGGTAACAGAAAGTGATGAACATCTGACAGCTGATGACGATGTAAAAACTTACTTCTTCGGTAAGAACAAATGTTTTAGCTGGAGAAAGCAGCAGCCGCCTTCTAACATAGGAACAAGGCAACACAACGCCGTTTTGCAGCTTCCTGAATTGCGACAGACGGCGGAAAGTCTCGAGGAATCGCTACTATTTTGGAAGTATGGAAACTGCTCTTTACCCAAGATATTATAGATTAAATCATTCAATGGACAAATCTGAAAATATCTAAGCTTGGAGCACATTGAAAATACACGGACAAATATTACACGTTTATTTTCATCCATATTTTGCAGCTTCAAAAGTGACTGTATTCAATACGAAATTAAAAAACATCTTCAGTCACAACTTCTCGTGTTCTATAAATACACGATACATTTCGGATACTGTCGGTGGATCAACAGGTGTAATTTGTCTTAATACGTTTTATTTCTTCTCTTGAATGAGGTGAATTGCAAATTCCTGTCATGAAAATACTAGGCTATGAATTTCGTAACTCGAACGCGGAAAATATATAAACTTACCACATATGTGGTAAGTTTACACTGTTCGTATTTTCCACTATTTTGCACATTTTTTCCTAACGATAAACCATTTCATGACAGGAATATGCATTTCACCTCATTCAGGAGAAGAAATAAAACATGTATTAAGACACAGTACACCTGATGATGGACCCACAGGGTCTAAATGCATCATGTATCTAATTAAACACGAAAAGTTGTGACTGAAGGCGTTTTTTAATTCATACCTCCAGAATAATACGTATGACAACTGGTGCTCATCAGTAGACCTAGTCAACGAATTTTCGAAAGAAGGCCTCACATACGTTGGCACGCTTAAAAGAAATAAAACGGAGATACAGCAGCAATTTCTACCTGTGGTGTGCGTACTGTAAGACCTTCGGTACACACACCATCAGATTATTTGACTTGTCGCTCTAACAAAGTAGGCGAGTGTCAGCAATATGTCTCGTGGTCTTATCGTGGCGTGTTTATCTTCTGCCGTTTGGTCAGACGATAGAAATGCCATTTGCACGCTTAGAGTAGCAGATTGACGGTGACCAACTTTAAACAGAACTTGATTAATTTTCACACACATTTATTAAAATAATAAAAAGCGTAGACATTACGTAACTTGATTCTGGATGCTGTTTACAATTGACAATCTGAAGTTCCTTTGGTCTTGGTACGTTAATCTTATTCTCAAGCCGGCCGAAGTGGCCGTGCGGTTAAAGGCGCTGCAGTCTGGAACCGCAAGACCGCTACGGTCGCAGGTTCGAATCCTGCCTCGGGCATGGATGTTTGTGATGTCCTTAGGTTAGTTAGGTTTAACTAGTTCTAAGTTCTAGGGGACTAATGACCTCAGCAGTTGAGTCCCATAGTGCTCAGAGCCATTTGAACCATTTGAACCATCTTATTCTCACATATCTCTGATACTTGACAAAGTGTCTATTCATTTATCTTCATGGCTATGTACAGGAATATGATAATCTTATTAGGCGCAGACTGAAACTTGACTATAGACTAATGCAGACTAATGTAGACTGATGCAGACTAAGTGGAGGTCTGTACACTCGTTACAATACCTCGCGCGTTCAGGTATCACTGCGCGAGTGTGATCCGCCAGGAGAAAAGGTTCTACGTTAGCAGCAATCTCATTGGCTGCATCACATATTAATACGCGGATCGGCGGAAGCAGAATTTGGTCCGTCTCTAAGACAGCGCCATCTCGTAGTGCGGAGACGGACGAGCGTTGCGCCTACGCTGTTGTGCTTAGCGGGGCGCGCTCTAGTCTAGTGGGAAAGTTGTGGACGCGCTGACTACGCGGAACTATGAACACACTACCTAATAAGAAACGAGATGTGAAGACAACTGTTTATGGTTTTACGGTAGAAAATGCCACTGGTTTTCTCTGTGCCTAAGAAGTGAAAATCTGCAACACTGACCTATTCTATGGGCAATGCAGTAAACAATGATCCTGTATCAAGAAAACCTGTTATCATCCCGTTTTATAACACGACAAAAGTTGGTGCGGTTTGTCTCGACCAAAGGTGTGCAGCTTATTCATCAAGCTGCCGGACCAGAAGCCGGCCTCTGGCCACTTTCTTTGCATTAGTGTATGTTGCTTGTAGTCTTGGTTATTATGTGGAGCGTCAAGCTTATACAAAGGCAGAAGCAAATACGAGATTGATCTTCAGGAAGACTCTAGCAAGAGATTTTGCTGAGTCTCTTATGAAGCATAGTCGTTCTATAGGACACTTGCCACTAGAGTTGGGTGACACTATCAGAAGAATACTGCACATACAAGATGAGCCGTAGACACCGAAAGAACATTTCGTAAAACAGAGAATATGTACCGTACCTTGTGTTCTCCTCATCTGAAGAGGAAACAAGATTTCCCTGTCAACAGTGCAGTGTTCTGATTTGTTTGGAGTGTTCTAGGAAGGTCTGTGTGAAATGCATACCAGATGAAAGTGATTGAAATATGATTCAGAACTTCATAAGGCTGTATAATTAGTTTGTATTTAACTTTTAAAAGTGCAAAATTTTTCCCCGTTATTGAATTATGGAGTGCAATTTTGAAACGATGAATAGTAAACTCAAAACTGACTTTGTATCCAATTTCTCATAAATGAAGTGTGTTTTCCCAACTAGTTATTTTGCGAATCTGTGATATTATGTCTCTGATGATAATCTGTGAGTGAGTAGAAAGCCGTCTACTCTTTTTCTGTAACACATAAATTAAAAATAAACCGTCAGTTTTGCGGTGTTTTATTTCTCTAAATGTTTAAAATCCTGCATTGTTTAAAAACATTAAGATTGCTACAAACTGTACTTCTAAGAAGTGTAACGAACGACAAGAAGTCATGAAAATACATATTCAACGAAACACTTGTTTTATGTACAAAAAATAAAAAGGCAGTTTGAGAACCCCTTCATAGTAACTGTGTTCCTGTCAACATCCATGGTAGTTAAGGCTAAACATGGCAGCACTGTTGATTCTGTTGTCAGTGCTGTTTGATCTGTTTATTCTAGATAATGGTTCAAATGGCTCTGAGCACTTTGGCTTCAAAGGGTTCAAATGGCTCTGAGCGCTATGGGACTTAACATCTATGGTCATCAGTCCCCTAGAACTTAGAACTACTTAAACCTAACTAACCTAAGGACATCACACAACACCCAGCCGTCACGAGACAGAGAAAATCCCTGACCCCGCCGGGAATCGAACCCGGGAACCCGGGCGCGGGAAGCGAGAACGCTACCGCACGACCACGAGATGCGGGCAGCACTTTGGGACTTCACATCTACGGTCATCAGTCCCCTAGAACTTAGAACTACTTAAACCTAACTAACCTAAGGACATCACACAACACCCAGTCATCAGGAGGCAGAGAAAATCCCTGACCCCGCCGGGAATCGAACCCGGGAACCCGGGCGTGGGAAGCAAGAACGCTACCGCACGACCACGAGCTGCGGACTATTCTAGTAATGAAATGTGTCATTGCTGAAGGGTCTTTTAGACAGAACAGAACAGAATATTCTTCATTTTAGTTATCTTAAGTGGTTAAAAGGCTCAGGTTGATAATAGTTTTATTTTACAGTTCTTTGATAATGGAAAACTCCCCAAAGGAAAGACGGGTGTGAGGATTGAAGCTGGATACAAGAGTGAGATAGTTAAAAGATCACGTGTTCAAGAAAGTTAATGCATAAACTGTGCAGGAAAAACAATTCAGGAAAGAAAAACAGGTGAAAAATGCAATGTAAAAAAGCATGTTTTGCTAATGTTGATATATTTCAGCAGACATCTTTACTAGACTGATTTAATACTTTCAAGAGTTTTAGACGAACAGGATACATACGAGGGCCTCTTTTTTTTTTTCAGCCTCCGATAGGTTACAAATAAAAGACAAGTTCATAGAAAACAATTATTTTCTTACCAAACGTTTTGTACACTTATGGTTACCTTTCAGCATAATCACCGAAAAGATTACGATATTTATCGTACCTGTGGACAAGCTTTGAAATACCCTCTTCAAAACATGTTGCCGCCAATGATTGCAAATGAGCATTGACGTTGTTTTGAAGATCTTCGTTGGTTTGAAAGTACTGCCCCCCTAGCCACGTCTTCAGTCAGCATTCCTCTTCGTTTGTTTTGAATGACCAAATTTGCATTTGATTTCAGAAATTCTGTTGATCCATGACAACGCTCGTCCATACACTGCTGGCACAACCCAACGGCTCCTTGAACAATGTCAGTGGGATATTTTCTGTCATCCGCCATACAGCCCTGACCTGGCACCCAGCGACTTATACCTTTTCCCTGAACTGAAGACGTGGCTAGGAGGGAAGCACTTTCAGACCAACGAAGATCTTCAAAACAACGTCAATGCTCACTTGGAATCATTGGCGGCAACACTTTCTGAAGAGGGTATTGCAAAGCTTGTCCACAGGTACTATAAATGCCTCAATCTTTTCTGTGATTGTGTTAAAAAGTATCCATAAGTGTACAAAACTTTTGGTAATAAAATAATTGTTTACTATGAACTTGTCTTTTATCTATAGCCTATCGGAGGTTGAAAAAAAAAAAAAAACAGCCCTCGTACTTACAAGATCTTACCACATGTAACAATATACGAAGACCTCGTCTGTCTAGAAATGGGTTATTCATTAAGCGTAATCACAGTTTTAAGTACTTCATCAGACTCAATGATGAAAGGAAGGAGGTCTGCCAGATGGCATTTATAGTTTTCCATGGTCTTAAGGGTGTCAGTAGACTCCGTCGTCTAAAAGCATTGCTGATAACCCGTAAGTCTCCAGTTGATTTAGGAGGAAAAAGCCCACAACAAATTCAAAGACTGCCGAAACGGCAACATATTAAGTCTTTTCTAAAAAAACAGACTCCAAGGTGAAAAATTACCTTGATGCTAAGTTAAATGTGAAAATCAGGTTTCGGATGTTTAAGAAAAAACGTCCTGGCATAGACATTGCATATCAGTATTATACCAAATACTTCAAAGACCAATGTACTTCAGTTTTGGGAGACTTCAGGTAGATACCTGCCGTACATGTAACGTTCTGGAACAAAAGTTGAAGTCCCCATTCCTTAACGAGAAGGCAAAGAAGGTTGCTGAAGCAGAATTAATGATCCACAGAAGAAAAGCTAAAAAATTTTACAGTACTCTTCAGGTTTCAACGAATCTGTGCAAAGAAACGGATGATCTGGCTGTTATAACATTTATTTACAAGCAGATTCCAGAAAGCATGTAGAGACAGGGTAAATTACAGTGTAATACTAATTTAGCCTTAAATACTAATAATTTTGACACGACGTTCCATTTGCATGAAAAGATGATACGTGTGACTCGTCAGCTTTGGGGTGACCAGAGATGCAGCATGAGCTCCAGCTGGATGATGATCTAGAAGGGTATCAGGTCTTGTGTTGCTCTGGAAACCATCCCAGAAGTGATCTGAAGTGATTTAGAAAAGCCTAAGGTTATCTAGATCATGTCGATGAACGGTGATTTGAAGGCCACATCTCTCGAATAGTCGTTCAGTTACTGCAGCGCTTCGGTGGATGGTATGTTTCCACCTGGTTCAAGACAAAATAAAAATGAGCAAATGTGTACAAGGAACAGTTTTAAGAAATCATTCTTCCGTAAGTTTAGCAAATCATAACTCGCGCCCTGTGCAAACTGTTGCCAAATATTCAGAAGTATAACACAGTTCGATGCACGATTCTGTAGCTGTTGCTTACGTAGTGGACCCGCGGTAGGAATGCTGCACGCTGGTCGCTGATGTTAAAGGAAGGCATTATCGTCATTATAGGCTTTGCGTCAAGAGATTGCGGAGAAAAATGGTGCTCTTAAGGCTTTGGGGTTCATACACTCTGGAAGAGAACAGACGCCGACGAAATCCTCCGCTTAGGATCGTTTAACCACAGTCAGTTTGCATGTCAGAAGGCAGACAAAGGCGGCACTCGGCTCACAATGCAAGGGCCGGCGCGATCAGATTTCTGCAGTTAGAATGTTGCGCGGCCACAATAAGCGATCCCCCGGCGCACTCTCGCCAGCTTAGCCGCCGCAGCCTCTTTTCTGCTCTGCCACGAGCCGCGATCCCGCACCCAATTATTGGCGCCGACAGCGTTTTAACGAGCGCCATTGTCGTCGACAACATCGCAATCAGCGGCCAACAATTGCGTATCGGCCTACCAGTCTCCGCTGCTGCAGCATGCATTTTCCTGTGTATCATCCCTTCAGTGTCAAGACCCGGAGAAACTGGTAATGCCACTCGAGTTCTAGAGAGTTAAGAAAAAATTCGTTCCGTTCCTCATTAAGAAGTACTCAGGAATTCCTCAACGGAAGACCGACTGAAGTTCAAGGAAGCGGAATCAGTTCGAGTGGAATTGTAGTCAGCCCAGCGTCTATCAGACCTCACCTGGATCTCTCTGTTAATCAAAAATTTTGAGAATATTTTTCAAAGAGTATCTTCGCGAGAAACTTAAAAAATTTTCCCACCACCTATAAAGAAACCACCTACAACGTTCCATAAATTATAGGAGACAGAGAAATTGTGATTGCGTAGTATAAGAAAACACAAAAATTGTTCAATATTTTAGCAACCACAGCCGTCTCCAGATGATACATAAAAATAATGTCATACTCCGTAAAATGCATGTCCAGACAGTTATTCCGAGACGCTAAGCACTTACAAAATGAAGAATGACAATGCATGGTTTTCTGCGCGCAGCTGAGTATGAGGAATTTATTATGATTATTTTATAATACTAAATTATTTTACATGTAACATGCAGATGTTTTAATTTTTTTTTTATTTTAGATCTGAAGATGGCCATTTGAGACGGTCTAAAGCGATAATCTGCAAAGGTAATTATGATTGTGTCGTTGAAATAAACTATTTTAAATAGAGAAATGGCGTTTCCCCAAGTGATAGTATACGAGGGTTGTTTTTTTAAGTAAGGGCCGTTTTTATTTTTAAAAAAAGATACAAATACTTATGTAAAAAAAAATTTTCTCATTCTACACACATTTACCTATTTTTTACATAGTTGCCTTGTTTATTTAAGCACTTGTCATACCGTACAACTAAGTTTTTAATTCCCTCTTCAAAGAATTCGGCCGCCTGCTCCGACAGCCAAGAGTTCACGGCCGCTTTCACTTCATCGTCGTCATTGAACCGCTGCCCGCCAAGATGGTGTTTCAGGTACCGGAAAAGGTGAAAATCGCTAGGAGCAAGGTCGGGGCTGTATGGTGCATGGTCCAAAATTTCCCAGCCAAAAGAATCAATCAAATCCCGAATCTTTTGAGAGGTGTGAGGCCTAGCGTTATCGTGCAGGAGCAAAACTCCTTTTGTCAGCATGCCGCGCCTTTTGTTTTGAATTGCTCTGCGGAGCTTCTTTAGAGTTGCACAGTAGGCATCTGAGTTGATTGTCGTTCCTCGTGGCATAAAGTCCACTAGCAAAACACCGCGCCGGTCTCAGAACACAGTTGCCATAATCTTGCGCTTTGAGTGTCTGTTTGCCTTTGACCTTGACGGGTGAGGTTGTGTGTCTCCATTCGATCGATTGTTGCTTGCTTTCGGGAGTGATATGGGATACCCATGTTTCATCTCCAGTGACAATTTGACTCAACATGTCATCCCCTTGTTCCTCGTAATCAAAAAGTCCAATGAAGTGCAAATGGCTCTGAGCACTATGGGACTTAACTTCTGAGGTCATCAGTCCCCTAGAACTTAGAACTACTTAAACCTAACTAACCTAAGGACATCACAAACATCCATGCCCGAGGCAGGATTCGAAACTGCGACCGTAGCGGTCGCGCGGTTCCAGACTGTAGCGCCTAGAACCGCTCGGACACACAGGCCGGCAAAAGTGGCAAATCTCTTCCCTTTGTGGTCCTCTGTGAGGAGTCTGGGAACCCACCGAGAACACAGTTTCTTAAAGTTTAGGTTTTCAGACACAATTTTGTACAAAACCGATCTTGAAACTTGTGGAAATTCCAAAGAAAGAGTGAAAGGGTCCTGTAGCCACCTTTCATTGCCAACTCTCGTAGTGGTCAAGTCGGCAAAGAGGTTTCCGCTACTTGGGAGAAATCCACCTGCGTTAGGTTGGTGGCGGAAATGGCATCCTGGGGTTTTCCGGTCCACGCGGAGCGTGGAAGAGGCTGGAGAAGCGGGAGGCAGTCTGCCGCCGGTACGGGAAGCGTACACAGCTGTGCTCCAGACGAAGAAGGGTGAGTTGGACTGACCACGTGGCGCGTTGTCACATAGAGAGGGGAGCTTTTAGCTTTTGGTCTCGAGTTTCGTCTTATAAAGACTTATTTGCTGGGTTGCAGCAGGGAATGCAAGGCTTTTGTAAACTTTCAGTTTGATTCCCAATGCAGTCTTGACTTTGATCCGTGAGAGGAACGCAGCACAAAGGAGTTGCATATGTTGAATTGCCCTCGGTTCAGTGTGAATGTTTATGTGCCTACAATTGTGTGTGTATGCTTCTAATCTTTTCCGGATCTTGGTAATTTTTGTGTATTTGTGAATTTTCTTTGTCTCATGTGATTAAAATTTGGCCACGGTCCATAGAAATTGTCTCCGCGGACCGAGTGGGCACGCGAGTCTGTTATGAAACGTATAGTATTTCACAAGCAATTGTACATAGTTAGCATGCAACAGCAGTCTATAGATGCATTACATCAATGTTTTAAGGAATAAATAAATTGGCCTTCAATCTTATCTTGTGTACCGATGTTACGTCGCCGTTACCTTCGCCATTTACCTTGTAGTTTTCCTTGTTGGCCCACCTATAGCGTTTCCATGTGCACAGGTGTAGTGATTAGTGTCATTTTTTTAATCTGAAACAAGTGCTCTGGAATAGATCGTGTTTTCACGAATCTTGCTGCAGGCTGCACTTACGCATGGTGTTCACGACCTATTTACTTTACTCAATATTTGATTCACGGGAAGAATGCCTGGATCATATTAATAACTACATCCCATTCTTTATCAATGACGTTACAATGAATGTTCTTTTGTGAGTTTTTCTTATTAATAAATTAAGTAATTTTCCGACTCAGTGCTACTTCTTCTTTGTCGTGTGGCTAGAGTTGGTGGCGACCCTATCTTTTATATTGATTTCAGTGTCAAGTAGCATTTTCTTATTCAAAGTGCGCGTGGCTCTTTTAGCTATCAGGATACATTCAAAGGGCGCTTCATGCTTCTTGCACTTAGCGTCCTTGTATTCACGCCACTTACACATGGCTTACCCTGCTCACGGATTTCGGTAAACCAGAGATCTTCTGATGCGCAGTGAGGATTAGTTATTTTCGGTTGGAAGTGCTAATTGGTATATTGTCTTTCTGTGATACTGAATTTACGTGAATTTGGGATATAGGTGTGCATTCTCTTACATGTTTTATCTTGTATATGTATTACTGTATAAATATTGTGATTTAGTATTCAATTGTGTTACAAGTTTGGGTTGATTCTTGTCCTGTGGCGTGTACCGGTGTCATATAGTAAATCTTGGGTGCTTTTTGGGGACTGTGAGTCCATTAGGAGACTTTGGCATTATTCTTGTTGTATTTTGGAGCACGGAGTAACTATCCTTATGATGGAGACGCGTAGCCGTTCAGGGAGCCGCGATCGGAAAAACCTGCCAGAAAATAACCCTGAACAAGGACGAGGTCAAAACCTCGAGTCCGACCAGGAACGAAACGCGGAAAACGCAAGTACAAGTGTTGTCCATCCTGAGCCCGCTGTAGTGATTTCGAATCATTCGATAGATGCAAATTCAATACAGGCTATGCTACGACAATTACTAGACAGTAATAGGAGACATATCGAGGAAGTGAATAAAAAACAAGCAGAAGAAAATAGGAGACATATCGAGGAAGTGAATAAAAAACAAGCAGAAGAAAATAGGAGATATAGCGAGGAAGTGAATAAAAAACAAGCAGAAGAAAATAGGAGATATAGCGAGGAAGTGAATAAAAAACAAGCAGAAGAAAATAGGAGGCATATCGAGGAAGCAAATAAAAGATTGACTAGTGAAATAGTACAGGGTGTTGGGGAGAGACTGGCGATCATTGACCAACGCATCTCCGCCTTAGAAGAGGGGCAGCAAGTCATTAGCAAGCAGGTGATGGAGCAAGAAGAAAGGTTCGCTGGGAATATACGTATACTAGCAGAACAATCCCAGAGTGAACGAGCGGCTCTTGAGTCCCGAGTAGGACAAAATTCCGCCAGGGATCTCCGCGCGTTAGCAGAACAATGCCAGAGTGACCACGCGGCTCTTGTGTGCCGAATAGAGGACACTGCGGCTAAGTGCCCGGTCCATATTAGCGCGCAGGTAGAAACCCTCAGCCAGGCGATAATAGCTCTCGAGCGAGAGCAAGGGCTTAAGCAAACACAACAAGACACGGCCCACCGAGAGATGCGAGAAGAAATAGCCAGGATCTCAGACGCAGTGGCGCGTAAGTCTGACAATAACAGGGAAACGATTACCTCGTCATCAGCGGATGCAGACGAAATACGGTCGATAACGAAATGTTCGCGTGGACAGTGTGAAATAAAAATACAACAAAGAGGGGTTACCGAGGGAATATGTGAGCGCATGGCCCGTTTAGAACTTCACCTAAAAGGGTTAAAGGCCCATGAAGTTGAAAGAAATGAACGAAAGGGCCATTATTCCGACGATGATTCCGGGAACGATGGCGAATTTGATCATCGTTATGATCACGGATCTCGTACCAGGTGGGAACGGCGCGGATCCCCTCAGGAACGTTCGCCAAGGGAAACTCACGAAGTTGACTTTAAACATTTTCTGACCGTGAGGAAGTTTGAAGTCTTCCGTAACTCGGCTACGGGGATTCACCCGCGGGCCTGGTTACAGCAGTTCGAGTTCTCCCTCCCTCCTACGTGGCCCAATGCGCACAAGATAGAGTATATGTGCGGCTACCTCGAAGGTGAGCCAGCGGCGCGGATGAGGTCAATTGCACGCAATTGCTACACTGTCGGGGAGTTTCGTCTACACTTCCTGTCGATCTATTGGTCAGTGGCAGCGCAGAGTCGTGTAAAACACGGACTCATTAAGCTACCAGAGTTAAACAGGTCGAAATTCTCCAGCCCTGTGCAGATGTTCGAGCACATGCTGCAGGCGAATGAACATCTTGACGATCCTTATGGACCTGCGGAAATTATTCGTATTTGCCTGGGAAAGTTTCCAATGCAGTTGCGGCACGTTATCCTTGCAGGACGATGTAAGGATGACGTAGAGAGTTTTCGCAATTTCCTTTTAGAGCTTGAGTGCGATGCGAATGGCACCACGCAGAATTACGGTCAGAGCGCCTACGAGCAGCGGCCGCGCGAGCGAAGCCGCAGCCGTCGAGACAGGTGGCACTCCAGACGTAACGGGTCGCTTCAGAGTTACAGGGCGCGCGAGCGTTGGCAGCGTCGCGATTCCTCACGGAACGCGGGCAGAACGAACGATGCCAATCGTCATCATTCGCCGAGAGTAAATCAAAGACACCCCCGGGAGTTTAGAAGATATGGTAATGAGCATAGATATTGGAGTAATTATAGCGGACCTAGGAACGGTAGTCGCAACCGACCACAAAATAATTATCGAACAAGCGACAACAGGGGTGCTCTAAACAGTACGGGTGGTCCGCCAGTGGGTGTTGAAATTCGTTCCGCAAACCCGCTGCACAATCAGCCAAATACCTCTAATCAAAGGAATCAATGACTATTGGCTGACTCGGTTGGCGTCAACTTAATGAGGACCGGTGCTATTGATGATACTGATGTGCATTTGATAAAGGAAGACGTTATTATGGAAGATTTGTTGAGGGAGGGCCACAGTATTGTTGTGCCTGCGGTAAACCCAGTCGTGTCTGTTTAGTACATTTACAGTGTATATTTTCCAATGTTTTGATTCACTCTGGTGTGTTTAAAATTAAAGTGTATATTTTCTGTGAATTGTAAAGGGTCCCCCAATATATGCGTAGTTATTTCTTCTTGTCAGCAGAAAGGAGTAATGTTGTGCAGTTTCAAAACATCTGAATGTAAATGATTATGAGGCTCAGATCAAGTGTTTCCTATTACAGTAAGATGGCTTTCGTTCTTTGATGACTAAAAAGGTATCGGGTGTGTTGGCGTGGCGAGTCAATGGTCGTAAGGTAATTCTTGATGATAACTTACAGTTTTAGTGTTCTTATTCCCCTTAGGTGAGCATGATTCAGTGAGATTTTTCAAATGTACTGCGATGTTAATGAAGCAACTTGGTGACTTGTAGGTGAAGGACTTGTGTATGAAGGGAGACTAATAGTGTTTGATTTTCAGAGTTGCCATCTTATAAGATATTTGGAAAGTGTAACTTGCCGTCACATACTACTAGGTACGGTTGAGGACACCAGAATGTGAAACCCCAGAAGACGTAAATGGAAACAGCTTCTTAACTCAAGCAACTTGATATTTAATAGAGAATCAGTGCGACTACCTCCAAGCTGAAATAACATGACGGTAGGTGAGGACCCCTGGGGACATGTGGTGAGTAAGTGTGTAATCATTATGAGTATCTTATGATAGCAGTAAGTTGGGTACTCATGGCCCTGGACAATGGATTTCTTTTGACAGTATAGGACGAAGTGTTTATGTGTTTGCTAATAGGATAGGATGATTTTTATTGCCATTTTTATGCCCACTGACCTTTTGCATTAGGCTGATGAATAGATGTTGAAACATTTACCATTTCAGATGTGACTTGAATGAACCTTCTGTGTCGCATTAATCATAACTTTTATTATGCAATGTCCATAGAAAAGAAGTCTCGGAAATTTTTCACAGATCAGCAAACATGTTCTACAAACCTTGGAGGAGCAGTCAATGAACAACGATATGGGTATTGGTGTTGAAAGGAATATTTTGTTTATATGTGGGAATTGTAGTCGGGCTATATGGTGATGGTGACTAGTACGAGCTGTGTAGATTGTGCGTGAGAGCGTAGTTAGGAGTAGGTAGAGTTTTGTGTCTGTAGCTGGCAGCGGCGCCAAATCCTATCCAAATCCTGACCAAACCTTGTACAAGATCTACCCTGAATGATTGACAGCAGATGTAATGCTGGAACTATATTTTATAAAAAGGATTTTTTGTTTGTTTGAATATTGGTTATTTAATTTTCTTCGTTGTTCTTCTTATTAGTAATGTTAAGAAGGCCCTTTTTGTCAAGTTAATTTTGGGCACTATTCCATGTATTGATCAGGAGTGATAAACTCCGAAGATTTTGTGGTAATCTGTACACATGATATTTTGTAACGATCCCTGTGAGCGCAGTTCTTAAGTGGGTGCAAGGCCGCCTAGGGAGCCTCCGCCTCAGAAAGCACAGGGCTTGGTCCACCGGCAGGCGTTGCCGAACCCTGGTATCAACGGCGAAGCAGTGATGCGGCGAGCGGTCACAGCTGTTTCCCCGTCAGAGGGGATGGGATGCTGGTCTTCCCCCAGGCGCAGGCTCACACCGGAGCCCGCAGGCGTGTCAACACGGCAGCGCCAGCTGATGGCCGGCGTTCCACCCCATGCGCTAGTCATCTGACAAGCGAAAGGGAAAGTATGACGCACACCAGGCGAGGCCGCCGATTCCTGAGCGCCGCTAGTCCAGACGGCTGCTGCGGTGAGGTAACGCCCACTGCCCGGAGGGACACGGGTCCCACCACTGACGCATCAGCTGAGACGGTGCAAAGAGGTGATACGCGGGTCTCAAGCTCGACACCCGCACGAGTTTACGTCGACCTCGATGCAACGCAGAAGAGCGCGTGTCTCCCCATTGACACGACAGGAGACGGGGGCGTGTGTCAGTAAAACACATTCCTCCACAACACACGGACGACAACCGCCAAGCCGCCTTCTCGATGATGAGGCAGGGCCCACAAGTGGCGATGTCCTGCAAATCTGCAACGCCGAACCATCCCACAGTATGGACGCAGAGGGTGGAAACGGGCACGAGGCAACGTCGCGGGGTGCTGTCTAGGATGATCAACCTGGGTTACAACGGACGTTACAATCAACGCCGCTGCGAACTCCCCAGTTCAGTGTTGTGGTCCCCTAGTAGCTTATCCTCCAAGTCGCCTTTAGAAGAGACGCCCACCCCAGCACCTAAAGAGAATACCCAGTGAAACAACCATGTGGCGAAACTGAAAAATGACAGCGTGTCAACGAGTTGATTTCTGGATGTGTTTTTGTACTCATGTCTTATTTTCCATAGGTGATTATTTACCAGCTGTCATACCATTGGGTTCATTAATGATTTTGTATCACTGTATTTGTTGTGAATATTGTATTTTGCACTTTCACTTGCATGTTTTTATATATGTCAGCACCAGATGATACTGCTTTGGTTCGTGATAATGATTTTGCATCATTGTATTTGTTTATATATTTATATATATTATGTACCTGTTCACCTATGTCTCTATGTTAACTTTTGATAGTTGGTTAAGGCAAATTTAAAATAATATCTCATGGTTGTGGTCGTAGTAGGTCAGATGACATGATGTTAGCGTAGAATATCACGCTTAATTTAATTTGTTCTGTTTGCTTTGCGGACCGCATGAGGTCACAATTATTGACTAAGGTCAGATAAAGCTCACTTGGATATAAGAGATTAATCAACTCCTTTGTGCTGCTGTTTACTGTTGCAATTGTTACTCGTTAGGGTATGTTTGTTTCGAAGACTGTTGGCGAATCTCCTAGCATGGCGAGAAAATTCGCGGCACAGTCTTCTCCGGGACGTTTGGGGTGATGAAAGGGTCCTGTAGCCACCTTTCATTGCCAACTCTCGTAGTGGTCAAGTCGGCAAAGAGGTTTCCGCTACTTGGGAGAAATCCACCTGCGTTAGGTTGGTGGCGGAAATGGCATCCTGGGGTTTTCCGGTCCACGCGGAGCGTGGAAGAGGCTGGAGAAGCGGGAGGCAGTCTGCCGCCGGTACGGGAAGCGTACACAGCTGTGCTCCAGACGAAGAAGGGTGAGTTGGACTGACCACGTGGCGCGTTGTCACATAGAGAGGGGAGCTTTTAGCTTTTGGTCTCGAGTTTCGTCTTATAAAGACTTATTTGCTGGGTTGCAGCAGGGAATGCAAGGCTTTTGTAAACTTTCAGTTTGATTCCCAATGCAGTCTTGACTTTGATCCGTGAGAGGAACGCAGCACAAAGGAGTTGCATATGTTGAATTGCCCTCGGTTCAGTGTGAATGTTTATGTGCCTACAATTGTGTGTGTATGCTTCTAATCTTTTCCGGATCTTGGTAATTTTTGTGTATTTGTGAATTTTCTTTGTCTCATGTGATTAAAATTTGGCCACGGTCCATAGAAATTGTCTCCGCGGACCGAGTGGGCACGCGAGTCTGTTATGAAACGTATAGTATTTCACAAGCAATTGTACATAGTTAGCATGCAACAGCAGTCTATAGATGCATTACATCAATGTTTTAAGGAATAAATAAATTGGCCTTCAATCTTATCTTGTGTACCGATGTTACGTCGCCGTTACCTTCGCCATTTACCTTGTAGTTTTCCTTGTTGGCCCACCTATAGCGTTTCCATGTGCACATGTGTAGTGATTAGTGTCATTTTTTTTATCTGAAACAAGTGCTCTGGAATAGATCGTGTTTTCACGAATCTTGCTGCAGGCTGCACTTACGCATGGTGTTCACGACCTATTTACTTTACTCAATATTTGATTCACGGGAAGAATGCCTGGATCATATTAATAACTACATCCCATTCTTTATCAATGACGTTACAATGAATGTTCTTTTGTGAGTTTTTCTTATTAATAAATTAAGTAATTTTCCGACTCAGTGCTACTTCTTCTTTGTCGTGTGGCTAGAGTTGGTGGCGACCCTATCTTTTATATTGATTTCAGTGTCAAGTAGCATTTTCTTATTCAAAGTGCGCGTGGCTCTTTTAGCTATCAGGATACATTCAAAGGGCGCTTCATGCTTCTTGCACATAGCGTCCTTGTATTCACGCCACTTACAAGAGTGGAAACTGTGAATCTTCTGTCCTCACGAATCTTTGTTTCGACTGCAGCCATCAAATCATCAGTGATCACAGAGGGCCGGCCTGAGCGTTCTTCGTCATGGACGTTTTGACGGCCATTTTTAAACTCTCTAACCCATTGACGCACTTTACCTTCACTCATTGCATTCAAGCCATAAACTTCTGTTAACTGACGATGAATTTCTGCAGCTGATAGGCTGACCGTATCTCACACGCGGCGGGCGATTCAATAATCGTAAACATTATAAAGTAGCACAGCGATGCGTACACGTCAGCTACAGAGCTGCAACTTGCACCAGTGTGAACGGTAAGGATGCCGGCACGTGGCGCGGTGGCTTGTTGCGGCGTCCGCGCGAACTACGGGACTATACGCGCGAACGGCCCTTACTTAAAAAACAACCCTCGTATAAGGATGCTGTATATTCAATGCTAGCAACGTTTTTCGTGTACCAAGACACTGACGTTTGTATGTGACGCCTCGTGTAAGGAGGAGAAATGCGTACCATCACGTTTCCGACTTTGATAAAGGTCGGATTGTAGGCTATCGCGATTGCGGTTTATCGTATCGCGACATTGATTATATTTAGATGGTTTTCTTTTGCGATCCCAGCCACGTCCGAGTCTCCATGATGAGTTGGCGTCTCTGTATCATCTAGCCGGCGGCTGGTGGCCGAGCGGTTCTGGCGCTACAGTCTGGAACCGCGCGACCGCTACGGTCGCAGGTTCGAATCCTGCCTCGGGCATGGATGTGTGTGTTGTCTTTAGGTTAGTTAGGTTTAAGTAGTTCTAAGTTCTAGGGGACTTATGACCTCAGCAGTTGAGTCCCATAGTGCTCAGAGCCATTTGAACCATTTTTTTGTATCATCTAATTCGGCTTCGAATACGATGTCAAAGATGCGTCTCACTACCATTCGTTCTATAGATGGACGTGAGTGGTCAGCTAACCCTGATATAATGCCTGAACTTTTCTAGTTTTTTTTCCGATCTCTACACTGGAGTGACATCAAACGGTACACCGTCTGCAGACTTAACTTCCCTCCAACTCTCCATGAAGAGCTTTTAGCAGCTTTTCTTCGTGATCAGGTACTGACATTGTAGTTTGCTCTCCTTCCTCCAAATCGCCGGATATCGATGGGCTTTCCAAAGAATTTTATGTTCGGTTTGGGTCTCTGCTAGGAAATACGATAACGTCTATGGTGACATATGTAGTATAAGGGACACACATTTCACCCTCGTTTAAGGTCGGAGAAATTGTTTTAATTCCCAAAAAGACGGGACGTCTGTCCGTGGATCAGAACTGACCGATAACGATACTGTTTTGATTGTAAAATTTAGCGCAGTCGATAAATACCCGCTTTTCGGTTGCTTGCTGACATTTTTGCGCGTTATCAAAGTTGTCTCCCGGGTCATACTCTCCTGACTCCCACTGCTGAATTTCGTGATCTTACCTCGATTATTTCCACTGTTACTGTGCCGGGAGCTTTACTCTTTATTGATTTTAATCATGCGTTTGAGCGCGTTATTTATGATTTTCTGTTGCGAGTGTTGACGGTTGTTGGTTTGATTGATGCCGCACGACGGATATTCAACATTCCAGTTACTGGTATTCTGGCATCTATTGACGTGAATGGTCGCCTTACTCCCCCCTCCCCCTCCCCCCCAATAGACATGTGATGAGGTGTCCTGCACAGGAGTCCCCTTTCTATGTCGTTATTCGTGCTGTTCCTGGAAACCTTACTACGTTCCATAGCTGCTCGACTAAGAGGCTGGTCGTTATTGGGGGAAAGTTTCTTTGGGTTCAAATGGTTCTGAGCCGGCCAGAGTGGCCGAGCGGTTGTAGGCGCTACAGTCTGGAACCGCGAGACCGCTAAGGTCGCAGGTTCGAATCCTGCCTCGGGCATGGATGTTTGTGATGTCCTTAGGTTAGTTAGGTTTAAGTAGTTCTAAGTTCTACGGGACTGATGACCTCAGAAGTTAAGTCCCATAGTGCTCAGAGCCAGAGCCAAATGGTTCTGAGCACTATGGGACTTAACATCTGTGGTCATCAGTCCCCTAGAACTTAGAACTACTTAAACCTAACTAACCTAAGGACATCACGCACATCTATGCCCGAGGCAGGATTCGAACCTGCGACCGTAGCAGTCGCGCGGTTCCGGACTGAGCGCCTAGAACGGAAAGTTTCTTTGTTCGCGCATATGCCGATAATGTTATGATACTTCTTCGTACTCATGACGACACACCAGTGCTCAAGGACGTTTTGGATGCATTTTGTCGTCTTACGGGAGCACAGATTGCCGACCGGAAGTGTCGGTTGTATAATTTTCGGGGATTTGACGCGGTCGAGATTCCAGAGACTGTGGTGGTCGCCCGCCATCGATCGTTGGATATTATAAATGATCGGTGTCCTATGTAGACGGCTGCGTGAAAATGAGAGTGCGGCACTGACAGGATTCAAGAAGGGGTCCTTCAACACGAGCATCGTTCCCTCTCGTTACTTCATAAGGTTCGGAAGTAGGAAACCTACGTGTTGAGCAAAGCCTATTTTGTTGCCCAAATTTTTCCCCTTCCTGCGATGATGTTCCGAACCTACAACGATTATCGGACAAGTTTATTTGGCGACACTTTATTATTGGGGTGCGCTATGAGGTTATAACAAGATCCCAGCTGATGTGAGGTTTGGGCCTCCTTAATGTTCGGGCCAGGGATTCTATTTTATGTATTCGACCCCCCCCCCCCCCCAATCACTTACAGCTCGACTTTTGGCCTGTCTCTTACCAACAAATTTAATCCCTCCAATGGATGTCTGTAGGGTAAATAATAAATTAAAACGAATTCGTGAATTTTTTCTCGATGTCAGTTATTTGATGGTTGATATTCTTTCCCAGTCACATTTCTCTCTCGAAATGCTGTTATTTCGCTGGACGTTTCCAAAACGCGCTTCCTCTGCGGAGTCCCTATCGCCAGAGATAGATTGGAAGGTTGTTTGATCCAATTTCAGGCTACATATTTTCCCGATAGACGTGGCGTCGTCATTCTACGAGGGCTATTCGGAAAGTAGGGTCCGATAGGTCGCGAAATGAGAACAATTGTGAAAATCAAATATTTGCACTAATTAGCTACACCTTCCTTCTACTTCTCTACATAGTCGCCGCTCTGACATAGACATTTGTCGTAGCGTTATACAAACTCTCTAATACCCTCGTCATACAAGGCAGCCGCCTGTGCTTTCCACCACTCCTCTAAGCCGGTCTACAGCACATTGTCTATGCCGAAATGTTTTATTCATAGCTAGCGGTTCATGTGAACAGAGATGAAACTCAGAGGGAGACAATTACGGGCTGTATTGTATGTGATCAAACACTTCCCTCGAAAACGCTGCATGAGCATCTTCATTACCCCTGCACAGTGCAACTGTGAATTGTCATGAATAAGGAAACGCATTACAGTTGTGCTATGTGGGGTGCATGAAATCTCGTGAAATCTCTCAGAGGTCCTCGTACTTGGCGAGAGACTCTGTTGTTCTAGACGTCTCAGAACTGAAAAGAGAGACGTGATGACATCGACAGTCACACTAGAGACGCTGCCCAACATATCTGTGCAAAGCTTAATCGGACAATCACTGTTGTTTCCATTTCGCGCCCTAATGGACCTTACTTTCCGAATAGCACTCGTACAAAGTGGTCCGCAACCTTCTTCCCACCAACGTTCGATTTTCCGCGTTGGTTTTATTGAGACAGACTGGAGCAGTCGTTGCCATGAAACTGATATGTTATGCCATCGGTTGGTCGCCTGTAGACGCAGACATTGGAGTTGGCTCCGTCGAAAATTGACCTTCCTTGCCAGGACTACTGAAGGGGCAATCTCCGGTGAGATTCTCCTGCATCTGATTCAGTCTTCTTTCCCAGAATGAAGAACAATACTTGTATGTGGCTTGTCAATAATCATGTTCATTACGTGGTGGGAAGTGGGAATGATCCGTACCCTTGTGGCTTTTACCATTATATGGTTACGGCCCTTTGGTTCAGATTCTAAACAGCAGGGTTTGAGATCTGGAACAGGGAGCACGTATATGCGGCAGCAGATCGCCTCTCGAGTGTGTCGAAATTATTCCGAGTGTTGAATCGTGTACTTGTGACATTCGTGTGTGTCCCTAGGAAATACTGTAAAATATTTTCAACTTTGACACCAGGTGAACTAGTTTGAATTCTAAATATTTACTGCGGTTTTTTTCTGAGCGATATGTACACATAATTGAGTTAGTTTGCTAGATTGGAACTTTAAACTTAACGCGACAGGAATTTTTATTATTTTCCGGAAGTTAACGAAAACATGAGATACTGTTCCACTTAATTTAAATATCTTGCAGACATTAATTAATTCAATATTAAACTATCCTTTACGTGTGGTAAACGTTACATTAATTTAATTAACTCAGTTTGTTAAAATATTAGACATTGTGGGTAGTGAATGTTATCTTTCGTCCCAAATACTGGCCCGCATTTATTTAAATATTGTGACTGGATTCTTTTACTGTCAGTGCAACAAATGTATTGCTTGACCCCTAGTCTGTAGTGTAGCCAACACTCAAAAAATCCAAACACGCATTTGGAGGTCCTTTAAACATTGTAATTTACAGTTTGTTACTCGTGCAAATGCATGTGGCGTCTCACGAGCTGGAAGATTACTGAACATTTAATTTATAGAATCAACAAGGTAGCCACACGTTTAGCATCTCCATTTATTATACGACACGTCATACGTTGCATTGGTCCTTATACACTTAGAATGTCACTGTGAATCTTTGGTGCAGTTTAGATGTTTGGTCCACAGGAATCGTACCGTCCCACATACTTCAGCCTTGGAGTAAGTTTGTAGTTGTTGTGCCGTTTCAGTCTCACGCTGTGCTGTGGCTGTTATCAGTACTGCAGCAAAACTGTGTCTGCAGGAAATCCGGAATATATGCTCTCTCTTTTGCCAATGAGATTAACCTGTAACGCAGTATTCTAAATGTCGGACGACATGCGAAATTTACTTTCTGAATTCCTTGCATAAGTTAGAGATTAATGTCTCTTCTTTGACAAGGTTATTAGGGACGCAACACCTGCCAAGATTAGGTCGGACGAGGAACGAAACCAGCCGAGTTATTTTCAAAGCAAACATCACGACATTTTCTTTAAGCAGTTTAAAGAAAATACAGATAACCTAAACCAAGATGCCCAGACGGAGATTTGATCTAAGATTCCCATACAGTCCGCCGGCCGCGGTGGTATAGCGGTTCTGGCGCTGCAGTCCGGAACCGCGGGACTGCTACGGTCGCAGGTTCGAATCCTGCCTCGGGCATGGGTGTGTGTGATGTCCTTAGGTTAGTTAGGTTTAAGTAGTTCTAAGTTCTAGGGGACTTATGACCTAAGATGTTGAGTCCCATAGTGCTCAGAGCCATTTGAACCCATACAGTCCAAGTTTCATAGTGAAATTCCCTGTATGCTATGTCTGATAAATACACTCCTGGAAATTGAAATAAGAACACCGTGAATTCATTGTCCCAGGAAGGGGAAACTTTATTGACACATTCCTGGGGTCAGATACATCACATGATCACACTGACAGAACCACAGGCACATAGACACAGGCAACAGAGCATGCACAATGTCGGCACTAGTACAGTGTATATCCACTTTTCGCAGCAATGCAGGCTGCTATTCTCCCATGGAGACGATCGTAGAGATGCTGGATGTAGTCCTGTGGAACGGCTTGCCATGCCATTTCCACCTGGCGCCTCAGTTGGACCAGCGTTCGTGCTGGACGTGCAGACCGCGTGAAACGACGCTTCATCCAGTCCCAAACATGCTCAATGGGGGACAGATCGGGAGATCTTGCTGGCCAGGGTAGTTGACTTACACCTTCTAGAGCACGTTGGGTGGCACGGGATACATGCAGACGTGCATTGTCCTGTTGGAACAGCAAGTTCCCTTGCCGGTCTAGGAATGGTAGAACGATTGGTTCGATGACGGTTTGGATGTACCGTGCACTATTCAGTGTCCCCTCGACGATCACCAGTGGTGTACGGCCAGTGTAGGAGATCGCTCCCCACACCATGATGCCGGGTGTTGGCCCTGTGTGCCTCGGTCGTATGCAGTCCTGATTGTGGCGCTCACCTGCACGGCGCCAAACACGCATACGACCATCATTGGCACCAAGGCAGAAGCGACTCTCATCGCTGAAGACGACACGTCTCCATTTGTCCCTCCATTCACGCCTGTCGCGACACCACTGGAGGCGGGCTGCACGATGTTGGGGCATGAGCGGAAGACGGCCTAACGGTGTGCGGGACCGTAGCCCAGCTTCATGGAGACGGTTGCGAATGGTCCTCGCCGATACCCCAGGAGCAACAGTGTCCCTAATTTGCTGGGAAGTGGCGGTGCGGTCCCCTACGGCACTGCGTAGGATCCTACGGTCTTGGCGTGCATCCGTGCGTCGCTGCGGTCCGGTCCCAGGTCGACGGGCACGTGCACCTTCCGCCGACCACTGGCGACAACATCGATGTACTGTGGAGACCTCACGCCCCACGTGTTGAGCAATTCGGCGGTACGTCCACCCGGCCTCCCGCATGCCCACTATACGCCCTCGCTCAAAGTCCGTCAACTGCACATACGGTTCACGTCCACGCTGTCGCGGCATGCTACCAGTGTTAAAGACTGCGATGGAGCTCCGTATGCCACGGCAAACTGGCTGACACTGACGGCGGCGGTGCACAAATGCTGCGCAGCTAGCGCCATTCGACGGCCAACACCGCGGTTCCTGGTGTGTCCGCTGTGCCGTGCGTGCGATCATTGCTTGTACAGCCCTCTCGCAGTGTCCGGAGCAAGTATGGTGGGTCTGACACACCGGTGTCAATGTGTTCTTTTTTCCATTTCCAGGAGTGTATGACTATCAAATTATGCTACTTGAAACACTTAGTCCATTTTCCTCCAAGCGTGAGAATTAAACATCTATGGGAAGATATTACGTGAGATCTCTGCTATCATTCCTCTCTTGCGGCAAATACGTAAGTCTTAAGCATAATGCGAAAGCTTCGTATATGATTTAAGTTATGATGCTTACCTACAGACAATATATCAAACAGGAGTGGGGACAAAATTGAGCTCCAAGGAAGGATTGCGTGTTCTCTTTGTGCCTGTTCGATTCTTCCACGTTTTTGTGCTCAGCGAACTGTCCGTGAGATCCCGTAGTAGCTAGTCTTCGAAGCCGACTGGAGCTTGAGGCTCCTTCAATTTTCAGACTAATAGAGATAATGATGTAAGTGAAATTTGTTACAGAGTATCAGTTTGCAATGACTCGCAGAGGGATATCGGCGATCAATTTTATAAAGATATCACTTGTTCCATTCTCTTTCCACAACGGAAAGCCGTTCTATGAAACATGTATGGTGACCTTACCACTGCTCCAATCAATGTGTTGTTATCTTTTCTAGGACTTATTGTATGATATTTAGCAAAGTTACTGCTCTGTAACGGAGAATTCTGTTTGGAAGTGAATTAATATGGGAATGAGACGCGTCATCGCCTCATCCACTTACCAGTTCCTATATCCCAAATTTTATTGTGATGCCTGCATAGTATTTACAGCCGTCCCGTGTGGGCAATTTAAGAAGTGTGGCTTAATGTGCAATGGTCTTTTGCGAGGTACCCGACCTAAAATTTGCATTGCATACAGTTCCCTCAGCAACGTTAACTGGGAATCTGGTTGAGATTCACTGTCACCAGAAATTCACGGCAGGTTTGAAACAGATTGTCACTGAGAAGGTGTGATTCTTGTCTACAGTCCCTGTTAGGTACGATACGTATTCGACCAATATTCTTTACAACTTGTTACATGGTACAACACTCCTTGTAGAGACGACCATATTGATATACTGTACCAACAAATAAATCATGTCATTCGCCTTTTGGTCATGGGAACGTCCAAACATGATAACACCTCTCTGCAATTCTGTTACGTGAGCGTACTGCGTTGATTCTGCAAAAGCGAGCTCCACATACATACCACTTGAGTTAGCGGTAGAGGGTCATCTGACTGCCTGGCACCACTTCTACACACCTACAGTATCCTCTCTTAAAGTGGTGATTTATATTTTGTACGGTGAGCTTATGGCACGCAGCGAATCGACGCGTGAGACTCCAAACACCTTAAGTCGACCGATTTATTTGAACAGTTAGAAAACGATGATCGAATGGATCATGTTAAGAAGTCTACGGAGACTGGTGACTGTATGGTGGCCCCTGTTTCGACTGTATAAGCGGTGGGATTCTTCTTACACGTCGGTCAGGGGCCTGAAGATGGCATAATCCGACGCTGAAGCTGCCTGTACAAATAAAATAAATATGGAAATTTAGTCGGCTCTAGGTGTTTCGATTTGACGTCTTATATTGAGCAGCTGAGGTCCCGCAACCATCTTGTATAAATATGGACTTACAGAGACGACTACCGGTATGTCGCTCTTGAAATGAAAATTGCTATTGCTCTGGCGTTTTGTTAAAAGGAGTCCTGTTGACCCCAAATACAAGTCGGGCCCGTAATCCTCTCTCTGTGTATATTCTCAAAGGCTGCATGGCATGGCCTACATCCGACAGCCTCTGTGATATGGACTGTGCGGCAGTCCTCTACTACTGCGACGTATCGTGCACGGTCGCAAGCAGGACCTCGCACTGGGTGCCACCTTTGTATCCCCTGAAGCGCTTGTAGGGAGGCAAAGCGCAGCCATGGAGATGAATCCGAACGTACTCGTCATCGACCTCGATAGACGCCTACATCTGCATACATACAAACCACTACAATGTATGTCAGAAGGTACGTTGTACCAACATTCTCGATTTTCTGTCTCATTGGATTCACGTATAGCGCGAGGAAAAAACAGCTATGAGCCTCTTAGCATTTAGCGTGCTAAGTGGGGAGGTCATCGGCATATACGTCTCTGTACGCGCTCTAATCTCTCTTACACTACTGTAATGGCATCTACGCGAGATATACGGTGGTGGCAGCATAATGGTCGCACAGTCTTCTTCGAATGCAGGTCCTCTAAATTTGCCCAACAGGATTTCGTAGGAAATACGTCGCCATACGCCGAAAAAAGATTCCCACTCAAGTAGTAAGTATTATCCAAAAATACCTACACAACGTGACGTGCTCAAGCTTTTTGACACTTATCTTGTAATCGGATACTAGCTGCTCGTTTATCTTCGTTATTACTTTTATCTCGCATTTATCCACGTTTAAAAAGAGCTACCTTTCATTACACAGAGTGAAAAAGTGTTGGCCAAGTCTTTCTCTATTTCCTTACGGTCGTCCAACGGCGATACTTTCATGTATAGAACTGCATATCAGCTACAGTTGGTGTTATAAACACCATATTCGGTGTTATCGTATTTTCAGCGGCCTCTGCGTTTTCTGGAGGTTTAGCAATGGAGAGAAATTCGTGAAGCAAGGGGTTGTCCAATTTAAGAGCTTCGCCATGTTTCTATGGGTCAGATGCATCTACATCTACATTCATACTCCGCAAGCCACCCAACGGTGTGTGGCGGAGGGCACTTTACGTGCCACTGTCATTACCTCCCTTTCCTGTTCCAGTCGCGTATGGTTCGCGGGAAGAACGACTGTCTGAAAGCCTCCGTGCGCGCTCTAATCTCTCTAATTTTACATTCGTGATCTCCTCGGGAGGTATAAGTAAGGGGAAGCAATATACTCGATACCTCATCCAGAAACGCACCCTCTCGAAACCTGGCGAGCAAGCTACACCGCGATGCAGAGCGCCTCTCTTGCAGAGTCTGCCACTTGAGTTTATTAAACATCTCCGTAACGCTATCACGGCTACCAAATAACCCTGTGACGAAACGCGCCGCTCTTCTTTGGATCTTCTCTATCTCCTCCGTCAACCCGATCTGGTACAGATCCCACACTGATGAGCAATACTCAAGTATAGGTCGAACGAGTGTTTTGTAAGCCACCTCCTTTGTTGCTGGACTACATTTTCTAAGCACTCTCCCAATGAATCTCAACCTGGTACCCGCCTTACCAACAATTAATTTTATATGATCATTCCACTTCAAATCGTTCCGCACGCATACTCCCAGATATTTTACAGAAGTAACTGCTACCAGTGTTTGTTCCGCTATCATATAATCATACAATAAAGGATCCTTCTTTCTATGTATTCGCAATACATTACATTTGTCTATGTTAAGGGACAGTTGCCACTCCCTGCACCAAGTGCCTATCCGCTGCAGATCTTCCTGCATTTCGCTACAATTTTCTAATGCTGCAACTTCTCTGTATACTACAGCATCATCCGCGAAAAGCCGCATGGAACTTCCACACTATCTACTAGGTCATTTATATATATTGTGAAAAGCAATGGTCCCATAACACTCCCCTGTGGCACGCCAGAGGTTACCTTAACGTCTGTAGACGTCTCTCCATTGATAACAACATGCTGTGTTCTGTTTGCTAAAAAATCTTCAATCCAGCCACACAGCTGGTCTGATATTCCGTAGGCTCTTACTTTGTTTATCAGGCGACAGTGCGGAACTGTATCGAACGCCTTCCGGAAGTCAAGAAAAATAGCATCTACCTGGGAGCCTGTATCTAATATTTTCTGGGTCTCATGAACAAATAACGCGAGTTGGGTCTCACACGATCGCTGTTTCCGGAATCCATGTTGATTCCTATATAGTAGATTCTGGGTTTCCAAAAACGACATGATACTCGAGCAAAAAACATGTTCTAAAATTCTACAACAGATCGACGTCAGAGATATAGGTCTATAGTTTTGCGCATCTGCTCGACGACCCTTCTTGAAGACTGGGACTACCTGTGCTCTTTTCCAATCATTTGGAACCCTCTGTTCCTCTAGAGACTTGCGGTACACGGCTGTTAGAAGGGGGGCAAGTTCTTTCGCGTACTCTGTGTAGAATCGAATTGGTATCCCGTCAGGTCCAGTGGACTTTCCTCTGTTGAGTGATTCCAGTTGCTTTTCTATTCCTTGGACACTTATTTCGATGTCAGCCATTTTTTCGTTTGTGCAAGGATTTAGAGAAGGAACTGCAGTGCGGTCTTCCTCTGTGAAACAGCTTTGGAAAAAGGTGTTTAGTATTTCAGCTTTACGCGTGTCATCCTCTGTTTCAATGCCATCATCATCCCGGAGTGTCTGGATATGCTGTTTCGAGCCACTTACTGATTTAACGTAAGACCAGAACTTCCTAGGATTTTCTGTCAAGTCTGTACATAGAATTTTACTTTCGAATTCACTGAACGCTTCTCGCATAGCCCTCCTTACGCTAACTTTGACATCGCTTAGCTTCTGTTTGTCTGAGAGGTTTTGGCTGCATTTAAACTTGGAGTGAAGCTCTCTTTGCTTTCGCAGTAGTTTCCTAACTTTGTTGTTGTACCACGGTGGGTTTTTCCCGTCCCTCACAGTTTTACTCGGCACGTACCTGTCTAAAACGCATTTTACGATTGCCTTGAACTTTTTCCATAAACACTCAACATTGTCAGTGTCGGAACAGAAATTTTCGTTTTGATCTGTTAGGTGGTCTGAAATCTGCCTTCTATTACTCTTGCTAAACAGATAAACCTTCCTCCCTTTTTTTATATTCCTATTAACTTCCATATTCAGGGATGCTACAACGGCCTTATGATCACTGATTCCCTGTTCTGCACTTACAGAGTCGAAAAGTTCGGGTCTGTTTGTTATCAGTAGGTCCAAGATGTTATCTCCACGAGTCGGTTCTCTGTTTAATTGCTCGAGGTAATTTTCGGATAGTGCACTCTGTATAATGTCACTCGATGCTCTGTCCCTACCACCCGTCCTAAACATCTGAGTGTCCCAGTCTATATCTGGTAAATTGAAATCTCCACCTAAGACTATAACATGCTGAGGAAATTTATGCGAAATGTATTCCAAATTTTCTCTCAGTTGTTCTGCCACTAACGCTGCTGAGTCGGGAGGTCGGTAAAAGGAGCCAATTATTAACCCAGCTCGGTTGTTGAGTGTAACCTCCACCCATAATAATTCACAGGAACTATCCACTTCTACTTCACTACAGGATAAACTACTACTAACAGCGACAAACACTCCACCACCGGTTGCATGCAATCTATCCTTCCTGAACACCGTCTGTACCTCTGTAAAAATTTCGGCAGAATTTATCTCTGGCTTAAGCCAGCTCTCTGTACCTATAACGATTTCAGCTTCGGTGCTTTCTATCAGCGCTTGAAGTTCCAGTACTTTACCAACGCAGCTTCGACAGTTTACAATTACAATACCGATTGCTGCTTGGTCCCCGCATGTCCTGACTTTGCTCCGCACCCTTTGAGGCTGTTGCCCTTTCTGTACTTGCCCGAGGCCATCTAACCTAAAAAACCGCCCAGTCCACGCCACACAACCCCTGCTACCCGTGTAGCCGCTTGCTGCGTGTAGTGGACTCCTGACCTATCCAGCGGAACCCGAAACCCCACCACCCTATGGCGCAAGTCGAGGAATCTGCAGCCCACATGGTCGCAGAACCGTCTCAGCCTCTGATTCAGACCCTCCACTCGGCTCTGTACCAAAGGTCCGCAGTCAGTCCTGTCGACGATGCTGCAGATGGTGAGCTCTGCTTTCATCCCGCTAGCGAGACTGGCAGTCTTCACCAAATCAGATAGCCGTCGGAAGCCAGAGAGTATTTCCTCCGATCCATAGCGACACACATCATTGGTGCCGACATGAGCGACCACCTGCAGATGGGTGCACCCTGTACCCTTCATGGCATCCGGAAGGACCCTTTCCACATCTGGAATGACTCCCCCCGGTATGCACACGGAGTGCACATTGGTTTTCTTCCCCTCTCTTGCTGCCATTTCTCTAAGGGGCCCCATTACGCGCCTGACGTTGGAGCTCCCAACTACCAGTAAGCCCACCCTCTGCGACCGCCCGGATCTTGCAGACTGAGGGGCAACCTCTGGAACAGGACAAGCAGCCATGTCAGGCCGAAGATCAGTATCAGCCTGAGACAGAACCTGAAACCGGTTCGTCAGACAAACTGGAGAGGCCTTCCGTTCAGCCCTCCGGAATGTCTTTCGCCCCCTGCCACACCTTGAGACTACCTCCCACTCTACCACAGGTGAGGGATCAGCCTCAATGCGGGCAGTATGCCGGGCAACCACAGTCTTAGTCCGATCGGGGGATGCGTGGGACGAGCTGGCCGTCCCCGACAAACCCCCATCCGGACCCCCACAATGATGCCCATTGGCAACAGCCTCAAGCTGTGTGACCGAAGCCAACACTGCCTGAAGCTGGGAGCGAAGGGATGCCAACTCAGCCTGCATCCGAACACAGCAGTTGCAGTCCCTATCCATGCTAAACAGTGTTTTGCAAAGAACGTCTGAACTAATCTACAGAGAGCGCAAACAAATCGACAAAATTTAAACGGTTATTAAAATACAAGATTGCCTAATAAATGCAGTAATGCTGCTACTAACGCACTGCTGACACACTGCTCGGCAGCGGAAGGAGACTACGCGATTTTACACTATTCAGGTACTAAAACGCGATGCTACAACTCGCAAATACTATAATACGCCCGAAATTTATGTATCAAACAATGCAAGTACCAAAAACACTCAAAGAAATTAAGAATTAAACTATGTAAGAAATGAGTGAGCTAGGAGTATACGACTTGCTGCTGCAGCTGCTTATCCAACGGCGGCAGGGAGTACACTGACTGTGACCAACCGACACTGGCCGTTCAAAACAAAAACAAAAGACAAACGACTACGCGAATTTACACTATTCAGGTACTAGAACGCGATGCTACAACTCTCAAATACTATAATACGCCCGAAATTTATGTATCAAACAATGCAAGTACCAAAAACACGCAAAGAAATTAAGAATTAAACTATGTAAGAAATGAGTGAGCTAGGAGTATACGACTTGCTGCTGCAGCTGCTTATCCAACGGCGGCAGGGAGCACAATGACTGTGACCAACCGACACTGGCCGTTCAAAACAAAAACAAAAGACAAACGACTACGCGAATTTACACTATTCAGGTACTAAAACGCGATGCTACAACTCTCAAATACTATAATACGCCCGAAATTTATGTATCAAACAATGCAAGTACCAAAAACACGCAAAGAAAGTAAGAAGTATCTCTAGCGAGTGAAGAGTGGGAGGACTATGGTTTCACGCCACATCGATAACGAGGTCATTAGAGGTGAATCGTAATTCTGGACGGGACGGATAGATGGAAAGAACTGAGCCGTGTTGTTGTCAGAGGACCCATACTTGCCTTTACCTATATTGTCAGACGGGGATGTGAACTCCTCTTCTCCTAAATGCGACTTCTATTCCTTAATTACTGAGACATTATGTTCGGCAATCCCCCAAAAAGTTATTCGCACACTCAACGCTGAAATAAACGAAGAAAGCTATCACAGCAGTCGAAAATCATTTTTGAGTTGCTCCTTGCAACGTGACTAAATGCCTATTCAACCGTTTTTGTAGCCGCGTCCACCTCACATGTAATCATCCCCACCCTGTCCCAGTCGATTTCGGCTACAGCGACTGCAATCACATTCAGTTGAGGGGACTTTGCTGGAGAGCCTGCTCGTATGCTCTCATGTAGCTGCAGGATGCAATTTTGGGCTTGAATGCACGAGTGCAGGTATATCCCGCCAGAACTCCATTTACATTGTTATATATGGTGGCTGTAGGTGATCTAGCCTTCAAATTATCGCGTTTCTCATCGAAATCAGTTTCCCCTTGTTCCACGAATTCATCTGCTCCCATATTCAGCAAACGTCTCCACTTTAGATGGATCTTCGCTGACGCTTTCCATTTGTGTTGCATCGTATCGTATTTCTTGTTTGAACATCTTTGTAACAGAGGCACTGGACTCCTTGTTCCCGCATACTATCCACTCACTTTAGAATATAAGCGCTGCGCCACTGATCCTCGAGACGGTTCCACCCAACGCAACAGTCGATACATTACGTATGCTTCGGAGCCGGCTACTTTAGCTCTTCGAAGCACCTCCAACTCCTCATTCCATTTCGCCTCTTGGTGACAATGATGTTGGGTAGGTATATTAGGTGAACTCATTCTGGTGTTCGTACATGCCTATGGTAGGAAGTTTACGTCTCAGAAGAATACATAAGACTAGGAAGCGCTAATATCACTAAAATTTTCTTCCCCAGTTTAACATCGTAAGACCAAAATAGTTTAGGTATTACTTTCCAAAAATCTGAAAAAAATGGTTCAAATGGCTCTGAGCACTATGGGACTTAACATCTGAGGTCATCAGTCCCCTAGAACTTAGAACTACTTAAACCTAACTAACCTAAGGACATCACACACGTCCATGCCCGAGGCAGGATTCGAACCTGCGACCGTAGCGATCGCGCGGTTCCAGACTGAAGCGCCTTTAACCGCTTGGCCACACCGGCCGGCAAAAAATCTGAAGAAGAAACAACAACAATGTGATTGATTTCAGGATCAAGATCGTTTTTCTGTGTTTATTCACACTTTCTATGTTTACTCAAAGTTATCAACCTGCACCAAGATGTTTACTAAGGATCTCATTGATGTGACATGAATCCATCGTCATAGCTTCTGTCTTGCTGAAGCTTATTTTGGGCTAGCCCACATGTTGTCAAGGTCGTTTCGACTACGCTGCAGAAGTTTCGCTGGGAAGCCCTTACTCAACCCCCTAGAGTCCATGGAGAAAGACATTCATGGCAGTCGATTTGATTCGGACGAAGAGGTGCACGTACAATCATGGTTCTGTACAAAATCGCAAACATTTTTCGTTGAAGGCATGCACCATCCTGTTTCACATTCTTATAAAAGTATTAACCAATATGACGATTACTTTTGAAACATTAGACAATGTACTTTCTTTTTTTCCATGTCTCGTTTTCACTTGACTGCTGCTTATTTCACTACCTCAAGATATCCCATGTTATCTACCACTACTACAGAAAAGAACAAAGACAGACGTTGACATCAGATAGTTTCTGTATCGGGTATTTTTTACTATCAGTGATGCTTAGAATTCTTCTATTAACGCACGTTTTCTCTTGGAATTTACAACTTTCTCCGCACACCAAGAATTTCTTAAGTGCTTTTCGTCAGTATCCTTAGCCTATTAATTACAATCAAATTTATTCCCGTCTTGTATATCGAAAACAACTGGTATATAGCACATTATATAGATGACTTTTTATTAGTAGAAGAGCTATTGCAAATAACGTTTACTAGCTGTAACATATCTAAAGTAATATAGAAGATCACCCACGATTTGGGAAATCAATCACGGCGCGTCATTTAGCAGCGGATTCTTACGGAGAAAAAACAACAGGTCATGTTTTCAAATATTAAACATTTTAATGGCAATTGAATAGCTAGACAGCAGCAAGACTCAAACAAAGAACTGCAGCGATGCTAGTTCTTTGCCCTCCAGTCATTTCAGTGTATCACTCCACGCTAATACCCTAAAGCTATACGGTGATATCGACAACGGAAGACGGCTCCCGTTTACGAGCCGAGAGTTTCAACACAACCCTCGCGCTTTCTTCCGCCATTCCCACTTGACAGTAAGATGCGCCGCCGTGATTAACGACCGTGCACCATTATCTGTTATTTTCCTTTTGGGCGCTGCGCCAGAAACTTGTTCTATGTTTAGTGAGTCTTACGCTGTCAAGTAACTGAGCGCGCGATGTACCGAATACTACCAAAAGGATTACGAAGTCAAGTACAATGTCTGCAACAGTCACTATGCTATTATGTTTAATCTTTGCCGTCTTTCATCCTTTCTTTCTTGATCATGACCTCTTATACCTTGAGTGACCAGGGTTTGGTATTACTGTAGACGACAATAAGAAACAAAGACGCAAATATAGTAACATAGTCAGGATTGTGCTTAGCTGCCTCCAGAAAACAACGCAGGATATCGTAGAGAGAATCCACATACACACTGAAATATACACCTGGCCAGATTAGGTTCGAAACTACACGTCGAACATGCTATATGTCATACACCAAGCTCATTATGATACCAGAAATTTTTCCTACTCATTTAAACAAATGGAGATCTGAATATTATTTGCCCCTGCCTAATCACTATAAATATTAAAATTAACAAGGAATATATTAAACTACTCACAGGCAAGTCGTAAAACGCCATATTTCTTCATTTTGCAAAATTTTGTAATTTTGTGATTTCGAGATGAATATCCGTCTCGGCTCCCCGTTTCTGTCCATCCCTCCTTTCTTTCCATCCTTTATTTTTGCTTTGGTAAAGCCACAGCGGCTGCTGTTGACAATCACAGGTACGAAATAGTAGAATTCGTACATCGTTTACAAATATCACTTAGATGGCAACCCGTATTTCGAAGCTGTCGTTGTCGTTTCCAGAACGAAAGTTTTCTGTATGTGTATGAGACTTACGGTACATAGAGAAGTAAGTGGCTGTTTTTTTTGTCATATGGGGAAACAAAGGTATTTCATTTTACCTATGAAAAATACATGACATTGAACTTCCCACCTCCTTTGCCCTATGTTTATAAACTAGTGTCCAATATTGCTCTAAAACTAGAGTTAGGTCTCTATTCGGAAAATTAATGGTGTTGCTCCATCCTCATGTACTCTATGAGTTATCGCCATAATCTCATAAAATGAAGTAGTTATTACTTTTTTCACATCTTATAAACGTAAATTGCATAAATTTTCTATTATGAAATAAATTAATAACATATATATTTAAAAAAATTAATTTCGAAAGGAAGTAAAAACTGGACAGGGGAACCAGGCAAAAAATGTTTACTACACTTTTGTTTCATATCGGAATTTTTCTGTTACATGTGGCGACTTATGATCACGATACAACCATCGTTCTTATAAAATGCTATTTCGCTATAACACTAAAACTGCAAGCAATGAGAATGAGATATCCAGCAGCGTACATACTGCATACCAATCCTACGAGTCTGGGTGGTCATTGTTTAATTATTATCAATAAAGAAAGATAAAAAAGGACAGTGATTAATGGCCTTCATTGTTGGTGGCTTCTTACCGTACTTGGTTCTAAAAATCCGTTGAACAGCTTGTTTTTGTCGAACTTCAACACTGTGGCGGTATACATGAAAAAAAAAAAAAACAACTTCCAGGGTTTCTCTTACAAATGACATATGTATGATATCTGTACAATGTTTGGTTCTTGTGCAATAAATAATTGAAAACGTTCCCAGACTTTATGTACACCCTGTATCTTTCGTAGGAGATGACGCAGGTGATCTTCCTGCATATTCTAAGGCATTGCCACACTCCACGACTATCCGACAGGTAAAGAAGTGTAGCGACTCTTGCCAGGTAGATTAAACACTAAATACGTACGTAAGTCCCAAACAAGTCATTCGTGCTTTTGTCTCTCACGGAGGACTCTACACCAGAATCAAAAGTAACCTCGATGCGATATAGTTCAGAGATTCTAACATTGAACGACTTCTGAAGCTGGTAGCACATCAACGAGCATTTTTCATTGTGTGTGACTACCCCCATGGGTAGTGGTAAGAAATAATTCCAAGAGAGATCTTATCGGTTATATGATGATGTACAGTCAAGCAAAGGTCCCTCCTACGTATATCTCGCGAAGAGACCATGAGGATAAAATCAGAGGCATACCGACAATCCTTCATTCCACGAGAGAAGTCTTCCGAAGTAAGAGTGATTTCAGGTGTGCCGCAGGGGAGTGTCGTAGGACCGTTGCTATTCACAATATACATAAATGACCTTGTGGATGACATCGGATGTTCACCGAAGCTTTTTGCGGATGATGCTGTGGCATATCGAGAGGTTGTAACAATCGAAAATTGTACTGAAATACAAGAGGATCTGCAGCGAATTGACGCATGGTGCAGGGAATGGCAATTGAATCTCAATATAGACAAGTGTAATGTGCTGCGAATACATAGAAAGAAAGATCCTTTATCTTTTAGCTACAATATAGCAGGTCAGCAACTGGAAGCAGTTAATTCCATAAATTATCTGGGAGTAGGCATTAGGAGTGATTTAAAATGGAATGACCATATAAAATTAATCGTCGGTAAAGCAGATGCCAGACTGAGATTCATTGGAAGAATCCTAAGGAAATGCAGTCCGAAAACAAAGGAAGTAGTTTACAGTACGCTTGTTCGCCCACTGCTTGAACACTGCTCAGCAGTGTGGGATCCGTACCAGATAGGGTTGATAGAAGAAATAGAGAAGACCCAACGGAGAGCAGCGCGCTTCGTTACAGGATCATTTAATAATCGCGAAAGCGTTACGGAGATAATAGACAAACTCCAATGGAAGACTCTGCAGGAGAGACGCTCAGTAGCTCGGTACGGTCTTTTGTTGAAGTTTCGAGAACATACCTTCACCGAGGAGTCAAGCAGTACATTGCTCCCGCCTACGTATATCTCGCGAAGAGACCATGAGGATAAAATCAGAGAGATTAGAGCCGACACAGATGTATACCGACAATCCTTCTTTCCACGAACAATACGAGACTGGAATAGAAGGGAGAACCGATAGAGGTACTCAAGGTACCCTCCGCCACACACCGTCAGGTGGCTTGCGGAGTATGGATGTAGATGTAGATGTAGATATACGTCGTGGCCCACCGCAGCGTAGTTTTCTAGGGTTAGGCGTTGATGAACTACTGCTTGATAAGTAACTAACACTCCTAAAGGTATATACAGTACTGCCCGTGCTGCAATATCGTCGTAATATTCACAGTAATTTAATTGCCTCATATTATAAAGCCAAAACAACGGACCAGTCAAAAGTGAAATGCATCAAGCATTAGGCTACAGGGAGACTACGCCTAGAGAGTAAATCGTTGTTGTAAGAAACTTTGGTGTGTTCTGGCCTGTGTGGGAGGTCGTAAGTACAGCGCAGGCAGCGTTCTCATTACACGCCCTTCGCTATTTGCTGGCAGTGCTTTTAGGTGATAAGCTCAAGCAACCTCTCGGCCTTAGCAGACTAAGTGTTACTGCCACTAGACGATACCTGGTTGCAGACTCAGTGTATACTTTCAACTAAAGGAAGGCTGGAAGATTTAGAGTTTAAGATCCCGTCGATAACAAAGCTATTAGAACCAGAGCACA
Organism: Schistocerca nitens; assembly: GCF_023898315.1. NCBI lineage: Eukaryota > Metazoa > Arthropoda > Insecta > Orthoptera > Acrididae > Schistocerca > Schistocerca nitens. Next base: position 140,402,286 of record NC_064616.1, on the reverse strand, counting down.
AGCTCATTTTACGAGAAGGAATCGGTCGTACCCTTTTCAGTTGAACCATCCGGCATTTCCTTTGAGCGACTTAGGAAAAACCTTAATCTAGACGGCCGGACGGGGATTTGAACCTTCGTCCTCCCAAATGCGAGTCCAGTGTGCTGAGCACTGCGCCACCTCACTCTATCTACTTTCTACTAACTGAGTCATCAAGCAGAAATAACCGGTGTGACTAGTTAGTCATAACGGGAGAAGAAGTGTTCCTTATGCTGCACTCACAACGGCAATGGCTGTTTCATCTCAAAACGAGCAAAAAAAAAAAAAAATAATAAAAGGTTCAAATGGCTCTAAGCACTATGGGACTTAACATCTGAGGTCATCAGTCCCCTAGACTTAGAACTACTTAAACCTAACTAACCTAAGGACATCACACACATCCATGCCCGAGGTAGGATTCGAACCGGCGACCGTAGCGGTCGCGCAGTTCCGGACTGAAGTGCCTAGAACAGCTCGGCCACAGCGGCCGTCAGTTCATGTGAGTTTAACATGGTGTAGTGATGTCACATTGGGACCAAATTCTACCACAAATAAGCCCAAGGCCATCGCAGACGTGTCACATGACGGGAAGATCGTCACACCCTCTCTTACTCACATTTCACTCCTTCTCTTGACACCGCTGCGACTGATGTTTGAACTGCGATGCCAAGCGTTGAAATCACGCCGTTTTGTTCTGAGTGACCGAAGAAAACATTTCAGACACACCGCCGCTCAGAACTGACATGAGAAGATCCCAGTGGCTGGCATAAAGGGAGCCAATGAAACCACCCACACATTACGCAGTCGAAAACGATAGTTCGCATTGTGATGATCAACAGGACACCCTTTAACACTGCTGAAACAACTCCGGAAAATTCTGCCCTTCTTTAAGGACCTGCATTGGACGTGATCGCATCCTTTTGGAGTGTAGTGACGCCGCAGTTTTTGCTCTGGTGTACTAGGACCATTCAAAAACACTCAAGGAAATTTGAACCTAATTCGAATCAGCAAAAGGCGTTGAAAGGGTCCCATAGTCCCCTTTCATTATCATTTTATTTGCTTTCCAGTGGACTTTGCATCCTCCAGAACAATTCGGGTGTTTTCGTTGCTAAACTTCCTACCAGAGAATACTGAGCTATGATTCAATCTAGCCGTAGCCTATTTCTTACTACAATTTGCAAGCATCATTTGGTTGTTATGTTGGTTCTTTTCAGACTTGCAAACGCGTCTATAACGCCATTATAAGTCTTGGGCAAAGAGGTTTGTTCCCTTTGTGTGAAAGTTACCGGTGTAAGGTTGGTGGCGGAAGCCTCACCTCTGGGCTTTCCTGGCCACGGGGTCGTGTGTTACAAGTTTTAGTGTAAGATGGGCAGTCTGCTTCCAGCTCTCCGAGGGTCTGCAGCCGAGGTCTCTTCGAAGAAGGATGAGTTGATTTAACCGCGTGGCGCGCTATCTCATAGCGATAGGGGAGATTTTAGCTTTTGGCCTCGCTTTTTGTCTTATAAAGATTGTTTTTCTGGGTCGCAGCAAGGAATGCAAGGCTTTTGGAGGCTTGTAGTTTGATTTCTAACGCAGAGTTTGGTCCATAAGAAGGACGTAGCACAAAGATGTCGCATATCTTGAAGCGATCTCATGTAGGAAGTGCGCACTTGGTTCAGTGTGAATGTTTGTGTGCCTGCGACTGCGTGTGTAGACATTCTATTATTTTCCGAATCTTGATAATTTTTGCCTTTTTGTGAATTTTCTTTGTTTCATTACTATATGTCCGTTGGAAACCATCCATGTGGGTTAATATTAGAGTTTGTTGGCTCTCTGCCATTATTATTTTGTCTATTCAAACGTCTCCTCTGTAAAATGTTAATTTTCGCGGCTGCGTGGTTTAATATTGCTAAAATTTGGCCACTGTACGTAGAAACTGAGTCTCCGCGAACCACGCGGGCACACGAGGTAACTGTGAGCCTAATTTTCCTGTGGCCCCCTGCCTCTCTTTTCGAGTTTACCTATTGCTCTGACTTTGGAGTATTACGTATATTCTGTCCGGATTATGCAATTGCATTTGGAGTTTGTGATTTCATGTTAAGCGCGTAAGCGTGTATGTGTGGCCCTCGTCGAGGCTGCTTCTCGAAACCGAGGTTCAACTTTAAATGCAACCGTGGTGTTCAGATTTACTCTTTTATTTAATAATTTGTCAACACAGCGGAACAAACCTCCCAGCTACGTTGCATGCTCGTGTGGGGCCGCCCTTGCTGTTCTTTGACTGAATGTGGGTCTGGATGCGAGTGTTAAACCTTTCCCGTCCCCCTCAAATTACGACCTCGATTCTAAATTAAGAGATTCTATTGTGAATCATATAGCGTTTCACAAGCTATCGTACGTAGTTACCAGGCAACAGTAGTTATATAGATTGATGACTTATATCAATGTCTTAAGAAAAAAATTAATTTTGTTTGAAGTTTTATCCAGTGTATCGATGTTACGTCTCCTTTACCTATGTCATGTACCTTGTAGTTTCCTTGTTAACCTATCCATAGCGTTTCCATGCGAACAGGTCAAATAATTAGTGTTCCATTTTTATTTAAAACAAATTCTTTAGAATAGATATTATTTTCAGGAATGTTGCTGCAAGCTGCTCTTATGCACAGTGTTCAAGCACTTTTTATTTTATTTTAATATTTGATTCATGCGAATAATCCCTGCACCATATTAATAATTACATCCCATTCTTTATGAGTGACATTACAATGAATGTTCTTTTTTTCTTGTGACTAAATTAATTAATTTTCCAACTCAGTCGAACCTCTTGTTTTTCGTTTGGCTAGAGTTGGTGGCGACCGAATCTTCTACTTTGATTTTAATGTCAAATAGCATTTCTATTGCGTGTGGCTCTTTTAGCCATCTGGATATAGCTCAGGGCTCCACTTATTGCAGAAACACCACATAAGTGCACGTCACTTACAGCGTTTACACTTTTCCAGCTCTCCTGTTTCGCACCCTCCTGTGGCGTGATCGTTCGGGTTGTAACATTGACATATACGTGAATAATACGGCAAAGTATCCCTCTAAGACTATCCAGTTGTGCATGCAGCCAGGAGGCACTGGTTCAGTGACTTAGTGCCACTCCGCTAAAATGTTTCGAAATGGTTGCCTGTCACACGAGGCCTAGGAATCAGTGTGAATGGCTCTCTCTGTACAGGGACGTTTTAAAAGTGCCCAACACAGGTGGCGCCGAGGGTGTTGCCTAAGTGGAGGGGGGGGGGGGGGGAGGGAATTTTAAAGGGACCTTTTACCTTTTTATTCACAAATGTATTAATGTCACCCCCGTTCTCCCCATGATCACGCGACAGGAGGGTGTGAAGTAGGAGGGCTGAAAAAGCATATCCTTTGTTGCTCTTGATTAACTTCAAATTTCCTCGAATGGGTTTGAACACTCCTTGGTGGTTCCACCAGCGCAAATATTTACAGAAGAACGCCATAGGTAGCTTTGAGCCAAATTTCAAACTTGTGTGTCGAAATGGGAAACGAGAACGGGCTTTCATAAAAGGGAGCCTTCAATTCTGCTGTGCAGAGCATATTTACACGGTAGAAAGAGTTCTAGGCTCTTCAGTTTGGAACCGCGCGACCGCTACGGACACAGGCTAGAATCCTGCCTCGGGCATGGATGTGTGTGATGTCCTTAGGTTAGTTAGGTTTAAGTAGTTCTAAGTTCTAGGGGACTTATGACCTCAGCAGTTGAGTCCCATAGTGCTCAGAGCCATTTGAACCATTTTTTTGTATCATCTAATTCGGCTTCGAATACGATGTCAAAGATGCGTCTGATGACCTCAGATGTTTAAGTCCCATAGCGCTCAGAGCCATTTTGAACACTGAGCACAAAGTTAACTTCAGAGTCAGATAGGAGTTGTCTGGAGTGATATTCGTTATAGTCTAACCCTAAATCTGATTCTGTGCCACGAGTTACATAGATTTTTCTTGTAGTAGATAGCAATTTCGCCAAATATTATTATAGGCCAGGTGTTACTGTTTTATTTATCTGTATAGTTAACGGGTTTTTTTGTATTAATAGAAGGCATTTGGGACTAAGCTTGTCCTTAAAGTTTCCACCTCCACAGCCGTTCCTTGATGCAGCAGATTTCGATGAGAGCATACTTGGTTCAAACCATGTTGTAATAAATGACTGTCGTCGTATTCAAGCTGGTAGCCTGGAAGTTCGGTCCGCATACTATTCTTCTAAGTAGCGTTGAAGAATTCCTTCACCCGTTGTTTAGCACTAACAGGATGAGTATGTTAGCACTATTGAAGCTGAAAATTTAATAACATTTAAAATGAGGACTGTCTGTTTCATGGCACGCTGCGGCTACATTCCGTTAGTTGCTAAATTTATGTCTACATATTACAACAACCAATAGATGAATATCTTATTGTATTTGTGTATGGGGTATAAGAAATTGACCACATGAGTAGGAATTCAATAGTGACTTTGGATCCTCCCCTCACCGCTTCCTTCCCTCTCTCTCCCTTACGCTTCACCCCATTCTTAAGTGTGAACTCCAATCCCTCCGAAATTACCTTCGTGATAATTTTCGGGAGATATACATAGGAGGGCAAAATATATTGCTCGATTCTCTTAGGAACGCAGTCGCTCTAAATTTTAACAGCAAACTGGACTCTTGTGGCATTTGCGACTGTAACTGGCATAGCGTCCCTGCGTCACTTTCAGGCCTCCTTTATGAATCCAATAACACTGCGCTACTCTTCTTCGGATCTTCTCGACATCTTCTAACAGCCATATCTGGTAAGGGTGCGAGGCTGATGAACAGTACGCAACAATAGGTCGAATGAGGGTTTTGCAACTTACTTTCTCCGTTGATGGACTTCACTTCTGGAGAATAGTTCTGATGAATCTCTTACGATATTAGTATGCTCATACTATAAGTTCTCCATGCATATTTCCATATGTATAATGGATGTGACTGCTTCCAGTACTTTCTCGTCAAACGTGTAATCTTACAATACTGGACCTTTCTGTCTGTTTATTCGCAACGCGTTACATTTCTACATCTACATCTACATCCATACTCCGCAAGCCACCTGACGCTGTGTGGCGAAGGGTACTTTGAGTACCTCTATCGGTTCTCCCTTCTATTCCAGTCTCGTATTGTTCGAGAAAAGAAAGATTGTCGGTATGCCTCCGTGTGGGCTCTAATCTCTCTGATTTTATCCCCATGGTCTCTTCGCGAGATATACGTAGGAGGGAGCAATATACTGCTTGACTCCTCGGTGAAGGTATGTTCTCTGAACTTCAACAAAAGACCGTACCGAGCTACTGAGCGTCTCTCCTGCAGTCTTCCACTGGTGTTTATCCATCATTTCCGTAACGCTTTCGCGATTACTAAATGATCCTGTAACGAAGCGCGCTGCTCTCCGTTGGATCTTCTCTATCTCTTCTATCAACCCTATCTGGTGCGGATCCCACACTGGTGAGCAATATTCAAGCAGTGGGCGAACAAGTGTACTGTAACCTACTTCCTTTGTTTTCGGATTGCATTTCCTTACGATTCGTCCAATGAATCTCAGTCTGGCATCTGCTTTACCGACGATCAACTTTATATGATCATCCCATTTTAAATCACTCCTAATGCCTACTCCCAGATAATTTATGGAATTAACTGCTTCCAGTTGCTGACCTGCTATATTGTAGCTAAAAGTTAAAGGATCTTTCTTTCTATGTATTCGCAGCACATTACACTTGTCTACATTGATATTCAATTGCCATTCCCTGCACCATGCGTCAATTCGTTGCAGATCCTCTTGCATTTCAGTACAATTTTCCATTGTTACAACCTCTCGATATACTACAGCATCATCCGCAAAAAGCCTCAGTGAACTTCCGATGTCATCCACAAGGTCATTTATGTATATTGTGAATAGCAACGGTCCTACGACGCTCCCTTCCGGCACACCTGAAGACTTCTCTCCACTGAGAATGACATGCTGCGTTCTGTTATCTAGGAACTCTTCAATCCAATTACACAATTGGTCTGACAGTCCATATGCTTTTACTTTGTTCATTAAACGACTGTGGGGAGCTGTATCAAACGCCTTGCGGAAGTCAAGAAACACGGCATCTACCTGGGAACCCGTGTCTATGGCCCTCTGAGTCTCGTGGACGAATAGCGCGAGCAGGGTTTCACACGATCGTCTTTTTCGAAACCCCTGCTGATTCCTACAGAGTAGATTTCTAGTCTTGAGAAAAGTCATTATACTCGAACATAATACGTGTTCCAAAATTCTACAACTGATCGACGTTAGAGATATAGGTCTATAGTTCCGCACATCTGTTCGACGTCCCTTCTTGATAACAGGGATGAACTGTGCCCTTTTCCAATCCTTTGGAACGCTACGCTCTTCCAGAGACCTGCGGTACACCGCTGCAAGGAGGGGGGCAAGTTCCTTCGCGTACTCTGTGTAAAATGTATGTTGACTTCTAAGCTCTCCGAGTGGCCTATTTCCAAAAAAGGAGAGTGACTTAGAAAAGAGAGGGTAGGGTAGGGGTGTGGCTTAGAAATGGGGGGAAGGAGGGAGAGGGGGGTTGCAAGTGTGGAGAGGGCAGGAGAGGGTAAAAGGAGCAGGAAGAGGAAGGAAAAAAGGTAAGGTAATTCACGGTTATAATTGATCCAAGTCTGCATTGTTATGCACATGCATTGTAATCTGAAAGTCAAGTGTCTGTTTTCCTTAGATCAAATTTGTGCATGGAAATAAAGTGGTATATAATCAATATAGAACAATGGTTCACGAACTAATTGCAACAGTTTTTACTGTAGGGAGTATCTTTTTCCCGGTGCGATGTCACGTCGTGGTAATCCACTTGCATATATGACAAACCGACTCATGAACAGAGTAACGTGTCTACAACGTTTCAGGTTCCCACCATTGGTCCAGTTTCATGTGAACCATGTCAGTACGAACAGTACAAAACAATCGTATTATATTTTATGGAAAGATACTGTGTGATACCAACCTGCGAATGAGCGAGACACTGACTTATAACAAAGTTTGAAAGACTGGAAACCACTTTCAGGATGCGCACTGGGTTGGGGACATAGTCTTTTCAACTAAAAGTCTTTCCATCTCTCAGTTTAGCTTAGTTTTGGGCGACAATTGCCCGTAACAAATCTGTCGAAATTCACTAAAAGAAGATATCGATCTCTTATACCCATTACGATTGCTGAAAGGTTGCTTCTGTGCTGTAAGTACTAGAGTGCACGAGAAAACGTAAAAAATTCGAATAAAGATTTTCGGGGTAGCAGCGCTCTGTGAACTGTACCTGCAGAGAGACCTCGGGCCGTGGCACTCCACTCTTCCCACTTTGGATCAGAGCAGGAGGGCGCCGGCTCCCAAAACATTTTACCTAGGGCAAGCGACAGTCCGTCAGGAAGGTGGCCATATTGCAGAAAGTCGGTGGGGGAAGCCATTTAAGAGAGACTGCTGTAACCTGAGCTTTTGCGCAAATGGCGGGACAATCATAAAACTATGAGCATTCTCATGTTAGAAGCTGCGATGATATGATCAGAGTGGGTGGTGCACGTGTTTAGTGGAGGCAAGACTGTAATTCACCTGATGCCAGGAAGCCGCCAGGTTCTTTTAGTGAGTAGGAAAAACCATATATTTCATAGGTACGACTGTCTTGGAAGCTTAACAGTCTTATTTCAGAAATTGTAAATGGTCAGCCTGGAAAGTTTAGATCTCGGTGTAAATAAGGGACTGTGATTCTGTCTAGGTAGACGTTTTTTGCTCAACACGGCCATGCTTACTATGAGAACGACGACTCCCTAGTCTAAAATCTTCTTTTTTCAGACAAGAGAGATTTTGAGTCGCTGATTGGCTCCCCTCCGGATATTCAAAGTAGAGGCTTGCTCCCCCAGCATATCCGGTGCTGTGTCTAGAGTGGCTACCAGGCCAGCAGAACGAACAGTCAATAGTGGAGATTCTGTGAGTGGAGGACAGTTTGATTGATCTGTACAACATGGAGGCGGATTTTTTCTGCTAATTCGGCCCCCTCTCCGAGGCTTGGTGGAAAGTGATTGTGATTCTTTGTCTTCTGGTCTTCCCCTGGTGGAGAACTCAGGTCTTTTCCTAGCGCGTGAGACTTGTGGTATGCAACTTGTGGTAGACTAAGAGCCAGTGGCACTTTCCAACTGTATGGACAGTGGAACTGCATATCATCTCGGACATATCGCGTGTCACGAGGGTGAACTTATTCGTTTTGAGTCGGCCGTCTGACGTTTGACAATTCCAGCACCCACCATCGTGCCTGTGAGTGAAACTGGTTGGCCACACCAGCGAACGGGTGCACCTCACACGGAAATATGCCGGGATTCCAGGGCTCTGATAGGGAAGTTTCCCGCATTCTAAGAATCAGAACGCCAGTCCGTGTAGTTTGCAAGTTTTTGTGGATGCATCAGAACATTACAGATTCCGCCGCGCTTCGCCCCTCGTCCAAAGCATGCCGTTTCCTGCTGCCGCTTGAATCAATGTGAAAGGGTAAATTGGGGTTGTTAAATGATATTCACAACTCCCTGTTCTCCGTGAACCATAGTTAGTGATGTATCTGGTCGCAGTTGCTTCAATTTGAAGAGAATGTGGCCTCACTGTGGACTCAAGTAAGCGAACTCTGATGGCGTTGTAATAGGGATTAATTCAGGGGAGAACTTGTATAGTTTACACCCCAATGAATGCTTTGTCAATCAAGCATTATTCCTTTCCTGATATATGTTTGTCTTTTTTTTGGTAAGATTTATCAGCTCGATTGTAGTCATTATTTTTGTAAACTGAAATACGCCACCGGTTTCATCCATACTCCGCTAGCCATTCACTGTTTTTATTATATTGTGGTGACACATGGATACACCAGCAGTTCAGAATGCAATCGCACTGAATTAGTTAATTTGATTTCTGAAAGTGATTGAAAACCAAGGTAACAAAAGTGGCGTGATTAAATTTACTAATTTCACACATAAAAATTAAGGGTGTAGATTTGAAGATCGGTGAGAAGATAATACTTTTCTATATGTAAAGATAATAACAATTAGCATCACTTGGACATATATTTATGATAAAGCAAGTGACCGCTTGGAATAACGTTTGCAACGTCAGCGGTGTAAGATCGCCAGGTGAACCAGTGGGAAGGTGGCAGGAGAAATTCTCAACGAGACCGTAACAGGTCCAGAGTCGTAATACTTGAAAGTAAGATGATGAAATTGCGAATGCTGCTTTCTAACATAATTTATGAGACTCATGACTCTTCTTACATATACGTAGGTGCTGCCTCTATCCTGGTATAGATTTCTTAACGAGTCAGTGGTTAAGGTAGGACGTATCATGAAATTATTAGAGGTTTTTTTTTTTTTGTAAGTTACTAAGTTTGCTTCTCTTCAATTAAGCGATATTCCTCAAAAATACGATTCACCTTTCGGCTTTTTTTATAAGTTACTTAGTTATCTTCTCTTTAATTAAGCGATATTCCACAAAAATACGGTTCACGTTTCATACACCGAGATTCCACGGAAAGCAGGCGGTGATGGTAGGTCCGGTTGGTTATTCCCGCGATTCAATCACGTGGCGACCCTAACAGAACGCAGGGTGACCAGCGTCCTGTGCGGAATGCAATCAGGGCTCGTTTCGGAACAAATTTCCTGTAACACGTCGACTTCCGTTAGCTTCTCCCTTGCTGCTTCTTTTGGAATGTAGCAGCCAGAGCTTCTCTTATTTCCTAGAGGTCATTTTCGATCACACAGTGATATAGTCTTCCTTTTTTCCTTGTAAATTGTATCGGATATAAGGGATCTTTAGCGCTTATGAGCTAGAAACAATAATTAGTGTATTGATGTTTAGCTCTTACTTACACCCTTACCATTAAATACGCACAGAAATATACAACTGTTCTAAACCTGTCGTAAATTTGAAGACGGCGAAGAAACATCTACAAAACCGAGTAACATGTCCCAAGCGCATTCTGGATCTTAGAACATGTAACACTACCCTACTGCTATAATGCAGCCTAAATAAATTTATAGTTCGATCATAATATTCACTTAAGACTGACAACGTGAATTTTTATCGCACGAGATGTACGAGGGGTGTCCAGATGGTAAGTTCTGATGGGTCGCGAAATGGAAATGACTATGAAAATTCGATAAAGCTTTGCACAGATTTGCTGGGCAGTATCTCTAGTATGACCCTAGACAACATCACGTCGCTCTTCTCATTTCTGAGCACACAGTCAGCGCGTAAAGATATCTAGAAAATAGTGTCTCCTGCCAAGTACGAGAGCCTGGTGAGAAATTTCGCCTGAAGCTATGCAGCCATCATTACATAACTGTCGTGCGGTTTCTTCTTCAAGACAATTCTCAGCCGCATTCTGCAGGGGTAATGAAGATGCTCCTGCATCGTTTTCAATTGGACTGTTTGATTACCCACAATACAGCCCGTAATTGTCTTCCTCTGAGTTTCATCTCTGCTCACATGAACCGCTGGCTATGGAGACAACATTTTGGCACAGACAACGAGCTGTAGGCCAGCATAGAGAATTGGCAGAAAGCACTGGCGGCTACCTTCTATGATGAGGGTATTGGAAAGTTGGTACAACGCTACGACAAATGTCTAAGTCAGAACAGCGACTACGTAGAGAAGTAGCTGGAAGGTGTAGCTAACTGTTGCAAGTAAAACATTTCTGATTTTCACTGTGGTTTCAATTTCGCGATCAGTCGGAACTTACTTTCTGAACAGCCTTCGTATAGCTGATGTGATGTTTGCAAAGTGGAAACGCACAAACAGGTTCAATAAGCTAACCAATACGGTGATTCAAAGACGTCATTGAAAGATGTTTATTTCCACCATATGTACATTTCTTGAATATGAAGGCACCAATTTATTTCTGTGAAACTTACAGTGCGACCTAACTCAAAAAGGAATTTGCTACGAGATCTAGTGTAAAGACTTCGCGAAATTTCATCAATAACCACTACGAACATTGTCTGCCACCTTAGAATACCGATTAGCTCGGTTTCTGTGCGCACGGCAAATAGGGCTCACAGGCTCTGTCGTACCCGATACTGTGTGAGAGGACGATCGGCGTTCATTCTACGCACCGCAAGTACTAATGCTGTGACAAAAGCGTATCCTAATTCAAAACACTCGTTAGTGCGATTGTAGAGTGCAAATACAATTCATTTAGTCTCGTAATGGTTCACGGAGAGTTATCTGTTTGCTTGGTTTCACAACTGAATCGCAAATTAAGGCAAGCAAATGTCTTAATAACATTAAAATGGAACGATCCATGCTTGGAGAATATCGCGGTAGTGTCAAGAGCGTCTTCCCTACCAATACACAGGAACATCAAATACGCCACTATAATATAAGGGCAAAGAAATTTGTTTAGAGAGCTGCCTACAATGATATCAGCTTCAGAAAATCAGTCGATGTCGACGACAGGCTGAGCTTAACCATTAGTAAAAAGCTGAATTATTTAATTTATTCTACGCAAAGTATTTGTTTGAAAAGCATTAGTATAATCATTAACTTAGAATACGTAGTTACATTGTTGGAAATGTACAAAATAGGAAAGCACAGAACATAATATGTAATATAAATTCCTAGCAAAATCGTAACACAACGGAAAACAAAGTCATTAGAACGAAAAACCAGTCCAAGTTGCAAATTTTTACTTTCTATTCATTCGATGATTAGTTCTGGCGCAAAATCCGTTGTCTAATCATCATAAAATAGTCGAAAATGGCATTTCCGAAGATGTCAAAAATGTTCGATGAACATTTACAGTACATACAGATACATTTTCAAATCATCATAACGTAGTGTAAAACGGCATTCCCAAAGATGCCAAAAATGTGCTGTGAACACTTATAGTCCATTCAGATACGTAGTTATGCATATGTATCCATTTTAAATGTTCATTGCACATTTTCTACTACGTTATGATGATTTGAAAATTGATTTCGGGTTCAAGCTAGTCTTCGAATGAAAGAAAGTAAAAATTTGCAAATTGGATTGGTTTTTCGTTCTACTGATTAACAGAAGTTGCTGACCCAAGCTACTCCAGCATGCTGGTAGATCGTAAAAAACAAAGTAGCAAGTTAGAATCCAGTTCTCACTACTATTCATAATTTACTTTCTGCGTCACCAGTTCCACAAAATTACCGACACAGGAACATTCAACATGAAATTTGTTTCCATTTTCCCGCCAGTTAGCTGGAGAGGGGAAAAACGAAAATGGGCTTTGTACTACCAGAACAACCACAAGGGCTTGTTGAAAAGTAAAGCCTCCGAATCTCTTATGCTGTTTCCAATATCTGTTGGGGTGTTACATGTTATGCATATTACAGTAGCAGGACAAAGTCGTTGCTAGCGCAATTTTGATATCAAACTGATATGAAAATTAATTAATTGATCAATTAATTACCCCTGCTCCCAGATGATTTCATGGGTGTTCCCCAGCCACCACGTGGGTCCCCACCCCCTCCCCATTCCCTCCCCCCCCCCACCTGTCCTATTGGTGGGAATTTCAATTTTGGCGGGAATTTAGAATTTTCGGGGTAAGAACGAATATCGTGGGAATTTCGCGGTAAAATTTTATTTCCGATTCAGAGTACGTATTATTAATGGAATTTGTTGATGGAAATTGTTTATGTAATAGAAATATGTGGTAGAAACCGAAAAAATTGAGAGGAAGGAAATCAGGAACTTATGCACTGAACAGGACTAAATTTGCATTTCATAGGACAGGGACTCTCTTTTTTGCTTCCGATCGCATCGTGTACTGCAGTCGCCGGACCGTTAAGATGCACCACAGTGTACTGTGGGCAAGTGCAGCGGTGGTGAAGCTGCTACACATGGCGTGGTATCTGGTGGCCAGCAGCAGAACCATGGGACCCACCCCAGGCCAGGTGCCTTGTGCGTTCGACCGCTCACACTAGGCCGCTTCCCTCAACCTCCCGTTGCCTCTGAGTGCCGCCCACCCAGCACGGGGCCGCAGCTGCCCCCCGCGACATTGGTCAGTCCAGTCCGACTGTAGATGAAACAGCCTGCTGAGGCGACCAGTGATCATCAAAGGGAAGTGGCAGACGATTGTAGTGCGATCCACAGTTCCTGAAACGTGCAGCGGTGGGTGCCTGCTGCACCCTCTAGAATGAACAAAGGACTTATTTTCGAAAGTTATCATCTTCCTCCCCCAGCTGTGCCCTGACGAACAAAGAGTGTTTTTCGAAAGATATCATCTGTATCCTATTTTCCAGCCACATGCAGCGACTTGCCGGGAAGCAAAGGATGTTTTCGAAAATTCGTTCTATCTGTTTGTTGCAGCATTTCTCCTGCTCCAGCCTGCTTGAACAAAGACAGTGTGAATGTTCTAACTTGCTGGCTTACCATTCTGAGTTCCTATTGGTCCTCTGTAAAATAGAGGATGGAGCCTGAAGGTATATAAAGCCCAACCTCTCCACAACCATCATCAGTCTGTATTTGGCAGTGCCTAGTTGAGTTCGTCTGCTCATCGCAAGGATAAATGTTCAGACAGCAGCACTACTAGCGGCAGTGGTGATAGGAAACAGCCAAACTTGGAGCAAAAATTGAGTTTAAATTGCGATACTTATAAAATTTCATAGGAAAGTATTCAAATCTTTCGAGATAGTGCTACATTTTCGTAACAGGTGGTTATAAAAGTTATCTTTCTTGCTGTTGCAGCATTCATTCCCCAAATGCTGGCTGACCTTGAGCGTCAGCTGGAAACTGAGAAGCAGCCATGCAAGTACGTCTCCAAATTCTGTGTGTGATAGTTTACATGTTTAGAAAACATCTCTTAAAGTATTCAACTCGTGACAAGCACTCAGAACACCTCCAGGTGTTCTAGCATTAGATCGGTAGCTGGATACTGAAAGTTGACAGCAGCAGCAAGTCGAATAGGGTTTGCCGCCATCATGTAAGCAGATCTCCAAATTCTGTATGTGTGGTAGTTTACGTGTTCAGAAAACAGCTCTTGATGTATTACAATCGTAACAAGTGTTTATAAAAGTTTTGATCTCGCTGTTTCAGCATTAGAGTGGCATTTGAACTTGGGTGGCTGCTGTAGGTCAAAAGACAGTGGCTGCAAGAACGTAACTACATTTGTAATATATTGGTGTTTGATATTTTTTTCATTACATACTATTGTGTGAGATATATATTCTTTATTGTTGTTGATGTTGCTTTGGAGCAAGAGGAGAATCTGACAGTATACGTTGAGGATGATGACCAAAAGTCATCACTTCCATCTGGTATGAACTTTTCTTTCATAGTTATGTATAATCAATGTCTCGTTCTGGCTGTTTCAGTACTGACTTTTTGTTGATTCTCATAATCAAGATCTTGTTTTAGACGATTTTAGCGAGATGAATCGATGGCTCCACGGCAGTTCGGGCGAGGGTGCAACACCTTCCTCTGAGGAAGAGGCACTAAGGCGTTATGACTTCACCCTTTTAGATAAGGAGGGCTTACCTGAGTGGGTGGGGCAAATTCCTGACAACGTTGATAAAATGCTAATGCCGTGGACCCAGAGTGTAAAAGGTAATTATTTTTTGTTTATACTCACGCTGATTATAACACTGCATTCATCGATCTGTAACTAGAACATTGTAATTAATTGTTTTTATTCTTTCACAGAGGTGACACCTCAGCTTGTTGTGGTGTGAGTGCACAGGGATATGTATAATCAATGTCTCATTATGGCAGTTTCAGTACTGACTTCTTGTTGATTCTTATAATCAACATCTTGTTGTAGACGACTTCAGTCAGATGAATCGATGGCTCCATTGCAGTTCGGACGAGGGTGCAACCCCTGAGTGGGCCACGGAATTAACCTCTAGCACACACCACAATGTAAGGCCCCATTGTTGGCTGCATGGGAAGTTGCGGCCGCAGCCACCACTGCCAACCCGCCCCACTACAACCATCATGGCGTCCGTGGGTCGGCCAGCAGGAGCAACAAACTCCCACTCGTCAGACTAGCGGTTCAGGCCTGGAGCATCAAGCACCAGGCTGCTCGCACTGGCCTTCTCCTGCACCTCCTCAGATAGATCACCCTCGTCAACACAATGTGCATGTGCCTTGGTGCATACCCCTGCCTCATCATCCCCAACACCATCATCGACTGGATGGATCTCTCCAGATACTTGTAATAGTAGCGTTAGTGATGGTGAACAACCTGTAACTAGTGGCTGTTCCCTCCCACATCCTATTAGTGGTAGACATCAGGTAATGCCACTACTAAACTACACTACTGGCTACTGAAATTGATACACCACAAAGATGACGTGCTACAGACGCGAAATTTAACCGACACGAAGAAGATGCTGTGATATGCAAATGATTAGCTTTCCAGAGCATTCACACAACGTTGGCGCCTGTGGCGACACCTACAACGTGCTGACATGAGGAAAGTTTCCAACCGATTTCTCATACACAAACAGCAGTTCACCGGGGTTGCCTGGTGAAACGTTGTTGTGATACCTCGTGTAAGGAGGAGAAATGTGTACCATCACGTGTCCGACTTTGATAAAGGTCGGATTGCAGCCTATCGCGATTGCGGTTTATCGTATAGCGCCATTGCTCCTCGCGTTGGTCGAGATCCAATGACTGTTAGCAGAATATGGAATCGGTGGGTTCAGGAGGGTAATACGGAACGCCCTGCTGGATCCCAACGGCCTCGTATCACTAGCAGTCGAGATGACAGGCATCTTATCCACGTGGCTGTAACGGATCGTGCAGCTGCGTCTCGATCCCTGAGTCAACTGATGGGGAAGTTTGCAAGAGAACAACCATCTGCACGAACAGTTCCACGACGTTTGCAGCATCATGGACTATAGGCCCGTAGATCATGGCTGCGGTTACCTTTGACGTTGCGTCACAGACAGGATCGCCTGCGATGGTGTACTCAACGACGAACCTGGGGGCACGAATGGCAAAACGTCATTTTTTCGGATGATTCCGGGTTCTGTTTACAGCGTCATGATGGTCGCATCCGTGTTTGGTGACATCGCGGTGAACGCACATTGGAAGCGTGTCTTTGTCATCGCCGTACTGGCGTATCACCCGGTGTGATGATATGGGGTGCCATTGGTTAGACGTCTCGGTCACCTCTTGTTCGCATTGACGGCACTTCGAACAGTGGACGTTACATTTCAGATGTGTTACGAGCCGTGGCTCTACGCTTCATTCGATCCCTGCGAAACCCTACACTTCAGCAGGATAATGCACGACCGCATGTTGCAGGCCCTGTACGAGCCTTTCTGGCTCGTCACAATACGCCAGTCACTCTTCTTGATGAACTGTGGTATCGTGTTGAAGCTGCATGGGCAACTATACCTGTACACTCCATCCAAGCTCTGTTTGACTCAATGCCCAGGTGTATCAAGGCCGTTATGGGTGGTTGTTCTGGGTACTGAATTATCAGGATCTATGCAATCAAACTGCGTGAAAATGTAATCACATGTCAGTTCTAGTATAATATATTTGTCCAATGAATTCCCGTTTATCATCTGCATTTCTTCTTGGAGTAGTAATTTTAATGGACAGTAGCGTACATGGCAATTGAGGATGCTTTTGACGAGTGTATCCCATTTTCTCGCATAGAGAACCTGGCCACAGGGGACCAAGACCGAGTCAGGTTTCAGAAAGTATGCCTTCATATTGTAGAGACAGACCCAAAATCATAAGCGATCTGCGGTATTCCACCATTAAGTGTAGTACTCTGCTGTGAGATCACTCATCCCCCCAGACAGGAGTGTGGTATTGAGTAGACAAGTATTGTCTATATGTTGGGGCGTAATGGTGTGATTTTGTGAAGCACCTTAATCCACCTCGAATGTTATACAGGGTCACTTTTGCAAGATGGAAGTTAGAGGCTCAGGTAGAGCACTCACTCATGTACTACACATAGACCGCCACACACATGTCTTCGATCCTGTAAATGGAGAGTCTAGCTATATCAAATTTCCTCGTGATATAGGTGCTAAGCATGCATGTATTGATGTCAAAAATGAAACCAATACCTTTTTTTTGTGTTGTATATCCTGGCTTGTAAGAAAAATTACGAGAAAGATCCGAAGCACTCAGCTCAATATGGCATGGGTACTGATGTTCGTGTATTTTATAACTTTGATGGTATCAAGTTCCCCGT
The DNA here is from genome assembly GCF_023898315.1 of Schistocerca nitens. Classification (NCBI taxonomy): domain Eukaryota; kingdom Metazoa; phylum Arthropoda; class Insecta; order Orthoptera; family Acrididae; genus Schistocerca; species Schistocerca nitens. The sequence goes on along the minus strand of NC_064616.1, from coordinate 140,385,047 downwards.
GAAACTTCAGGACGTACAGAAATTTGATAGGCAGATTGAGGGTAGTTTGGTTAACGTTTATTGTCTGAAGAAGAACAAGCCAGATGATGATTATGACTATAGTAAAGTCACACATAACGTTGTTGGACCCCTCTGTAATGCTGTTGCATTAATTCGTTATGAAAGCGGTGCTGATAGACAATAAAAGCGGTTTAAAAGCTGTGAGCTAAGTGGGGAAGTTAACTTTGCATTACTGAGCAACTGTTTCACCAGGTTTCCAGTCTAGCTTACCAAATTCCCAACCAGACTAACATTAATTATAATCTTTTAATAGTCATACGACAACCGGTGATATATATATAATAAAGAGAATTTAAATAAAAAGAAATAAATCAGTTTATATTTGGAAATTTATTTTAACATTTATCACTGAAATTTCAGCATATTAAACTTGAGTCGTAACTAAGCTGGTGCCTTATTTAGGATTGTGAAAATGTGAGACTGTAATCTTACGGAACACATCAGATATGGAGCCAAGATTGGGAGACTGAATACAACACTGCATTCATAAAATAACACACGAAGCACATTGAAACATATGCAAGAGGAAATTAACCACAACCAACCGATTCAATTTTCACCCAAAGAAGTTACGTTCGCAGCACAATCCTGTCCGTCATGTAATTACCACACACTGGTATACTAAATTCATACTAACTCTCTGCGAAATCTTCCCGAAAAGAATAGCTGAGGGCTACTTTAATGATTACACCACATGCTTCACGTGGTCAACTTGGTGTACACAAAGCGTGTAACTCCACAATAATTATGATAATTAAAATAAATTAGATCGAAAAGCAATTTACAAAAGAAAAACCTCGAACTGGTTACTATCGTCTTACTATTAACCTGATGGGTCAAACAATTGTATAAGCACGTGGTACTGGTCTCACAAAGTACACCCCACATGGGTTGAACATAAAGAAAAGTTGATACATTGAAAAATATTGTCAAGACGAGACGTTATAATCTCACGCACATTTGCATTTAAGATTGATGATCTTAGTTAGAGTTACTGATCAACACGTGGTTCCACTTTACTCACAAAGTAGTGGCAAAGCAACTACTGGAATATTCTGAACTGTACACTCGAATCACACTGCATTGCAAATTAAGATAACATTAGATATTTTAGAGCTAACCTGAAATAAAGGTGATTAAATTTTCAGTTACGCTGATCTTCCATTGTCCTACGGACTTAGCAGACACACGCTTAGCCGGAGATCTTACCACTTCAGACGCTCGCTGCGGACAGACTGCTGTGGTCCCTTCCTGAGGGGTGCCTCACAAATACAAATGGAAGTGACCAGAGGGGCAGCTTCCTATACCAACATGACAAGGGCCGGACAGGACCATACTAAGGATAGAAACCTCTTTGCTTTTAGAAAATGTAGCTACCTGTTCCGACGTTGGTCCTACTGTTCTCTAGCAGACAGGCTTTTCTGCTACCATCCAGCATGCAACTAGAAATACATTTGCTCATTCATCCTCTCACACAGAAGGGAAGGGGGATGACAGTACCTTATCATATACAGTATATAAAAGAGAGCAGATGTAGGTTCCGTATGAGACTGTGTGACATGAATTACATATAAACTGTGTTTTAAAGTGTAGTAGTGTGACAGATCGTTCTTGTTTATGTGTAAAAGTAACACGTTCCACTACTCAGTCTCCTCCCTGATAGTCAGAAACGCCACCGTAAATTTAGAAGAGGAATTTATGCCGTAAATGACAACAGATTTAAGAAATTAACATGAAAGGAATTCAACAGAGACCTTTCATAACCCCAACGCTCCGGGAAAAGACTGTGCATGGAAGTTTCTGGCCATGCTAGGACATTACCAAGCAGGCTTCTCACACCCTACTTAAACCAAAAATGTAAAGAAAAGGCAAAAGGTCACCAGCTACTTGCTAAAACACAATAATTTCAACAAATCTTTAAAATCTACCAATTTCAAACAGAAAAAAACGATCTGTGACACCTATTTACAAGATACTGTAGACCTAATTCGGTCAGCAAGTAAAAACAATGGTTCCTGTGTCATTCATATGAAAACAATTTCTGGTTGTTACCCTTATGTAGTTCACCAGTATTTGCTCTTTGCAAGAGCCAACTGATCACGGGAAAATGTATGACTGTTTTTAACAAGTAAAATTTATGAAAATAGCAAAGGTGCCACAGCACTTAAGAAAAACATGAAAATAACATCAGTATTATAAAGCTGAACATTACAATGCACAATCCGCAAAAGCAAAAAAAAAAAAAAGATAAGAGAAAAAACATGTATTACAAAGTGGTTATCATAAAAAAATTCTATATCTTATAAAACTAATAATTTGTAGAATTAAAATAGCTTTGTGGCACTAATTTAATCACTCTACTATATTTCAATTAGTTAGAAAACAATGAGCACTGTGTCATTATACTGAAAATACAATTAATTATGTGACTGTTACCCTTATGGGGTTCCTCACTATAAATATGCCCCATGCAAAGGCTAATCGATCACAGTCCAATGTGAATGAATAGCTATCTGACTGATAAACGAAGCAATGCCACAGGAATGAATTTACGAAACAAAATATCACAAATCTAATACACCACACAAGAACAAACATTGATCAATAAAACAGCTCTGAAAGTAAAATAGTCAACGTCTAAAAAACAAAACACACACCAATAACAAAAACACCTGCAAAATACAAGAGTCAAATTCTAAAAAGAAACAATAAATAGAACACCTGAAAAATACAAGAGTCAGTCTAATAAACACCAATAAATCGAACTCCTGCAAAACACACGAGTCAGAGTTTCTGACAGAAACACACGTATATGCATTGGACTAAGAACCGTATAATCACTGTTCAAAAAAATGGTTCAAATGGCTCTGAGCACTATGGGACTCAACTGCTGTGGTTATCAGTCCCCTAGAACTTAGAACTACTTAAACCTAACTAACCTAAGGACATCACACACATCCATGCCCGAGGCAGGATTCGAACCTGCGACCGTAGCAGTGCCACGGTTCCGGACTGCGCGCCTAGAACCGCGAGACCACCGCGGCCGGCCTAATCACTGTTCACTGACGCACTCAGTAGTTCCACTGTTCTGAGGCACAATATAAGGGAAAGGGGGGGGGGGTTCGTCGCCGCGGCTGCCAGTAGGTTTTTTTTTTGTCCATCTGTTGCGTGCAATCCCGCTGTCTCTGCCCTCTCATGAAGTTACTCTTGGTGGCCTGTGTCACGTACATCTCGATTTGGTTCCATGTTTGTGTTGTCAAATTCGTGCGGTATCCTTGTTTGACATGCCAGGTTGATATTCCTGGGCAAGGATGACACTTAATGGCTCTTCTTTGTGGCACCCTTAGCTACCAGAGAACATTGAACTATGATTTACTGTCGCTTGACAGTGGGCATCCGCCAGGAAATATTGATAGACGTCGTTGAAGTCTGCCAGTTTCCCTGGACAGTATGTGTAAAAAGGCTCCACGCCCCTTGTGTTGTTTCATTTTTGAGTTATCCTCAATTGGCTCGCCGGTTTGATATTCCTGGGCAAGGATGACACTTAATTGCTCTTCTTTGTACCACCCTTAGCGACCAGAGAACATCGAACCATGATTTACTGTCGCTTGACAGTGGGCATCCGTCAGGAAATGTTGATAAGCGTCGTTGAAGCCTGCAAGTTTCTCTAGACAGTACCTGTCAAAAGGTTCCACGCACCTTTATCCCCTGTCTTCTGTCGTTTCACCACGGCTGTCTCGTCATGGTCACGTGCGTGTGGTGCATTGCCAGGAGATGGATTTCCGGGCGGTGGACCGCTCGGCCATCTCAGGTCATCGCCTCCACGAAGGCTAGCACTGGTGCAGCCGGCCATTAGCTCTGGGTGCAAGGGAAAGTGTTTGCCCCGCAGCCCTTCTTTTGTTGTCGACCGCGCTCCCGAAGTGGCCCAGTTGACAGTGTGTCCTGCTGAGAAACCCACCAGTTTACAACTAGTCCTCCTCCTCACTGCTCCCGCTGTCTCGTAAGAGTTTAGCCGGTTCGTTTTCACGTTCTCAACTGCATTCACAGAAATTGTTCATCATAGTTATGTGATTACAAAATGTCATACATAATGCCACAATTTTTTTAAGAACAAAAGTGAGACTTAAATTTTTTTAATAAAAAAATTACATGAATCGACAATATAAAAATAAAAGTTAAATGACTTGACAATATAAAAAAATAAAAGTGAAATGACTTGACAGTATAAATATATAAATTAAATGAACTGACAATATAATACCTAAATCCACATCACTAATGTGGTTCACTTGCGTTTTAAGAAGTCAAATGCTACTTATTAATTCACTAAGATGAATAGGATTATGCCTTGTGGAAGTATAGGTCAGGACAGCATAGGGTTCATACGTATGTTATTTACACACACGCACACCTGTTGTCTATACTACAAACTAACTACCCATAAACATGTATTACTCAAAATTCTACTTCTATCCACTACTAGTTAATCCAACAAGCTCAATGCTACTTCAACAAAGTGTTTACACCACTACAACATTGTTCTAATTTGTCCTCTTCATGACGCTCGCCGCATATGTCTTGTCACATGATAAATATGGAGAAACTTTCCTTAAACATACACAGTAAAAAGAACAATGGTTATTTACACGCCAAAACATTTATACCAGTTGACACACCTGATAAGAGACTCGCAATTATACATTTATCATACTCATATATTCACACATAAAACAGTAAGAAAATTTCATCTAATATTACGTTATCACAAGAATTAATCACACAGATGACTCTGAGAAAGGTAAAAATATTTTCATTATACAGGTTATACTACATTTTCGTACCCATTTCTTTCCTTCTTTAAGTTACCTTTCGCTTCCAAATCAGTTATTTCGCCTGTGATGGTCATTCTGGATTCATTTCTCACGAATGGCAAAATTGTGGTCTCCTCTATTCTGTAAAACAGTTTCATCTTAACATATTGAACTTACAACAGACACAAAAGATCCGAATCCTCCTGTAGTTTAAATGACAAATGTTTTGCTTCATCCTTATTACCTTAAACCAAGCTTTCCTTCGGTCCCATAATCAAAATTATTTAATCTTCCTCTACCTTCAAGAGGGAAATTTGCTCAGTACAAATCATATAGGCTGCAGTGCATCCCGCACCAGCGAAAACAGTAAGCTGTAATGCTCACAGCATCAGCAAAACACATAAACGTCGCTTTTCTAGGACAAGTATTAACGCAGAATAATTTTTCAGGCTCTGGCTCAACATCAATCAAGACTACAGAAAGGATCCATATTTCCGATCCATTCTCCATTTGCTGGAAAACTGCTCGTCATTTGACTGTCATAATCCTATTTCAGGGCGACGTAAATTACACAAACCACAATTCTTCTTTCACCTTGAAGGGAATCAATATACTGATGAAATCCACAGACAGCACTTTACGTACTCAGCTATAAAGAACAAAACAGATATATCATCAATATTAACATATTAGCGCATATTGGGAAGCCATTGGTTAAACAGTCCTATTATCGCATCCTGTTTTCAAGATTCCAAACTTACTCTTTCCTTTCTCAGAGTTTTCCTATCTTAAAATATTCATACAGCACGCATACTATAGTAAGAGATCCTCATTTATACTGACAGATATAGAATAGTAATAGATAGATAGTAGCACTGAAAGCAGAAAATCGGAAACAAGGCTACTAACAGCTGGGGACCTGGGTTTGCCAGACCCATAATACCCACAGATCGGATATTCCCCTAAGTTTTGCAATAATTCAACACAGATCTAGCTTCTCTCAGGAGCGACTCTTTTCAATTTACACAAGAAACCATAAACAGCATTTTACTCGTTCACAAAGAAACCTTTTATCTTCACATTTGAACCAACCTAAATTCTAATTGCACAAGGAAAGAAAAAAAAACCGCAAACATCACTTCAATCAATCACACAAAAACATCTTTATCATTATTTTTACCAACATATTATTCAAAATGCATATGTCACAAATTTAAACTAATCAATTCTTTCTCCTCACCGTCCTCTCTATATACCCTATGTACTCATTTGCCATGTCGCTCATTTGTTCCGATTGGGCGCCTTCAGCGCTGATCATTTGTCATTGCCGGTTTTGTTCATTTCCATTTGCTGGATTATGTCTAGGGTTGGCCGGCCGAATTTCAACATCATGTGGTGCTCCGCCTACAATCCTTTTCCCACAGTGTTCATCGTAGTATCGATTCTGGTTGCCGTACCTGTAGCGTTCACGATCTTGTCCACGTCATCGATCATTTCCGTTGTTCCACCTGTGTTCGCGACTGTTACCCCAGTTTCTATACGGCCGGTCCCGATTATTGTTCCGTTCGCGTCGCGACGACCAGTCACGCCGTTGATTAGTACTACGGCCACGACTGCGATCGCACTGCTGTGCCCCGTAATAACTTTGTGCCTGATTAGGCGGGCATTCTCCTGTATTGTATTCCAACTCTAGGAGAAGTGTCTTAAACGTTTCCACGTCCTCTTTGCATCGTCCCACAAGAATGACGTGGCGCAAGTGCATCGGCAATTTGGTGATGCATATCCTAAATAGTTCCGCAGGCCCATATGGGTCGTATAGAAATTGATTTGCCTGCAGCATGTGGTCGAATAGGCGTGCTGGGCTGCCGAAACCAGACTGGTTCACATTTGGAAGCGTAATTATGCCATGCTTGACCCTATCTTGTGCCGCTTCCGACCAATAGGCGGACAGAAAGGCTTGTCGAAACTCCCGAGTGGAGTTGCAGTGACGCGCTGCCGACCTCATGCGAATCGCCGGTTCGCCTTCCAAATAGCCACACATATATTCTATCTTATGTGAACTTGCCCAGTCGGGGAGAAGACAGAATTCAAATTGCTTGAGCCATGCTCGTGGATGTATTCCTTTTTGCGAATTTCGAAATATCTCAAACTTTCTCACCGTAAGGAAATGTTTGAAATCAAATAGCCGCATTTCCTCCCAGCGAGGCCCTTGAATGTTTCTATTTTTCTCATGTCTGCCCCTCAAAATACATTCTTCCCTGTCGTCAAAATCTCCCTTGTGGCCGGAGTCCCTCTCTGCACTGTTCGTACAGATATTTTTAGTGCTATTGGCGAGCTCGGAATCACACCCCATGCGGCTTTCCAGATGCGCCACCCATTCTTGTTATTCGCCTGTTACACCTTTGTGCCACCTGTTCACTTCGAACTGTCCCTTCTGAAATCTAAGAAGCGAACGCACTTCTTCGGTCTCTGCGACCGCTACCTGTGTAGTACTGTTATCGCTCTCTGTCACCTTCATCATGCCTACGAAGTCCGCTAATGCCGCAATCTTATCATGTATTTGTCTGTTGTCCTCCGCCTCAGTCTGCTTCAATTGTTCTACTTGCTGTTCGAGTGCGTGAATAGCTTGGCTGTTGTCCGCTACTGTGTTGCTAACGGACGTGGGACAATGTGTTTCCGCCTCTTGCACCCTTGAGAGTACCTGCTGGCGTTCCCTTTGGCATTCTTCTCCCAGCACTTGGAAATTCCTAAGTAGCTGTTCTTCGCGCTCTTTCGATTCCGCATCGCGACTCCGCTTGCCCTGTTCTAAGGCTTGCAGACGATCATCGATTTGTTCAAATGTACGGCCTAATTCTTTCATAAAATCACTTTTTATTTCACTTGCCAGATTGTTTATTCTTTGTGAGATATCATCGGACACTCTCTGCATCGAGTTGTCTGCTGGATTAGTTTTTCGTCTATTTGTTCGCCTAGCTCGCAGATCGATTTTTCAGATTTCTGCATCATTTGTTCGCCTAGCTCTGGATCGATTTTTCGGATGATTCTTTTTGTTCTCGGAACGATTTTTCTGCTTTCTGCGTCATTTGATCGCCTAGCTCTCGGATCGATTTTTCAGATTTCTCTGCGTTTTCTTTATTTTGTTGCAATAAGGCTTTCATGAGTTCTGCCAAATCAATTTGGTTAGTTGGAGGCAAATTAATTTCTGGCTCTGATGTGAGCCCGTTCGACCTGTTTTACATTTCCTCTGAAGTATTCCCCAATGCATTTTCGGAACCGTCCGACGCGTTAATATTCGAAATCAAATTATCCCCTTGGTCCATGATGCTTAAGTTGTTGGACCGCCTACTTTTAGCTTGGTTACGTGTCTGCATTAGTTCAATTTATACCCGGTACGCAACACATTAATCAGAATAAATGTATCTCCCAAAAATTACGACACTCACACGAAAGGTACCCAACCTAGTACGCACTTTTTCACATGCAAAACAAATTTATATCTTTGATCGAAGTCAGTGCTATTTACAAGCGAGAAGAAAAACACATACATATGAGACACACAAATATAGAAAACAAAACAAGACAAACAACACAACGCCGCTCAACAACGCCGTGAATCTATTGAAAGTCTGCTCAGAAACAACGCAGAAGTTGTTTGAGCGCTGGAGGGAAAAAAAATTAAGATTATACAACGCTCGCAATCTAACGTTTCAGAGATTCCAGAGTCATTGGGCGACACCCAATGCGAAATCCTGGCAGGGTCGCCATGTGTAATGTTGTTGCATTAATTCGTTATGAAAGCGGTGCTAATAGACAATAAAAGCGGTTTAAAAGCTGTGAGCTATGTGGGGAAGTTAGCCTTGCATTACTGAGCAACTGTTTCACCAGGTTTCCAGTCTAGCTTACCAAATTCCCAACCAGACTAACATTAATTATAATCCTTTTAATAGTCATACGACAACCGGTGATATATATATAAAAAAGAGAATTTAAATAAAAAGAAATAAATCAGTTTATATTTGGAAATTTATTTTAACATTGATCATTGAAATTTCAGCATATTAAACTTGAGTCGTAACTAAGCTGGTGCCTTATTTAGGATTGTGAAAATGTGAGACTGTAATCTTACGGAACACATCAGATATGGAGCCAAGATTGGGAGACTGAATACAACACTGCATTCATAAAATAACACACGAAGAATGTTGAAACATATGCAAGAGGAAATTAACCACAACCAACCGATTCAGTTTTCACCCAAAGAAGTTATGTTCGCAGCACAATCCTGTCCATCGTGTAATTACCACACACTGGTATACTAAATTCATACTAACTCTCTGTGAAATCTTCCCGAAAAGAATAGCTGAGGGCTACTTTAATGATTACACCACATGCTTCACGTGGTCAACTTGGTTTACACAAAGCGTGTAACTCCACAACGATTTTGATAATTAAAATAAATTAGATCGAAAAGCAATTTACAAAAGAAAAACCTCAAACTGGTTACTATCGTTTTACTATTAACCTGATGGGTCAAACAATTGTATAAGCACGTGGTACTGGTCTCACAAAGTACACCCCACATGGGTTGAACATAAAGAAAAGTTGTTATATTGAAAAATATTGTCAAGACGAGACGTTATAATCTCACGCACATTTGGATTTAAGATTGATGATCTTAGTTAGAGTTACTGATCAACACGTGGTTCCACTTTACTCACAAAGTAGTGGCAAAGCAACTACTGGAATATTCTGAACTGTACACTCGAATCACACTGCGTTGCAAATTAAGATAACATTAGATATTTTAGAGCTAACCTGAAATAAAGGTGATTAAATTTTCAGTTACGCTGATCTTCCATTGTCCTACGGACTTAGCGGACACGCGCTTAGCCGGAGATCTTACCACTTCAGACGCTCGCTGCGGACAGACTGCTTTGGTCCCTTCCTGAGGGGTGCCTCACAAACACAAATGGAAGTGACCAGAGGGGCAGCTTCCTATACCAACATGACAAGGGCCGGACAGGACCATACTAAGGATAGAAACCTCTTTGCTTTTAGAAAGCGTAGCTACCTGTTCCGACGTTGGTCCTACTGTTCTCTAGCAGACAGGCTTTTCTGCTACCATCCAGCATGCAACTAGAAATACATTTGCTCATTCATCCTCTCACACAGAAGGGAAGGGGGATGACAGTATCTTTTCATATACAGTATATAAAAGAAAGCGGATGTAGGTTCCTTATGAGACTGTGTGACATGAATTACATATAAACTGTGTTTTAAAGTGTAGTAGTGGGACAGATCGTTCTTGTTTATGTGTAAAAGTAACACGTTCCACTACTCAGTCTCCTCCCAGATAGTCAGAAACGCCACCGTAAATTTAGAAGAGGAATTTATGCCGTAAATGACAACAGATTTAAGAAATTAACGTGAAAGGAATTCAACAGAGACCTTTCAGCTCTTTTCATCAAAACTTGCAGGTCAGCGTAATTTGCGCTTGAACATGCTGTTATTCACCAATGGAGACAATCGTCGTTATGTATGGATCAAAGATTTGCCCCGACTCATTTCATACCAGCTGAGTAAACATAGACATATATAGCATTTCTCTTCAGATGTCTCTATGCCTGCAGCACCATCGAGTTATTAGTAAAGCATCTTGTCGATTGCTCTGCCCTGGATGTGGTACGTGTTGGGATACCCTCTGAGGAGAATAAATCCTTAATGTTTAAGAACGCCCACCACCAGGAGCGATGTCCATTTGTAGGTACACTGACTTCGAGTGCCTGCTCGTTCCTGTGACTCGCTGTGAACCTTTACAAAGAAACACGTAGCGCATGTGGTTGCATTTCTCTTCAGATGTCTCTATGCCTGCAGCACCATCGAGTTATTAGTAAAGCATCTTGTCGATTGCTCTGCCCTGGATGTGGTACGTGTTGGGATACCCTCTGAGGAGAATAAATCCTTAATGTTTAAGAACGCCCACCACCAGGAGCGATGTCCATTTGTAGGTACACTGACTTCGAGTGCCTGCTCGTTCCTGTGACTCGCTGTGAACCTTTACAAAGAAACACGTAGCGCATGTGGTTGCTCGGTTGCTCATCAGCTGGTGTGCTCATTTCATTCGAGTCTTAACCACCACAGTTTATTTTTCAGGTATAATCCTGCGATTTGGCTGCTCACTGAGCTCGAAACTCTTTCATGGGAGGTTGATGGGCTTTACAGCTGCAACATTCTCATGAGAAAATCGAAGGAGAATGATGATTTGTACAATAATGCAGTTGACTGCTACATATTTTTGGGCTGCCATTAGGTAGAAAAGCGAAAACTCCTTGTAGGGACCATTGTCATCTTACGAGGAAGTTCCGTGGCGCAGCTCACAATATGTGTTATTTGAAGTATCAGTTACTAAGGCACATACCCAGTTTCTTCCATAATTTAAGCCGGTATGATGCTCACTTATCTTGTCGAGCACTTGGACAAATTTGGTATGGATAAAAAATAGGTCAGTGTCTTGCATGACAGCGTCGAGAAATGCATCTCTTTTTCCAAACGAGTGATGCCTATAATCACGCTCTACCTCATGAACTAACTACATTTCATGCAGACGCCACACCAGAAGCTTGTTGAAACTCTGCCCCAGAAGGACATGCACATCACTCGAGGTGCATACCCAGATGACGCAAAGCTTCAGCTTGTAACTATGAAGGGTGTTTTCCCACATGAGTATCTATACAGTAAGGGAAAACTCGATGAAACCAGGCTACCGACGTAAGTGCATTTTCCAGTAACCTCTCAGGCCATGCTGTAATTCAGTATCCCACATTTGGGCACATATGCGAGACTTTACACGGAGGCTGTTGTGCACTTGCTTGCTGATGTATTCGAGAAGTTCCAGAGTGTATGCATAACCATCTGTGCTCTGGATCCCGCCTTTAATTACACAACACCTCGTTGTCTTTGGGCGCTATGCTCATCCAACTATTGGCTGCTGTTGATATACTTCTTTTCTTTGATTGTGGGGTCCGTGGAGGTATTCTCCAATGCGTCAACAGGCACGCCAAGGCGAATAATCCATGGATGGCTGCAAGATTCGACGCGTTCCTCAATTCTACTTGTATCATGTACTTAGACGTGAATGACTTACACTGGTATGCCATGCAACAATCGCTGCCCACTGGCGAGTTTCGATGGCTGTCCGAGCCTGAATGCGAGGGATTAGGTGATTTTAATGTCAGGTGTGTTGCTGAGGCAGACCTCACGTACCCTATTAGCGACCCTAAGAGCGACTTGCTGTTATGTCAACAGCAACTAGCCCTGCGAGGAGGCTCCATCCTCAAGCTGTGGACTACGCTGGTGAATAAGCATAGATACATCATCCGCTACTGTAGACTCTAGCAGTGTCTCAGTTTGGGGATGAAGCTGAATAGAATCACCTGAGCTATCTCCTTCAAGCAGTCCCCCTGGTTGAAGGAGAAAATTGACCTGAATATCGCAATGAGGGCTTCCGCAATCCATGACTTTGATAACGACATTTTTAATTAATGAATAATGTAATTTTCGGCAAAACAATTGAAAATTTGAGAAAACGCCACGAAATTCTTATTAGAACCGAATGGGATAGGAATTGGCGTAAGCAGATGTGCAGCCAGACAAAATTTTAAGCAGGTTACTATTTTCAATAAGAAATTTGTTGCTGTGGAGATGGCGAAGGTTGCAGTAGAGTTCACGAAACCTACCTGTGTATGGATGTGCATACTAGACCTTTCCAAACTTCACGTGTAGCTACCGATTCCATTTTGAGTTTGCGAAAACTCATTTTACAGATCCAAAGTTACTTTATATGGGTAGAGATAGCTTCATCTATTTGGTGAAGAACGGCATTCCAAATGAGGTAATGAGATACTATCGTGAAGAATTCGACACATCCTCATACACGGCCGATAATCCTTATGATATTGTTCTGCAGAACAAAGGGTTATCGGTGTAATGAAAGACGAGGCAGACGGGTCTCCAATTGTAGAATTTGTAGGTCTACGTTACAAGATGTATGCATATTGCACAATGGAAAGTGGCACCCAGAGGCGTGCAAAGAGTGTTCGTCATGCGGCATCAAGGGTCCTCGAAATCAAGGATTATTTGCAGTACCTGTATGGCGGTGTTCGCAGTGCTCCACTGCATCCGCCACACTTGGTGCAGCAAACCAGTATTCGATCTCGAGGACATGAGGTGTACACTGTGCTGCAGCGCAAAATCGGCCTGTCGCCCCTGACAATAAGCGGAACATATGCGAGGATGGGATTGAAACTCACCCATGTTCGCACTATTCACTTGATGAGGCCGGCCGCGGTGGCCGAGCAGTTCTAGGCGCAAGCCGAGCGGTTCTGATTGAGAGAGAGAGAGAGAGAGAGAGAGAGAGAGAAAGAGAGAGACCGTAAACAGTGTATGTATCTGGAATAGTATGACCTGTTTATTATAGTTTTAATATTGTGTGTGTGTGTGTGTGTGTGTGTGTGTGTGTGTGTGTGTGTGTGTATACGTTCACCATGTGTACCATATACACCTGCAAATATTTATATACACCATGTGTATTAATGTGGGTAAAAAAATCGACATCTTTGTGCTGACGACGAAAAATTAGCAACCTTGCACATTTGTAAATAGTTTCTAGGTTTTAAGTTTCACCCACTGCTAGTCACCCAGTCAGATTAGTTTTTAGTATAGATATGCTTCCCAGTCCATCGAAAATTGTGAAGTGCTGCCGTGTCAACTCTAAACTTAAATTCACGCAACCATTGCTACTGCTTCAACTGCAAACAGTGAAAGAGCTATTGTGTCAATTGTAAACCGTAAATACACTTAGCCGGCGCTACTGTATCAGTTGTACATTGTGAAAGCGCTAGGTGGGCTGTGGATTTAATGTATTTCTCCTGAAATTCTAGTAATAGTGTTTACAAAAAGTATCTCTGAATTATTTTTGGCCTATTGTAAGAACAGTGTAACTGTGGATTTAAAGTATTTCCGCTGAAATTGTGAATCAAATTGTAGACCTGAAATTGTATTCAAAAATTGCATCACTGAAACTGTTAGTCAGATGTAACTTTTATATTTATGAAAAATGACCAAATGAAATCTGTTACCATATATCTTCATTGTTGTTATTTCGTCAAAAAACATTTATCCTCATTTTTTTTAAATAAACAAATACATTTTTTCTTCCACTGTCCATTGCACGTGTCTTTTCTATAAGAATGGTCACATTTACACTTAACTGAGAGTTATGCAGACTACACCTTGAACGTAGTGTCAGTAGCAGTACACATACCGTGAAGGACAGTTGAACATGAGTGTAGAGGAGGAGGAAATGAATAAGTAAGAGGTGCTGTTTAAGACTGAGGAAAACAAAATGTATGCAACGATTGCATGGGATTTCGCCTATCGTTCTGCACATATAGGTTTTTGGGAACAGGGGGCGCGTGATCGTGTCCGCTTCCAAAGACATGTAGTAAACATGTCTGAAAATATATCACCTGTGTTTAAACAAAGCCACAGACGTAGGATCTGGACAAAGCTACATACCATCTGAGTGGGAGATGTGTAAAAAGAAAGAAAAACACACAATGTGAGGTAAAAATTAATTTATTTTCATTAATCCAACAAAAGTAATTTTACATTTTCATAAGCACACACATCACTATTTTCACACAACTTCTTCTTCGTGAGCTGACGGAAAGCAGGGCACCTGTAGAATTCCAGGTCTTGAATAGATGCAAACTTGACGATTCTATGCAACCATGTGATACTCTTCTCACTTTTGACGGAGATGATGGTCTCAGAATGATCGAATATTCGAAGCGAAGTCGTCATTTCTTTATAAGGTATATGAGGATCGTCTCAGTGGATTCATTGGAAGATACTTGTTAACTGCTTTTCACAATTCACATCCTTGAAAGGCATCGGCGATGCAATGCTTGCTGAGAATGTCTTTATTACGCCAGTATCTTCTGTGGATGCTATGAATGCAACATCTTTAAATATGAATTACCTGCACTCATCATCGTAGAAACCTTGAATGTAAGCAACACTGTTCACACTCCAATGTGCCATAGTGAAATTCTCTGGGTATGATACAGCAATTGGTCATTGATACTGCACGATGCACAACAGAAAGTGAACAACAGTTAATCACACGGTCTGTAGAAATAGAGAATACGCTGCAGTGTGTTCTTGGAAATTTGATGAGGATCCAATTTCGAATAGTACATATATTGGTCCTGATTTAATTATCTCATTCTGCTTAGAACAGTCTATTGCGGTGATCCACTTGAATTACCGTGGACTGAGTAGACATCCTTCCTCTTCAACATCTTCATTGAAAGAAGCACGGAACCTTACGTACATATCAAATGCTACATTGTATATATTCTGGTCCCACAGTAGCAGTAAACTGACATACGGATATAATTCTGAACTCAAGTAGATTCTGGCATTAGTTAAATTACAATTGTCAAATACGCTGGAATCATTTGCTGAATTTCCCATTCCATTGGTCTGAAATGCACATGTGGTGAATCTTGGTATCTCTACTTGCACGGGGATTTTAATAGCCCATGTTCGTCACTGAGCGGAAAGTTAATAGCAAATTTGTACCGGTATTCAGAACTTTTAAAAGCTTCAAACGCTCCTCGTCTGCACCATGATGTGTGTCATTTTCCATATACTTTTACTGATGATGATTTGATTCTTCTTTTGATCTCCTTGAATGTATAAGTTGCTATCCGTTACACTCCGTATCAGAATTAGTTCCTGTTTAGCGTTGATAACAATTCACTGCATGTCCTCAAAGTACCCCATAAGCATTTTTAGAGGTAAAAAATGGTTCAAATGGCTCTGAGCACTATGGGACTTAACTTCTGAGGTCATCAGTCCCCCTACTTAAACCTAACTAACCGAAGGACATCACACACATCCATGCCCGAGGCAGGATTCGAACCTCCGACCGTAGCGGACGCACGGTTCCAGACTGCAGCGCCTAGAACCACTCGGCCACTCCTGCCGGCTTTTAGAGGTATGCATGCAGTAAATCGGCGGTACTCTTCTGCTGTTCTACTCACAGGCTTGTCTATGAAACCTCCGGCATTTTCTGAACCATTCAAATAGGAGGGTGATATGAGACATATGTTTTAATGGCTGATGCTATGCCCACATTACTTCTATGATCAGTCTCAGCCTCATTGAGCTCATATCGTATTTCCTGGAACATGAATGCCAAAGCATTATCTGTAAGCTTTGATCCCACTCTATGCCTACCATCCTTTTTATTAAATGATCCACCCAAATACACTCCTGGAAATGGAAAAAAGAACACATTGACACCGGTGTGTCAGACCCACCATACTTGCTCCGGACACTGCGAGAGGGCTGTACAAGCAAAGATCACACGCACGGCACAGCGGACACACCAGGAACCGCGGTGTTGGCCGTCGAATGGCGCTAGCTGCGCCGCATTTGTGCACCGCCGCCGTCAGTGTCAGCCAGTTTGCCGTGGCATACGGAGCTCCATCGCAGTCTTTAACACTGGTAGCATGCCGCGACAGCGTGGACGTGAACCGTATGTGCAGTTGACGGACTTTGAGCGAGAGCGTATAGTGGGCATGCGGGAGGCCGGGTGGACGTACCGCCGAATTGCTCAACACGTGGGGTGTGAGGTCTCCACAGTACATCGATGTTGTCGCCAGTGGTCGGCGGAAGGTGCACGTGCCCGTCGACCTGGGACCGGACCGCAGCGACGCACGGATGCACGCCAAGACCGTAGGATCCTACGCAGTGCCGTAGGGGACCGCACCGCCACTTCCCAGCAAATTAGGGACACTGTTGCTCCTGGGGTATCGGCGAGGACCATTCGCAACCGTCTCCATGAAGCTGGGCTACGGTCCCGCACACCGTTAGGCCGTCTTCCGCTCACGCCCCAACATCGTGCAGCCCGCCTCCAGTGGTGTCGCGACAGGCGTGAATGGAGGGACGAATGGAGACGTGTCGTCTTCAGCGATGAGAGTCGCTTCTGCCTTGGTACCAATGATGGTCGTATGCGTGTTTGGCGCCGTGCAGGTGAGCGCCACAATCAGGACTGCATACGACCGAGGCACACAGGGCCAACACCCGGCATCATGGTGTGGGGAGCGATCTCCTACACTGGCCGTACACCACTGGTGATCGTCGAGGGGACACTGAATAGTGCACGGTACATCCAAACCGTCATCGAAGCCATCGTTCTACCATTCCTAGACCGGCAAGGGAACTTGCTGTTCCAACAGGACAATGCACGTCCGCATGTATCCCGTGCCACCCAACGTGCTCTAGAAGGTGTAAGTCAACTACCCTGGCCAGCAAGATCTCCGGATCTGTCCCCCATTGAGCATATTTGGGACTGGATGAAGCGTCGTCTCACGCGGTCTGCACGTCCAGCACGAACGCTGGTCCAACTGAGGCGCCAGGTGGAAATGGCATGGCAAGCCGTTCCACAGGACTACATCCAGCATCTCTACGATCGTCTCCATGGGAGAATAGCAGCGTGCATTGCTGCGAAAGGTGGATATACACTGTACTAGTGCCGGCATTGTGCATGCTCTGTTGCCTGTGTCTATGTGCCTGTGGTTCTGTCAGTGTGATCATGTGATGTATCTGACCCCAGGAATGTGTTAATAAAGTTTCCCCTTCCTGGGACAATGAATTCACGGTGTTCTTATTTCAATTTCCAGGAGTGTATATGAAACTCTTGCATGGAAAAGTTAAAGCGTCTTGGTGATGGATAACAATCCCAGTTTCATCGTTCTTGTTAAATGTCGTTGTAGCATAAGTTTTATGCGAGAAGTATTGCTGGCGTATGATTCGCTCATTATATTGCACTGGTTGAGATATGTAGAGTAACGACGTCATTGTGAGGTTTCAAGCCTACTGATTTAAGGAATTTGTAGTCCACACGTGTTATCACTTGGCGGTTCTGCTGCGTATTGCTGTGCTGTGAGCTGTGTGCACTTGTTTAATACCTTACCCCGATCCTGTCTTAGATGTAGTCGTACAATGATTTCCTCACCATGAAAGTCAACAAGTTGCTTATTCTGATCCCCAATACGCATCCCCAAGTAGTCCAATGTCTGATCTGTCAGTGGAAGGTGTACAGCGTTGGTAGGAGTGTGAACAATCTTATACCCTGTTCCAACTGATGGGAAGAATCCGTAAATTGACTGAAGCAATATATCGTTGAGATATGAGTTAGTTGCAATATAACACTCAACACGGATTTTACTGACAGGGAGAATATCCACCGTCTGATTAGATTTGCAAAATTTACTGGGATCCATCTCCTAAACCTGTCCCTTTGAGAAACCCAGTATTGGGGCTATTGAACCTGTCAGCTTAAAGTCGATCCATGCATTCACAGTCCTTATTTCAGATTTAAGTGTAATGATATTTGGACGGAGCTCAGTCCCTTTTACAGACCGTTTTAAAACTTCGTTTAAATCGTCAATATCGTATGCACCAGGTTCAATTTCCACAATTTCGTTTCTACCATAAATTTCCAGGTGCAGTTTATTGTTAGCCTCTGTGGTATTTAGGCTGGTGTTGTATGTCTCCAGTCCAATCAGCGTGATACTCCAGTCTCCAGCGCTTTGATCTATTTGTGGGAAGTAATTTGCACGTAATACAGACGGTCGCTCTTTTAAAGTCAGAGTGTATGACATTGCATCTAAACCTCAACTGGTGAATGGATGCTTAATGCCTGTCCTTGTATACAATTCGTAAGCGTCAGTAGGATGACCACTCATAAATGTATTGAAGTCTTTGTAGTGTCGAAAATTATAGAACATATGTCTTCTGCTAGTGAAGTACCGATGTAATTCTTCTGAAGGTTCTAGCTCGCCGAATGAGTAGAAATAGTAGTCGTTATTTGTATTTCTTTTTTTAACACATATCTACCCATTGAGTTCTAGGTCCTCACGCTACATCTAGATTCAAAATTCCGCATTCTCTTGATTTCCACATTGTGTTCGGAAATTTTTTCTGTATAAACACACCTCGGAATCTCAGAATGTTAAATTTTTTCTTACCAAACTTAAAACACGTCTGTATTTGTAAGCATCCTGTCTGGTAGGGCTGATAGGGGCTTTTTTTTGTTTATGAAGATACCTAGCCTTTTCCTGTATAGTTTCAAGTATAGTCCTTTTCTAATGGCTGCTGCCTCTACCATGCGATTATGATGCTGTGTCTCCTGCAGTTCCTTCTGGGAGTTTTGTGCATTCTTGACTGTCCTGACAATAGCCGCAGCACCGACAGCCAGTGTACCCACCGCCAAGAAACCGGCTAGGGTAGGAATGAGGAAAGGAATAATTTCACCTAACGGATTTTGGTAGAGCCCTGGGTAGTTTTATCGATCTTATTTTTCTCGCTCCTTTCTGCTTCAGGGCGCTTTTAGCTGCATACATCGCTGTCTGGTTGCAGTTTTTCATGCACGCCTTGGTTGTCTTCTTGTTCCTTAGCGCCTGACATGCAGTGCTCATAACTTCTTCACACCCAAGCCCAACTTAACTTTACCATGCATGGGTTTTTCAACTGCGTATGGTGCAATAAGTTGACGTATACGAATATCCCTTCCCACACGTGCTGCCATAGCTTTATGAGCTAAAATTCGATATGCAGTGTGACGATCTTTATTTGATGTGCATACGACGTCGTGTTCCCTTCTCACTTCATCAAGATGATTTATGTAAATCGTTTTCTACATCTACATCTACATCCATACTTCGCAAGCCACCTGACGGTGTGTGGTGGAGGGTACCTTGAGTACCTCTATCGGTTCTCCCTTCTATTCCAGTCTCTTATTGTTCGTGGAAAGAAAGATTGTCGGTATGCCTCTGTGTGGGCTCTAATCTCTCTGATTTTATCCTCATGGTCACCTCGCGAGATATACGTAGGAGGGAGTGATATACTGCTTCACTCCTTGATGAAGGTATGTTCTCGAAACTTCAACAAAAGCCCGTACCGAGCTACTGAGCGTCTCTCTTGCAGAGTCTTCCACTTCGCGATTACTAAATGATCCTGTAACGAAGGGCGCTTCTCTCCGTTGAATCTTCTTTATCTCTTCTGTCAGTCCTATCTGGTGCGGATCCCACACCGGTGAGCAATATTCAAGCAGTGGGCGAACAAGTGAACTTTAACCTACTTCCTTTGTTTTCGGACTGCATTTCCTTAGGATTCTTCCAATGAATCTCAGTCTGGCATCTGCTTTACCGACGATTATTTTTATATGGTCATTCCATTTTAAATCACTCCTAATGCCTACTCCCAGATAATTTATGGAATTAACTGCTTCCAGTTGCTGACCTGCTATATGGTAGCTAAAAGATAAAAGATCTTTCTTTCTATGTATTCGCAGCACATTACACTTGTCTACATTGAGATTCAATTGCCATTCCCTGCACCATGCGTCAATTCGCTGCAGATCCTCCTGCATTTCAGTACAATTTTCGATTGTTACAACCTCTCGATATACCACAGCATCATCTGCAAAAAGCCTCAGTGAGCTTCCGATGTTATCCACAAGGTCATTTATATATGCTGTGAATAGCAACGGTCCTTCGACACTCCCCTACGGCACACCTGAAATCACTCTTACTTCGGAAGACTTCTCTCCATTGAGATTGATATGCAGGTCCACAGTAATTATATCCAGGAATGTGTAATTCAACTGGTAGCTTGTCGAGAATACCACCTACTCCTCTAATTCATCTCCTATCACACATGTTATGCTGCTGCAGTGGTTGTGGTCTGCGCACCCCTTTGTGTACCAAATCCCCAGCGTCAATCCAGCTGTTCTGTGGTGCAGGAAAACCAAGAAATTTAACCAACATTCTATTTCCTCAGTGCTTTATGACCCTCTCTATGAGATACACATCTGTTTCCGAGCTCTTCTGTAACTCTTCTGTGTAAAAGTATCCTGCAATTCCAGTACCTCTGCTGCCCTTAAGAGGAGGTTCCAGGGTTCGTTCCCTGCACTTTGGAGACTGTGAATATCTCGATAGACCAGTTTGGCATATATGAATTCTCAAATACTGTCTTGTGTTTTTGAAATGTGTGCTACACCTCACTGCTTGCTGGGATCCAGCATTTTAATACGATTGTATATTGTATCTAGAAGTCTACTATCATGAACATCGACCGGTCTCATTTTTATTGTGCTATGTTTGTTGGAGTGTACTGTGCAGTTATTTGCTGGAGAATATTGGTCCATTATGTGAGCCACGAAGATTGAAACGCATCCACACTGTTCTCTTCAGACGTTCCATGAAACTTGCCTTCAGGTGGGGAAAATGTCAGGTAGTGATGTATTCCATACCGCTCCATCACGGTCTTCAAATATTTATTGTAAAGTTCGCGCCGTGATCTGTTGGAAGGTTGTCTGGGCTTTGATTCCTCCCTGTCTGCAGGAGTCACTCAAACATATGTGCGACATCCTTCCCCGTTTTCGCTTTCATGGGTAACGCCCAGCCAAATTTAGAATAAGAATCAATGACCATTAAAGTATATTTGAAGCCGTTATTCACAAGTGAATATACCGTCATGTCGACAAGATCCGCCTGCCACAGGTCATCTAAACCTTTATCATAACATGAGAGGTCGTTTGCGTACTGGTTTGTGCGGTTCTCGTACCACCGTATCCATACTTATTCAGTTATAGCTCTCTCTCTAAGCGCAGAAATTATTGAAACAGATTCATTTGAATGAGGTGTAGTACCAGTGGCAGCTGATGCCATTAGCAGTCATAACTGATCTCTCAGCTCATTCGGGTCATCGTAATATGTACTCTAGCGGAGTCAACTGCTCACTCTTTTATCCTGAATGTCAATACCATCACCTCTGCTATTTTTTTCACCATCCGATATAGGTTTTACAATAAATTGGTATTTCACACAGCTTTGGCTTTTCGCATTCTTATGCAGATCAGTCAAATGTAATATTTCATGATACATTTTCATATCTTTAGGCGAATAATTTATAGTTTTTGTGGGTCTTAAGAAAATAAGGTTCAGCAGACCAGGTGTTCTCTACACAGTCCATCGGTTCTATATTGTGTTCTCAGTGAAATTTTTAGGCTGCGTGCCCAGCATGTATGGTTTTACTCTGCTGACACTAAATACTTTGTCTATCCTGTGATCACTGTGACACTTAATGAAATCGGAATAGCATCGTAGATAACGCGTAATTCTGCTGAGACTTGACTGAGAGATTCTGTAACCGGTTTAAAGGTTTCTCTGTTTGCTCTGGCTTCAAATGCCCTACCTTCAGCAGCCATAATTCCTCTCGACGACGTTCCGTGCCTTGATGACTTCATGTTTAGTCGACATCTGGTTGTATACTAATCGGACTTCCGTGCATCGTGAGTCGTTACATATCTGCTCTTCTTCTTCTTATGCTGCTCCCTCTTCTTGGTAACACCTATTTTCCCTTCAGTTAAGTCACCTGCTTTCTTTTCAATTACATCAAACCGTTCACACGTCCCCTTTTGAATAACAGCTATTTCCCCTTCATTTAAGTCGTTTACTTTCTTTTCGATTGTATTAGCCTGATTATTCAGCGTATTGTTCAGTCTCAGAAGGGTCTGACAATATGTGTCTAGTTCCTTGCGTACGCCTCCAACTTCATGTTCGAGAGTTTGAATTTTCGCGTCCATGTACAAGCGAATGTTTTGTCTATGCACATCCATCCTGTCAGACTGAGCACCCAACATGCATGCGAACTTATCCATGGTGATGCGTATACTGATGTACTCATCTATTTCCATGACATACTTCCAGGAGTTCATATACGCTCATGCTCATAAATTAAGGATAATGCTGGTACATAGTGAAACAACGCTCTCGTGGGCGGTTTGCGGGTTTAAATCACCGCGAGGTATGACCATGCGGTGCATCTGACCTGCGGTCGTCGCACGGTGGCGCTGGCAGCAGTCCACATACGCAGAGGTGTGTTGGTGCATGTCAGAGTACAGTGCAGCGAGTAAGTGTGCAGACGTTTTCAGACGTGTTAATGGTGACTGTGTGTTGAATGTGGCTCAAAGAACACACATTGATGACGTTATGAGGGGTAGAATACTAGGGCGACTGGAGACTGGTTGAACACAGCAGGTCGTAGCACAGGCTTTCCGTGTGCCACAAAGTGTGATCTCAAGATTATGGCAACGATTTCAGCAGACAGGAAACGTGTCCAGGCGCTACAGTACGGGACGTCCACAGTGAACAACACCACAAGAAGACCGATATCTCACCAGCAGTTCCCGGAAACGGCCACGGAGTACTGCAGGTAGCCTTTCTCGGGACCTTACCGCAGCCACTGGGACAGTTGTCTCCAGACACACAATCTACAGAAGACTGAAAAGACATGGTTTATTCGCCCGGAGACCTGAAAGGTGCACTCCACTGACCCCTGGTCACAGGAGATCCCGTAAAGCCTGGTGTCAAGAACGCAGTACATGGTCATTGGAACAGTGGTCCCAGGTTACGTTCACGGACGAGTCCAGGTATAGTCTGAAATGTGATTCTCGCCGTATTTTCATCTGGCGTGAACCAGGAACCAGATACGAACCCCTTAATGTCCTTGAAAGGGACCTGTATGGAGGTCGTGGTTTTATGGTGTGGGGTGGGATTATTATTGGTGCACGTACACCCCTGCATGTCTTTGACAGAGTAACTGTAACAGGTCAGGTGTATCGGGACGTCATTCACCAGTATGTCCACCTTTTCAGGGGTGTAGTAGGTCCCACCTTTCTCCTCATGGATGATAACGCACGGTCCCACCGAGCTGCCATTGTGGAGGAGTGCCTTGAAATAGAAGACATCAGGCGAATGGAGTGGCCTGCCTGTTCTCCAGACCTAAACCCCATCGAGCACGTCTGGGATGCTCTCGGTCGACGTATCGCTGCATGTGTTCAAACCCCTACGATACTTCAGGAGCCCCGACAGGCACTGGTGCAAGAATAGGAGGCTCTACCCCAGCAGCTGCTCGACCACCTGATCCAGACTATGCCATCCCGTTGTGCGGTCTGTGTACGTGTGCATGGTGATCATATCCCATACTGATGTCGGGGTACATGCGCAGGAAGCAGTGGCGTTTTGTAGCACATGTGTTTCGGGACGGTTTTCTCAGCTTATCAGCGATACCGTGGGCTTACAGATCAGTGTCGTGTGTGTTCCCTATGTGCCTATGCAATTAGTGTCATTTTTGTGTAGTGCCACGTTGTGTGGCACCACATTCTGCAATTATCCTTAATTTATGAGCGTCAGTGTATACACATGTACACGAACTCCTGGAAGTTACGTCTATGCCTGCCATCACTCAGTTTTCTTGTTTTATCAATGACGAGAAACCCATACTGTGAGTGGTTCCAGCAATCTGCACATATCTTTACAAAACCATTGAAAAACGTATCAGTTTCTACATGAGCCCGGTAAATGTGTTTTAAATTCACATTGTCCATTTTGAATGCTATAATTAGGTTTACATTGTCTGTCACCAGCTGTTTCGGGATTCTGGAATATGCCTCAGATAAAATTCATCAGCAGCCATATGGCGACCAAAACAGAAATTTCATTGAATTCGATTATGATTTTCCACAGGAGCACTGTTTTTGGCTTTACTTGTTCCGGTGAAGGGATATCACTGCTCTCACTGAATATCATGTGTGTCTCACCATCTACACCCTAAAGTACCCCATGTAATAGCTGGTATTTCGGTTGAAACAGTGTTTTTGAAAATACACATTCATGCTCAAAATGGACTCTATCTCGGCGTGTTATCAGTGACATGAGGACATTTGTCTTGCCGCAGTTGGATAGACCTACAATTACTGCATGTATGTTGTTGGGAAGGAGTATGTCATTCCTCTTCCAGTCTTCTTGCATGACATCACAACTCCAATCGCTTACAACAAAGTAAAAATATGTCAGGTACTTGTGTTCAATACGTTTCTATAGAAAAATTATGAACACTATGCCCTGACATGGTAAAGACTATGTCAGTACTGCCGTGCAAAGGGCTTTTACAGAGAATTTAGTTATATGACATTATTTTCTACTGTTGCATGATTGCAGTGAAAATACTGGTAGCAAAAGCTTTAGTACTTGCAATATAATGAGAAGAAACAAATAAAATACATACCTGGTTATATACATTTTTATTCAGTAATTATACACATGGTGCACTAGATCAGTAGTTCTTCCTTTATCTTAACACCAGTACAGAATATAGAAAATGAAGCTTTCTTGTAGGCACAGAAGTCAACATATATTTCTCTCAAACTTATTGGCAGTACACAAGTTTCTGTTGGCTCCATATTGACCCACTGTTCGAAATATTCTATATGCACACTGTTTGTACGCAGATACTCTCCAATGTTCCTATAGACGGCTTTAACATAAGGTAACCGTCTGTTCAGTCTTTCCAACACAATGGATAGCATCATTTGTAGACCAAACAAGTCTGTAACAGTGGAGTACTGTAGATAAATGGCTGTATCACCCGATTTCACACTGATGCAGAGCCATTACACATTGTTGCAGGCTCGGATGATACTCGGTGGGCAACTGCTGGTTGACATACGCTTTTGTACGACACAATTCATCTCATTCCACTTCCGTAAACTTCACTGTAAAACTTTTAGCTGCAATCTCAATCTCTGTCACAACATGTCAGTCTGCATCTGTGAATGCTTCTATCCCGATATGTAAACGCTTCGAACCACTAGCTGCTAAATTATACACTGGAGAGAACAGTAGTTGTGCACAGGACGTAACTGTTATCATCTCATCCACTATATCCTCATTTTGTCCATGCTGTATCACTGGTATATTCTGCAGTAGTGCGTCTGATGGTCCAGTACCGACCTGCATCATGCTGTTTAGGACCCCTGGTGCACTTCTGCGAGTCAGGGACTGGGTGGGTGTCTTCAACCGACAATAACAGCTCACTGTCCTACTCCAACAACCTGACCAGGTGCACGACAGGATCCCAGGGTGCTGTCACTGGTGTGGGTCCCAACATGCCCGATGGTGCCACCAATGCAGGCCCCAACAGGCTGGGACATGTCACTGCTGCAGGTCCCTACAGGCTGGAGGACGCCACATCCACTGATGAACAAAGAAGAAGACCTGCTACAAGTGATAATACTAGCACAAAGACATCATCTATTTCACAACAACAGTAAACACAGATATTAAGCAAGGTGTACTTACTGTTCTGCGGCTTCTTCCTATTCTGCAGCTGTTGCGGGTTGGCAGTGCTGGACCATCTCAGCTGGTGCTTCATGCTGACTGACGGGACTGCAACTGAGACTACAGAGCTTCTGGGCCCAACTTATATCCCCAATGTGATTGTGATTGGATGCTGTGTTCTTATTACTGCCAATTTAGAGCACCTTTGGTGACATAATTGTGAAGTAGACCAGCTGCTTGGTCCTCTGAAGTGGAGGCAGATGTCTTTTGTGAGATGGAAAACTGACTGTGCATTTAAAAAATGGCAAGCAGCTATAATAACAGCATCGGTCTGCATGAATTGCAGGATGCATCTTGATACGATTCTGTTGCATAACTAGTATCTGCTGGACAGGTTTCCTACTCTTAATCAGGCACTCATCCAATACAACTCCTTTCCATTCTATTCTACATGTAGGAGGCTATGGGTACAGACCTTGGCTGTATACTTACATGCAGCATGGCTGTTAAACTCTTCCCAGGCAGACACCAGCAGCTCTTCGATGGAACACAGTCCACACAGCACCAAGGATGGCGAGCAGTTGATGATGGGATGAGAGGATGAGTTGGTGAAGGGGGAAGTGGAGGGGGGTGAACAGTTGATGCTCTTCAGTGGTGTATATTACATAAGCAAATATGCTTCTACTGAAGTGAATTAGCATCAACTGCACATCTCTTCCATTTTGGAAGAGTGAATGCTTCATGTGGAATATCTTGGCAGTTTGCGCATTCACATGAGCATGTATCAATTGCAACATGCATCTTTGGCCATCCCTCTGCATTATCATAATCTGCTGAACCGAATTCTTCTGCTTCTTTCTCCTACACTCTTCCATTATCATAATCTTCCATGCCCCATGTAGTGAGCTATAGCCACAATCTTCCTTTGAATGTGTGCATGTAATACAGTAATTGCAAGCCAGTCTATCCTTCACATTCATCTCGTTGATTGAATGCATCACAATGCTTCCACAATGACAGCTCAGAATGTACTGAACCTCTCCAACCAGTTCTTGTCACGTGAGGGGAGAAAAAAATTTAGACCTTACTTTGAATATCCCGCCAATTTCTGGGGGAGGGAGTGGGGGTGTGATGTCATCGCAGCCTTTGGACAAAGAAATTTCCATTGTTTTGAAATTTCCACCATTTAATTGAAATCCTCACCAGAATTTGAAATCCCTGGCAATAAGATGCATGGGAAGGGGCAAGGCAATGGAGGAGAGAAGGAGGCAGTGGGGAACACGTGTCGGCTGGGGAAAATCTTAGACGTCATTCGGGAGGTGAGGGTAATTAATTGATCAATTATTAATTTGCATATCAATCTGATATCAAAACTGAGCTAGAAATGGCTTTGCCCTTCTACTTATTAACAGTTCGACTGTCCCATCTCGCAGACACAAGTTGCAGCCCTCTGCCACTAGACGGCTCCTAACCGTAACGTATGTCATGGAGGTGTGAAATTTCAACTATGCTGGTGCTTGAGAAACAGCGTGTTGTAATAGAGATTTTAAATGCAAAAAACATGCCTCCAACTGAAGTACTGGGATGCTCAAGGTGTGGTACAGTTGGAATTCATGCCTAAACGCACCATCATAAACTCTGCAAAGTACTGTGATATCCTCAGAAAACTGTAAATATGAATTCGAAGAGATCGTCCACACATGGAGCACCCTCTTCTTCAGCGTGGCAATGCCATTTGCAACAGTCCGATGCCTTGGGTTCACTCACTGATCATCCTCCACGCGGTGATAATCGTATCGAGCCGGCCGGAGTGGCCGTGCGGTTCTAGGCGCTACAGTCTGGAGCCGAGCGGCCGCTACGGTCGCAGGTTCGAATCCTGCCTTGGGCATGGATGTGTGTGATGTCCTTAGGTTAGTTTAATTAGTTCTGAGTTCTAGGCGACTGATGACCTCAGAAGTTAAGTCGCATAGTGCTCAGAGCCATTTGAACCATTTGATCGTATCGACATCAGTAACACTGGATTGTTTGTGCTCATAATAAATGAAACAGAACTCAATGTGAGTGACAGAGCTCCGAGCGGACGACCACATATGGCAACCCACGAGACTCATCGGAATTGGGTTGCTGAACTCATCAGCGAAAACCGTCGGACAACACAGAAACAACTCTCAGGTAAGTGTAGCATTTCACGAGAGAGTGTATATGTTATTATTGCAGAACTGCGGTACAGAAAATTGCGTGCACGGCGGGCGTCTCGGGTGCTTACTCCTGATGTGAAACAGAAGACAGTGGACATCTGTCAACAACTTCTTTTGCGTTTTGAACGAGAAGGCGATGTCTTCCTTAACAACCCTGTGACAAGTGATTAAAGTCGGGTTCATCATTTTGACCCCGAAAACAAGAGAGCATCAATCGAGTTCCGCCACAAAGAATCACCGATGCCAAAAATGTTCATGACAACGCCATCAGCAGGCAAAGTCATGCTCACAGTGTTCTGGGACGTTCAAGTGTGGTGCATTTAGAATCCATGCCTAAGTGCACCGCCATAAACTCTGCGAGGTATTGTGAGACCCCCAGAAAACTGAAAGCACAAGTTCAAAGAGTTCGTCCATACGTGGAGCACTCTTTCCTTCAGCATGGCAATGCGAGACCACACAGGAACGCTGCGACATTTGCAACAGTCCGACGCCTTGCCACACTGTCATCGATCTTCCCCAACGCCTCCCGCCTCGTCTGCATGCGATGTTCATCTGTTTCCAAAGTGTTTCAACACCTTCGAAGATTTCACTTTGATAGTGATGAAGCGATGCTAGTAGAGGTAAAGTTGGGGCTCCGTCAACAAAGTCAAACATTCTCCAGTGACACTACCAACAAACTCGTCTGTTCTTGGAAGAAATGTGTTCATCAAAAATGGTTCAAATGGCTCTGAGCACTATGGGACTCAACTGCTGTGGTCATAAGTCCCCTAGAACTTAGAACTACTTAAACCTAACTAACCTAAGGACAGCACACAACACCCAGCCATCACGAGGCAGAGAAAATCCCTGACCCCGCCGGGAATCGAACCCGGGATCCCGGGCGTGGGAAGCGAGAACGCTACCGCACGACCACGAGATGCGAGCAAATGTGTTCATCGCCAGGGTGACTATGTTGAGTAATAAATATGTAGACATGAAGAACAAAGATGTAGAATGGTAATAAACTGTGTTTTATTTTAAAATCTTTGAGTTTTCACATAAAAAATTCGGAGATTCTTTTTCAGCACGCCTTGTACGTACGTCAGTGATGTCATGGATTTCACTTTTTAATCACAGTCTATCGATAAAATGAGAAATGAGATAAAGGTTTCAGTAACAGCAGATCTTCATCGTCAACTTTATCATATAAGTATCTATCTTCCGGGGTGCTAACAATTATTGACAAGTATTTATCTAGTGAAATCATTCGTAATGGAATATAAGCTCTCTATATGAACTTCCTTGCTTCGAAAGACAAATTTTGTCACCTCCTTGACTTTTCTACTTGCGATAATCTATATGTTTCAGTAATTTTGGTTATGAACTCCATATTCTATTCAGTATCGTATCCTTGTCATTTGCCGTATTATGGTTAGTTCAAATGGCTCTGAGCACTATGCGACTTAACTTCTGAGGTCATCAGTCGTCTAGAATTTAGAACTAATTAAACCTAACTAACCTAAGGACGTCACACACTTCCATGCCCGAGGCAGGATTCGAACCTGCGACCGTAGCGGTCGCTCGGTTCCAGACTGTAGCGCATAGAACCGCGCGGCCTCTCAGGCCTTTGCTGTATTAATGCGAAGAATTTAACTTCTGATCAAATGGATTTCTTCTATGAAATTCATATTAGTCGTTCTTTCAATTATTTAGCCTTCTTTATTAGAGATAGATTCGGATTATTTTTCTTTATTGCAATACTGTTTACAACAGTTTATCATAGCGTTCGACTACGATTTATATTGACGTTTTTCACGTACGTAATGCTTGGCCAGAGATGAATATAACGATAAATAACAGAGTACTCGCGATTAATCTCTTATTCAGTCTTTGCAACTGATACTTCGTTATCATTGTTAACCTTTATTACGCCAAGCAGTCTCTTGAGAGAAAAATCATTGACTTTCGTTAACAGATATATCGGTGTACTTTATCAGTGTATGAAGTGTTTGGTTAGTGGCAGGAATAGTATCATATTACGAGTTACCATCAGAGAAGCATTATCAACAAGTTTCAGCTAAACTGAACTGGAACTGAAAACGGAAGAAAAATGAATTTCAATAAGCCCTGACGCAAAGTATACCTAACCGAACATTCTGCTGTATGTCTGAAATCAGCATGCTCTTCCCCCCATCATATGTTTCTTTATTGTCACAAGATATCTACTGGAGAGAAAATGGGTGTGAAAGGCTTCCTCCAGTCCAAAATCCCCAAGTTAATGATGGCGAACAAAAAGAGACTCAGAAAGGACAGCTGATCACGGACGCGGAAAAAGAGGCCGTATTTATTTTGCGGAAGAGTCCATCAGGCATTTAATACGCGCGCATTTGATTAATGTTGGTCCACCTCTATCAGCCCAAGATGCTGGGGAGCGACGGACCCCGCTGTCTGTTCTATCGATAATCCCGAGTGACAATGTAGCTTTCCTGTTTCATTATTCCCGCAGACTATCGGACAGGAAATTAATCACATCTGACACGATAACAAACCGGCCAAAAAAATCGCACAGATAACTGAGAGAGCCTCTGCTCGGGAGAAGAAACGTTTCGCTGCAGTCCGGGCGGGCATCGTCAGCTGATCTGGTTATGGTGGCCCCGACAAATGACAGGCGCGTGCAGGGGGAACGGACTCAATTACGAGCCACCGGTGACAGAAATGACGGATTGCCTCCGTGACGAACACTTTGTTTGATTGCATCGGCCCTCCGCGCTTGACGGAAGTCCTGCAACAAATGAAATACGCAGCGGGAGAAAAAAAGTTTTGCCGCGTTATGAATTTTTATGCACTTCTGTACGAGACAGAATCAGAAAGATATATCGTTCATGAATACAATTTCATAACCACAGAGGCATCCAAATGACTTCGATCCCTTGCAGTTGTAGGTGGGCGAATTCTGCTGAGTACTTGTCCGTATTGTTTTCTCGTTCATGGACAGAATATTTACCGAAATGTCACAGACTGCATCTTGGCACACCGTACAGTGAAGGTATTTGTTTTTGGCACTAAGTTAGCGAATTTAGGGGAAGGTCAGCTAGTATCGCAACGTAAGCGTTTTCAAAATTATAATGTTTTATGAAGTTTATATTGGAACATTCTTCACACCAAACAATACAGTGATATGGTACTTAGAGGAATTATACAACTCGGTGAGATAATATTATTCCTTCGTTGATTTTTAATCTTTTTTCATCCTTAGCATTCTAATTTTTGGAGGGCTGCGTCATAAAGAAATTGTAATGTGTAAAAAAGACATTTTATTGCAAAAAATGTTTTAATTGGATCGTAAATTGTTATAAACTTGAATTTTTACATCAGCTCACATAATTTGTCAAAAATTTGTCGACTTCTTCCATGATGAGGCCTGTCGAGCGCTGCAAATTAGTGGAGTCAGCTGTCCTCATTCTTAAGTCTTCATTTCGTTTGATAAGATCATTGTACAAGACTTTACCCGGGTTCAGTTTTTTCTTACTGAACCGTCGGTTTACTTTCAGTTCCTCTGCATATTTGTACGCTAGATGTAATAAATCACCTTCAGTGAAAGGCATAAGCTGACTGTCTAAATTTTTGACAAGATCCTACGATAATGCTTCCTGTTCATCACTGAATGTTTTCGGGAAAAATGCACTTCCTAAAACAGGTTGCATGGCCACCTATATTTCCCTTAAAGCATTACGTCTTCCACCTACTATACTCCTTAGAACTTCATATTACTCATTCGCTTCCCTGATTGTTATTTCAAGAAGTCTTCGTCTTTGCTATTAAATAAAAAGCTTAAAAATTTAAAATTTTATAATACCTGTTATGTCCGATACAATGCAGAAGTTCTGCTTTCGTAGTTTAAAATTCCCCGTGTTATTACTTGAGTAGGACATTGGCACAGCCTACAATATAGGGAAGAACACTCCGAAGTGAAGTTCGTGCACCGGAAAACTCAATAGGAACACGAAACTTGTCGCTACTTCGAAATGTACTCTTATTTGATTCAGATTCGCGTAAGTGGTGTTGTTCCTCTATAGTTACACTGCAGTGGCGCGCCAGGTGTTCTCACTAGCTCTACATTTTGCAAAAAGCACAGTCCGATACAGTCCGTTGTCCGATACAACCAGACTATGTTAGGTTATTTTCTCTAGTACTAATCGACTTATGAATCTGTGGCAACAGGCAAAAGTATACTTAGTGAATTACTTATTCAAAACATCTATAAGATTTCATAATCAGTTCAGGATCTGTAAATGATATTGAAAGGGTACAGTACCGCCCGACATTGAAAATAGGTACAACATACTTCATTATTTTTGTCAGAACAACACATTTTTTTTCTAATAATAACTCAATTTCAATTAATACTGCGAAGCTGGATACCAGTGTGGGAAAGAATGACAATTTATTTATTTAATTGATCACATGTGCACTCCGACAAAATAAATCCCTACATCCAGTTTGGTAAGATCTGTGAAATGAATGAATGTATGGTCGTCTGCTAACCGCAGATAGTGAATGTGAATATATGATCATCTTTGAGACGATCCTTAGGCCACCTTTGGTGGGACCAAAGAGATGAAATTTACCTGAGCTTTGAGCGCCTGAAATGTGGCTGACCAAAATGGTAGCAAGGTGCTCCCCCACTTCGGCAGAGGTGCGAGAGAACCTGAAGAACGGCCATGTTTCAGCACTCTACCGCTGGATCTTGTGCTGTTAAGACCTGTCTTAGTTGTGCTCCGTAAAGACAAAAGAGTGGAGACATGGTATGCATGTGGAATATTTAAGAGTAGTTTGAAATAATAATTTCTCTATTTCAGGAACTTTTGTGGGGAGAATTAAATGTCAGGCAGGTAATATTAATGGGATCGTAGTAATCTTCGGAAGTGACCAACGGTCACAACGAAACCACGTGTAGCAATAAGTTGAAATACTTCCGTGTGCTTAAGTTAAGCTGAATTACTAGCGTGTGTACTATAAGTTGAAATATTTAAGAAATAGCGTGTGCAGGACTTGAAATTAGAGGCGAGTACTTCCACGTGGTGAGTGCTGTGTGAGTCTCAATCTGTGTATGAGACAAAGGATAAAGAGAAGTACTCGTCCATGGTATCAGTTGAGGACTCGTGTGTGATGAATATGTTCTTAACATTACTTTGCGAGATATGTTTCCGTGTGACGCTTGATTCAAACTATAACACTCTGAGAGAGAAACAAGGTGAGTCAGCCGTCTATCCAGCTACGCCACTTGGCTTGCATTGCACAGGAAGACGTGCATATATCTCCAGAGTTCATAGTAGGAAAGTAGAATTACGAAGTGGGGCAGTGTCGTGTGAAACTGGGATAAATATTAATTGAAGTGGGAAAGCTGAAAGTGATAATGTTGTGACTATTCCCTGTGTAGTATTTCATGTTGTAGTGTGGTGTATGTCATGTAATTTAAGTATGTGTGGTTTGCATGGGAGAGTAGCAAGGTAGCTTCAGAGGTAGTGGGTTATGCGTGTTCCTTTTGTACTGCTCGGTCTGGAGGAAAGTTTCGTGATGATGATTGTGAGAGTCGAAGTGTGAGAAATAATAAAATATCCACCATCCTATCCAGAAAGTGCACTGTAGCGTTAAATAATTACGAGACCATAAGATAGAGATTCACCAATGTAAAGCTATGCCCACTGGGCGGAATTTCTCATGTGTTATTGTTGTAGGTTATAGAATTTGTGTGTTTAGGTTATAGAATTTATCGGAATAAATAAGATAGTGAAAAGAAAAAGATTGGTGGCCTTTTCCTTCGAATTGTATGTTGTCATGATATCCAGAAATTATAATATGTGCGCCACTCATATTCAGTGCGATGGCCACGTGTTGATAAAGCCGTTAAATAAAAAAAAAGGAAAATGTGGTATTGCCAGTTCGTAGAGAACAGTCAGAGTTCTGTAAATTACTGATAGTCAGATGCGTGTTACCGTTGCGTATTATTCATATAGGAGGATAACTTGTAACTTAATTGTGAGTACTAGAGTTCATGTTACTCGATAAATAAGAATGAATCCACTCGCTTGGCAGACCACTCATCTTGCAGGCCTGACTGCTTGATGCCACAGTATGAGCAAGGCATGTGGGTGCCTCTCAATATTTTTCGCATACGTTACCATGCAGAGATCAGAGTATATTGTTTCATATGTTAAATACATAACTTTCCTTTCCGCATAGATACATAGAACGCGGAACTTTTTAACATCTTTTGACAGCTGTTGGCTGTGTTGACACTGAAGCCTTCATCAAGAAAGAGCTGAAATAGTGCTGAAAGACATGTAGACGTCAGCTCTACAACGCAGCTCGTGCGTTGTTAGTCATGAACATGTTGTGACAAATGGAAATTTGTGTCAGATCTGGATTCAGGCCAAAATTCCATGATTATCGCGAGCAGTCGCCTTGAACATGGCTCCATAACAAACTCAAATTTTCGGTATCACTGATATTGGGTCAAATGTTTGAGCGGTGAAGGAACAAAGACTCCCTATAAATCACTCAGTCGAATATGTCCGAATTTCCATAGCGAAACGAGACTGGGAAACGGACAAATAGGAAATCAAATCGATTCGAACATGTCTCCACAACCAACTCAAATTTTCGGTGTCACTGATATTGGGTCAAATATTTGAGCGGTGCAAGAATAAAGACTCCCTATAAATCAATCAGTGGAATATGTCCGAATTTTCATAGCGATACGAGACTGGGAAATGGAGAAACGGGGAATCAAATCGATCAGTGCAATTTCTCGTTATGAGAAACAAAAGAGGATCAAATGCTTGAAAGTAGTCTGGATAGTTAAGGAAAACTTAATTTACGATCTGAGATAATGTTTTTATGCGAATTTTCAAAGCAGAACTGAGAGCAGGAGATCGACAGACGGGGTATCAAATTGAGCAGCGTAGGATGTAATTTGGCAAATAAAAATTAAATTTCTTGAAAGTAGTGAAGGTAATTAAGGAAAACTTAATTAGTGATTTGACGGAGAATTACACAATGCAAAGTTGTTCGAATTCTTATAGCCAAAGCAAGAGTTGGAAATATGCAAACAGGGTATCAAATTGACCAGCGTAACGTCTAGCTTTGCAAAAGAAGGTTTAATTATTTCAAACCAATCATTGTAACTAAGAAAAGCTTAATCAGTGATTTGAGGAAATATTTACATCCGAATTTTCATTGCCACATGAAGTGTGGAAAATGCACAAATGGCCGTATCAGACTGACCAGCGTGAGGTCTAGTTTTGAAAAAAAAAAAAAAAAAACATTTAACTGGAATTTCCTTCCATATTGAAACAGTGCAAGAGAGGAGCTCAAACACCTGGGACCTTTGCATTTGGTGAGCACGTGCTGCTCTGACTGAGTTCTCCCATTCTCTCTCTCTCTCTCTCTCTCTATCTATCTATTTCTCTCTCTCTCTCTGTCCGTCTCGTTTTAGCTGAGTGGTCAGCGCATCTGCCTGCGCTACGCTGTAGCAGACCCGGGTATATTTCCCGGCCGGATCGGAGATTTTCTCCGCTCGGGGACTGGACGTTGTGCTGTCCTCATCAACATTTCATCATCACTAGCCTCAAGAAGGTCACCCGATGTGGACCCACCGGTAAAGAGTTGCAACTCTGCGGCCGATCTATTCAGTCGGTTATCAGCCGTTCACGGAGCCAACGTGCGCGGGGCTCTGAGCGGCACTCCGCGAGTGGGCCGTTGTTTTCTCGCGCGGATAGTGGTATTGCAATATCAAAAGATCACCTTGACCGACGATAGCACTTTCGCACATAAAGCCCACAACAAAATTAACTTTCCATGCCCAGTACGTGCCACCTAAGGTGTACGAAGTAGAGCGTTTTCTGCGTGAAGTAATGCACATCGATTCACAGGGGCTCCTCAGAATACACCTCTCGACCGGCTCCACCGGAAATTTGTTGATGACCGATGGAAGTCGTTTCCATCATTCGCTCCGGCCACACGAATTATGGACGCACTCCGACCTCACGGGAAGGGATTAAGTGTTGTGGAAGAAAAGTGCCGCACGTTCGAGACGTATCCTGTTCTGGACGGAGTGCTTAAGGTACCAATTGAAATGTGAAAACAGATCCCATCATACGTAACCATTGGTGGCTGTCGAGTGATCGTCATTTATGACGATCAGCCGCAGACTTGTTCAGTGTGCTGGCAGGAAGGGTACGTTCGCTCCGAATGCCTGCAAAGACGCCTCGTCCAGATACCACGCGCTGACACGATGCCTATATCGCAACCAACGATTTTACCTGTTACCTACGTTGAGGCAGCCAGGAACGTTACGAACGCGTACGTTGTTCTCTTCCAGTTACCGACCCTGCGACCAGTTTCCGCTCCCACGATGCCACGGGCTGTGTCGGAACCGTTGACATGCTCGTCTGCGGAGTCCCTGTCTGCGCTTTATCCGTGTGAAGAAGAGGAGCAGCTGAAGGTCAACTTACTGTTCGTCATGACCCACAGGATGTAGACACGCGTTCCCGCAAGCATAAGTCGGCCAAAGGCCTAAACAAGAGTAGGCTGTTCGCACGAAACGCTTCTCAAGATGCATTACAGAGGATAAGCACTCTGTGGCCGGGGCTGCGGATCCTGCTACAGCGGTTCGTCGTTTGCTGCTTGCAATGGCCACCCTAGGACAACAGCATCTCGACGGTGATCAACCCACAGAGAGGCTCCCTGGTGATGATGCGGCTAAGACACCAGTTGAATCGCATCTGTCTCTTAATGTACCGCACCTCCACCTTGGTATCTGGGCATCTGAGGTGGAGAAGGCAGGAATGATGTCAGACTCTAACAACCACCCGATGCCCACGGCCGATGGTTCGTCGGACGGACACCTTGTCTCGGCCGATCACTAATATACGAAAAATGTTTTCGATAGCGTAGAGCGACAGTCATACAATGCTTTCTAAAAGAGGTAATCGCGATTTGGTTGTGTATTAAAATATTTACGTTTTGTACTATCCAGATTTAGGTTTTTATGGCTTTATCAAGTACAATGCTAAAAGTGGTTAGGGCTTTCTTAAGTGTGTCTGTTAAGGCTGTCCAAACGGACTGGCTTAATAGACATGACTTAATAAGGACGGACAAGCGTGGTGTAGACAGTCTCTTTAGTAGACGCGTTGCATCTTCGAAACGTTCGGTCAATAAAACGTAGTCTTTTGTTTGCCTTCCCCACAACATTATCCATGTGATCGTTCTAATATAAGTTGTTCGTGTTTGTAATTCCTAAGTATTTAGTCGATTTGAGAGCCCTTAAAATTGTGTGATTTTTCCTGTGATCGAAGTTTAACGGATTTCTTTTTGTACTCATATGGATGACCTCCCATTTTTCCTTATTGAGAGACAATTGCCACTTTTCGCGTTATTCAGATATCGTGTCTCAGTCATTTTGCAATTAGTTTTGATAAAAAGTGAGCATAAATGAGCACG
Source organism: Schistocerca nitens (assembly GCF_023898315.1). NCBI lineage: Eukaryota > Metazoa > Arthropoda > Insecta > Orthoptera > Acrididae > Schistocerca > Schistocerca nitens. The sequence continues at coordinate 140,347,235 of NC_064616.1, read as the reverse complement.
GTCGCTTCCGAGGTGGTGGAAACGAACAGATAAATCGCGAACTCGTGGTTACTACGTTGCGACAGCTGTTCACGAAGTAAAAGCTATCAAGTCCTGCCAATAACTGAGGCCGACGGGACGTCTCTCAGCGGTTTTGTGACATCGGACCTACGCGCACTGTATGCTTCCTTCGAGAGCAAAAGGTCCCTGTTGCTAGCGGGAATGGAGACAGGGATGTCGACGGTTGCTTAAGTTTTCAGCCGTCCAGTCCACCCCATACAGGTTAGCGTTACTGGGGTGGCGCCAGATATCTGGCCGCCGGGGAGGCATGAGTCCCTCCGCGTAACGTCGCATTAGGTTGCATTTTTGAAACCACCGCCCATTAGAACTTCAGCCGTTTTACTCCTGTTTGAGAAATTTATGAATTAACTGATAAGTGATCCGAGAAATATCACCGACCTGATAGACCTCTGCTCAGACAAACTATCTGTGATTACGGATAACTTGAGAAGATTACTCTTTATGGATAACTAAGCGAATTAAATTCATCGCCTTTTTAATAAAGGTGTGAGCAGCCCAGCGTCTACTACCGCTGAACTCTTAATTGTATAAGCAGCCCGAATCTGAGATTGGAATAGCAGTTATAATATTATTTTACTCACTCTCTCTCTCTCTCTCTCTCTCTCTCTCTCTCTCTCTCTGTCTCTCTCTTTGTAAAGGCTGTGGGCTGGACTTCAACACGTTCTCTAAATTTCTATGGAAAATCTCTGTGTTACAGTCCGAGTTTAATAAGGTTATGGATCGACACTGGTTCACAAAACGTTCTGAGGAATTAGGATCACAAGTTCCTCTCTGAAACCTTCCTACAGGTCGAAATCTGTGAGCTATTCTCTGTATATTTTAGTGACTTCACTACCTATCGTGTCCCATGCTGCGATTAGAATTCAAGGAGCAGGCCATCACTTCGTGGTGCTTTATGTTTTTGGAGCTTTCTTAATCCTGTTGCTTCTATTTATTTCGGTGAAAGGGGCTGAGAGCATTTGTCCGTCTTCTGTATCAAGGTTACATTGGGTACATTGAACGATCTCGCTTTCCTGTTCGGTTCCGCATTGTTTGTTATCCCTGCTTACAATAATGAAAAATATGTTAGTATTTGATTTTTTATATACGTCTGTGTCTCGCAGGAAACCCCTTGTTCCTCAGTTAAGTGCGAAATCAATTTTTGTTGGAGCGTATATGTCCTCGCTTTACGCGAAAAAAGAGAGATTTTCTCATCGTTTAGTTTGCCCTGCAAAGCCTGTCGTGTCAGAGACATAAGGTTAGCTTTGACCCTTTTAATTTATACGGAACGTCTTTGCAAGTTGTCGTGGCCGGCGTACAGTTCCAGAGGGTACGTGAAGTAGTATTCACTGGTGCTCTTATTCCATGCTGCATTTGTTGTAACATATCGTTTAATGGTCTTTATAAATTTATGTTTAACGTGCAGTAACCACGAATATAGTCGATTCCTAAACGTGGCTATTTGGGTATAGATGCATTCCATTGGGTAATTAAGTCTTGTTTTGAACGTGCCTCTAGCATGAGCGAGATGTTCAGCTGCCACAGACTCGTACCGCTCTAAATTTTTTGAGGGCCGCCTTTAAACCAAATATGGTAAGCGTAGTGGTCCGAGAAACATACCGGCCATAACTCTTGGTGTGACACCCGGAGTTGAAGTGTTTTGAGTATGTATATTATATCCCATCTGTTGCCCGATGTAGGCGTTACGAAGGTGGAAGCTGTATCGTTGGGCCGCAATATCATCCACGTATCTTCCATGTCCAGTTCATTTACTTAATGTTTTATATTTTCGCTACACGCTGAGATGACAAGAGTAATAGGATAGCGGTATGTAAATATACACATGGCGGTGATATCGTGTATGCAATGTATAAAAAGGTAGTGCATTGGCGGAGCTGTCATTTGCACTCAGGCGATTCATGTGAAAAAGTTCCCGACATGATTATAACTGCACGACGGGAGTTAACAGACTTTGAAAGTGGAATGGTAGCTGGAGATAGACTCATGGGACATTCCGTTTTGAAAATCGTTAGGGAATTCGGTATTTCGAGATCCACAGTGTCAAGATTAGGCTGAGAATACCAAATTTCAGGCATTACCTCTCACCACGGATAATGCAGTGCCCGACGACCTTCACTTAGTGACAGAGATCAGCGGTGTTTGCGAAGAGTTCTCAGTGCTAACAGACAAGCAACACTGCGTGAAATAACAGCAGAAATCAATGTGGGACGTACGAGGGAAGTATCCGTTATGACAGTGCGGCGAAATTTGGCGTTAATGGGCTATGGCAGCAGACGACTGGTTCAAATTCCTATGGTAACAGCGCGAACTGGCCTGCAGCCCCTCCTCTGGGTTCGTGACCACATCGGTTGGACCCTGCACGGCTGAAAAACCGTGGCCTCATCAGGTAAGTCCCGATTTCAGTCGGCAAGAGCTGATGGTGGGGTTCGAGTGTGGCGCAGGCTCCATGAAGCCATGGACCCAAGTTGTCAACAAGTCCCTCTGCAAGATGGTGATGTCCCCATAATGGTATGGACTGTGTTTACGTGGAATGTACTGGAGCCTTTGGTCCAACAGAACCGATCATTGACTATAAATCGTTATTGACTGGCGACTCCATAGAGTGCTGTGGGCACAATGACCATATAATGAATCAAATTACAAGGAAGGTCAGCGTTAGACGTAATTTTGATGATTTATTAACAGAAAAATCGATTTTCGATCATATAACGATCATCTTCAGTGCTGGAAGTTAAAAATTTTCACATTGTGATCAGTGAATAACAAACAAAAGACCACAAATACACCTGAGTATAAACCAAATGTTGGTAAGAACATACCTTTAGCGTACAAATTAAAGCTCGTAGGCACCGGTGTCTAGTTATTATCAGTAACAGAAGCTATGAAACGATCACAATAACTGAAGCCACTGTTTACATTCACCTGTACAGCAGACCTCGGTGTGGCACGGGCTTGTAACACCCTCTGTGTGACATGTCACGTGAAGACTTAACATTAATTTATTTGGCAAGAGATTACCACAAAATACCCAATGTTCACTTGCAAATCATTAATTGAATATTTAAAATTTCAAATTGTACATTACAAACGCATAGCAAAAAGGAAGGTGGAAATGCAGGTCTTGCCAACATACACTGGTGTGTTATTTTCAAAACAACTTAAAATTACATGCAAGGATAAAAATCAACAGGTAAAATTATAAGGTGTCAGATTACAGTACTAGTAAAAAAGAAAAATATACAAGTAACATGACATCAAATATAACAGAATTTGTTATAGCACAGTAACCGCTATCTGTCGTGGAAAGTCAGAGGTGCAACGTTCTTAATTTACGTAAAATATTACGTTGAAACCAAGAAGTCAAATACATAAATAGTGGTGATTGTACAATATATGTCTCGATTTAAACGCCTAAAATGTCATGAAACACGTTATGCTTTATAAAAATCTTTTAGGGTGCAGACTAACAGTTTTTTTATCGTATTTAATGACATGATAATACACACACCTCATAATAGGTGTGGTAGTGGAAGTTTCTACTAGGCTGGCGTATTTCATACACTTGTGTCTCTAGCCACCATATCACTAATTCTTTGCAATTTGTAAGTGTCGTTTTTACTCATGAGAACGATCTCTGCATCCATAATATGCTTTTATATTATTCTGCTTTTCATGATTACGATGATTTTTTATAATTTAGCCTCAGAAATCGTTATAATGTGTTAACATGTCCCAACGGGACGAATGAGATGTGCTTCTGTTAGTGATAATAACTAGACACCAGTGCCTACGAACTTTAATTTGTACGCTAAAGGTATGTTCTTACCAACAGTTGTAGTCTTCCAGGCCGGCCGGGGTGGCCGAGCGGTTCTAGGCGTTACAGTCTGAAACCACGCGACCGCTACGGTCGCAGGTTCGAATCCTGCCTCGGGCATGGATGTGTGTGATGTCCTTAGGTTAGTTAGGTTTAAGTAGTTCTAAGTTCTAGGGGACTGATGACCTCAGAAGTTAAGTCCCATAGTGCTCAGAGCCATTTGAACCATTTTTTTAACTTCCAGCTCTGAAGATGACCATTATGTGATCGAAAATTGATTTTGTTGTTAATAAATTATCAAAATTACGGCCAACGCTGACCTTCCCTCTAATTTGATAAATGGTTATGTTCGGCTGTCAGGAGACCATTTGTAGCAAACAACGATGGCATTTTTATGGATGACAATGCGCCATGTCTCCGGGCCACAAACGTTAGCAAATGGTTTAAAGAATATTCTGGACAGTTCGAGCGAATAGCCTGGCCAACAAGGTCGCCAGACAGGATACCCATAGAACATTAAAGGGAGATAATCGAGAGGTCAGTTCGAGCACGAAACCCTGCACCAGCAACACTTTCGCAATTAAGGACGGCTATGGAGGTAGTAAGGCTCAATATTTCTACAGGGGACTTCCAACGACTTGTTGAGTGTATGTCACGTCGAGGCGCTGCACTACGTTGAGCTAAAGAAGGTTCGACAATATTAGGAGGTATCCCATGACGTTTGTCACCCTTATGTTTCGGTTATAAATGCGGACGAGACCTCTTGTTGTGCCTCCGGGCACGTAAGTAGTTTTGCAAAGCCTTAACTTTAGTGTGACCTGGATGCGACTGATGTTCGGTGTTGCTATTTTATAATAATGCATCTTTATTATAACGCTTAATTCCATTCTATTGGTTGACCTAAATCTTCGGCCGACAAAATTAGCGAGTCCGGCAGCTGAAGATCAGCTTTTTCCTTTGCCTCGTCGGAGGTGGTTGCTGGGGGCATGTTTAGCTCTACTTATCTGATTCTTGGGTCGCCTTTCCTTGATTCCCTTACTTTTTTGCCCCTTAATTACCCTTTTTCAATAATTTCCTTTCTGAGCATTTATTTCTGCTCCTCATCTGAATGTTTTCGTGTGGTCTTCCTAGTTTGCTGTCTTTCTTCACGGTGCGTCTGGTGTAACACAGTGTCTATTTTTATAACCTGTAGGTCATTGGGTTGCGTTGTGTGAACGATTTTCGACTATTGTGGTAACTACTTGTCTGGTGCTACGTTGGATTTCACTGATGTCTCTATTTGTTGTGAAATTTTTGTGTATGCGTCTAGGGGTAGCTCGCTTTTAGAGTTAGCTGGTGTGTCTCGATTTGAAACGTTTTCGTGTATCCTTCTCTGCTAACATTGAAGAACTAATTTTGAGATGTCCTGGTTAACCGCAAGCAATATTATCTCTGTTCGCGATGGCTCGTTTGGCTATATTCTGGCAGAACGGCATCTTCCCTTGAACAGGAGGCAATGTTTTGCCCTTAGAGATTTACACTAGCCTTTTGTGCGTATGTCTGAAAGGTTTCACTATTGTCGGGTTTCTTATAAATTATACTTTGTGCTTTTCCTTGAGTTTGTCTATTAAAGTGACATGCTACCTTAAAAATGTTGTATAGAACCACACTTCGTGCATGTTCTCTGCTGTCCCTCATTGGTTATTAAGTCCCTGAAGTCCTTTATCGTGATATAGGAGGGTTTATGCTGAGGTCTATTTTAATTTCATTTATCCCGCTGTCCAAACTGAAATGACTATTAGTTGACTATTTCTCTGACGGAAACTGTAACATGGTACCGTTTTGTAAAGGAACTTGTACAATTATTGTGCGTTCTATTTCAAACGGTATATTATGCACTCCGACTAATGTCAAGCCTTATCCAGCAGTGGAAACATTCATCTTCATTAACTCACCATTGAATGACCTGAAATCTTCACGTTTCCCTTTGTTTATACGATTCTGAAACATGTTTCCTCTCGTTTAGAGAGACATAAACGGCATTAGTTAAGAAATCATAGCGAAATTCTGAGACGTCGCCATCTCTTAGCCCTATTCTGTGGTGCTTTTTTTTTTTCTTTATTGTGATTTTAAACACCTTATACAAAGGCGGGCTGTCAGCAGCACAATACGCCGCTCTTCAGCCTTGAGTTTGACAACAAGTAGTACATAAAGGTGGCACAGAGTAGACAGTAAAAGCGGTGGGCAAAAAATGTAGACACTAAAAATCAAAAAAACATGGAGCCCTTCACGCTGGACGAGAAACATCACTAACACTAGGTGACACGGCGCACAAAACATGGATGATGGCGACGGCACGTGAACGGTGGTGGCGTGACGGCGAACAACACTACACACAAACGAAGGCACACACACGAAACACTGACGGCGATGATCTCCGGCGCGCGAATGTTCACTGAGCGTGTACGAGTGCGGGGACCTGCCAAGAGAGGAGGAGGAGGAAGGGGAGTGGGAGAGCGAGAGGGGAGAGCAGAGATGCCACGGGCGGGGGAGAGAGGGGGAGGGAGGAAGGGGGAGGGGAAGCCCGAAGGGAGAGGGGTGGAGGGAGGGGACAGGGGAAAAGGAAAGAGAAGGGAAGGGAAGAGAAGGGAGGGAGGGTGCCTAAAGGAAAGGACACCGGAAGTGGGGGGTGGGGCAGGGTAAAAGTTGATAGGAGGGGTAGATGGAGAGGAGGAGGACATCATCAGGGAGGGGGAGCTGGTGGAAGCCACCTTGGGAGAGGGTAAGGAGGGTTGAGAGATGGAGACCGGGTGGGACGTGGGAGTACAGGCGCGGCAGCGGGCGGGGGTGGGAGAGGATCGGGGAGACTAGTGGGTGAGGAGGATCGAGTTTACGGGAGATGTACAGGATCCGTATCCATTCAAGGAAAAGAAGGAGGTGGGGGAAGGGGATGAGATCATACAGGATCCGCATGGGGGAGGGGAGACGGATGCGATAGGCGAGGCGGAGAGCATGGCGTTCAAGGATTTGGAGGGATTTGTAAAAGGTAGGGGGGGGGGGCGGAGATCCAAGCCGGATGGGCATAACAAAGGATAAGGCGGATGAGGGATTTATAGGTGTGGAGGATGGTGGAGGGGTCCAGACCCCACGTACAGCCGGAGAGGAGCTTGAGGAGACTGACTCAGGAGCGTGTCTTGGTTTGGATTGTCCGGAGGTGGGGAGTCCAGGAGAGGCGACGGTCGAGGGTGACGCCAAGGTACTTAAGGGTGGGAGTGAGGGCGATAGGACGGCCATAGATGGTGAGATAGAAATCAAGGAGGCGGAAGGAAGGGGTGGTTTTGCCTACAATGATCGCCTGGGTTTTGGAGGGATTGACCTTGAGCAACCACTGGTTGCACCAAGTGGTGAACCAGTCAAGATGGGATTGGCGAAGTTTTTGGGAGCGCTGCAGGGTGGGGGCAAGGGCAAGGAAGGCGGTGTCATTGGCGAACTGGAGAAGGTGGACGGGGGGTGACGGCGGCGGCATGTCCGCCGTGTACAAAAGGTACAGAAGGTGAGAGAGGACGGAGCCTTGGGGCACACCGGCGGAGGGGAAAAAGGTGTAGGAATCTGTGTTATGGATGGTGACATAGGAAGGACGGCGGGAGAGAAAGGAGCCGATCAGACGGACGTAGTTAATGGGAAGGGTGAAGGTCTGGAGCTTGAAGAGGAGACCGGAATGCCATACGCGGTCATAAGCACGTTCGAGGTCCAGGGAGAGGAAGATTGCGAAGCGACGGGAATTAAGCTGGTCGGAAAGGAGATGAGTGAGGTGAAGGAGAAGGTCGTCGGAAGAGAAGGATGGCCGAAAACCACACTGGGTAACAGGAAGGAGGCGGTGCTGGCGGAGATGCTGGTGGATGCGTCGGGTGAGGATAGATTCCAGTACCTTGCTGAAGACCGATCTGTGGTGCAGCCAATCATCGATTTCTGTACTTTAGGCCTCTGACATCCGAAAGAGGACGAACATTTCAAAGTGGCTTTTCTGTGTGTTTCACCGCGCAGCTTGCTAGCGTACTTAAAGTTCACAGTAACAACACGTTGCCTAACTAGCGATGTTTAGCAAAAAATAGTTCAAATGGCTCTGAGCACTATGAGACTTAACTTCTGAGGTCATCAGTCCCCTCGAACTTAGAACTACCTAAACCTAATGTTGTGTACATACACTCCTGGAAATTGAAATAAGAACACCGTGAATTCATTGTCCCAGGAAGGGGAACCTTTATTGACACATTCCTGGGGTCAGATACATCACATGATCACACTGACAGAACCACAGGCACATAGACACAGGCAACAGAGCATGCACAATGTCGGCACTAGTACAGTGTATATCCACCTTTCGCAGCAATGCAGGCTGCTATTCTCCCATGGAGACGATCGTAGAGATGCTGGATGTAGTCCTGTGGAACGGCTTGCCATGCCATTTCCACCTGGCGCCTCAGTTGGACCAGCGTTCGTGCTGGACGTGCAGACCGCGTGAGACGACGCTTCATCCAGTCCCAAACATGCTCAATGGGGGACAGATCCGGAAATCTTGCTGGCCAGGGTAGTTGACTTACACCTTCTAGAGCACGTTGGGTGGCACGGGATACATGCGGACGTGCATTGTCCTGTTGGAACAGCAAGTTCCCTTGCCGGTCTAGGAATGGTAGAACGATGGGTTCGATGACGGTTTGGATGTACCGTGCACTATTCAGTGTCCCCTCGACGATCACCAGTGGTGTACGGCCAGTGTAGGAGATCGCTCCCCACACCATGATGCCGGGTGTTGGCCCTGTGTGCCTCGGTCGTATGCAGTCCTGATTGTGGCGCTCACCTGCACGGCGCCAAACACGCATACGACCATCATTGGCACCAGGGCAGAAGCGACTCTCATCGCTGAAGACGACACGTCTCCATTCGTCCCTCCATTCACGCCTGTCGCGATACCACTGGAGGCGGGCTACACGATGTTGGGGCGTGAGCGGAAGACGGCCTAACGGTGTGCGGGACCGTAGCCCAGCTTCATGGAGACGGTTGCGAATGGTCCTCGCCGATACCCCAGGAGCAACAGTGTCCCTAATTTGCTGGGAAGTGGCGGTGCGGTCCCCTACGGCACTGTGTAGGATCCTACGGTCTTGGCGTGCATCCGTGCGTCGCTGCGGTCCGGTCCCACGTCGACGGGCACGTGCACCTTCCGCCGACCACTGGCGACAACATCGATGTACTGTGGAGACCTCACGCCCCACGTGTTGAGCAATTCGGCGGTACGTCCACCCGGCCTCCCGCATGCCCACTATACGCCCTCGCTCAAAGTCCGTCAACTGCACATACGGTTCACGTCCACGCTGTCGCGGCATGCTACCAGTGTTAAAGACTGCGATGGAGCTCCGTATGCCACGGCAAACTGGCTGACACTGACGGCGGCGGTGCACAAATGCTGCGCAGCTAGCGCCATTCGACGGCCAACACCGCGGGTCCTGGTGTGTCCGGTGTGCCGTGCGTGTGATCATTGCTTGTACAGCCCTCTCGCAGTGTCCGGAGCAAGTATGGTGGGTCTGACACACCGGTGTCAATGTGTTCTTTTTTCCATTTCCAGGAGTGTAGTTCCGCGTAGTCAGCGCGTACACAACTTTCGCACTAGAGCGCGCCCCGCTAAGCACAACAGCGCAGGCTCAGCGCTCGTCCGTCTCCGCACTACGAGATGGCGCTGTCTTAGAGACGGACCAAATTCGGCTTCCGCCGATCCGCGTATTAATATGTAACGCAGCCAATAAGATTGCTGCTAACGTAGAACCTTTTCTCCTCGCGGATCACACTCGCGCAGTGCTACCTGAACGCTCGAGGTATTATAACGAGTGTACAGACCTCCGATTAGTCAGTCTGCATCAGTCTGCATTAGTCTGCATTAGTCTGTAGTCAAGTTTCAGTCTGCGCCTAATAAGATTACGATATTCCTGTACATAGCCATGCAGATAAATGTATAGACACTTTGTCAAGTATCAGAGATATGTGAGAATAAGATTAATGTACCAAGACCAAAGGAACTTCAGATTGTCAATTGTAAATAGCATCCAGAATCAAGTTAAATAAGGTTTATGATTGTTATTATTTTAATAAATGTGTGTGAAAATTAATCAAGTTCTGTTTAAAGTTGGTCACCGTCTATCTGCTACTCTAAGCGTGCAAGTGGCATTTCTATCGTCTGACCTAACGGCAGCAGATAAACACGCCACGATAAGACCACGAGACATATTGCTGACACTCGCCTACTTCGCTAGAGCGACAAGTCAAATAATCTGACGGTGTGTGTACCGAAGGTCTTACAGTACGCACACCACACCTAACTAACCTAAGAACATCACACACATCTATGCCCGAGGCAGGATTCGAACCTGCACGGTTCCAGACTGTAGCGCCTAGAACCGCTCGGTCACACCGGCCGGCGCGATGTTTAGCGCCGGTGGTCTGAGAGGTGGCTCACTCATCGTTCTCCCGACACGACCTGGGTGGAACACGCTATCCAAGCACGACTCACGATCCCGTCCTCACAGATATACTTCCTCTAGTCCACACCGACCTCCCAAACTTTACAGAAGTTCTCCTGCATACCTTGCTGGACAAGCACTCCTGCAACGAAGTAAAGGAGTTTGATGGCTGGGCGACGAGGTACTGGCGAAGTACAACTCTGACAAAGTTTTGTGCGTCGGTATAGCAGTTGCCCGCGAAATTCGATTCTACACAGAGTACGCGAAAGAACTTGCCCCCCTTCTAACAGCCGTGTACCGCAAGTCTCTAGAGGAACGGAGGGTTCCAAATGATTGGAAAAGAGCACAGGTAGTCCCAGTCTTCAAGAAGGGTCGTCGAGCAGATGCGCAAAACTATAGACCTATATCTCTGACGTCGATCTGTTGTAGAATTTTAGAACATGTTTTTTGCTCGAGTATCATGTCGTTTTTGGAAACCCAGAATCTACTATGTAGGAATCAACATGGATTCCGGAAACAGCGATCGTGTGAGACCCAACTCGCGTTATTTGTTCATGAGATCCAGAAAATATTAGATACAGGCTCCCAGGTAGATGCTATTTTTCTTGACTTCCGGAAGGCGTTCGATACAGTTCCGCACTGTCGCCTGATAAACAAAGTAAGAGCCTACGGAATATCAGACCAGCTGTGTGGCTGGATTGAAGAGTTTTTAGCAAACAGAACACAGCATGTTGTTATCAATGGAGAGACGTCTACAGACGTTAAGGTAACCTCTGGCGTGCCACAGGGGAGTGTTATGGGACCATTGCTTTTCACAATATATATAAATGACCTAGTAGATAGTGTCGGAAGTTCCATGCGGCTTTTCGCGGATGATGCTGTAGTATACAGAGAAGTTGCAGCATTAGAAAATTGTAGCGAAATGCAGGAAGATCTGCAGCGGATAGGCACTTGGTGCAGGGAGTGGCAACTGTCCCTTAACATAGACAAATGTAATGTATTGCGAATACATAGAAAGAAGGGTCCTTTATTGTATGATTATATGATAGCGGAACAAACACTGGTAGCAGTTACTTCTGTAAAATATCTGGGAGTATGCGTGCGGAACGATTTGAAGTGGAATGATCATATAAAATTAATTGTTGGTAACGCGGGTACCAGGTTGAGATTCATTGGGAGAGTGCTTAGAAAATGTAGTCCAGCAACAAAGGAGGTGGCTTACAAAACACTTGTTCGACCTATACTTGAGTATTGCTCATCAGTGTGGGATCCGTACCAGATCAGGTTGACGGAGGAGATAGAGAAGATCCAAAGAAGAGCGGCGCGTTTCGTCACAGGGTTATTTGGTAACCGTGATAGCGTTACGGAGATGTCTAATAAACTCAAGTGGCAGACTCTGCAAGAGAGGCGCTCTGCATCGCGGTGTAGCTTGCTCGCCAGGTTTCGAGAGGGTGCGTTTCTGGATGAGGTATCGAGTATATTGCTTCCCCCTACTTATACCTCCCGAGGAGATCACGAATGTAAAATTAGAGAGATTAGAGCGCGCACGGAGGCTTTCAGACAGTCGTTCTTCCCGCGAACCATACGCGACTGGAACAGGAAAGGGAGGTAATGACAGTGGCACGTGAAGTGCCCTCCGCCACACACCGTTGGGTGGCTTGCGGAGTATGAATGTAGATGTAGATGTAGATGAAGCCATAGGTACTAGGACTAGCTTCAATTCCCAGTACGGCACAGAGTTCAGATTAGCACACATTTTGCTACAGAGTGAAAATTCATTCTGGAAACAACGGCTAGTTGGGTCTAAGCACTGTCTCCGCAGTATACGTTCTTGAAGGAGTACTAGCCCCGCAAGACAGCGGAGCGTCTGCGAATTTTTGAAGATACAATATGAGCAGTAAGAAGTAAAGCCGAGGGGTGGATGGAGGGTGATGAGTGTCGTGTTTGGATTGCTCAGTCGGTAGAGCTACTTGTCTGCGAAAGGTGCAGGTACCGGCCCAGTACGCAGTCATGCAGGTTTACTGTGCCAGGAAGCTTCAGATCAGTGCAACTCTGCTACAGAGTGAAAATTCATTCTGGAAAAGACTAAATTGCTGGAAAGTAATCGCGATAATCAAGAAAAATCCACCAGACAGATACCCTCTACTAAACGCAAAAACGTAAACTCCGTCCACATATCCTATTGGGTCAGTCGTTTCCGAGTGACCGTCGTGTCATCCTGGGCCATTAGCGTCATTGGGTGCAATTGGAGAGGAATGGGACCAGCACACAGCTCTCCGACCGCTACTAATCCGTCAAGTAGCTCCTCAGTTGGCCTCATGAGCCTGAATCCACCCCGTTTCAGTCCTCCCATCAAGGAAAAATCCCTGTCACTACTGGAAATCGAACGCAGATCCTCCTCATGGCAGTCAGCCACGCTGACCACTCAATTACAGAAGTGGAGGAATATCCTCTAGCACTTGCTAAAATTGTGATTTAGACATTGAACTATAAATTCTCAGTCAACACCTCATTTGCTCCCGTTTCATCTACATATTTTAATGATAACAGAACACCAATCGATACTTAAATATATTGTACAGGGCACGGATTAGGATGCGAGGATATCGGAAAGGAGATAAAGATCTAAGATCGTGTGGAGTTTTATTATGACTTTTGTGGTGCTCTAGGGATAATTAGCATCCGGAAACTTTGCCATGAACAATGATAGCAGACTGTCTATCAGATTCTTTTTACTGAGTATTTGGTACTATAAATCGAAACAAAGTCAACTGGCATCCCAATATTTCATAATTTCACGTTTAAAAGCACTGAATTCTTTCCTATGTACCGCTTCGTTATGCACTGTTTACTGCCTGTACGTCAGAGACAGGGTCCAGCAGAGAAGAAACCAGTCAGAGACATCTTTACATCACAAGAGGTAAGCAAGTTGCCTCCAGCTGTGCTAGGGAAAGTGAGCGGACGTTATTTACTGAAATCCACCATGTTTGTTGCTCCTCGTAAATCTTTTTTGGTGTGAAGTGATATTCAGGAACCCACCGCGTAGTGTTTGTGGGTTACAGTTGGCATCTTTTGAGAATTACACTTAACATACTCTCACGTATACTTTACAAGGTGACCGTGGAACAAGTTACGATAGTCACAATCCAAGTGTGGGCGTAGGGGGAGCTTCACGTGTCCTTTTTAGCACCAAAGGGTTTAATGTTTGCAATACATTTCCAGACGAGGACCCATATTCTCAATTTGCCACATGAATCTTTTTCAAATAATCAGATGAGAAAGAGAACTTGGTAAACTAGACGTCGTAACCTATGAAGAGTCACAACCTGGATGGGACCAGCCATACACCGTATGGAGAACTGGAGAACTCTGAACTGTATTATGGTTGGGGCTTAGATATGCAAGAATTTATATAAAATGTTTTTATTAATGTTTAAAAATCTCTGAAGCGACGCACATGACGCTGAAAAAAATAATTTAATACAAGATAAATGGGGTCGCATATGTCGGGAAATACCCCAAAAGTGAGTGTCAAATGTTGAATATGTGGTGTCACCAGATAATGTACGTCGCCGCACATGCAGCTATTGGTCTTGGCGGTCCTACCCTCGCCGGTAGAGACCAGTGCTGCGCTCCGCTAGGCCATTCTGTTTTCGAATACCCTTTTGTAATTGTGATCTGTTGTAAACGTATAAGTTACAACATTATAGTCCTCGATGTATCAAAGCAAAAGCTGTTCTAATCTTGTGTTTCTTTCCTTTTGTCCGCTCTGGTTTGATGATAGACTTTATTTAGTAAAAAACACGTAGACCATTTACTGGTAGCGATGCAATTCGGAAGCTAATACTTATTTGCGACGCTATACGGTAGGTTTTGATTGTACTGAACTATGCAATTAACCAGCGGAGATCGTGAGAACAGTAAATAAAATAATAAATCTTACCTCAATGTAAACACACAGTTGTCTAATACAATGCCAAAAAATACTGCCTGCCAGGCACAAGACTCGAACGCTGAGCCCTACACACTAAAGTCGCACATGTAGGCCTGGAGCCACCCGACCTGAATAGCTGAAATGCGTTGTGATGATCAGGAGAGACAGACCGACAGACTCCATCGCTGCACGTGCGGCGGGGTACATCATCTGCTGATGTCACATTTTCAAAATTTTTAAGGTATTTCCCGACATGCGTGGCTCCATTTGTCTTATATTAAATGATTTGTCTCAGCGTCATGTACGTCGCATCCGGGGTGTAGAAGGTTTCTTAAGGAACAAATTCAGGATACTTTCACTATCGCAATCATAATTAGAATCAGTTATTCCTTGTTGCCCCGATTTCGTCCCTAGTTTTAATTTAAAATCACCATTATTGTAATCTTTTACTATTTTTTCTTCTGGATTTCTGAGAACCAGTTGGCTCCAACTTCTGCTTTCGACTTTTTACAGGTAAGTCTTTCTTCTACCTTTATTACTTTCTTTTCTACGGTCTGTTTCCTTTTTCCCCAAATTGTTGCACGTCTTCAAGAGTTGAGATCAACCTTTCAATGGATTTACTAGGGATTGTGTGCTCAGGAGTAGGAGGCATTGCTGTTGAACCGGATTAAAGAGGTTCTGCAGGCAACAGTGTTGAAAAGCCAATATAGTTGGTATAAGGAGTGGAGGGGTTCGATTGAATATAATTGAAGGTGGCCTATTGGTTACATAAGACATTTTGAACTATTTCAGTACTCAAAGGCTTCCTGTTACTCGTAAGCCTACCTTGATATTGTCACGAGTGGTCGCCTGCAGTAACATCAGTTGTTACCGGATGATTATGATCCACATATCAGAAAACGTCAAATGCTTCGAGCTAGTGGCTGCAGTCGTGGATAATTGTCAGTAACACTAATTTCTTTTAAATAAATAGACGGAAAATATCACAACATCAAAAAATAATTAATGCACAGTAATGAAATTTCGGGAATATATTTGTCTAGGTAACATATTTAAGTGATTAACTTTGCAAGATTACAGGTTAATATAAATACGAGATACGCCATTGCAAATGTGAAATGCTGATGCGTTAATAACCAGTGTAACCAAAAAAGTGTGTGAAATGTTATGGGACTTAACTGCTAAGGTCATCAGTCTCTAAGCTTACAATACTACCTAACCTAAAGTATCCTAAGGACAAACACACACACCCATGCCCGAGGGAGGACTCGAACCTCCGCCGGGACTGCCGCACAGTCCGTGACTGCAGCGCCTCAGACCGCTCGGCTAATGCCGCGTGGCCCAGTGTAAGCACCAGACTGTTGAATGCAAGCACGTAAGCGTGCATGCATTGTGTTTTAGGTGCCGTTTGTCAGTTTGTGGGATGGAGTTCCATGGCTGTGCACTTGGTCGATCGTAAAGGGATGGTTAACGCTGTTTGTGGATAACACTGGAGTTGTCGTCCGATGACGTCCCATATGTGCTCAACTGCAGACAATTCTGGTGATCGAGCAGGCAATAGGCAACATGTAGAGCATGTTGGGTTACAACAGCGAGCGCTGTCCTTTTAGGAAACATCCCCTGGAATGCTGTTCATGAATGGCAGCACAACAGGCCGTGTCACCATATTGACGAACAAATTTGCAGTAAGGGTGCGTGGGATGACCACCAGCGTGCTCCTGCTGTCATGCGAAATGCACCCCAGACCGTAGCTCCAGGTGTAGGTCCAGTGTGTATAGAACGCAGAAAGGTCGGTATCAGGCCATCAACTGGCCTCCTCCTAATCAACACACAGCCATACCTGGCACCGAGGCACAACCAGCTCTCATGAGAAAACACAGCAGACCTCCACCCTGCCCTCCAATGAGCTCTCGCTTGACACCACTGAAGTCACAAATGGTGATGGTTTGGGGTCAGTGGAAAGCACGCTACCGGGAATATGGCTCGGAGCTGTCTTTGAATTAACCCTCAGATTGCTGCTACAGACACAGTACGATTCGCCAGAGCCTTACGCCGAACGCGACGCCCTTCTCTCTCGGTAATACCACGTGGCCATCCACAGCCCGATCATCATGCTATTGTACATTGTCGTGACCAGTGCTAGGAGCAATCATGCTCAGTGGCTACATTCCTGTCAAGTCTTTCTGCAATATCGCAGAACGAACATCCAGTTTCTCGTTGCTCTGCTACACGATCCCATTCAAACTAAGTGAGGCGTTGATAATGGCGTCTTTGCCGTCTTATAGGCATTTTTGAATAACATCAACTCACCAAGTCTAATCTCACCGGTAACTAACGCTCAAGACGTTTACGTCATGTATTTAAAGCAAACCAGGTTTGTTTCCTCACAGTACCGCTACTAGTGCCACCCTTTTGTGACTGGTGCAAAATTTCAATAAACGTCATCTTTAAGATGTAGAAACACGTCTACCAACTTTCGTTTTATGTCACACAACTCCGTCTTGGGGCTGAGATCTTTTTTTCCGTCAGTGTGGTAAAGAAGGTCAGCTGAGAAATGGGAGTAATAATTCTCAACTATCAATAAGCAATGCCTCATAGGAGAACATCCAACTCTCCGTTCCAACCATCCTGAGGGATTCAGATCACCTTCACAGCCCTCAGGACCATTACGAACAAAGCATAAAGGGGGGGAAGTCAATCCAGATGTGGAAAGGGTCCTTCCGGATGCCATGAAGGGTACAGGGTGCACCCATCTGCAGGTGGTCGCTCATGTCGGCACCAATGATGTGTGTCGCTATGGATCGGAGGAAATACTCTCTGGCTTCCTGCAGCTATCTGATTTGGTGAAGACTGCCAGTCTCGCTATCGGGATGAAAGCAGAGCTCACCATCTGCAGCATCGTCGACAGGACTGACTGCGGACCTTTGGTACAGAGCCGAGTGGAGGGTCTGAATCAGAGGCTGAGACGGTTCTGCGACCGTGTGGGCTGCAGATTCCTCGACTTGCGCCATAGGGTGGTAGGGTTTCGGGTTCCGCTGGAAAGGTCAGGAGTCCACTACACGCAGCAAGCGGCTACACAGGTAGCAGGGGTTGTGTGCCGTGGACTAGGCGGTTTTTTAGGTTAGATGGCCTCGGGCAAGTACATAAAGGGCAACAGCCTCAAAGGGTGCGGGGCAAAGTCAGGACATGCGGGGACCAAGCAGCAATCGGTATTGTAATTGTAAACTGTCGAAGCTGCATTGGTAAAGTACCGGAACTTCAAGCGCTGATAGAAAGCACCGAAGCTGAAATCGTTATAGGCACAGAAAGCTGGCTGAAGTCAGAGATAAATTCTGCCGAAATTTTTACAAAGGCACACACGGTGTTTAGAAAGGATAGATTGCATGAAACCGGTGGTGGCGTGTTTGTCGCTGTTAGTAGTGGTTTATCCTGTAGTGAAGTAGAAGTGGATAGTTCCTGTGAAATATTATGGGTGGAGGTTACACTCAACAACCGAGCTAGGTTAATAATTGGCTCCTTTTACTGACCTCCCGACTCAGCAGCATTAGTGGCAGAACAACTGAGAGAAAATTTGGAATACATTTCACATAAATTTTCTCAGCATGTTATAATCTTAGGTGGAGATTTAAATTTACCAGATATAGACTGGGACACTCAGATGTTTAGGACGGGTGGTAGGGACAGAGCATCGAGTGACATTATACTGAGTGCACTATCCGAAAATTACCTCGAGCAATTAAACGGAGAACCGACTCGTGGAGATAACGTCTTGGACCTACTGATAACAAACAGACCCGAACTTTTCGACTCTGTAAGTGCAGAACAGGGAATCAGTGATCATAAGGCCGTTGCAGCATCCCTGAATATGGAAGTTAATAGTAATATAAAAAAAGGGAGGAAGGTTTATCTGTTTAGCAAGAGTAATAGAAGGCAGATTTCAGACTACCTAACAGATCAAAACGAAAATTTCTGTTCCGACACTGACAATGTTGAGTGTTTATGGAAAAAGTTTAAGGCAATTGTAAAATGCGTTTTAGACAAGTACGTGCCGAGTAAAACTGTGAGGGACGGGAAAGACCCACCATGGTTCAACAACAAAGTTAGGAAACTACTGCGAAGGCAAAGAGAGCTTCACTCCAAGTTTAAACGCAGCCAAAACCTCTCAGACAAACAGAAGCTAAACGATGTCAAAGTTAGCGTAAGGAGGGCTATGCGTGAAGCGTTCAGTGAATTCGAAAGTAAAATTCTATGTACCGACTTGACAGAAAATCCTAGGAAGTTCTGGTCTTACGTTAAATCAGTAAGTGGCTCGAAACAGCATATCCAGACACACCGGGATGATGATGGCGAAAGAACTTGCCCCCCCCCCCCCTTCTAACAGCCGTGTACCGCAAGTCTCTAGAGGAACGGAAGGTTCCAAATGATTGGAAAAGAGCACAGGTAGTCCCAGTCTTCAAGAAGGGTCGTCGAGCAGATGCGCAAAACTATAGACCTATATTTCTGACGTCGATCTGTTGTAGAATTTTAGAACATGTTTTTTGCTCGCGTATCATGTCGTTTATGGAATCCCAGAATCTACTCTGTAGGAATCAACATGGATTCCGGAAACAGCGATCGTGTGAGACCCAACTCGCTTTATTTGTTCATGAGACCCAGAAAATATTAGATACAGGCTCCCAGGTAGGTTCTATTTTCCTTGACTTCCGGAAGGCGTTCGATACAGTTCGGCACTGTCGCCTGATAAACAAAGTAAGAGCCTACGGAATATCAGACCAGCTGTGTGGCTGGATTGAAGAGTTTTTAGCAAACAGAACACAGTACGTTGTACTCAATGGAGAGACGTCTACAGACGTTAAAATAACCTCTGGCGTGCCACAGGGGAGTGTTATGGGACCATTGCTTTTCACAATGTATATGAATGACCTAGTAGATAGTGTCGGAAGTTCCATGCGGCTTTTCACGGATGATGCTGTAGTATACAGAGAAGTTGCAGCATTAGAAAATTGTGGCGAAATGCAGGAAGATCTGCAGCGGATAGGCACTTGATGCAGGAAGTGGCAACTGACCCTTAACATAGACAAATGTAATGTATTGCGAATACATAGAAAGAAGGATCCTTTATTGTATGATTATATGATAGCGGAACAAACACTGGTAGCAGTTACTTCTGTAAAATATCTGGGAGTATGCGTGCGGAACGATTTGAAGTGGAATGATCATATAAAATTAATTGTAGGTAAGGCGGGTACCAGGTTGAGATTCGTTGGGAGAGTCCTTAGAAAATGTAGTCCATCAACAAAGGAGGTGGCTTACAAAACACTCGTTCGACCTATACTTGAGTACTGCTCATCAGTGTGGGATCCGTACCAGATCGGGTTGACGGAGGAGATAGAGAAGATCCAAAGAAGAGCGGCGCGTTTCGTCACAGGGTTATTTGGTAACCGTGATAGCGTTACGGAGATGTTTAATAAACTCAAGTGGCAGACTCTGCAAGAGAGGCGCACTGCATCGCGGTGTAGCTTGCTCGCCAGGTTTCGAGAGGGTGCGTTTCTGGATGAGGTATCGAATATATTGCTTCCCCCTACTTATACCTCCCGAGGAGATCACGAATGTAAAATTAGAGAGATTCGAGCGCGCACGGAGGCTTTCAGACAGTCGTTCTTCCCGCGAACCTTACGCGACTGGAACAGAAAAGGGAGGTAATGAGAGTGGCACGTAAAGTGCCCTCCGCCACACACCGTTGGGTGGTTTGCGGAGTATAAATGTAAATGTAGATGTAGATTAACCCAAGGATGCACCACGATAATTCATATAATTTTATATCAATTATGTAGGCTTTTTGGGCGAATTTCATTGATGAAATCCTGTCGGGATATCAGTGGAGTAGCAGTGTTACCTTGTAGCAACGTTTCACCGAGTTTACTACTCGTTGACACGTTACAAGACGACGATGCTATTCGGCTAATATCTCGAGAAGATGTCATTGATGATGTACTGCTCCCAGTAGAATTTACAGCTACTGACACTGTCACGAGTGTGTCTCGTTTAGCGCATGTGAGTCTGCTTATTTTGCGGAATTCTCTCCGTCTAATCACCCTGTTAGGCCTCTAAACTATCTTCACACAAGTGTCCTCTATATTCCTTATGTGTAACGGTCGCGTAATAACTGCCGTCAAATTCCTGAATAACATCTCAACGTTTATCACGTTAATGTCGTCAGTTTTCGATGGATTGGTTTCTCGAGGTGATCAGAAGCCTAATGTTTTCTTCCTTTTCATGAAAGATAAGAACAATAAAACTACCACAAATTCATATTTAGCACACGATAGTGGTTGCACAATGTGCAAATCGTCCCCGTTTTACTTTGACTAAGCCCTTAAGTTTTATTCATGAAGTTATCAATCAATTAGATAGTTTGTAATTATCACGAAAGAACAGTCTAATACGATAGAGCATAATGTGTTACGGCGATCAGAAGGTACAGTTTCTATCGACGCTAACATATTAATTTAAAAATTTACATAACTGGCGAAAAAAAAAACGGTGGTTCGGTTATCGAGATTTAGGTTTTCCGTGGTTTCCCTAAACCCTGAAGGCAATCAATGTCGTGATGAGTCGTTTGAAAACGACACAGCCGACTTTCTTCCCTATACTTCCACTATTCGAGCTTGTATCCCGTCTCTAACGGCCTCATCTTCTACGGGTTGCCACGTTCCTTCTGATTTACCAGATTACAGTACGGTTGCGAACTAGGGGTGTTGTGTGAATCTATTCCTGGGCGACACTTGCTCCGGTAAAACCTACGCATTTAAGTAGGGTCTATCAGCTCTCACATCACTGTTCCTTCTGTAACAGATCGATCTCATACTCCACTTCAAATGATAACCACAAGAAAATTATCTTCTACACAAGAGCGGTATTAGGAGAGCACTTAGAAACGTTTAAGACGCCACTTGATACGCCACTTCTCTCAAGCTTTTCTCTTCCATTAATTTTCGTTTAACACGATCATAACTGTTAAGTACCAGTAAATATGTAAACTATATCTTTTCTACTGGTAAATAAATACGTTACTTCAATAAAAATTGAGGTACAGTTGTACCTCTTCGCCCTTTCGAGTGAACGCTCGAAAATTTTTCCACTACCTCGATTGAAGATATCGTTCCCAAAACCATAAAAAACCATAAATACCCCGAATATAGTTCCACAATACATTGGACACACACCATGTAATGTTGTTGCATTAATTTGTTCTGAAAGCGGTGCTGATATTCAAGACCATAAAAGTGGGTTAAAAGCTGTGAGCTATCTGAGGAGGTTAACCTTGCATTACTGCACAACTGTTTCACCAGGTATCCAGTCTAGTTTACCAAATTCCCAACCAGACTAACATTAATTATAATCTTTTAGTACTCATCTTACGATAACCGGTTATAAAGACAATTTAAATAAAAAGAAATAAATCAGTTTATATTTGGATATTTATTTTAACATTGATCATTGCTCCATTAAAATTTCAGCATATCAAACTTGATTCATAACTAAACTGGTGCCTTATTTAGGATTGTGTAAATGTGAGTTTGTAATCTTAAGAAACACATCAAATAGGGAACCAAGATTGGGAGACTACATACAACACTGCATTCATAAAATAACACACGAAGAACATTGAAACATATGCAAGAGGAAATTAACCACAACCAACCGATTCAATTTTCACCCAAAGTAGTTACGTTCGTAGCGCAATCCTGTCCGTCATGAAATTACCACACACTGGTATACTAAATTCATACTAACTCTCTGTGAAATCTTCCCGAAAAGAATAGCTGAGGGCTACTTTGATGCTTACACCACATGCTTCACGTGGTCAACTTGGTTTACACAAAGAGTGTAACTCGACAGTAATTTTGATAATTAAAATAAATTACATCGAAACGCAATTTACAAAAGAAAAACCTCGAACTGGTTACTATCGTTTTACTATTAACCTGATGGGTCAAACAATTGTATAAGCACGTGATACTGGTCTCACAAAGTACACCCCACATGGGTTGAACATAAAGAAAAGTTGCTATATTGAAAAATATTGTCATGACGAGACATTATAA
Source organism: Schistocerca nitens (assembly GCF_023898315.1). Taxonomy (NCBI): domain Eukaryota; kingdom Metazoa; phylum Arthropoda; class Insecta; order Orthoptera; family Acrididae; genus Schistocerca; species Schistocerca nitens. The sequence continues at coordinate 140,324,831 of NC_064616.1, read as the reverse complement.
TCTCACGCACATTCGCATTTAAGACTGATGATCTTAGTGTTACTGATCAACACGTGGTTCCACTTTACTCTCAAAGTAGTGACAAAGCAACTACCGGAAGATATTCTGAACTTCACACTCGAATTACACTGCGTTGCAATTTAAGATAACATTAGATATTTTAGAGCTAAACCTGAAATAAAGGTGGTTAAATTTTCAGTTAGGCTGAACTTAAGAAATCCATTGTCCTACAGACTTAGCAGACACGCGCTTAGCCGGAGATCTTATCACTTCAGATGCTCGCCGCGGACACACTGACCTGGGCCCCTACCGAGCGTGCTTAACAGATACAAACACAAGTGACCAGAGAGGCAGCTTCCTGTAACATGACAAGGGATGGACAGGACCATACTAAGAATAGAAACCTCTCTGCTTTTAGAAAGCGTAGCTACCTGTTCCGATGTTGGTCCTACTGTTCTCTAGCAGACAGGCTTTTCTGCTACCATCCAGCATGCAACTAGAAATACATTTGCTCATTCATCCTCTCACACAGAAGGGAAGGGGGATGACAGTACCTTATCATATACAGTATATAAAAGAGAGCAGATGTAGGTTCCGTATGAGACTGTGTGACATGAATTACATATAAACTGTGTTTTAAAGTGTAGTAGTGTGACAGATCGTTCTTGTTTATGTGTAAAAGTAACACGTTCCACTGCTCAGTCTCCTCCCAGATAGTCAGAAACACCACAGTAAATTTAGAAGAGGAATTTATGCCGTAAATGACAACAGATTTAAGAAATTAACATGAAAGGAATCCAACAGAGACCTTTCAACCACACACACACACACACACACACACACACACTCGCGTGCGCGCGCTCGTAGATATAGAGGAAGAAGGATAGGAAACGACGATAACAAGCCACATACAGTAAGGTTCCAAGAAAGGAATACTTAACTTCACGCTTCCTCCGTAAACCACTCTCTGCCCGTCAAAACTCAGAACTTAATTTAATTTCCAAGAACATTCAGTTTGTTTTGAAAAACGTCATATGCCCCACAGCTGCCTTTTGGAAGCTACTGCTCACTCACAGCAAGAATCCCGTTAACACTGGTGATATCAACGTTGGTCTTAATCTGACGCTGAAAACCAGCAGCGACGTCTGCGCATTGAAAAACGATGTATTTATGAAATAATATGAGGGCGAGCTGAAAATTAATGGCTCCAAATTTTTTATTCTTTTCTCAGTTTCGGTTGAAGTATTAGATGTCATGCACATTACTCGATCGACTTTCCCGTTTTGATGACGCAAGTTGCAACCCTCTGCCAATAGAGGGCTCCTAACTGTAGTGTGAAACATGGCGGCCTTATGGTCTGGGGTGTGATAAGCTGCAACTCTCGTTCACCTTTGGTGTTGTTAGACACTTTCTTTTGTCGTTCTTACCATAGGAAGGTGATGTGTTGTTCCAAATGGGTAATGCTCGCCCGGTCGAGCACGTGTAGGATATGACGTGACGAGAAGTGAAATGGTTCAAATGGCTCTGAGCACTATGGGACTTAACTTCTGTGGTCATCAGTCCCCTAGAACTTAGAACTACTTAAACCTAACTAACCTAAGGACATCACACACATCCATGCCCGAGGCAGGATTTGCGACCGTAGCAGTCACGCGGTTCCGGACTGAGCGCCTAGAACCGCTAGACCATCGCGGCCGGCGACGAGAAGTGACTCGCGGTCCCGCACACCGTTAGGCCGTCTTCCGCTCACGCCCCAACATCGTGCAGCCCGCCTCCAGTGGTGTCGCGACAGGCGTGAATGGAGGGACGAATGGAGACGTGTCGCCTTCAGCGATGAGAGTCGCTTCTGCCTTGGTGCCAATGATGGTCGTATGCGTGTTTGGCGCCGTGCAGGTGAGCGCCACAATCAGGACTGCATACGACCGAGGCACACAGGGCCAACACCCGGAATCATGGTGTGGGGAGCGATCTCCTACACTGGCCGTACACCACTGGTGATCGTCGAGGGGACACTGAATAGTGCACGGTACATCCAAACCGTCGTCGAACCCATCGTTCTACCATTCCTAGACCGGCAAGGGATCTTGCTGTTCCAACAGGACAATGCACGTCCGCATGTATCCCGTGCCACCCAACGTGCTCTAGAAGGTGTAAGTCAACTACCCTGGCCAGCAAGATCTCCGGATCTGTCCCCCATTGAGCATGTTTGAGACTGGATGAAGCGTCGTCTCACGCGGTCTGCACGTCCAGCACGAACGCTGGTCCAACTGAGGCGCCAGGTGGAAATGGCATGGCAAGCCGTTCCACAGGACTACATCCAGCATCTCTACGATCGTCTCCATGGGAGAATAGCAGCCTGCATTGCTGCGAAAGGTAGATATACACTGTACTAGTGCCGACATTGTGCATGCTCTGTTGCCTGTGTCTATGTGCCTGTGGTTCTGTCAGTGTGATCATGTCATGTATCTGACCCCAGGAATGTGTCAATAAAGTTTCCCCTTCCTGGGACAATGAATTCACGGTGTTCTTATTTCAATTTCCAGGAGTGTAGTATATGTTTCAGGCGCTGGTTGTAAGTTCCATTAGAGTTTCTGGGTTTATTTAAACTTATGCACAATATCTGGATGAATTTAAGTGGCTATGAAGATATAGGCACTCGAATTTTAGACGTACAGTTGCGATATGCGCATAGAAGTCTGAAATAGATGACCAGCACACTCTTCACACTACGAATATTCCAATGTATGCTGATCTTGTAACGGAAATTGCTCTTGATACTTTTGAAGAATACCGTTGATGGTTTCTCACGCACAAAATTGCAGATTCAGTACCATTTTGTCGTATTTTAAACAAATCTCGCAAAACTCATACAACTCTAGACTTACGTAGTTCTTGCGAAGTTGTGTTTCAATCAAACGACTATGAAGTTCAATTTAGTCTTCAGTCGATAGAACGAAGCCTCATAACATGCACAAGAATAGGAAAGAATGACGATTATTTCGTGACAATGGCTTTTAGCCTCTTAGTGATCAGTGAGTGCAAAATCTTCATACATGGTATAAAGCTCAAAATTGGAATTTTAACAACAGAGAATTGCTAATTGCCGATAAATCCCACTCTTATCATTTACTAATGGAACCACTTTCGCTTGGGATTAATTGAACAACGTTCGTAACACACATCGATAGTGCTACGAAAGTCTCTATACTATTGTAGAGATTGATTTTACACATCGCTGCTATTTCATTATGTGATGTGTTGTGATAGGAAGATGGTTATTTAGATCTGTACTCCTACCACATCGTCTTAAGAGGATCGAAAACGGAGATTTGTTCAAAAAATGGTTCAAATGGCTCTGAGCACTATGGGACTTAACATCTATGGTCATCAGTCCCCTAGAACTTAGAACTACTTAAACCTAACTAACCTAAGGACATCACACAACACCCAGTCATCACGAGGCAGAGGAGACTTGTTTTCAGAATTGGTGGTCACTGTAATTGAATGATTTTCCTTTTGTTACAAGACTGGACATGTTCTTGCAACATGATAAAGCCGCTACAAATTCCACCTAAAAAAGAAAAAGTTGTCTGACTTATGGATCAGCTACCGTTGACTCAGTTACATTACTGAAATAAAAATACTGCAGTCAGGTTCTGCTGACCGTCCGTTACAGTGATTGCAGGACCATTTATCTCGCCGCGTGGCCTGAATTCAATGTCTGGAGAAAATTGAGAGAAATACTAATATCAAAAGGTACATATAACTAAATAAATATATGATAGAAGACTCAGATTATTTAAAGTAAGGTTGTGTGAAAGAAATTTGATTTATATTATTTTACTGGACGTTTCGTTACGGTAACAATTACTGTAAAAGGCTCACAACGTGCAATGGAAAACACAAATGAATAGCTGGAAAACTTCCATTACCTATTGATGCTACCTGGGTACACTTCGGCTCGTCACAGAATATACGCAGTGTGTTTAAGAATTCCAGCAAATATCTGAAGACTTGATAGACTGGAAAATCTAGAGAAAAGCGTTTGTGTTAATATGTATCCACTTATTCCTTAGGTTCGAAGTCCTTAAGAGACGCAACTCCATGAAAGACAATTTCAGCTTCTGAAGGGGAGGGAGGGGGCTACGACGAGGAGGGGTGATGAATAGGTGCTGAGTGTTCATCTATGCTGATGGCAGTATGGCGGTAGTGTAGCTACTGACAGGCTCGGCAGCGTTGGGAGGGCCTTTATAGAGTAACCAGAGTTAACATATTACGTTGTCAAGTACGCCTGTAAAGGTAATCATTCCAAAGGAAAAAGACCATCTTGAATAAGAAATACATTGGTCCTCTGAATTGTTATTTATGGCGAGCCCCACTTCAGAAAAAAAAGACTTTACCAAATATTCCCAATAACGCCTCGAATAAGGACACATTAAGCCGGAAACAGACAGCAGCTCATTAAAAGATTGAGACTTGGTACAACATCATCCAGGAAGCTGCCAGAAGAGCAGACGATGTATTCAGAGCGATCAAAAATTGAAATTTGGATATTCTAGGGTTGCCTAAAAAGAAGAAAAACTGTAACAACACTGACAAGAATTGTGTATACACTATATGATCAAAAGTATCCCGACACCCCCAAATCATACGTTTTTCACATGAGGTGCACTGTGCTGCCACATACTGCCAGGTACTCCATATCAGCGACCTCAGTAGTCATTAGACATCGTGAGAGAGCAGAATGGGGCGCTCCGCGGAACTCACGGACTTCGAACGTGGTCAGGTTATCTGGTGTCACCTGTGTCATACATCTGTCCACACTCCTAAACAGCCCTAGGTCCACTATTTCCGATGTGATTGTGAAGTGGGAACGTGAAGGGACACGTACAGCGCAAAAGCGTACAGGCCGACATCATATGTTGACTGAAGGAGACCGCCGACAGTTGAAGAGAGTCGTAATGTGCAATAGGCAGACATCTATCCAGACCAACACACAGTAATTCCAAACTGCATCAGGATCCACTGCAAGTATTATGACAGTTAAGTGGGAGGTGAGAAAACTTGTATTGCATGGTCGAGCGGCTGTTCATAAGCCACATATCACGCCGGTAAATGCTAAACGACGCCTCGCCTGGTGTAAGGAGCGTAAACATTGGACGGTTGAACAGTGGGAAAACGTTGTGTGGATTTACGAATCACGGTACACAATGTGGCGATCCGATGGCAGGGTGTGGGTATGGCGAATGCACGGTGAACGTCATATGAAAGCGTGTGTAGTGCCAATAGTAAAATTCGGAGGCGGTGGTGTTATGGTTTGTTCGTGTTTTTCGTGGAGAGGGCTTGCACCCGTTGTTTTTTTGCATGGCACAACACAGCACAGGCCTACATTGATGTTCTAAACACCTTCTTGCTTCCCTCTGTTGAAGAGAAATTCGGGGATGGCGATTGCATCTTTCAACACGATCGAGCAACTGTTCGTAATTCACGGCCTGTGACGGAGTGCTTACACGGCAGTCGCATCCCTGTAACGGACTGGACTGCACAGAGTCCTAATCTGAATCCTATAGAACACCTTTGGGATGTTTTGGAACGCCGACTTCGTGCCAGGCCTCACCGACCGACATCAATACCTCTCCTCAGTGCAGCACTCCGTGAAGAATGGGCTGCCATTCCCCAAAAATCCGTCGAGCACCTGATTGAATGTATTCCTGTGAGAGTGGAAGCTGTCATCAAGGCTAAGGGTGCGCCAATACCATATTGCATTCCAGCATTACAGATGGAGGGCGCCACGAACTTGTAAATAATTTTCAGCCATGTGTCCGGATACTTTTGACACATAGTGTACATTCATATCTACTGTGGTGTAAAAAAGACGGGAAGGATCCGCAGCGCCTTATTAATGGCTAATCATAAAAACTATGTGACAGAGGCATAAACATTGCAGCTAAATAGGCAAAACAATTATGTTGGTGCAACTGAAAATATGGACTCACACAGTAGTGATGAAAGTACTTTATACACCAACTGACAACGCTAAAACGCTTTTACTTCACCGTGCGAGGGTGCTTTTTATACAGAGCTGGTAAGATTACTGGAAAAGTAAATGCTGAAAATAAAGAGATTTAATAGATGGATAACCGTATTAAATGGACGGTTGGCGTCTCAAGAATATTACAGTAAGGAGAAAGTGTGTTAAATAGTATTAGGGAAATACTGATGGAAATGTTCCAGTAACCGTCTCGTGGAATAGTCAATGAACGATGAAGACACAATGAACTCACTAATATACGTAAATAAAATCGACATATAGCTTGCGGTCAGTTATCGGTTTCGCAATTATGAGACAAAGAACGTAATACCAACTTGTGCGGGGAATAACAATCATGTAACTGACTGACTAAACAGTAGTCCCAGAGACAGGGACGCGTCGGCGAACATGCTTCGCCTCCTGTCACAGGGCGGCTGGAAATTATGTTAAGCTGGAATGCATCCGGCCAGAATCAACACGCAACGCCGCCCGTGGATAAAGCGAGGCCGCCCCACCCCGCCGTGCACGCTCGGCCGCCATCTTTAATCCAGCAACTTCGGTCACGGGAGCCCTTATAATGGGAATGTCAAACTGAGGAGGCGGATTAATTACATTTTAATGCCGCAGGGACGGCGTGGTGACGAGATTGTGAGATGCGAAGGGTTCGGAATGTGTTGGCTCTGTCACCCGTCTCCCTAACGGCATTGAAACGGTTTCTCATTGAGAGTGCTTTGTTGATTCTTCGCGCCTCGTCTTCTTCTCTTGTGTTCGTAAATTTCTACGTATAAGAAGTTTGAGAGACGTTGAACGATAACAATGGTGGTTGTACCATATTTCTGTGATATGCAGTTTTTAACAATTACTTAAATTGAACAAAACGAGGAAATATAATTAAGAAAAAGAGGTACCAAGGTTTTGAAAAGTAAGTTTTCAGTATAATGATTTACAGCTCTCAGTGTTGCGTACCTAACATGTAACTACTGCTAGTTCCTTCCACTGAAGTTCTCGCGAACTGGAGCGTTTAGCTATAAAATGTGGCATTGTGGCAACAGCCTCCGACCTATTCTCTGTGCAAGTATTCAAATATTTAAAAAAAGGGATTTTATTATTGTATAACGTACAAGAAAGAAAAATATTATTTGTGTCTGCTTGGTCCCGGCGGAGGTTCGAGTCCTCCCTCGGACATGGGTGTGTGTTTTTGTCCTTAGGCTAATTTAGGTTAAGTAGCGTGTAAGGTTAGGGACTGATGACCTTAGCAATTTAGTCCCATAATATTTCACACACATTTAACATTTGTGTCTTTTCTCTCATTTTAAAGAAGATGAGAACTAAAACTTTCACGCTCAATGTTAGGTCATAACCATGCTCTTCTCACGTATCAAGTTTCGACGTCTGGAGAATGAATAATATGTTATCCTTGTGCAGTATTATTGTTTAGTTTATATCTTTCAGCAAAGCTATTTTAGGTGAGTTTCCCTTTGTGTATCTTGTAATAGTCGTTCATATTTACGAAAAAAATGGCTCTGAGCACTATGGGACTTAACTTCTGAGATCATCAGTCCCCTAGAACTTAGAACTACTTTAACCTAACTAACCTAAGGACATCACACACATCCATGCCCGAGGCAGCATTCGAACCTGCGACCGTAGCGGTCACGCGGTTCCAGACTGTAGTGCCTAGAACCGCTCGGCCACCCCGGCAGGCCATATATTTATGAAACCCACGTTTCTTATTCCGCCCTGGGGCAAGTACTCGTCTCTTGATTTCGATGACTGAAAAGTTTGAAAGTCCCACCAGTTACAAATGAGTACCTACAAGAAAATGCGAGATATGTGGTTCGGTTAGACAGAGTTTCAAACGGTTCAAATGGCTCTGAGCACTATGGGACTTAACTTCTCAGGTCATCAGTCCCCTAGAACTTAGAACTACTTAAACCTAACTAACCTAATGACATCACACACATCCATGCCCGAGACAGGATTCGAACCTGCGACCGTAGCGGTCGCGCGTTTCCAGACTGTAGCGTCTAGAACCGCTCGGCCACTCCGGCCGGCTAGACAGAGTTTCTCTGGGCTGAGGTATCATGCTGCTTCCTCTGATATGAAGAGGTTGTCACGGATCATCTACTTTACGCTGTCCGTGGTGACGTCACAGCGTGGAATTCCAAGTTCACTACACTGCGAAGCGTTAAATGAAGACCCTGGAATGTCAGATTTTTGGTTCGTGGAGAGGAGCGCGGCCAATGAGATGCTACATCTACTTAACGTCACAAGCAAACCATGAGGGACGACGTATTGTATGGGGTTAAACCCCATATTTGGTGGGTTCTTTCATTATAGAGTACGAGGTATGAATATACAGCAAAGTGTTTGAGAACATCAGTATAGTGAGTAACTCTCGAAAACGCTTCGTTTTGCGTACCGGTACTGTTTGTTATAATAAACTGACAGCAACTACATATTGATAGTTAAAGGGTTCCTGTATTTGATGCTTTTAGCGTTATGTCTTGTGTGTTATGCAAGTATGATGTTTCAGTGCTACGGCAAAGTGATGATCTATTAAAAACGCTTCGTTTTGGGTCAATCTGCCATAATTGAATACTAAATAAATTTGTAGCTACGGCCGTTACACAGTGTATACCATATATCTGAGGATCATGAACTTTAAGCAGAAAGCAAGTTCACGTCTAGCTACTTCCAAAACTGTTTTCAACTTTCGTTTTCTAAAAGAGTCTACGTCTTCCTTCATATTTTATTAGAAATATTATTTGCAATAGGCGACGTTCTTTAATATAAAGAATGTACCGGGTGATCAAGAAGTCAGTATAAATTTGAAAACTGAATAAATCACAGAATAATGTAGATAGAGAGGTACAAATTGACACATGCTTGGAATGACATGGGGTTTTATTAGAACCAAAAAAATACTAAAGTTCAAACAATGTCTGACAGATGGCGCTTTATCTGATCAGAATAGCAATAATTAGCATAACAAAGTAAGACAAAGCAAAAATGATGTTCTTTACAGGAAATGCTCAATATGTCCACCATCATTCCTCAACAATAGCTGTAGTCGAGGAATAATGTTGTGAACAGCACTGTAAAGCATGTCCGGAGTTATGGTGAGGCAATGGCGTCGGATGTTGTCTTTCAGTATCCCTAGAGATGTCGGTCGATTACGATACACTTGCGACTTCAGGTAACCCCAAAGCCAATAATGGCACGGATTGAGGTCTGGGGACCTGGGAGGCCAAGCATGACGAAAGTGGCGGCTGAGCACACGATCATCACCAAACGACGCGCGCGAGAGATCGTTCACGCGTCTAGCAATATGGGATGGTTCTAATAAAACCCCATGTCATTCCAACCATGTGTGTCAAATTTTACCTCTCTCTCTACATTATTCCGTGGTTTATTAAGTTTTCAAGTTTATACTTACTTTTTGATCACCCGGTATTTTCTGTCGTTCTTGTTGCATAGGCCAACGACTGGAATGTTTCCCCAGTGGTGAGAAATCTAAATGTGACTTCCAGTCTATGTGAGAAAGTAAATACAAGGTAAACACTGGAAGTTTTAACTATTATGGAACAATGTATTAAAAATATATACCTCTCTCAGGGTTTTATGACCTCCCTCATGTTCGTACCTTGCCCGTAAATATCTTTTTCAGTGATGGAGAGCAGTTTGAAAAACATCACATCTTCCATTCGAATGAAATTACGATTGAAACTTACATTAAGGACGTCACTTCAAGTGATGGTACTCAAAATAACACTGAGAATATGGTTATTATGCATGTGCAAATTGATATTAGACGCTATACTTTAACTATATTCAATTTATAACCGACAATTAGGTGGCTACTCAACCGAGTTAGTGCATAACTTCTGCTAGTATGTATCTCAGATCGCTTAATAGCATTATGAAGTTTTCTACCAGCAATTCGCTGTTCAAGCCACCGGCAAGTCCACAAGTTCGTTATTTTCTCCGTTCTTCTTCGACAATCGCTGACAGAGCTAACGCAGCTATTTTACGCCCGTCAATTTCCGTTAAGAAACTGTCATCTGCGAGCCAAATGCAGCCAAAAACTGCCGCTGGAGAGCGCTGAGGTCGGAAATCACGATGAGGAGCACGTTCCGTCCAGTGAGACGTAAGTCGTATCAGACGGTACAAGAAAGAAAGGAAGACTGGGTTTAACATCCCGTCGACATCGAGGTCATTCGAGACGGAGCACAAGCTCGGATGGTGTCATGGATGGGGAAGGAAATCGGCCGTCCCCTTCCGAATGAACCATCCTAGCACTTGCCTGGAGCGATTTCAGAGGATGCAGCAACCACGATGGACACCACACCTGGCGTGCTTCGCAATGAGAAATACGTCCAGTATGAGGGTGGCTAAAGCAGGGGGGAGCAAGCTGGACCAGAGAAACGACCCTGTTGATCTATAATTCGTCGGGACCGGAGCAAGTGGATAACTACTGCTCTGCTACGAATTCTCATATAAGTTGAGTCTAATGAGATGTGAACTCATTCAGATGCAGCTAGCGATTTTAAAGTTTTTCTGTCCTAATTTTGTTTACTCTGTGCTTTTCGCGATCTTATTTTTCGTTAATTCTGAATGTGCCTTCTGGTTTGCAAGCATGTATGGTCATATAAGGTTTATGATATCTGGAATTTCCGGGCAGATTTCTGGAGTCCGCCCCCCCCCCCCCCCCCCATACTCCATGTTTCTCTTATCCCGCAGTCTACATTTTGGCTTTATAACTAGTTTTGTTTATGGTAAGAGTGCACGTGTGCTGCTTAGAGTCTTGCATAGTTTCAAGTCGTTTTAATTATTCCACCATGTTCTTCCCTCATTTTAAATAATTTCCTGGTGCACGCTACCACTTTCGGTGATTTTTATTCGTAAATTATTTAAATTAAGCGGGGTTTGTGTGTAATGTGTTGCACGTGGCATTGGGTAGCAGACAAGTCACTTAGGTTTCCATGTATATTTGCCACCGGTTCGTTGATGGTTTAAAGTAACCTGTATTCCAAATTACGTGCTTTCCACAGGTCTCTCCTCACTTTATTTTATACTTTAATGAGAATCCTTTGGCAAACTGGCGCACATGGCGCGAAGCAGGTTTCCGAGTCGTGTCACTTATAGTTATAGAGTCATTAGTATTTGCTGATTTAAAAATTTAGTTACGTTCGTAATAGCTCGCTTGCGAGGAACTACAAATGAATTACATTTGTTTTTCATGATATTATCTTTGTGTGACCACCCACGTGGGATATATGATGGCTACCACTTACTTCACCAGTAATGTGCTTCTGATTTATATCGAACGATCATCCTCTTCTAACAGTCTGTTCAGTGCAGTTACTTCCGTAGAAATAAGTGAATAAGCAAGCCATATAACGCTCCTTTTTGTCATATGGAATCCTGTGCCTCCTCAAGTTAATTACTGATATCTCTCGTTAAGTTTGATGAATTCTTGTGTGGTGAAGAAGTTAAACATGTGTAATTGGAATTAATTGGAAACCCTTTCTTATATTAAATCGTAGACAGTGATCCAGTTTCCTTTATTTAATAACAGTATGTGATATTATTGTACGAGGGCCTATAAAGTTGAGCAATTTCGTGATAATCACGTACTTGAATAACAGGGAGCCATCTGGTTGCTGTACTGCCTAACCAGTACCACATACAAAAGATGACACGCTAGAGCTTGCACGGCCTCTTGCAAATCCTCACCATTGATGTTTTAAACGATGGAGAGTTTATAGCTTGTCCTATTTAATTGGGCATGAAAGGAACAAGCTTCGACGTCACCTGCAATACATTTTTATCCTCTCCCCTAGGCCTGCTTTTAAGCGACATTGACACTGATTTTCAGACACTTCTTAAACGGAATGAAGGCCAAAAATAGTCGTGACTGAAGAATTAGAAGTAATGTTCAGTGGTTTACAAAACTAACATAGCATGGAAATAATTGAAGACGAGCGAATTTTTACACAATATTTCCACTCTCCAGCAGCAGCTCCTCTGAATATACTGACTATACATTGCCTATATTCTCTAAGGAAGTATCTATAACCATCTTGATGAAAACTTTATGGGATGTACACTACTGGCCATTAAAATTACCGTCCGCAGCTCGTGGTCGTGCGGTAGCGTTCTCGCTTCCCACGCCCGGGTTCCCGGGTTCGATTCCCGGCGGGGTCAGGGATTTTCTCTGCCTCGTGATGACTGGGTGTTGTGTGATGTCCTTAGGTTAGTTAGGTTTAAGTAGTTCTAAGTTCTAGGGGACTGATGACCATAGATGTTAAGTCCCATAGTGCTCAGAGCCATTATAATTACTACACCAAGAAGAAATGCAGGTGATAAACGGGTATTCATTGGACAAATATATTATACTAGAACTGACATGTGATTACATTTTCACGCAATTTGGGTGCATAGATCCTGAGAAATCAGTACCCAGAACAGCCACCTCTAGCCATAATAACGGCCTTGATACGCCTGGGCATTGAGTCAAACAGAGCTTGGATGGCGTGAACAGGTACAGCTGTCCATGCAGCTTGAACACGATACCACACTTCATTAAGAGTAGTGAATGGCGGATTGTGACGAGCCAGTTGCCCGTCCATCATTGACCAGACGTTTTCAATTGGTGAGAAATGTGGAGAATGTGCTGTGCGAGGGCAGTAGTCGAACATTTTCTGTATCCAGGGAGGTCCGTACAGGACCTGCAACATGCGGTCGTGCATTATCCTACTGAAATGTAGGGTGTCGCAGGGATCGAATGAAGGGTAGAGGCCGGCCGAAGTGGCCGTGCGGTTAAAGGCGCTGCAGTCTGAAGCCGCAAGACCGCTACGGTCGCAGGTTCGAATCCTGCCTCGGGCATGGATGTTTGTGATGTCCTTAGGTTAGTTAGGTTTAACTAGTTCTAAGTTCTAGGGGACTAATGACTTCAGCAGTTGAGTCCCATAGTGCTCAGAGCCATTTGAACCATTTGAAGGGTAGAGGCCGGCCGCTGGTGGCCGAGAGGTTCTAGGCGCTTCAGTCTGGAACCGCGTGACCGCTACGGTCGCAGGTTCGAATCCTGCCTCGGGCATGGATGCGTGTGCTGTTCTTAGGTTAGTTAGGTTTAATTAGTTCTAAGTTCTAGGGGACTGATGACCGCAGATGTTAAGGCCCATAGTTCTCAGAGCCATTTGAAGGGTAGAGCCACGGATCGTAACACATCTGAAATGAAACGTCCAAGCCGGCCGCGGTGGTCTCGCGATTCTAGGCGCTCAGTCCGGAACCGCGCGACTGCTACGGTCGCAGTTTCGAATCCTGCCGCGGGCATGGATGTGTGTGATGTCCTTAGGTTAGTTAGGTTTAAGTAGTTCTAAGTTCTAGGGGACTGATGACCACAGATGTTAAGTCCCATAGTGCTCAGAGCCATTTGAACCATTTGTAACGTCCACTGTTCAAAGTGCCGTCAATGCAAACAAGAGGTGACCGTGACGTTTAACCAATGCACGCTTCCAATGTGCGTTCACCGCGATGGCCCCAAACACGGATGCGACCATCATGATGCTGTAAACAGAACCTGGATTCATCCGAAAAAATGACGTTTTGCCATTCGTGCACCCAGGTTCGTCGTTGAGCACACCATCGCAGACGCTCCTGTCTGTGATGCAGCGTCAAAGGTAACCGCAGTCATGTTCTCCGAGCTGATAGTCCATGCTGCTGCAAACGTCGTCGAACTGTTCGTGCAGATTGTTGTTGTCTTGCTAATGTCCCAATCTGTTCACTCAGGGATCGAGACATGGCTGCACGATCCGTTACAGCCATGCGGATAAGATGCCTGTCATCTCTTCTGCTAGTGATACGAGGCCGTTGGGATCCAGCACGGCGTTTCGTATTACCCTCCTGAACCCACCGATTCCATATTCTGCTAACAGTCACTGAATCTCGACCAACGCGAGCAGCAACGTCACGATACGATAAACCGCAATCGCGATAGGCTACAATCCGACCTTTATCAATGTCGGAAACGTGATGGTAAGCATTTCTCCTCCTTACACGAGGCATCACAACAACGTTTCACCAGGCAACGCCGGTCAACTGCTGTTTGTGTATGAGAAATCGGTTGGAAACTTTCCTCATGTCAGCACGTTGTAGGTGTCGCCACCGGCGCCAACGTTGTGTGAATGCTCTGAAAAGCTAATCATTTGCATATCACAGCATCTTCTTCCTGTCGGTTAAATTTGGCGTCTGTAGCACGTCATCTTTGTGGTGTTGCAATTTTAATGGCCAGTAGTGTATATCCGCTGTAGGTAACACTGAGTACTTTATGCTACTACAGGTAAAAATTCGTGGTTTTTTTACGTAACATCTGTTTACGTAGTTTATTTTCTTGTGGCTAATGTTAATGTTTTGTGTATCTACGTTTCAAAAGGGAGTCATGTATTTGGACAACGAGTATCTACGATGTGCGTAAGTCCATAACTTCCTGTTTGTACAGCTGCGAATGAAGTGTTTCTCACTTAGTCTTTCTTCCTGATCATATTAATCTTCAAAATGGCATTAGGCAACTTAAAATCGACTAATACAATAAGAGCTGCATGTATTAGCTGTAATACAAACAACTTAATGTAAAAACGTAAATCCCCAAACCGAGCGAGGTGGCGCAGTGGCTAGCACACTGGACTCGCATTCGGGAGGACGACGGTTCAATCCCGCGTCCGGCCATCCTGATTTAGGTTTTCCGTGATTTTCCTAAATCCCTCCAGGCAAATGCCGGGATGGTTCCTCTGAAAGGGCACGGCCGACTTCCTTCCCCGTCCTTCCCTAATCCGATGAGACTGATGACCTCGCTGTTTGGTCTCTTCCCCAAAACCAACCGCCGGCCGAAGTGGCCGTGCGGTTAAAGGCGCTGCAGTCTGGAACCGCAAGACCGCTACGGTCGCAGGTTCGAATCCTGCCTCGGGCATGGATGTTTGTGATGTCCTTAGGTTATTTAGGTTTAACTAGTTCTAAGTTCTAGCGGACTAATGACCTCAGAAGTTGAGTCCCATAGTGCTCAGAGCCATTTGAACCCAAAACCAACCAACCAACCCAAACTTCACTGTGTCAATCGGAAAATAAAAATAAAAGAAAGATTAACAAGTACACCAGTTCAATTACATTCAGTATTAACTGAACAACATGTAAAAAAGTGGAAACTAATAAAAACTGAATAAAACTTACTTAGCGCAAGACACTAATCGGCAATCCGTCCTCTAATTCGTAATTTTAACAACACGTATTTAAATAAAATGATGGTTACTGTAACACGACACAGACAGAAAACTGGTTGGCATCTGCGTTCATAAAGAAATATATGCAAATTTCCGACGTCAATCATTATTTTTTTATGTCTTTCATTCTCAATACGCGGTAGCGATTACGCAGTGCAGACACTCGCCATTTTAGAGAGTGCTCTTTTACATGTCGGCGAGAATCATATGTGCATATTGACAATACATCAAACGCGTATTTCACAGGAGCAGTGATTTAGCGTTCCAACGGTTTCAATTTATTTTCACATGATACGAAACTATAAAATCACATTCGCTGTTCTTAATTCCCAACAAAATAAACAGTAATTCTTCGTATTTTGCAGCATATACTTCAACGCATAATTAATGTTTCTCTGTAAATAAAGAGTTCCACTAACTGTACGAACTGTAGGAATACTAAAATGTCTGATCAATACAACATACATCAGCAAGCAGCCACGAAACAATAACGAGGACAGAGAAAAAGAACAGCTACTAATTTGTAACACAATTCTTATTATCACACAGCCTACTGAAGGCCACTTGCAACAATGGCTGAAAACCTGGTTCATTTTACAACACGAGAATCAGAACACTTTTATGACAAATGACTCGGGCCACGAAAGTCTGTGAACATACAAATGATATTCACTGTCGTAATACTTCTGGTAGCCGGCCGCGGTGGTCTCGCGGTTCTAGGCGCTCAGTCCGGAACCGCATGACCGCTACGGTCGCAGGTTCGAATCCTGCTTCGGGCATGGTTGTGTGTGATGTCCTTAGGTTAGTTAGGTTTAAGTAGTTCTAAGTTCTAGGGGACTGATGACCACAGATGTTAAGTCCCATAGTGCTCAGAGCCATTTGAACCATTTTTGAATACTTCTAGTAGCCATAACAATTAACAGTTGTAGTAATAATTCAAAATCAATAATTCATTAAAATCACTGTCATCTGTAGATTCAGCTTTTGTTTTTCTTGAAGTAATGACCTCTGTTCGACCTCTGCATAAAGTTTTCAACAATGCAACTTTAACTGTTGCTTAAGGGACGATTCCTTTCTTCCAGATAAATTTTGTTCAAATACTTGTGATAAATTTGTAACTGAATCAATTAACGTAGGAATTACCAATATGAGGCTATCTGACGCTACTGAATAAACAGTTGCGTACTGTCTACCACTTAACCTGCCCGGATGACCGTGCTAAAGCGTAACTTCCGGGTCGAATCCGCCCGGCGTATCAATGACGAAGGTCGGTTTGCCGGCAAGTAAGATAAAGAAGAAAAAAGAAATATTTTACCAAATTATTTAGATTACTTCACAATTATAGATGACATTCTGCCTCAGTTATGTCTTCTAACCGTGCTATTTTCTTGCAGCGCTTAGTACCATAAAAGTGGGCAACTTTGTGACACTTTCGGCACTTTTTGTATTATGGCGCTATTACACAAATACACTGATCAACCAGCACATTATGACAACCGACCTACTATGAACATAAACCCGTCCGGGCGACAGCAGCTTCACCTGGCGAGGAATGACTGCTAGTCACACATACGCACGGTACATGTTGTATCAGTGAGCGTGCTGTCCGTGTGTAGAATGGGGAAGGCGCGCGATCTGCGTTTGACCGAGGGCAGATTGTGATGGCCCGGAGGCTCGGTACGGGTATTTCGGAAACTGTGTAGCATGTCGGGTGTTCGAAGAGTGCAGTGGTGAGTGTCTTCAAGACGTGGCGAAACCAACGTCAAACCACGTCCAGACGTCGTGGGGTTCGGTGGCCACCCTTCATTACAGATGTCGGACGTCTTAGGCTGGGCAGACTGATAAAACAGGACAGGATGCGAACTGTGCCAGAACTAACATCAGAATTTAATGCTGGGCAGAGTAAAAGTGTGTCTGAACACACATTGCACCGAACAGTCCTAATGATGGGCCTCTGCAGCCAACGACAGATACATGTGCCAATGTTTAACATGACAACATCGACAACTACGACTGAAATGGGCACGTGACCAACGGCACTGAAGGTTGGCGCAGCGGCAGAGCGTTGCAGGGTCTGATGAATTCCGATACCTTTTTCACCACGTCGATGGGAGGGCGCGAATCTGTCGTCTTCCAGAGGAACAACACCTTGATACCTGTACTGCGGGACAGAGACAAGCTGGCGGCGGCTCCATAATGTTCTGGGGAACATTCACGTGAGCGTCCATGGGTCCAGTGGAGCTCGTGCAAGGCACCATGACATCCAGGGAGTACTGTACGTTGGTTTCAGGCCATGTACACCCCTTCAGGACGATCATGTTTCCCGACGGCAGTGGCATTTTTGAACAAAATAAAGCGCCTTGTCACAAGGCCAGGAGCGTGATGAAGCAGTTTGAAGAACACAGTGGCGAGTTGCAGCTGATGTGCTGCCCGCCAAATCACCAGATCTGAACCTGATAGAACACATCTGGGATGTGACTGAAGATGGCGTCAGAGCTCATCACTCCCCTCCCTGGAATTTACGGGAATTAGGTGACTTGTGTGTGCAGGTGCGGCGCCAACTCCCTCCATCGACCTACCAAGACTTCACTGTTTATATGCCACGGCCGGCCGGAGTGGCCGTGCGGTTCTAGGCGCTACAGTCTGGAGCCGGGCGACCGCTACGGTCGCAGGTTCGAATCCTGCCTCGGGCGTGGATGTGTGTGCTCTCCTTACGTTAGTTAGGTTCTAAGTTCTAGGCGACTGATGACCTCAGAAATTAGGTCGCATAGTGCTCAGAGCCATTTGAACCATTATATGCCACGATGCGTCGCCACTGTTATCCATGCTGAAGGTGGACATTCCACCTATTAGGTAAGTGCTCATAATGTTCTGGCTGATTAGTGTATGCGCTGGGGTATATGGAAGAGACCTCCCCAAAGATCGCAACATGAGGAAGATACGACACACTATGTCATCACCAACGATCGGGCGTACCCTGAGCAATGTTGGGAGCAACGGCAAATCCTTCCACCACCAGAACATTACACCAGATTATAAATCAAAAAGACTTTTTGCAAAGCCAGGTGTTACAATAATCTCCATAAATATAGAAGGAATATCAGTAGAGAAAGAAGTATTACTATCGAATATGTGTAAGACAAAGAACTGTGATCTCCTACTCATCCAGGAAACCCATTGCGGTCCGAATGACATAAGGCCGAAGATAAGTGGAATGACCTTAATCACTGAGAGACCAAGCGCACAGTATGGCAGTGCAATATGTGGTGAACCAGGTCTGAATATCTCGTCCGCAAATTTAACTATAGATAACGACACAGAAATACCGATTGAACTAGATCCTTCTCCAGAGGGATACGATAGCTTTATAAAGCTAGTCAAAGCTGTGTCACGTAGGTACATACCATGTGGATGTACAACAACTCGGACCAGCAACCAAGAAGTGGATCCTAGATATGGTGAAGATTGCAAATACCAAAGATCTGGAGGAAAACCAAAGTTGTGACCCTACTGAAACATGGGAAACAACCAACAGGTGCAAAAAATTTCCGACCTATATTACTCCTATGCCATCTATGTAAAGTTTTAGAGAGAATGATGCTCAATCGGATCTCGGACCAAGTTGACCAAATACTGATCCGAGAACAGTCGGGTTTTCGCCCCGGGAGGTCGTGTTGTGGAAAGATCTAGTACCTGACACAACACATAGAAGATGGATATGAACGTGGGCAGATCACCGGTGTCGCTTTTGTTGATCTTACTGCCGCATATGACACCATCAGTCACAGGAAACTGTTAACAAAGATCAATGCCACCACGAAAGACTTCCACCTAACACAGTTTTATGAGATGTCTGCTACAAACTAGACGTTTCTTTGTTGCTCTACAAAACAAAAGGAGTCGATGGAGGACATAGAGAAATGGTATCCCTCAAGGAAGTGTACTAGCCCCACTGTTGTATAATATTTACACTAATTACCAGCCAGTTAGTCCTGTTACTAGATCGTTCATTTATACAGGTGACATAGCACTTGCTGCGCAAGGTAGAACTTTTGAGGAGGAGGAAGTAAAAAACACAAGAAGTCTTAAGGCACTATCTATGATAGCAACTACCTGAAGCCAAACCCTTCAAAAATACAAGTGTGTGCATTCCATTTACGGAACAGAGAGGCTGGGAGGAAACTGAGAATAACCTGGTCAACAGCTAACGCACTGTGACACCCCAAAATTCCTCGCAGTAACGTTGGACCATTCCCTCACCTTCAAAGACCACTGCACAGATACAAAAATGAAAGTCTGTGCTAGAAATAACAATATTAGGAAACTGACCGGCAAGGACTGGGGAGCACATCCACATGTCCTTCGCACATCTGACCTTTCTTTGTGATCCTCCGCTGTTGAATATGCAGCACCTGTATGACAGAACTCTAGCCATGACAAACAGGTAAATATTGCCCTAAATGAAACAGGACGAACTGTAACCGGCTGCCTGTGGGCAACCCCTGTTAACAATGTCTACCTCCTCATGGGCGTAGCACCTCCAGACATCAGAAGGAGAAAGGCAGCTGAAATAGAAAGATAGAAGCAGGAGACGGACCAAAGACACTCCCTGTTTGAAGGAGAACATCAACTCAAATCGAGAAAAAGTTTCCTCCACACAACGCAACCAATTCAGACAACACCAGCAAACCGTAGGATACAACTCTGGCATAGCTCATCATCAGAGAAATGTTGAGACAACTCCAAAGAAGACCTTGCTGCAGGTCATCATCTCCCATACGAGACATGGAAGATCCTCAGTAGACTGAGAACCGGAATATCTCGATGTAAGGTGAACATGAAGAAATGGAGATACATCTCATGGGACGAACTGTGTGAGTGCGGTGAACCTCAAGACCAGCACCTGCTCAACAGCACGAAACTATCAGAACCTGTTTCCATAGACGATATGGTTGTCGCCAATGATTAAGCAGTCCGTGCAGCGGAATTCTGGGCAGCACATGGAATATAAATATGCACATATACTTTGTAATAATTGTATATGTAATGTATAATATGTTCTGTTCTGGAAACGTATAAATAAATAAAAATGTATGCGTTGCGACATTTAATTTCCACATACATGGAATATTATGATCTTTAACCTTTAGTTTAGTTACAATGTGGAACGAGATATATTAATGGAATATTAATTGTCAAAAAATCACCCCGAACTCAGGACAACATTGTGACATGAAAACTAAGACAGTGAAGGTAGAGCTAAATTCATCTGTAACAGCGATGGACTGTCCTTGTGTTCCTTTATGACACACAGTTAAAACTTTGTTGCACATTTGCCGTGTTATATGAGATTCGTTTCCTCTATACACAGAAAAACATTTGCCACGAAGTTTGTCAGTTTGGTGAGATTTATTTTTCTAAGTTTCTTAAAATCCTATTAATTATTGGCTCATCCGCATCCAAACAAAACAAGACTGAAAGAAACTGCATTGAGCAAGATAATAAAACAAAACTCTTAGACACATTTTTACGCATATGTTCAATGGAACCTCATGAGAAAGAAACGGGTCACAGAATAAAATCCTCTAAGCAAGATAATCAATTCAGTCTGCTAGACACAAGTTCTGGAATATGAGAAAAAATAAAGCCACGACACATTCAATAGAATATTCTGATGAACTGTATGTTATATTTAGAAACAAGTTATAATGCATAACAAAACTGAGTTTTTTTATTAAACTATTCTCAGATGTCCTTAACTCCATTAATGAGACTTGTTTTCTTTAATTTCAATTGATACACTTGTTTCTGCAGGTATGTGTAGTGTCATGTAGTTACCCCCATAACCTATAGAAATAGCTTTCACCGCTCTCCAATGGCTGAAGAGATTTTTTCTTTTCTTTTTCAGACTGATCTGCACATATAAGTTATTTATATCAACTTACCTTCCGCTTGTAATCTCTTCAAAGTTATGAGCAGTAGCAGAAATTTTTCAAGAAATCTACTAACACGTTTTTCCATCTTACAACCAAATAGCTTTTTGACCAGTTCAGATACAATGTACATACTTCTAGTTTCAATCGCTGATGGCAGTGCTATGCAAGGACACGTTCAATGTAGCTCCGAAGTAGAGTATTTAAGAATAAAACGCTGGAGCGCGCTGTTGTCACAAAATAATACCTGAGTCGCAAAATTATCCAATTTTACATTACTTATAAACTGGATCACATAAATAAATTAAATGTTACAATACCCACAAACCGAGCAAAAATTTTGCAGTCACGGTTACAGGAGAGTGGGCATCGGGCTTCGTTGTTCGTGAAACAGAATCCGTTATTTTAATCTAGTCCCTTCTCGCCCAACGGGACAATCTGTCCGTAAGCAAACGCAAGTGTGGGCCATCAGAGCGGTCTTCAGTTACTCTTCCTGCCGCCCTAGACTTCATTATGACAACGCGCAAGTGACGGGCAGCTAATCCCGCCCACGTAGCCGCTGTCATGTGTGCACATAGAGCTCAGACAATGAAGTGACTCAGTACCGCGAGCTGGTCAGGAGAGTTCTCTCATCGATGCGGGGGCGGTGGGGGCGGTCGGGCACAATGCGGGCGCAATAAGCGCGGGGAGCGAGGGCAGCGCTCTCGCCGAGCACAAAACTTGCCATTGTGGCGTGCGTGATTGATGCGCTATGAAGATGCGTCCTCCACCGGCTTCCTGCTCGCCTTTTTGTGATTTATGGCTTAACAGGAAGAACCTAATGGTGTGAGGAGAGCGTATAGAAACATCGCCGTCTCTAATGAAAGGTTGGCGAGGCGCCACCACACATATGCCGCTCGCTTATCGGAACGCCGCCCACTCCTCTCCTGCACACGCTATTATTTTCCCTACCGCTGGCCCTGACAAGAATTCCGTACATCTCAAATCTAGGCGTTCCAGTGTCGTTGCTTTCTGTGCTGCGTTCAGATTAACGCTAATTTACTCGAGCCGCGAGAAGCGAAAGATGCACACATTAAATGCACTGTTTTCCACAGGGCACATGTGTCAATAGGTTTGAATCTCTCGATTTATGACGTGGCTGCTTAGCATATGAATCGAGCGAGGTGATGCAGTATCCAGGAGCAGCATGGTTCAATGCCCAACACGGTCGTCGAGTTTAGCAGCTTTCCGTGGCTTACCTTCAAGTAAACAGAGAGAGGGATCTTTCAAAAATGTCCCAGCCTGTTCTCGCTACCATTCTTGCCCAACGGTTTTAGTACATCTCCAGTGCTGAGAGAGAGGTAAATCAGTCTTCTGTTCGGAGTGTGGCATACAGATAGATAAAACTTTTTTCTTGGTTAAGAGTGCCGAAAGCGAATCACTCACTCACGGGGACGTAAGTGCAGACATTAGGCATATGCACATAGGTCATGTAGATACATGTACAAGAAAATTACTGACGGGAAACCTTACAGTAAGTAAAAGAGAACTTATCACGAATCTGGAAGACCACCAGAGAACTTTGAAAAGAGGAGGAAACGCAGGGATTCAACGTCTCATCGATAGGGAGGTGTTTAAAGGTGGGATACAAGCTCAGACTGGATAAGGATGCCATCTGACTGATGTATCTGACTTCAACGAAGACATTCAGAATTCTGATACAGACATTGCCATCGTATGTATACAGGGTGGTCCGTTGATCGTGGCCGGGCCAAATACACTCCTGGAAATGGAAAAAAGAACACATTGACACCGGTGTGTCAGACCCACCATACTTGCTCCGGACACTGCGAGAGGGCTGTACAAGCAATGATCACACGCACGGCACAGCGGACACACCAGGAACCGCGGTGTTGGCCGTCGAATGGCGCTAGCTGCGCAGCATTTGTGCACCGCCAACGTCAGTGTCAGCCAGTTTGCCGTGGCATACGGAGCTCCATCGCAGTCTTTAACACTGGTAGCATGCCGCGACAGCGTGGACGTGAACCGTATGTGCAGTTGACGGACTTTGAGCGAGGGCGTATAGTGGGCATGCGGGAGGCCGGGTGGACGTACTGCCGAATTGCTCAACACGTGGGGCGTGAGGTCTCCACAGTACATCGATGTTGTCGCCAATGGTCGGCGGAAGGTGCACGTGCCCGTCGACCTGGGACCGGACCACAGCGACGCACGGATGCACGCCAAGACCGTAGGATCCTACGCAGTGCCGTAGGGGACCGCACCGCCACTTCCCAGCAAATTAGGGACACTGTTGCTCCTGGGGTATCGGCGAGGACCATTCGCAACCGTCTCCATGAAGCTGGGCTACGGTCCCGCACACCGTTAGGCCGTCTTCCGCTCACGCCCCAACATCGTGCAGCCCGCCTCCAGTGGTGTCGCGACAGGCGTGAATGGAGGGACGAATGGAGACGTGTCGTCTTCAGCGATGAGAGTCGCTTCTGCCTTGGTGCCAATGATGGTCGTATGCGTGTTTGGCGCCGTGCAGGTGAGCGCCACAATCAGGACTGCATACGACCGAGGCACACAGGGCCAACACCCGGCATCATGGTGTGGGGAGCGATCTCCTACACTGGCCGTACACCACTGGTGATCGTCGAGGGGACACTGAATAGTGCACGGTACATCCAAACCGTCATCGAACCCATCGTTCTACCATTCCTAGACCGGCAAGGGAACTTGCTGTTCCAACAGGACAATGCACGTCCGCATGTATCCCGTGCCACCCAACGTGCTCTAGAAGGTGTAAGTCAACTACCCTGGCCAGCAAGATCTCCGGATCTGTCCCCCATTGAGCATGTTTGGGACTGGATGAAGCGTCGTCTCACGCGGTCTGCACGTCCAGCACGAACGCTGGTCCAACTGAGGCGCCAGGTGGAAATGGCATGGCAAGCCGTTCCAAAGGACTACATCCAGCATCTCTACGATCGTCTCCATGGGAGAATAGCAGCCTGTATTGCTGCGAAAGGTGGATATACACTGTACTAGTGCCGACATTGTGCATGCTCTGTTGCCTGTGTCTATGTGCCTGTGGTTCTGTCAGTGTGATCATGTGATGTATCTGACCCCAGGAATGTGTCAATAAAGTTTCCCCTTCCTGGGACAATGAATTCACGGTGTTCTTATTTCAATTTCCAGGAGTGTATCTCAAGAAATAAGCGTCAAACGAAAAAACTACAAAGAACGAAACTTGTCTAGCTTGAAGGGGGAAACCAAATGGCGCCATGGTTGGCCCGCTAGATGGCGCTGCCATAGGTCAAACGGATATCAACTGCGTTTTTTTAAAAAATAGGAACCCCCATTTTTATTACATATTCGTGTAGTACGTAAAGAAATATGAATGTTTTAGTTGGACCAATTTTTCGTTTTATGATATATGGAGCTCTAATACTCACAAACATATGGCTCACAATTATAGACGAACAGTTGGTAACATTCTCTGCCTCGTGATGGCTGGGTGTTGTGTGCTGTCCTTAGGTTAGTTAGGTTTAAGTAGTTCTAAGTTCTAGGGGACTGATGACCATAGATGTTAAGTCCCATAGTGCTCAGAGCGATTTGAACCATTTAGTTGGTAACGGGTAAGGTTTTTAAAATTAAAATACAGAACGTAGGTACGTTTGAACATTTTATTTCGGTTGTTCCAATGTGATACATGTACCTTTGTGAACTTATCATTTCTGAGAATGCATGCTGTTACAGCGTGATTACCTGTAAATACCACATTAATGCAATAAATGCTCAAAATTATGTCCGTTAACCTCAATGCATTTGGCAATACGTGTAAAGACATTCCTCTCAACAGCGAGTAGTTTGCTTTCCGTAATGTTCGCACATGCATTGACAATGCGCTGACGCATGTTGTCAGGCGTTGCCGGTGGATCACGATAGCAAATATCCTTCAACTTTCCCCACAGAAAGAAATCCGGAGACGTTAGATCCGGTGAACGTGAGCTTCATGGTATGATGCTTCGACGACCAATCCACCTGTGATGAAATATGCTATTCAATACCGCTTCAACGGCACGCGAGCTATGTGCCGGACACCCATCATGTTGGAAGTACATCGCCATTCTGTCATGCAGCGAAACATCATGTAGTAACAACGATAGAACATTACGTAGGAAATCTGCATACATCGCACCAATTAGATTGCCATCGATAAAATGGGGGCAATTATCCTTCCTCCCATAATGCCGCACCATACATTCACCCGCCAAGGTCGCTGATGTTCCACTTGTCGCAGCCATCGTGGATTTTCTGTTGCCCAAAACTGCATATTATGCCGGTTTACGTTATCGCTGTTGGTGAATGGCGCTTCGTCGCTAAATAGAACGCGTGCAAAAAATCCGTCAACGTCCCGTAATTTCTCTTGTGCCCAGTGGCAGAACTGTACACGACGTTCAAAGTCGTAGTCATGCAATTCCTGGTGCATAGAAATATGTTACGGGTGCAATCGATGTTGATGTAGCATTCTCAACACCGACGTTTTTGAGATTCCCGATTCTCGCGCAATTTGTCTGCACGGATGTGCGGATTAGCCGTGACAGCAGCTAAAACACCTACTTGAGCATCATCATTTGTTGCAGGTCGTGGTTGACGTTTCACATGTGACTGAACACTTCCCGTTTCCTTGAATAACGTAACTATCCGGCGAACGGTCCGGACACTTGGATGATGTCGTCCAGGATACCGAGCAGCATACAAACCAAACGTCCGTTGGGCATTTTTATCACAATAGCCATACATCAACACGATATCGACGTTTTCCGCAATTGGTAAACGGTCCATTTTAACACGGGTAATGTATCACGAAGCAAATACCGTCCGCACTGGCGGAATGTTACGTGATACCACGTACGTATACGTTTGTGACTATTATAGCGCCATTTATCACAAAGCGAAAAAAATGGTCCTACTAAAACATTCATATTTCTTTACGTACTACAGGAATATGTGATGAAAAATGGGGGTTCCTATTTAAATAAACGCAGTTGATATCCGTTTGACGTATGGCAGCGCCATCTAGCGGGCCAACCACAGCGACATCTGGTTTCCCCCTTCAAGCTAGACGAGTTTCGTTCTTTGTAGTTTTTTCGTTTGATGCGTATTTCGTGAGATATTTGGCCGTCACTATCAATGGACCACCCTGTATATGCGTTTCTTTGGATCCACGATTACGGTGCGTTCCCACACTGCACATCTTCTTCAAACGGTCGCCGTGTCTTGTGCCTTATCAGCACGTGAGGTTGACCAACTTTACTGTTTTTCATTCGGATGTGGCCAAATATAGCTACGTGACTATCTGAGAATGTTCCTCTCTGTTAGTGAGATTTCGGATCTACAGTTGTGTCTAACACATTTTTCTGGACTGCGAATCAAAATGGCACAATAGTTAAAACACTGGACTTGTATTCGGAATTAGTGGGGTTCAAATCCCTGTCTAGCCATCAAACACTATGGTTGTTTTGGAAAAGGGCATTGCTGCTTTCCTTCGTCATCGTTGCCCTGTCGGAGCTTTTGCTTCGTCTCTAATGCCAACACTGTTGGCGGAATTCTAAATCCTCATCTTCACCCCTTGCTTCCCCTTAACGTTTCTTAATAAAACTTTTGAAGCCATTTCTCTTTCAGATTATCCTTAAAATTACAGAGCATGATTTAGGGATCATTACTGTGAGAAATCTAATGAAACATCGTTTCCTTTCTTTATCGATAGGTTTGTTGAATCGGGCTTCGCTATGTTTAAAAGGAGATGAAAGATTGCCCGTCGTGGACGTATGCTTGTGTTCGTCTTCATTTCCTTTTCGTACATCTCCATTTATCCGCTTGGATCGTCCTGTTAGGTCCATTCACGACAAATTTAGTAAAATGACCTTCAAACGTGGACCAGTTACATTAATTCATATTCATTTCCATTAACGGCCTGGCTAATATTCGGAACATTATGATGTATGTAAACAGTATTATAAATATGTCAAATGTTGTTACACTTGTAATCAGGGGCAATAAATGATGTTCCATAAGTTTGTTTTTACAGAGTTTCATTAAATATATAATAGCGTACAGCTCAATGGCAGACGATAATGACGCACACAGAAGCTAAAAGAAGCGTCCGAGAAAGAAAGCTAACAAAAAAGCTGTAGTGTTGGCACCTTAAAACAACATTAACATTGTACTACTAACAATGCTGTCATTGGATAATCCATTCAGTTCTTTTATTTATGATATTTATTCACATTATCGATTTCGCAGTTATACAATTTCAGCTTCAGATGTGTTTGTGGCAGTCCATAACTTTTCGTTGGCCAAGCATGAGACTTCGGTTACTACATGTTTGGTTTTCATCTTGTGCACACATAGTAACTGCCATATTTTATGCGTACAGTAGTGCTACTGATTTTCATTCTGGTTGTGTTTTGGACTACTTTATGCAATTCAATGTTTCGGTTGAATTGGACTGCCACAGCCACATCTGGATATGAAAATGCATAATTTCGAAATTTACGATATGAACTGAATACCATTATCAAAGTAACTGAATGGATTACCCAGTAATACTATATTAATGAAATACAGCCGAATGGCGCTTAGATTCGACCCTCAAGATGGATTAGATATATATAGTCTTCAGCCTGGAAACTGGTTTCATGCAGCAGCTCTCCACACTAACCTATTCTGCACAAGTGCACAAGCTTCATCGTTTCTAAGATACAAGGTGATCAACAACAGTCTGAAAAGCTTGTAAGGGAGTTGCAGGGTAGGTTGTGCTGGGAAATAACTGTTGAGAAAAAAATTCGATGACGTGCGCCGTTTCCGAGTTAATTAGCGTTGAAATTAGCCAGTCAGGCCCTTTCACGCGCGATTTCAAGGGGCCTGCCTGAGACGAAGTCTTCAGACGTGTTCTTCGTTTAGTTTCCTAAAATCGAACAAGAGAGAGACACAAAAATTGGAGATTAGATGATAGTAGGGACCGAACATGAGACAAAGATTGAGCGACATACATTTCGCGTAAGAACCACGAAGATGAAGTTACGAGAAATTAGTGCTCATACGGATGCATTTAGACAGTCGTTTTTCACTCGCTCTAGTTGCGAGTGGAACACGAAAGGAAATGACTACTAACGGTCCAGGGCTCGCCTCCCCCACGCACCGTACGGTGGCTTCCGGAGTATGTATGTAGATGTAGATGTAGATGGCCCATTTTTGACAGGAGAGAGGTTCAAATCACCCCTTGCTCTATATCGATAACATGAAAACCTTTAAAGAACCAAGCCACTGCTGCTTCCTTCCCCATTTCTCTCTTGCTGTGCTGTTGGTCACTGCCTAAGAAGAAAATAAAGTTCACCTTTCCTTCCTTTACGTACGTGCTGTCTTTGAAAATCTCTACAGGGGTTAAATAAGGAATGTGGTCAAGGGCTCCGTAAAAGTTCTTCCAGTAAACTCTCCATAATCTCCAGAAAAAATTTTCACCTTGCTGCAGTGTGTGCACTGATATGAAATATCCTAGAAGGTTAAAACTGTGTGCCGGACCGAGACTCCAACTCGAGACCTCTGCCTTTTGAGGGTAAATTCTCTACCAGCTGAGCACATACATCGCTGCAGAGCAGAAAATTCGTTCTGGAAACATCCCCCAGGCTGTAGCTAAGCCATGACTCTGAAATATCCATTTCTTCCTGGAGTACGCGTGCAGCAAGTTTCTCAAGAAAACTTCTGTGAAGTTTTGAATGTAGGAGATGAGATACTGGCGGAAGTAAGTTGTGAGAATGGATCGTGAGTCGTGCTGGGGTAGCTCAGTTGAAGCGATGATAGCGCGCAAATTGATGCAATTATTCGGCACCATGGGGAAGTCATATTTTTCGACACCGGCATGAAGTGGAAGGGGTACCCCGTCCCCTTGGAGGGTTGGGACTTCCGGATATAAAAGTAAAGGCATCAGTATTGTTTATACAGCGTAACGTCTTAACATGTACTCGAGCTACTTATTCAATTACATCTCCCTTACTGAAGTGTCTTCGACCGGCCAGTCTGACTCCCCTGCACATGTTTGCCGGATCAATTCGAAATTGCGCCACATAAGTGAATTTTGTATTATAATACGTTTTCTAGGGTCCGACATTTTATCAGTGACATACCTTACCACCAGATCTTTGCTTTCCCGATGCGGAGGACAATCATCCCTCTCCCCTGTTGAAAAGACGGCGCCATTGATATCCTTGAAAGCAGTAAGGTTTCACGATAGTCTTCCTATTATCCCGATGGAGGTCGTCTCAGCGTAGTATAGGGTCATTCACAATCTGATTCCGACCAACGGACGCCTCCATCGCATTGGTCTTCGTCCGACTGGACTTTGCGACACATTTTATCGATCCCACACAGGCTTGTCTCTTGTGGACGAGAACACTGGCCCTGGATTCGACGACAACTATCTTTCCTTACCCGATTAGCTGAAGCTTCTTTCTCGATTGAACTTCTTCTCTGTCCGGACTTTTCTATTTTCTCTCGGACCAAGACTTATACTATCGTATGGTTCCTCGGACACTACACCCTCTACACGGACGTGACAACGATTCCGACCCCGTGTTTTTCGTCAGTATATGGTGAACGCGCATTGGAAATGGCAGAGGCTTCAACAAAATATGTTGCACGTCGTCTTTAATCGTCAAGGTATTGCATAGTTTTCCTCCCTTGTTCTGGGGCCTTCTCCCGTTGCGTTCTTCCTAGCGAAAAAATTTGTTTTCTTTTGGTTCCCGAAATTGTGTAATTTATGTCTGTCAAGTTTAATTACAAAAGCCAGGCCAGTGTCATGTGAAGGACCAGGGCAGTGACTGGGGGGGGGGGGGGGGGGGGGGTGGCCGCGTCGTGGCCAGGTCTCGGGATTCGTTTGGTTAGAAGCCCATCGGTTTGGCGGTCGACTGCGACTTAAAAAAGTGGCTAACGTCGCGCAATGCAGATATAAATTCGTGAGTTCGAGACCATTGGTTACCTTATTTTTTAAACCGTATTTTGGGTGGCTGCTAAAGGTTATCTCGAAGATAATTTGCTTCACTTTCTAACCCACCAGAAAAAAAAATGTTGGTAGTGAACTTCCCCGCGAAAGGCAAAGGTCCCGAGTTCGAATCTCGGTGTGGCACATTGTTTTAATATGCCAAGAAGTTTCAGTCCATAATCTCAGTTATAGGCTGTGATCATTTTATTCCAAGTTCTTTTCTCACAAGCTTTCTCGTAAGTGTGGCTAGAAACGCCATTTTAATTTTGTCATTAGTATGTGTCACTGTATTTTTTTTTCCATAACAGAAGTGTGAAAGAAAATACGGATAGTGTAAAAGTTACGAAGAGTAAGTTTAATAAAAGAATGAAGACATACGTATAGCAAACATCGCTCCACAACACAGACTATTACAGACATTGTTTGAACAAATGTTGAAGATTTTTATCTTTTTTGTGGAACTCTGTAAAGGTGTATTAACTCCAGACCTGCCTAACAAGATAAGAAATTTTGCCTCTATGAATGTCAAAATTATGAGGTACTGCGAAGAAAGGAGGAATGTAACCAGAAGTTTAACGTTCCCACATTGATAAGGTCATTAGACATAGAGACAATCTCGAATAGGATAAATTTTGGGAAGAAAATCAGGCATGGCTCTGAGCACTATGGGACTTAACATCTATGGTCATCAGTCCCCTAGAACTAAGAACTACTTAAACCTAACTAACCTAAGGACATCACACACATCCATGCCCGAGGCAGGATTCGAACCTGCGACCGTAGCAGTCGCGCGGCTCCGGACTGAGCGCCTAGAACCGCTAGACCACCGCGGCCGGCAATCAGGCATGTATTTTGCCACGGGTATCAGGGCCAAATCTTACTCTGGGTGGCTAGACGGTGCTATGAGTTCAGGATCTCAGCCGCCGCACCACTCGCTCTGTCTACTAAAGCCACCGTAAGGTCGACGGCACCTCCTTTCCCCACTAACAGGCTCTTAGTAATATTTCGTGAGCTATGCGTTCCTCGCGGCGTAGGAATATGTTACAGGAAGATGAAGACATCCTCTGCTTCTATGGGGAAGCATTAACGGAGAACACCTCACGAAGTCCTGCCACATACAATTTAACCGTAAAAGGGAAGAACATTTGTTAGCTGTGAAAAAAGCGATAGAAGTTGCCATTGCCAGGAAAATGACCTGACGTATGACATGGAAATATACGAGTAAATAAATAAACAAGCATGTAAATAACAAATAAGTCTTATCTGGTGTACGGGTCAGCGGTCTCGGCCGAGTGCGTGGTTAATCCGGTGCGCTGGAGCGAGATTGAAGCAAGACCAGCGTGGCGCGTGGCACCCATCGCTCACTGTCCGGCACGCGGGCGCCTGAATTAATGTGGCCTCGACAGTACGCATATGCATGCGCCGCGGCGACAGGTGTAAATACACGACAGATATCGATCGCATGCGATCCTACCGATAGGTCCTTACAGCCTCCTACGAGCATACGACCTAGCGAAGTCCTGTCAAATAGTGTCATTTTGTCTAAGTAGTAAAACGTTATAATAAGTTCTGAAAGAACACTGTTTGCACTCTAGTCTAAAACAGATGTTGCTTGGCCCTTCAAAGACGAAAGTGTAGAAGTTTCATTTGAAAGAAACGTATATTTTACCGTAACTCCGTTGATGCGATAGTGCATCGAGACGAAAGAACCTCAATTGTTTCACTAGACCACTCCGATTAATCAATGGAAACAGTGAGAACAGTTCATCTGGCGCGATGTAAGGTGGTAGAGCTGAAACTTCCTTGCAACAAACGTTCTAGGAATATGGAAATGAGCGTTTGGCGTCATTCGCCGGGAGGCCCCTTACGGTGCAGCTCCGGCCGCCTTGGTGCAGCTCTTATTACATTAGACGCCACAATGGGCGACCTGCGCGCCGGATGGGGATGAAATGATGATGAAGACAACACAACACCCAGTCCCTGAGCGGAGAAAATCCCCGACCCAGACGGGAATCGAACCCGGTCCCCTTAGGGCGGCAGTCCGTCACGCTGCCCATTCAGCTATCGGGGCGGACACTTTCTAGGGGTGATAGATCAAGTCATGGGGAACAACTTTTGTTGCTGACAAAATGTTCTCTGATGCTTCCTGTCGACACTTTGCGTCTTTTAGTATTCACTTGTCCTGGAATGATGAGATTTCACCAAACTAGCAGGGCCTATTAACCAAGTGTATAGCATACTACCTACCTCTGTAAATTCATAGAGTGATTTTCAACAACAAAACTGTGGGAATGAGTGTCTCTAAGCGGAGAAATGTATTTTAGAAATGAATCAGGATCTTCAATTTACTAGGCCTACCGCCTTTGGATGACAGGCAACACACACTGCATACGAACGCTGCAGAATGCCTACACCCTGTCACCCCTCAGGGCATTACCAGTCTTAAATGACACGTAATTTCAGAAAACGTTTTGTCTCTAACAACCCCGATGTTCCCACGACGTGATCTATCAACCCTAGAAATTTGGCACAAAGACTTTGAAATCCGCTTTATAATGCAATGTGAAAACGAACTCCACCAACAAAATTTTGGAAGTTGTTCAAGGATTCTTTCATAGTACTCGTATTTTGGTGTAAGAGAACTGCCTCATTACATAATAATTGCATTTCGTTTGATATGTTACCCCATTTATTTTTGTATCTGTATTGGCCTCCCTCAGGCTTGCTTTCTCAGTAGGTGTATAGAACAAACAGGATCCTTCAGTTTATCGTGATTGCATATTACAGGCTTTTTGCACTGTTGTGAAGACAGTTCACAGAAACAGAAATAATTGGGGTAGCAAACCGAATAAATAATTTTGTCAACAATGTTCAGAATCACCCTTTCGACGTGTGTGAAGCATATTGGAAGCTACATATCTTATCGCTGTATCGAGAGTCGCCATTAGAGCTGCATTTGTTTTGACGTGCAAGCCATGGCAGTCGGGACGTAGAGACGAAGAGTAGAAATCCTCTGTTACAGAGTACCTATCGGCGGTTGCCTCACTCGTCGGAGCAATGGAGTGCAGTGTGACACCAGAAACGTTCAGCTTTTTGTTAAAAAGTAGGTATTGATTATGCATGTACGCATGAGTGCCACGTAATGACACCGATAGTACGGTGACGCAAAAGTTAAGCCTAATCGTGCATGATATAAGTTCAAAATATCCGCGTACGTCTACCGCGCCGCGTCGACGGAACAGGCACATTTTAATTATATTTCCGTATAGACGTATAGGCTTGAATGACCCAGATTCCTTGTGTAAAACCAGTGTGTGAACAGTGCAGTCTGAGAAGGTACTACTTGCTAATATAGTGTCACCTCAACTGGTACCAGGTTCATCCTGATTGCGTACCACATCCAGCGCCGATCCCCCACCACTGCGATCGCAAGGTTGCCAGTTAGTCTCTTCCCCAGTCTCGGTGTGAACAGAGTTTCGTTGAAGAGCGACCATATCCCTTTGTTCTGTAACCATTCAAAATAGCGGCGCCCGTTAGAAATCCTACCAAATGCGACATTTTCTGAATGCTGAAAATTTTGGGCCTATCAAAATTTATAGGCAAATAAAGGAAGTTTACAGTGATAGTGCAATGAACGAGTCTTCACTAGCGTGGAATGTTGTCGGCAAACGTGTTTTTGATTCATGACAATGCTTGACCTCATGCATCAGCTCGAACTCAGCAAGAACTTCAACGTCTTTAGTGGAAATTTTTGAACATCCTCCTTACAACACTGACTTGGTACTAAGTGATTTTCACTTATTTCTGAAATGGATGGAAATAAGATCGCAAACGACAAAGTCCTCAGACAAACAGTGACATCCTGGCTCATGTCGTGGCCGTAGACAGTATGACATGGAAAAAAGTTAGATTACGTAGTGCGTAAGCTTAGGGACCAATGACCTCAGCAGTTTGGTCCCATAAGACCTTACCACAAATATCCTAACTTAAACTAACTTACATTAAGGACAACACACACACCCATGCCACAAGGAGGATTCGAACCTCCGACGGACACAGCCGCGCGGGCCGTGATAAGGCGCCTAAGACCGCCCGGCTACCCAGCGCGGCTATGACATAGGAATAGAAAAGTTAGTCCCATGTTAAAATAAGTGTCTTGACAGTTATTTAGACTACATGGAAAAATAGAGTAAGGCACTGTAATTTTGTAAATAAAGTTTTGTGTTGATATCTTTCGTTTATATTTAGTTGTGCCGAAACGTTCTTTACTTTCTAACGACCCTCGTATTACAAAAATGGTTCAAATGGCTCTGAGCACTATGGGACTCAACTGCTGTGGTCATCAGCCCCCTAGAACTTAGAACTACTTAAACCTAACTAACCTAAGGACATCACACACATCCATGCCCGAGGCAGGATTCGAACCTGCGACCGTAGCGGTCCCTCGTATTACAGCTTCCGGTTATTCCCCCCATATTGTATCTTTATATTGAAACATTTGAGTACAGCTATAGAGACGGTGCCACGGAGGAATTAGCAGCCTCTGCAGGTTGGTGGGAAAGACACATCAATACTCCTCCTACGTAATACTTCCATATAATGGGGCTGGGCCGCTTACGGTGTGTCACACATATACTTAGGAAGAATCCCAAGAAATTATAATTCATTCACGACAGAGCTCTCTCTCGAAAACCTCCCTCCTGATGAATTCTTGAGTAGTGTCGCCCTGTCTGGGACACTTATTAAGTTCGATTAACGGAAAAAATATGTGGAGCGCCTTACAGGGTCTCCGCGAGGTAATTTATGCTAATAAGACCCTCACGTAGGAGTAATAGCTTTAAAATTAGTGGATTTTGACGCCACACCGCAGTATAACGGCAACTGCTCTGCTCGTTCCCGTTAGCTAGTGAAATAGAATGAAGGGTTAGGGCTTAAGTGGTATTAGCACATTATGTGCCAACCACCATACACTGTGCGGTGCTCTATGGAACAGTAATGTCGATGTAGACAATTTAACAACAAATAAATACTTTTTCGGGACGACTTTAGATGAACCACTCAGCTGCATAGTATAAAACCAGAAAAATAATCTGATATTAACTACAATGAAACCAACAAATGCGTAGAATAATTTGCGCTGCGCTGAAGAATCAGATACAACAGTAAAATTAAACATGCCATTTTGTTACAGGTACTCTGAGGCAGGCATAGTCGACAAGTCACTCTGGCTGTGAAATTTTCGGAAAAAATGGGCTTTCAGTCGGTAGTTTTCGATAAATGTATTCTTCTTCTTTTGCCTTGTCCTCTGTCTCTACGGGGTCGGCATGTTGTATCGGTTTTGCAACTTCAGTGTAGCTGGTGACTGGGTGCCATTCCTTACCCCACCACTCCCGCCCGGGTCGGAATTTGTGTACGCCGTCTGTAAGCGATTAGAGTAGATCTCACACGAGGAGGCCAAGACGTTCAGATCACGGTTTTACTTCAAACTTTGTACGCTTTGAGAAGTCCATTAGGAAAACCTGATGTGCAAGTAGTACTCGTACTACTTAGGCGATTTCAGGGAAATCGGAAAAGTAGTTTTACGCGTCAGTAATGTACCGGTGCGTTGCAACCCTTAGGACGACATGGCGGCGGTCATGTGCTTAGCATTCAATCTCCGTAATCGGTGGATCGCTGGATCAAGTCCCACACGTGTTTTTTCTTAATCTATATTTTTGTCAACACTAATCTCAACACTAGTCATATTATTTCATGTTTATTAAATTTGAAGCGTAATATGGTGAAAAAACACTTGTATTTCCATGAACTTTTATTGAATTTCCAATGCTATTTCTCTGTTTGCAAATCTCCATTATCACAACAAATATTATGTTTATAACTACCGATAATTAAAAGACCAAACGCACAAAATATTCCTGAAAATGTATGCCTGTCATGATTTCCGAAATCCCTTATATCTGCAATCTGTTAAGGTACCTAGAAGTGCTTTGCACCTGGACACTTCGACCTCCAGACACAGGTTTCAAGGACGAGGGACAGGCTTGGAAAATCGAAGTCAAACATCGATAAATAAGTGTGTAAATAACTTTATTCGATAATACAACGAGCTGCTATATGCCAGAATATGAGGGCAATGTACGTTCAGTAGTCGGATGTGCTTTTATCATTACAAGTTGCAGGTTGATATTTTTCGTACAGACACGGAAAACGGAAATTAAAACGGCATCTACTACATCGAATGAATCCAGTTTTCCCGCATGCACAAAGGATCTTCAGAGTTACTAAGGAAAAATAAAACTCGTTGTCATTTTGAAAAATTTCTCTTTCTTTCGACAATTTGTATGCAAAATATGCGTAATGCAACATTTTCGTAAGTATCGGTGCCGACAATTGGCGATGTACGACTGAATGCATTTTAACGGCATCTTCACGAGAAGTAATTTCTTAATCATTGTGAATCAAATATGAACAAGTTTGAAGGCGCTTAATAAAGTTTTTAATTGCATATAGAAGTAAAAGTCGCATAATATTTGTTGTAATATTACAAATTTGTAAACAGTGAAATGGCACTGGAAATTCAATGAAAGTTCGTACAAGTGTTTTCAGTCATGTTGCCTTTCAAATACACTCCTGGAAATGGAAAAAAGAACACATTGACACCGGTGTGTCAGACCCACCATACTTGCTCCGGACACTGCGAGAGGGCTGTACAAGCAATGATCACACGCACGGCACAGCGGACACACCAGGAACCGCGGTGTTGGCCGTCGAATGGCGCTAGCTGCGCAGCATTTGTGCACCGCCGCCGTCAGTGTCAGCCAGTTTGCCGTGGCATACGGAGCTCCATCGCAGTCTTTAACACTGGTAGCATGCCGCGACAGCGTGGACGTGAACCGTATGTGCAGTTGACGGACTTCGAGCGAGGGCGTATAGTGGGCATGCGGGAGGCCGGGTGGACGTACCGCCGAATTGCTCAACACGTGGGGCGTGAGGTCTCCACAGTACATCGATGTTGTCGCCAGTGGTCGGCGGAAGGTGCACGTGCCCGTCGACCTGGGAGCGGACCGCAGCGACGCACGGATGCACGCCAAGACCGTAGGATCCTACGCAGTGCAGTAGGGGACCGCACCGCCACTTCCCAGCAAATTAGGGACACTGTTGCTCCTGGGGTATCGGCGAGGACCATTCGCAACCGTCTCCATGAAGCTGGGCTACGGTCCCGCACACCGTTAGGCCGTCTTCCGCTCACGCCCCAACATCGTGCAGCCCGCCTCCAGTGGTGTCGCGACAGGCGTGAATGGAGGGACGAATGGAGACGTGTCGTCTTCAGCGATGAGAGTCGCTTCTGCCTTGGTGCCAATGATGGTCGTATGCGTGTTTGGCGCCGTGCAGGTGAGCGCCACAATCAGGACTGCATACGACCGAGGCACACAGGGCCAACACCCGGCATCATGGTGTGGGGAGCGATCTCCTACACTGGCCGTACACCACTGGTGATCGTCGAGGGGACACTGAATAGTGCACGGTACATCCAAACCGTCATCGAACCCATCGTTCTACCATTCCTAGACCGGCAAGGGAACTTTCTGTTCCAACAGAACAATGCACGTCCGCATGTATCCCGTGCCACCCAACGTGCTCTAGAAGGTGTAAGTCAACTACCCTGGCCAGCAAGATCTCCGGATCTGTCCCCCATTGAGCATGTTTGGGACTGGATGAAGCGTCGTCTCACGCGGTCTGCACGTCCAGCACGAACGCTGGTCCAACTGAGGCGCCAGGTGGAAATGGCATGGCAAGCCGTTCCACAGGACTACATCCAGCATCTCTACGATCGTCTCCATGGGAGAATAGCAGCCTGCATTGCTGCGAAAGGTGGATATACACTGTACTAGTGCCGACATTGTGCATGCTCTGTTGCCTGTGTCTATGTGCCTGTGGTTCTGTCAGTGTGATCATGTGATGTATCTGACCCCAGGAATGTGTCAATAAAGTTTCCCCTTCCTGGGACAATGAATTCACGGTGTTCTTATTTCAATTTCCAGGAGTGTATAAAGTGTACGAAATAAAATGACTAGTGTAGTAAAATATATAAATAAAAAACGATGATCGGGACTCGATCCAGCGATTCTTCGATTACGAAGCTTGAATGGTAACCGCAATCTCGCTCTCAGGGTTGCAACACACCGGTAGATCATTGACGCGTAAAAACTTCTCTCACGATTTTCTCGAAATCGTCTAAGTAGTACGCCTTACTACTTGCACACTATGTTGTCCTAATGGAATATTAACGGTGTAGAAAACCTCAAGTAAATCCGTGATCCGAACGTCTTGGCCTCTTCTTGTGAGGTTTACTCTAGTTGTATTTTACTCTGGAGTACTTGTTTAGTAACTGCTTCCATTTGAAGACTTCGTTGGTCTTTGGCATTGCTGTTGAGGATGGCAGGGTACGCTTGGGGACA
Organism: Schistocerca nitens; assembly: GCF_023898315.1. Lineage (NCBI taxonomy): Eukaryota > Metazoa > Arthropoda > Insecta > Orthoptera > Acrididae > Schistocerca > Schistocerca nitens. The sequence goes on along the minus strand of NC_064616.1, from coordinate 140,286,111 downwards.
GAAGATGACGCTCTTTGGAGTCGAAACTGGTAACATGTGTTGAGTAAACGACGTTGGATTCCAATTCAGCTGTTGGTTTTAACTATCTGTATTGTAGTACATCATGTACGGGTGCTGTCCCACTTTCGTTGATGGATTACCAGAGACTTATAAGAATCGATCGTAAGTTTCATGGCTTTACTGTGAAAGCTGAAAGCTTTGAACAAAACTACTATAGAAGACATTTATGTCTAAACTCTAATAAGATGAATTTGTAAATGATTTTTGTATAATATTTTTTGAAAACAATTTTTTTCTGAGGAAGATAAATGTGTTAAAAGAAATATTATCAACTAGAAAACTAGTAATTCTGAGCGCATTAGAGGTGTGTAGCTGAAATTTAAAATAGGTAATAGCTCCCATCTCAAACGGAATGGAAAGGCGGGAAAGAGAAAGGGTGGAATGATTTTAGGCTCAGCATGAGGGTGGCTTACACATTAGTCATTGCCTAAATAGTCTCGGATGGAAACTGCTTTTTCAGCTTGAACCAGTAACTTTTTTGTGTTTTTATAAATAGCAATTTGTTGTTATCACGCACTGGTTCAAAGAACTTCATTTGCCTAAGACATTACCTAGACAGGGTCCTATCCTAGTGAAACTGATTCCGCGTATGCAAAAATTACAAAGAACTATAATTTTCCGAACTTCATGTAGTAAAATATTTTGGAAGGTTTTTTTTATATAATCAGTAAATGTTGTTTGTGAGGCACTAAATTTAGAGTGATCTGGAAGTTACAATTTTCAGTGTAGCATATTCTGGTCATATAAAGTAAAGTAGTATACTGAAATTGCTTACTGTAAAAGATACGATACGTATGAATAAAACAGCTTAAATCCAATGGTATACTCACAGTAGAACTTAATCAGTTAGATCTGTCTTATTTTTCGAACAGTGTTGGTGAATATTTCACAAGAATTGTAATTTTTTACCATTCTCACACAAAGTACAGCTTAAGGTCCATCATTTGGTTAATTGTTGAGCAGGACCATAAATGAAAGAATGATAATTCCAAAGTATGTGTTAATATTGTGTTAGTATCATAACGTACTAATTTTGTTTAACTAACTTGGAATAATGACTAGTTCTTCAAATCTCAATTATAGAGACCCCTCATGGTCGATTTTTCTTTGCCTACACTAGCAGGTCTACGCAAAGAATAGAGAAAGTATCAATGTATCTGGGTGCTGTAGTATAATTCCTCCGGTGTTGACAAAGTAACAGGAAGTTAGTTGCTGTGCTGTACACGAGAAACTAGGTTGCTTTCCTAAGCACAGTAAGGTATATACAGAATAGCAAATCACAATTACACTTATGAATAACCCACTGGACGTAATTTCACGCCTAGTTAGGCTGGCGACCGTTCATAAATAGGCTTGACCACATAAAAGGCCTGGAACTAAAAGGTTACTGGAATCCCTTCAGGAGGCGAAATAGAAGTGTGATACTTGTATCTATTATACATACACTACGCGGTCAAACAAATTTTTAAAACTCCTGTAAAAAGCGGTAACGGTAACTTAGGGAATGTTTCTTTGGGAGCAATTTTTACACGAATTCTTAGAGAAGGTACTGATTCGAACATTTCGAAAGACGGCCAAATTTAGAAGAGAAACATGTGAGTAGTGCTATACTGCCAATGTGTGACAGTACATTTTAATGTTAAACATGCTGGACAGTACCAATAATACTAAAAGAGTAAAGCGTTATAGGTCCAAGTGCTTCAACAAATTTTAAATTGGGAAACAGGTGTTTTATGTATCAAATGACTCCGTGTGACAGTGCAGAAATAGGAAACAGGGATCATATCTCCACTGCAGGAACTCATTTCACTCAACTAAGTGTAAAAGTCGGTATCTAGTAGAAACTAGATAGAACTACTCGTCTTTTGATGAGTTTTGCTGAATATCTGTCAAAATGAGGCAACAATGGTGGCATTTTATCGGAATTACGTTTGCACGTTGTTTGATTAATGTCCAGTCTACTTGTCTTTTGATGCTCTTTTAATCGTCCGTAAAACCGGTTTTTAACTTTTTATTTATACCACATTTGCTCTTGGCTCTACAGTATGTCGGCTATAGAGAATGATGTGACAAATAGATTCCATCGGAATCTTGTGACTGTAAATCTGAAATGTAGTACCCACGCCATAGTGAGATGTTTCATTACCTTTTACTGTGATGAGAATGTAACTGCATTTTTCAGGCTGAAATAGCAAGTCAGAGATTAGTTCAATATTCGCAGTGACGACTACTTTATACAAATAATGTCAAAAGACGAACTTCTTGTGTTACTCTGTATAAGACTGCACACTCCCACAAACGGTATTAATGGCTGTAAATATGCGTCCAGTAAGTTCATCAAGCGTTTGTGCTGGTGCTGTATGCAGAGAATCCGCCGAGTACCTATACAGGAAATTATTCATGAAGGACACGGGGTGAAACAATCGTATTCCATTAATTAGCTACTTGAAACTACTTCATTTTTGAGGTCATCACGTATTGGGTTATGGAAACGGCGTCAAAATTATCGTATAATTCCACATATTGGAGTGAGATTACCGGGGAATGCCCTGCAGGGGTATTAGCACGGAAATGTATAAGTTCAAATATAGTGCAACTGTCAAATGAACTAGTGTGGTATGTGACTCCATAACGCGGTCTCCATTAACTGCAGTCAAAATCTTTCCATTTTGAGTAATAAGAGGGAATCATACTACTCCTATCAAGACTCAGTATACGCAGGAACACACAGGGTGGTCAGAAACAGCGTGAAAAGTACATAAGAGTGTTTCGGGGTAGGTTGTGTTGAGAGATAATTGTTAAGAAAAAATTGTGTATGTTGCGCCGTTACAGGTCGTTGCAGGCGCAAATTCAAGGAGTCTGCCAAGGACTGTGTAGCCAAACTTCTGGTTTCCTCGAACCAAATAGACGTAGCTTTTGCTTAAATTTATGACATCCGAAAATGGCTCATTTTAACTGGTAATGAGCATTTGTACAAGTGGTAACTCACGGATCCAATGGTGTCTATGCTTTACCGGATTTTTCCGCATGCAAGTGCTTGAATTTGAGCGCGCAACGACCTGATCGGCAAACGTCATTGCTAATTAAATCGAAAACGGCACAACGTATCGAATTTTTTCTTAACTATTGTTTCTCAGCACAACTTATCCTGTAACATCCTTACAAACTTTTCAGACTGTTTCTGGCCAGCCTGCACTTCTTAGAGATAGAAAACCAGTTATTTTGTAGCACTGGGAATACTACGTTTCTCATTTCCGACCATAATTTCTATGGTGTTAGCCAAACATCCAATAGTTTTCAATTTTCTTCATTTTGAATACATCATTTAGTTTCATTTTGCATACGTTTACTTATGTCGCTAGTAAAACAATATTCTACAGAAACAGGTCTTAATGTACACTTTTACATAAAATACGACACCGTGGAAGTAATGTTTTAACCCGAGTAAACAATGAATAACGTGATTCTTCTTCCCAATTTTGCTCATGTAAGAATATAATATCCTTGACTATAAGCTCAGTGGGAGACCATGTACCATTTTTCAGATCGAATTTCTTACTTTCCACCTATTTTAGTTTATAACGGTAGTAGAGCAGTGCGATGACCTAATCATGAAGGATTATCAGAAAAATTAAAATAAATCATCTCGGTATGGGTATCAGTAAGCCTTGTAACTTAGGTTGGGACAGACAGCGCCAGTGCAATGGTCATACGAATTATGAAACAACTGATTTCGCGTTCGCTGATTGCGAACTGGACGTAAAAGGCGACGAGGTCACGAACCATCTGCAAGCAAATGGGCAAATGCAGTATACGAATATAGAGGTCGGCGGTCGAAAATCAGGACAAGGTTCCATCCAGCAGCAAATTTCGATCCCGACGTACTTTGTGACCAGCGCCTCGGGTGATCACCAGCTACAGCAGGAACTATGTGAGTCAGAAGAATAATACCCACTTAGGCTTGCACCCTGCAAAGGACTTGTAAAAATTTCCTGTAAGTAGTTCTGGACTGTAGTTAGTGGCTTACTTTGCACACATGCGAGTATGTATCTATACTTGGCTGACACTCCCATTGTGACGTGATGATGAACCTAAGGGTTTGATCAGAGCTCTAGTAACTGACTCATTTCGTGATTCGTGGTCTGAAGTATTATACATTGCTGTGTGTTCCTTATTCCTGATAGTGTGTTAACACGGTGTGGCCATTTATTGTAGTAACTGGTCAAAAAAAGCTTGAGGTTGCAAGCCTCGTCTGTCTTTTACACGTAAAGTGGGTCGTCGTCATAAACCAGTGTCTGTTCTCTTTAGCATGTTCATTAAATACGTGAAGAAGCATTAAAAACAGACAAAAGCCAACACAGCGTCTTATTTCCTTACTGACACCATATCTACCTCCCTAGCCTGGCATCCGAGTCGTTTGGTAAGGAGCCGCTCGCAGGCCACAGATGGATGACGTAAAACCCCACTTCACCTCCAGTCTATATGCGAGATTCGAAGTAATTCTGTTGCGATGCGACCATGTTGGGTTAAGACAATAGTCTTTACTTTCTCAGTACTTCCCCACAAGATGATTTGCTAGCTGCAATTATTGTATCAAGTATATATATATATATATATATATATATATATATATATATATATATATATATATATATACACTTACTTATCGCGAATGGACCCAGAAGGATCACGCAAAGCTTTCTGACGTCGTTTCTTCCATACTTCTTTCATTCGTTCTCCATGTTTTCTTTTTCTTTCTTCTGTCCATTTTGTTCCTGGTCTCTTTAGTGCTTCCTTCTCCGACAATACATTCCACTTTTCCACCTTATTTCTAAAAGTTTTTCTATCTTTGACATCTTTAAGTTCAATATTTGCTTTTTGTAAATCTAATTTTACTCGGCTAATCCATGGTGTTGTTGATTTGACTTTTTCTATGTAAGTGAGAATTCTGTTGGTGAGTCGTGTGGGGGGAAGTCTAGTGACATGTCCATAAAATTTTAATCTTCGCCTTCTTATGTCTGCTGCCAGGTTTGATATAGTTTCTGTGGTTCTTCTTGATTGTATCCGGTATCCTTCTTCTGTTAATTTTGGACCTAAAATCTTTCTCATAATTTTTCGTTCTTCTTTTAGTATTTTTTCTAAATCACATTTTGTGTGGAGTGTGAGCGTTTCACTAGCATATAGTGCTGCTGGCTTAATTACTGCGCAGTAGTGTCTGATTTTTGTGTTCGAGGAGATGCATTTTTTATTGTATATTTCATGTGTCATACCATATGCTCTCTTCATTTTCTGTTGTCTGATCTTCTGTGCAACTTTCTCTCCTCCGGTTGGCTCCAAAATTTCACCTAGGTATTTAAAATGTTTTACTCTATTTATTTTTCCATATTTTGTGTTCAAACTGTGTATATGGAATTTTGTACAGAAAAATTCTGTCTTTTGAAACGAAATTTGTAAACCTACTTTATCCGCGCATTCCTTAAGGATCTCTATTTGTTTGGTGGCGATTTCTTCATCATCTGCAAGTATGGCCAAATCGTCCGCGAATGCTAAACAAGATATCTCCACGTTGTCTTTGGTTCTACCAAGATGGATTGGTTTCCAGTAAGATTGATTTTTTAATTATTTTTCCCATTCCTTAATGACTTTATCCAGGACTATATTAAACAAAAGTGGAGATAGCCCGTCACCTTGACGTACTCCAGTTTTTATGAGAAAAGGTTCAGATATTTCTCCCCTGAATTTAACTTTTGATACAGTGTCTGTCAGTGATTCTTTGATAAGCCTTAGTGTTTTGGAGTCAAGTCCAAGTTCCTCTAAAATGTTAAACAAAGATTGCCGGTCAATTGAGTCATAGGCTTTCTTAAAATCTACAAATGTACAAATTATGGGGGCATTTCTAATTGCTTTGTGTTTTAATATTGTCTTTAAATTAAATATTTGTTCTATGCATGAGCGACCGGGGCGGAAGCCTGCTTGATAATCACGAATTTGGCATTCCAGCTGCTCTTGTGTTCTTTTCAGCAGGCATGTTGAGAGAATTTTGTAGGTGACTTGTAAAAGTGAGATTCCCCTGTAGTTATTGACATTTGTTCTGTCTCCTTTTTTATGTTACGGGTGAATAAGGGCACATTTCCACTCCTCTGGTAATTTTTCTGTTTCCCATATTTTTTTTATTATTTTTGTGAGCTCTTGCAACGTCTTTGGTCCTAGGTTTTTTAATAGCTCTGCAACAATGCCATCTTCGCCAGATGTTCTATTATTTTTTAAGTTTTTAATGTGACATTTGATTTCTTCCTGTGTTGGTGGTAATGAATCCGGTTGAGCGTTGGCACAGATTTCTTTGGGAAACCTTAAACTAGGTTCTGGGCAATTTAGTAGGTTAGAAAAATATTGAGCCAATACTTGACAGTTTTCCTGGTTTGTTAGGGCAGACCCACACTTATGCAGAGGTCAAACTATTGTGTATTTTTGATCTTCTTTCCAGTGAACTCTATATATCAGACGTACTGACCTCAGAAAACTGTACAGGAATGTCCTCAGCGCATTGCAGTATATCAGCAAAAGATTAAAATGCTAGGGTTATTCAACAATACTCTAAATATAAATTTTAAATTAGTTCTCTGTAAAGTTCATGGCCCACAACTAAAGTTAGTAATAAATAAATACGATAAATTTCGTTAGCTGCTCATTCGCTACCATTTATCATGTAAAGACACTCACATTAAATTAGATCTATCTCATAGCATCTGTACCTGCTGACAACTGATAGCCTGTTCTGCTCAATGGATATTGTTGACAGACTCAGAATTGCTCATCATATAAAAGCTGCTGGAAAATGTATCAACAATTTAATCTTCGTAATATGATCAGTCACGATGTAACAGCGAAGGAAAGATCCATCGAACATGAAGATAGTGCTGAATGAAATTTCTGATTTTATTGTCGCTTTTCGTGTTGTTCTCGTCTCACAGGAGATAACTCTAATTAAAAGTGTATTTGTTAAATCAGTCGAAAACTTTTTAAAAGTTTGTGAAAAAGGGACTGAAAATGAATATCCGTATAGTTCTGAGGTCCACAGTGTTAATGATTCGGGTCTTTAATTAAAATCGTACACAATCTTAAACAAGATTATTACAGTGCATTACGCTTTTTAATAAAATAATCGTTATAAACTACAGCAACAGTTCTTGTGTGTTCCCTGCATTAATAAACTAAATTTTACAGGGGCACGGGTAATACATAAAGACCGGGAAAATGTGGAATGCAAGGGAAGTACTAGGTTTCCCCAAAGGACAATCTGCACTACGTAGCTTCCTGAGTTATCATTTAGAGTAGTTCGCAGGAAAGTTTCATCACTCATGAAATCATAATTCCTAAAGCAGTGTGGTTAAAACTCTTTCTAGATATTATGGCATGACTGAGGAACGTGAACGCAAGGTCTCTGAGGTTTCGTCTCATGTATCGTTACTTCTACAGGCGAATCAAGAGGGCAACAGAAAGACCTAAGTACAGTTTTTAGTATCTTCCTGATTCTTAATTTTATCAAATAGTTTCACTTGCAGTCTCTGTTTTTAAGTGTATGTATTTGCGTTTATGTATATGAGAGACAAGTACGTCACCGTTGTCAGCTTACTAAAGACTCGAAGTAACTTTCACCTTTTAATATCCTACATATGAAACGAGAAAATCCACATAAAGAATGTCATAAAACACGCAACATACATGGCAAGCTGTTCGCTTGACTGGCATATTGTTGCACTAAACGTTTCTGGGAATGGTGATCCGATGAGAACCACTGGAACATCATAGTGTAATACGCCGAAATATAGAAAAAAAATTATGTTGACCACAGGTTTAAAATTAATCACTTCGTATCCAGTGTCCACTAAAATTTATAACTAGTTATTTCATAGAAGATTCCAGCTGTTTAAGCTTTTGTAACGTTTGTTAGACACACTGATACATTCATTCAAATTGCTTCTCGCTTGATCGCCACGATAGAAACTGTTGAGCTTAAAGAACCACTTCAAAAAAAATTCCATTCACACATTTGACAATTGAACAATCCCATTATCGGAACATTACTGATATATGAGAAATGCGGGAGAGGAGATCGTTACAAAGCATCACGGCAGCAGTGACCGACACGCTCCATTTCCACTGTTTCGTTTTATTCTCGGTTTTTCATTTGCATTTGCGAGTGCTTTGTTTCGCAGTTCATGAGCGCAGGTCGGTAATAATTCATTATCACATTCCTACTTTTTACAGCGCATCTCGTAGTTACGAGCGGGCGAACCCCTCGCTACAAATATGTTTTTATGAATTCGTGGAGAGGGGTAGGAATCAAGCTGGTATTCGGCAGCGTCGGCCATTTGGCCGGAGTTAATGTCGGAGCACTGCGTCACAGCCGCTGCTAGCCACGCCTGGTGACCTGACTTCTATCCAAATGAAATGAATTGCCTTCTTGCTCGACACCTGTATTCGCACCGCAGCGAGGCTATGTTTGTCGCAGGGTATCTCTTTTCATTAATCTTTTCGCCTATTATTACACATTCTTTTAACGATAAAGTTAGAAACTTGAGCGGGGGACACAAACTACGTCGAAACTGCTTCTACACGGATATAGAGTAATACGAATGTTTTAACTTGGTTTCTGTGCCTATGAGAGGAGTAAATACTGATTGCCAATCAGAAAAGCAGTAATATTATACACCCTGGAGTCTATGAAATACCTTTAATTTAGAAGTTATGTTTGGAATGCGAACTAAATACATTTAATACCCACAGCTTGATACAAACGTTCTAAAACTTCAGCGTGGAATACAGTCTTCAGCTATACTCATCTGCGTTTTCTAATGTCATCGATCCGCCTATCCTTACGTCGTCACATTAATCTTTTCTTAGCTCTTACAATCCAACAAGATACTTTGATGATTCACCTACCATCCATTCACCTGCATGCAATGGCTCGTTGCCATACATCCAAACTGGTAATATGCACTGACTTAACTCTCCGTTTCAGAAATTTTAAAGACTTAATTTGAAAACTCTGTTTCGGTTGCCAAAAGCATTCCAGATCAATGGTGCTCTTCTGTTTATTTCTTTTGTTATACACCTAGTCGCTTTTTTCAAGTACCCTAAATACAACTAGTTTTATGAACCCGCTCTTAATGTTTGTTATTTTCTATTTGATATGTTGGCTATAGATTATTTTAGTCCTGTTATAAGATATTTTCAGATCTTCTTGCAAACTTTCTCTGTTAAGTTCGTAATCTGCCATTCCTTCTGAAACTACACACACGAGTGCCCACAAAAGGTTATGAACAGATTTTTTGCCCTCAAATATATCCCCCGCCATTAGCACCATTGAATAATGAAAACTGCAAACAACATACTACACAACTTGAAAGAACAATAAATCACACCTTGTAAGTACGATTTGTGCATGGACTTTTCTTTTTGTCGTCTGTTGCCTATATGATCTAATAACTTTGACACATTGAGCACATGTTGCGAATGCAATGATTTGCAATTACGAAATCTCAGCCGCAGATGTCTCGGAGAACTACATCAGTGTCAGCTTATCTGGACTGCTGAAAATTTCTTACAAAAAATGAATACCAACGGGGCACTCATGGGTAACGTAACCGCTAAGCAATTGCAATATATGTGAAAGAAACATGTTTCCCCATGAAATCAAATTTAAAGATTCAAACTTCGAGGCAAGTATACGTATGATGGAGTTTGTAGTTCCAGGAAAAAGGTGTAAGATAATTAATCCGCGAAGTCAAAAGGCCTCAGAAACTGAACATAAGTTACAAGCAGGTTAGATATACAGGTTGGTCCATTGATCGTGACCAGGCCAAACATCTCACGAAATAAGCGTCAAACGAAAAAACTACAAAGAACTAAACTTGTCTAGCTTGAAGGGGGAAACCAGATGGTACCATGGTTGGCCCGCTAGATGGCGCTGCCATAGCTCAAACGGATATCAACTACGTTTTTCATATAGGAACACCCATTTTTTATTACATATTCGTGTAGTACGTAAAGAAATATGAATGTTTTAGTTGGACCACTTTTTTCGCTTTGTGATAGATGGCGCTGTAATAGTCACAAACATATGACTCACAATTTTAGACGAACAGTTGGTAACAGGTAGGTTTTTTAAATTAAAATACAGAACGTAAGTACGTTTGAACATTTCTTTCGGTTGTTCCAATGTGATACATGTAACTTTGTGAACTTATCATTTCTGAGAACGCATGCTGTTACAGCGTGATTACCTGTAAATACCACATTAATGCAATAAATGCTCAAAATTATGTCCGTCAACCTCAATCCATTTGGAAATTCGTGTAACGACATTCCTCTCAACAGCGAGTAGTTCGCCTTCCGTAATGTTTGCACATGCATTGACAATGCGCTGACGCGTGTCGTCAGGCGTTGTCGGTGGATCACGATAGCAAATATCCTTCAACTTTCCCCACAGAAAGAAATCCGGGGATGTCAGATTCGGTGAATGTGCGGGCTATGGTATGGTGCTTCGACGACCAATCCACCTGTGAAGAAATATGCTATTCAATATCGCTTCAACCGCACGCGAGCTATGTGCAGGACATCCATCATGTTGGAAGTACATCGCCATTCTGTCATGCAGTGAAACATCATGTAGTAACATAGGTATAACATTACGCAGGAAATCAGCATACACTGCACAATTTAGATTGCCATCGATAAAATGGGGGCCAATTATCCTACCTCCCATAATGCCGCACCATACATTAACCCGCCAAGGTCGCTGATGTTCCACTTGTCGCAGCCATCGTGGATTTTCCGTAGCCCAATAGTGCATATTATGCCGGTTTACGTTATCGCTGTTGGTGAATGACTCTTCGTCACAGAATAGAATGCGTTAAAAAAAATCTGTCATCGTCCCGTAATTTCTCTTGTGCCCAGTGGCGGAACTGTACACGACGTTCAAAGTCGTCGCCATACAATTCCTGGCGCATAGAAGTACGGTACGGATGCAATCGGTGTTGATGTAGCATTCTCAACACCGACGTTTTTGAGATTCCCGATTCTCGCACAGTTTGTCTGCTACTGATGTGCGGATTAGCCGCGACAGCAGCTAAAACACCTACTTGGGCATCATTATTTGTTGCAGGTCGTGGGTGACGTGTCACATGTGGCTGAACACTTCCTGTTTCCTTAAATAACGTAACTATCCGGAGAACAGTCCGGACACTTGGATGATGTCGTCCAGGATACCGAGCAGCATACATAGAACACGCCCTTTGGGCATTTTGATCACAATAGCCATACATCAACACGATATCGACGTTTTCCGCAATTGGTAAACGGTCCATTTTAACACGGGTAATGTACCACGAAGCAAATACCGTCCGCACTGGCGGAATGTTAAGTGATACCACGTACTTATACGTTTGTATTACAGCGCCATCTATCACAAAGCGAAAAAAGTGGTCCAACTAAAACATTCACATTTCTTTACGTACTACACGAATATGTAATTAAAAATGGAGGTTCCTATTTGAAAAAACGTAGTTGATATCCGTTTGACCTATGGCAGCGCCATCTAGCTGGCCAACCATAGCGCCATCTGGTTTCCCCCTTCAAGCTAGACGAGTTTCGTTCTTTGTAGTTTTTTCGTTTGATGCTTATTTCGTGAGATATTTGGCCCAGTCACTAATAATGGACCACCCTGTATACGAGGGTTGGAATTTAAATAGTGACAACTATTTATTCACAACCGATACAAAAGAGTTACATGGTTGTACCTGTTACTGTCCTTCTCAGTAGTCACCAGAGCCGGCCGGAGTGGCCGAGCGGCTCTAGGCGCTGCAGCCTGGAACCGCGCGACCATTGCGGTCGCAAGTTCGAATCCTGCCTCCCGCATGGATGTGTGTGATGTCCTTAGGTTAATTTGGTTTATGTAGTTCTAAGTTCTAGGGGACTGATGATCTCAGAAGTTAAGTCCCATAGTGCTCAGAGCCATTTGAACCATTAGTTGGTTCAAATGGCTCTGAGCACTATGGGACCGAACATCTGAGGTCATCAGTCCCGTAGAACTTAGAACTACTTAAACCTAACTAACCTAAGGACATCACACACATCCATGCTCGAGGCAGGATTCGAACCTGCGACCGTAGCGGTCGCGCGGTTCCAAACTGAAGCACCTAGATCCGCTCGGGCACAATGGCCGGCTGAACCATTAGTCACCAACGTTGTGTAGAACCCGTTGCCAGCGATGTGGAAGGCGTAGTATACCGTTAGCACAGCCTGTTCTGTGCGAATGGAGCGGTCTACTGCCTGTGAATCACTGGAACAGTTCTGAAGCGAATGCCACGATGTGATTCTTTCGTCTTTTTACTCTTGCTCTTATTAGTTTATGATCACGTGAAAATTACACTTTATTACCCTGTGCGAATTCCTTAGTGTTTAATGAAATACAGGTACTTTCTTTTTGAGTAGATTTAACTATATTTTATTAAACAGTAAGTAAATCACAGAATATAAAATATCACAGTATGAAAAAGGATAAAACAAATACAGATAAATAAATTTGGAGATATTCGTGCACGAGATTAACCCAGTGCCAATGAGGACTGTCTCATAGAATCTACGTGTATCGGAATAATCCGCATATAGCCATCAACTATGTTATTTGTACGATTTCTATCGGTCGGTTCGACATGGGCAAAGGAAAGAAGGAAGATTATAGTTAACGTCCCGTTGATTGTGAAATCATTAGAGGCAGAACAGAAGCTCTGATCTGTTCTTTTCAGAGAAACCATGTCGGCATTCACTTTTAAAGGTTTACAGAAGCTATATATGGACGGTGAGACGTTTAATTGACCCGCCGCCCACCAGTATGGAAATGGAAACGAGTGAAGGTGAATGTGTAAAACCGCCTGAAGTGCGGTCAGATTCCAATTACTACAAAGCCATAGATCCCGAGTAGACTTATAATGACTATTTGTTCTCACAATAGCGTAACGTACAATTTTCCTCACTTGGAAAATAATTAAATCTTTTTACAACTACACACGTAACCGAAGATCTCATCTACTAGCCTTTGCTATGGAAACCATGCTATAAGAGGTATTCAAATGAAACCAGGTCACTAGTGTAAAGTAACAATTTTATTAACTCAAAAATGTAGTCATACACAGTAGACATACTCTACAATAGTCTCCAAGACTGTTGGCACATTTATCCCATTGCGACACTGGCATGGAGATTCCATCGTTGAAGAAGCTGGTAGGCTGCTGTCCAATCCAGAGCTGGATCCAGTCACGCACTTCGTCGTCCGTTGCGAATCGGTGTCCGCGAATAGCTTGTTTTAAAGGTGATTCTGCAGTTGTCCAAGACTAAAGCATTCACTTCCGCAACCGTATCCGGTGTGATGACACGATGAGCATGTCCAGGAGGAGCATCTTCTTTCACTGACTCGCGTCCCTCAATGAATCGTTTGCGCCTTTCCACAACACTTGAACGACTCAGACTGTACTCACCGTATACAGCCTTCATCCGTCGATATATTTCACGGCCTCCAGCACTCTCCGCCGCCAAAAATTGAATCACTCGTTGTTCCCGCTTACTCGCGCACGCGTCAGTCTCTCTACCAATAGATGGCGCCACCATACGTTACGTGGTGCCTCCTTGCGTGTAAGCCAAAGGTAGAAGCACTGACCAGGTTTCATTTGAATGTACCTCATACTGTAACGTTATCCTTGGAGGAGGGCGTCCTCAGAATAGAAAGTGTCATTAAAGAATGACGAAACATACAGCTTAATCGCAAGAGCATAACAGCCGGCTGCAGGCAGAGCGACCGCTACCTGCAGTATGGAAAGTGTCTACTGAGACTGGGAGTGGCAGTGAAAGTGGAGACAGGGCGTATGTCGTGCATCCTACACTACTGGCCATTAAAATTGCTACACCACGAAGATGACGTGCTACAGACGCGAAATTTAACTGACAGGAGGAAGATGCTGTGATATGCAAATGATTAGCTTTCCTGAGCATTCGCACAAGGTTGGCGCCGGTGGTGACATGAGGAAAGTTTCCAACCGATTTCTCATACACAAACAGCAGTTGACCGGCATTGCCTGGTGAAACGTTGTTTTGATGCCTCGTGTAAGGAGGAGACATGCGTACCATCACGTTTCCGACTTTGATAAAGGTCGGATTGTAGCCTATCGCGATTGCGGTTTATCGTATCGCGACATTGCTGCTCCCGTTGGTCGAGATCCAATGACTGTTAGCAGGATATGGAATCGGTGGATTCAGGAGGGTAATACGGAACGCCGTGCTGGATCCCAACGGCCTCGTATCACTAGCAGTCGAGATGACAGGCATCTTATCCGCATGGCTCTAACGGATCGTGCAGCCATGTTTCGATCCCTGAGTCACCAGTCGGGGACGTTTGCAAGACAACAACCATGTGCACGAACAGTTCGACGACGTTTGCAGCAGCATGGACTATCAGCTCGGAGACCATGGCAGCGGTTACCCTTGACGCTCCATCACAGACAGGAGCGCCTGCGATGGTGTACTCAACGACGAACATGGGTGCACGAATGGCAAAACGTCATTTTTTCGGATGAATCCAGTTTCTGTTAACAGCATCATAATGGTCGCATCATAATGGTCGCATCCGTGTTTGGTTGGCGACATCGTGGTGAACGCACATTGGAAGCGTGTATTCGTCATCGCCATACTGGCGTATCACCCGGCGTGATGGTATGGGGTGCCATTGGTTAGACCTCTCGGTCACCTCTTGTTCGCCTTGACGGCACTTTGAACAGTGGACGTTACATTTCAGATGTGTTACGACCCGTGGCTTTACCCTTCATTTGATCCCTGCGAAACCCTACATTTCAGCAGGATAATGCACGACCGCAAGTTGCAGGTCCTGTACGGGCGTTTCTGGATACAGAAAATGTTCGACTGCTGCCCTGGCCAACACATTCTCCAGGTCTCTCATCAATTGAAAACGTCTGGTCAATGGTGGCCGAGCAACTGGCACGTCACAATACGCCAGTCACTATTCTTGATGAACTGTGGTATCGTTTTGAAGCTGCATGGGCAGCTGTACCTGTACACGCCATCCAAACTCTGTTTGACTCAATGCCCAGGCGTATCAAGGCCGTTATTACGGCTAGAGGTGGTTGTTCTGGGTACTGATTTCTCAGGATCTATGCACCCAAATTGCGTGAAAATGTAAACACATGTCATCTCTAGTATAATATATTTGTCCAATGAATACCCGTTTATCATCTGTATTTCATCTTGGTGTAGCAATTTTAATGGCCAGTGGTGTATAAAAACAGAGAATCATATGTAAAGTAATACATGGAAATAAAATAAGACTCGAGTTCGTAAAGGTCTTGTCCATCCCAGGACAGGTAGTTAACACCGGTAGGTACACATGATCGACAAAAGGGATTTGTAACAACTTAAGTTGAGGCTGTTCAACACATGGGTAACTCCACTCACAGAGCGCTACAAGAACTTTTCCCCATGTGAGGCTATCGGCCAATCTCGTTCTCTGCAGAAATGGTTATGTGTTGATTTTTTGCACTGTTCCCCACCTGGTATATCTTAGTAGAATCCCAGCGTAGAATTCTTAGGAAAAAGTAAATCTTCATCAGTCATCAGAAGTCTAATTACGATACTGGCGTGTAAACTGAAGCCACCTTCGGAGACACGCCTTTATCAGCTTTGGGACAATACCCATCGTTTTCCTACAGACTAGTAAACGCAAGTGATCCGCTAGCTCATTTTTCAAACACGACTCTTATAGACCTCGAATTAATTTTGAGAAGTGTCAATAATCCTGGCTCAAATTACCGATAGTCGCCTAGTTTCTAAAGTCGGGTGGTTCATCTCTTATATCCATGACAGCTTGAGGAATTTATTTTTTTTTTACTCTACTTCGGAATTAGTTCTTAGACAAGGTACCGCATTACATCTGGCGGGAAGAGAACGATTATGTTGAACTAATTAAATACCACAATTTCTTAAAGTTCTGGATAAATTAATGGAAGATACTACCATAGGACTCTTAAGCTTACTGCAACTAAACAGTATTTTTAAACAGACGAGTTTCTTTTTTATTTATGAAGCATCTTCTGTGGCCATTCCGGGAATATGGAAACATAATACGGCTCTACATTTCGGTAACGTATATACGGAGTGAAAACGATATTTGTTTCTAAAATTGGTGTAAAATTTACACACGATGGTTTGGCCTCTTGTTTACACATTCTGCAATCCACTGCTTTTCCCTTCGTTATTAGTGCAATTTATGGTCGAAGGAAACTTGGTTGCACATTCACGTTTAAGAACTTTTCACGTTTTCTGAACCCATTTTTTCTCATTTACATTGATGGTTTTTTCACTTCACCTTAATTTTGTAAGACACTACAAGTGAAATAGTACTGCTACTTCGCGTGTTCCGTACTCAGCACAGAGTTTACAAACACACATACGTGGAGAAAAAATATTAGAAAAAAATCCATTCACAGACTGGCAATACTCACAAACTACACTGATAACAAATGAATAAATATAACCACTGTTCTGCGCGCGGAACACATGAAGCTACAGTATTACGTCTCTTGTGAAGTTTTACAAAACTGAGATGAAGTGGAAAAACAACTACCAATGCAGCGTAAGAAGAAGTAGGTTCGAATAAGGAGAAAAATTGTCAAAAGTTAGTGTGCAACCAAGTTTCTTTCGACTCCAACCTCCGCTAAAAACGAAGGAAAAATGAGTAGTTTGCATAATATGTAAACAAGAGGCAAAAACACAGTGAGTAAATTTTACACCAATTTGATAAATAAATAATGTTTTAATGCATAAATGCAGTACCAAAATGTAGATACATATTATTTATTTATAATTCTGGAACGGCCACGGAATATGCTTTATAAATAACAGCGAATCGCATCTAGCAAAAAATACTCTATAACTGTAATAAGACTAGGACGGAAAAATCAATAATAATTGAGAATACAAAAAAAATGCCCCTGCAAATGCGTAACTAATGTCTTACGAGATCGTACTCTGCCAGCGAAAGATAAATGTAAAACACAATCGTGTAAATGTTGCGACATTTTTCACTGTTAATTTCAACACCTCACTCGGTGTACAGCGTTTGAATCTGATACAGTTAGACAGACGCCTACACGGACGAACGATGAGCGCTGGAGGATTCTCACTGAAGCAACCGGTTGCCCGCTGGCCGGATTCTGGCAGCGATTGGTTCCAATCCGGCCCACGGAAGTAATTCGCGGGAGAGAGAGCGAGGCGCCCACACTTTACTCCGACCGGAACGCATTTTTGAACATTTCATCTAACGCTCTGTTCGCATCTGGTTTGAAGCTCATTACGCAGTCCAGTCAAAGTTCGCATTTTTCCGTTTGCGTTCTGTATAATACAGCCTACGTATGCTAAGTTCAAGCGATTTAGATGGCTAAATCAAATGGCTCTATGCACTATGGAACTTAACATGTGAAGGCATCAGTCCCCTAGACTTGAAGTACTTAAACCTAACTAACCTAAGGACATCACACACATCCATGCCCGAGGCAGGAAGCCGGCCGACGTGGCCGTGCGGTTAAAGGCGCTGCAGTCTGGAACCGCAAGACCGCTACGGTCGCAGGTTGGAATCCTGCCTCGGGCATGGATGTTTGTGATGTCCGTAGGTTAGTTAGGTTTAACTAGTTCTAAGTTCTAGGGCACTAATGACCTCAGAAGTTGAGTCCCATAGTGCTCAGAGCCATTTGAACCATTTGAACCGAGGCAGGATTCGAACCTGCAACCGTAGTAGCAGCGCGGTTCCGGACTGAAGCACCTAGAACCGCTCGGTCACATCGACCGGCAAGCGATTTAGAGTTTAAACTTCTTGCAATGAACAGATAAACAGATTTATTCGGTGTTGCAGAAGCAACCCAGTACTTTGTGATAAGACATCAAAAATATGTTTGGGCAGATGCATAAAAATGCTTGCTAATACTGCTCCTGAATATTAACACACTAAATTTCAAAAACTCGAATGACCTGCCTGTGTCCAAAAATCGAATAGTTTTTCTTAATTTCTTGTTGACTACAAAATAGTTCAAATGGCTCTGAGCACTATGGGACTTAACATCTAAGGTCAACAGTCCCCTAGAACTCAGAACTAATAAACCTAAATAACCTAAGGACATCACACACATCCATTCCCGGGGCAGGATTCGAACCTGCAACCGTAGCAGTCACGCGGTTCCGGACTGAAGCGTCTAGAAGCGCTCGGCCACCGCGGCCGGCTGTTGACTACAATTGCCTATCATTTACGTATTTTGTTTTGCTATTCCTTCTCGTAATGACATTAGTAAATAATTCTTGTCCGTTGTGGATGTAATAGAACACAGCATCTGTTGAAACTGGAGGTAATATATAATGAATTAGAGGCTTTTGTTTTTCTGTGGTGACATTTCAAGACGCTTGCCATTCGCTCTTCTGATGTTTACATTTATCTATGTGTTGCAAACATTGTTTATTTAGCAATGGCGTTGCAAGTTTTGTAACGGAAGCTTTTAAGACAGCTAGTGTAAAACGTTGTACGTAAAGAAACAATGTTCACTACAGCTAAATAAATGTAATCATGAGAAGACGGGGTGAACATTAATTTAATGTAACTCTCAAAAACGCGTGCTTGAGGTAGTAATTTGTTGGCGTAGCACGGCGGGAAAAGGGTTCCGTTGATATCTGTGCCTTACTCTATAAACATTAACGTCACAGACGCTATAGTTTTCACCTCATGCGGTAGGAGCGTCACGTAACGAAACAGCCCCCGAGCTGAAGTAAAGCTCACAGTAAAAAATATTATACACTCCTCAAAAGAGCACACTGCTCGCTTTGGAGCACTAAGAGATGGTGCAGAGCATCAGCGGTCATGTAGCCCTCCATCATGGCAGCTAGCGAGTGTATATGTGCTAGCCGGTTGTATGCAAACAAGAAAGTAAGATGGGTCGGCTTGCGGACGTGACAGCATGGCAACATGAAACTATCAGGTTTGGACGTACATGTAACCACATCGTGAATTAAGTTGCCCGATTTGTTTGCATATCTGCGTCGACTGTCCGATGTGTCTACAGTAATTGGTGTACCACTCGAAACTATGTAACATGACGTAATAATCCCATAGAAAATATCTGGAACCAGTTGGAGTAGCGGCATAATCCTAGTGGTCAACATCCCAGTAATTGACTACCTCTTTGGGATCTAATCTTCAATGAGTTATTTCAGCTGAGTGTGGCAAGATGACTGCCGATCCGGTAGCACTGTGATATGGCTCCGCATTCGGACGCAGTTTTCTTAGGTTGAAGTTGGTATTTACGTATGCGGGTACCGAGAGTGTTTTTTCACACAGTGTGTTCATCTCTTACTCGTTAGATAATATAATTTACATAGTAAGCCGCCTTCCCGCCGGCCCGGCGCGTGTCGGTCTCTCGCGTCAGATCGTCATTTCGCAGGTGCCAGCAAGCCTCGCAGCGCCTTGCTGCACAGCACCACACCTCGCCGTCAGCGCCAACGGCAGCCGACGCGTCATCAGCCTCCAGCTGATCTCTCAGCTCGCCGCGAGCATCTAGGCGGCTGCCTCAGCAAGCGGAACCAAACGACGACTTTACGACAGCGCACCTTCGTACGACTGCTCTTGTTGTTAATGGTTAGTCTTGTGGGAGGTGAGTGGACCTCGAAAGCTTGTTTAGACAAACTCTTCTAAAACTTATATCAACACAAGGGTGACGCTAACTCTAATACTTCGCACAGTGAAGTATTCGAGACGTGTGTGTCACATTTCTTTGACTTTCAGCCAAAGCACCGTGTGCACTTGCGGAGAAAAAGGAACTCCAGAACATGTCACTCTACTCCTTGACAGACTCACACACATACAACCCTGAACTAATTTTGTCAACATAGGACAAATTCTACGACAGCCGGACGATTGGTGCACACTGAATGACATAACCGATAATCTGTCACGTACCTTGCGGGAATTATAGATTCAAATGGCCCTGAGCACTATGGGACATAACATCTGAGGTCATCAGTCCCCTAGAACTTAGAACTACTTAAACCTAACTAACCTAAGGTCATCACACACGTCCGTGCCCGAGGTAGGATTCGAACCTGCGACCGTAGCTGTCGCGCGGTTCCGGACTGAAGCGCCTAGAACCGGTCGGCCACCGCGGTCGGCCACGAATTACAGAAACAAAATACTTTAATATATGAAGAAACGTCTTTAGTAATACGTGAATTTAAATGATATAGATGTTTTTTAAGCTTATATAAAATAATACTTTTAATGAAAATGATGTAACTTGTTATTAAGCTATGGTAAGGTTTTACCTTACAGACAACACAAACATCATGCACACGGCACATAAAAACAAGGAAATCAAGAAGGCACAAATAACCTACCGATTATCCATGTGTAAAGCACATGTGACCTGCAACAAATGTAATATAAGAGGAATACAAATACACGTCTTGAGGCGTGGCGCCTTATATCGCTCCTGTCTAGAGCCTGTGTATCGGGAGAATGACTCATGTGTGCACATTGCAGATGGTGTGAAACGGGTTCAGTCGAGTACGTAGTTCAAAATTTTATCTGCTAGAGGACAGCAGCGGACAGGACTAAACAGAAAGAACTATAATGTTAAGAATTTTGACCACCAGAGTCCAGTAGTGCACAGAGACACTCAAGAAGGAGGTGGAGACAATGTTTTCGTGAATTATTCAGTAAATTTATTGATGGCTTTTTTGTTTACTTGTGTTTGTACAGTTTTGTATATGCTTTTAGTAGTGTGAATGATGCGTGAATGTGGTCTAAAGTAAATATGGAGATCATTTTTCTACTGATGAATGCTGTACGAACTAGTGTGGGAAAGTTTGAAGACAGTGTGAGCGCAAACGACGGGGAATTTTGTATCACAATACGTTAAGTAAGTTTATGGTAAAAGGAAAGCTAATTCAAGTGCAAATTAAAATAGTTAATAACGTATAATATAAACAAAATATCAGAATGTTAAATATTTATTTCGGGAAAAAGTACAGTTCGAAAGTGTGTTATTTGTTGATTGGTTAGTCATGAAAAGCGCGGACTGACGTGGGGGAATAAAGTTTTTCTATTGTCCGTAAAGAAAACTGACCAATCAGAGAGGAGTATTCTTCGCACGTCTTTTCTCTTAAAAATAGTGAATGCTTGCAGCACTCTAAGGGGTTCGGAGCCCAGTCTTTCAATGGTTGGTCGTGTGTAGTTAGGGTGACCATACGTCCGGATTAATCGGGATTGTCCCGTTTTTTGAGGCTCAAAAATTTGTCCCGACTTTTTCTTAAAAAAACAAGCAATTTGTCCCGATTTTCAAGGATCATTTTCAGACATTTACAAAGTGGTTAAAATATTTTCTGAGTGTCGATTTTATAAACTATCAAATGAAACTGACATTTCGTACGTTGGTACCCCCTGATAATGTATAGCTTAAGCACTATAATTGTTGCGTACTCTTATTTTCTTTGCTTTTGCTTGCCATTGTTGTCAGCACTCAGTATCAGTTTCGTGAA